>NC_138868.1:102808528-104256374 GCF_965194805.1 Balaenoptera borealis | reverse complement strand
GCTGCAATCTCTGATGACTGTGACATCTTTTGTTTACTGATATGGCAGGAAATATAGCATTTCTCAGGGGAAAGAAACTTCCCATGAGACATCCTAGATGTCACATTTAACAAATATAAAATTATATGATCGGTTCTATTTCTCTGAGGAATCTTGATTGATACATCATCCAGAAAGTTCAACAAATTCTTAGTAGGATGAACACGAGAGATTTGCACCTAGGCATATCATAGTAAAAATGTTAAAAGGCCAAAAAACATCTTGTAAACAGCATGAAAAAAAATGACTCATGACATACAAGGGATTCCCTCAATAAGGTTAAAAGCTGACTTCTCTTTAGAAATAGTGGGGGCCAGAGAAGATGGGATGACAAATTTAAACTGCTGAAAGAAAAAAAACCTGTCAACCAAGAATCCTACATTCACAAAATTCATCTTTCAAAAATGAAGGTGAAATAGAGACATTCCCAGATGGACAGCCAGTGCAGAGGGTAGGGGGTGGGAGGGTGGTAATCAGCATCTCATCCTCTGGGTTGTTCTCCAGACTAAGAGAGAGATTTCTACTGAATAATATATACTATATATAAAATGCATCCCAATGAAAGATGCTGAAAGGAAAAAAAAGTAGTTTTTTTGTCTCATACATATATTAGAAATGATTTTTAGTGTGTTGTTGGGAAATAATTGTTCCCTGGATTCCTTACTGCTTCTATAAAAGGTCCAGACATGTACATGTATACAGTTGGGACCTGGACATGTGTACAGTTTAAAGATAAAAAATGTTTGCTCTCACTCTCCTAGAAACATTTCACTTTTCATGAACCATAAGAATTAGATCTCTAATTACTTGTTTACTTAATTGCTCTGATTCAGGAGAATAATAAGCAACAATCTTCCCTTATCTCTCTCAAAGTGTAACTGAGCAGGAACCTATGGGGCCTTGCTGGGACAGGCCTTGCCCCCATATCTTCTGCTTTAGCTCTTCTCTGAAGTACCTAGATAATAGTATTTGATGCAAATTTCCTGAGTTGTTTTCCAGATGTGAAAACCCCCCACCAAATGGAAGATGTGAACTACTTGATGACCATGAGCACATAGCTCCAGGCCTCCCAGAGCCTAAGGACTGATAAAGTTAACCCCTGTGACACCACTCTGTTCCCTCATCATCAGCCAATCAGAGAATTGTACAGGATCCGAACACCATACCCTGTGACCTCCTCTCCATCACCTGGCTTTTAAAAATGCTTTGCCAAAACCCTTCGGGGAGCTCGAGGCTTTTTGGGGCATGAGCCACCTCGTCTCCTTGCATGGCCTTGCCATAAACCTTTCTCTGCTCCAAACTCTGACATTTCAGTTTGTTTGACCTCACTGTGCATCAGGCACATGAACCTTCATTAACAATTTTGATGAGCCAGCCAGGAGTCTGTTCCCATGGCTGGTCAACCCTGGCCTGGGGCAGCCCCTTCCCTGAGCCTCCAGCAGCTGCTGGAGCCCATTTCACTCCAGGGATCTTGGAGGGACTGTCCCCAACAAGCGTTGGCCGCCCATGGCACGAGGCTGTTTGGAGCCGAGAAACATCTGGAGCTGTGGTCCACATTCGGTGTCATTGGGTGAGTCGCTCCAGCTTGCGCAGGCTGGGAATTCTCTCCACTCCATTTGGGCTGCTTCCCTTGTGGGAAGGGAGCCACTTGAGGGTAAGTCACTCCGGTGTGTACAACCAGGAACATAATCCCCCCTCAATTTGGGCTTTTCCTTTACAGGACAAGCCAATTTGTTTGATTGGGGTACCCTGTTGGAGAGGGGAATTGTTGTTGGACTCTACCCAATTTGGGAACCAGTTCATTTGCTTCTTGAGAGCCAGGCTTGCCAATTTGTTTGGAGGCCTCCGTTTGGGAGTGGAAGTGGAATTTTAGACTACACCTCTTCTGATTTTCTGTCTGTGTGACTGTAGCTTAGTTGTTTGTGGTTTTGTGTGTATCATTTTGGGGTGAGCCACTCATAGTCCATTCTTTCTGGCTATGCCTCGTCTGATTCTTTGTTTGTGGGACCATGAGTTTGTGGTTTATATGCGTGTTAGTACTTGCATTGGCCAGTTGGGATGTCTTTGGTGAATAATGGGGCTCATGTGTGACGACACCAGGGTATCCTTCCCTATTGCATAGGTTTCGCCTGTGGTGGAGCACTGGTTGAGATTTTCCCTTTTGAACTAGCCATGATCATTCGTTCACCTTCATCTCCAATGGGGCATTGGTTGGGGTTCTCCCCTTTTGGACTGATGGGGCACTGGTTGGGAATCTTCCTTTTTTGGGGGGCTAGGGAACTGTGACCTTGAGAGACCGATTTGAATTGCTGTTTGCTTGATATTTGATAACACTGACCGTGAATAATTAAGTATGGATGATCAGAGCTGTGTTCCATCTTATAGTCCCCTAGCGTACTTTTTTAAAACTAAGAGATCTTTAGCTATGCTCCCTAAATGAAAGAAAATGTCTCAATACTCCCTGAGATCTGGAAAGCAAAGGCCCCTAATGGCTTGGCTATTATATCAAAGCGGGTCTTTTGCAATTGCTTTTATCTTGGGGGTATGTGTGTGTCTGTGAATGAGTGTCTTGGTACCTGAGTCCAAATCCCATTTTCTCTTCCTGGTTTTGCTGAAAGAGGGTCATGCAAATGTGAGCAGATGATATGTATTATCGTATTTGTTTCTTTAAACTGAGGTGGATATTTGGGAACTGGAAAAAAGAAAGCTCCCTGAAAATAGCCCAAGATGGCTGGGTTTGGTGTAAGTAGTTAGAAGAGGAATTTGCATTTCTCTTCCTGTGCCTTTGAGATGTAAATGATTTACCTGGGTTCTCTGGAACTTATCTAATCAACCTGTGTTGCTTGGTACTGGAAAAAGGGATGCAGGAACAACATTCAAACTGCTGGGAATGTTCCCTCAGCTAAACTTTAATTCATAAGCTTCATAAGGGTATGAAGAAACTTACAGTAAATCTGTTAATTATAAAAGGGTGAAAGAGGTCCAACAGGGTCAGGCACTTTTGGCTATGCATTTCATAGCCCAGTCTGCCCTAGACACCAGGCACAAAATTCAGAAAACAATTGCTGGTCCTCGGACTCTAATGAACGATTTGTTCCAATTGGCTTATTCAGTTTTCAATAATAGGGATATACCCAAAAATGCTGAATGCACCCAGAGAAATATGCAAAAGAATACTGGTGCAACCTTTTTGGTCTTAACCCAAAAGACTGGAAACCTTAGCAACCATAAAGAGTATGTAATGGGGGTTGTCAGGGAAAAGGCAGGGGCACACTTTCCTGGAACACCTTTTGTGCAAGATCAATGGCCAGCTGTTTTTATATTCCTTTCTGTCCATGCCTGATTGTCCCATCCCTTTAATGGGAAGAGATTTATTAACTAAGTTAGGGGCCACTCTGTTTCTTGAGGGACAAGAAACATCACCAAATTGTTCTAACAGAACGCAGAAAGGAACAGATAAAATCTGAAGCTAAAATAGAAGCCTTAGTAGACCCTGGAATGTGGAATATCAAGGTTCTGGGCTTGGCTGAAGATACCCAGCCAATGATTATTAAGTAAAAATGGTTATAGATTGTCTAAATATAAAGTACAAATTTCTTAAACCTAAGGAAGATCCCCAAAATTGTTTGTAAATAGATTACCAAAATGGGAGGCCACTGGTCTAACTAAATGAATCATAGCTGATAATCAGAGCCTGATAGGAATTCTGGGGGGAGGCCTTCTCCCCTAAGCTAAATGAGGAGCCACCCAATTCTTTGAAAAAAAAGAAAAACCAAACTGTCCTTGTTTTACAACTCTAGTCTTTACAGGACCAGAGATGTGGCTCTAAAAATAATCCAATGCCCAGCAATGCTTGTACCACTCCCCAAACGTTCCCTATTTATCTTAAGAGACTTGTAAGTATTAAACAAAGGGGAAACAAAGTCATCCTAGGAGAAACTTGCCTGTACCTTTGAGATGCAAATGTCCTATCTGGTCTTCTCAGGAACCTTCATCTCTGCCATCTTTTTAAAAAGCAAATTTTGAAAAGAGGGAAAAGTAATTTAGAAATTGACTTGTCAAGGGTAAATAGAAATCCTAAGTGTCTTTTCTGTAAATACTTAGCCATCCGAGTGAGCTTGATTTGTTCCATCTGCCAGAAACCTAATTTTAATCCAACCTCTCTTGTAAACTGATGGGTTTTACACTGCTCTACCTGACTCAGGGCTGAAATTTTAAAATGAGAACTGTGAGGTCTCTCTGTTTGTGTGTTTGTATGTGTCTTTGTCTTTGGATAACATTGCTGAGGTTAATTTGTAAATGAGATTGATTGGCTTAAAGAAAAGTAAGCACTGCCAAATCAAACAATCCTAAAAACAAGAGCAATTAAGCTAAATGAGTTTCAGGTTCACATGAACTGGGACATATTCACTATTAAATTAATACCTGGTATTAATGTTTAAGATTGTTGATCTAATTAATATAGACATGTCTTTAGAGTCATCAACATTAAGTATAATAATTTCACTGCACCTAGGTTTAATAGAAGTTTAATGAAATCTTGTTATATCTGTTGCAAATTTGTCAGCAAGAAAAACAACTTGATATGATGAAACTTTAAAGTAAATATAAACAAGATAAGAGCTTTTAGGTAAACTCTATAGGAATAATTATGTTTTGAAAATTACCTAAAATAGTCTCTCTAGATTTTGGTAACTATTACTTGCCTCTTGGTTTTCACTAGAAATTAAGGTTTATAAGAGTCAGGGATTCTAATTTAAATATGTAATTAAAGCTACTGGAAGTAATAAAACATTTCACTATACAGTAGGAAAGTGGGGTATATGTTTTGAGTAAAAGGAGTTTTATGCATGGTCAGGCTGAGATTAGATTAAACTTAATTGGGTAAATGGATTTTGATGTTAAAAGTAGACTGGTGAAGGACTAGACTTGGTTCCTCTCTGCTAAGAGAACAATTTTACTTGGAATGCTGCTTTTGATGACAGATTGTGTGAACTTCCTTGCCTTTCAGTGATCTGTATTTGTTTTTAAGTATTCACAGTGACCTATGATTATATCTGACCAAATGTTTTTTTAAAAACTTTTTGATATTTTTGATGAACTTCCTATCAAATTCTAATTAAAGTTCTTTTGACTTCAGCTAGCTTTGGGATGCTTCAGAGGGCCCCTGAGGCACCTCAGAAAAAGAATATATATATTAAACTGACTAGAATTAGTTGGTATGCTAAATTACATGGAAAGCATTGTCAAATGAGTGATAAGCCTCCTAAGATTATACAGTATGAATAAATGTTATTAATATAGGCATTCTAGAAATTATATAAAGTTTCTGAAATTCGTATATGTCCTGATATAATGCTATAATTTTAGTTGTTATCTTAAAATGTTGTATGAAACAACTTGGATAAGCTTCTTTGCCAAGAAGAATTGTAATCAGATCTTTAACTTTGCCTTTTTAAGACCTTTATCATTCATATGCTAAGCTGATGCTTTGCAAAACTGCCACATCTTCAAGAAGAATCATAGAAAGGATGTTTTGACAAAAACAGGTTTCTGATAACTTTTAAATCATACTGCTAAACTAGGTAAGATATTTTAAAAGTCTAATGGAAACTCTGATTTCATAAAACTGTCAGTAAAAAGGATTAATTATATGGGACTGAGTAAACTGATGAATATGATTGCAATATTTGGGTTTTGTCTGAAATATTACTGGCTTTTAATCTGTGTTTTTACTAAGGGTTTTTTTTTGTTTTTTGTTTTAATATGATATAACGGGCTTTGGGATTTCATGATCTAGATTTGAATCTTTTTTTTTTTTTTTTAGAAATAATTGACTACTGGAGACAAATGCTCCCTGCTTTTTAATTTTATTTATTTATTTATGGCTTTGTTAGATCTTCGTTTCTGTGCGAGGGCTTTCTCTAGTTGTGGCAAGCGGGGGCCACTCTTCATCGCGGTGCGCGGGCCTCTCACTATTGCGGCCTCTCTTGTTGCGGAGCACACGCTCCAGACGCGCAGGCTCAGTAGTTGTGGCTCACGGGCCTAGTTGCTCCGCGGCATGTGGGATCTTCCCAGACCAGGGCTCGAACCCGTGTCCCCTGCATTAGCAGGCAGATTCTCAACCACTGCGCCACCAGGGAAGCCCCCACTGCGCCACCAGGGAAGTCCAGTAAGGGGTTTAATATTCCCTGCCCAAGGCTGATCAATTCCATTGCAAAATCACCCTTCATTGCCCCTGTACAGCAGGAAGTAGCCAAGGGCGGTCATTGCCCCTTTCCCCACAAGACTGTGGAATGGACATTGGCAGCCGGGAACTATAATAAGGAAGACAAATCTGACTCCATATCAGATCTGTTTCTTTTACCTTAAACTTTATATTCTCTTGCTTTTGCTTCAAGTTAATCACTAAAGTGATGTTACCTATAGGTTAAAGTATACATAATGGTCCATCTCAGGGAACCCTGCCCCATGCTTGAATGTTAAACTAGAATACCTTTGTTCAGCTCACAGGTAACATCCTGACCCAGCCCACCTGTGAATGGCTGCAGAAAAGAAGAAATTAACATATCCCCTCCTGAGTCTGGCTGAAACCAGGAGATATTTGCAACAATTTATAACCTATATTGCCTTTTTTTTGTGGTTTCTTGCATTAACAAATGTGTGACCGAGCTGCTGATAAAATGATAATATATAGTTCCATGTGAGATCAATGATTGTACTAATGTAATTCTAGATATGGGAAGAAACAACAGGAGGGAATATTTTCCTGGACCATAAGAGACTGGTAAGGTAGGTGGTCCAGAGACTTTTGGCATTAAGGCCTAATCCAGTGATGGCACACTGAGTGGCCTACCAATGAAATCTTCAGCAGACCTTGGAATGAGCATTCTTAGCACTGTGGAACAGATGGTCATGAAATTTCCCCAAAACCATGGTCAAATTCAGGATCATGAAGGGGCCCTGCTGGGTGAGAATTGGCACTTGCCATCTTCCTCTCCATTGCAGCTGCTGACCTTCAACACCCCCTGAAAGGAGTTCAGGTGGAGATCAGGAATGAGACACTCTTTGCTCCGGGAAAAACTGGCAGAACAGGTCTTCAGATAGTTAGATATTTTTAGAAGATTTTATGAGCCCAAAATCTTACATCTTCTCATATCTAGAAAAGGATTAAAATCACTAATAGTGACATCTGCTTTGGCCATTGAGGAGAGAAATGCATCTGGAAGTAAAAATGGAGTAGTTGTGTCAGACTCAGACACCACCAGCCATTCTCAAAGCAGTGTCTGCCGGAATGTGGGTACCTCTGTCAAATTTACAATTAACCTCCTTATCTGAACCTTTAACCCTTTTCTTGTTCAAAACTTGTTCTCCTCAAGATTGAGGAGTATCAAAGAAAAGGGGGTAATTGTAACTGAGCAGGACCCTATGGGACTTTCCCAGGACAGGCCTTCCCCCCCATATCCTCTGCTTTAGTTCCTCTCTGAAGTACCTAGATAATAGTATTTGACGCAGATTTCCTGAGTTGTTTTCCAGATGTGAAAACCCCCTACCAAATGGAAGATGTGAACTAGTTGATGACCATGAGCACATAGCCCCAGGTCTTCACCCCCTCCTCCTGGAGTCTGGGAACTGATAAAGTTAACCCCTGTGACACCACTCTTTCCCCTCATCATCAGCCAATCAGAGAATTGTGCAAGATCTGATCAGTACCCTGTGACCCACCCCACCCACCAGGCTTTTAAAAATGCTTTGCCAAAACCCTTCAGGGAGCTCGAGGCTTTTTAGGGCATGAGCGACCTCATCTCCTCGCATGGGCTTGCAATAAACCTTTCTCTGCTCCAAACTCCAACATTTCAGTTTGTTTGACCTCACTGTGCGTTGGGCACATGAACTTGCATTAACAAAAGGGCCAAGTAGTTACTGCCTGAACTAGGCCCCTGCCTTAAGCTCTCAAGGTGCCAGGAAAACTGGAACACTCTTACCCTTAGGCATTTACATTTCAGACAGGAATGAGGCCTGGAGACTTAGAGACACCTCTAGACTGAGAAAGCCAAGGACACATGATGGCCCCTGGAGACATTTTATTTACTTAGCAGAAAATTACAGTGAGAATCCAGGAAATCCCCAGGGAGCAAAAGTTTTTCTCCCTCCTTTCAGGACGGGCTGAGGACAGCTGTCTCTCTCTTGTGTATAAATGGCCAAAAATCCATTTTCTCCCACTTTTGCCTGTGGACTATGAAGCCACTTGTGTGGGAGAGTTTTCCACTTATCTTTTATTGCGTCACCCCAAGAGTAAAGACTAGAGCAAAGGGGGGCCACAAATTTATTGCTTATTGTGAGATAATTAATTTAAAAATAGCTCTGATGCAGAACATCTATGCACTTTCAGGATAAAATTAATAAAGATACATGTCAAGAGCCCAACATTTTAAAGTGTTGTTTTAGAAGTAAAATATTGTTTTTCTGTGTAAATGCAATATACTATACACTGGAATGTTGTAGGAAGTCATATAATATGGATGCAGTGATATTTTACTAACTAAAAATAAGTAAAACCTCCTATCATAAAGAATAACAACAACAACAACAAAATCTTGGCATTCACTGCAATAGAAACTGAACCATCATAAAGTTTAAGTGAGAAGTATTCCCTCAGAATTATTAAGGGTCCACATCTGGGAAAACTCACATTTGTGTTCCATTCAGTCAGCATCCTTAGAATCATAGAGTAGGGAGAACACTTTGCCCAATCCCCTACCTTTATACCATTATCCATTAGACACAGTAGCTGTGTGCTTAGGACCCACAATACTGTTAGAGACCCACAAAAATGTTTTTTTTAAATAATTTATTTATTTCTTTATTTTTGGCTGTGTTGGGTCTTCGTTTCTGTGCGAGGGCTTTCTCTAGTTGCGGCGAGCGGGGGCCACTCTTCATCGCAATGCGCGGGCCTCTCACTATCGCGGCCTCTCGTTGCGGAGCACAGGCTCCAGACGCGCAGGCTCAGTAGTTGTGGCTCACGGGCCTAGTTGCTCCGCGGCATGTGGGATCCTCCCAGAACCAGGGCTCGAACCCGTGTCCCCTGTATTAGCAGGCAGATTCTCAACCACTGCGCCACCAGGGAAGCCCCCAAAAATGTTTTAAGTTATTTTAAAATCAGAAGAAAATAAATGAACATTTAAGTCAAAGAAAATATTTTAACATATAATATTCATAAATTCATCTTTATACCAATGTAGTCATAAAGCATAACTTTAATGACTTTAATGGAGGAAGAGGCCCACAAAGGCAAAAATCTTCTAGGACCCACAAAAGTCATCATGCAGCCCTACTTCAACAGCATCTACTCAGTTTATTCATGTGTGTGTCCTGGAACGAAAGTCTGCATCAAATTAACGTTTCTTCCTCCAAGGGCTGGAAAATGGGGGTCAAGCAAGTCCTATCATTATGGCCCCTTGAGAAGGCCATGAAATGAGGCCTGGGGAGGACTCAGTAGCTCCTCTGACCAGGCAGATGCAGGCTGGCAAAAGCAGGAGCACACTGACTCCTAGCCTTTCAGTCAAATTTGGGTACGGTGGACTCAAGGTAACGTGTGGATTCCTTTGGGGGTGAGAAAGATGTACTTATGTTGGCAAACATAAACTTTTTGGAAATTTTAATAAGATGCATTTCCTGGGACTCCCCTGTTGGTCTGGTGGTTAAGACTCCCAATGCAGGGGGCCCAGGTTCGACCCCTAGTCAGGGAACTAGATCCTATATGCATGCTGCAACTAAGAAGTCCACATGCCACAACTAAAAGATCCTGCATGCTGCAGCGAAGATCCCGCATGCCACAACTAAGACCTGGTGCAGCCAAAATAAATAAATATTTTTTAAAAGATGCATTTCCCCTTCAAGAAAGCCATGTAGCTTGGATTTGGGGTATTTGCAGTAAATTGAATGATGGCCCTCAAAGATGTCCGTATTCTAATCCCTGGAACCAGCCAATGTTATCTCACAGCAAAGAGGGGCTTTGCAGATGTTGATTAAGATCCTGAGATGGGGAGATTACATTGGATTAACTGGGTAGGCGCAGTGTAATCACAAGGGTACTTATAAGAAGAAGGCAGCAGATCAGAGTCAGTAGCAGGAGATGTGATGATGGAAATGAGAAGTTGGAGTGATGTGAAGGGGCCACAAGCCAAGAATGCCAGCGGCCTCTAGTAGGTGAAAGAGGCAAGGAAGGGATTCTCCCTTGGAAACTGCAGAAAGATCCAGCTCATGTGGGCTTCAGTAGTTGTGGCATATGGGCTCAGTAGTTGTGGCTCGTGGGCTCTAGCGTGCAGGCTCAGTAGTTGTGGCATGGGCTTAGTTGCTCCACGGCTTGTGGGATCTTCCCAGAGGAGGGGTCTATCCCGTGTCCCCTGCATTGGCAGGCAGATCCTTAACAACTGCGCCACCAGGCCCCGTAATTTAATTTTGGCCCCATAAGATTTGTTTCAGACTTCTGAACACAAGAATGTTAAGGGAAATAATCTGTATTGTTTAAACCAGTAAGTTTGTGGTTTTGTTTTGTTTTTTTAACAGCAGCAACAGGAAACTAATACAGAACTTCTTAGCTTTAGGCTGAATCTATCTATCCATATTTACTCTCTTCCCAGAGGTAAGTGAAAGTTCACAAACACTCCATTCCTTCTGTACTTCTTCCCCAGGTGTATGATCACAAAACCTTCTAGAGGAGAAAGTTTATTCTCTAAGGCTATTGTTACTTTCCACCTGGCCCAAGGCCTCAGGAAGACTCAATTACCTCTCAATAACAATGATTACTTTCAACTAAGCATTAATGCAGGGCCAGCCACTGTGCCAAGAGCTTTAGAAGTGTGAACAAAGAAAGAAGAGTGTCACTCATCATCCAGTTATACAAGGGTTAAATCTCAACACTCTGCAGTTACCCACTGACAGAGCACCCTGAGGGGAATCCAAGATGAAAAGACAGGATGAAGCATTCTGTGCTTTTGATAAGAGGACCCCTAGCTAGTTAAGATGCATATCTGAGGAAGAGTTTCAGTGACCCCAGATTCTTGCATCTTCCCATACATAGAAAAGGACCAAAATCATTAACTTGAGATACCTGTTTTTTGTGATTAGAAAGAATAATCTTTCACCAAGATGTATGCTTGACTACACGTATTTCCTAGCTGAAATTCATATATATGTTACTCCTCCCCTATGTCTTTGGAGCAGTTTTTTAGAGCTACTGAGAGGCTATCTCCTGGGCTATAGTCCTCGTAAATAAAACTTAAATTTACAACTCTATGTTGTGTGTTTTCTTTAAGTCAACATAAGCATTTTCCATTTGCTCCTTTTAACTTCCAATATGGTAGGTACTATTACTCCCATTTTGTGAATATGATAACTGAGGGTAAACAATTTGCCCAGGTTCACAGCTAGTAACTCCCACTCCACTACTGGCCTCCAAGTCTCTGTAACTCATCACCTGTTGGGGCCCTGCCTTGGCGCAGTCCCAGAAGACTGTCCTCCACCAGGAATGCACTGTCCCTGGGGCATGTAACTACCTTAACAGAAATAGTTTTTCTATGGTCCCCATGCCCACACCTACCACTACCACAAATTTACTCAATCTAACCTTAATTAGAATTGGCTCTTTGTCAATGTCTTGGCTTTCTGAGAGGTTTCATTTGGGAACCTTGAAACTGAGCAGGACCCTGTGGGGCTCCTGGGCACAAAAGCCTTTCTGTGTCCCCTTTCCTGAGTTCCAAAGGACAGGGTCAAACATTTGCTAATCAGGGAAGTGAGGAAATGCAGAGATAAGGGAGGAACAGTCAAAAAACAATAGTGTAGCCTTGGGGCAGGGTCCTCCTTCCCCCTCAAGGGATACAAACAACAATATCTTCCAGCTGTTTTGCAGATACTGAAGCCCCCACCAGGTGGGAGAAGTTAACTGTGTGCTGCCCGCAAGCACGCAGACCCCAGACCCAGTGGGAACCAGAAGGTTGATGATTCTGACTCCCACTTACCTCCCCACCAGCCAATCAGAAGAGTGTCCATGAGCTGACCACGCCCTCTTTGAACCATTACTATAAAACTCCTCACTACCCCCTCCAAGTTGGGACACACAGTTTTGAGGGCATTAGCCTGCTCTGGCCCCCTTTGCCTGGCAAAGCAATAAAGCTTTTCTACTTCACCCAAAGCTCTGTCTCCAAGATTTAATTCGGTGTTGGCATACAGAGGCCGATTCAGCTTCACCCTCTTTTGGCTTCCATAAGCATATTGACTGAAGAAAACTACTTTATCAAGTGGTTGTTCTAGTCTCCTGATTATGTGGTTTCTGAGGGGCTCAGGGAGGATGAGGGAGTAGACCCTGCCTCTTAGCTCAGCCCTGAGGGAGTCAGTCTCTTGGAGCTTCTCCCTGCTTCTTGCTACAAAGAATCCAAGTCCAGGGACTCTCCCAGCCCCCAGTACACAGTGGGTGTTACAATCACATCCTATTCTCCTTGTTGGAGAGGAACAGATCCCCACCCTGGGATTATGAAGATGGCCAAATACACAAGTAACAGTTGGACAGGTGAGGTTGATAGCAGTTTATTAGTCACATAATGTGTCCCAATTATGTGGCAGGATCATAAACTAATGCACTAAACTCTTTTTATCCTTTCCTCTTCCTCCTACTCAAAATAGCTCTAATTTCTTCTAAGAGGTTTCCAGGATTTTTCATTGCCTGACCTCAGGGATGGTTTTTGGCAAGCACAAACAAGCTGTTTAGGACAACTTCCCTCCCTGGCTTTTTTATCTGGAAGCCTGAAATCTTTGACAGGGTTACCTAGTTGAGGAGGTTAAGGAGGTGGGAGGAGTGAATGCCTGGAGAGCAATAAAAGAATCAATCGCTCCTCCTACTTCAGGCAGAGCATGAAGGAGGGCATGACCTCAGAGGGGTATGGCTGAAGGTACACTCAGGTGGATCATCTCCACGGATTTCAGACGCGGCAGGAATCAGTATGGGCCCCAAGCGTGAAACAAAAACAGGGACCAAAGAGCCCAGCATGGGCATTTCTGAGGTAAGTTTGGGCAAAAATTGATGAACATCCACTGATGTGTTTCTCTTCTTAAGACACAAAGGACGAGGTGAGGATGTTAACTCAAGTTCAGATGCCTGACGCACAGTGAGGCCAAACAAACTGAAACGTTGGAGTTTGGAGAAGAGAAAGGTTTATTGCAAGGCCACGCAAGGAGACGAGGTGGCTTATGCCCTAAAAAGCCTCGAGCTCCCCGAAAGGGTTTTGGCAAAGCATTTTTAAAAGCCAGGTGAGGGAGCGGGGTTGCAGGGTGTGTGATCAGATCTTGCATAATTCTCTGATTGGCTGATGGTGAGGTAGCAGGGTGGTGTCACGGGAGTTAACATTATTAGTTCTTAGGCTCCAGGAGGCCTGGGCCCATGTGCTCATGGTCATCAAATTGTTAACATCTTCCATTTGGTGGGGGGTTCACATCTGGAAAACAACTCAGGAAATTTGCATCAAATACTGTTATCTAGGTACTTCCAAAAGGAGCTAAAGCAGAGGATATAGGGGGAAGGCCCCATAGGGTCCTGCTCAGTTACAGGGAGAAGCCCCAAAATTAAGAGATGAAATTTTCTACCATTCAGGTAGGTGGTGCTTGGTTATCAGATTATAGCTGATCTTAAGAGAATGAGAAAATATAGAATTTCTTGGACATCAGAATATAGTGTCGGCTGAAGAAAAACACACAACCTAAAAGCTGTGTAATGTTTTGTTTGGGGGGGTCTTCTTATAGCATGGGAAGACAGCCTCTCAGATAAATCTGAGTAGCTGTTCCAAAGAGGTAAGGGAGGAGCCAGGAAATAAAAGAGTTTTTGCTGAAAAAAGAAATGAAGTCAAGCATCAAAAGATCCAAAAACAGACATCTCAAGTTTTTTATTTTTGCGCTTTTATGTGTATGGGAAGATGCAAGAGTTAGGGTTCATTGAAATCACTCCTAGATATGCATCTTATCTAGGGCCAGTATGCTGTTTTTCTCCATCCTGAATTCCTTTTAGGGTGCACCATCCGGGATGGCTTGAGTGACTGATGGATTGATGGCAAGAAACATTCTTTGTTCACTGAAATGGCAGGCAACATCTTTTTTTGTCTACAGTAGTAACAACAGTCCAAATGGAATGAATTTTCCGTGCTCCTTCAGCACTCAAATCACAGCACCTGGAATAGTGCCTCCCACATGTCAGGTGCTCACTGTTTGGTGAATAACGCAGGGAGCGCAGGGACCACTGGGTGCTCATCCCAAGGAGGAGAGGGTGGGGGGCTCTGGCTCCAGGGCAAGTGTTTGTCCGGAAACTCCCTCCCTCTCTTCCTTCCTCCCTTCTTCCCTTCCTCCGTTCCTCCCCTCCTCTCCTCCTCTCCTCAATCTCCCCCTGGCTTGCCTCACTCTCTAACTTCCGATCTTCTCTTTTACTTCCCATCCGCCTCCTCCCACCCGTCCTTTCTCTCCCCTTCCTGCCCCCTTCAGCTCTCCTTTTAGGCTGAGTCCTGGCGTTCTCCTCGGAGCCCGACTCCTCAGATGAAAGGGAGAGTGGAGGGTGGGGCTCTGTGTGAAGGAGGGCGCGGGGAGGCTCTGTGAAGCTGCAGCCAGGACGGAGCAGGGGTGGGCAGTGCCGACTCCTTCACAGCTCCAACCATCACCTGTTCTGTTCCTGCAGATGCCATTCACATGGAACATTTTCAGTGGTGCCTCCTGGTGTTGGGGCGATAATCAGTTGGCAAGTGGGGTCGATGGAGCTGCAGTGAAGGACTTGACCTCACTCCTCCAGCAGCACAGCCCATCCCTGGGAGGACAGGGAGAGCCCTCTGCGCTCAGGTGCAGACCTTGTGCCTAGAGGCGCACACGCCTCCTCCCAGGTGTAAGCCAAGTGCGGAGAAACGACCTGCTTTCAGCACATTCGTCGGGCGCTGGGAGCCGATCAGTGTCCAGGCTCACTTGGGTCACAGGTGTGCTCCCTCCTGAGCAGCCGGGACGCTGGGCCGGAAGAGCCTTATTATTCCTCTTTGACTTTCCAGCTCTAGAATGTTTCCAGTGTCACCGAGTCAACGCCAGTGGGGTTTGCGAGAGCGGGGAAAGCTTCTGCCAGACTCAAGGCAGCCAGCAGTGCTTCCTGAGGAAGGTCTACGAAGGTAGGTGGGGCCTGAGAAGTCTCCTGGGTGACCTTTGCCAGAGGTAAGGGGCTGGCAGTGGGTGTTCAGGGTGGGGGGTAGTAGGAACCCTCCATGGGACCCCATGAGAGCCTGGGCCCCAAGAATAAGGCAGGTTGCCTGTAGGACTCAGGGAAGTGACCCCTCAGGAACCCTGGGAGTAGGAACCGCATAGAAAAGGGGTTGGTTTTCTTTTCTTAACCTAGTGAAACATTTCATCTGGTTGTGGTACTGGGCTGCCCTCGCTATTAATTGGGATGGTGACCTGTAAGCAAAGTAGGGAGTTTAGCTCCTGAGGGTAACGGGAACTGGGCTGCTGAAACTCCTCTGAGCGGGACCTGACTGTGATGGGGTTTTGGGGAGCTAGGGACATAGATTGGGGGAGAAATGGGCAGGGTGGAGAGGGCAATTTCTATTCATCCTCTCTGCCCTCTCTTGTGTGGAGGGAATGGATTGAACTCTAATATACAGAGCTTGCAGAGCTATTTTAGGAGAGCCCACTAGGGGGCCCTACCTCCAGCATCTCATTCCCAGGAGGCAGACATTCACCCTACCAGGAGCATGAGTCCTCCATGGAATGTGCTGTTTCCTCTGAATTCTTGATTGGTTTGTTGATGCATTGATCCTGTGATTCATTCAGGAATAATTACGGAGCTGCATACCAGGATATGCTGGGCCCCATACCCATGGGCCTGCAACCTGGATTCTGGGGCCTCACTTGCCCTCTTCTCTGTCCCTTTCCAGGTGACACCATTTCCTATGGATACCAGGGTTGTAGCAGCCTATGTGTTCCTATGAAGCTCTTTAAACTCATCTTACTGTGTATATTTAAAAATTGAGATATAGCTGATGTACAATATTACATAAGGTACAGGTGTACAACATAGTGTTTCACAATTTTTAAAGGTTATACTCTATAGTTATAGAATTATTTATAAATTATTATAAAATATTGGCTAGATTCCCTGTGTTGTACAATATATCCTTGTATCTTACTTATTTTATACGTAATAGTTTGCACCTCTTAATTCTCTACCTCTGTCTTGCCTTTCCCCCCTTCCCTCTCCCCACGGGTAACCACTAGTTCTCTATATCTGTGAGTCTCTCTCCTTTTTGTTTATTCACTAGTTTGTTTTGCTTTTTAGATTCCACATATAAGGATATCATACAGTATTTGTCTTTCTCTGTCTTATTTCACTTAACATCATACCCTCCATGTCTGTCCATGTTGTTGGAAATGACAAAATTTCATTCTTTTTTATGGCTGAGTAGTACTCCATTGTGTGTGTGTGTGTATCTCACATATTCTTTATCCATTAATCTATTGATGGACACTTAGGTTGCTTTCATATCATGGCAATTGTAAATAATGCTGCTGTGAACATTGGGGTGCATGTACCTTTTCAAATTAGTTTTAGTTTTTTTCAGATATATACCCAGGAGTGGAATTGCTGGACCACTATTTTTAGTTTTTTTGAGAAACCACCATACTGATATCTACAACAATTTATATTCCCACCAACAGTGGAATTCCCTTTTCTCCACATCCTTCCCAACACTTGTTATTTGTGCTCTTTTTGACAATAGCCATTCTGACAGGTATGAGGTGATATCTCATTGTGGCTTTAATTTGCATTTCTCTGATTAACAATGTTGAGGATCTTTTCACATGCCTGTTGGCCAGCTGTATGTCTTCTTTGGAAAAACGTCTGTTCATGTCTTCTGCCCATTTTTAAATCAGGTTGCTTGTATTTTTGATGTTGAGTTGTATGAGCTGTTAATAATTTTTGGATATTAACCCCTTATCAGTCATATCATTTGCAAATATTTCCTCTTATTCAGTAGGTTTTCTTTGCATTTTGTCAATGCTTTCCTTTGTTGTGCAAAAGCTTAAGTCTAATTAGGTCACATTTGTTTATTTTTGCTTTTATTTCCGTTGCTTTAGGAGACAGATCAAAAAAATATTGCTGTGATTATGTCTAAGACTGTTCTACCTATGTTTGCTTCTAGGAGTTTTATGGTTTCAGGTCTTACATTTAGGTCTTTAATCCATTTTGAGGTTTTTATTTTTATGGAATGAGAAAATATTCTTATTTCATTCTTTTACATGTAGCTGTCCAGTTTTCCCAGCAGAATTTATTGAAGAGACTGTCTCCTCTCCATTGTATATTCTTGCCTCCTTTGTCGAAGATTAATTGACCATAGTGTATAGATCTATTTCTGGCCTCTCTGTTCTGGTCCATTGATCTATGTGTCTGTTTTTTGCCGCTACCATACTGTTTTAATTACTGTAGCTTTGTGGTATAGTCTGAAGACCAGGAGCATGATTTCTCCAGCTCTGTTCTTCTTTCTCAAGACTGTTTTAACTATTCAGGGTCTTTTGTGTTCCCATACAATTTTTAAATTATTTGTTCTATTTCCATGAAAAATGCCCTTGCTATTTTGATAGGGATTGCATTGAATCTGTGGATTGCCTTTAATAGTATGGTCATTTTAATAATATTAAACTATTCATGAACACAGTATATCTTTCCATCTATTTGTGTTGTCTTCAACTTCTTTCATCAGTTTCTTATAGTTTTTTGAGTACAGGTCTTTTACCTCCTTAGGTAGATTTAGTTCTAGGTATTTTCCTCTTTTTGATGCAGTAGTAAATGGGATTGTTTCCTTAATTTCTCTTTCTGATAGTTTGTTGTTAGTGTATAGAAATGCAACAGATTTCTGTATATTAATTTTGTATCCTGCCACTTTATGGAATACATTGATGAGTGCTAATAGTTTTCTGGTGGCATCTTTAGAATTTTCTATGTATAGTATCATGTCATCTGCAAACAATGACAGTTTTACTTGTTCCTTTCCAATTTAGATTCCTTTTATTTCTTTTTCTTCTCTGATTGCTGTGGCTAGGACTTCCAGTATAAGTTGAATAAAAGTGGCAATGGTGGGCATCCTTGCCTTGTTCCTGATCTTAAGGGAAATGCTCTCTGCTTTTCACCATTATGATAATAGCTGTGGGATTTTCATATATGGCCTTTATTATGTTTAGGGATTCTATGTGCGCATTCTGGAGAATTTTTATTATAAATGGATATTGAGTTTTGTCAAAAGCTTTTTCTGCATCTATTGAGAATCATATAATTTTTATTCTTTAATTTGTTAATGTGTATCACATTGATTAATTTGTGAATATTGAAAAACCCTTGCATTCCTGGGATAAATCCCACTTGATCATGGCGTATGATCCTTTTAATGTGTTGTTGAACTCAGTTTGCCAATATTTTGCTGAGGATTTTTACATCTATGTTTATCAGTAATATTGGCATCTAATTTTCTTTTTCTGTGATATCTTTATCTGGTTTTGGTCTCATAGAATGAGTTCAGAACTCTTCCTTCCTTTGCAATTTTTTTGAATAGTTTGAGAAGGATAGATGTTAACTCTTCTCTAAATGTTTTGTAGAATTCACCTGTGAAGCTGTCTGGTCCTCAACTTTTGTTTCTTGAGAGTTTATAATTTACTGATTCAATTTCATTACTGGTAAATGATCTGTTTATATTTTCTATTTCTTCCTGGTTCAGTCTTGGGAGATTGCACATTTCTAAGAGTTTGTCTGCTTCTACTCAGCTGTCCATTTTATTGGCATATAGTTGTTTATAGTAGTCTCTTACGATCTTTTGTATTTCTGTGGTGTTGGTTGTAACTTCCTTTTTCATTTCTTATATGACTGATTTGGGCCCTCTCTTTTTTTTTGATGAGTCTGGCTAAAGGTATATCAATTTTGTTTATATTTTCAAAGAAGCAACTCATAGTTTCATTGATCTTCTTTTTTTTGGCCTATTTCATTTATTTCTGCTTTGATATTCATGATTTCTTTCTTTATGTTAATTTTTTTTTTTCCTGTGTCATGTCTTAGTTGTGGCATGCAGGAACTTCGTTGAGGTATGCGGGATCTTTCATTGCAGCCTGCGGGCTGCTCTCTAGTTGTAGCGTGGGGGTTTTCTCTTCTGTAGGTGTGGTGTGTGGCCTCCAGGGCACATGGTCTCTGTAGTTGTTGTGCATGGGTTCCAGAGTGTGTGGGCTCTGTAGTTTTGTGGCACACAGGCTCTCTAGTTGAGGCACACAAGCTCAGTAGTGTGGCACACAGGCTTAGTTGCCCCATGGCGTGTGGGATCTTAGTTCCTTGACCAGGGATCAAACCTGCATCCCCTGCATTGGAAGGCGGATTCTTTACCACTGGACCACCAGGGAAGTCCCTCTTTTTATTAACTTTGGGTTTTGTTTCTTTTTCCAGTTCTTTAGTTGTAAGGTTAGATTGTTTATTTGAGATTTTTCTTGTTTCCTGAGGTAAGCCTGTATCGCTATAAACGTCCCTCTTAGAACCATTTTTGCTGCATCCAATAGATTTTGGATCATTGTGTTTTCATTTTCATTTGTGTCCAGGTATTTTTGGGTTCCCCTTTGGTTTCTTCAGTGATCCATTGGTTGTTTAGTAGCATATAGTTTAGCCTCCATGTATTTGTGATTTTTGCAGTTTTTTTTCTTGTAATTGATTTCTAGTCTCATAGCATTGTGGTCAAGAAAGTTGCTTTATATGATTTCAATTTTCTTTAATTTACCAAGGCTTGTTTTGTGGCCTAGCATGTGATCTTTCCTGGAGAATGTTCCATGTGCACTTGAAAAGAATGTTTATTCTGCTGCTTTTACGTGGAATGTTCTATACGTATCTATTAAGTTCAGCTGGTCTAATGTGTCCTTTAAGGCCAGTGTTTCCTTATTCATTCTCTGTCTGGATGATCTGTCCATTGTTGTGAGGTGTTAAAATCCCCTACAATTATTGTGTTACTGCCAACTTCTCCCTTTACATCTGTTAATATTTGCTTTATGTTTAAGTGCTCCTATGTTTGGGTGCATATATATTTACAGTTGTTATATTTTCTGCCTGAATTGATCCCTTGATCATTATATAATGTCCTCATTTGTCTCTTGTAA
Organism: Balaenoptera borealis; assembly: GCF_965194805.1. Classification (NCBI taxonomy): domain Eukaryota; kingdom Metazoa; phylum Chordata; class Mammalia; order Artiodactyla; family Balaenopteridae; genus Balaenoptera; species Balaenoptera borealis. The sequence goes on along the minus strand of NC_138868.1, from coordinate 104,236,145 downwards.
CAGTCTTTACCTTAAAATCTATTTTGTATGATGTAAGCGTTGCTATGCCAGCTTTCTTTTGATTTCCTTTTGCATGGAATACCTTTTTCTATCCCCTCACTTTCAGTCTGTGTGTCTTTAGATCTGAGGTGTGTCTCTTGTAGGCAGCATATATGCTGGTCTTGTTTTTGTATCCATTCAGCCACACTATGTCTTTTTATTGGAGCATTTAGTCCATTTACATTTAAAGTAATTATTCATGTGTATATTCTTATTGCCATTTTGTTAATTTCGAAGAGGAGGTGGTTTTTGTTTCTTTCTTCTTTTGTTCTCTTTTCTTGTGGTTTGATGACTGTCTTTAGTGTTATGTTTGGATTCCTTTTTCTTTTTTGTCTATGTATCTATTATAGATTTTTGGTTTGTGTTTACCATGAGGTTTTATATAGCAATCTATATATTTATGTGATTGTTGTAAGTTGCTAATCTCTTTCAAATGCGTTTTAACAACCCTGCATTTGTACTCTCCTCACCTCACAATTACTGTTTTTGACATCATATTTTACTTCTAATTGTTTTGTGTATCCCTTAACTGCTTATTGTGGATATAGAAGATTTGACTACTTTTGTCTTTTAACCTTTCTACTAGCTTTGTGTGTGGATGATTTCCTACCTTTACTGCATGTTTGCCTTTACTGATGAGCTTTCTCATTTCATATATTTATGTCTGTAGTTGTAGCCTTCTCTTTCACTTAGAAAAATTCCTTTAACATTTCTTATAAAGCTGGTCTGGTGGTGCTGAACTCTTTTAGCTTTGCTTGTCTATAAAGCTTTTGACCTCTCCATCAAATCTAAATGAGAACACTGCTGGGTAGAGTATTCTTGGTTGTAGGTTTTTCCTTTTCATCATTTCAAATATATCATGCCACTCCCTTCTAGACTACAGATTTTCTGCAGAAAAGTCAGCTGTTAGCCTTAAGAGAGATCTCTTGGATGTAACTTGTTGCTTTTCCCTTGGTGCCTTTATCTTAAATTTTTGTCATTTTAATCACATAGTGTCTCAGTATGTTCCTCTTTGGGTTAATCCTATATGAGACTCTCTGCACCTCCTGAATTTGGATGTCTGTTTTCTTTCCCAGGTTATGGAATTTGACCGCTCTTGTGTCTTCAAATATGTTCCCAGCCCCTTTCTCTCTCTCTTCTTCTTCTGGGACCCCTATAATGTGAATATTATTGTGCTTAATGTTGTCCCAGAGGTCTCTTAAACTGTCCTCATTTCTTTTCATTCTTTTTTCTAGTCAGCATCAGTGATTTCCAGTCCTCTGTCTTCTAGCTCACTGATCCAATCCTCTGTATCTTTTAGCCTACTATTTATCCCTTCTAGTATATTTTTCATTTGTTATTGTATTCATCACCTTTGTTTGGTTTTTCTTTAGATTTTCTAACTCTTTGTTAAAAACTTCTAACTTCTCACTTTGTCTTTATATTCTTCTCCTGAGTTCTTTGATCATCTTTATGATCAGTATCCTGAACTCCTTCTTGGGTAGATTGCCCACCTCCACTTCACTTAGTTCTTCTTCTGGGGTTTCGTCTTGTTCCTTTGCCTGGAACATGTTTTTCTGTCACCTCATTTTGCATAAGTTGCTGTTTTTATTTTTCTGTGTCTGGTAGGTTAGTTACCTTTCCCTACCTTTGACAAGTGGCCTTTTGTAGGAGATGTCCAATGCATCCCCACAGCACACTACCCCCTTGTCGCCTGAGCTCTGTGCTCTAGGGGTTCCCCCTATATGGGCTGTGTTTTTTCTTCTATTGTCTTTGGCTAATTATGACAGTGGGTAGTCTGGTAGGCTTGGTTGACCCTGGCTTGGTTGGTTGCCAGGCACTGCCTTGTGCAGAGGCTGCCAGCCACTGGTTGGTGGAACCAGGTCATGAAGCAGCTGACTTCAGAACCTAGGGGATCCCAGGGGTTATGTTGGCTCACTGGTGGGTGGAGTCATGGTGCAGAAGACTCTGGGAATGTTGCCTGTCCACTGGTGTGTGAAGCCAGGTCCCAGGGTTAGTGCAGGCCTACTGGCAGGCGGAGCTGAGTCAATGAGTCTGGTTGTGGGTCCCAGGGATCCCAGAGCTGGTGTCAGATCACTGGGGGGCAGGGGGCATGGCACTTCCTGACAAAGTTGGGTGGGGGATCTGGAGTGTCCTGAAGCTTGTGTTAGCCTGCTAGTGAGCAGGGCCAGGGCCCAGTTGGTCCCAGGGCAGGGTCTGGCCTGCTGATGGGCAGGGTGAACCCACAAGCTGCAGGACTGTGCTTTTCTTGAATCTGGTTTCTTTTTTTTTTTTTTTTTAGAAATTTTATTTATTTGTTTGTTTATTTATTTATTTATTTATTTATCTATCTACTCTGCATCAGGTCTTAGTTGCAGCACACGGGATCTTCGTTGAGGCATGTGGGCTCTTCGTTGTGGCACGTGGGCTTCTCTCTAGTTGTGGTGTGCGGGTTTTCTCTTCTCTAGTTGTGGCACACAGGCTCCAGGGCAAGTGGGCTCTGTAGTTGTGGCATGTGGGTTCCAGAGCACATGGGCTCTGTAGTTTGCAGCACACAGGCTTTCTAGTGGAGGCGCATGATCTCAGTAGTTGTGGCATGTGGGCTTTGCTGCCCCATGGCACGTGGTATCTTAGTTCCCTGACCAGGGATCAAATCCATGTCCCCTGCATTGGAAGGCAGATTCTTTACCACTGGACCACTAGGGAAGTCCCTTGAATCTGGTTTCTGCCCCTGGTGGGTGAGACTAGTACAGAGGATAGAGCAGGCTCTCTGGAGGGCAGGGCCAGACCCCAGGGTCTTCTAAAGCTGGTGTCTGCCCATTGGTAAGTGGAGATGTCCTAGTCCCTCTGGTGAGCAGGGCCATGTCCATAGGCAGCTGTGGGCTCAGGAGGTCTTGAGGCAGCTGATGGGTGGGGTTGTGTCCCTGACTAGTTAGTTGTTTGGTATGAGGCATACCTGCACTGGTGCCTACAGGCTTTGGGTGGGGTCAGCTCTTGGCCCTGATGAGTAGAGGGAGGATTCCACAGTGGCGCTTGCCAGCACCAGTGCCCACAGCACTCTGGGCTTCCCAAAAGTAGTCCCCTCTGACTTTCTCTCAGCACTCTGGGCTTCCCAAAAGTAGTCCCCTCTGACTTTCAAAGCCAAATGCTCTGGGGGCTGATCTTCCAGGCACTGGAGCCCAGTGTGGGGCTCAGACCTCTCACTCCTGTGGGAGAACCTCTGCAGTAATTATTCTCATTTGGGTTCATCCACCCAGGAGTATGGGACTTGACTATATCACATGTCCATCCCTCATACCCATCTCATTGTGGTTCCTTATTTATGTCTTTAGTTGTAGGTCTTTTTTGGTAGGTTCCAGTCTTTTTTCATTGGCTGTTCTGCAGATAGTTGTGATTTTGGTGTGCTTATGAAAGGAGGTGAGCTCAGTGTCTTTCTGCTCCACCATCATGACTGATCTCTTGCTGTGAATTTTAGATGCTACCACTACTCACCTCTCTGCAACAAGTTGTAAAGACAGGTCCTAGTTTTTGCACTGATATGGTGGATAAAGCTAATTTAGCATCCCTTTCAACTATCAGAATCTCCAAGATTCTGTGGTCTGAATACAGGTTCCCTATGAGAAGTCTCAGACTTGTTCTGTTTTCAGGCCCCATTTTTTTGTCCTTTCTCACTAACAGTTTACAAGGATTCCCTTTTATCCACATCCTTGATAACATTTGTTATTTGTAGACCTTTTAGCCATTCTGAAAGGTGTGAGGTGATATCTCATTGTGGTTTTGATTTGCATTTCTCTAATAATTAGCAGCATTGAGCATCTTTTCATGTGCCTGTTAGCCATCTATAAGTCTTCTTTGGACAAATGTCTATTCAAGTTTTCTGCCCATTTTTTGATTGAGTTCTTCTTCTTTTTTTTAAATATTGAGTTATGTAAGCTGGTTTCTATGGGCTGGATATTAATCCTTGTTGATTGTATCATTTCGAATATTTTCTTCCATTCAGTAGGTTGTCTTTTCATTTTGTTTATGGTTTCCTTTGCTGTGCAAAAGCTCTTAAATTAATTAGGTCCCATTTGCTTGCTTTTGTGTTTGCTTCTTTTGTCTTAGGAGACAGATCCCCCAAAAATTGCTATAATTTATATCAGAGAGTGTTCTACCTGTGTTCTCTTCTAGGAGTTTGATGGTTTCAGGTCTGACATTTAGGTCTTTAATATATTTTGAAGGGTTTTTTTAAATTGAAGTATAGTTGATTTACAATATTGTGTGAGTTTCAGGTGTATAGCAAAGTAGATTTGGCTATGTATTTTTTCAGATTATATTCCATTATAGGTTATTACAAGATAGTGAATATAATTCTCTACGCTATACAGTAAATCTTATTGCTTATCTATTTTATGTATAGTAGTTTGTATCTATTAATAACATACTCCTAATTGGTCCCTCTGCCCTCTTTCATAACTATAAGTTTGTTTTCTATGTCTGTGACTCTGTTTCTCTTTTGTATATAGATTCATTTGTATTGTTTTTTATTTTCCACATATAAGTGATCTCATATAGTATTTCTCTTTCTCTACTTGAGTTACTTCATTCAGTATAGTATTCTCTAGTTCCATCCAGGTAGCTGCAAATGGCAATATTTCATTCTTTTTTATGGCTGAGTAATAGTCCATTCTGTCCGAATTCAGTTTGTTGGGATATAACTGTTCATAGGAATCTCTTATGATTTTTTTTTTGTATTTCTACCGTATCAGTTGTTATTTCTCCTCTTTCATTTCTTTCTTTCTTTCTTTCTTTTTTTTTTTTACATTTGGGTCCTCTATTTTCTTCTTGGTGAGCCTGGCTAGAGGTTTATTGATTTTGTTTATCTTTTTAAACAACCAGTTCTTGGTTTATTGATCTTTTCTGTTGATTTTTGATCTCTATTTTATTTATTTCCTCTCTGATTTTTATTATTCCCTTCCTTCTGATGACTTTGGGCTTCATTTGTTCTTTTTCTGATTCTTTTAGGTAGTAGGTTAGGTTGTTTATTTGAGATTTTTCTTGTTTCTTGAGGAAGGTATATATTGCTATGAACTTCCCTCTTAGAACTGCTTTTGCTGCATCTCATGGATTTTTTTAAGGTTGTGTTTTCATTTTCATTTGTCTTGTGGTATCTTCTGATTTTATCTTTGATTTCATTGTTGACCCATTGGTTTTTTAGTAGCATGTTGTTTAATTTCCATGTGTTTGTTCTTTTCCTGTTTTTCTTTCTGTGGTTGATTTCTAGTTTCATACAATTGTGGTCAGAAAAGATGCTTGAAATAACTTCTATCCTCTTAAGTTTGTTGAGGCTTGTTTTGTAGCCTACTATGTGATCTATCCTAGAGAATGTCCCATTTGTGCTTAAAAAAAATATCTATCCTGTATTTGTGGGGTGTAGTGCCCTATAGCTATCAGTAATGTCCAACTGGTCTATTGTGTCATTTAAGACCTCTGTTGCCCTCCTGATTATCTGTCTGGATGATCTGTCCATTGATGTCAGTGGGGTGTTAAAATCTCCTACTATTATTGTCAATTTCTCCCTTTATGTCTGTTAGTATCTGTTTTCTGTATTTAAGTGCTCCTATATTGGGTGCAGATATGTTAAGGAATGTAATATCTTCTTCTTGTATTGATCCCTTTATCATTATATAATGCCCTTTGTCTTTCTTTATGGTCTTTTTTTAAAGTCTTTTTTGTGTGATATGGGTATTGCTACCCCCATTTCCTTGTCGTTTCCATTTCTGTGAAATATCTTTTTTCATCCCTCACTTTCAGTCTAAGTGTGTCTTTCTCCCTGAAGTGAGTCTCTCATAGGCAGCATATTTTAGGTTCTTGTTTGTTTTATCCATTCTGCCACTCTATATCTTTTGATCAAAGCATTAGTCCATTGGCTTATAAAGTAATTATTGATAGGTATGTACTTATTACCCTTTTAATACTTGTTTTGAAATGTTTTTGTAGTTCTTTGTTCATTTCTTCTTTTTGTTTTTCCTTTCGTGGTTTGATTTTCCTTTGTCATATGCTTGAATTCCTTTCTTTTTGGCTTTTGTGAATCTATTGTGTGTTTTTGATTTGTGGTTACCATGGACTTCAAGTATGTTGACCCATAACTATATCTACTTGCTTTAAACTTATAGTCATTCAAGTTCAAACACATTCCAAAAGATCTACATTTTTATACTCCCCTTCCCCACATTTTGTGATGTTGTTGCCCAATTTACCTCTTCATGCTTATCCTTTTATTGTTAATTGTAGTTATAATCGATTTACAGTGTTTTATTGTTTCTTAATCTATGTACTGACTTATTTACGTGATCATCAGTCCTTTTGTATGTTTGCCGTTCCCACTGTGAATTTTCCTTTCCTACAAATTCCTGCTTCTTTTCTATTTAGAGAACACTCCTCAATATTTCTTTTAAGATAGGTGTAGTATTATTGAATTATTTCAGTTTTTGTTTGTCTGAGGAATTCTTCATCTCTCCTTCTATTCTAAATGATGATCTTGCTGGGTACAGTATCCTAGGTTGCTGGTTTTTCCCTTTCAGGACTTTGAATATATCATACCACTCCCTTCTGGCCTGTAAAGTTTCTTTGGAGAAATCAGGTGATAGCTTATAGGGGTTCCACTGTAACTGACTATTTTTCTTTTTCTGCCTTTAGAATCCTCTCTTTATCTTTAACTTTTGCCACTTTAATTATGATATGTCTGGTGTGAGTCTGTTTGTGTTCATCTTGTTTGGGACCCTCTGTGCTTCCTGTCCATGGATATCTGTTTCCTTCTTTATGTTTGAGAAGTTTTCAGTCATAATTTCTTCAAATACATTTTCAATCCCCTTATCTTTCTCTTCTCCTATAAAACCCCTGTATGTGTAGGTTAGCACACTTCATATTATCCCATAGCTTTCATGTTGCTTTCTTTTTTCTTCATTTGTCTTTCTATCTGCTGTTCTGATTGGGTGATATCCATTATTCTATCCTCCAGATCACTTATTCATTCTGCTGTCTCATTTAGTCTGCTATTCGTTGTTTTTAGATTGGTTTTTATCTCAGAAATTGAATTGTCTATTTTTGATTGTTTCATCTTTATAGTTTCTAGTTCCTTGTTACAGTTCTCTGAATTTCTATTGATAATCTTCCTTAATTCCTTTAGCATTTTTATTACCTCCTTTTGAACTTGAGGTCTTATAGACTGGTGAGGTATGTTTCATTAATCGTTCTTTCAGGGGATTTTTCTTATTCTTTTAATTGGAAGTAGTTCCTCTGCTTTTTCATTTTACTAAACTTTATCTGTCTCACTGAATTGAGGAGAAACTGTTAACTACTATGGTCTTGAAGGAGTATTTTTATGTGGGAGTGTCCCTGTGTAGACTGTGTCCAATATTTTTGGAACAAGGGCTGGTTTTGTTATGGAAGCCAGCCATGTCTTTCCTCCGAGTGTGTTGGCCATTATCCCCTTGATAGGTTGTGTGTGTTGTGTTGGGGTTTTAAAGCCTGTGCGGGATGTGAGGTGGAGCTTCATCTCTGCACTGTGGCTGTCACTGCACTGTCAGGGGTGGGGTCTGCTTCCCAGTTGTTCAGTCTCCATGTGTTTGTTCTTTCCCTGTTTTTCTTTCTGTGGTTGATTTCTAGTTTCATACCAGTGTGGTCAGAAAAGATGCTTAAAATAATTTCTGTCCTCTTAAATTTGTTGAGGCTTGTTTTGTGGCCTACTATGTGACGTATCCTAGAGAATGTCCCATGTGTGCTTAAAAAATTATCTATCCTGGTTTACAATCAGGCTCTGTTGCCCTTGAGTGCATGCCCTGCCCCAAAGGAGATGATTGCTGAAGCAAGTGAGGCCTGTGTGGTCACAGAGAACCCATATGCTGCCTGCATAGGCATCCATGATTCCACTCAACAGCAGCCCAAGATCACGGCCCTTTCTCTGTTGTGTTGGTCCCAGATCTAGGGCAAGGCTGTGGTGTGGAGTAGTCTGGATTTGGAGGTCAGAATGTTGTGGCTGCAGGAACTGAGGTGGCTGCACTGCCGCCTGAGATCTGGGTTGCCTCTGTGGCAGAATTTCCCCAGGACCCTGTCTGTCCCAGCTCCTGTGCCAAGCTGGGTGTGGAGTGGGTGGAACCTGGGTGATCTATTGACAAACAGCTGCTGCATACTCCCTCCAGGCCTGTCTGCCTGATATTCAGCACTTAACCACTGAACCCTCTTGTGGCGCCACCCTGTGTACAGGCTGACAGTGGCCACCACTGCCCACCTGGGTCACACCTCATGCCCCCTTGTCTGTCTATGCATAGCTAAATCAAGTCCTCTCCCAGGGCCTGAGATTCCATGCTTAGCCACTGTGGCCTCTTGCTGCTGCACCCTCTTGTGGTGTCTCCTGGTACATGCTCTGATGATATCTGCTGTGGCTAGACCTGCCGCCCTGTGTGAGCTGACAGTGGGCTCTGTGGCTCCTGCCAAATCACACCCCAGGTGCCCTGGTCTGTTTCTGCAGAGCTAGATCAAATCCTTGCCTAGATCTCCTGTCAGGCTTTGGTGTGCCGTGAGCAGGGCCAGGGCATTTGCGCCTTTGGAATGGGAAGTGCAGCAAGGCGGAAAGCCACCAGTACAAGGCTCTCTCTGTCTTTATTGTTAGCAAGCCAGCGTGTACACACTCCTCGGGAGTACAGTTGAGGCTTCTCCAGCCCTTCCGTCTGTCTCAGTGGATTTCCTAGCAGGCAAGGGGACTTGTCTCCTCCACATGGGAACCCAGGATGGGATGCCCCAATTGTGGCTCGACTTGCTCACTCTCCAGGGCAGGTGTGCACCTGTGTGGACCTTCTCTTCCTTACAGATCCCTTCCAGAGGTGCAGGTCCTGACCTGATGCCTTTGTTTTCCATCCTAGTGGGTTACATGGAGATCTTTCTTATAGTTTTGGTGGTTTAGGAGTTCTTTTGCCAGTTTCCAGTTAGTTTTCTGTGAAAATTGTTCCACAGGTAGATGTATTTTTGATGTGTTGGTAGGGAGATGTGAACTCCAGGTCCTCCTACTCTGCCATCTTGATCCAAGAAGCCATTTTGAGTTTATTTTTGTATATGGTGTGAGGGAATGTTCTAATCTGATTGTTTTGCATGGGGGTGTCCAGTTTTCCCAGCATCACTTATTGAAGAGACTATCTTTTCTCCATTGTATAGTATTGCCTCATTTGTCATAGATTAATTGACCATAAGAGTGTGGGTCTATTTCTGAGCTCTCTATTCTGTTCCATTGATCTATGTGTCTGTTTTTGTGCCAGTACCATGCTGTTTTGATTACTGTAGCTTTGAAATATAGTCTGAAGCCTGGGAGACGGATACTTCTAGCTTTGTTCTTTTTTATCAAGATTGCTTTTGCAATCCTGGGTCTTTTGTGGTTCCAAATAAATTTTAGGATTATTTGTTCTAGTTTTGTGAAAAATATCCTGGGTATTTTGATAGGCATTGTGTTAAATCTAGATTGCTTTGGATAGTATGGCCATTTAAACAACATTAACTCTTCCAGTCCAAGAGCATGAGATATCTTCCCATTTCTTTGAATCATTTTCAATTTCCTTCATCCACGTTTTATAGTTTTCAGAGTATATGTCTTCTACCTCCCAGGTTAAGTATGTTCCTAAGTATTTTATTCTTTTTGATGCAATTTTAAATGGGATTTTTAAAACTTTTTCTTTTTGTTCATTATTAGTGTATAGAAAAGCAACATATTTCTGTATATTAATCTTATATTCTGCAACTTTACTGAATTCATTTATTACTTCTAATATCTTTTTGATGAGACTTTAGGGTTTTCTTTATAAAGTATCATGTCATCTGCAAATAGTGACAGTTTTGTTTCCTCCTTTTTAATTTGGATACCTTTTATTTCTTTTTGTCTGATTGATGTGGCTAGGGCTTTGAATACTATGTTAAATAGACATCAGCCCCCACTATTTTCTATTTTCCTCGGAGCTCATTTAAGCTGCCACTTGAATCAGCCAGCTCACTGACTGCAGCCCAACCTCGAGTTCAAGTTGGAACTGATGTCTGAAGGGCAACCACTGGGAGCTAGGAGAGTCGGGGAAATGATCTAGAGAGGATCCTCTAAGAGGAGGGATATGAAAGACAGTATGACAGTTGACTACTTCAAGGGTGCGGTCCTCTCAGTTATGGGGTGATGGAATGAAGGAGTAAACAATTGGGTTACATCTATAAAATGGGCATAATAATTTTACCTCACCCATTTCATGGGTTGTTTGGGGAATGTTCTACCTGATGATAAACGTGGGAAGTACAAATATTGTTATACAGGTATCACCAACTTCTGAACATACTCTAAACCTGAAAATGCATGTGAAAGTAGAAATGTGGAAAGTAGCCTCTGTATTATAACCAGGTTTCCATTCCTAGTTAACTAAAGATATAAAATTCCTAATTATATGTCATCATTTAGAAACAATCTGTAATATATTTACTTTCAGATTTCAAACATATTCCTTATGTCCAATGATCCTCACAACTGTTCATGAAGTAACATGGATTAAGTCCAAAGAGCATCCAATTGAGGCTCTAGATCCTGCTTTTGCTGCAGTTAATTGTTTTTCATTTTTAGATCAACTACTAAGTTTACGGAACCTAACGGTCTTATTTCTGGTACCCATCATTTTTATTTTTCAGTTGTCCATTTCATTTTGCAATCAAGAGAAGCAAAATGGAAAAATTTTCAAATAATCTCCCAAGCAGTGCTGAGACCAAGCTGCCCAAGTTAGGCAACATGGGGCTGGTCAGTGGCACCCCCTTGTGTTAGATGGGAACATTCTTTGTCAGTAGATGCACCAGGGGTTCAGCATTTCATGTTCAAAAGTACAGATTGAGTAAAAGCTAAATATAGGAATGCACAGGACTGCTGTATGTCAGTTTAGAGTGTGTGAGCTTCAGAAGCCGGCAGTCTGACAAGATCAATATAAAAAATTACTGTCAGAACTAGACTCCTGAGCTTTTCCCAAGGTGTGAACCATCAGACTTAGCCCAATACATCTCCTTCCTCAGATTTGCAGAAAGCCCTCTACATAGTTGAAGTTCAAAAACTGTTTTCTGAATGCCTGATAAAAAGTCTGTAGAGAAGTCTATTGGCTGTGGCAGAAATGGGTATTATAGATGAATTAAAAGAACATATTATTCATGTAACAGAAATATAATCATTGAAAACACTGACTTCTAAGTGAATTGGCATTGTCTTGGATTAATGTCTCTACTGATGATGGCAAAGAAAAAGAAACCTTTCAACTTTTCCACTTCTAAAAGTTAAGACCTTTGTTTTTGTAGAGAAATGGTTGAGTCTGTACATCTGTGAAGGCAGGACTAAGGGTGTGATAGGGCCTGAAGGAAATTGTTCTTCCTATGGATGTCATGAAGATTCAGGGAGATCTGTGGTTACTAGGGCTCCAGAGAAAAGAGAGATGTGGGGAGAGGGAGGAGAAGTCTTGAGTTGAGAGGTGGTCAAGCAACTGGTGGTATCAAACCATTCTATTAAACCCCAGACTCTCAAGACCCCTGTGTACAGAAATGCCATTTGTCATTTGGAGGTAAAAGGTGAATTTAGAAAAGCAGCTAAATTACTTGTGGGGGTGGGGCTGAGCACAGGTGCAAAGGGAGCTGAGGAGATGAAATGCTATGAGGTCATGAGTCCAGGGAAAGAAGAATTTGGAGCCAAGAGTGACCATGAGAGAGAAAGTAAAGTGCTGCCCATGCCCATATGCATGGAGGCAGGATTTCCAAATAAACAGGAGACTTTCCTGGTTCAGGGGGGTTGGGGGTACAGGCCCAGGGCAGAGGTGCTTGGACTAGTTGTGGTTCCCTGGCAGCTCCCAGCAGAGACAGAATCCCATGGACACTGGGCTCCCATACAGGAAACACCTGCTAGGGGACAGATGTCACAGAAACAAGTGTTTCCTTGGGAAGTATGGAGCCAGCACCTGGGGAGGAAGATTCTGAGTCATAGCAGAACTGGGTGGTCTCTGAAGCAGAGAGGTGGGGGTGACCAAGAGGAGTCTCCCAGGCAGCCTGAGAGAGCTGGCCCATCCTGGCCACAGTGTCCACTCTGCACCCACAGGAAGGAGGGAAAGCCTCTGAAACGTGATGTGAGCAGAGACGTCTGCCCAGCGCAGTGCAGCAGCTGAGTGACAGGCCAGGCTGAACCTGTGCCTTGGGCTACGGAGGCCGTGGACAGGCTGCAGTCTGGTTTCAAGTGTTCTGTCTGCATAAGAAGTAAGACCCCTCCAATCTGGTGCCAGCCCTGAATTCTCAGGTCACTGAGGTTATTGTGGGAGGAGGAGGGGTTAGAGAGGAAGATCACCCGCTGCCACCAGGATGTAGCATGGAATAGAAATCCTCACAACTCACACCTGGGGAGGCTGAGTGGCTGGTCCTCAAGGGATACACAGGTACTTGACATCTCCTGAAGGCTCCCTAACTTGAGGCCCTGGGTGGGCTTCTAGACGAGCTCTCCCATTTGTTAGCTCTCCAATTGTGGAGGCAGACCTTCACATGCAGGACAGAGGTGACCAAACAGCAATTCTCTGTGTGGTTCCACTACACATACACACCCTTTTTTTGAAGAAGTAGAAACCCTGAAAATGAAGGCACTGCTAGCACTTGAATACATTTCTCCATTTCTATTCATTTGATCAACACTTGCTATCTTCTTAAGCCTTCTTTTATTGTTTATAATAGTAATTAACTATATTGTAGTTATATTATAATTCAGTATTATTTTTGAGCCATATATATCTAAGCATTTACAATCAGCTAGTACATTTGGCATTTTGCAAGTTTATTTCCCTAATGATAGGGATTTAATAAAGTTTATAGTCCTTCAACTTTAAACATAATGCACTCTAGCTACAGGATTTAATGGGTCTTCTTCACAAAGCTCCCAATACTCTTAATTTAATTCTTTTTCCATTTTTTTAAAAATTCAAACAAAGTCACAAAAATTATAATCATCCTCATCAGTTCACTCAGTCCCATGTAATTAATTTTTTTTATCTTGCTCTTTTCTTAGCACTTTTATGAATTCATCAGTTTTCCATTAGAGTTCTGAAAATGCTTATTCATTCAGTTCAGCAGTATAGTCAATAACCAGAAACCTGTATTTGTCAGAGTCTTTTTCATGAATTCCTTGAAGATGAAACCCTTTTATAGGAACATTTTTCTAAAAGCATCAGAGTACACCCAGAACTGTCTGTAAATGACAAAAGACTTAAAAATGACCACGGTTAAAGATTTGATGAAAGTTCATAATAATGCAATTGACGAGGAAGTTTAGTTATTTCAGAGATATACATTTTAAAATAATAACTAGAATTATGACTTATAACATTATACCAGAACATGTAAGATTTTTAGGAATTTCATGAAATGTCTGAAACATTTATATTAACATATTTCCATACAAATAACCCAAAGGAAATTTAGTATTAGGTTTTATTTTTAATTTAATTTTATTTATTTTTTTATACAATAGGTTCTTAGTAGTCATAAATTTTATACACATCAGTGTATACATGTCAATCCCAATTGCCTAATTCATCACACCACCATCTCCACCCCCACGTGGTTTTCCCCCCTTGGTGTCCATACGTTTGTTCTCTACATCTGTGTCTCAACTTCTGCCCTGCAAACCAGTTCATCTGTACCATTTTTCTAGGTTCCACATACATGCGTTAATATACGATATTTGTTTTTCTCTTTCTGAATTACTTCACTGTGTATGACAGTCTCTAGATCCATCCACGTCTCAATAAATGACCGAATTTCGTTCCTTTTTATGGCTGAGTAATATTCCATTGTATATACGTACCACAACTTCTTTATCCATTCGTCTGTTGATGGGCATGTAGGTTGCGTCCATGACCTGGCTATTGTAAATAGTGCTGCAATGAACATTGGGGTGCATGTGTCTTTTTGAATTATGGTTTACTCTGGGTATATGCCTAGTAGTGGGATTGCTGGATCATATGGTAATTCTATTTTTAGTTTTTTAAGGAACCTCCGTACTGTTCTCCATAGTGGCTGCATCAGTTTACATTCCCACCAACAGTGCAAGAGGGTTCCCTTTTCTCCACAACCTCTCCAGCATTTGTTGTTTGTAGATTTTCTGATGATGCCCATTCTAACTGGTGTGAGGTGATACCTCATTGTAGTTTTGATTTGCATTTCTCTAATAATTAGTGATGTTGAGCATCTTTTCATGTGCTTCTTGGCCATCTGTATGTCTTCTTTGGAGAAATGTCTATTTAGGTCTTCTGCCCATTTTAGGATTAGGTTCTTTTTTTTTTTAATATTGAGCTGCATGAGCTGTTTATATATTTTGGAGATTAATCCTTTGTCCGTTGACTCATTTGCAAATATTTTCTCCCATTCTGAGGGTTGTCCTTTCGTCTTGTTTATGGTTTCCTTTGCTGTGCAAAAGCTTTTAAGTTTCATTAGGTCCCATTTGTTTATTTTTGTTTTTATTTCCATTACTCTAGGAGGTGGATCAAAAAAGATCTTGCTGTGATTTATGTCAAAGAATGTTCTTCCTATGTTTTCCTCTAAGAGTTTTATAGTGTCTGGTCTTACATTTAGGTCTCAAATCCATTTTGAGTTTATTTTTGTGTATGGTATTAGGGAGTGTTCTAATTTCATTCTTTTACATGTAGCTGTCCAGTTTTCCCAGCACCACTTACTGAAGAGACTGTCTTTTCTCCATTGTATATCTTTGCCTCCTTTGTCATAGATTAGTTGACCATAGGTGCATGGGTTTATGTCTGGGCTTTCTATCTTGTTCATTGACCTATGTTTCTGTTTTTATGCCAGTACCATATTGTCTTGATTACTGTAGCTTTGTAGTATAGTCTGAAGTCAGGGAGTCTGATTCCTCCCACTTCATTTTTTTCCCTCAAGACTGCTTTGGTTACTCGGGGTTTTTTGTGTCTCCATACAAATTTTAAGATTTTTTGTTCTAGTTCCGTACAAAATGACACTGGAATTTGATAGGAATTCAGTTGAATCTGTAGATTGCTTTTGGTAGTATAGTTATTTTCACAATATTGATTCTTCCAATCCAAGAACATGGTATATCTCTCCATCTGTTGGTGTCATCTTTAATTTCTTTCATCAGTGTCTTATAGTTTTCTGCATACAGGTCTTTTTTCTCCCTAGGTAAGTTTATTCCTAGGTATTTTATTCTTTTTGTTGCAATGGTAAATGGGAGTGTTTCCTTAATTTCTCTTTCAGATTTTTCATCATTAGTGTATAGGAATGCAAGAGATTACTGTGTATTAATTTTGTATCCTGCAACTTTACCAAATTCATTGATTAGCTCTAGTAGTTTTCTGGTGGCATCTTTAGGATTCTCTATGTATAGTATCATGTCATCTGCAAACAGTGACAGTTTTACTTCTTCTTTTCCAATTTGTATTCCTTTTATTTCTTTTTCTTCTCTGATTGCTGTGGCTAGGATTTCCAAAACTATGTTGAATAATAGTGGTGAGAGTGGACATCCTTGACTTGTTCCTGATCTTAGAGGAAAGGCTTTCAGTTTTTCACCATTGAGAATGATATTTGCTGTGGGTTTGTCGTATATGGCCTTTATTATGTTGAAGTAGGTTCCCTCTATGCCCACTTTCTGGAGAGTTTTTATCATAAATGGGTGTTGAATTTTGTCAAAAGATTTTTCTGCATCTATTGAGATGATCATATGGTTTTTATTCTTCAATTTGTTAATATGGTGTATCACATTGATTAATTTGCATATATTGAAGAATCCTTGCATCACTGAGACAAATCCCACTTGATCATGGTGTATGATCCTTTTAATGTGTTGTTGGATTCTGTTTGCTAGTATTTTTTGAGGATTTTTGCATCTATATTCATGAGTGGTATTGGTCTGTAATTTTCTTTTTTTATATTATCTTTGTCTGGTTTTGGTATCAGGGTGATGGTGGCCTCATAGAATGAGTTTGGGAGTGTTCCTTCCTCTGCAATATTTTGGAAGAGTTTGAGAAGGATGGGTGTTAGCTGTTCTCTAAATGTTTGATAGAATTCACCTGTGAAGCCATCTGGTTCTGGACTTTTGTTTGTTGGAACATTCTTAATCACAGTTTCAATTTCATTACTTGTGATTGGTCTGTTCATATTTTCTACTTCTTCCTGGTTCAGTCTCGGAAGGTTATACCTTTCTAAGAATTTATCCATTTCTTCCAGGTTGTCCATTTTATTGGCATAGAGTTGCTTGTAGTAGTCTCTTAGGATGCTTTGTATTTCTGCAGTGTCTGTTGTAACTTCTCCGTTTTCATTTCTAATTTTATTGATTTGAGTCCTCTCCCTCTTTTTCTTGATGAGTCTGGCTAATGGTTTATCAATTTTGTTTATCTTCTCAAAGAACCAGCTTTTAGTTTTATTGATCTTTGCTTTGTTTTCTTTGTTTCTATTTCATTTATTTCTCCTCTGATCTTTATGGTTTCTTTCCGTCTGCTAACTTTGGGTTTTGTTTGTTCTTCTTCCTCTAGTTCCTTTAGGTGTAACGTTAGATTCTTTGTTTGAAATTTTTCTTGTTTCTTGAGGTAGGCTTGTATAGCTATAATCTTCCCTCTTAGAACTGCTTTTGCTGCATCCCATAGGTTTTGGATCATTGTGTTTTCATTGTCATTTGTCTCTGGGTATTTTTTGATGTCCTCTTTTATTTCTTCAGTGCTCTCTTGGTTATTTAGTAACGTATTGTTTAGCGTCCATGTGTTTGTGTTTTTTACGTTTTTTTCCCTGTAATTCATTTCTAATCTCATAGCGTTGTGGTCAGAAAAGATGCTTGATATGATTTCAGTTTTCTTAAATTTACTGAGGCTTGATTTGTGACCCAAGACGTGATCTATCCTGGAGAATGTTCCATGCACACTTGAGAAAAAAGTGTAATCTGCTGTTTTTGGATGGAATGTCCTATCAATTTCAACTAAATCTATCTGGTCTATTTGTCATTTAAAGCTTCTGTTTCCTTATTTATTTTCATTGTGGATAATCTGTCCATTCGTGTAAGTGAGGTGTTAAAGTGCCCACTATTATTGTGTTACTGTCGATTTCCTCTTTTAGAGCTGTTAGCATTTGCCTTATGTATTGAGGTACTCCTATGTTGCGTGCATATGTATTTATAATTGTTATATCTTCTTCTTGGATTGATCCCTTGATCATTATGTAGTGTCCTTTCTTGTCTCTTGTAATATTCTTTATTTTAAAGTCTATTTTATCTGATATGAGTATACCTACTCCAGCTTTCTTTTGATTTCCATTTGCATGGAATATCTTTTTCCGTCCCCTCACTTTCAGTCTGTATGTGTCCCTAGGTCTGAAGTGGGTCTCTTGTAGACAGCATATATATGGGTCTTGTTTTTGTATCCATTTAGCGAGCCTGTGTCTTTTGATTGCAGCATTTAATCCATTCACGTTTAAGGTAATTATTGATATATATGTTCCTATGACCATTTTCTTAATTGTTTTGGGTTTGTTTTTGTAGGTCCTTGTCTTCTCTTGTGTTTCCCATGTAGAGAAGTTCCTGTAGCTATTGTTGTAGAGCTGGTTTGGTGGTGCTGAATTCTCTTAGCTTTTGCTTGTCTGTAAAGCTTTTGATTTCTCTGTTGAATCTGAATGAGATCCTTGCCAGGTAGAGTAATCTTGGTTGTAGGTTCTTTCCTTTCATCACTTTAAGTATATTATGCCACTCCCTTCTGGCTTTTAGAGCTTCTGCTGAGAAATCAGCTGTTAACCTTATGGGAGTTCCCTTGTATGTTATTTGTCATTTTTCCCTTGCTGCTTTCAATAATTTTTCTCTGTTTTTAATTTTTGCCAATTTGATTACTATGTGTCTTAGCGTGTTTCTCCTTGGGTTTATCCTCTATGGGACTCTCTGCACTTCCTGGACTTGGGTGGCTATTTTCTTTCCCATGTTAGGGAAGTTTTTGACTATATCCTCTTCAAATATTTTCTCGTGTCCTTTCTCTCTCTCTTCTCATTCTGGGACCCATATAATGCGAATGTTGTTGCGTTTCATGTTGTCCCAGAGGTCTCTTAGGCTGTTTTCATTTCTTTTCATTCTTTTTTCTTTCTTCTGTTCCACAGCAGTGAATTCCACTATTCTGTCTTCCAGGTCACTTATCCATTCTTCTGCCTCAGTTATTCTGCTATTGATTCCTTCTAGTGTAGTTTTCGTTTCAGTTATTGTATTGTTCATCTCTGTTTGTTTGTTCTTTAATTCTTCTAGGTCTTTGTTAAACATTTCTTGCATCTTCTGGATCTTTGCCTCCATTCTTTTCCAGAGGTCCTGGATCATCTTCACTATCATTATTCTGAACTCTTTTTCTGGAAGGTTGCCTATCTCCACTTCATTTGGTTGTTTTTCTGGGGTTTTATCTTGTTTCTTTATCTGGTATAGCCCTCTGCCTTTTCATCTTGTCTATCTTGTTGTGAATGTGGTTTTTGTTCCACAGGCTTCAGGATTGTAGTTCTTCTTGCTTCTGCTGTCTGCCCTCTGGTGGATGAGGCTATCTAAGAGGCTTGTGTAAGTTTCCTGATGGGAGGGACTGGTGGTGGGTAGAGCTGACTGTTGCTCTGGTGGGCAGAGCTCAGTAAAACTTTAATCCACTTGACTGCTGATGGGTGGGGCTGGGTTCCCTCCCTGTTGGTTGTTTGGTCTGAGACAACCGAACACTGGAACCTACCTGGGCTCTTTGGTGGTGCTAATGAGAGACTCTGGAGAGCTCACGCCAAGGAGTACTTCCCAGAACTTCTTCTGCCAGTGTCCTTGTCCCCACGGTGAGCCACAGCCACCCCTGCCTCTGCAGGAGACCCTCCAACACTAGCAGGTAGGTCTGGTTCAGTCTCCCCTGGGGCCACTGCCCCTTCCCCTGGGTCCCGATGCGCACACTACTTTGTGTGTGCCATCCAAGAGTGGAGTCTCTGTTTCCCCCAGTCCTGTCGAAGTCCTGCAATCAAATTCCACTAGGCTTCAAAGTCTGATTCTGTAGGAATTCCTCCTCCCCTTGCCAGACGCCCAAGTTGGGAAGCCTGACATGGGGCTGAGAACCTTCACTCCAGTGGGTGGACTTCTGTGGTATAAGTGTTCTCCAGTCTGTGAGTCACCCACCCAGCAGTTATGGGATTTGATTTTACTGTGATTACGCCCCTCCTACCATCTCATTGTGGCTTCTCCTTTGTCTTTGGATGTGGGGTATCTTTTTTGGTGAGTTCCAGTGTCTTCCTGTCGATGATTGTCCAGCAGCTAGTTGTGATTCTGGTTTCTCACAAGAGGGAGTGAGAGCACGTCCTCCTACTCTACCATCTTGGTTCCTCTCTTAATTTAATTTTTATGTAATATTCATTCTACTTTATTCTGAGTGCAAAAGTATTAATTCCTATTCTTATTTATTTATTTATTCATTTATTCATTCATTTATATGCTTATTTGTTTAGTGCTGCTAAAGGCCAAGACTGGGGATAGATGGTGTTGTGCTTTGGTAAAGACATTTCACACAGCATTACACATAGCACTGACTTTTATGAGCACTTTTATGTGTCAGGTGTAATTTTTTCTTTATAAATTTATTTATTTGTTTGTTTGTTTATTTATTTATTTATGGCTGCATTGGGTCTTCGTTGCTGTGTGCGGGCTTTCTCTAGTTGCAGCGAGTGGGGGTTACTCTTTGCTGCAGTGTGCGTGCTTCTCATTGCAGTGGCTTCTTTCATTGCGGAGCATGGGATCTAGGCTCATGGGCTTCAGTAGTTGTGGCTCACAGGCTCTAGAGTGCAGGCTCAGTAGTTGTGGCACATGGGCTTAGTTGCTCTTCGGCATGTGGGATCTTCCTCAACCAGGACTTGAACCCATGTCCCCTGCATTGGCAGGTGGATTCTTATCTACTGTGCCACCAGGGAAGTCCAAGGCATCATTTCTCATTATCCTCATAATGATGTCAGCAGGTGGGTTTTGTTAAGCCGTGTTACACTCGGGACAGAGAGGTTGAGAAATTTGTCCAAAGTCACACAGCTAATGAGCAGCAGCAATAGGATTTGCTTTATCCTGTTTCCTCTAGAACCTCAACCCCTAATGGCAACACCTTACTGCTTCTTTCATGAATCATTAAATAGGAAGATAAGACACAAATGAGAAGGGCTGGTGGGCTAACCGTGCTGTGTAATTAGCCACAGGACTTAAGATCCTTTGAGAATGCCCAGATGCAGGTAGAACTGGGCCCTTCCCACTGAAAGGAAAAGGGGGGATCA
This sequence comes from Balaenoptera borealis, assembly GCF_965194805.1. Lineage (NCBI taxonomy): Eukaryota > Metazoa > Chordata > Mammalia > Artiodactyla > Balaenopteridae > Balaenoptera > Balaenoptera borealis. Next base: position 104,215,811 of record NC_138868.1, on the reverse strand, counting down.
GCCATGTCACACACACACATGGGTTTCGAGACAGCAAGGATATTTTAATTGAGCTCTAGTAACTGGATAGTTAGTGTTATGTTTAAATACAGATGTCCTGTAAGAATTGGTTTCTGAACTCTCTGAACATTTCTTGAAGGAAATGGAAGTCAGCAGGTGGCTCAGTCCCCTCCGTGACATCACCCTGGAAGCAGGCACAGGTGCAGGAGAACCCGACCCAGGGGGTGTTGGAGAGCCTTACATGGGACACCTTTTAAGGACTAGAATAGAGGCGACAGCTCTTTTTTCCATACTGCTGGTTAAAAAAATAGTAGCAAATATGAGGGACAAGATATTTCCCTTCTCAGCCTCCTCCCTACCTTCTGAATTTACCATCGAATGATTCTCTTGTAATTTTAAGTAACCTGTGAAAGAAATCATGGTTCCATTTTTTCAGCAACAATGTAAAAAACATAACTTTCATCAATATAGGAAAGAAACAGAGAAGAAAACTATAACAGTTCTTTTACAGAAGAAATGAGGCATGAGGCAGGGGCATTAGTATTAAACATTTTAGGAAAGGAATTCCCTGGTGGTCCAGTGGTTAGGGCTCTGCACTTCCACTGCAGGGGGCACGGGTTCAATCCCTGGTCGGGGAACTAAAATCCCACATGCCTCAGGGTGTGACCAAAAAATAGAAAAACAAAAGATTTTAGGAGAAATAGCACGTGTGCCCCACTCCTAGACATGTCCCTGGTACAAGCTAGAGGTGAGGGGCAGTTTGGTGATGCCGTCCATGCAGAGTGGAGCAGGGGAACCCCCACCTGAGCACTGCCAGCAGAGGCCAAGGTCCCCGCAGAGGGGAGAACAGAGGGGTGAAGTGGGGTTGGAGGTGGGGCAGCCTGGAGCTGAGCCAGTGTCAGCAGACACAGTATCTGGATGGATGTGCGGGTGCTGACCCTCCCCGGGAGAGGGCCGTAATCCACAAAGGCCCGTCAGCTGTGCAGGTGAGGGGCAGCGACCGAGGGCAACATGACTGAATTGCTAAGGTCTAGGACATTTGGCTTGTTCACATCATTTTATGCCCAGAAAATCTTCTGTTTAATCAACTCATGTCCTTAACTTTTTAAAAACTTTGACCCAGAACTTCAACTCCCCTGGGGGTATTCAACATTTCCTGAGACCTGGTATGTGCTAGACCCCAACTGGATGCTGGGGTCAGAGTGAATCAGGGCATGGCACCATCCATGAGGGCTCTGAAGGACCCAAAGAGGGTCATCTGAACAGGTGAAGTAGACTGCAGTGGGTAAATACTGTGAAGAGATGAGCAGAGGGCCTCGTGGGGACACCAGAGATAGAGAAACTGATACCTTCTAGGAAAAGCAGGAGGTGACATTTGAGCTGTGTCTTCAAGGAAGAGCTGAGGTTTTGCTGGCCTGGAATGGAGACAAGAATGTCTCCATGTGGGAAGGCTTAGAGGTGAAGCCTCATAGTAATTAGGACAGAGCTGAGGCTGGGACAGACGTGTGGAATATTTGTCGGAAGCCTTATTGAACGTAAGTGTGGATGTTGTGCTCGAGCTACTGTAACCCAGACCACAGACTGGGTGGCATTAAGCCTAGGCATTAATTTTCTCACAGCTCTGAGGCTAGAAGTCCAAGATCAAGTGTTGGCAGGATTGGTTTGTCCTGCACCATCTCTCCTTGGCTTGCATCTGCCACCTTCTTGCTGTGTCTTCACATGCCCTTTTCTCTGTATGGGCCAGTCTATCTGGTGTCCATCTATGTGTCCAAATTTCCTCTCCTTAAAAGAACCCGGTGGAGTGAATTAGAATCCCACACTACAGCCTTTTTTAATGTTAATTACCTCTTTAAAGTCCCTATATCTAAATATAGTCATATTGTGAGTTACTTGGGTTTAGGGCTTCAAATGTGAATTTGCAGGACCCAATTCAGCCCCATGGACATTTTGCCTTGTTGTGAGTGTATTTCCTTCATGTCTTGTTCATGGCATGAATTGTGTGTGTAAATGGTCCATGTTGATAGCCCTGAAGTCTTTGCTGGATGTGGGTAAGGTGAGGGATGGGTTAGCTGGGTTGCTGGGATGAGTGGGGTGAGAGGGAGTTGTGGAAAAGAGGGACCCTCCTCCTGGGTTCCACAGTGTTGACCTGGTTCTCTGCTTTCACTGCCATCCCTTGAGGACTTGGAAGGACTTAAGTCTTTGTTTGAGTCTTAGTTATGTCTGATAAACAGTGTGACCCAGGACCAAGTCACTTATCCTTCTGAAGCCACACAGCTCTCATTGGTAAAGTCGATAAAAGACCCTTTCCTCTTCCATGATCTGCTGTGAAGAGTCCACAGTGGCTCATATGTACAGTACCTTCAAAAATTATATATCTATTCAAATATGATGACAGTTTCTCCATCTCTGCAGCATGGAACTGACCCTTTTAAGCCTTCCCTCTGCTTTGTGACCAGTGCTCCTGAGTGTCAATGAGATAACGTTTTCCTGCTGGGAAGAGGACTGAGAGCAAAGGCTCTGCGTAGGAAGGTGGTCAGGAGCACGTGCAGAGGAAGCATCCTAGTTCAGATCCCACACTCTCCCCTGGCTCCCTGCAAAGCAGGGAAACAGGCCTTCCCTTGAGCTGGTACTTCTCATGAATTAATGACATCCTTTTGTCTATCAGCTTGTCTTCTTCTTCATCTTCCTCTGATGTGAGTTAAACCCTGGGCTTACTTTTCTCCCCTCCTCCCTCCATCTTTCTCTGTCTCTATTTTTTTTTTTTTATAAGAATAGTTGTTTTAATTTTTTTATTGAGGTATAGTTGATTTACAATATTATATTAGTTTCAAGTGTACAATATGGTGATTCACAATTTTTATAGATTATACTCCATTTAAAGTTATTAGAAAATATCGGCTATATTCTCTGTGCTATACAGCATATCCTTGTAGTTTATGTATTTTGTACATAGTAGTTTGTGCCTCTTAATCACCTTAATCTTGCCCCTCTCCCCCTCCCTTTCCCCACTGGTAACCACTAGTTTGTTCTCTATATCCGTCAGTCTGCTTCTTTCTTGTTATATTCACTAGTTGGTTGTATTTTTTAGATTCCACATATAAGTGATATCATAGAGTATTTGTCTTTCTCTGACTTATTTTACTTAGAGTAATACCCTCCAAGTCCATCCATTCTTGTTGCAAATGGCACAATTTCATTTTATTTTATAGTGAGTGGTACTCCATTGTATATATATACACACATCTTCTTTATCCATTCATCTGTTGATGGGCACTTAGGTTGCTTCCATGTCTTGGCAATTGTAAATAATACTGATATGAACATTGGGGTGCATGTGTTTTTTCAAATTAGTGTTTTCATTTTCTTCAGAAAAATCCAGGAGTAGAATTGCTGGGTCATATGGTAACACTATTTTAGTTTTCTTGAGGAACCTCCATATTGTTTTCCATAGCGGCTGCACCAACTTACACTCCCACCAACAGTGTACAAGGGTTCCCTTTTCTCTACATCCTCACCAATATTCATTATTTGTGGTCTTTTTGATGATAGGCATTCTGATGGGTGTGAGGTGATATCTCATTGTGGTTTAGATTTGCATTTTTCTGCTGATTAGCTATATTGAACATCTTTTCATGTGCCTGTTGGCCAGTTGTATATCTTCTTTGGAAAAATGTCTACTCATGTTTTCTGCTCACTTTTAATTGGGCTTTTTGATATTGACTTGTATGAGCTATCTATGGGTTTTGGATATTAACCCCTTATCGGTCATATCATTTGCAAATGTTTTCACCCATCCAGTAGGCTGTCTTTTTGTTTTGTCAGTGACTTCCTTTGCTGTGCAAAAGCTTTTATCTCTGTTTTGTCCTTCCTTCCTTCCTCCCTCCCTCCCTCCCTTCTTTCCTTCAGATATAATTGAGATATAGTTGACGTACCACAAGATTCACCTTCTTAAAATGTACAATTCAGTGGCTTTTATATATTCACCAAGTTGGGCAACCATTGCCACTATCTAATGGCATAATATTTCATCACCTCCAGAAGAATCCTCCTTCCTCAATCCCTGGCAACCACTAATCTACTTTATTTTTTAAATTTTTAATTGTGATATAATTCACATACCATAAAACCCACCCTTTAAAAGTATGTAATTCAGCAGTTTTTCACATACTCACAAAGTTGTACAACCATCACCACTATCTAATTCCAGAATATTTTCTTCACCACAAAAAGAAATCCTGTATCCATTAACATTCACTCCCCATTCATCCAACCCCTAGTTTTTGGCACCCACTCATCCATTTCCTATTTCTATGGATTTGCCTATTCTGGACATTTCATACAAATGACATCATTCAATGTGTGTCCTTTTGCATCCGGCTGCTTTCAGTTGGCATACTCTTTTTAATGTTCATTCATGTTGAGGCATGTATCAGTACATCATATCTTTTTATTGCTGAGTCCCTGAATAAAACGTAAACTCACAACTCTTACGTTGTACATTTTTCTTTAAGTAGACACGTATGTATCAGTACATCATTTTTTTTCATTGCTGAATGGTATTCCACTGCATGGATAAGACCACATTTTGTTTTAGCCGGTCAGCAGTTGTCACACATTTGGGTTTTTTCACTTTTTGCCTATTGTGGATTATGCTGCTGTGAACATTTGTGTGCAAGTTTTTGTGTGAGTTCGTTTTCACTTCCCTTAGGTATATACCTGGGAGAGGAATTGCTATATCAGATGGTAATTCATTGTTTCACATCTTGAAGTGCCAAAGTGTTATCCAAAGTGGCTGCACCATTTTGTACTCCCACCAACAATGTATGAGGGTTCTAATTACTCTACGTCCTCACCGACATTTTTTATTGCCATCTTTTTTAAAGTCATCCTAGTGGGTGTGACGTGGATGTCTCATTGCAGTTTTGATTTGCATCCCTAATAACTAATGATGTTCAGCATCTTTTCATGTGCTTATTGCTATTCACATATCTTCTTTGGAGAAATATCTATTCAAATGATTTGCTTATTTTTTGGAGTATTTGTCTTTTATTGTTTTTTACATATCTTAGTAAATAATTCTTATTTATTTATTTATATATTATGGTTATTAGATTCTTACCAGATATATACTTTGCAAATATTTTCTATCATGCTGTGGCTTTTCTTTTCATTTTGTTGATAGTGATCTTTAAACCTCAAACATGTTTAATTTTGATAAAGCCAAATTTGTCTATTTTTTCTGGGTGCCTGTGCTTCCAGTGACAAGATTTTGGGTAGAATTTCTACAGGTAGAAAAGGGAGCTCATCAGGGACCAGGGAAAAGCTATTTCCATCACTGCAATTCTAACCAAGTGCTATTGAGCCCTCAGCCTTTAAGCCTTTGAAGTGATAGGTCTTGGGGGGGAAGATCCTTGCCCTCAAGAACATGCTATACATCTGGGAACCATAGGAACACCCTTAGAGAACAAGTTTTGGAACGCAGGACAGCATTGCATAGGTGCTGATTGTGCTTGTAGCAGGAAAGAGTCTGACAGGACTGAAGGTGGTCAGAGAAGGTATTTGCTGAGTCTTGAATTATCAAAGTACAGGGTGAAGGGTGGGTATTAGTATTTATTAAGTACATACTAATTGCTAAGCACTGTACTAGGCTCTTTACATCCTCGATCAAAGTCAATCCCCCCTTCCTATATGGCAGGAAAATAAACGATGAAATGATGGCTGGAGAAGGTTAAATATCCTTCCAGAAATCACAGATGTGGTAGGTGTTGGTACTGGATCTTACTCAAAGAACTTTCTATTATACTATGTCCCAATGCCCTTAGCATCTCTAGAGCCTAGGAGAGGTGGAAGGGAGCCAGCGCAGTGCAGAAACGAGTCTTCTCTTTGTTCACCCGAACGTTGAGTTTGTCCTTCTGCACCTGACATGTTGATATTCCTCTCATGTTGGAAAGTAAAAGGCCAGGGTGGTGCATGTAGCTGTGAGACAAATCCCTGTAATCAATTTTTTCTCTTCTGCCTGGAACATGGGCAATGTGCTTCCAATGTCCCCTTGATCGTCCTCATCTTCTCTTTGTCAATACACTTCTGCGTGAACAAGCGCCCGGCAAGGCACAGGGAGCCAGAGAATCATGGTGAGGATAGACTTAGCTTAGAGAGTTAGAGGACAGTGAGGAGGGGACACCAGGATTAGGAGGAGTGAGAAAGGAGCAGGTAGAGGAAGGAGGAATGGGCTCACCGTTCACTATCCGACATTCACTGAATCCCCCGGTTCCAGTCTGACCCTTCACTCCTGCCTCCTGCTGTTCCTGGAGTCCAGAGGCTGGAGCTCTCTGATAAATGTCTCAGCTTTGGGCGGGCAGAGGCGGATGCCTGTTCTTCAGTGTGGGGTGTTGTGAGCAATGGGAATCTAACTGCTTCTTGCAACTTCCTTACTGATTTTCAACTCAAACCTCGTCCCACTTTGCAGTTCCTTGTGGCTCCAATTCCAGAGACTTTCTGGGTTCCACTGGGTCCATCGACTGCTTCTAATCCGCCCTCACCAGGCCCTGAGGTTCCACATCCCTGCTCTATCAAGCCATCTACCGGCCCACCCTCCGTCTTTCTCCATGTATTATCGTTCAGTGTTACAAGTGCTTGTGTTTCCGCCAGGGTGAGTTGTGCACTCTGTCTCCCATTCTCCTTGTGGTGTTTGGATGGTTTCTGAGAGGAAAGGAGGGCAGAAATATCTTTCCTCTGTCACCTTGAAAGCGGGAAGGCTGCCTGAGAATTGTAAAGGCATTATTCCGTTGACTCCCAGTGTCCAGTGCTGCTAACAGAAAGAACAACGCAGTTATTATTGTTTTGTAGTTGATCTGCGCCTCTGTCTAGGAAAGGGTAGTATCTATTCTTTATACTTGACCTACTGAAATGTCACAATGATGTGTCTAGGTGGGGTTTTAATTTGTTTTTCCTCCTCGACATTTGCTAGACTTTGTGTTTGAAGATTTATGTCTGACCTCAGGGGAGGAATATGTGCTTATGTTATTACTTTCATATTTCTTTGTTAAATTCTTCCCATTCATGTCATCTTTTTTTCCTTTTTTCCCCTGTAAAGTCTTTTGGTTAGTGTTGAACTCTGGGTTCATCACCCCTATCTTAAATAATTTCTTGGTCATTTTTTGTCTCTGTCTTTTTTCTCTGCTCTGAGAGATCTAAGGCACAGACAGGCAAGGGGGAGAGAGGAAGGTGTAGAACCCCAGCACAGGATGTGGAGAAGGAGGAACAGCACATCACAAATGCTTCAGGGGAGTTAGGGAGAGAGGGGCTGGCAGTGTGGGGTCCCAGGGTCCTGAGCTTCTTGCCCTCTGTGGCCACATGAATCTCCAGGCCAGGCGGCCTCTGAGAGTGGCAGCCAGCCCTGATGGGGTCTGACTGGCTAAAGTTCCAGGTCCTGTAACAAATGCTTTGAAGCTTGTGTTACTTATAACAAAAAAAACGGAAGCATGATGAACAGCAAGTCCCTCAAAATCAGTTGGTTACCTCCCAACCACCCCCAGCCTAAGCCAACAATCCAGAGGCTTCCCCAGGAGACTCAGTGACACAGCACTTTCAGGCTCAGCAGAGGGAAACTTCATACCCTCTTCCTGCTCTCATCCCTGGGAGCCTCCACCCCTCTCTGGCTACATAGATCCTGCACAGATGAGGACCTCTACTGGGTGGACATTCAGGTTGGAAGTGACTCCATCTTGGCTGCAGTCCTCAGGGCTTGTCCCCGAGAGCACATGAGGCCATTCTGTTACTTCTCTGGAGTATTTGGGAGTGTTTTCTCCATTGAACAAGCTCCACCTCCTCCAGAATCCTGACTGTTGAACAACAAGGGAGGGAGAGGTCCTCTCCCTTCCTTGGTCATTTTACTGATGTCACACAGTGGGACCCAACTTTTCTGTGATTTCTCTGCAACCTTTGACAGAACTGGCATCACCTTGTCCTCAGTCTTGGCTCTCCCAACCCCTGCCACTGAGAAAGTAGCCCCTTGTCCCCATTGCCCTGACCACCTACCGATCATGGATATGTGCACATCAGCCTCTCCTCTGATGCACGGGGTCCCTGGTCCTATGAGCACATCTCTTGCCCACAAGGAGCCACATCCACCTCCTTCTCAGGCTCCTCAATCTCCTTCAGGATCATGCACAAAACATTTATGCTTGGGCCCCTTCCAGATCTGTGTGAGTTCCAGGTGATTGGTACTAAGAACAAGGAGACCAACACCACAAGGGATGATCACCCCAAGCTTTGCCCTCTGACCTGTCTATAACTAAGAGGAACAGGGTGCGGGCCAGAGAGGAGCCACACAGGAGCTGGGTGCCCTGCTGGCTCCATGAGCAGGTGCACCCTATGACCCACGTCACCATCTACCTGTGGTTCCTTCCTCGGGGACACACTCAGAGCCACAGGCACCTTCTTATTATCTCCTCCTCTCTGGGCCACAGCTGACCCAACATCCCAGAGAGCAGCTGGCCTGCTGGTATTTCCTTTGGTTCTCTGAGAAGAAGAGTCTCCCAGCAACCTGCATGGCATGTAAGTCCAGGTCTGGCATGTCTCTGAGTGTGAGGGATGCAGGGCCAGTGCACAGGCTCTGACGAGGAGATATGTGCTCCCCGGCTACCTATAGGATCCGGAGACCTCAGAGGTGATCCAGGTAGAAAGTGGACACCTCTCTCACCTCACTTCCCTAGGTATGGCATTTAAGTTGCACAGGAGGTCAGGAGAAAGTTCCCTCCCTGTCCCATCCTTCCCCACATCCACATCATAGTGCCGTGTTTAGCAGAAAAGATTTTTAATGTCTAGTGTGAGGACAGGACCAGGGTTGACCTGGGGCAGTGTGAGGACCTTAGTTTCCCAAACACTCACGCAAAGCACAACAGAGACAGAGACCTAAGAAGCCCGGAGCAGACTCATACTCCCTTGAATTGAATCTAACTTTGCTGTAACATGGTTTTTGAGGGCTCTCTGAAAGCTTACCTGGGGCAGTAAGTATAAGTGAAATCAGTATGGATTTTCCATGTCTGTGGTGGTGAAGAATGTTACGTCTTCTAATTTCTTTACTCATCTTTAATCTGACTCCCAGCCACCATGTGCCGGGTTGGCAGAGAACTCAATCTCTGTCATTATCAGGGGTTTTCCCATTGTCATCTCCTTTGAGGGAGTGTCTTCCACATCAGTGGAAACCTGTCAGTTTTGTCCAAACTTAGGGTGGAGCTGCCGGTGCTGAAGCTCCTTGGGCCATGCTTTTGTTTCTTGCTTGGGCCCCACACTGATTCCTGCCAAGTCTGAAATCCATGAAGATAAGGGGCTCCCTTCCTGAGTGTACTACCAGCCACCTCCCCCGACCACCTCTCTGAAGTCACCTGCTCCTTCAGGCACTTCCAGGATCAAGAAGGGGGCCTAGGATCCCAGTTCCCTTCCACTTCTGGGAGAAATGTATTTCTCCTTTCAAATATTTATGGAGCAGTTGCCATATGCCAGGCATTGTTCTAGATATCCTGGTGTTACTACTGAGTCAGGTCCAGATGCGTGCCGCTTGAAAATCAATAGAGAGAGAGAGAGAGAAACACTGGTAGAAAGGAAACGTGTTTTTAATCAGAATGCCAGCAATCTGGGGAGATGGTGGACTCAATGTCCCCCAAAAAAACCACCTCTGAAGATTCTGCTTGGCCATGAAAGCTTTCAAAGGGAAGTAATCTCAGTTAATCATTTGACATAGGGGGTCAGAGTCATCGCCATCCCCTCACTGTGTGCAGGCTTGTATGCCAGTTTGTCGACTTCTTGTGATTTTTCTTTAGATGCTCCTATTCACAAAGTCTGTTCACAAGATTACTGAAGGGGAAGCTAGGGAAGAGATCTGGTCATCTGTTAATTACTTATTCTTCATTTCTACTTCTTTGATCTATGGAAAGAACCAACAAGTTAGGCAAAATATTGTGTGATCAAAAGCTTTGAAAGTTGTGCTTGGGCCAGAGATGAGTAGAGCATGGGGGGCGCCTGGTTTAAGGTTAGTGACAAGACAAAGGGGGCTCCTGCAGAGAGCTCTTTCCTGCAAAGAGGTCTTTCCTGCCAAAAGCTGCTTATACTGGGATACTCAGTAAATTGAACAGGAAAAAAAAAAATTAAACCCATTTTAAATTGGGGTGACAGAAACATTAAATATAATAACAAATAAAGTCTTCTTACAAGGTGATAAGTACTATCGGGGAAAAGTAGCCCCTGATATGGGGATTTGTGAATGCTGGGATTGTGGGTGTGTTTTTAAGGAAGTGGAAGCTTAGTCCTCTTTAAGGATGGAATCTTTGGGCCAAACTTGAAGAAAGGGAGTTAGCCATGCAGGTCACAGGAAGGGGGCATTCCTTGTAGAGAGAATAGTGGAGAGAGAGACAGAGACAGAGATTGGGGGAGAGCTACTGGGAAAGTTGAGTGAAGGAGCATCTGATTGACTTGACTCTGGAAGGATCACTCTGATTACTCTACAGAGCAGACAGTTGAGGTAAGCAGCACTGTTCAGAAGCAGGGAGACAAACTAGGAACATTTTATAGTAATCCAGTAGAGAGAAAATGGTGGCTCAGACCCAGGTAGTAGAAGTGCAGTGGGGAGAAGTGATGAGCTCAAAGGCATTCACCTCTCTCTCCTCCTTTCTATGAAAACCTCTCAAGGGCATCAGGTTTCCAGATTAAAAAATCAGAAAGAGATTGTCCTCAAATGACTGCTTGTGCAGCATAAGACCTCCTGTGAGGCAAGGGAATACAAAGGACCTGGAAACTTCTTAGAGTTAGGGCTAACCTAAGAAGGGAAAAGAAAATGAGGAGGAGAGAGGAAAAGAAAAAGCAGTGTGTCAGTAAATTATCCTGACGCACACATTTTTCTTTTGTCCTTTAGTTAAACATCATATGACGGGAAAGGGGGGTTTTAGGGGAGCTTTGTAAAGCAACAGCAGCTGGCTGGCAGAATTCTTTTGTTGGTCTCCCACAGTCAAATAAGAAGAGAGGAGAGAGGTGTTTGGCAGAACTCCCAGGGCATGGCAGAGATACCTGGCTTGGTGGGAGCTTCTGGGACCATTGCTGGGTGGTCTTTGGTAGACACCATATGTTTGTACGGGAACTGGATAAAAAGATTATCCACCAGCTTCATTTGCAATCTTGGGTGACCTCCATTCCATGACCTGGGGTGCCCCCTCCCTATGCCCTGCCATTCCTACAGTGACAGTGGTAGCTTTGTACCAATTCTTCTCATTCTTTCAAGAACTTTCCACCCATTTTGCCAATCATAAATATTTCACATAGCACCTTTTCATGTGTCTGTTGGCCACCCATATGTCTTCTTTGGAAAAATGTTCAGATTCTCTGCCCATTTTTTAAATCAGCTTGTTTCTTTTTTTGATGTTGAGTAGTGTGCATTCTTTGTATACTTAGATATTAAGCCCTTATCAGATATATCATTTGCAAATATCATCACCGATTCAGTAGGCAGCCTTTTGATTTTGTTTATGGTTTCCTTCATGTATAAAAAGCTTTTTAGTTTTATGTAGTCCCATTTCTTTATGTTTCCTTTGGTTTCCCTTGCCTGAAGAGACATATCCAAAAAAATATTACTAAGACCAATGTCAAAGTGTGCACTGCCTATGTTTTCTTCTAAAGTTTTATGGTTTCAGGTCTTACGTTTAAGTCTTTAATCAATTTTGAATTTATTTTTGTGCATGGTATAAGTAGTCAGTTTCTTTTGCATGAAGCTATCTAGTTTTCCCAACACCATTTATTGAAGAGACTATCTTTTCCACCATTGTATATTCTTGCCTCTTTTGTCATAGATTAATTGCCCATATAAGTGTGAGTTCACTTTTGTGTTCTTTATTCTGTTCCATTGATCTATGGGGTCTGTTTTTGTGCCAGTGTCATACTGTTTTGACTACTGTATCTTTGTAGTATAGTTTGAAATTGGGGCATGTGATAACTTCACCTTTGTTCTTCTTTCTCAAGATTGTTTTGGCTATTTGGGGTCTTTTGTGTATCCATACAAGTTTTAGAATTGTTCGTTCTACTTCTATGAAAAATGTCATAGTTATTTTGATTGGGATTTCATTGAATCTGTAAATTGCCTTGGATAGTATGGTCACTTTGCACTTTGACAATATTAATTCTTCCAATCCATGAGCATGGTATATCTTTCCATCTCTTTGTGTCATCTTGATTTATTTCATTGGTATCTTATAGTATTCAAAACAGAGGTATTTTACCTCCTTAGTTAGGTTTATTCCTAGGTATTTTATTATTTTTGATGTGATTATAAATGGGATTGTTTTCTTAATTTCTCTTTCTGATAGTTCATTGTTAGTGTAAAGAAATGCAACAGATTTCTGTGTATCAATTTTGTATCCTGCAACTTTGCCAAATTCATTAATGAGCTCTAGTAGATTTTTGTGGCTTCTTTAGGATTTTCTGTATATAGTATCATGTTATATAGAAACAGTGACAGTTTTACTACTTCCTTTCCCATTTGGATACCCTTTATTACCTTTCCTTGTCTGATTGCTGTGGCTAGGATTTTAATATATGTTGAATAAAAGTGGTGAGAGTGGGCATCCTTGTCTAGTTCCTGGTCTTAGAGGAAATGCTTTCAGCTTTTCATCATTCAGTATTATGTTAGTTGTGGGCTTTTCATATATGGCCTTTTTTATGCTGAGGTATGTTCCCTGTATACTCAGTTTCTGGAGAATTTGTATCATAAATAGATAATGAATTTTATCAAAAGTTTTTCTGCATCTATTGAAATAATATGATTTTTATTTTTCAATTTGTTAATGTGGTGTATCACATTGATTGATTTGCAGTATTGAACCATACTTGCATCTCTGGGAGAAACCCCACTTGATCACAGTATATGATCCTTTTAATGTATTGTTGGATTTGATTTGCTAGTATTTTATGGAGGATTTTTGCATCTAAGTTCATCAGTGATATTGGCATGTAATTTGCTTTTTTTGTGATATCTTCATCTGGTTTTGGTATGAGGGTGGGGCTGGCCTTGTAGAATGAGTTTGGAAGTGTTCCTTCCTCTACAATTTTTTTAGAATAGTTTGAAAAGGATAGGTATTAACTGTTCTCAAAATGTTTGGTAGAATACACCTCGAAAGCTGTCTGGTCTTAGACTTTTGTTTTTTGGGAATTTTTTTTATTACTGATTCAATTTCATTACTGGTAATTGGTCTGTTCATATTTTCTATTTCTTCTTGGTTCAGTCTTGTGAGATTGTACATTCCTGGGAATTTGTCCATTTCTTCTAGGTTGCTTATTTTATTGGTGTATAATTGTTCATAGTAATTTCTTTTGATCCTTTGTATTTCTGTGGTGTCAGTTGTAACTTCTCCTTTTTCATTTCTGATTTTATTGATCTGGGTCCTCTCTCTTTTTCTTGATGAGTCTGGCTAAAGGTTTATCAAATTTATCTTTTCAAAGAGCCAGCTCTTAATTTCATTGATCTTTTCTATATAAATTTCTATTTCACTTATTTCTGCTCTGATCTTTATGATTTCTTTCCTTCTACTAACTTTGGGTTTTGCTTGTTCTTCATTTTATAGTTCCTTTAGGTGAAATATTAGATTGTTGCTTTGAGATTTTTGTTTCCTGTGGTGTGCTTGTATTGCAATAAACTTCCTTTGGAACTGCTTTTGCTGAGTCCAATAAATTTGGATTGTTGTGTTGTTGTTTTAATTTGTCTTCAGGTATTTTTGGACTTCCTCTGATTTCTTCAGTGATCCATTGGTTGTTTATTAGCATATTTCTTAACCTCCATGTGTTTGTGTTTTTTGTGGTTTTTTCCTTGTAGCTGATTTCTAGTTTATACCTTTATGGTTGGAAAAGGTGCTTGATAAGATCTCAATTTTCTTAAATTTACTGAGACTTGTTTTGTGGCCTGGCATGTTACCTATCCTGAAGAATGTTCCATGTACACTTGAATGTATATCCTGCTGTTTTTAGATGGATTGTTTTGATATATCTATTGATTCCAGCTGTTCTAAAATATCATTTAAAGCCAGTGTTTCCTTAATGATTTTCTGCCTAGGTGATCTCTCCATTGATTTAGGTAGGGTGTTAAAGTTCCCTACCGTTATTATGTTACTGCCAATCACTCCTTTTATGTCTGTTAATATTTGCTTTAGGTTTTTAGGTGATTCTATGTTGGGTGCATACCTGTTTAAAATTGTTATATTTTCTTCTTGGATTTATCCCTTGATCCTTATGTAGTGTCCTTCTTTGTCTCTTATAACAGTCTTTATTTTAAAGTCTATTTTGCCTAATATGAATATTGATACTTTGGCTTTCTTTTGATTTCCATTTGCATGGAATACCATTTTACATCCCCTCACTTTCAACCTGTGTGTGTCTTTAAATCTGAAGTGTTTCTCTTGTAGGCAGCATATATATGGGTCCTGTTTTTGTATCCATTCAGTCTTTTTTTTTTTAATTTATTTAATTAATTTATTTATTTTTGGCTGTGTTGGGTCTTTGTTGCTGCACGCAGGCTTTCTCTAGTTGTGGTGAGTGGGGGCTACTCTTCGTTGCGGTGTGCAGGCTTCTCATTGCAGTGGCTTCTCTCATTGTGGAGCACGGGCTCTAGGCATGTGGGCTTCAGTTGTTGTGGCACGTGGGCTCAGTAGTTGTGGCTCACGGGTTCTAGAGCACAGGCTCAGTAGTTGTGGCACACGAGCTTAATTGCTCCACGGCATGTGGGATCTTCCCGGACCAGGGATCGAACCCGTGTCCCCTGCATTGGCAGGCAGATTCTCAACCACTGCGCCATCAGGGAAGCCCCCACTCTGTCTTTTGATTGGAATATTTAGTCCATTTACATTTAAAGTAATTATTGATAGGTATGTACTTATTGCCATTTTGTTCATTTGGGGGAGTTGTTTTTTTAGACCTTTTTTGTTCCTTTCTAATTTTGCTTTCTTCCCTTGTGATTTATTATTATTATTATTATTTCTTTTGGCTGTGCCACACAGCATGTGGGATCTTAGCTCCCTGACCAGGGATCAAACCCATGCCCCCTGCAGTGGAAGCATGTAGTTTTAATCACTGGGCCACCAGGGAAGTCCTTTAATATCTATCTTTAATGTTATGTTTGGATTCCTTTCTTTTGTGTGTGTGTGTATATCTATTATGGATTTTTGGATTGTGGTTACCATGAGGTTCATATACAGCACTATATATCTATGGGTCCTAGGTTGGGTGGTTGTGGGGTGGGGTTCCCAAATTTATTGTCAGCCTGCTGGTGGACAGAGCTGGTTCCTGTCATGGCTGGCTGTGGGGTCTGGGGTGTACCAAAGCTGGCATCAGACTGCTGGTAAGAGGGGTCAGATCCCAGGGTGGCTGGTTGAGGGGCCCAAAATGTCTTGGAGCTGGTGTAGGCCTGCTGGTGAGTGTGACATGGGGGTCCCAGAGCTAGTGTCCGCCCACTGGTGGGCAGAGCTGGGTCTTAGGGTCTCTGGCTCTAGGGGTCCTGGAGTTGGTGTTGGCCTGCTGGTGGGTGGGTTCAGGTCCCAACAGATGGCTGCAGGGTCCTGGGAGTCTTGGGGCTGGTGCTGGCTGGTGCAATAGTGGGCAGAGCCAGGTCCTGGGTCCTCTGGTGGACAGAGCTGGGTCTTTTGGCTTCTGGGAGCTCAGGGGCTCCAAAGGCAGCCAGCCTGCTGGTGGGTGGAGCCATGTACCCACCCAGCTAGCTGCTTGGCCTGAGTTGTCCCAGTACTGGTACCAACAGGCTGGTGGGGAGGGGGGCAGGGCCCAGTGTTTATTAACGAGAGGGAGGATTGCAAACTGATGCTTGCAAGCACCAGTGTCCTCTTGACAAAATGAGCTCCCCAGATTGGCTGCTGCCAGTGTCTGTATCTCTAGGGTGAGGTCCAATTGCTTCCTGTCTCTCCAAGAGGCTCTCTAAGGTCAGCACGTGGGTCTGACCCAGGCTCATTTCAAATGACTGCTTCTGCCCTGGGTCTCAGAGTGTGATATTTTGTGTGCACCTGTTAAGAGTGGATTTGCTATTTCCTACAGCCCTCTGGTTCTCCTGAAAGTAAGCCCCACTGGCCTTCAAAGCCAAACATGCTGGGGCCTCCTCTTCCTGGTGCAGGAGCCCCCAGGCTGGGGAGCCCAATGTGGAGCTCGGACCTCTTGCTCCTTGGGGAGAACCTCTGCAGCTGTAGTTATCCTCCTCTTTGTAGGTTGCCTACCAGGAGGTATGGCTCTTGACTAAACCACATCTCTGCCCCTCCTATCCATCTTGTGTGGTTCCCTCTTTATGTCTTTATTTATTTTGGGGGGGGGGATTTTTTTTTTTTATTCAAAGAGAAAGTCACAAAAATTATAATCATCCTCATCAGTTCACTCAGTCCCATGTAATTAATTTTTTTTTCATCTTGATCTTTTGTTAGCACTTTTATGAATTCATCTGTTTTCCATTAGAGTTCTGAAAATGCTTATTCATTCAGTTCAGCAGTATACTCAGTTACCAGAAACCTGTACTTGTCAGAGTCTTTTCCATGAATTCCTTGAAGACGAAACACTTTTATAGGAACATTTTTGCAAAAGCATCAGAGTACACACAGAAGTGTCTGTAAATGACAAAAGACTTAAAAATGACCACAGTTAAAGATTTGATGAAAGTTGATAATAATGCAATTGACAAGGAAATTTAGTTATTTCTGAAATATACATTTTAAAGTAATAACTAGAATTATGACTTATAACATTATACCAGAACATATAAAATTTTTAGAAATTTCATGTAATGTCTGAAACATTTATATTAACATATTTCCATACAAATAACCCAAAGAAAGTTTAGTATTAGTTATTTCTTTGTTTGTTTGTTTATACTGCAGGTTCTTATTAGTCATCAATTTCATACACATCAGTGTATACATGTCAATCCCAATCACCCAATTCAGCACACCACCATCCCCACCCCACCGCGGTTTTCCCCCCTTGGTGTCCATAGGTTTGTTCTCTACATCTGTGTCTCAACTTCTGCCCTGCAAAACGGTTCATCTGTACCATTTTTCTAGGTTCCACATATATGCGTTAATATACGATATTTGTTTTTCTCTTTCTGAGTTACTTCACTCTGTATGACAGTCTCTAGATCCGTCCACGTCTCAACAAATGACTCAATTTCGTTCCTTTTTATGGCTAAGTAATATTCCATTGTATATATGTACCACTTCTTCTTTATCCATTTGTCTGTCAATGTGCATTTAGCTTGCTTCCATGACCTGGCTATTGTAAATAGTGCTGCAATGAACATTGGGGTGCATGTGTCTTTTTGAATTATGGTTTACTCTGGGTATATGCCCAGTAGTGGGATTGCTGGATCATATGGTAATTCTATTTTTAGTTTTATAAGGAACCTCCGTACTGTTCTCCATAGTGGCTGTATGAATTTACATTCCAAGCAACAGTGCAAGAGGGTTCCCTTTTCTCCACACCCTCTCCAGCATTAGTTGTTTGTAGATTTTCTGATGATGCCCATTCTAACTGGTGTGAGGTGATACTTCACTGTAGTTTTGATTTGCATTTCTCTAACAATTAGTGATGTTGAGCAGCTTTTCATGTGCTTCTTGGCCATCTGTATGTCTTCTTTGGAGAAATGTCTATTTAGGTCTTCTGCCCATTTTTGGATTGGGTTGTTTGTTTCTTTAATATTGAGCTGCATGAACTGTTTATATATTTTGGAGATTAATCCTTTTTCCGTTGATTTGTTTGCAAATAATTTCTCCCATTCTGAGGGTTGTCTTTTCGTCTTGTTTATGGTTTCCTTTGCTGTGCAAAGCTTTGAAGTTTCATTAGGTCCCATTGGTTTATTTTTGTTTTTATTTCAATTACTCTAGGAGGTGGGTCAAAAAAGATCTTGCTGTGATTTATGTCAAAGAGTGTTCTTCCTATGTTTTCCTCTAAGAGTTTTATAGTGTCCAGTCTTACATTTAGGTCTCTAATCCATCTTGAGTTTATTTTTGTGTATGGTGTTAGGGAGTGTTCTAATTTCATTCTTTCACATGTAGTTGTCCAGTTTTCCCAGCACCACTTATTGAAGAGACTGTCTTTTCTCCATTGTATATCTTTGCCTCCTTTGTCATAGATTAGTTGACCGCAGGTGCGTGGGTTTATCTCTGGGCTTTCTATCTTGTTCCATTGATCTATGTTTCTGTTTTTGTGCCAGTACAATATTGTCTTGATTACTGTAGCTTTGTAGTATAGTCTGAAGTCAGGGAGTCTGATTCCTCCAGCTCCGTTTTTTTTTCCTTCAAAACTGCTTTGGCTATTCGGGGTCTTTTTTGTCTCCATACAAATTTTAAGATGATTTGTTCTAGTTCCATAAAAAATGCCATTCCAAGAACATGGTATAGCTCTCCATCTGTTGGTATCATCTTTAATTTCTTTCATCAGTGTCTTATAGTTTTCTGCATACAGGTCTTTTGTCTCCCTAGGTAGGTTTATTCCTAGGTATTTTATTCTTTTTGTTGCAATGGTAAATGGGAGTGTTTCCTTAATTTCTCTTTCAGATTTTTCATCATTAGTGTATAGGAATGCAAGAGATTTCTGTGCATTAATTTTGTATCCTGCAACTTTACTAAATTCATTGATTAGCTCTCGTAGATTTCTGGTGGCATCTTTAGATTTCTCTATGTATAGTATCATGTCATCTGCAAACAGTGACAGTTTTACTTCTTTTCCAATTTGTATTTCTTTTATTTCTTTTTCTTCTCTGATTGCCGTGGCTAGGACTTCCAAAATTATGTTGAATAATAGTGGTGAGAGTGGACATCCTTGTCTTGTTCCTGATCTTAGAGGAAATGCTTTCAGTTTTTCACCATTGAGAATGATGTTTGCTGTGGGTTTGTCATATACGGCCTTTATTATGTTGAGGTAGGTTCCCTCTATGCCCACTTTCTGGAGAGTTTTTATCATAAATGGGTGTTGAATTTTGTCAAAAGATTTTTCTGCATCCATTGAGATGATCATATGGTTTTTATTCTTCAATGTATTAATGTGGTGTATCACATTGATTGATTTGCGTATATTGAAGAATCCTTGCATCCCTGGGATAAATCCCACTTGATCATAGTGTATGATCCTTTTAATGTGTTGTTGGATTCTGTTTGCTAGTATTTTGCTGAGGATTTTTGCATCTATATTCATGAGTGATATTGGTCTGTAATTTTCTTTTTTTGTACTATCTTTGTCTGGTTTTTATATCAGGGTGATGGTGGCCTCATAGAATGAGTTTGGGAGTGTTCCTTCCTCTGCAATATTTTGGAAGAGTTTGAGAAGGATGTGTGTTACCTCTTCGCTAAATGTTTGATAGAATTCACCTGTGAAGCCATCTGGTCCTGGACTTTTGTTTGTTGGAAGATTTTTAATCACAGTTTCAATTTCATTCCTTGTGATTGTTATGTTCATATTTTCTGTTTCTTCCTGGTTCAGTCTTGGAAGGTTATACGTTTCTAAGAATTTGTCCATTTCTTCCCATTGTCCATTTTATTTAAATAGAGTTGCTTGTAGTAGTCTCTTAGGATGCTTTGTATTTCTGCTGTGTCTGTTGTCACTTCTCCTTTTTCATGTCTAATTTTATTGATTTGAGTCCTCTCCCTCTTTTTCTTGATGAGTCTGGCTAATGGTTTATCAATTTTGTTTATCTTCTCAAAGAACCAGCTTTTAGTTTTATTGATCTTTGCTAATGTTTTCTTTGATTCTATTTCATTTATTTCTGCTCTAATCTTTATGATTTCTTTCCTTCTGCTAACTTTGGGTTTTGTTTGTTCTTCTTTCTCTAGTTCATTTAGGTGTAAAGTTAGATTGTTTACTTGAGATTTTTCTTGTTTCTTGAGGTAGGCTTGTATAGCTATAAACTTCCCTCTTAGAACTGCTTTTGCTGCATCCCATAGGTTTTGGATTGTCGTGTTTTCATTGTCATTTGTCTCTAGGTATTTTTTGATTTCCTCTTTGATTTCTTCAGTGCTCTCTTGGTTGTTTAGTAACGTATTGTTTATCCTCCATGTGTTTGTGTTTTTTACGTTTTTTCCCCTATAATTCATTTCTAATCTCATAGCATTGTGGTCAGAAAAGATGCTTGACATGATTTTAATTTTCTTAAATTTACTGAGGCTTGATTAGTAACCCAAGATGTGATCTATCCTGGAGAATGTTCCGTGCACACTTGAGAAGAAAGTGTAATCTACTGTTTTTGGATGGAATGTCCTATAAATATCAATTAAATCTATCTGGTCTATTGTGTCATTTAAAGCTTCTGTTTCCTTATTTATTTTCACTTTAGATGATCTGTCCATTGGTGTAAGTGAGGTGTTAAACTCCCCCACTATTACTGTGTTACTGTCGATTTCCTCTTTTATAGCTGTTAGCAGTTACCTTATGTATTGAGGTGCTCCTATGTTGGGTGTATATATATTTATAATTGTTGTATCTTCTTCTTGGATTGATCCCTTGATCATTATGTAGTGTCCTTCCTTGTCTCTTGTAACATTCTTTATTTTAAAAATCTATTTTATCTGATAGGAGTATAGCTACTCCTGCTTTCTTTTGATTTCCATTTGTATGCAATATCTTTTTCCATCCCCTCACATTCAGTCTGTATGTGTCCGTAGGTCTGAAGTGGGTCTCTTGTAGACAGCATATATATGGGTCTTCTTTTTGTATCCATTCAGTGAGCCTGCATCTTCTTGTTGGAGCATTTAATCCATTCATGTTTAAGTTAATTGTTGATATGTATGTTCCTGTGACCATTTTCTTAATTGTTTTGGGTTTGTTTTTGTAAGTCCTTTTCTTCTCTTGTGTTTCCCACTTAGAGAAGTTCCTTTAGCATTTGTTGTAGAGCTGGTTTGGTGGTGCTGAATTCTCTTAGCTTTTGCTTGTTTGTAAAGCTTTTGTTTTCTCCATCGAATCTGAATGAGATCCTTGCTGGGTAGAGTAATCTTGGTTGTCAGTTCTTCCCTTTCATCACTTTAAGTATATTATGCCACTCTCTTCTGGCTTGTAGAGTTTCTGCTGAGAAATCAGCAGTTAACCTTATGGGAGTTCCCTTGTATGTTATTTTTCGTTCTTGCTGCTTTCAGTAACTTTTCTTTGTCTTTAATTTTTGCCAATTTGATTACTATGTGTCTCGGAATGTTTCTCCTTGGGTTTATCCTGTATGGGACTCTCTGCACTTCCTGGACTTGGGTGGCTATTTCCTTTCCCACGTTAGGTAAGTTTTTGACTATAATCTCTTCAAATATTTTCTCGGGTCCTTTCTCTCTCTCTTCTTCTTCTGGGACCCCTATAATGTGAATGTTGTTGCATTTCATGTTGTCCCAGAGGTCTCTTAGGCTGTCTTCATTTCTTTTCATTCTTTTTTATTTATCCTGTTCCACAGCAGTGAATTCCACTATTCTGTCTTCCAGGTCACTTATCCGTTCTTCTGCCTCAGTTATTCTGCTATTGATTCCTTCTACGGTAGTTTTCACTTCAGTTATTGTATTGTTCATCTCTTTTTGTTTGTTCTTTAATTCTTCTAGGTCTTTGTTAAACATTTCTTGCATCTTTTTGATCTTTGCCTCCATTTTTTCCCCGAGGTCCTGGATCATCTTCACTATCATTATTCTGAATTCTTTTTATGGAAGGTTGCCTATCTCCACTTCATTTGGTTATTTTTCTGGGGTTTTATCTTGTTCCTTCATCTGGTACATTGCCCTCTGCCTTTTCATCTTGTCTGTGTTTCTTTGAATGTGGTTTTTGTTCCACAAGCTGCAGGATTGTAGTTCTTCTTGCTTCTGCTGTCTGCCCTCTGGTGGATGAGGCTAACTAAGAGGCTTGTGTAAGTTTCCTGATGGGAGGGACTGGTGGTGGGTAGAGCTGACTGTTGCTCTGGTGGGCAGAGCTCAGTAAAACCCTAATCCACTTGACTGTTGATGGGTGCGGCTGGGTTCCCTCCCTGTTGGTTGTTTGGCCTGAGGCAACCCAACACTTGAGCCTACCTGGACTCTTTGGTGGGGCTAATGACAGACTCTGGGAGGGCTCACGCCAAGGAGTACTTCCCAGAACTTCTGCTGCCAGTGTCCTTGTCCCCATGGTGAGCCACAGCCCCCCCCCCCACACCTCTGCAGAAGACCCTCCAGCACTAGCAGGTAGGTCTGGTTCAGTCTCCCCTGGGGTCACTGCTCCTTCCCCTGGGTCCCGATGCACACACAACTTTGTGTGTGCCATCCAGGAGTGGAGTCTCTGTTTCCCCCAGTCCTGTCAAAGTCCTGCAATCAATTCCCACTAGGCTTCAAAGTCTGATTCTCTAGGAATTCCTCCTCCTGTTGCTGGACCCCCAGGTTGGGAAGCCTCACATGGGGCTCAGAACATTCACTCCAGTGGGTGGACTTCTGTGATATAAGTGTTCTTCATTCTGTGAGTCACCCACCCACCAGTTCTGAGATTTGATTTTACTGTGATTGTGCCCCACCTACCATCTCATTTTGGCTTCTCCTTTGTCTTTGGATGTGGGGTGTCTTTTTTGGTGAGTTCCAGTGTCTTCCTGTTGATGATTGTCCAGCAGCTAGTTGTGATTCTGGTGTTCTCGCAAGAGGGAGTGAGAGCACATCCTTCTACTCCACCATCTTGGTTCCTCTCTTCCCTCTTTATGTCTTTAGTTGTAGATTTTTTCTGCTAGTCTTCAGGTCTTTCTCATTAATAGTTGCTCTGTAAATGGTTGTAATTTTGGTATGCCCATGGGATAAGGTGAGTTCAGGTTCTTTACCATCTTGGCCACTCCCTTATCTAAATTCTTTTAGGCAGTTAAGGGGGAGTTAAAAAGCCCTTCCTGAGTCTTTTGGGCCTGATTGTCTTCAGCTTAAATATATTCACATGTCAAAGTGGCATATTTGGGAGTGGCATATTCTGCTCCCCTTCACTCCCACCTTTGAAACTTCCCCTAGAAGTTTCACATTCCAGAAGCAGAGTTGGTAGATTGCTCCATCACTGAACCAGTCTCTTAATCCTGATAATAGGTCAGTGCAGTTAAACAATCGTGCCTCATATCAGGAGGCAGTGATGCAGGTAGGCTCCCAAAGTTAGGCCCAGTCTGAGTCTTGAGGGCAGCCAGTCAAAGATTTCTAATTGTTGGGCTCAAAGCATCTTCAGATGAATTGAAAGCAGGCAGTGGCAATCTGACAGTTTTCATGATTTGCAGTTTGAAAGTCTCTGGTGATATTTCTGAGAGGCCCATACAGCAACACACACAAAGATTATCCATACATGAGCTGGTGTGATTTCTCTGAGGTTTATA
This sequence comes from Balaenoptera borealis, assembly GCF_965194805.1. Classification (NCBI taxonomy): domain Eukaryota; kingdom Metazoa; phylum Chordata; class Mammalia; order Artiodactyla; family Balaenopteridae; genus Balaenoptera; species Balaenoptera borealis. The sequence continues at coordinate 104,192,470 of NC_138868.1, read as the reverse complement.
TCAGGTTGTCCAACTTTTGCTTACTTGGCTTCAGAAAAAGAACAGTTTTAGTTCTCAAGGATTCCAAATCAGAAGGGTGCGAAAAAATTGGAAACATTAGTTTGGAGAGTTGGAGCCAAATATTGGAGAAAACTAGAAGAATTCAGAATCTAGTCCACTTTACAGGTAGAAAACAAAACCTCAATGAAAATTAACAGCACTAGAATTAGATACCCCAAAGGTGTATTGTTGAAACATAATTTTTCTCTCATTATCACCCCCATTTCTATTGAAGATAATTTGCAAACAAATTAGTCTTATTGTGTTTAAGTCTAGTTTCAATAAACTGGGCCTAATTATTTACATAAGTGTAGCAAGAATAGTGATTGACCACATAAGCTCTTTTAATCTGCTTTATTGGAACTTTTCATAAGGAATCTCAGAATGGACTTTCAAAAACCTATCAAGGCTAGGAAGCCAAGCCAAGAACTTGACACCAGGCTTCATCTGCACAATACCTGTAGACTTGGGTGAATTCATCTCTTCTCAAGGTCCCCCAAATATCCTGAGTTTCCTGCACTTGCCAGGAAATGACCTTCCTTATTCATGTGGTAAGGCTATGGGTAACCCTGTAAGCAATGTAATAGGGCAATTTTTCTGAGGGGCTTTATTGGCTCCATGAAGTCAACTTTAGTTCCTTAAAGCTATCTGGTCATATCTGATTCTATTCATATTGTCAAATAAGACATTCCAGCCAAAGCCTTTGTAATAGAACCAAGTTTTCCAATTGCATCCTTCTACAAGAACAGATTCTTATTGAATTTACACAAATAACTAAATTGCCATGAAAATAAGAATACTCACTGATGGTTTCTTAATTCTGAAGGGATCATGTAAGGAGAAAAAGTAACTATTTCATCTTTGTTCACAAAGGTATACTTTACCAAGTTGCTGTAAGTCATAGATAGCTTAAGAAAAAAGATTTTCTTAATCTGGAAAAACAAAACATTAAGGAACCAGCAATGTTTCAAACAAAGTCATTAAAAAATTATAATAATCCTCATCAGTTCATTCAGTTCCATAAAACTAATTCTTGTTGATATTGATTGATCTTTTGTTAGCACTTTTATGAAGCCATCAGTTTCCCTGTTAGAGTTCTGCAAATTCTTACCCATTTTCGTGATATTATCTTAAAGTGATCAGAAACCTGTATTCTAGAGTACTTGTCAGAGTCCTTTCCATGAATCTCTCTGAAGATGAAACATATTTGCAAAAGCATGAGAGTAAAACAATAACTCTTTATAAAATACAAAGACTTAAAAATGGCCATGGTTAAAAATCTGATGAGAGTTCATTGAAGTTCTACTGACAAGGACATTTAGTTATTTCTGTGACATACAACATTTTAAGGTAATAACTAGAATTATGGCTATTTACATCATTACATCAGGACATATATTAATAATATATATCCATACAAATGTAACTTAAGAAGGTTTAGCGTCACTTACTTGTCCATGGAATTTAATATATCAAATAAGCCTAATTAGAGTAACATCTCTTTTTTTTAAAATAAGAGAACAAATTTTTAAAAAATAAGAACAAATTTTCCAGGAGCCCTATGGAGAAATACTAAAGTTACTTGCAGATCAGAAAGACTTCATTTAGAATTTGATTTTGGAAATTGTTTCAAAAATATCAAAATGTTTTGGACATTTGACTAAAAATGACCACAGATCATTATGAAACAATACTTAATTATCCATTTTAAAGTGACAATAAGAGATTTCAAAGGCAAATACAGAAAGTTACATACTTCTGAATAAAACTTAGCTATTTTAATATCAAAGACTTCGTTTATTTAAGTAATCGAAGACCTAGTGCTAAAGATAACATGAAGCACCACAGGAAATTATTTTGATAAAACAAAATCTTTGCTTCTAGGCAGATTACTTAAAAAGTAAAGAAAAACCTTATTTTAAATTTCTTTTAAGAGCAGACCAATAATCAAAAAAACCTGTCCTTTTAGTGGAAGAAAATTCAGTTTTACATGAGTACACTATTGGTATTAAAGCTTAATTTTACAACCCTTATAAAAACAGTTCAATTTTTAGCCAACTTGATCACAAAAGATTTCTTCTTCCTCTCTCTCTTTTTAACTTTCTATGTCCATAGTGTGTCCTTCATTTCCTTCCGTCCCATTCTGAAATAACCAGATTTAATTTAGGACAAGTTCACTTTAATTTCCCTCAATAAAAATGCATCTCCATACCTTGTACCTTTTCTAAACAAACAAAAAATAAAGCACATTCAACTTTCCTTGCATACAGAGTTGCTTCCCTTATTATTTGTAGTACCTAAAAGTTACACATGTTAGAATTCTTGACCCTTAGAAAACTTAGTTCCTAATGAAAACTAAATAAGCAATTATGAACTGTCTGTTAGAACAGCATCTTTAGATTGGCAAATTTATGAATACATTTTATAATTTCTAGAAACACATGCTTTCTTATAGTTTTTCAGTGTGGCATGAAACATGTAGAAACCAATAGATCCAAATATTTTCAGTTCCTCTGTAAAAGGAAATCATAAGTGGGTAAATCTATTTTCAGTAATTAATGTTTCAGTATTTTATCTTATTTAGAATTGATCTAGATATTCAGTGAATTTTTATCATTTAACTTAACTTAGCAAACTCTAAGTATGTAAGTTACCAAAAACATTTGGGAAACTATGTAAGTACACGTACCATAAAACATAATTATTGTGGGAAAAAGTTCACCTAAAAACTCTTATCCCATTTACACCTATCTAAATCACTTGCTCCCAACAATTATGTTTAGATTACCCATGACAAATTCATGAGACAAAGTCAACCATCACCCCAAGCTATTTTTCTTGCTGACAATTTTTGTAACTGATAATGTGAACTTATTTTACTAAAAAGCAAGGTAAAATCAAAGCATTATATTCAATATTGATAACTCAAGACATGTTCACATCTTCAACTAGCTTTTATTTACCAAGGATTGTCCCAGATCATGTAAACTTGAAAAACATTTGGGTTAAGTTTCTATACTTCTGAGAGTATACTTAATTTATGTAGCACTTGTTTCTTTTTAAGTCAATTAAATGGAGTTCTTTACAAATTAATTTTAGCAATACCATTCAGAGGTAGAAAATACAACACATCTACAATAGAGAGAGATAGGGAGATAGATATAGACACATAAAGATGTAGACAGATACAGAAACCTTATAGTTTTCATTTTTAAAATTTAGCCATGAGATGGTTATAATAATATAAAACTCACTAGTTTATAAAACAACAGTATGAATAAGTTAGGTTTACCTGACTAGATTTGGGGCATGGTAGTTTATAGCAGTTTGTATTTTTTAAAAGCCTCTCCCCTCCACCCCTCTTCTTCTCTGATGAGTATGGGTTGTATTTTAGTTGTTTCCTGGGGTGTTTACATTTTAAAGACATGGTGAGATTTACATTTCAAAGGACAGAAAAAGAATGAAAGTTTTCTCCCAGGAGTTTTGAGGTATATTTCTCTATTATCAGAAGTTTAGGATAATTACTATTTAAATTTTTCCTTCATTTTAGAACAATTCTGTTCCAATGTCCTGATATTTCATAATATCTACAAGCATTTTGAGATGAATAGGGGCGGTTTGGGGGATAGTAACTTTTTCTAGAGCTACATTTCTGATTTTGCAAAGAATTGTAAGATAAGGACAGTTACTTTTCATTTCTCAAATAATTGGGTTGCAGCCTAAATGATATCAAGGGGCTGATCCTCCCATCCAACTACATTATCTTCAATTTATTTCTTTATGTCAGGGAGACTGTCAACTAAGATGGAATTCAAAAGTTTTATATGTTCTGGATTTAGAGCTGTTTGTCTGGAATGTTTTAGTAAATCATTTCACAAAGACTTGAAGGCAGTGTGCCTTTTGTTAAGTCTGTATAAAGCATTTTAACAAAGGCATTCTTTCTGAGTTCACAATTCAAACTTGAGCCAATTCACCTTAGGGGAAAAAAGCCTCAACTATTGCTTCTGTCAGGCCCTGAGTATTAGCCTTCAGCTGATCATTTGTAGGCAGGCCTAGAAGAAATTCTGGTCATCTGTATCCTCTGTGTGGTGTGGGCTTTCCTCAGGAAGCTGTCTTGCTTGTCTGTTAACTACAGTGTAATCATGAGTAGGAAGAACACCCAGTAGCAGCTAATCAAGGTCCCTGTGATCAAGGTTGTGAATGGCCACTGATCTTTCTAGGTTTCTCTCTGAATTTGGTAGGATCTTCTGAAAGTGGAGGTAAAGGGGCATTAAAATTTTAAAAATCTGCTGCTGTCCAGGGGACATGAATTCTTTGGGTAGGAAGGCCTTAAGTTGGAAGAGCCTGCTTACACAGCCCTGGAAAGTGGAGGAGTTATAGGGACAACAAAGTAAGCCCTACCGCCCATCTTGGGTGCTTCTGCTAAATTAAATTCCTGAATTTTAGTATTTACATGAGTAACCTGTATACCCCAGGCCTGGAGGTTAGGCCAGAGCACTCTCATAAATCTTGTAAAGAAAGGGAAGTCAAAATAGGCAGCTGGGTGTTTGTTTGAGGGATTTTCTGTGGAAGAAGGGGGAATTTGGGAGTTAAGGGATTTTGCTGAGGTAATGGGGCTGGACTTCAAGAAGAGGAATTTAGTTTTTGGTTCTAAGTCTAATTTCTTTTCCTTCATCTTATTAAGGGAGTCTCTAAGGCTAGCCAATATATTCCTTTGTGTCTTTTAAAAATTTGGTCTTTCCATAGGTACCAAATAAGAAAAGTTTTTAGAATGAGAGCTAAAAAAATATTATTTTATTCCAATATAGCCAATTCAAAGTATCCATGGGAATTCCCTGGTGGTCCAGCAGTTAGGACTCAGCGCTTTCACTGCCAGGGCCCACATTCGATCCTGTTGGGGAACCAAGATCCTGCAAGATGTGTGGCGCAGCCAAAAAAGTAGAACACAAAGCATCTATGATCTGGCCATTGACAAGTAGGATCTTACATTAATCTCAATAGTGACTCAAACCAATAAGCCATTTTTATGGCTTAAACAAAGATGCAAAAGGTGTCACAAAGGAGGTAAGATGCAGCAATTGTCCCAGAGGAGGGTACAAATAGATCCCACATACCACAACTAAGAGTTCGCATGCCGCAACTAAAGATCCTGCAACTAAAAAAGATCCCGCATGCCACAATGAAGATCAAAGATCCCGCATGCTGTAACTAAGACCTGGCGCAGCCAAATAAATAAATAAATATTTTGAAAAGTAAATCAAATAAAAAATAAAGACTGTTTCAAGAGACAAAGAAGGACACTACATAATGATCAAGGGATCAATCCAAGAAATTGATATAACAATTGTGAATATATATGCACCCAACACAGGAGCACCTAAATACATAAGGCAAATATTAACAAACATAAAAGGAGAAATTGACAGTAACACAATAACAGTAGTGTAATTTATCACCCCCTCTACATCAATGGACAGATCATACAGAAAATCAATAAGGAAACAACACATTAGAGGAGATGAACTTAATTGATATATATAGAGCATTCCATCTGAAAGCAGAATACACATTCTTTTCAAGTGCACATGGAATAACCTCCAGGATAGAGCACATGCTAGGCCACAAAACAAGCCTCAGTAAATTTAAGAAAACTGAAATGATATCAAGCATCTTTTCTCACCACAACACTGTGAGGTTAGAAATAAACTACAAGGAAAAAAACCCACAAACGTGGGGGCTAAACAATATGTTATATATCACTGAGGAAATCAAAGAAGAAATCAAAAACTAACTAGGGACAAATGAAAATCAAAACATCACAATCCAAAATCTATGGGATGCAGCAAAAGCAGTTCTAAGAGGGAAGATTATAGTCATACAGCTTACCTCAGGAAACAAAAATCACAAACAACCCAACCTTACACCTAAAGGAACTAGAAAAAGAAGAACAAACAAAACCCAAAGTTAGTGGAAGAAAAGAAATCATAACTAACACAGCAGAAATAAATGGCTTTTACAAATGGAAAATATCAAACAAAAGCTGGTTCTTTGAAAAGGTAAACAAAATTGATAAACTTTTAGCCAGACTCATAAAGCAAAGGGAGAAGGCCCAAATCAATAAAATCAGAAATTATAAAGGAGAAGTTAAAACCAACACCATGGAAATGCAAATGATCATAATGGACTACTACGAACAACCATATGCCAATAAAATGGACAACTTAGAAGAAATGAACAAATTTTTAGAAAAGTACAATTTCCCAATAATGAACCAGGAAGAAATAGAAAATATGAACAGACCAATTACCAGTAATGAAATTGAATCAGTAATTTAAAAACTCCCAACAAACAAAAGTCCAGGACCAGATGCCTTCGCGGCTGAATTCTACCAAACATTTAGAGAAGAGTTAACACATATCCTTCTCAAACTATTCCAAGAACTGCAGAGGAAGAAATACTTCCAAATTTGTTCTATGAGGCCACCATCACCCTGATACCAAAACCAGACAAAAATATCACACACACACACAAAAAGGAAATTACAGGCCAATATCTCTGATGAACATAGATGCAAATATCCTCCATGAGATAGCAAACCAATCCCAACAATACACTAAAAGAATCATACACCATGATCAAGTGGGGTTTATCTGAGGAATGTAAGGATTTTTCAATATCTGCAAATTAATCAATGTGATACACCACATTCAAAAATTGAAAAATAAAAACCATATGATCATATCAATAGATACAGAAAAAGCTTTTGACAAAATCCTACATCTATTTACAATAAAAACTCTCCAGAAAGTGGGTATAGAGGGAACATACCTCACCATAATGAAGGCTATGTATGAAAAGCCCACAACTAACATAATACTCAATGACAAAAAGATGAAAGCATTTCCTCTAAGATCAGGAACAAGACAAAGATGTCCACTCTCACCTTTTATTCAATACATATTAGAATCCTAGTCACATAAATCATACCAGAAACGGTAATAAAGGGTATCCAAGTTGGTGAGGATGTAGAAAAACTGTCACAGTTTCTAGATGACATGATATCATGCACAGAAAATTCTAAAGAAGACACAAAACTCTACTAGAACTCCTTAATGAATTTGGTAAAGTTTCAGGATACAAAATTAATATACAAATTAATTAAAATCTGTTGTATTTCTGTACACTAACAATGAACTATCACAAAGAGAAATTAAGGAAATAATCCCATTTACTATCACATCAAAAAGAATAAAATACCTAGGGATACATCTACCCAAGGATGTAAAAGACCTGTAGTCAGAGCACTGTAAGACACTAACAAAAGAAGTTGAAGACAACACAAACAGATGGAGAGATATACTGTGTTCTCGAATTTGAAGAATCAATATTGTCAAAATGACTGTACCACCTAAGGCAATCTACAGATTCAATGCAATCCCCATCAAATTACCAATGACATTTTTCACAGAACTAAAACAATTTTAAAATTTGTATGGAAACACAAAAGACCCCAATTAGCTAAAACAGTCTTGATAAAGAAGAACAGAGTTGAAGAATCACAGTTCCAGACTTCAGACTACAAAACTACAGTAATCAAAACAGTATGGTACTGGCTCAAAAAACAGACCCATATATCAATGAAACAGGATAGAGAGCTCAGAAATAAACCCACACACTTATGGTCAATTAATCTATGACAAAGGAAACAAGAATAAACAATGGAGAAAAGCAGTCTCTTCAATAAGTGGTGTTGAGAAAATTGGAGAGCTGCATGTAAATGATGTAATTAGAACATTCTCCAACACCACATACAAAAATAAACTAAAAATGGATTAAAGACCTAAATGTAAGACCAGAAACCATAAAACTCTTATAAGAGAACATAGGCAGAACAATCATTGACATAAATTGTAGCAATATTTTTGGATCTGTCTCTTCAAGGAGGGGAAATAAAAGCAAAAAGAAACAAATGGAACTAATTGAAAGTTTTTGTATGGCAAATGAAACCATTGACAAAACAATAATAAAAGCTACTGAATTATGGAAAAGTTTTCAAATGATATGACAATTAAGGGGTTAAAATTCAACATATATAAACAGCTCATATGTCAACATTTTTTTTTAAATCACCTAATGTTATTTTATACATAACTTTTTTTTTTTTTAATTTATTTATGGCTGTGTTGGGTCTTCGTTTCAGTGCGAGGGCTTTCTCTAGTTGAGGCAAGTGGGGGCCACTCTTCATCGCGGTGCGCAGGCCTCTCATTATCGCGGCCTCTCTTGTTGCGGAGCACAGGCTCCAGACGCGCAGGCTCAGTAGTTGTGGCTCACGGGCCTAGTTGATCCGTGGCATGTGGGATCTTCCCAGACCAGGGCTCGAACCCGTGTCCCCTGCATTGGCAGGCAGATTCTCAACCACTGCGCCACCAGGGAAGCCCCAACATTTTTTTTTTTAAAGTTTAAAAAATGGGCAGAAGAACTGAATAGATATTTTTCGAAAGAGGAAATTCAGATGGCCAATAGGCACATGAAAAGATACTCAATATCACTAATCACCAGGGAAATGGAAATCAAAATCACAATGAGATATCATCTCACACCTGTCAGAATGGCTATCATCAAAAAGAATACAAATAACATTTTTTTCTGGTTCAAGATGGTGGAGTAGAAGGATGTGTGCTCACTCCCTCTTGCAAGAGCACCACAATCACAGCTAACTGCTGAACAATCATCGACAGAAAGGCACTGGAATTAACCAAAAAAGATACCCCACATCCAAAGACAAAGGAGAAGCCACAATGAGACGGTAGGAGGGGTGCAATCATAATAAAATCAATTCCCATAACTGCTGGGTGGGGGACTCACAAACGAGAACACTTATACCACAGAAGTCCACCCACTGGAGTGAAGGTTCTGAGCTTCACATCAGGCTTCCCAACCTGGGGTCCGGCAATGGGAGGAGGAATTCCTAGAGAATCAGACTTTGAAAGCTACTGGGATTTGATTGCAGGACTTTGACAAGACTGGGGGAAAGAGAGACTGCACTCTTGGAGGGCACACACAAAGTAGTGTGCGCATTGGGACCCAGGGAAAGGAGCAGTGACCCCATAGGAGACTGAACTAGACATACCTGCTAGTGTTCAGGGTCTCCTGAAGAGGCAGGAGTGGCTGTGGCTCACCATGAGGACAAGGACACTGGCGGCAGAAGTTCTGGGAAGTACTCCTGGGTGTGAGCCCTCCCAGAGTCTGCCAGTAGCCCCACCAAAGAGCTGGGTAGGCTCCAATGTTGGGTCACCTCAGGCTAAACAATCAACAGGGAGGGGACCCAGCCCCACCCAGCAGCAGACAAGTGGATTAAAGTTTTACTGAGATCTGCACACCACCAGTCCCTCCCATCAGAAACCTACACAAGCCTCTTAGATAGCCTCATCCACAGAGGGCAGACAGAAGCAGCAAGAAGAACTACAATCCTATAGCCTGTGGAACAAAAACCAAATTCACAGAAAGATAGACAAGATGAAAAGGCAGAGGGCTATCTACCAGATGAAGGAACAAAGTAAAACCCCAGAAAAACAACTAAATGAAGTGGAGATAGGAAACCTTCCAGAAAAACAATTCAGAATAATGATAGTGAAGATGATCCAGGACATTGGAAAAAGAATGGAGGCAAAGATTGAGAAGATGCAAGAAATGTTTAACAAAGACCTAGAAGAATTAAAGAACAAACACCTAAAAGAATTACAGAACAAACAAACATAGATGAACAATACAATAACTGAAATGAAAAATACACTAGAAGGAAACAATAGCAGAATAACTGAGGCAGAAGAACGGATAAGTGACCTGGAGGACAGAATGGTGGAATTCACTGCCGTGGAACAGAAGAAAGAAAAAAGAATGAAAAGAAATGAAGACAGCCTAAGGGACCTCTGGAACAACATTAAACATAACAACATTCACATTATAGGGGTCCCAGAAGGAGAAGAGAGAGAGAAAGAACCTGAGAAAATATTTGAAGAGATTTTAGTCAAAAACTTCCCTAACATGGGAGATGAAATAGCCACCCAAGTCCAGGAAGTGCAGAGAGTCACAGGAAGGATAAACCCAAGAAGAAACATGCCGAGACACATAGTAATCAAATTGACAAAAATTAAAGACAAAGAAAAATTATTGAAAGTACAAAGGAAAAACGACAAATTAACAGCTGATTTCTCAGCAGAAGCTCTACAAGCCGGAAGGGAGTGGCATGATATACTTAAAGTGATGAAAGGGAAGAACCTACAACCAAGATTACTCTACCTGGCAAGGATCTCATTCAGATAAAATGGAGAAATCAAAAGCTTTACACACAAGCAAAAGCTAAGAGAATTCAGCACAACTAAACCAGCTCCACAACAAATGCTAAAGGAACTTCTCTAAGTGGTAAACACAAGAGAAGACAAGGACCTACAAAAACAAACCCATAACAATTAAGAAAATGGTAACAGGAATGTACATATCGATAATTACCTTAAATGTGAATGCATTAAATGCTCCAACCAAAAGACACAGGCTCGCTGAATGGATACAAAAACAAGACTCGTATATATGCTGTCTACAAGAGACCCACTTCAGACCTACGGACACATACAGACTGAAAGTGAGGGGATGGAAAAAGATATTCCATGCAAATGGAAATCAAAAGAAAGCTGGAGTAGCTATACCCATATCAGATAAACTAGACTTTAACATAAAGAATGTTACAAGAGACAAGGAAGGACAATACATAATGATCAAGGGATCAATCCAAGAAGAAGATACAACAATTATAAATACATATGCACCCAACATAGGAGTGCCTCAATACATAAGGCAAATGCTAACAGCTACAAAAGAGGACATCGACAGTAACACAGTAATAGTGGGGGACTTTAACACCTCACTTACACCATTGGAAAGATCATCCAAACAGAAAATTAATAAGGAAACACAAGCTTTAAATGACAAAATAGACCAGATAGATTTAATTGATATTTATAGGACATTCCATCCAAAAACAGCAGATTATACTTTCTTCTCACGTGCACACGGAACATTCTCCAGAATAGATCACATCTTGGGTCACAAATCAAGCCTCAGTAAATTTAAGAAAATTGAAATCATAGCAAGCATCTTTTCTGACCACAATGCTATGAGATTAGAAATCAATTACATGGAAAAAAAACTTAAAAACACAAACACATGAAAGCTAAACAATACGTTACTAAATAACCAGAGTTTACTGAAGAAATCAAAGAGGAAATCAAAAAATACCTAGAGACAAATGACAATGAAAACACAATGATCCAAGACCTATGGATGCAGCAAAAGCAGTTCTAAAACAGAAGTTTATAGGAATACAGTCCTACCTCAAGATCTCAAATAAACAATCTAAACTTACACCTAAAGGAACTAGAGAAAGGAGAACAAACAAAACCCAAAGTTAGTAGAAGGAAAGAAATCATAAAGATCAGAGCAGAAATAAATGAAATAGAAAAAAAACAATAGCAAATATCAGTAAAACTGAAAGCTGGTTCTTTGAGAAGATAAACAAAATTGATAAACCATTAGCCAGACTCATCAAGAAAAAGAGGGAGAGGACTCAAATCAATAAAATTAGAAATGAAAAAGGAGAAGTTACAACAGACACCGCAGAAATACAAAACGTCATAAGAGACTACTACAAGCAACTCTATTTCAATAAAATGGACAATGGAAAGAAATGGACAAATTCTTAGAAACGTATAACCTTCCAAGACTGAACCAGGAAGAAATACAAAATATGAACAGACCAGTCACAAGTAATGAAATTGAAACTGTGATTAAAAATCTTCCAGCAAACAAAAATCCAGGACCAGATGGCTTCACAAGTGAATTCTATCAAACATTTAGAGAAGAGCTAACACCCATCCTTCTCAAGCTCTTCCAAACAATTGCAGAGGAAGGAACACTCCCAAACTCATTCTACAAGGCCATCATCACCCTGATACCAAAACCAGACAAAGATACTACAAAAAAAGAAAATTACAGACCAATATCACTGATGAATATTGATGCAAAAATCCTCAACAAAATACTAGCAAACAAAATCCAACAATACATTAAAAGGATCATACACTATGATCAAGTGGGATTTATCCAAGGGATGCAAAGATTCTTCAATATACTCAAATCAATCAATGTGATACACCATACTAACAAATTGAAGAAGAAAAACCATATGATCATCTCAGTAGATGCAGAAAAAGCTTTTGACAAAATTCAACACCCATTTATGATAAAAAACTCTCCAGAAAGTGGGCATAGAGGGAACCTACCTCAACATCTTAAAGGCCATTTACTACAGTCCCACAGCAAACATCATTCTCAATGGTGAAAAACTGAAAGCACTTCCTCTAAGATCAGGAACAAGATAAGGATGTCCACTCTCGGCACTATTATTCAACATAGTTTTGGAAGTCCTAGCCACAGCAATCAGAGAAGAAAAAGAAATAAAAGCAATACAAGTTGGAAAAGAAGAAGTAAAACTGTCACTGTTTGCAGATGACATGATACTATATATAGAGAATCCTAAAGATGCCACCAAAAACTACTAGAGCTAGTCAACGAATTTGGTAAAGTTGCAGGATACAAAATTAATGCACAGAAATCTCTTACATTCCTATACACTAACAATGAAAGATCAGAAAGAGAAATTAAGGAAATCTCATTCACCATTGCAACAAGGAGAATAAAATACCTAGGAATAAATCTACCTAACAAGGTAAAAGACCTGTATTCAGAAAACTATAAGACACTGCTGAAAGAAATCAAAGATGACACAAACAGATGGAAAGATATACCATGTTGTTGGGTTGGAATAATCAATATTGTGAAAATGGCTATACTATCCAAAGCAATCTACAGATTCAATGCAATTCCTATCAAATTACCAATGGCATTTTTTACAGAACTAGAACAAAAAAATCTTAAAATTTGTATGGAGACACAAAAGACCCCGAGTAGCCAAAGTGATCTTGAGGGAAAAAAACGGAGCTGGAGGAATCAGACTCCCTGACTTCAGACTATACTACAAAGCTACAGTAATCAAGACAATATGGTACTGGCACAAAACCAGAAATATAGATCAATGGAACAGGATAGAAAGCCCAGGGATAAACCCACGCACCTATGGTCAACTAATCTATGACAAAGGAGGCAAGGATATAAAATGGAGAAAAGACAGTTTCTATAATAAGTGGTGCTGGGAAAACTGGACAGCTAAATGTAAAAGAATGAAATTAGAACACTCCCTATCACCATACACAAAAATAAACTCAAAATGGATTTGAGACCTAAATGTAAGACTGGACACTATAAAACTCTTAGAGGAAAACATAGGAAGAACACTCTTTGACATAAATCACAGCAAGATCTGTTTTGATCCACCTCCTAGAGTAATGGAAATAAAAACAAATATAAACAAATGGGACCTAATGAAACTTCAAAGCTTTTGCACAGCAAAGGAAACCATAAACAAGACGAAAAGACAGCCCTCAGAATAAGAGAAAATATCCTTTGTCTGTTGATTCTGTTGAATTGAATCAACAGACAAAGGATTAATCTCCAAAATATATAAACAGCTCATGCAGCTCAATATTAAAGAAACAAACAACCCAATCCAAAAATGGGCAGAAGACCTAAATAGACATTTCTCCAAGGAAGACATACAGATGGCCAAGAAGCACATGAAAAGTTGCTCAACATCACTAATTATTAGAGAAATGCAAATCAAAACTACAATGAGGTATCACCTCACACCAGTTAGAATGGGTATCATCAGAAAATCTACAAACAGCAAATGCTGGAGAGGGTGTGGAGAAAAGGGAACCCTCTTGCACTGTTGGTGAGAATGTAAATTGATACAGCTACTATGGAGAACAGTATGGAGGTTCCTTCAAAAACTAAAAATAGAATTACCATATGACCCAGCAATCTCACTACTGGGCATATACCCAGAGAAAACCATAATGCAAAAAGACACATGCACCCCAATGTTCATTGCAGCACTATTTACAATAGCCATGTCATGGAAGCAACCTAAATGCCCATCAACAGACAAATGGATAAAGAAGAAGTAGTACATATATACAATGGAATATTAATCAGCCATAAAAAGGAATGAAATTGGGTCATTTGTAGAGACATGGATGGACTTAGAGACTGTCATACAGAGTGAAGTAAATAAGAAAGAGAAAAACAAATATAGTATATTAACGTATATACGTGGAACCTAGAAAAACGGTACAGATGAACTGGTTTGCAGGGCAGAAATAGAGACACAGATGTAGAGAACAAACGTATGGACACCAAAGGGGAAAGTGGCAGGGGTGGTGGTTGTGAGCTGAACTGGGAGATTGGGATTGACATGTGATTGGGATTTACCTGCTGTGTAAAAAATAAATAAAATGCTAAAATTAAAAAAAAAATAACCTAAAAAAAAAACAACCTAAAAAAAAAAAACAAATAACAAATGTTGGTGAGGATATGGGGAAAAGGGAACCCTCATACACTGTTGATGGGAATACAAATTGGTGCAGCCACTGTGGAAAACAGTAAGGAGTTTCCTCAAAAAGCTAAAAATAGAACTACCATAAGACCCAGCTATTCCACTCCTGGATATATATACATACATATATCTGAAGAAAAATAAAACACTAATTCTAAAAGATACATGCACCATAATGTTCATAGCTGCATTATTTACAATTGCCAAGATATGGAAGCAACCTAAGGGTACATCAGCAGATGAATGGGTAAAGAAGATATGGTATAAGTATACAATGGAATACTACTCAGTGATAAAAAAGAATAAAAATTTTCCATTTGCAGCAACATGGACAGACTTGGAGGGTATTATGCTTAGTAAAATAAGTTGGAGAAAGACAAATACTGTATGACATAACTTATATGTGGAATCTAAAAAATACAATGAACTAGTGAATAAAACAGAAGAGACACAGATATAGAGAAGGAACTAGTGGTTACCAGTGGGGAGAGGGAAGGGGGCAGGAGCAATATAGGGGGTTAAGAAGTACAAACTATTATGTATAAAATAAGCTACAAGGATATACTGTACAACATGGGGAATATAGCCAATATTTTATAATAACTATAAATGGAGTATAACCTTTAAAAATTGTGAACCAGTATATTGTACATCTGTAACATATAATATTGTACATCAACTATACTTCAATAAAAAATAAATTTAAAAAAATTTTAAGATAAAAGGATGAAAGGAAATCCTTATTTTTTTTTTTTTTAAATTTATATATGCACATGAACAGGTTTAGGTAAGCCTTGGGTCTCTTGGAGCCAAAGCAATTCCTGAAAGGGATGTGCCACTGAGTTGAGGATTATGTGATGTTTTACAGAGTACCTCACTGCATGAAAATTTTCTTGAGGTTCGTGGGTGATCTAGTGTCAATCTAATCCATTCTATGACCAACTTATTCTAATATGGGAGTCTTTGAGTTAGGAAGTGAGCACTTTAAAGTGCTTTTAAGTGCTCAACCCATGCTCACCAATTTTGTAGCTTCCAAGATGTCCCTTATTAAAAGCCTTTACCTCAACCACATTAACCCACAGTAAAGTTTGTCTAGACAGATGCCAATCTGGTGAGAACCATGAACTCAGCAGTCTGCGAGGCCTGCTCAAACAGCAGTCTTATAGGGTCTATGCCTGCATTCTAACCTGTGGTTTTCCTCCTTATGACAAATGATACAACAGAGACAAAGAAAAACAGTGATCATCTTTGGGAGGAAAAAGATCAATAAAACCCAAGAGTAACAAATCTTTACCAAACTCACTATACCCAAGGAACTATTTCCACAAATATTTTCTCCTGTTAATCTAAATTTAGGAAAGAGAAGTAAGAAAAAGGACTCTCACCACCCTTGCTCCCACTGGACTTTTCAGGCAGAGATCTGGGAGACTGATATGGTAAGAATTTACTCCTTGTGCTGGCTTTTTTGTCAGAGGTCCCAGGATCTCTCAGCTGCAGCAGCCTCAAAGGGAGCAGTGTCCAGCCAGTGAAGTTAATCCCGTCAAGGTCACTAAATGTATGGGGGGAGGGGAGGAGTTCCTCTACCCTTCTAACTTCTTTTGGCTGATCTATTAATTAAATAAACATAAGACAGATTAACACGAGAAAAACAAATTTGATTTTATATGTACAGAGCCTCACATAGACATAAGAGGTTCCAATACTCCCAGCCAATTGAGGCCTATATGCCGTCATGAGCTAAAGAGAAGGGATAACAATCTGGAGCTTCAAAGGGAAGGAAGACAATTCTCAGGAAGAGGGGAAGAACAAATGTTTGGTAGACAAATGTTTTTTATGACAATCAGGGACAACAGCACACAGAGAGGCATCTGAACAAATAGGCCCTGCCAAACTCACCCCAGCCCACCACCTACCCATGCTCTTTGTAGCTATCTCCGGTGATAGGTGCCTTCCTGAGCCAGGCCCTCTATCTAAATTCTTTTAGGTGGTTAAGGGGGAGTTTAAAAGCTCTTCCTAAGTCTTTTGGGCCTTGATTGTCTTCAGTTCAAAATAATCTGTATGCCAGAGTGGCACATTTTGGGGTGTTGTATTCTCCTCCCTTTCACAGACCTCTCTTACCCAGTGAGAATCTGTGATGGTCTTTCCCTGCATCCCACAGCCATGGTTTTGCCATGTTTTACCTTCTGTAGTCTGTTATGACAGCAGTCAATGTTTGTTTTCTTTTTCCAAAGAATCAGACTTTGATGGTCAGCCCGCAATCCCTGGGGGATTGCGGAAGGGGGAAGTGGGGGTGATAAACACTATGAACTGGGAGCTGGGAGGGTCCTCTGTTCTGGATTCTTTGTAGAGAGAAGCAGGAAGAAGCTCCAAGGGACTGAATCCCTCAGGGCTGAGGTAAGCGGCAGGGCCCACCCCCCTCCTTCGACATGAGCTCCTCAGGAACCACACAATTGGAGAATAGAAGAATCATCTGAGTAAAAGAAAACCATTTCTTCTTCGTTTGTTTATGAAGGCCAGGATATGGCCCCAAATAGGCCTCTAGAAAGGCCAAAACTTTTTTTTAAAGGTCCAATTCCAACTTAAGGACAGGTTGATTAAATGGGTGGTAGTGGTAGGTATGAGTAGACATACAGTCTAGCTCACTTATGCAGAGCACAGAGGAAAGAGGTAGCCTCCATAAAAGCAGATTAAAGTATAAAATATAGGAGTGGATTAGCTAAGCTGTTAACAAGTATTAAAAAACAAGTGAGAACTTGAGTGTCATTTTGAAATGAATGAGGGCCTCAGACCCAAGTATATTTTGCACTTAGTTGTGTGCAAGGAAAATCAAAATGGAATTGGTATTGCTAAGAGGGCTCTCCAAAATGGAGCCTGGAGGGCACTGAGGAAGCGTGACTTTTGCACGTCTCAGCCTGGGTGGAATCTGACTCTGTGACCATTTATTGTTCTGACAAAGGCATCCAGAACATCAGTATACTTATGGACACTTCATCTGAAACAACTTGTGACAGCCATCCCTCAGGGACAAGTATTTCCTTCCTGTGTCAAAGCATAGCCTCGTGGCTTTTGCCTTTGTAAGCCACTGAGTCTTTTTCTTCCCTGGAACACTCTTTCAGTTTTACCTGAATCTATGTCTCCTGAATTGCAATTCTTAAGACCCCAAATAAACTCTTTTCTTATTTGCAGCCTTCTGCCTTTGTTGTTGTTATTGTTGACAGTTGCGACCTCTATTCCAGAGATGTCTAGCCAGTGCTAATGAGAAAGATTGGGGGCAGAGCAAGAGAGAGCACAGAGCCTCACCCGTTACCCCACAGCCTTGTAGACTTGCAAAACCTCATCAGCAGCTTCTGAAAGCAGTAAGCCTCACTTACTTTCCTTGGGCACTTTTTGCTCTGAAGCAAATGTCTTAAATTACTGAAGGAGGGACAGAAAACCCTATTGATTTAAGGGCACAGAGGAATTCATATTGTGGCTGGAATAAGAATAGGAAAAAAACAAAAAACCTTTACATCTTTGAGATGGTCAAAAACTATCACCGAAGACTAACCACAGAACAAGGCACAAAGCATGGGCAGGAATATACTAAAAATGCCCTGCCTCTGAGGCCCAGGCATAAGAAGATAGCCTAAGATTGCAGCTGAACCAGGGTAACACAGAATTCTTAGGTTGTAAGCACAAGCTTAGCACCAAATAACAAGCAGCAGCATTATAATGCTGAGAGAGGAGTGATGGGGAGCAGAATATACCACCCCAAAATATGCCTTTTTAGCATAAGGATTATTTTAGGGTGGTTATTTTTAAGAAACAGCAGGCAAAGGAGAAGCTCAGAAAACTGAATTAAAGTTACACTTTTGTAAGAGACATTTACATTTATAAGGGAAACCTCCATTTGTAAGGGCGTCTCCCCCCCTGTACCAGGAAGAGGAGGGTGACTAAATCTCTAACAACTCTTGTCAATGGAGAAGGCAATGACTTAAATCTGCATAACAACCTTACCCTTGTTTACTGTGCTTTTTCCTGGTAACATCCCGTAACTCATTTTCCCCCACCCCCAAATATTCTTTTGTCTTTAGCTGGAGATGGTATTTACATGGAGATGGTGGTGACTTGAGTCACTTTGGGGAACTACTCAGTTTTCCTGGGTATCTCTCATGTATATAGGAGGTATGCATGCTATTAAACTTCTGTTTGCTTTTCTCCTGTTAATGTGTCTTTTATTACAGGAGGGTCTTAGCCAAGAACCTAGAAGGTAAAAGGAAAATTATTTTTCCTCCTCACAGGAGTATAAGCTTGGAGAGGGACCTCATCTGTTGTGCAGGAATGCAAGGAAGTGTAAACGCTGAGTGGGGAGCATGAACACAAAGAAAAACACTCCAGCATCCCTGACACCCGCCTAAGCATGAGAATACAGCAACCCTTCACTGGAGGAATTTGAAGCCTGTGGCACATAGAAAGTAATGGTAGCAACAATAAAAAGTAACCTGTCACAATTCCTGACTAGACGGACTCAAAAAAAGAAGCATGTCCATTTCCAGGTTTCAGTACTATTTATCTCATTCTCTACTCACACTAAAATGTCAAGCATTTGATAAAGAGTTACAAAAACAAAAAAGGAAAACACCCCACTGTCAAGAAATAAAATAATCATCATTACTGATCAATGATGGCCTAGATATTGAAACCATTAACCAGGGACATTAAAATAATTATAGTTAATATGTTAAATGAGTGAGTGGAAAAGTTAGACAACATGCATGAATAGATGAAGAATTTGAAAGGAGAAATAAAATCTAAGTCAAATGGAGATGCTAGAAAAAAAATTACACAATATCAGAGGTAAAGAATTACTGTGATGTGCTCAGGGACTTCACTGGTGGTCCAGTGGTTAAGAATCTGCCTTCCAATGCAGGGGACGTGGGTTCAGCCCCTGGTTGGGGAACTAAGATTCCACATGCTGTGGGGCAATTAAGCCCGCATGCCACAACTAGAGAGCCCACATACCACAAGTAGAGAACCCACGTGACACAACTAGAGAAGCCTGCATGCCACAACGAAGAGCCCGCATGCTGCAACTAAGACCTGATGCAGCCAAAAATATAAATAAATAAATATTTTTTTAAAAATTAATGATGGGCTCATAGACTTCAATACAGCTGAGGAAATAATCAGTAAACTTGAAGATTGGGAAAGAGAAATTATTCAGATTGATGAATGAAGAGACATCATCTTCATCATCATCATCTTAAGAAGAAGAAGAAGGAGGAGGAGAAGTAGAAGTAGTAGTAGTTAAGTTTTATTTGTGTTAGTTTTATTTGGGACAAAATGAGGACTATAGCCCAGGAGACAGCATTTCAGATACCCCTGAGAAACTGCTCCAAAGAAGAAGGGGAGAGGTCAGAATATATGTGATTTTGGTGAAGGGAGAGTACATGCAATCAAGTGCATATTTTTTTGCATAAGGTTGCTGCTAGTCATGAGGAGCAGATGTCACCATGAAGGATTTTAGTGCTTTTCTAGATACGAGGAGATGCAGGAATTGGGCTCATAAAATCTTCTCATGAAAATATCTATCTGAAGACCTGTTCTGCCAGTTTTTCCCAGAGCACAGAGTGCCTCATTCCTGATCTCCACCCTGAAATCCTTTCAGGAGATATTGAAGGTCAGCAGCTGCAGCAGCAGCTCATAATTTAATCTGTGTAGAGGTAGATGTCAAGTTCCAATTTGTAGTTGGCACCCAAAAGGAGAAGAAAGAGAAAATGAGACAGAATATGTACTTAAAGACATAATAGCTGGGACTTCTCTGGTGGCGCAGTGGTAAAGAATCTGCCTGCCAATGCAGGGGACATGCGTTCGAGCCCTGGTCCGGGAAAATCCCACATGCCACAGAGCAACTAAGCCCATGCACCACAACCACTGAGCCCGCACTCTAGAGCCCGAAAGCCACAACTACTGAGCCCGTGTGCCACAACTACTGAAGCCCACATGCCTACAGCCCATGCTCCACAACAAAGAGAAGCCACCACAATGAGAAGCACGTGCACCACAACGAAGAGTAGCCCCCGCTCTCCGCAACTACAGAAAGCCTGTGTGCAGCAATGAAGACCCAATGCAGCCAAAAATAAATTACTTAATTAATTAATTTTAAAAAAGACATAATAGCCAAGATTTTCCCAAAATAATAATAAAAAAAAACCCATCAAAACACAGATCCAAGAAGCTGAAAGAATCTCAAACAGAATGAATACCAAAAACACCACTACCTTCATCATCTTAAATTTTAACTGTTTAAAACCAAAGATGGGGCTTCCCTGGTGGCACAGTGGTTGAGAATCTGCCTGCCAATGCAGGGGACACGGGTTCGAGCCCTGGTCTGGGAAGATCCCACATGCCGCGGAGCAACTGGGCCCGTGAGCCACAGTTACTGAGCCTGCGCGTCTGGAGCCTGTGCTCCGCAACAAGAGAGGCCGCGATAGTGAGAGGCCCGCGCACTGCAATGAAGGGTGGCCCCCGCTTGCCACAACTAGAGAAAGCCCTCGCAGAGAAACGAAGACCCAACACAGCCATAAATAAAATAAATAATAATTTAAAAAAAAAAAAAAAAAAGATCATGCTACCTATCATGTTACTATCTTTGTTCATCTTTGGTGATCATATACATATAGTCCCAATATTCATGGAGCCTATAATCTAATGGGGAGATAGATAATAAACAAATGAGAAAATTATAAAAAAAAAAAAAAAAAACCAAAGATAAAGAGCAAATCTTGACATCGAGAGAAAAAGACACTTTTCAAGTATTTTAATTCTTACTTATTTTAAGGAAAGTTGTGATAAATTAAAGATTTATACCAAAAGACCAAGGATAACCACTAAAAATATTCCAGAAAAGGGGCATAACTAATAAGCCAATAATGGAAATAAAACCTTACCATAAAAAATACATAATCCAAAATAAAGCACAAAAATGCCTATATTCTTCTATGGGAAAATAGCAAACAACAAACAGTATGATAAATTTTAAACCAATCATGTTAATAATTGCATTAAATATAAATAGAATAACACCCTTCAATTAAAAGCAGAGATTGTCAAATTATGTTATGAACCAAGATCAAATATGTGCTGTACTCAAAAAACACACAAAGATATAAATATCTTTGTGGCTGTATTATTATCAGATAAAATACATTTCAGGATAATGAATATTACCATGGAAAAATAGGTTAATTATTCAAAAGGTCAATCCACCAACAAGACCTTAAAATCCTAAATGTTTTCTGCACTAACAACAGAATTTCAAAATGTACAAAGCAAAACCCAATATAATGGAAAAGAGAAATAGATTCATAATAATAGTTACAGATTTACAAACACATGGAGGTTAAACAATACGCTACTAAATAACCAAGAGATCACTGAAGAAATCAAAGAGGAAATCAAAAAATACCTAGAGACAAATGACAGTGAAAACATGACGATCCAAAACTTACAGGATGCAGCAAAATCATTTCTAAGAGGGAAGTTTATAGGAATACAATCTTACCTCAAGAAACAAGAAACATCTCAAATAAACAATCTAAACTTACACCTAAAGGAACTAGAGAAAGAAGAACAAACAAAACCCAAAGTTAGGAGAAGGAAAGAAATCATCAAGATCAGAGCAGAAATAAATGAAATAGAAACAAAGAAAACAATAGCAAAGATCAATAAAACTAAAAGCTGGTTCTTTGAGAAGATAAACAAAATTGATAAACCTTTAGTCAGACTCATCAAGAAAAAGAGGGAGAGGACTCAAATCAATAAAATTAGAAATGAAAAAGGAGAAGTTACAACAGACACTGCAGAAATACAAAACATCATAAGAGACTACTACAAGCAACTCTATGCCAAAAATGGACAACCTGGAAGAAATGGACAAATTCTTAGAAAGGTGTAACCTTCCAAGACTGAACCAGGAAGAAACAGAAAATATGAACAGACCAATCACAAGTAATGAAATTGAAACTGTGATTAAAAATCTTCCAACAGGGCTTCCCTAGTGGCTCAGTGGTTGAGAATCTGCCTGCCAATGCAGGGGACACGGGTTCGAGCCCTGGTCTGGGAAGATCCCACATGCCGCGGAGCAACTAGGCCCGTGAGCCACAACTACTGAGCCTGCGCGTCTGGAGCCTGTGCTCTGCAATAAGAGAGGCCGCGATAGTGAGAGGCCCGCGCACCGCGATGAAGAGTGGCCTCCGCTTGCCACAACTAGAGAAAGCCCTCGCACAGAAACTAAGACCCAACACAGCCATAAATAAATTAAATAAAATAAATTTTTAAAAAAATCTTCCAACAAACAAAAGTCCAGGACTAGATGGCTTCACAGGTGAACTCTATCAAACATTTAGAGAAGAGCTAACACCCATCCTTCTCAAACTCTTCCAAAAAATTGCAGAGGAAGAAACACTCCCAAACTCATTCTACAAGGCCACGATCACCCTGATACCAAAACCAGACAAAGATACTATAAAAAAAGAAAATTACAGACCAATATCACTCATGAATATAGATGCAAAAATCCTCAACAAAATACTAGCAAACAGAATCCAACAACACATTAAAAGGATCATACACCATGATCAAGTGGGATTTATTCCAGGGATGCAAGGATTCTTCAGTATACTCAAATCAATCAATGTGATACACCATATTAACAAATTGAAGAAGAAAAACCATATGATCATCTCAATAGATGCAGAAAAAGCTTTTGACAAAATTCAACACCCATTTATGATAAAAACTCTCCAGAAAGTGGGCACAGAGGGAACCTACCTCAACATAATAAAGGCCATATACGACAGTCCCACAGCAAACATCATTCTCAATGGTGAAAAACTGAAAGCATTTCCTCTAAGATCAGGAACAAGATAAGGATGTCCACTCTCAGCACTATTATTCAACATAGTTTTGGAAGTCCTAGCCACGGCAATCAGAGAAGAAAAAGAAATAAAAGGAATACAAATTGGAAAAGAAGAAGTAAAACTGTCACTGTTAGCAGATGACATGATACTATACATAGAGAATCCTAAAGATGTCACCAGAAAACTCCTAGAGCTAATCAATGGATTTGGTAAAGTTGCAATACAAAATTAATGCACAGAAATCTCTTACATTCCTATACACTAACAATGAAAGATCAGAAAGAGAAATTAAGGAAATCTCATTCACCATTGCAACAAGGAGAATAAAATACCTAGGAATAAATCTACCTAACAAGGTAAAAGACCCTGTATTCAGAAAACTATAAGACACTGATGAAAGAAATCAAAGATGACACAAACAGATGGAAAGATATACCATGTTCTTGGGTTGGAATAATCAATATTGTGAAAATGACTATACTATCCAAAGCAATCTACAGATTCAATGCAATTCCTATCAAATTACCAATGGCATTTTTTACAGAACTAGAACAAAAAAATCTTAAAATTTGTATGGAGACACAAAAGACCCTGAATAGCCAAAGGAATCATGAGGGGAAAAAATGTAGCTGGAAGAATCAGACTCCCTGACTTTGGACTATACTACAAAGCTACAGTAATCAAGACAATATGGTACTGGCAAAAAAACAGAAGTATAAATCAATGGAACAAGATAGAAAGCCCAGAGATAAACCCATGCACCTATGGTCAACTAATCTATGACAAAGGAGGCAGGGATATACAATGGAGAAAAGACAGCCTCTTCAATAAGTGGTGCTGGGAAAATTGGACAGCTACATGTAAAAGAATGACATTAAAACACTTCCTAACACCATACACAGAAATAAACTCAAAATGGGTTAGAGACTAAATGTAAGACCGGACACTATAAAACTCTTAGAGGAAAACATAGGAAGAACACTCTTTGACAGAAATCACTGCAAGACCTTTTTTGACCCACCTCCTAGAGTAATGGAAATAAAAACAAAAATAAACAAATGGGACCTAATGAAACTTAAAAGCTTTTGCACAGCAAAAGATACTATAAAGAAGACAAAAAGACAGCCCTCAGAGTGGAAGAAAATATTTGCAAACATAGCAACTGACAAAGGATTAATCTCCAAAATATACATCAGCTCAATATCAAAAAAACAAACAACCCAATCCAAAAATGGGCAGAAGACCTAAATAGACATTTCTCCAAAGAAGATATACAGATTGCCAACAAACACATGAAAGGATGCTCAACATCACTAATCATTAGAGAAATGAAAATCAAAACTACAGTGAGGTATCAGCTCACACAGGTCAGAATGGCCATCATCAAAAAATCTACAAATAATAAATGCTGGAGAGGGTGTGGAGAAAAGGAAACCCTCTTGCACTGTTGGCGGAAATGTAAATTGATACAGCCACTATGGATAACTGTATGTAGGTTCCTTAAAAACTAAAAATAGAATTACCATATGACCCAGCAGTCTCACTACTGGGCATATACCCAGAGAAAACCATAATTCAAAAAGACACATGCACCCCAATATTCATTGCAGCACTATTTACAATAGCCATGTCATGGAAGCAACCTAAATGCTCATCGACAGTCGAATGGATAAAGAAGAAGTGGTACATATATACAATGGAATATTACTCAGCCATAAAAAGGAATGAAATTGGGTCATTTGTAGAGACGTGGGTGCATCTAGAGACTGTCATACAGAGTGAAGTAAGTCAGAAAGAGAAAAATATAGTATATTAACGTATATATGTGGAACCTAGAAAGATGGTACAGATGAACCAGTTTGCAGGGCAGAAATAGAAACACAGGTGTAGAGAACAAACGTATGGACACCAAGGGAGGAAAGTGGCAGGGGGTGGTGGTGGTGGTGTGATGAATTGGGAGATTAGGATTGACATATATACACTAATATGTATAAAATAGATAACTAATAAGAACCTGCTGTATAAAAAAATAAAATTCAAAAAAAATAGTTACAGATTTTGTTTTTTTATTTTTTTGGCAACACCATGCAGCATGTGGGATCTTAGTTCCCCAACCAGGGATTGAACCTGTGCCCCGTGCATTGGAAGCACAGAGTCTTAACCACTGGACTGCCAGGGAAGTCCCTTTTTAATTTTTATTTTATATGGGATTATAGTTAATTTATGATATTGTGTTAGTTTCAGATGTATAGCAAAGTGATTCAATTATACATATATCAATACATATATCTTTATTTTTCAGATTCTTTTCCCATTTAGGTTATTACAGAATATTGAGACGAGTTCCCTGTGCTATACAGTAGGTCCTTGCTGATTATTTTATACATAGTAGTGTGTATATGTTAATTCCAAACTTGTAATTTATCCCTCCCCACCACTTTTCCTGTTTGGTAACCATAGTTTGTTTTCTAAGTCTGTGAGTCTATTTCTGCTTTGTAAATAAGTTCACTTGTATCATTTTTTTTAGATTCCAAATATGAGTGACATCATATGGTATTTGTTTTTCTCTGTCTGACTTACTTCACTTAGTATGATCATCTCTAGGTCCATTCATGTTCCTACAAATGGCATTATTTCATTCTTTTTGATGGCTGAGTAATAGTCCATTAATAGTTACAGATTTTGAAACTCGTCTCTCAGTAATTGATAGAACAACTTGACACAAAATCACTACATGGATTATCTGAATATACAATTAACAAATTAGTCCTAACTGACATTTGTGGAATTTATCAATACAACAGTAGTAGAATAATATTGCTTTCATGTGCACATGGAACATTCACAAAGATAGACCATACTCAGGACCATAAAACCTTGACAAGTTTTAAAATAAATCATACAAAGTATGTTTCCTGACTATAATAAAATTAAAATAGTAATCAATAACAGAAAGGTAACTGAAAAAGTTCAAATTTTGGAAATTAAACAACAGTTCTAAAACAGTTCTAAACAAAAGGAGGAAGCCAAAGGTAAAAAATAGAAAATATTTTCAATGAAAATGAAAACACAATATATCAAAATTTGTAGGACACAGCTAAAGCAGTGCTTACAGGACATTTACAACATTAATCCTAATCAAAATATCATTTTTTTTTAGAAATCACTTCTTAGAAATCATAAGCAGGGAAGGAATCAAGATGTCCAAGTAAGAGGACATGGAGCTCCCCTTTCCCTCCAAATACATCAAAAATACGTCTACATGTGGAACAATTCTTAGGCAAAACTAACTGGAAATTGGTAGAAGGACTCCTATGCAACCAAGGCTGTCAGAAAAATACACATGTAATCGGGTAGGACAGGAAGAAAAGTGATTGAGTCAGGACCTGTGCCCAGGGAGGGGACTCAGAGGAAAAGGAAAATCGCACAGGTGGACATTCACCCTGGGGAGTGAGCAAGCTGAGCTACAGACAGCATCCCAGTCCAGGGGTCCCATGAATAGGAGACAAGCCCCCTTGGCTGTTTGGAGAACCACTAGGACAGATAGGCTGGAGAAGCCAAGACTCCACTCATGAGGAGCACACAGGTGCTGGCTTGCCACCAGGCAGGGCAGAGAGAGTCCTGCCCTATCAGATGCCGCCTTGCCATGCTCCCCTCTCTGATCTGAGCGAAATCCCTGGCACTGGACCTAGAGTGGCTGGGACTAGGGAAAAGATTTGACCTAGGGACACAGAGGTGACCCAGGGGCCTGGGGTATAGCCCAGGTGAGGCAGTGGTGGCCATTGATGGCACTTACTCAAGCAGTGCCCCAGAAGCAGTCCAGACTTCTGATGGCAGTGCAGCTGCTAGAACTCCTGCGACCACCTTGCTGTGTACCCCAGCCCAAGCCAAGCAAACCATCCTGGCCAACTCACTCCATGGCACAAGGCAGCACTAGACCTGGGCTGTCACAACCAGGGAAAGGACACAACCATGGGCTCCATCTGAGCAGAGCCACAGATACCTGCACAGGCAGAGCTCTGGATCTCTGTAAGCACACGAGCCCCACTTGCTTCAGCACTACCCACCTTTGGGGCAAAGTTCCCAGTGCAAGGAGGAAAAAAAAAAAAAAAAAAAACATACTCTTGGAGGGAACAGAACAGCACAAGCCCAAACCTCAGGGCTTCTGCTCCAGCAACATAGGAGCCAACTCCAGCCCTGACAGGGCAGTGCTGGCCACTGAGCAGAGAGGAAGTCCTGCCTCACACCTTATGCAGGCTCTAGCTCTTCCATCTCCAGCCACACGCCCTGAGGAAAGATGTGACTGGTGTCCACATCAAATCCAGCCCCCCCACCAGAGGCATTGGGCATATGCAGTCTACATAGGGACACGCCCACATAAGAACACCCTTCCAGACTGCATTAGATAACCATTTCACCTAAATTCACAGAGACAGAGAAAGTTAAGTAAAATGAAAAGGCAGAACTACTCTCAACTGAAAGAGCAAGATAAATACCCTAAAAAAATAATGAAAAAAAAAATTTCCAGATAAAGAATTCAAAACATTGGTAATAAAAATGCTAACTGAATTAGGAAAGAGAAGTGATCTAAACACAGATCATTTTAACAAGGAACTAGAAAATATAAAAAAGACCCAATCAAAATCGATAATTCAAGGGGCTCCAATCACGATGGTAGAATAGAAGGACATGGAGCTCACCTCCTCCCAAAAATACATCTATGTGTGGAACTATTCTCACAGAATTCCTACTGAACACGGGCAGAAGATCTCAGAACCTAAAAGTGCAAGAAAGATCTCCATGTAATGGGGTAGGATGACAGGAAAAAAAAAAAAGTAAGAAGGACAAGACCTGCACCCCTGGGAGGAAGCTCTGAAAGAGGAAAGGTTCCCACACCCTGGGAAACCCCCTCACTGGTGGGAAGGTCACTGGGACAGCAAGGGAGTTTCAGAGGCTTGGAGGAGAGCACAGCAGCTGGTTTGCAGAAGGCAGAACAGAGAGAGACCTGCACAGACAGTCCATGCCACTACCCTGCACTCCCCAGCCTGAGACACGTACCTGCTGCTGCACTTGGGGGCTGGGTGCTAAAACTCAGGCTTTAGAGGATAAACCCAGGGAGAGCCTGAAACTCATCCTGCATGGAGACAGCCTGAAGGGGCTGGAGTGTGGTATGGTGGCAACCAGGGGGTGTATGCAGAAAAAGCCCAGGCCCACCATAGAAGTGAAGCACCAAGGTTCAGGGGCACATGAAGGGAGGGGTGGGGCCCACCATATCAGCCTCTTTTTCCACCTGCTCTCAACTGGCTCAGCACCACCTTTACAAGCTCTGGGAGCGCGCAAGCACCAGCGGGTTGCCCACAAGCAGAGGCGGGACTGAAATCAGAGCTGATCCCCAGGGTTGTGCAATCTGCAGATTTATACCACCACTGCCAGCTTTGTAAACTCAGCACCTGCAGGACATCCAAGTGGACAATGGGTGCTCCCACAGCTGGGATGGGTCTGGCTTTAGCAGCTTTGGGCTTAGAGGGTGTGCACACGTGGAGGCAGGGCCAGGTCTGGGCTGCTTCCATAGCTCCCAAGGTGGGTCCAAGTGCATGACTACTGCGTTCCTGGTACCTGACTTCAGTGGATCTGTGCTGGCAGATCTGTGCTGGTGGCTTTGTAAACAGAGCACCTGAAGGACACCAAGGCCTACTGACAGCATTCCTATGGTTGACGAGGGGCCGAGAGCAGTCGAACATCAGTGTACTTTGTGAGCCCTCACAATGGGTTTCAGGTGACACCACAGAGTGCACTCCCTAGTGGACAGCTCTGGCAGGGAATACTCAATGTCTCTTCTCCCAGTGGGAGTGCTCCAATCCCACCTACCTCACACCACAGCTCAGAAATAGATCTGGGTGGGTGGGAGAATTCCCTGGTTGTCCAGTGGTTAGGACTCTGTGCTTCCACTGTGTGGGGCATGGATTTAATCCCTGGTCAGGGAACTAAGATCCTACATGCCACAAGTCGTGGCCAGAAAAAAAAAAGTTTAAAGAAAACAAAAGAAGCAGATCTGGGGGCTCCTACTCCAACAACTGGGGAGCAGACTCTGCCCCCTTAAAGGGCTGTGACAACCATAAAGCAAAGAGGAGGCCCTGCTCAACATCCAGTACAGGCTCTGGACACCACAACACCAGTCACATCCCCTGTCAAGGGGATAACGGCCATCACACACTGAGGAAAGATGTGGCAGGCATCTTTACTAAAAACAGCCCTCAAGCCAGAAATATTAAGCCCACATAGGATACACAGGGACACTCCCACATAAAAATAGCCCTCCAAGACCACAGTAAATAATTGTTTCTCCTAAACTCATAGAGTAAGAGAAATATAAGTAAAATGAAGAAGCAGAGGAACCACTTCCAATTAATAGATCAAGAGAATTCCCCTGAAAGAACAATGAAACAAACCTCTTCAGTCTAATAAACACTGAGTTCAAAAAGGAGATAATGAAAATACTGAAGGAATTAAGAAAGGTTAACAATAGAAATGCAGATTACTGTAAAAAGGAACTAAAAACTATAAAGAGGAGCCAAGAAAAATTAGACAACTCAATTGCTGAGATGAAAGCTGAGCTAGTGCCAATAAATAGCAGATTAAATAATGCAGAAGAATGAACAAGTGATCTGGAAGGTAGAATAATGGAAATCACCCAATCAGAACAGCAGACAGAAAAATGAAAACAATATAAGAGACCTATGGGATAATATAAATTGTGCCAATCTATGCATAATAGGGATTCCAGAAGGAGAAGAGAGAGAAAAGGGGATTGAAAATGTATTTGAAGAAATTATGGCTGAAAACTTGTGAAACCAAAAGAAGGAAATAGATATCCAGGTAGAGGAAGCACAGAGGGTCCTAAACAAGATGAACCCAAACAGATCTACACCAAGACTTACCATAATTAAAATGGCAAAATTTAAAGATAGAGGATTCTAAAGGCAGCAAAAGAAAAACAAAGAGTTAGTTACAAGGGAATCCCCATAAGGTTATCAGCTGATCTCTCTACAGAAACACTGGAGGCCAGAAGGGAGTGGCAAGATATATTCAAAGTCCTGAAAGGGAAAAATCTGTAACCTAGGATACTCTACCGAGCAAGATTATCATTTAGAATAGAAGGAGAGAGAAAAAATTTCTCAGATAAGGAAAATCTAAAAGAATACAGCAATACTAAACATGTCCTAAAAGAAATATTGAAATGTCTTCTCTAAATGGAAAAGAAGCAAGAATCTATAGAAAAGGGAAAATCACATCTGGAAAGTAAATCATTTAAATAAGCCAGTATACAGATTACAAAATCAAAAAATTTTTGTGAAGGTGATGATAACCAAAATGCAAAAAGATAAACATGAAGATGTAAAAGAGGGTATCAAAATCATAAAATGTGGGGGAGGAGAGTAAGAAAATGTAGGGGTTTTTTTTCTTTTAGAATATGTTTGAGCCTATATGATTATTAGTCTAAAGCAAATAGATATAGTCATGGGTTAAATAACATACTTGAAAAACAGTAACCACAAATCAAAAACAAACAATAGATTCATGAAAAACAAAGGAATAGAACATAAGCATAATACAAAAGAAAATCATCAAACCACAAAAGGAAAAACAAAAAGGAACAAATAAGAAATACAAAATCAACTGGAAAACAAGGTTTAGAGTGGCAATAAATACATATCTATCAACAATTACCTTAAATGTCAATGGACCAAATGCTCCAATCAAAAGACATAGACTGGCAGATTGGATAAATAAAAAACAAGAGTCTACAATATGCTGTCTATAGGAGATCCACTTTAGGGCAAAGGACACACATAGATTGAAAGTGAGGTGATGGAAAAAGATATTTCATGCAAACAGAAATGACAAGAAAGTGGGGGTCATGATATTCATATCAGACAAAATAGACTTTAAAACAAAGGCCATAAAGAAAGAAAAAAAAGGACACTATATAATGATAAGAGGATCAATACAAGAAGAGGATTTACACTCATCAACATATATGCACCCAATATAGGAGCAGCCAAATACATGAAACAAATACTAACAAAATTAAAGGGAGAAATTGACAGATGTACAATAATAGTAGAAGACTTTAACACTCCACTCACACCAATGGACAGACCTTCCAGACAGAAAATCAATAAGGCAACAGAAGTCCTAAATGATACAGTAGAACACTTAAAATTAATTGATATTTTCAGGACATTACATCCAAAAAAACCAGAATACACATTCTTTTGAAGTGCACATGGAGCATTCTCTAGGACTGACCACATACTAGGGCAGAATAAAAGCCTCAATAACTTTAAGAGTATAGAAATTATTTCAAGCATATTTTGTCACCACAATGGCATGAAACTAGAAATCAACTGCAGAAAGAGAAATGAGAAAGAAAAAAATTACATGGAGACTAACCAACATGCTACTAAAAAAAAACAATGGCCAATGATGAAATCAAAGAGGAAATTTAAAAATACCTTGACACAAATGACAATATAAACACAATCAGGGACTTCCCTGGTGGCGCAGTGGTTAACAATCTGCCTGCCAATGCAGGGGACACGGATTCGAGCCCTGGTCCAGGAAGATCCCACATGTCGCGGAGCAACTAAGCCTATGTGCCACAACTACTGAGCCTGTGCTCTAGAGCCCACGAGCCACAACTACTGAAGCCCACACAACTAGAGCCCGTGCTCCACAACAAGAGAAGCCACCACAATGAGAAGCCTGCACACTGCAACGAAGAGTAGTCCCTGCTCACTGCAACTAGAGAAAGCCCGTGCACAGCAACGAAGACCCAATGCAGCCAAATAAATAAATAATTTTAAAAATAAATAAATAAAAATAAACACAATCATACAAAATCTATGAGATGCAACAAAAGAAGTTACTAGAGGGAAGTTAATAGAGATACAGGCCTTCATTAAAAAAGAAAGAAAGAAAAGAAATAAGAAAAATAGAAAAGAAAATCTCAAATAAACAACCTAAACTACCACCTAAAATAATTAGCAAAAGAAGAACAAACAAAACCAGAAGTCAGCAGAGGAAGGAAATAATAAAGATCAGAGAGGAAATAAACAAACAGAGATTTTTAAAATAGAAAAAAAAAATCAATAAAACCAAGAGTTGGATCTTTGAAAGCTTAAACAAAATTGACAAACCTCTGGCCAGACTCACCAAGAAAAGAGAGGACCAAAATAAAAGAAGAAATGAACAAAGAGAAATAACAACTGATACCACAGAAATACAAAATAAATAAATAAATAATAATAAGAGAATACTATGAACAATTATATGCCAAAAAAATCAACAACCTAGAAGAAATGGACAACTTTCAAGAAACATACAGCCCACCAAACTGAATCAAGAAGAAACAGATAATTTGAACAGACCAATTACTGGAACTGAAATAGAAGCTTTAATTTAAAAACCTCCCTAGAAACAAAAGTCCAGGACCAGATGGTTTGACAGGCGAATTCTACAAAACATATAAAGAAGAAATTATACTGATCCTTCTCAAACACTTCCAAAAGATTGAAGAGGAGGTAACACTCCCAAAGACATAGTATGAAGCCAGCATCACCCTGATACCAAAACCAGAGAAAGACACTACCAAAAAAAGAAAATTACAGGCCAATATCTTTAATGAATATAGACGCAAAAATTCTCAACAAAATATTAGCAAACCGAATTCAACACTACATTAAAAAGATCACAATCAAGTTGGATTCATCCCAGGGTCACAAGGATGGTTCAACACTTGCAAATCAATGTGATACACCACATCAACAAAAGAAAAGACAAAAATCATATGATCATCTCAACAGATGCAGAAAAAGCATTTGATAAAATTCAACATCCATTCATGATAAAAACTCTTACCAAAGTAGGTATACAGGGAACATATCTCAACATAATAAAAGTCTTTTATGACAAACCCACAGCCAATATAATACACAACAGTGGAAAGCAGAAAGCCTTCCCACTAAAATCTGGAACAAGACAAGGATGCCCACTCTCACCACTTCTATTCAACATAGTATTGGAAGTCCTAGCCACAGCAATCAGAGAAGAAAAAGAAATAAAAGGTATCTAAATTGGAAGGGAAGAGGTAAAATTGTCATTAGATGCAGATGACATGATATTGGGCTGGCAAAAAAATTCATTCGGGTTTTCAGTAAGATGTTACTATATATAGAAAACCCTAAAACCTCCACACAAAAACTACTAGAACTGATAAACTAATTCAGCAAGGTAGCAGGATACAAGATTAACATACAGAAATCAGTTGCATTTCTTTACAATAACAATGAAATATTGGAAAGGGAATCTAAAAAAACAATCCCTTTTAAAATCATATCAAAAAAATAAAATACTTAGGAATAAATCTGACCAAGGAGGTGAAAGACTTATATGCTGAGAACTATAAAACACTAATAAAGGAAACTGAAGATGATTCAAAGAAATGGACAGATATCCCATGCTCTTGGATTGGAGGAATTAATATTGTTAAAATGGCCATACTATCCAAAGCAATATACAGATTTAATGTGATCCCTATCAAATTACCCATGACATTCTTCACAGAACTAGAACAAATAATCCTAAAATTGATATGGAACCACGAAAGACCCAGAATAGCCAAAGCATTCCTGAGGAAAAAGAACAAAGCAGGAGGACTTCCCTGGTGGTGCAGTGGTTAAGAATTCGCCTGCCAATGCAGGGGACATGGGTTTGAGCCCTGGTCCAGGAAGATCCCACATGCCATGGAGCAACTAAACCTGTGAGCCACAACTACTGAGCCTGTGCTCTAGAGCCCACGAGCCACAACTACTGAGCCTGCGTGCTGCAACTATTGAAGCCTGCGCGCCTAGAGCCCGTGCTCTGCAACAAGAGGAGTCACCGCAATGAGAAGCCTGCGCACCGCAACAAAGAGTAGGCCCCGCTCGCCGCAACTAGAGAAAGCCGGTGCACAGCAACAAAGACCCAACACAGACAAAATAAATAAATAAATACTAATTGTCTTTGTTTAAAAAAAAAAAAAGAACAAAGCAGGAGGCCATACCCTCCCAGACTTCAGACAATACTACAAAGCTACAATAATCAAAACAGTGTGGCACAGGCACAAAACAGATATATGGATCAATGGAAGAGAATAGAGAGCCCAGAAATAAACCCACACACCTATGGTCAGTTAATCTTCGACAAAGGAGGCAAGAATATACAATGGAGAAAAGATAGTCTCTTCAGCAAGTCATATTCAGAAAGCTGGACGTAAATCAATGAAGTTAGAACACGCTCTTACACCATACACAAAAATAAACTCAAAATGGCTTAAAGACTTAAATATAAGACATGACACCATAAAACTCTTAGAAGAGAACATAGGCAAAACCTTCCCTGACATAAATCATCCCAATGTTTTCTTAGGTCATTCTCCCAAGGCAATAGAAATAAAAGCAGAAATAAACAAGTGTGACCTAATCAAACTTATAAGCTTTTGTACAGCAAAGGAAACCATAAACAAAATGAAAAGACAACCTATGGACTGGGAGAAAATATTTGCAAATGATGTGACCAACAAGGGCTTAATTTCCAAAATATACAAACAGCTCATAAAACTCCAATATCAAAGAAACAAACAACCCAATCAAAAAGTGGGGAAGACCTAAGTAGACATTTTTCCAGAGAAGACATATAGATGGTTAACAGGCACATGAAAAGAGGCTCAACATCACTAATTATTAGAGAAATGTAAATCAAAACCACGATGAGCTATCACCTCGCATCTGTCAGAATGGCTATCATAAAAAGTCTACAAATAACAAATGTTAGAGAGGATGTGGAGAAAGTGTACACTGTTGGTGGGGATGTAAATTGGTGCAGCCCTTAAGGAAAACTGTATGGAGGTTCCTCAAAAAACTAAAAATAGAACTATCATATGACCCAGAAATTCCACTCCTGGGTATATATCTGGAAAAAACAAACACTAACTCAAAAAGATACATGCACCCCAATGTTCATAGCAGCACTACTTACAATAGTCAAGACATGTAAGCAACCCAAGCGCCCATCAAAAGATGGGATTAATAAGATGTGGTATTTTATACATACATACATACACACACATACTCAATGGACTATTACTCAGCCATAGAAAAGAATGAAATTTTGCCATTTCCCCCAATGTGGATGGACCTAGAGGAATATTATGCTTAGTGAAATAAGTCAGACAGGGAAAGACATACTGTATGATATCACTTATACATGTAATTAAAAAAAATAAATGTATATGTAAAACAGAAACAGACTCACAGATACAGAAAACAAACTAGTGGATACCAGTGGGGAGAAGGGAGTGGGGAGGGACAAATTAGGGGTATGGGATTAACAAGCACAAACTACTATATATAAAATAGATAAGCAACAAAGATATAATGTATAGCTCAGGGAATTATAGCCATTATCTTGTAATAACCTATAACAGAGTATAATCTTCAAAAATACTAAATCACTATGCTGTACACCTGAAACAAATATAATATTATAAATCAACTATACTCCAATGAAAACATTTTTTTTTAAAGAAATCATTAAGCTGATTTGAAAATCTTCATGGGACTGCAAAGAACCTAGAATATTCAAAATAACTTTGAGGAAGAACAAGTTGGAAGACTCACACTACCTAATATCAAGATTCACAATAAACCTATTGTAATCAAGGCAACCTGGTATTGGCCTAAGGAGAGACATACAGGTCAATGGAAGAAAAGGAAGAGTCCTGAAGTGGACTTACACCAATATGGTCAATGGATCTTAGATAAATGTGCCAAGGTAACTAAAAGAAAAAAAGGATATTTTTATAGATTATGTATCACACTGTACTTCAATTAAAAATTTTTAAAGGAGAAAGGGTAATTTTTTCAACACATGGTGCTACAACAATTGGACATTCATATGCAAAAATAAAATACCATACACCCACACATAATTGATCATATTTGAGGGAAGTGCACACCTAAAAAGCATGAACTTACTGCATGTCAATGATAACTTAATAAATCTGACTTTTAAGAAGTTGAAAGTAATCAAAGTAACAGTACAGAACTTGTTAAATAAATGTTGTAGGTATATGATGCACTAATATGTAATCAATAAAAGATGGTAACATAAAAGTATCATTGGAAAGATATCCATAATTTATATAAAAAAGGTTATAATTTTTAATATATATAAATGTATATATATTTATATCTGAACACACACACATATCATGACCTACTTCTGCTTTTAAAAGCCTGGAAAAGGGCTTCCCTGGTGGCGCAGTGGTTGGGAATCTGCCTGTCAATGCAGGGGACACGGGTTCGAGCCCTGGTCTGGGAAGATCCCACATGCCGCGGAGCAACTGGGCCCGTGAGCCACAACTACTGAGCCTGCGCGTCTGGAGCCTGTGCTCCGCAACAAGAGAGGCCACGATAGTGAGAGGCCCGCGCACCGCAATGAAGAGTGGCCCCCGCTTGCCGCAACTGGAGAAAGCCCTTGCACAGAAACGAAGACCCAACACAGCCAAAAATAAACAAATAAAATAAAGAATTATAAAGTAGCATAATTATATGTTTAAAAAAAAAGCCTGGAAAGACATACCTGAAAATGTAAACAAGATAACATCTCTGCGTGATAGGATGGGATTGCCAGTAATGTCTACTTTTGCCAGTATTTTATACTTATTCTACGTTAAATATGGTTTTTACTCATGTAATTAAAAGGCAAAAACAAAAATTCCATAGAAGACCAACCTAAAAACATATGTGATTTATTTGGAAAAAAGCTAAACAGTGGAAAGGGGGAAAGACTGAGAAAGAGCACTCACGTGTGTGTGTGTGTGTGTGTGTGTGTGTGTGTGTGTGTAAAATGAGGGCAGTGGTGAAGGAATCTCTCCCAACCCTAAGTTCCATGAATAAGAGGGGGGCAAGATGCTGCAGCTCTCGTGACCCTGGTCAGACTGGCAGTAAAGGAACCACTAAACTGAAAACATATGGAGGGCAGGGGTCAGGTCTACCTTATTCACTGTTATATCATCAGCACCTAATTAGAGAGTTTAACAATCAGCAAATAATTGTTGAAGACAGGAAGGCAGAGCTTGCTATATGCCGGCCAGTGATGGGGGTGTTGGGGGAGGGAAGAGAAAGCCGAGACAAAGGGAAGGAGATAGGAATCTGAGAAAGAAAGAGCACCAAGGGTGGTGGGAAGGAGAAGGCATCTATCTGGTGGGTTAAGGTGTTGGAACATCAACACCTGTAGCTGAGTAGGTGTCAGGGCTGGGTCAGTGCTGGGGAAAGATGGCCCAGTCTTTTGAGGCAGCAGGAGTCTAGGAAAGGGCTGAATGAACAATGGAACAGGGCAAAGAAGGGCCAAGTCTCTAAAGCTTGTTACAGAAAGATGAGTCACTGCAGCACACAAAATCCACTCGAGCATTTTGTCTGAAGAAAGACATGGGGAGACACAGGTCCCCACAGCCCTGGTATCCATACAGGAACCTGTCACCTGGAGAGGAAGAAAGACAAGAGGATCTCTGGTTTGTGGCCTCCAAGTTCAAGTGTTTGCCACACAAGAGGTAAACAATAAATCTTTGTTGAAAGAATGAGTCCTTTGGGACTTCCCTGGCGGTCCAGTGGTTAAGACTCCACACTCCCAATGCAGGGGGCACGGGTTCGATCCCTGGTCGGGGAATTAAGATCCCACATGTCGCAGCGCAGCCAAAAAAAAAAAAAGAATGAGCGCCTCAACTAATGAGGAGAAAGAGCGCATTGTCCTGAGGAGTCAGGCAGCCACGTAGGAAAGGACATCAGAGCCATGCTGACTGTCATGCGCCCCCAGTGGGCCATCCTCTCCCAACCTCTCATCCTGTTGGCACCAAGGCCTCCCATTCTCAAAAGTGCTACCACACACAAGCTCCAGGGGAATATTTAGAGTCCAATTCCTGTCCTCCCTGAGTATGTACGGGGACTACCCAAGGATCCAGGGACCCCTCAGCAAGCACTTTTTCTCCTGATAGGTCTACTGGTACAGTCAAGGGCCCGTGGCAGTCCAGCACCAGATCCAGAGGACTCTTTTCCAACTTTTTAGGAAAACAAACAAACTCTCCCACACTCTCTGCTTTTGCCCCCAGGGCTCCTAAGAGAGCCAACTCCCTCAAGATCAGGCTAAAGGTCACCCAGGAGACTTCTCAGGCCCCACCTACCTTCGTAGACCTTCCTCAGGAAGCACTGCTGGCTGTCTTGAGTTTGGCAGAAGCTTTCCCCGCTCTCACAAACCCCGCTGGCGTTGACTCGGTGACACTGGAAACATTCTAGAGCTGGAAAGTCAAAGCAGCATAATAAGGCCCTTCCGGCCCAGCGTCCCGGCTGCTCAGGAGGGAGCACACCTGTGACCCAGGTGCGCCTGGACATTGACCGGCTCCCAGCGCCTGACGAATATGCTGAAAGCAGGTCGTTTCTCCGCGCTTGGCTTACACCTGGGAGGAGGCGTGTGCGCCTCTAGGCACAGGGTCTGCACCTGAGCGCAGAGGGCTCGCCCTGTCCTCCCAGGGATGGGCTGTGCTGCTGGAGGAGTGAGGTCAAGTCCTTCACTAACCCCGCTTCTAGGGCTCGTGATCACTCCTCCTTCTGGGAACAGCCCACATGCACCACCCACAAAGAACCTTCTTTGTCCCCTTTCAATTCAAATGTAGGGCTCTCAATAAGAAAGGTTGAGGCATGGGGGAGTATCAGGGATTAGAACTGAGGTGGGAAGGAGGTAGAGGCTGAAGTAAAATGGGGGAGGGAGGAGGAAGAAGAAAGGGAAGAGGAGCAGAGTGGGACTCAAAGTGGAAGATGCAAAGGAGAGAGGGTGGAGGAGGAAAGAGAGGGGTGGGGTGAGGCTGTGGTCACCTCCAAGGCTCGGGTTAGGTCCTTGTGCCTTTCTTCCCACTGCCCCATGCCCATCAACCCACAGCCCCTGTGGGTCTGCCTCACCTAGACCCAGTCCCCACGGCCCTCCCAGATGCCCGGCAGGGGCTCACCTTGCAGGAGGCCCAGCAGCAAGGAGAGGCCCAGCAGCAGCAGCAGGAAGCGCGTCCCCATCTCCGATCGAGGACAAGACAGTAGCAGGAGGTGGGGCAGCTGCAGGCGCCCGGACCCTGAGGATCTGGCTTTATAACCCCGGCAGGCACGGCAGCCAATGGGAGCCGAGGCGAGGGGCTGGGCTTCCCCAGGATGCGGATGCGGCGTGAGCCAAGGGCCCGATGGGAGCCCCGCGTTCCTGCTGCACAGGCTCTGCTCACCGCCACCTGCCCTGCTGAGGGAGCCACGTTCTTTCAAGGCTTCTTTTGCTCCCATTTTAACTAGCTTTTAAATGGGAGAATCATGTCTGCCTTACTCGGCCAAAGGATTTATGAGATCCAGGTGAGCTAATGACCCTGGAGGGGTGGGGCATACACCGTGATCTTCCGTACTTCGGGGACTATTTCCTTGAATACGGTTTAAGTCCAGATATTGAAATCTTTTGATTTCAGAGAAATTAGGGGACTTCCCTGGCGGTCCGCGCTTCCACTGCAGGGGGCACGGGTTTGATTCCTGGTCGGGGAACTAAGATCCTGCATGACGTGCAGTGCGGCCAAAAAATGAAATAAAATGACCAAAAAAAAAAAAAAAAAAAAAAATTAGAAGAAGTGGATACTTGCCTAGACTGTTGCTCAGTAAAGCACTAAACATAAAATAGCAGATTTGGGTTTATCTTTCAGGCAGGCTGCATTACAGACTAGAGATTTTTGTTTGTTTACACTGCTTGACGAATGTAATTTAAAAACACTGATCTGGAGGGGAAAGTTTTGTACCTTTGGCTTCAGGCTCCCTTGCAGCCCTAGGCCCACCCCAGATCCTGGTCCGCCTCTTACCCAAACAAACATCGGACTTCAAGAATGAACATATACCCCCCGCAACTTGGCTTTAACCTTCAATCCCAGCTTAAGAACAGGAAACCCACTAAAACGGAGGGCTTATTCCATAGGGGTATAATTATTCCCCAGCCCAGCTCTGAAGTCTGAGGAGGTTGTGTCACCTGCTTCAGCCCAAAATAGCATGATTGACTGAGAGCTTGCTATGTACCAGACACAGTGCTAAATATTTGAACAATGTTATTCGATTTGATTCTCACACAACAGCCTATATGGTAGTTATTAATGTCTCCATTTTATCGATGAGAAAACTAGAAGGAAGTAGTTAGTCCCAGGTGACAAAGAGGATAGCTGGCAGATTGAAACCCGGATCTGCAGACTCCACTGACCCTGTGACTTTGCCAGGGAAACCTGTGTCCCAAGTCTTCTGGGTCCCAAGAGCCACCAAATTAGTGTCTGAGGACTGGATTCCTGCTGCCAGATATGGCTCCTTTAGACTCAGAAGGTCCCTAGCACCAGCTCCCCATCATGAACAAGAATGGATGTGTTTCCTCAGAAATAATTTTTTATAATCTGCTAAGAATCAGGTTTTTACTTAGTGGTTTTTTTTCTGGGACTCCCAGTTAGCCCTAGTCCTAGAATGCTCTGGGATTCTAAGGGGAGGAGGGTGGGCCCTGATGCCTAGCCCAGTTCCCAGGGGTTCTCTTCTCTCCACTCCCTGAAGCTTCTCCCTGACTCTCCTTCCAGAGAGTCCAGCTGTCCAAGCCCCTCACCGAGGCCAGGGGCTACCCCAGCTCCTGTTCACAGTCTTTCCTGCTGTGGAAAAGATAGAGGAGACCCACTGTAGCCTGAGGAGTGCTGAGGGGCTCAACATGATGTATGGTGCATGAGTTAGGGGTGGGGACAGACAATGTCTGAACCTTAGGGTGGGAGGATGTGTCATTTAATAAATATATGAATACAGTTACTATAATACACTTTATAAAAGAAAGTAAAACCTAATTGCTTTCTTAGTACAAACTGTACAAAGCTTGACAAAATCATCTTAGCCCATAGAGGTATCAGGAAGCAGTCAACCCCTTTCTCAGCCGCCATCAAGGAGGTTTAAAGGGGGCCTCCTTAGGGTAGAGTAAGATTTTATATGTTTACCCAAAAATGGTATACATTTTTTTTTTTTAAGATTAAGAAAACTTCTCTGTTTCTTACAAAAGAAACACAAAAGACTGTATATGTTGGTCTCCACCATTAGTTTCAATTGTCATTCCCCATCTGGCTTCAGTCACAGCAGAATTCCAGGCTGTTAGTTTTAAAAGCTTTTAGCAGTTGCCCTGTCATAGATGAGTTCCTATGCTAAATAAGTTTGCAAGATTTTAGTGTTCTGAAGAGAAGTCGATCATCAACTTTCCTAGGTTATAAGTACACGGGTTTAGTCCACTGGTGTGCTGGTAAATGTTTAACAACTGGCTTGTGGGGTAAAGGAGGGTGGGGAGAGTCCTGATTTGTAGAATTTGTAGATTTACATGGTGTCAATGGCAATTTCAAGCTACCATCCTGACGTCACTGAATTAAGTTAAGAGATGTGCACACCATTATACAGTATTTCTAACACTCAGATACAACAGAACTAAATAACCTTAACAGTGAAGATTAATAGTAAAATGTAGTAAAATAAATAAGGAGTGATGAGGTTTTGAGTATTCATCTTTGTTTCTAATATAATTTGTCAGTTTATATGTTAATTTTTATTAATACCTGTGTTCAACCACCAATTTGTAAAATTCCTGAAACTCTAACAATCAGCTCTCATAAGCCAGTTGAAGCCAGCTCTCAGCACACCACTGGTTGAGTCACAATTATGAAAAGCCGGTCAAGTGAAAGGTAGAAATTGCTGTATCCTTTTACTCACACAATTACCAGTGATAATATCCTTCCTCCCATCCCTGACTTGATTTGTTAAAGAAGGGACAAATGTTATATGGCCAGCCAAACAGAAGCTTTCCCCACCTTTGAACAGCTGCTCCTTTTGGGTTCATGCAACCTGACTATGGAGAAAATGTTGTCTCGAAAGGATGGTGCGGAAGTGTCTAACCATCTGTTTGCAGGCTGAGCTCCTGTGGGGATGTAAGGCTATGGCAGCTGAAGCTAGAGAAGCTCTGATCTGAGAGACCCTTATTTGGAGTTTCTGCAGAACTTTACTACTTAGTATTTTAGTTTTAGAAGTCAGTTTTGGCAACAGAAAAAAAGAAAGTTCTAATGAGGACAACAGAGGCCGAGAGGAAGCTGTTTCAGTGGTCCAGGGGAAAGGAGATGAGAGCCTGAACTTGGGTTATGCTGGTGGGAATAAAGAGGAGCTGATAAACTAGTTTGAGGTGAAACTGACATAATGCGGAGGTGAGGGCAAGGGGGAAGTCAGTTACAGGCACACCTCGTTTTATTGTGCCACACTCCCACCCTTTATTGCACTTCCCAGATATTTTGCTTTTTACAAATTGAAGGTTGGCGGCAACCCTGCATTGAGCAAGTCTATCAGTGCCACTTTTTCCAACAGCATGTTCTCACTTCATGTTTTTGTGTCACATTTTGCTAATTCTCACAGTATTTCAAAACCTCCACCAGCAAAAAGATTATGACTCACTGAAGGCTCAGATGATGGTTGGCATTTTTTGTCAATAAAGTATTTTTAAATTAAGGTATATACATTTTTTAGACATAATGCTATTGCATGCTTAATAGACTACAGTATAGTGAAAACATAACTCCTTTTTAATTGAGAAGGCTTTTTTTAAAATTAATTTGTATTGGATTATAGCTGATTTACAAGGTTGTGTTAGTTTCTGCT
Source organism: Balaenoptera borealis (assembly GCF_965194805.1). NCBI lineage: Eukaryota > Metazoa > Chordata > Mammalia > Artiodactyla > Balaenopteridae > Balaenoptera > Balaenoptera borealis. The sequence goes on along the minus strand of NC_138868.1, from coordinate 104,149,154 downwards.
GTATAAACATAACTTTTATCATGTGACTCGCCCAGGCATACCTTGGAGGTTGGGTTCTGGATTACCACAATAAAGCAAACATTGCAATAAAGTGAGTCACATGCATTTTTTTGGTTTCCCAGTGCATAAAAAAGTTATGTTTATACTATACTGTAGTCTAGCAGGCATGCAATAGCATAATGTCTAAAAAATAATGTACATTTCTTAATTTAAAAATACTTTGATTAGGGCTCCCCTGGTGGCGCAGTGGTTGAGAATCTGCCTGCCAATGCAGGGGACACGGGTTCGAGCCCTGGTCTGGGAAGATCCCACATGCCGCGGAGCAACTGGGCCCGTGAGCCACAACTACTGAGCCTGCGCGTCTGGAGCCTGTGCTCCGCAATAGGAGAGGCGGCGATAGTGAGAGGCCCCCGCACCGCGATGAGGAGTGGCCCCCGCTTGCCGCAACTAGAGAAAGCCCTTGCAAAGAAACGAAGACCCAACACAGCCTAAATAAATAAATAATTTAAAAAAATACTTTGATTAAAAAAATGCTATCCATCATCTGAGCCTTCAGTGAGTCGTAATTTTTTGCAAGAGTAACAAAAATCGCTGATCACAGATTACCATAACAAAGTTAATAATAATGCAAAAGTTTGAAATAAGACAAGAATTGCCGAAATGTGACATAGAGGCATGAAGTGAGCAGACGTTGTTGGAAAAATGGCACCCATAGACTTGCTTGATGCAGGGTTGCCACAAACCTTCAATTTGTAAAAAATGCAGTATCTGAGAAGCACAATAAAGTAAAGCACAGTAAAACAAGGTATGCCCGTACCAAGCTAAAAGTCCCAGGAACAGAGGTGGAGTACAGATGATGAATTCAGTATCACAAATGTTGAGTTTCAAATGTTCTGGAATATCCAGATAGAAATGTCCAGCTGGTAGTTGGATATATGGGTCTAAACTGAAAAGAGAGGAGTCTATGGGCCAGATTGGTGGATTTGGGGAGTCTTCAGTTGGTAGGTGGTGATTGACATGGATTAAGACTTCCCAGGGAGTGTGTGAAGAGTTAAGAATTAATGCTTATCAGGAAGACTAGATGGAGAAGTACGGTTTCAGGAAGGGGGGAGGGGAACCATGAAAATGCAGAGGGCATTGCATATTCAGAGAATAATTAGAAGTTGTGTATGGATGTGGCCTGTGATGGAGCTTGGGATGAAGGTAGAGAAAGGGAAGGGGAGGAGCAGAAAGACAAAACAGAGAAAGTACATGTGGGGACAGATTGTGCAAGGTCTTGATGCCTTCCCCTGGCAGTAGCAGTGCACAAGTGAAGCAACATGCCTTCCATTTTACTGTGCCCCCTCTGACTTTCAGGAAACTTCAGAATGGTTACCACAGCTCTGACCCCTTTCTAGGTTTCTTAACATAGATCACCATGCTAGGTATCACATAGACCTCCATCCTGGCCACTGTGAATTGCATGAAAGACCTGTGTGGTAGCCTGGCATTAGAATTTTGTGCAAAAGGGTTGAGAATGAGAGGTTAAGCCATTGAGATTTTCTCTCTTGAAAACTGAATGTCAGAGTCAAGAATGCCTATTAGGACCAAAGAATAGACAAAGGCACATGTCAGGGAAGTCAGGGGTAAGCATAAGCCGTGAATAAACAGAAGTCATGAGTAAGCAGAAGTAATGAACATTCAGAAACTCTGAGTGAGCAAAAGTTATGAACCATACAGATGGCCAATAGACACATGAAAAGATGCTCAACATCACTAATTATTAGAGAAATGCAAATCAAAACTACAATGAGGTATCACCTCACACCGGTCAGAATGGCCATCATTAAAAAGTCTAAAAATAATAAATGGAGAGAGTGTGGAGAAAAGGGAACACTCCTACGCTGTTGGTGGGAATGTAAATTGGTGCAGCCACTATGGAGAACAGTATGGAGGTTCCTTAAAAAACTAAAAATAGAGTTACCATATGATCCAGCAATCCCACTCCTGGGCATATATCCAGAGAAAACTCTAATCCAAAAAAGACACATGCACCCCAATGCTCATAGCAGCAGTATTCACAATAGCCAAGACATGGAAACAACCTAAATGTCCATTGACAGATAAACGAATAAAGATGTTTTACATATATATATACGTATATATATATATACGTATATATATATATATATATATAAATGGAATACTACTCAGTCATAAAAATAATGAAATATTTCAATTTGCGGCAACATGGATGGACCTAGAGAATATCATACTAAATGAAATAAGTCAGACAGAGAAAGACAAATATTACATGATATCCCTTATATGTGGAATCTAAAATATGATACAGATGAACTTATTTACAAAACAGAAACAGACTCATAGACATAGAAAACAAACTTAATGGTAACCAAAGGGGAAATGGGGTGGGAGGATGGAGGGATAAATTAGGAGTTTTGGATTAACAGGTACAAACTACTATATATAAAATAAAGAACAAGGTCCTACTGTATGGCACAGGGAACTATATTCAATAGCTTGTAATAAACCTAATGGAAAAGAACATGAAAAAGAATATATATGTGTGTACATGTGTATAACTGAATCACTTAGCTGTACACCACAAATTAACACAACATTGTAAATCAACTATACTTCAAAAAAGAAAAATGTTATGAATCAGTAGGAGTTATAAGTAAGCGAAAGTCACAGCATAGAGAGTAGAGGAAAGTCAGTTTAGAGCAAGAGCAGTAAGAACGTAGGCAGGAAGACTAGAAGAAAAGAAGGTCTACCAGATACTATTACTAGAACAGCTGTGTATTCAGAACTATTTCAGGTCACAGACTGTGTTCAGGTCTCCATGAGGCCCAGTCTGGGTGGTGTGTATTCTGACATGTATATCTAATTCCCCATCGTTTAAGGTAAACCGAATGAGGCCTGGTATCTCTCATCTCCACTGTACTCTTTTTCTCTCTGCTACTTTCTCCCGGACTTCTCAGCTTGCTTATCCCCCGTTTGGCCCCAAATAGTGGTCTCAGCACATGAGTCTAAATGACCTTTCAACTCAGCTCCCCATAGCTAATTTTCTCTGTCTTTCTGTGTTCCAACTGCATATTTCTAGGAGAAGACTCTGACTAAGTTCATCTTTTTTAACCAGGTCACAAACATTACAGGGGCTGAGTTGGCTAGTTCTTTGGTTCATTTGGGGCATTAGAAATTGGAGCATTAACTCATCTAGGCAGGAACTGGAATACCTCTGGATGTCTTAGCTCCAGAACTGTTCAAATTCCATAGTGAATTCTCCATCACCACATGGCTTCCTCTATGATGAGCTCAGATACTCACAGGTTGGACTTTGAAGTGCCAGACTACTGGACACAGGGAGAAGATTCCCAAAGTAGAGCCCAGTGAAAGCCAGCCTGGGTGGGGTTGAGGTATAGTCCTGTAAAGCCAACCTTAAGAAGAGGGAGGAAGAAGTTGGAGGATGAGGTTTAAGGAGAGAACATTCAGGCTTTAAGGTCTTATCTGTTAATACTGTCACTCCTGGGGAGGCGTGAGGCAGGGATGTCCCAGAAAGTTCTGATAATTACAAAGAGAACTGCTGGCAAACTTTAAACTGGTAGGTGGTATAGATAGCACCTCTTCCTTTCCACTAATTTCCACTGCTTCTATCAACAAAAGTCTGACTGAATGTGATCTCAGCTCTTTCTCCTAACTCACTCCACATCAAAAAAAGGAACTATTGACAGCATTCTGTGTCATGCCTTTCTCTCCTCCAGAGGAGTTGAGCCGCAGACCTGGAAATCCTAGTTTTGTCCTCCAACTCAAGCCAAGTAGGGTAGGCCTCTGCAACTTCTGATCCCTGAGGTCCTGCTTTCTCCCACTGACCCAGAATCTTCAGCCAGCCCACTCTAGGGGCTGTCTATACATCTTCCTCCATGAAGTAGAGCGAGGTCCAGAAAAGATAATTCATTTATTCCTTCATGCAGGAAAAATGCACCTGTTATGTGTCAAGCATGCTGTTAGGTAGTGAGGATACAACAGTGATCAAGACAGACTGGAACACCATTTTCAAGGAGCTTAAAGTCTAATGGGGAAGAGACTTCCCTGGTGGTCCAGTGGTAAAGAACCCACCTTCCAATGCAGGGGACGCGGGTTCGATCCCTGGTTGGGGAATTAAGATCCCACACGCTGCGGGGCAACTAAGCCCACGCACCACAATTACTGAGCTCGCACGCCTCAATGAGAGAGCCCATGTGCCACAAACTACAGAGCCCACACACCCTGGAGCCCGTACGCCACAACTAGAGAGAAGCCTGCACACCGCAACTAGAGAGAAACCCAAGCAGACGGTGGGCTGTAATGAAAAGAACCCGCATGCCTCAACAAAGATCCTGTGTGCTGCAACTAAGACCCGATGCAGCCAAAAAAAATAAGGAAAATAAATACATAAAATAAATAAATATTAAAAAAAAAAAAGAAAGTCATCACACTTGCCTGCTACATGTATTAAGAAAAAGTCTAATGGGGGAGACAAGCATTAAATAATTATAAGAGTGACAAATACATCTATTCTAGATCCAGCATTCAGTGGTACACGTAACAAAGTGGTCCAAGAGAGGTGGGCAGGGAAGAGGGAGGAGATGGGGGCTATGATAGCTCTGCCACCCAATCCCCCAAAGTTCTAGCTTAATACCAAGTGGATGCTCCTCTGCATCCATCTTCTCAGCAGTTACAGCTCAAGGCACAGCTTTCAAATATGTCTTGTAGATCCCTTTTCAATGCCCATATCACGTAAGTTCTCCTGTTACCCATTTGAGTTTGCCACCTGTTTCCTGCCGAAACCGTGATTGACATAGGCCATTATGAAAATACTATTAACAGAAGTGAGCAGGGTTAAGGAAACAAAAAAATAAAGTTGGGGCATCCAGATTTAGCAACTGCAAGAAATCATCGTCATTCCTAGGCCTGAGGGAGCAGGGGAAGGAAAACATGTAACCATAGCCTGGTGGAGAGCTGACGCCATGGAAGAGAGGACACCGTTCAAAAACTCTCACATCAAGACCCAGCCAGTGTCAGAACTGTGGCAGGAAGGTAATAGGAGGAATAAATACTTCAATCTCAATCCGTGTGTATGTGTGTGTGTGTGTGTGTGTGTTCTCTCCTCCAATCTTCCATTGGCTAAACACAATCTAAAGCCAACCCCAACCAGCACTCAGGTGATCAACTCAAGAGAGATCATCCTTCTGGGGTCCAGGACCAAAAGGAAAAAAGGCTGATTTAGAGAGTCAAACAAAAAATAACCAGCTAATCACACCTCACTGTTAAGAACACTTTAAAAAGAGAGTAGATAGATTTTAAAATTTATTACATAGAGTATATGTTATTTTGGTAATATGAGTTTTTAAGGTAGGACAGAGAGCCCCAATATACCACGGTGCATGAGCCTTCACAGTACAATTTGCCGTGGGTTGCCAGAGGTCCAACCTGCCTGATCGGGAGACAGTGAGAACCTCAGAGCACAACCTATTGTGATGAATCATGGATTGTTTCTGAGGTTCTAGAATCCCAGACTGTGGCTCAGCACTGGGAGCTTCTGCTCACAGTTTTTTTCACGGCTCTTGGGCACCCCACACCAGGGTGCCCTCTCTCCCAAAATCCAGATGAAGTTTCTTCTGCTAGTGAGTCTGTATCTGCTTGGATCTGCCAGAGGTAAGTCCTCTTGTCTTGGCTCTGGGTGGACATGTAAGAGGCACCTTTAAGGCATTTCAGCCCTTGAAGAAGGAAGGCCAGTATCTTAGTTACCCGAACCAATCTAACTCAGAATTAGGAGTAGCTGAACAAGTTCAACTCTGAGAGCTACTGAACCTGTGGTGGGTTCCTCCTAGTTATGGCTTCACCATCAGAGACTAGCTTAGCACAGTCTCATTCCTAATACTTTCAGCCACTTGACATTGTATCTGATGATCTGTGAAATGAGAAGGTTGGTCTAGGGGTTCTGCAGAGGTCCAGTGAAGGTTTGCCCCCATGAACTGAGTGTAGGGGATCCTTGTGTAGTTAATGTAGGAGAGACATGAGGAGATGGGAGTGTGGTATGCCTGGAAAGTCATCCGAGAACACAGCATGGCTCTGGGCCAGAGACCTTACAAGCCCCTCTTTCATTGGTCTATCCATCCAGTGGTCTGTATTTCCTCTTTCAGGATCCCCATTCAGGGTGGGCTCTGTTCCCTCCTTCCTCCTACAGGAGAAGTGAGAGGCCATGAGCTCTGGTCTGTCTGTTAAATGACAAAGTGTTTTCTGTAACGTCAGTTCTCAGAGATTTTGTCTTTTGCTTTCTTAGACTTTCAAAAGTTGACTCAGAAACGTAGCTACATAGCTACCAGATGGTAGTATGTGCTAGCCACTTGGTGGGGCAGTGAGTCATAAACTATAAGCATGATGAAGAAATTAGTGTGCTTTTTCAAGCCTCCCTTCCATATCAGAAATTTCTTTATTAAAACTTCTGTTAACTTTTGAAGGATCAGTCAAGCAGATGATATTTCTGTAACAACTTTTTAAAATTAAAAATTCCTTAAAGCCTTAGTAAATCTTACCTTTCCTTTATCAACATATTCTAATGCTAGCCTTTTGAAAGTTATTGATTGTAAGGTCTTCAAATCACTCAGAATACACACACACATACACACACACACACAAATATATATATATATATTTTTTTTCAGGATTCTTACAGAGCTAGAGTATTTTGGGGACTTAGGCCTCAGAGATCCTGTAATTCAGCTTTTGGTTAGGATTAATAACTTAGTCATTATAGTCTACTCACCACCCTTCTCTAGGTTACTCAGTCTAAATCAGTTACTCAGTCAAAGAGTAATAATTTTTAAAAAAAGTAATAATCAAATTGTCTGCTTGGTGCTACACTTAATAAAATGAAAGTTGTACTTAAGGATATTTGTCTGACAGCCACTAATAAGCTGGATTAAATGTAGAAGAGAGTGGTCAGAACAGAATGACCAGCTAAGAGTTTTGTAATTCCAAATGCAAGGTCAGGAGGAGGGAAAACTAAAATTACCTGAGCATTTGAGCAACGGACTAGGCACTTCACAATTTATCTTATTGAATACTCATGACAACTCCGTAAAGTAGGTGTAAATGGTACATCACAAGGAATCTCAATTCAGGGATATAGAAGCAAAGATTGTTTTTATCTTAATAATTAACAGCAACTTGGCTTTGGGTCCCCAACTCACATGGATTGGGGTTGAGTATGTGAAAGAACATGAACTTGCCAAGTAAAGGTGTCTTAATCCCTTCTGGTAATTTTTGTGGGTTCATTAGATATTTGTCATCTCTAGTTTAAAAGTTATCTTCTCCAAAGTTTAAAATCTTCCACCCTCAGTTTCAGCTAGAATTACTCAGCTACTGAAACAATTTGCTTTCTCTCCCTCTTATAACTCCATTCTTACCTTTCACCCACAGGGGAACTGGAGGGAGGCTAGTGGTGGACTTCTGACTACATGAATGATGGGACATTGATTTCCTGATGTTGGCTCTGTCAGGGAGGCACAGGTGCTTTTGGTGCTGGGTGAGGGGGCCCCCATGTGCCCACTCAGGGTACACAGATCCACACAAATATTGTGGATCTTAAAATTCTTCCCTTCAATCACAGAGGTGGTCTCTGTGTTTCCTTAACACCCCTGTCCTTCATGGTCTCCCAGGTAATTGGCTGACTGCATCCAACATCCGCAGTATCTTCAGGTGCTTGTCCTAGGCCCCCAGAAACCTAGGAACCCCACAACATTAGCCTTGCTCCATAGGAAAGAACTCTTTATCCAGACGTCCTCTCTCACCTTTACCATCTCTCTTCTGTTGTTTCTCCATCCCAGGAGCATCAGGTCAACCTGTTGAGCTTCCTGGCTCTATGGATCATCAAGCTTCAGTTCAGCAACCTTCAGGTGACTACTTTTCACTTGCAAACCCTTCAGATGGTGAGGCTTTATATGAGACTTCTTCAGGCGAGAACACTTTGAGTGAGCATGGTTCAAGTGAGCACACTGCGGTTGAACACGCTTCAGGTGAGCACGATGCAGTCGAACATTCTTCAGGTGAGCACGGTGCAGTTGAACATTCTTCAGGTGAGCACGATGCAGTCGAACATTCTTCAGGTGAGCACGATGCAGTCGAACATGCTTCAAGTGAGCACGCTGCAGTTGAACAAGCTTCAAGTGAGCACGCTGCAGGTGAGCATGCTCCAGATGAGCACGCTTCCAGTGAACAACCTTCTGGTGAACAGCCTTCGGGTGAAAAGCCTTCTGGTGAACAGCCTACAGGTGAACAGCCTGCAGGTGAACAGGTTGCAAGTGAGACGCCTTCAGGTGAACAGCCTGCAGGTGAACAGGTCTCAGCTGAACAAGTCTCAGGTGAAAAATCACCAGGCGAACAGCCATCAGGTGAACAGCCTTCAGGCATCCCGCCTTCAAACACAATTTCAGGTGAGCCACATTTGGATGGGTGCCCATCCTTGACTTCAGGTGGGAAGTAGGTAACACATACAGAAAACCAATTTTAAGGAGTTTAGAAGAAAGAATAGTTCATACACTTCACAAACAGCTCTCCCAAAGAGAGCTGTTTACATTTTACATCTCTTTACATTTCTTTACAATAATCCCAGGTGGCAAGATCCAGGTTTTGTGGGGCCCTTTGGAGGTTAAACTGTTCAGAGGGCCCTCTTTAAGAAAAACAAAACAAATATAAAAGTGCCAGCAGTCCCTCCAACTTCACTCTATGCAAGAAATTGTGAATACAGATGCCCACAGCTCTCCTGGAAGGGGCTCACGGAAGACAACTTTGGTGAGCTTCATGCTAAATCTGCCTCATAACAAACTATGTTAAAATGCTTTGCAAACCCTCTAAAGAGATGTCTAGCAGTGGAGCTGGTAGCTCTTGGTTTTTATGTTTGAACACGGTGTCAATGGAAATAATAAACAATCAATAATAATAATAGAAAAGAGTTTTATCTGAGCCAAAGTGAGGACTATAGCCCGGAAGCCAGCTTCCCAGATTACTCTGAGAAACTGCTCTGGAGGAGCAGAGTTTTGAGCACAGTTCTATATCTTGTCAGAACAAAGAACATTAAACAAGTCAGGGATACATTTCTTCAAGGTATTAAAAAAAAAAAAAAAAAAAGACCAGCACATACATGTACAGTATGTACAGTATGGCCTTGGCACCTGGGAAGGGAGTTTTATCATCAGTGGAGTACTGGAACTGGCATCCCATGAAGAGGGATATTTAATCTTTATTTTTCACATGGACATTTTTAACTTCTGGTTAATGTGACCTTTTCTTTAATAATTAAAGCAGTTGTTCAATAGGCCACAAGGAGGCTGTTTTAGTTAGCATAAAATTCAAGTTAACTAATGTATAAACCAGAATGACTTCTCCATACCTCACTCAATATGTGAACATTTCTTTCATCAATGGAAAGTAAAGCATACTGATACTTCTGTCTGTTAGATCCAGAAATAAGTTCCCAGGACAACTGCAATTCTTTGGCTCTTACTCAAAAGGGGTTCTTCAAGGAAGGAAAGCAGGATCCAAGGTTTAATGTCTCAAGTTATTACCAGACATAGACACTTTATATTTCACCCCATTACATAAGTAGCAGTATTCCAAATTTTCAGACTAGAGAAGTTACATCATCCGGCTAGAAAGTAGCAAATCTTGGATTCAAACTTAAGTTTGACTCCAAAGCCCATATTCTTTCCACTTTATATGCTTCCTTAATTAGGGAATTGGCAGTGGAGGTAGAGAGGCAATATGGAATCACTTCAAAGAGACTGCGCTTTGTGACAAACTGACCTGATTGAAGGTCACTTTGAGAATAGAGAATTGACGTAATGTTTGCAACATTACAGCATTCTAACACAGATTATTAATCAGTCAGATTTCACTGCAAGTGTCTGTGCCTTGTGGATAAGTGAGAGTATGGTGGGGAGTAGGAAAGGGAGCCAGTCACATGAGGAGTTCTATTGCTCCTATTGAGTTCGACACGGCAGAAGGGCATCTAATGATAAATGTCCGGGAAGCCACTGGGTGATGAATTAGAATAAAAGTCAGTACTAGAGAGATAAATGTGGGATTCATCAGCAATGAAAATCATAGATGAAGCAATAAGAATGAAGGCATTTCCTCTGGCACAGAAGAGAAAATATGCTCTTTCAGGCACAGAGCCCTCACATCCCCAACAAGAACCAGGAAAAGAAATGTGCTGTATCCACCTACTTGTTGCCCATCATCCCTCCCCAGATGTGTGACTCAAGGCTACACAACCTGGATCCTAAGGTTATTTCATCAGGCTGATCTTAAATTTTCAGGCCCAGTATTAAATTGCCACACATGCTCTTATATGAATGACCAAGGAAAATGTCTTCGAGGAGAGGGAGTCTGCTCCACCCAGAATTCCCAGCAGTGCATGTTAAAGAAGATCTTTGAAGGTATGTGGGGACTTCATGAGCCAGTCTTTGCCAGAGAACACATCAACCAGCTTGAGTACTAACGGGAAGGAGATAGGGTGGCGGGGGCCTGAGGAGGGAACAAGCTGTGATTCCCCAAAAACTTGGAGATTCTGGAGAACCTTATCCTTTCAAGAATCAAGAGCAGAATTCCAGCTATTGATGGAGAGGTCCTTCCCAGCAGGCTTACGATGTCTTAAAAAGAGGCAGGGAGATTGGCTGTCTCTTCCTATTAAAGAAATGTGTGGGTTGCCCCTTGAGCCATTGAGACATTGACTGTAAGCTCAGGAATGTGTCTATCTTGTTCATGGCTATATATTCCTAGCACTTAGCACAATGTCCAGCCCATGGTAGGCATTTAGTAAATATTGAATAAATGAGTTAAGTAATAAACATTTGTCCACCAGTCTGTGTTCACAGGTTGGCAGACATGTATGTGTGTCTTCCTACACCTCTCTGCCCTTACACTCAGTCCTCATCCCCAAAATAAGGAAGGGATCTTGGTTACTTCCATCCCATGAACTTCCCTTGACTGCCTGACTTCCCTTGTGGTTCGTTTGGTCCCTCACTAGAGAGAGTGGGCAACTGATCGGGGGAAGGGCCCAGAAGAAGCAGATGGAAGGGAGGAGCGAAAGATTATACAAGTTGGAGGATTTGGTCATGCCTACATAGGGACACTGGGAACCATGGATGAAAGCTAAGATTGGAGGAGGAAGCTTTCTGCTCATTACAGTCTGTCTCTACTTCTTTCAGGTGGAAAACTTCAATTCATCGTCCAGGGCTGTGAAAACATGTGTCCATCCATGAACCTCTTCTCCCATGGAACCAGGATGCAAATTATATGCTGTCGGAATCAACCTTTCTGCAACAAGGTCTAGAAGCCTGTGCCCTTGCTTCCTGCTCTGACTCAGGCAGCAAAAATCCTCCCTCACCCTACTGGACTCAATTTATATTTAGTTTCTTCCCCAGTCAACAACTAATCACATCTTCCTCTGCCTGAGTGTCAGACAGGAAGCTCAAATATCTTTCCTCTCCTATCTATGCCCTGTTACACATTCTTCTCTGGCCTCCAACTTCTCTATCCCCTTACCCCATCTCTCAACATTCTTTTCTTTTTCAATAAATTCCACATGATTAAAGAATATAGACTCCAGACAGAGTCTTTTCCCATCAACCAGGGGCAGGGTCACCCTGAACTTCCTTCTGCTCCACACAGTAAGGGAGATCCATTTTTTTTTCTTTCTTTCTTTCTTTTTTTTTATTTTTGAATTTTATTTATTTTTTTATACAGCAGGTTCTTATTAGTCATTCATTTTATACACATCAGTGTATACATGTCAATCCCAATCACCCAATTCATCCCACCCCCACCCCCACCTCCCCACTTCTTTCCCCGTTTGATGTCCATTTGTTTGTTGTCTACATCTGTGTCTAAATTTCTGCCCTGCAAACCAGTTCATCTGTACCATTTTTCTAGGTTCCACATATATGAATTAATATATGATATTTGGTCTTTTTCTGACTTACTCACTCAGTATGACAGTCTCTAGATCCATCCACATCTCAACAAATGACCCAATTTCATTCCTTTTTATGGCTGAGTAATATTGCATTGTATATATGTACCACATCTTCTTTATCCATTCGTCTGTCGATGGGCATTTAGGTTGCTTCCATGACCTGGCTATTATAAACAGTGCTGCAATGAACATTGGGGTGCATGTGTCTGTTTGAATTATGGTTTTCTCTGGGTATATGCCCTGTAGTGGGATTGCTGGATCATAAGGTAATTCTATTTTTAGTTTTTTAAGGAACCTCCATACTGTTCTCCATAGTGGCTATATCAATTTACATTCCCACCAACAGTGCAAGAGGGTTCCCTTTTCTCCACACCCTCTCCAGCATTTGCTGTTTGTAGATTTTCTGATGATGCCCATTCTAACAGGTGTGAGGTGATACCTCGTTGTAGTTTCGATTTGCATTTCTCTAACAATTAGTGATGTTGAGCATCTTTTCATGTGCTTCTTGGCCATCTGTATGTCTTCTTTGGAGAAATGTCTATTTAGGTCTTCTGCCCATTTTTGGATTGGGTTGCTTGTTTTTTTAATATTGAGCTGCATGAGCTGTTTATATATTTTGGAGATTAATCCTTTGTCCGTTGATTCGTTTGCAAATATTTTCTCCCATTCTGATGGTTGTCTTTTCGTCTTGTTTATGGTTTCCTTTGCTGTTCAAAAGCTTTGAAGTTTCATTAGGTCCCATTTGTTTATTTTCGTTTTTATTTCCATTACTCTAGAAGGTGGATCAAAAAAGATCTTGCTGTGACTTATGTCAAAGAGTGTTCTTCCTATGTTTTCCTCTAAGAGTTTTATAGTGTCCAGTCTTACATTTAGGTCTCTAATCCATTTTGAGTTTATTTTTGTGTATGGTGTTATGGAGTGTTCTAATTTCATTCTTTTACATGTAGCTGTCCAGTTTTCCCAACACCACTTATTGAAGAGACTGTCTTTTCTCCATTGTATATCCTTGCCTCCTTTGTCATAGATTACTTGACTATAGGTGCATGGGTTTATCTCTGGGCTTTCTAACTTGTTCCATTGATCTATGTTTCTGTTTTTGTGCCAGTACCATATTTTCTTGATTACTGTAGCTTCGTAGTATAGTCTGAAGTCAGGGAGTCTGATTCCTCCAGCTCCGTTTTTTTCCCTCAAGACTGCTTTGGCTATTCGGGCTGTTTTGTGTCTTCATACAAATATTAAGATTTTTTGTTCTAGATCCGTAAAAAATGCCATTGGTAATTTGATAGGGATTGCACTGAATCTGTAGATTGCTTTGGGTAGTATAGTCATTTTCACAATATTGATTCTTCCAATCCAAGAACATGGTATATCTCTCCATCTGTTGGTATCATCTTTAATTTCTTTCATCAGTGTCTTATAGTTTTCTGCATACAGGTCTTTTGTCTCCTTAGGTAGGTTTATTCCTAGGTATTTTATTCTTTTTGTTTCAATGGTAAATGGGAGTGTTTCCTTAATTTCTCTTTCAGAATTTTCATCATTAGTGTATAGGAATGTAAGAGATTTCTGTGCATTAATTTTGTATCCTGCAACTTTACCAAATTAATTCATTAGCTCTACTAGTTTTCTGGTGGCATCTTTAGGATTCTCTATGTACAGTATCATGTCATCTGCAAACACTGACAGTTTTACTTCTTCTTTTCCACTTTGTATTCCTTTTATTTCTTTTTCTTCTCTGATTGCCATGGCTAGGACTTCCAAAACTATGTTGAATAATAGTGGTGAGAGTGGACATGCTTGTCTTGTTCCTGATCTTAGAGGAAATGCTTTCAGTTTTTCACCATTGAGAATGATGTTTGCTGTGGGTTTGTCATATATGGCCTTTATTATGTTGAGGTAGATACCCTCTATGCCCACTTTCTGGAGAGTTTTTATCGTAAATGGGTGTTGAATTTTGTCAAAAGCTTTTTTCTGCATCTATTGAGATGATCATATGGTTTTTATTCTTCAATTTGTTAATATGGTGTATCACATTGATTGATTTGTATATATTGAAGAATCCTTGCATCCCTGGGATAAATCCCACTTGATCATGGTGTATGATCCTTTTAATGTGTTGTTGGAATCTGTTTGCTAGTATTTTGTTGAGGACTTTTGCATCTATATTCGTCAGTGATATTGGTCTGTAGTTTTCTTTTTTTGTGATATCTTTGTCTGGTTTTGGTATCGGGGTGATGGTGGCCTCATAGAATAAGTTTGGGAGTGTTCCTTCCTCCGCAATTTTTTGGAGGAGTTTGAGAAGGATGGATGTTAGCTCTTCTCTAAATGTTTGATAGAATTCACCTGTGAAGCCATCTGGACCAGGACTTTAGTTTGTTGGAAGGTTTTTAATCACAGTTTCAATTTCATTACTTGTGACTTGTCTGCTCATATTTTCTATTTCTTCCTGGTTCAGTATTGGAAGGTTATACCATTCTAAGAATTTATCCATTTCTTCCAGGTTGTCCATTTTATTGGCATAGAGTTGCTTATAGTAGTCTCTCAGGATGCTTTGTATTTCTGCGGTGTCTGTTGTAATTTCTCCTTTTTCATTTCTAATTTTATTGATTTGAGACCTCTCCCTCTTTTTCTTGTTGAGTGTGGCTAACGGTTTATCAAGTTTGTTTATCTTCTCAAAGAACCAGCTTTTAGTTTTATTGATCTTTGCTATTGTTTTCTTTGTTTCTATTTCATTTATTTCCGCTCTAATCTTGTTGATTTCTTTCCTTTTGCAAACTTTGGGTTTTGTTCGTTCTTCTTTCTCTAGTTCCTTTCGGTATAAGGTCAGATTGTTTATTTGAGATTTTTCTTGTTTCTTGAGGTAGGCTTGTATAGCTATAAACTTCCCTCTTAGAACTGCTTTTGCTGCATCCCATAGGTTTTGAATCATCGTGTTTTCATAGTCATTTGTCTCTAGGTATTTTTTGATTTCCTCTTTGATTTCTTCAGTGATCTCTTGGTAATCTAGTAACGTATTGTTTAGCCTCCATGTATTTGTGTTGTTTACGGTTTTTTCCCTGTAATTGATTTCTAATCTCATAGTGATGAGGTCAGAAAAGATGCTTGATATGATTTCAATCTTCTTAAATTTACTGAGGCTTGATTTGTGACCCAAGATGTGATCTATCCTGGAGAATGTTTCGTGCGCACTTGAGAAGAAAGTGTAATCTGCAGTTTTCAGATGGAATGTCCTATAAATATCAATTAATTCTATCTGGTCTATTGTGTCATTTAAAGCTTCTGTTTCCTTATTTATTTCCATTTTGGATGATCTGTCCATTGGTGTAAGTGAGGTGTTAAAGTCCCCCACTATTATTGTGTTACTGTCGATTTCCTCTTTTGTAGCTGTTAGCAGTTGCCTTATGTATTGAGGTGCTCCTATGTTGGGTGCATATATAATTGTTATAGCTTCTTCTTGGATTGATCCCTTGATCATTATGTATTGTCCTTCCTTGTCTCTTGTAACATTCTTTATTTTAAAGTCTATTTTATCTGATATGGGTATTGCTATTCCAGCTTTCTTTGATTTCCATTTGCATGGAATATCTTTTTCCATCCCCTCACTTTCAGTCTGTATGTGTCCCTAGGTATGAAGTGGGTCTCTTGTAGACAGCATATATATGGGTCTTGTTTTTGTATCCATTCAGCGAGCCTGTGTCTTTTGGTTGGAGCAATTAGTCCATTCACGTTTAAGGTAATTATTGATATGTATGTTCCTATTACCATTTTCTTAATTGTTTTGGGTTTGTTTTTGAAGGTCCTTTTCTTCTCTTGTGTTTCCCACTTAGAGAAGTTCGATTAGCATTTGTTGTAGAGGTGGTTTGGTGGTGCTGAATTCTCTTAGCTTTTGCTTGTCTGCAAAGCTTTTGATTTCTCCATCGAATCTGAATGAGATCCTTGCTGGATAGAGTAATCTTGGCTGTAGGTTCTTCCCTTTCATCACTTTAAGTATATTATGCCACTCCCTTCTGGCTTGTAGAGTTTCTGCTGAGAAATCAGCTGTTAACCTTATGGGAGTTCCCTTGTATATTATTTGTCATTTTTCCCTTGCTGCTTTCAATAATTTTTCTTTGTCTTTAATTTTTGCCAGTTTGATTACTATGTGTCTTGGCATGTTTCATCTTGGGTTTATCCTGTATGGGACTCTCTGTGCTTCCTGGACTTGGGTGGCTATATCCTTTCCCATGTTAGGGAAGTTTTTGACTATAATCTCTTAAAATATTTTCTCATGTCCTTTCTCTCTCTCTTCTCCTTCTGGGACCCCTATAATGCGAATGTTGTTGCGTTTCGTGTTGTCCCAGAGGTCTATTATGCTGTCTCCTTTCTTTTCATTGTTTTTTCTTTATTCTGTTCTGCAGCAGTGAATTCCACTATTCTGTCTTCCAGGTCATTTATCCGTTGTTCTGCCTCAGTTATTCTGCTATTGATTCCTTCTAGTGTAGTTTTCATTTCAGTTATTGTATTGTTCATCTCTGTTTGTTCTTTAATTCTTCTAGGTCTTTGTTAAACATTTCTTGCATCTTCTCGATCTTTGCCTCCATTCTTTTTCCGAGGTCCTGGATCATCTTCACTATCATTACTCTGAATTATTTTTCTGGAAGGTTGCCTATCTCTACTTCATTTAGTTGTTTTTCTGGGGTTTTATCATGTTCCTTCATCTGGTACATAGCCCTCTGCCTTTTCATCTTGTCTATCTTGTTGTGAATGTGGTTTTTGTTCCATAGGCTGCAGGATTGTAGTTCTTCTTGCTTCTGCTGTCTGCCCTCTGGTGAATGAGGCTATCAAATGGATGCATTTTTAAACAATTCCATATTCCTCAAAGGGAAGGGGTTCCCCAGGGCAGGGAACATGAAGAGGAACGCAAAGTAGGTGTTAAGCTTTTAGGAGCTTAAAACAATATTGCAGATCTGTCTCTCTGACCCCACCTTTTCCATCCCTGTAGAAACCATACCCACTTCTACTTATCATGGTGTTCAAAACTCACCCCTTCTTTGGCTCTTGAGAGTTTTCAGTGAAGTGTCTACTCTTAACATAATTATAACAATAAAATGACTCCTTTTAATTTATTTGCTTCATAAACAGAACAAGTCATAATTATCTTAATTAAGTCTTTTTCTCACACACAGTGTTATTGGTTCATCTCAGTATAGAGGGGCAGGTGGAAATAGTATAATAGTCCCTCTCACTTTGTATTAGTGTTATGTTCTTCAAAGTGTTTTCACATCTGATCCTCAGAAAAGAGCCCAGAAAGGTAGTCAGGAAAGATAACATCATCCTTAGTTTATAAGTAAGAAAGTCTGACATAGAAATGTTTTATTTATTCATACTCCATGTTGTTCCAAACTTGCCATGTTTACAGAACAACAGTGAGTAAGGGCCAGATTTCAAAACCAAATCTGGGGGCTTCCCTGGTGGCACAGTGGTTAAGAATCTGCCTGCCAATGCAGGGGACATGGGTTTAAGCCCTGATCCGGGAAGATCCCACATGCCGTGGAGCAACTAAGCCCATGCACCACAACTACTGAGGCTGTGCTCAAGAACCCGTGAGCCACAACTACTGAGCCTGTGTGCCACAACTACTGAAGCCCACATGCCTATAGCCTGTACTCCACCAAGAGACGTCACTGCAATGAGAAGCCTGTGCACCGCAATGAAGAGTAGTCCCCACTCACTGCAACCAGAGGAAAGCCTGCGAGCAGCAACGAAGACCCAATGCAGCCAAAAATAAGATAAATAAAATAAAATAAATTTATTTTTAAAAATCTACTAAAAGTCTTTTAGATACAGAAAATTATTTCTGGTAATAGTTCTCTTCCTGATATATACCCCCTTTCTAAATTCTTTTAGGCAGCTAAGGAGGAGGTAGAAAGCTTTTCCTGATTCTGCTTGGTTTTGAATGCCTTTAGCTCAAAATAATCCACAGGACAAAGTGGCACATTTTGGCACATTTCTGCTCCCTTTTAACTTCTAAAAAGTAAAACATTTAAACTAGATTCCTTACTTCCCTAACATCTTTTATCTTTAAACAGTGCTAAAATTCTATCATTAACATTCCTTCCCAATGTCACATATGAAGAATAAAATACCCATGAAAGACATAGTCCTTCTCTAGATGGTGTCTGAGATGTTAAGAGAGAGTGATGTTATTTATGGGGATAACCTTGACCAGACTGTAATTCATAAAAAGTGAATCATTCCCAAACTGTGGTATCTTAAATATTGTTTGTAACAAGTTACCTATAACACATCCTTATGACTGATTACAACACAACCAATTTGCCACTGCTCTGTAGCTGAAAATCACTGGATTACAAAAAGTTGACCTTTTCAATGGATTTTCTAAAGGGTTTGTGCAAATTTTCCATTTTAAAGGAAGCTTCCTCTGTGTGTTATACAACGTCATCATAATTTGTCTTCAAAAAAACAAAAAAAAATCTGCATGATCTCAATCTGAGCTGTTTCCACCACACTATGACTATTAGCCAAAACGGTTCTTTCAAGACCAAAATCAAACCTCTGTCCTATACAAGCCCATTTCCTATCAGCTGTTGCTCTTCACACCTCTGTTTAAAAGCCCCTGAAGAAAATAGATAAAAGCCCTTGAAATCAACTGGGTAGTCTTAACAGTGCCTTTTGCAGAGCAAAAGTCTTTAATTGTGATAAAATCCAATTTATCAATGCTTTTGCTCTGGTTTTGTTTTTTTTTTTTTTTTTAAAGAGCACCAGATTCTTTTTTTTTTTTTTTTTTTAATTTATTTATTTTTGGCTGTGTTGGGTCTTCGTTTCTGTGCGAGGGCTTTCTCTAGTTGCGGCAAGCGGGGGCCACTCTTCATCGCGGTGAGCGGGCCTCACTATCGCAGCCTCTCTTGTTGCGGAGCACAGGTTCCAGACGTGCAGGCTCAGTAGTTGTGGCTCACAGGCCCAATTGCTCTGTGGCATGTGGGATCTTCCCAGACCAGGGCTCAAACCCGTGTCCCCTGCATTGGCAGGCAGATTCTCAACCATTGCGCCACCAGGGAAGCCCTTTGCTCTGGTTTTTATCAAAGTTTTTTTTTTTATGATTTATAGGAGAGATTTATTTGAAGAAATATTACCACATATAAAAACTACATTGTCTTAATTTCCACTCATACAGCGGTAAATTTGATATAATGCATAATTAAGAGATTTTAAAATCCAGAATGGACAAAGTACTGCACAGTTTGACCACAAAGTCAAATTAGTTGATAAGCAAACCTCCCAGAACAGCTTCATGTCAGCTGAGGCCACAAACATCATGTACAACACACCTGAATTGACAGATTGTATGTTAAAAAGGTAGCAACATCAGTGCACGTTGGGGATCCCTGGTGCCAGAAACAAAAGAAGAAAAATAAAATTGTACTAACATTGTAGACACTTTTTTTGAGGGAGGGGGATAAATATTAACTAAATATATTAAATACAGCTAAATCTATTAGCTATATATGTTGAGGAAATAAAGTCAAGTATGTTGTTACAATTTAAGAGTAGGGAAGTTCTGGCTTCCAATAATGGTGGATTTGTTTGGTTGAACTAACCTTCCTTCAGATAACAATGATAAACTCTGGATAAAAAATTAAAAAACTATTGGAAAGTTCCTCAAAAGGAACTGGAGAGAAGTCACCTCTAAAAAGACCAGAACAGGGTGAGATTGACGGTTCCGTGGCTTTATGCCTCAGGGGACTTCTCAATTCACATATCATAGGGTGGCAAAAATCCACAGTTTACTGGTTCGAGGGTTCAAACAACATAGGTTGGGGCTAGCAGAGCAGCTGTAAAATTAGGGGGAAATCCTGGAAAGAAGGGAACCACAGAGGGGATAAACTCCAAACCTTGAGCATAAACTGTGACCAAATTCTTGGCTGACACTGACTCCAGAAGCTCAACAGCAATAGCACATGGAAGCAGAAAGAACTGAGCAGAGATTTTAGCTGTTGTCTACCTCAAAGAAGACCGAGTTTGGAGTTCGAGTCAACCCAAGTTAACTACCTACTAGAACAAAAGTCAATATTCTTCAGAGGAACATACAGAGTCCAGAATCTCTGAAATGCATCATTCACTATATCCACTATATAATAAAAATTATTAGACATAGAAAATAACAGAAAAATGTAACCCACAGCCAATAAAATTAAAAAAAAAAAAAGATATTGGCCCCAAGATGAACCAGGCATTGAAATTAGTGAACAAAAGCAATAAACAACTATTTGAGATATGTTCAAGAACCTAAAGGAGAGAATTAAGAGGTACAAACTTCCACTGACAAAGAAGTCATGGGGATGTAATGTACAGCATAGGAAGTATAGTAAACAATACTGTAATAACTTTGTATGGTGATGGATGTTAACTAGACTTATTGTGGTGACCATTCTGTAATGTATAAAAATATCAAATCATTATGTTGTACACCTGAAACTAATAGAATACAGCAAGTCAATTATACTTAACGATAAATTAATTAAAAATTTTAAAATAAATAAATAAACTAATTAAAGGGGGGAAAAGAACCTAAAGGAAAGTAGAGTCATATGAATAAACAGATAGGGAATCTCAACATAGAAACTGAAACTATTCAAAAGAACCAAATGGAAATTTTAGAACTGAAAAGTTCAATAACTGAAAAAAAAATCACTACATGTTTTTAACAGCATATTGGAGACCACATAAAGCCAGCATATTTGAAGAGAGATCAATAGAAATTATCCAATCCCAAACAGAGAAAAAAATACTAAGAAAATTAACAAAACCTCAATGACATATGAGACAATATCAATCAATATAAGACATAAGTAACTGGAGTCCCAGAATGGGAGACAAATAATGAGACAGAAAAAGCATTTAAAGAAATAATGGCCAAAATTTTCCCAAACTGGGTGAAAAACATAAACTTACACATCTAAGAAGCTCAGTGAACTGAAGGTAGAATAAATATAAAGAAGAACAGGCATAACATAGTCAAATTACTAAAATTCAAAGATAAATAAGAAAAACTCAAAATTGGTCCAAACAAAAGAAACATTGTAATAGGTAAATAGGAGAACACTGATACAAATGTTGGCTGACTTCTCCTCAGAAATAATGGAGAGCAGAAAACAAGAGAATTATATGTTCAAAGCAATTTTTAAATTTTTTAATTAAAAAATACCTGTCATGGGACTTCCCTGGTGGTGCAGTGGTTAAGAATCCACCTGCCAATGCAGGGGACACAGGTTCAAGCACTGGTCCGGGAAAATCTCACAGGCCGCAGAGCAACTAAGCCCGTACGCCACAACTACTGAGCCTGCACTCTAGAGCCCGCGAGCCACAACTGCTGAAGCCCGCGCACCTAGAGCCCGTGCTCCGCAACAAGAGAAGCCACCTCAATGAGAAGGCTGTGCACTGCAATGAAGAGTAGCCCCTGCTCGTCACAACTGGAGAAAGCCCGTGCACAGCAACGAAGACCAAACGCAGCCAAAAATAAATAATATATTAAAAAAAAAAAACTTTCAGGCAGAATGTAATAAATAAGACAATTTTCCTTGAAAAATGAAGGTAAGAAAGAAATTTCCACATAACCAAAAACTAAGAGAATTTACAACAAACAGACCTGCACAAGAAAAGTTAAAGGAATTTCCTCAGTCTAAAGGATAATGATACCAGATGAAACTTTAATCTACAAGAAGAAATGTAAAGAACTAGACATAGTAAATATGTAGGAATATTTAAGACATACATACTATTTCTTTTCCCAATTTTAAAAGCCATGCCTGAGGAAAGCTAAAATTATTTTTAATGTAAATAGATCTAATATATCTGACAATAGCAGCACAAAGAACAGAGGAAGTAACTGGAACAATGCTTTTCAAAAGTTCTTATTTTTAAGTGAAGTAGTTCAATATTAATGTTAATTCAACTGTGATAAAATATAGTAATCCTTAGAGAAAAATCATTTTAAAAATATAGAAAGGTACAGCTAAAAAGCCGATAGAAAATTAAAATGGAATATTTAAGATATTTGATTAACTCAGATAAAGGCAGAAAAGGAAGAACAAAAGAACAACAATTGGTTGGGTCAAATTGAAAAATGGTAGACAAACAAAGAAGTATCGAATTGTAAATAAAAATCCAAACATCAATAATCGAGAAGGACACATCATCACTACAGTGGTCTTCCTATCAAAAGGAAATTAGGTATGTATAACTGGATCACTGTGCTGTACATCTAAAACTTACACAATATTGTAAAGCAACTATACTTCAATAAAAAATTTTAGACTCCCTCTTTCAAGAACACTGGAATCACAGCTAACTGCTGAACAATCATCGATAGAAAGACACTGGAACTCACCAAAAAAGATACCCCACATGCAAAGACAAACAAGAAGCTACAGTGAGATGGTAGGAGGGGCACTATCACAATAAAATCAAATCCTATAACTGCTGGGTGCGTGACTCACACACTGGAGAACACTTATACCACAGAGGTCCACCAACTGGAGTGAAGGTTCTGAGCCACATGCCAGGCTTCCCAACCTGGGGGTCTGGCAATGGGAGGAGGAATTCCTAGAGAATCAGACTTTGAAGGCTAGAGGGATTTTATTGCAGGACTTTGGCAGGACTGGGGGAAACAGAGACTCCACTCTTGGAGGGCTCACACAAAGTAGTATGTACATCGGGACCCAGTGGAAGGAGCAGTGACCCCATAGGAGACTGAGCCAGACTTATCTGCTAGTGTTGGAGGGTCTCCTGCAGAGATGGGGGGCAGCTGTGGCTCACCAAGGGACAAGGACACTGGCAGCAGAAGTTCTGGGAAGTACTCCTTGGCGTGAGTCCTCCCAGAGTCCGCCATTAGCCTCACCAAAGAGCCCAGGTAGGCTCCAGTGTTGGGTCGCCTCAGGCCAAACAACCAACAGGGGGGGAACCCAGTCCCACCCATCAGCAGACAAGCGGATTAAAGTTTTACTGAGCTCTGCCCACCAGAGCAACAGTCAACTCTACCCACCACCAGTCCCTCCCATCAGGAAACTTACACAGTCCTCTTAGATAGCCTCATCCACCAGAGGGCAGACAGCAGAAGCAAGAAGAACTACAATCCTGTCGCCTGTGGTACAAGAACCACATTCACAGAAAAACAGACAAGATGAAAAGGCAGAGGGCTATGTACCAGATGAAGGAACAAGATAAAATCCCAGAAAAACAACTAAATGAAATGGAGATAGGCAAACTACCAGAAAAAGAATTCAGAATAATGATAGTGAAGATGATCCAGGATCTTGAAAAAAGAATGGAGGCAAAGATCGAGAAGACATAAGAAATGTTTAAAAAAGATCTAGAAGAATTAAAGAACAAACAAACAGAGATGAACAATACAATAACTGAAATGAAAACTACACTAGAAGGAATCAATAGCAGAATAACTGAGGCAGAAGAACAGATAAGTGACCTGGAAGACAGAATAGTGGAATTCACTGCTGTGGAACAGAATAAAGAAAAAAGAATGAAAGAAATGAAGACAGCCTAAGAGACCTCTGGGACAACATTAAACGCAACAATGTTCACATTATAGGGGTCTCAGAAGGAGAAGAGAGAGAGCAAGGACACGAGAAAATATTTGAAGAGATTATAATTGAAAACTTCCCTAATATGGGAAAGGAAATAGCCACCCAAGTCCAGGAAAGGAATAGAGTCCCATAAAGGATAAACCCAAGATGAAACATGCCAAGACACATAGTAATCAAATTGGTAAAAATTAGACAAAGAAAAATTATTGAAAGCAGCAAGGGAAAAACGACAAATAACATACAAAGGAACTCCCATAAGGTTAACAGCTGATTTCGCAGCAGAATCTCTACAAGCCAAAAGGGAGTGGCATGATATACTTAAAGTGATGAAAGGGAAGAACCTACAACCAAGATTACTCTACCCAGCAAGGATCTCATTCAGATTCGATGGAGAAATCAAAAGCTTTGCAGACAACAAAAGCTAAGAGAATTCAGCACCACCAAACCACCTCTACAACAAATGCTAATCGAACTCCTCTAAGTGGGAAACACAAGAGAAGAAAAGGACCTTCAAAAACAAACCCAAAACAATTAAGAAAATGGTAATAGGAACATACATATCAATAATTACCTTAAACGTGAATGGACTAATTGCTCCAACCAAAAGACACAGGCTCGCTGAATGGATACAAAAACAAGACCCATATATATGCTGTCTACAAGAGACCCACTTCATACCTAGGGACACATACAGACTGAAAGTGAGGGGATGGAAAAAGATATTCCATGCAAATGGAAATCAAAAGAAAGCTGGAGTAGCAATACCCATATCAGATAAAATAGACTTTAAAATAAAGAATGTTACAAGAGACAAGGAAGGACAATACATAATGATCAAGGGATCAATCCAAGAAGAAGATATAACAATTATAAATATATATGCACCCAACATAGGAGCACCTCAATACATAAGGCAACTGCTAACAGCTATAAAAGAGGAAATCGACAGTAACACAATAATAGTGGGGGACTTTAACACCTCAATTACACCAATGGACAGATCATCCAAACAGAAAATTAATAAGGAAACAGAAGCTTTAAATGACACAATAGACCAGATAGAATTAATTGATATTTATAGGACATTCCATCTGAAAACTGCAGATTACACTTTCTTCTCAAGTGCGCACGAAACATTCTCCAGGATAGATCACATCTTGGGTCACAAATCAAGCCTCGGTAAATTTAAGAAGATTGAAATCATATCAAGCATCTTTTCTGACCACAACGCTAAGAGATTAGAAATCAATTACAGGGAAAAAATTGTAAAAAACACAAACACATGGATGCTAAACAATACGTTACTAAATTACCAAGAGATCACTGAAGAAATCAAAGAGGAAATCAAAAAATACCTAGAGACAAATGACAATGAAAACATGACGATTCAAAACCTATGGGATGCAGCAAAAGCAGTTCTAAGAAAGAGGGAAGTTTATAGCTATACAAGCCTACCTCAAGAAACAAGAAAAATCTCAAATAAACAATTTAACCTTACACCTAAAGGAACTAGAGAAACAAGAACAAAGAAAACCCAAAGTTAGCAGAAGGAAAGAAATCATAAAGATCAGAGCAGAAATAAATGAAATAGAATCAAAGAAAACAATAGCAAAGATTAATAAAACTAAAAGCTGGTTCTTTGAGAAGATAAACAAAATTGATAAACCATTAGCCAGACTCATCAAGAAAAAGAGGGAGAGGACTCAAATCAATAAAATTAGAAATGAAAAAGTAGAAGTTACAACAGACACTGCAGAAATACAAAGCATCCTAAGAGACTACTACAAGCAAATCTATGCCAATAAAATGGACAACCTGGAAGAAATGGATAAATTCTTAGAACGGTATAACCTTCCAAGACTGAACCAGGAAGAAGTAGAAAATATGAACAGACCAATCACAAGTAATGAAATTGAAACTGTGACTAAAAATCTTCCAACAAACAAAAGTCCAGGACCAGATGGCTTCACAGGTGGATTCTATCAAACATTTAGAGAGGAGCTAACACCCATCGTTCTTACTCTTCCAAACAATTGCAGAGGAAGGAACACTCCCACACTCATTCTATGAGGCCACCATCACCCTGATATAAAAACCAGACAAAGATACTACAAAAAAAGAAAATTACAGACAAATATCACTGATGAATATAAATGCAAATATCCTCAACAAAACACTAGCAAACAGAATCGAACAGCACATTGAGAGGATCATACACCATGATCAAGTGCGATTTATCCCAGGGATGCAAGGATTCTTCAATATACGCAAATCAATCAATGTGATACACCATATTAACAAATTGAAGAATAAAAACCATATGATCATCTCAGTAGGTGCAGAAAAAGCTTTTGACAAAATTCAACACCCATTTATGATAAAAACTCTCCAGAAAGTGGGCATAGACAGAATCTACTTCAACATAATAAAGGCCATATATGACAAACCCACAGCAAACATCATTCTCAATGGTGAAAAACTGAAAGCATTTCCTCTAAGATCAGGAACAAGACAAGGATATCCACTCTCACCACTATTATTCAACATAGTTTTGGAAGTCCCAGCCATGGCAATCAGGGAAGAAAAAGAAATAAAAGGAATACAAATTGGAAAAGAAGAAGTAAAACTCTCAGGGTTTGCAGATGACGTGATGCTATACATAGAGAATCCTAAAGATGCCACCAGAAAACTACTAGAGTTAATCAATGAATTTGGTAAAGTTGCAGGATACAAAATTAATGCATTGAAATCTTTTGCATTCCTATACCCTAAGGATGAAAAATCTGAAAGAGAAATTAAGGAATAAAAAATTTTTTTAATAAAATAAAATGCCTAAAAAAGGAAATTAGGCAAATTATATGAGATAACTGGCCTATAATCTTTTAAAATCTCAAGGTCAAGAAACATAAAAACAGAGAATTGTTCCAAGTTAAAGTAGAATAAGGAGATATAAAAACCATAGATGATCCTGACTTAAACATAACTTAAGGGGAAAAATTTTTATAAAGAATATTATTGGGACAATTGACAAAATCTGAATATACTCCATAAAGTGTATACTAGTATTAGAACAATGTTAAATTTCCTGATTTATGTAAAATAAACTAGGTTTTCTATGAGAAAATCCTTATCTTTAGGAAATACATATTAAATTATTCAAAGGAAAAAATAACACTAACTGAGACTTAATGGTGGAAAAGATTATTTGGACTAATACTCACACTGAAGAAAATAACTAAAAAACTGGAAAATATTTTAAATATCCTAAAAGACCCAAAGGGCTAACAAGATAGTATGGAATTGACACACCAGAGTTTATTTGTTTTGTTTTGGTTTGGTTTGGTTGGGGTTTTTTTGGGTGGTGGGGGTGGGGGGCATGATGAATGGCCTGTAGGATCTTAGTTCCCTGAAGAGGGATTGAACCCAGGCCCTTGTGAGTGAGAGCACAGAGTCCTAACCACTGGACCACCAGGGAATTCCCAGCACAGCAGAGTTAAACGGAAAACAGAATCCAGAGAGTAAGTGAATAACTGAAGCCACTTTTTTCCTGTGAGCATTTGACAATTCTAGAACTAGAACTTTTATTTTGATGGTCAAAGGGAAGGAAATTTAAACCCACAGCACACATAGAAGGTAGAGACACTCTACTGCCTATACCCCAGTGTGGAGGTGAACCAGAAGTAAACCAGCCCTCTCAGAACTGAAGCTCAAATTCCCATTTCCTGGAGAGTACAATAAACCTCAAGTATTGAACTTTATTTAAAGTAGTTCCAAAGTGTTAGTGCCCAAAAGTGCCCAATAGAAGCAAATGCACATCTTCTCTGGATGAAGTTTTCTTCATTTCATGCTCAATTTACTCCTAGGAATAATTATTTAAGGATAATGAGCAGCACATTTTAAAAGATAACCTAGCAGACAAAGAAATAATCACAAGTAACAGTAGAAACAACACACAGAAACAGATCCACAAAGACTTCAGATTGGAATTTCAAACACACAAAACTGTGTGCAAGAACCAGAAAAGAAGAAGAAATTAACTAGAATGTAGCACAGAAACAAAAATAAGTGAGAGATCAAGAGACATGAAAGACAGAAGATCTAAACAAGTTTAACTGGATTTTAAGGAAAAGAAGAGACCAAAAATGGGCCAAAGGCAATATCTGATAAAATAATGACTGAGAGTTTTCCAGAATAAATTAAAGGCAAAAATTCACAGACTGAATATGCCCAATGAATCCAAGCAAGATAAATAAAAATAAATCTACATCTATATATAGCACAGTGAAACTGTAGTCACCTCAGACAAAAAGAAAATCTAACACATCAACCAGAGAGAAAAGACAGAGTCCCTAGAAAGGAATAATGGTTAAACTTACAGCTGACTTCTCAACAATGATGGAATGGTAGTATCACTGAAATAACTATCAGCATAGAACTCTCTATGAGACAAAGCATATTCTTTAAGAATTAAGGCCAGAACTTCCCTGGTGGTGCAGTGGTTAAGAGTCCACCTACCAATGCAGGGGACATGGGTTCGATCCTTGGTCCAGGAAGATCCCACATGCCGCGGAGCAACTAAGCCCATGCACCACAACTACTGAGCCTGTGCTCTAGAGCCCACGAGCCACAACTACTGAGCCCACGTGCCACAACTACCGAAGTCCCCGTGCCTAGAGCCCATGCTCCGCAACAAGAGAAGCCACCGCAATGAGAAGCCTGCACACTGCAACAAAGAGTAGTCCCCACTCGCTGCAACTAGAGAAAGCTGGCACACAGCAACAAAGACCCAACACAGCCAAAAATAAATAAATAAATAAAACTAATTAAAAAAAAAAGAATTAAGGTCAAATAGGGCATTTTCAGACAAGCAAAATCTAAGCACCTGCAGATCCTCACTAAAAGGAAATTTAAAAAGATAAAGGAAAGGAAAATGATCCCAGGAAGAAGACCCTAAGAAGGAATGAATAGGAAAAAGTAATTAAAAGAAAAATATATGGCTGAATCTACACTATATGGATAAAATAACAATAATGACTTAAAGGATTAAGAAAATCACGCATTTACATTTAAAACTTATTTACACCTAAGGGCTTCCCTGGTGGTGCAGTGGTTAAGAATCCACCTGCCAATGCAGGGAACATGGGTTTGATCCCTGGTCCAGGAAGACCCCACATGCCACGGAGCAACTAAGCCAATGCAACACAACTACTGAGCCTGCACTCTAGAGCCCATGAGCCACAACTACTGGGCCTGCGTGCCACAACTACTGAAGCCTGCGTGCCTAGAGCCTGTGCTCCTCAACAAAAGAAGCCACCACAATGAGAAGCCCATGCACCGCAAGGAAGAGTAGCCCCCACTCACAACTAGAGAAAGCCCGTGTGCAGCAACGAAGACCCAACGCAGCCAAAAATAAACAAACAAAAATTTTTTTTAAATGAATAAAATCTATCTTTCCAAAAACTTATGTACATCTAAACTGCTTCTGGGAGGTGGAGTAAGCATACTTTTCCCTATTCCTCCCTCTGAATACAACCCCTGGACATTATATATAAAACATAAGAAGAATCCTTTGAAAAGGAAAGACAAAAATGTAGAGACCTCAGGACCGAAGGAACAACACAGGGTTGAGTTCTCTGGGATTTTTTTTAACTTCTTATATACCAGATAGAGAGCTGAAGAATCCAGCAACCCAGAAATGCCAATGGGCAAAGACAAAAATGCCAAGGAAAGCCTATCTCTAAACAATGAATCAATTAAGAGGCAATTTGTCAAAACAGAAAACTTTTAGATGATAACCACTCCATTAGAGCTAAACGCCATAGAAAAAGCTATGGCCCCACCCCCACCTGTGCAAGCAAAGCCAAGTGAGGAGGCTGCACTTCCACCCTAATAAGGCTACAGTTAGGTGCCCAGCACCCCTCCTGGGGTTGTGTCAGAGAAGGTCAAGTAGGGAGCCAGCAATTTCATCCCACGGGTCAGTAACAGGGCCCTTGCCAAAGAGTGTCAGTGGAGGCCGTGGAGGAAGCCAGGACTTGTGCCTCCAGTCAGCAATAAAGGGGAGTAGCTTCCCACACTCACTGGAGCCAGATCAGAGGAAGTCTAGGGGGAGTCAGGACATTCACCACCTCCCGGCACTAACAAGGCAATCCTCATTGCAGTATCAGTAAAGACCACATGTGGAGCTGAAACTCACACCCCTGCACAGCAGTAATGAAGAGCACCCCAACCTGGGTGTCAACAGAGGTCAAATAGTGAACCTGGACATCTACCTCTACCTGATAATAACAAGTTAATATCCCTTCTCATTGCTGGAGCAGTATCACAAAAGGCCAACGAAAGCAAAAGTTCAAAATAAGATTCAGAGTACAGAATATAATTTTTGAAAATCCAAATTTCAGTTGAAAAATCATTCATCATATCAAGAACCAGGAAAATCCCAAACTAAAAGAAAAAAGACAATCAAGCAATGTCAAAGCTTAGATGACAGAGATGTTATAATTAGCTGAAAAATATTTTAGCAGCCATGATAAACATGCTTCCATGAGGAATTACGAACATCCTTAAAACAAGTGAATAGAAAGCCTCAGTTGATGAAATACCAAATGGAAATTTTATAACTGAAAAATATAATAACCATCATAAAAAGTTCAGTGGATTGGACTCACGAGCAGGATGGATGGGTGAGAGGAAAGAACAAGAGAACCAGAAGATAGAACAATAGAAATTACTGAATCAGAAAAAAAGAATAGAGATAAACAAACAAACAACAACAAAAAAAATGCAAACACAAAGAACAGAGACTGAGGTATCCATTAAATTTTAACGAAAGATCTAACATTCATGTCATTGGTGTCCCAAAAGAGAAGAAAGAAAGGAGGACTAAAAAAGCATTCAAAGAAATCATGGCTGAAAACTACCCAAATTTGGGAAGAGACCTAAACTACATTCAAGAAGCTGAGAAAACACCAAACAGTAAAAATCTAAGGAAATCTACACCAAGAACCATTATAATTAGACTTCTAAAAACTAAAGACAAAGAAAAAAAATCTTTAAAACAGCCAGAAAAAAATGACACCTTATGTATAGGAAGAAAACAATTAGAATTATAGTAGATTTCTCATCAGAAGCAAGTGGCACAACATTTTCCATGTGCTGGAAGAAAAGAAATGTCAAAAAAGAGACCTATACCCAGCAAAATATCCTTCAGGATAAGGAGAAATCAAGAGTCTCATATTAAGGAAAACTAAGGGAATTTGTCACCAGTGGAATTACCCTAAAAGAATGCCTGAAGGAGGTATTCTAAACAGAAAGGAAATGATAAAAGAATGAATCTTGGAACTTTACTGTGGTAAGCAGGAAAAAGGTGCATATCCTACCCTCAAAACAAGCAAATATGTCACCTTACATGGAATAGGAAAATTAAGCTTGTGATGGAATTTAGGTTGCTAACTAGCTGACTTTAAGATGGGGAGATTATTCTGGATTATTCTGTATGGGCCCAGGGTAAACACCAGGGTCTGTACAAGTGGAAGAGGGAGACAGAAGAAAAGGTCAGAGTGATGCCATATAAGGACTAGATCCTCTGTTATTGGCTTTTTTAAAAAAAATTCATTTATTTGTTTTTGGCTGCGTTGGGTCTTCAATGCTGTGTGCGGGCTTTCTCTAGTTGTGGCGAGCAGGGGCTACTCTTCGTTGTGGTGCGTGGGCTTCTCACTGTGGTGGCTTCTCTTGTTGTGAAGCATGGGCTCTAGGCGGTCAGGCTTCAGTAGTTGTGGCACGCAGGCTCAGTAGTTGTGGCTCGTGGGCTCTAGAGCGCAGGATCAGTAGTTGTGGTGCACTGGCTTCATTGCTCCATGGCGTGTGGTATCTTCCCGAACCTGTGTCCCCTGCATTGACAGGCAGATTCTTAACCACTGCACCACCAGGGAAGCCCAGTGTTGCTGGCTTTGAAGTTAGAGAAAGGGGATAATGAGCCAAGGAATGTGGGTGATGCATAGAAGCTGGAAAAGGCAAGGAAATGCCTCCAGAAAGGACCACAGGCTGGCCAACACTTGGATCTCAACCCACTGAGACATGTCAGACTTCTGATCTATGGAAGTGTAACATAATAATTTTGTGTTGTTTTAAGCCATTTGGTTTGTGGTAATTTGTTACACCAGCAACAAACAGCAAATACAAATAGCCAGACAGAAAATCAGTGATGATATAAAACTCAAAAGATTATAAACCAAAGGGATCTAATCAACATTTATACACACCCACACAGCAACAACAGTTAACATCCTTTGCAAGCTCCCATGAAAAATACAGCAAGATGGACCATATCATGGGCTACAAAACATACTTCAACTACAAAAGAATTGAAATCATGTAGACTGTGTTCACCAAACAAATGGAATCAAACTAGAAATCAGTAACAGAAAGATAAGAGCAGACAACTAGGGCACCTACCAGGCACCGGTGGGGGACCACGGACACCTAAGGGGATGGGAGGAACCCCCAGCAGCTGGCTTGCAGGATCTTCGTTCCCAGGCCGGAGGTTGGGCCCAAGCTCCTTTGGTGGGAACTCCAAGTCCAAACTGCTGGACTAACAGAGAACCTCAGACCTCAGGGAGTATCAATTGGAGTGAGGCCTCCCAGAGGACCTCATCTCAGCACCAAGACCCAGCTCTATCCAACTGCCTGCAAACTCCAATGCTGGATGCCTCAGGCCAAACAACCAGTAAGAGAGGAATACAGCCCCACCCATCAAAAAAAAAAAAAAAAAAAAGAAACAACAAAAAAATATGTTACAGACGAAGAAGCAAGGTAAAAAACCTACAAGAGGGCTTCCCTGGTGGCGCAGTGGTTAAGAATCCGCCTGCCAATGCAGGGAACACGGGTTCGAGCCCTGGTCTGGGAATATTCCACATGCCGCGGAGCAACTGGGCCCGTGAGCCACAATTACTGAGCCTGCGCGTCTGGAGCCTGTGCTCCGCAACAAGAGAGGCCGCGATAGTGAGAGGCCCGTGCACCGTGATGAAGAGAGGCCCCCGCTTGCCACAACTAGAGAAAGCCCTCGCACAGAAACGAAGACACAACACAACCATAAATAAATTAATTAATTAATTTAAAATATATATATATTAAAAAAAAAAAAAAAAAAAAAAACCTACAAGACCAAATAAATGACGACGAAATAGGCAACCTACCTGAAAAAGAATTCAGAGTAAGGACAGTAAAGATGATCCAAAATCTGGGAAACAGAATGGAGAAAATACAAGAAACATTTAACAAGGATCCAGAAGAACTAAAGAGCAAACAAACAGTGATGAACAACACAATAACTGAAATTAAAAATACTCTAGAAGGAATCAATAGCAGAATAACTGAGGCAGAAGAACAGATAAGTGAGCTGGAAGATAAAATGGTGGAAATAACTGCCAGGGAGAATAAAGAAAAAATGAAAAGAATTGAGGACACTCTCAGAGACCTCTGGGAAAATATTAAATGCACTAACATTCGAATTATAGGGGTCCCAGAAGAAGAAGAGAAAAAGAAAGGGTTTGAGAAAATATTTGAAGAGATTATAGTTGAAAACTTCCCTAACCTGGGAAAGGAAATATTCCATCAAGTCCAGGAAGTGCAGAGAGTCCCATACAGGATAAACCCAAAGAGAAACAGGTCAGGACACATATTAATCAAACTATCAAAAATTAAATACAAAGAAAAAATATTAAAAGCAGCAAGGGAAAAGCAACAAATAACATACAAGGGAATCCCCATAAGGTTAACAGCTGATCTTTCAGCAGAAACTCTGCAAGCCAGAAGGGAGTGGCAGGACATATTTAAAGTAATGAAAGGGAAAACCCTACAACCAAGATTACTCTACCCAGCAAGGATCTCATTCAGATTCGATGGAGAAATTAAGACCTTTACAGACAAGCAAAAGCTAACAGAATTCAGCACCACCAAATCAGCTTTACAACAAATGCTAAAAGCACTTCTCTAGGCAGGAAACACAAGAGAAGGAAAAGACCTACAAAACCAAACCCAAAACAATTAAGAAAATGGTAATAGGAACATACATATTGATAATTACCTTAAATGTAAATGGATTAAGTGCTCCAACCAAAAGACATAGACTGGCTGACTGGATACAAAAACAAGACCCGTATATATGCTGCCTATAAGAGACCCACTTCAGACCTAGGGACACGTACAGACTGAAAGTGAGGGGTTGGAAAAAGATATTCCATGCAAATGGAAATCAAAGAAAGCTGGAGTAGCAATACTCATATCACATAAAATAGACTTTAAAATAATGTTACAAGAGACAGAAAGGACACTACATAATGATCAAGGGATCAATCCAAGAAGAAAATATAACAATTATAAATATATATGCATCCAACATAGGAGCACCTCAATACATAAGGCAACTTCTAACAGCTCTAAAAGAGGAAATCAACAGTAACACAATAATAGTGGGGGACTTTAACACCTCACTTACACCAATGGACAGATCATCCAAACAGAAAATTAATAAGGAAACAGAAGCTTTAAATGACACAATAGATCAGATAGATTTAATTGATATTTATAGGACATTCCATCTGAAAACAGCAGATTACACTTTCTTCTCAAGTGCACATGGAACATTCTCCAGGATAGATCACATCTTGGGTCACAAATCAAGCCTCAGTAAATTTAAGAAAACTGAAATCATATCAAGCATCTTTTCCAACCACAACACCATGAGATTAGAAATCAATTACAGGGGAAAAAAACGTAAAAAACACAAACACATGGAGGCTAAACAATACGTTACTAAATAACCAAGAGATCACTGAAGAAATCAAAAAGGAAATCAAAAAATACCTAGAGAAAATGACAACGAAAACACAACGATCCGAAAACCATGGGATGCAGCAAAAGCAGTTCTAAGAGGGAAGATTATAGCAATACAAGCCTACCTCAAGAAACAAGAAAAATCTCAAGTAAACCATCTAACCTTATACCTAAAGGAACCAGAGAAAGAACAAACAAAACCCAAAGTTAGAAGAAGGAAAGAAATCAAAAAGATCAGAGCAGAAATAAATGAAATAGAAACAAAGGGAACAGATGAACCGGTTTGCAAGGCAGAAATAGAGACACAGATGTAGAGAACAAACGTATGGACAGCAAGGGGGGAAAGCAGGGGTGGGGGGGGAGGGGGCTGGTGGCAGTGGGATGAATTGGGAGATTGAGACTGACATATATACACTAATATGTATAAAGTAGATAACTAATAAGAACCTGTTGTATAAAAAATTAAATAATATAAAATTTTTTTTTAAAAAAAAGAAAACAATAGCATACATCAATAAAACTAAAAGCTGGTTCATTGAGATGATAAACGAAATTGCTATACCTTTAGTCAGAGTCATCAAGAAAAAGAGGGAGATGACTCAAATCAATACAATTAGAAATGAAAAAGGAGAAGTTACAATGGACACCACAGAAATATAAAGCATCATAAGAGACTACTATAAGCGACTCTATGCCAATAAAATGGACAATCTGGAAAAAATGGACAAATTCTTAGAAAGATATAACCTTCCAAGACTGAACCAGGAATAAATAGAAAATATGAACAGACCAATCACAAGTAATGACATTGAAACTGTGATTAAATATCTCCCAACAAACAAAAGTCCAGGACCAGATGGCTTCACAGATGGACTCTATCAAACATTTAGAGAAGAGCTAACACCCATTCTTCTCAAACTCTTCCAAAAAATTGTAGAGGAAGGAACACTCCCAAACTCATTCTACAAGGCCACCAACACCCTGATACCAAAACCAGACAAAGATACTATAAAAAAAGAAAATTTAAGACCAGTATCACTTATGAATATAGATGCAAAAATCCTCAACAAAATACTAGCAAACAGAATCCAACAACACATTAAAAGGATCATAAACCATGATCAAGTGGGATTTATCCCAGGGATGCAAGGATTCTTCAATATACACAAATCAATCAATGTGATACACCATATTAACAAATTGAAGAAAAAAAACCATATGATCATCTCAATAGATGCAGAAAAAGCTTTTGACAAAATTCAATACCCATTTATGATAAAAACTCTCCAGAAAGTGGGCATAGAGGGAACCTATCTCAACATAATAAAGGCCATATATTACAAACCCACAGCAAACATCATTCTCAATGGTGAAAAACTGAAAGCATTTCCTCTAAGATCAGGAACAAAACAAGGATGTCCACTCTTGCCACTACTATTCAACATAGTTTTGGAAGTCCTAGCCACAGCAATCAGAGAAGAAAAAGAAATAAAAGGAATACAAATTGGAAAAGAAGAAGTAAAACTGTCACTGTTTGCAGATGACAAGATACTATACATAGAGAAATCTAAAGATGACACCAGAAAACTACGAGAGCTAATCAATGAATTTAGTAAAGTTGCAGGATACAAAATTAAAGCACAGAAATCTCTTGCATTCCTATACACTAACAATCAAAGATCAGAAAGAGAAATTAAGGAAATAATCCCATTCACCATTGCAACAAAAAGAATAAAATACATAGGAATAAACCTACCTAAGGAGGTAAAAGACCTGAATTCAGAAAAATATAAGACTGATGAAAGGAATCAAAGATGACACAAACAGATGGAGAGATATACCATGTTCTTGGATTGGAAGAATCAATATTGTGAAAATGACTACCATACCATGTGAAAATGACTACTATACTACCCAAAGCATCTACAGATTCAATGCAATCCCTATCAAATTACCAATGGCATTTTTTACAGAATTAGAACAAAAAATCTTAAAATTTGTATGGAGATACAAAAGACCCTGAATAGCCAAAGCAATCTTGAGGGGAAAAAAAGGAGCTGGAGGAATCAGACTCCCTGACTTCAGACTATACTACAAAGCTACAGTAATCAAGACTATATGGTACTGGCACAAAAACAGAAATATAGATCAATGAAACAGGATAGAAAGCCCAGAGATAAACCCACACACCTATGGTCAACTAATCTATGACAAAGGAGGCAAGGATAGACAATGGAGAAAAGACAGTCTCTTCAATAAGTGGTGCTGGGAAAACTGGACAGCTACATGTAAAAGAATGAAATTAGAACACTCCCTAACACTATACACAAAAATAAACTCAAAACGGATTAAAGACGTAAATGTAAGGCCAGACACTATAAAACTCTTAGAGGAACACATAGGCAGAATACACTATGACATAAATCACAGCAAGATCATATTTTACCCACCTCCTAGAGAAATGGAAATAAACAAAAATAAACAAATGGGACCTAATGAAACAAGAGCTTTTGCACAGCATGGGAAACCATAAACAAGACGAAAAGACAACCATCAGGATGGTAGAAAATACTTGCAAATGAATCAACGGACAAAGGATTAATCTGCAAAATATATAAACAGCTCATGTAGCTCAATATTTTAAAAAACAAACAACCCAATCAAAAAATGGGCAGAAGACCTAAATAGACATTTCTCCAAAGAAGACATACAGATGGCCAAGAGGCACATGAAAAGCTGCTCAACATCACTAATTATTAGAGAAATGCAAATCAAAACTACAATGAGGTATCATCTCACACCAATTCAAATGGGCATCATCAGAAAATCTACAAACAGCAAATACTGGAGAGGGTGTGGAGAAAAGGGAACCCTCTTGCACTGTTGGTGGGAATGTAAATTGATACAGCCACTATGGAGAACAGTATGGAAGTTCCTTTAAAAACTAAAAATAGAATTACCATATGACCCAGCAATCCCACTACTGGGCATATACCCAGAGAAAACCGTAATTCAAAAAGACACATGCACCCAATGTTCATTGCAGCACTATTTACAATAGCCAGGTCATGGAAGCAACCTAAATGCCCATCGACAGACGAATGGATAAAGAAGA
This sequence comes from Balaenoptera borealis, assembly GCF_965194805.1. NCBI lineage: Eukaryota > Metazoa > Chordata > Mammalia > Artiodactyla > Balaenopteridae > Balaenoptera > Balaenoptera borealis. The sequence continues at coordinate 104,111,596 of NC_138868.1, read as the reverse complement.
TGTGGTACATATATACAATGGAATATTACTCAGCCATAAAAAGGAATGAAATTGGGTCATTTGTAGAGACGTGGATGGACCTAGAGACTGTCATACAGAATGAAGTAAGTCAGAAAGAGAAAAACAAATATCGTATATTAACGCATATATGTGGAATCTAGAAAAATTGTACAGATGAACTGGTTTGCAAGGCAGAAATAGAGACACAGATATAGAGAACAAACGTATGAATACCAAGGGGGGAAAGCCAGGGGGTGGGGGGTGGGATGAATTGGGAGATTGGGTTGACATATATACACTAATATGTATAAAATAGATAAGTAATAAAAAAATAAATAAAAACGGGGAGTGACTATTAATGCATATAAGGTTTCTTTCTGGAGTGATGAAAATGTTCTGGAATTAGATAGTGGTGATAGTTGCACAACTTTGTAAATAGACTTAAAGCTACTTAAAGCTTTCAAAGGTGAATTTTATGGTATATAAATTGTATCTCAATAAATGTTTTTAAATAAAAACAATTCCCAAAGCTTTGGAAACTCAGAAACATAATTCTAAATAATCTATGAGTCAAAAAGTAAATCATAAAGAAATTAGAAAAAAATTCGAGCCAGATGACAAAAATACAACACATGAAAATTTGTGGCATGAAATAAAGTGATACTTAGAAGGAAATTTATGAGTTTAAATACTTATATGCAACACATATAATTGACACACAAGACAGATGAAAACATGTAGAAACTGAACCACAGTGATGCAATCAGCAAGTTCAGACTAAAGAAAATTATACAGTAAACCAGTTGGATTCTTCTACCAATAAACTGCAAGGGGAAAAAAAAATCAGAGAGAGGGAGGATGAAAGGGGGACTTACAGACCAAAAGCAACTTAGACACCAGTCAATTGCTAGTATGGACTTTATTTGGATCCTGTTATAAAACATACTGTAAAAAATAAGAATTGGAAATCTGAACACTAGATGTGTATCAATGAAGAGCAATGAGAAAAGGATAATCTTTTCAATAACCAGTGCTTATTTAGATAGGCATACGGGGGAAAAAATGAAAATTGACCTCTATCTAATATTATACACAAAAATCATTTTCAGGTAGATTGTAGATCTAAAGGTGAAAGCCAAACTATAAAGCTTTTGGAAGATAACACAAGAAAATCTTCATGATCTTGAAGTAGGGAATGAGTGTTTAAATAGGAAACAAAAGCTGCTAGCCAGAGGAAAGTCTTAATTGGACTACATTAAGACTACAATCTTAAATGAAGTGTGAAACAATAAGCCATAGAATGGGAGAGTATACATGCAACAGAGAACAAAGAACTAGTATGCTAAACATACAAAGAACTGAAATCATTAAGAAAAAGAAAAAGCAGTAGAAAAATGAGCAAAAGACTGGAACAGGCACATAATAAGTTACTCAACCTCATTTAAACTTAACAACAAGCAAACCAAAAACACACTGAGATATTATACACCAACTACTTTGTGAAAATTCCACTGACAACATCAAATGTAGGTGAAAATTTGGAATACTAGAAACATGTTCTGCTGCTATGAAAATTCCTATGCTTTAGTAGATCATTCCAAACTGTTTTTCTAGCAATGGCAAATTCTTTTCCTATGGCAATATAAGTTGGTACAATCACTTCAGAAAACAGTTTGCATTATTCTGCTGAAGCGGAAAATATGCATATCCTAAAACCCAGCAATTCCACTCCTAGGTATGCACCCTAGTCTCCAGGGACTAGAGAAACTCATGGACATGTACAAGACTGCTCTTAGCAGAGCTGTTAATGATAGTATCAACCTATAAATAATCCAAATATCTATTAGCAGTAGAACAAATAAACAATTAATGGTATGTTCATAAATGGCATCCTATACAATAATTAAAATCAATAAATTCGATACATACAATAGCATGAATATAAAGTAAAAGCAACAGACAAAAAATACATACAGCCCAATTTTACTTATATAAAGTTGAAAAAAGGGAAAACTAAACTGCATCATTTAAAAATGCATAAAGAGCTGAGAAAACTAAAGTAAGTCAAAAGGATTACTATAAAAATAAATTTTGTGATTACTTTCAGGGGGAAGGAGTAGGTTATGACTGGGAAGAGGTACATGGGGAGGCTGCTGAAGGTCTCGAAATGATCTTTCTTCAACTGAATTGTGGTTAAGCAGACGTTGACTTTACAAATGCTTGTTAAACTGTACATATTTTATGTATTTATATTTATCTCCACAATCACACACACTGCACACACCAAACTACACACACACACACACACACACACACACAGCATAATGGATCTTTTCATCAAAGTTTTAGCTGCTATAAATTCTTCTCCCCACATTTCCACACTCTGCAAATTTTCATTCATAAGCAGCTATTACTTTTCATAATGGGAGTAAATACCTTCTCCCAATAGCATAATGAACACTGCTGAAAAATTATGGCAGCTAATGTTTATTGATTACCTTTTTATGCAACACAGTATACTACACTCTTCATATAAATTAACACATTTAAGATAAAAAACAACTCTAAAAGGCACCTATGATCAGCCTCTTTAGAGGTAATTGCCAGTGTTCACATAATTATAAATGTCAGAGCTAGTCAGTCTGAACTGAACTTTTCCCACCATTCTACACAAAGTCCAATAGTTGATAAAGTTTGTTTACTAACCTTTTATTCACCTTCCCCTTACAATATTCTGTGGCATTTTCCTCATCTGATATTTAACTACTTCATTCATTTTTTCAACATTCATTCATTTATTCAACACATTTATTTAGTACCTACTATATTCCAGGTACTGCTCTATATACAGGATATACAGGGGTGAAAAGGAATGACAAAGTCCAAGCTTATATTTTAGTGGAGGAGGCAGACAATAAACAAATAATTTCAGATAGTGATCAGTTCTATGAAGAAAATAGAATAATGTGATAGTGATTGGGGGTAGCAGAAACATTTGGGCTGAGATTTGAGTGCTAAATCAGCTATGCAAACTACTGGAAGGGGTTCCAGGTTGGGGACGCTGTAAATATCAAACCCCTGAAAGGGAAATGAGCCTTGGCATATTCAGTGAACAGAAAGAAGGCTGCTTTGCCTGCAGTACAGTGAGCAAAGAACACAGAGGGTGAACCATGGAGGGCCAGGTCAGCCAGAGCAAGGAACTTAGATTCCATCTTGATGCAATGAGAAGACATTGGAAGCTTTTAAGGGAGTGTCACAGAACAATTTACCTCTGAAAGAAAAAAAAATAACTTAGGACCTATGTAAAGCAAAGACTGTTGGGGTAGGGGGTGAGAGAGTACAGGTGGGAAATGACAAGAGTGGAAGTGGGAAGACAGTTTTTATTAAGAAACCCAGGGAGGGAAGGAGCTTGAACTAGAGGGGTAGCAATAAAAATGGAAAGAAGTGTTCAGCTTCCAGATATATTTTGAGGGTAGAGCAAATAAACTGAATGTCTATTTTTTTGTTAACTATTTATTGCATGCTATAATGTACCAGGCACTGTTCTAGGTGCTGGGGATGCAGAACTGAATAAGACAAGTAGGGTCCCTGACCTCAAGGAGCTTATATAGTACATATTCCAATGGGAGAAACAGACATTTAATAGATAAACAAATAAAAATACCTCATAATGTCAGATAATAAATGCTATGATGAAAAATAAAGGAGAGAGCGTGGCAGAGGTGGGGTAATATATTAGGTAAGTCAGGAAAAAGACTTTGCATAGGAGGTGACACTTAAGCAAAGACTTAAAGTGAAGCACAGGCCACACAAATACTTTGGTAAGTACTCCTGGCAGAGGGAAGAGCAAACGAAACGATCACCTCAACGATCTTGAGGTGAGAATGTACCTATGTTGTGAGCAGAAGAGCAAAGCCAAGGTGGCTAGAGTGGGATGAGCCAGTAGAAGTGGCAGATGAGGCCAAAGAGAACAGATCCCATAAAGCCACATAGGTCGTAGAGAATATTTTGAATTTTATTTGAAGTGTGACAAAAAGCTATGAGAGTTGAGAGCAGGAAGGGATACTTGATTCACATTTTAGAAGGACCATTCTGACTGCATTTCTGAACTACTGAAGGACAAGCAATATGAAAAGAGAGATAACGATGGCTTTGATTAGAATGGTACTAGTAGAGGTATTACATTTGCTGAATTAAACAGGAGTTGCTGAATTGAATACAAAATATGAAAACTGTGTCAAGGATGATTTCTAGAGTTTTGGCTTAAGAAAACTAGGGAGTGAATGTAACATTTATTGAGACGGGGGAAGCTAGGGAGGAATAGGTTGGAGGATAGGGATCAAAAGTTGTTTTTGTTCATGAGATGACTATTAGTCAGGGGGAAATTTCAGGTAGGCTGTGGCTATAAAAGTCTGGAGCTCAGGGGATAGGTCAAAGCCAGAGACAACTTTGTTTTAGAGAGTTACTAATGGCTGGCTGACAATTCTCAGGAACAAAATTTCTTTCATATTTGAGAATGTACTGGCTCAATTCTTAGGAGCCGCCTATAAGTTCAATCTTATTCCTCCTATGGGCATGTGGCAGTAATACCATTTACCAGGATATACTATATATGATAAACTCTATAAAATTTCATGTCCTTGGCTTCCTTTTTTTTTTTTTGCCACGTCACACGGCATGTGGGATCCTAGTTCCCTGACCAGGGATCAAACCCATGCCCCCTGCAGTGGAAGTGTGGAGTCCTAACCACTGGACCACCAGGGAATTCCCTGTTCTTGGCTTCAGACTAAGATAATTGACTAATTTTTATAAATTACCAAGAAAAGAGAATACTGGGTCCCAATCTAACATATTCAAAAATTAATATAAATTTTATTGAAAGAACAAGGTCTTACTAAAACTAATAGGTAAAAAAAAGCCAGGAATCAGATCTATGTCCATTATAGCTTCCTTACATCTCCCCTCCTTCTTTCATGCCTTATCACCTAGAAGCTTAGTCACCAATAAGTTCACAGAGTTAGCTATTCATTTTCAAAATAGAATTTATTTCTGTAATAAAGAATTAAAATATAGCTGTGAAAGTAGAAAATAATATAGAAAAATATTTAAAATGTGCAACAGTAATTTTGAGTAAAGGTAGTTAAGCACTAGAGGTTATGCTCAACTTCTACTTGAAAGACCAATCATATATATTATTACCTACACCAGAAAAAACATACCTACTTGCAGTTTTAATTAATAATTATAATTCAAAAACAGGTTTATACACCTGGTCAGGCTTTAAAATATAAGTACAAATCTTGGGGATATATTTTTTGAAGCTGGCTTCACTTCACAGACTGATAAATCTACTGTCCCAAAATCACAAGGTTGTTTTTACTAATTTATCCATGTAATTAAGTCAAAGTGGAGGAAATATGTACTTTTTGGATGAAACCTAATGTTTTGGTAAAAATGGGACAAGAGTATCATTTTTCATTATGTTGGTATAAAAGCTGGTAAGCTCACGTATCCCCAGAGCTTGGTTTCCACCAGGTGGGTCTCAAATTCAGACACTAAATGCAGATGAAGAAATATCTAGTGAATTCTATCTATCCCTTCCCCAAAGTTTTACTTACAATTAAGATATAGGTATTATTTGTATGAAGAACATACAAAAAGAATTGGAAATTGTTTGGCTAGAGGGAAGACAACTCTTCAGGGGCTACTGTTTGCAGAACATGATAATCTTCTCTAGGAAGAATAATGTCCACATAGCAGCACTATATTCACCAGGAATCCCAGAGCCAGTGGATCTATCATGTAGCAGGAAGCCAAACCTTCTGGCTGCTCACAACATCACTCAGCTTCCCTTTAATCTTCAGGAAGTGTCTCTTGAATTCCAATCCATCACCCTATATTAGGAATAATATCCAAAACTAATGTCAAAAAAACAAGAAAAAGAGACTATGCCATAAAATCAAACTTTCTTTAGGGGTAAGTAGAGACAAACATCCATGGATATGTCCAGCTACAGTTATCTTCCGGTCCTCTTATGAATACAAAATATCTTGGTAGAAGAAATGACTACATAAATAATTCTGACTTGACTTTGGGCCCATCACTGCTCCCACCACCCTGGGCCCAGAGAGCAGAAACAATGGCATCCTGTCCATTTCAAGGGTTGGTATCTCTGGACCTATGTCATTGTTTTTCATAGGCACTAGGCGTTTATAAACTAAAAATAAGCTACACAACTACGCTTTAAGTCTTGCCACAACAGAGCCAGTGATTCAGTTATGAGAAGGGTTTCTCTACACTAGGATCTTAATTTAATTCCATACCAAGCATCTGGACAATAGCACTGCAGCAAATCTCCAACATAAAGAATGTGACCAACTCCTCCAACCTCATTTAGAGCCACACACAATCTTTCGGTAAACAGAGAAAATGCTATTTTGGTCTTATATGTCAAAGGCTTTAAAACTGTAACCTCAGAACCAATAATTTCTAAAGAAAGAATCAGAAATGTGAACAAAACTCCATGTATATGAGTATTAATCATAGAGTAGCTTGTAACAAACAGATAAAGTTTCATTAATTATAATGTGCAAACATTTGGACAAATCGTAATTATTATGAAAAAATATTAAATACAAATTCAATAAGAAAAAGCTTAGAATGCTACAAAATATTAAGGGTAATTATTTTAAGGACGAAAATAATTTAGGACTATTTTAATTTTTTTATTTGTTATTTATTTACCCATTCTACACAAAACAAAAACTTTTATAATAAGGAAAATGTCACTTGAAAAAACTGTTTTAGAATAGCTAATGACAAGAACAAATGTTCATAATATTAAATTTAAAAAACCAGTTACCATATGTTTATAAATATAATGCCATTTAAAAAAAATCTACACATAAGAGTAATTCCATAGAGCATATATTATAAGTAATAGTAAGGTTATTGTAATACAATATCAAAAATAAATCTGTGTTCTCTTTGGATGATAAAATTAAAGTTGATTCTTATCTTCTTTATACTTTTTTGTGTTTCTAAAATTTCCAAAATGAACATGTAATACTTCTTTAAAAATAGCAAAACAAAGTTTTTTCTTTTAAAAAGTGTTCTATTCTACATACCTTAGAAAGCCGGAAGTCGACCAAGATCTTCTCATCCATTTCTACCAAATTCACTTTGAAAATGAGTTTATTGTTTCTTCTATCAGTTGTTGATACAGTGACCTAAGACAATAAAAATAAGGTCAAACCAGATGTGTGGGCAGAAAATACTCTAAATAAAAACTATAATCTTAGTTCAGTGATAGTACTGGGATAAAAATTTGAGAGGCGCTTCTATAACAGGAACTATGCCAGCTGAAAATCCCACTCCTTCTAGGACTCTCCTCTCCCAATGGGTATGTGTGTGTCCAACCAGACCAACCTGTAAACAGGATGCAGCCCTGTTATCGGGGATTGAGTCTATGTGAACTCTTAGCAACAAAATAAATTTAGTTATTTTACCAAGATACAACTGAAAGAAGAAACAATTGAAGAGAATAAAAATGAGGGACTTCCCTGGTGGTCCAGCGGTTAAAACTCCACGCTTCCAATGCAGGGGGTGTGGGTTTGTTCCCTGGTTGGGGAACTAAGATCCCACATGCCATGCAGCATGGCCAAAAAATGAAAAAAAAAAAAGAGAGAGAGAGAATAAAAATGGACTGAGAGGAAAAACAAGATTATTAAAACATAAGAAAGAAAAAGAGAGGCCAGATTTGTGGGTAAAAAGCTACAGCGGCAATCAGAAGACGGTGAAGGTCTTGAGAGGCCTTTCAACTTCCACTTTCAGTGTTTTAGAAGCTCAGGCTAGAAGAGTGACATGGAAAGAAAGGCGTAGCCAACAGCCAGCAACAAGACCCCAAACGTAGATGAGGCTGTCCTGGACCACAGAAAAGCCATCACCTCCAGCTGGATGAATGAGCCCAAGCAAGATCAGCAGATTTGCCTAGCTGAGCCCAGTCCAAATTACAAAAACATTTTTAATAATTCTCGCTTCAAGAAATGACTATTAAAGAAACACCACAACAGTGCAACACTGGAACAACATTATGTTCTGGGAAAACACAAGACACTCAGCACATCTTAAGTAGGTTATTAAACTTCAAAGACAAAGAAAATTCTCTAAAGATTCAGGCAGAAAGAATTAATTGAGGAGTAATGTCGGTAAAAATGGCAGATTAGGAAATCTCAAAAGCCCATTAACTCTACAAAAGCAATGAAAAATCTGGCAAAAACTGTCAGAATCAACTTTTTCAGAACACTGAAAACTAACGAAAAGCTTGCAGCAACACAGGGGCACTCATACAAAACAGATGAGCTTTCTCACATTGTAACTACCTTATTCCCAACTCCCACTCCTTAGCTCAGTAGTAGGCTTGAAAATAACCATCCACATTCCAGGTCCAGGTACAAATGCAAGAATAAACGTCATTCATAAACTGTCTTAAGCTGTTCTACCTTCCTGGAAGACCTGCTCAACACACTTGTCTTTATTTTGCCTGCCTAACTACACAGGACTTGTGTTAAAGTTGCCACCTGGGGAGCATCTGTCAAAAGTACCTACAGGCAAACGCTTTAACCCTTGCTTACTGGGGTAATGCAGAACAGTTGGGACAAACAGATTACCTAAAAAAGCTGGAAGGAAAGGTTTAGGAGTGAGACGTTTTTGAGGGATAAGAGTTCTGAAAATCTCTCACATATTCCTGGGACTGTAAAGGCTATACTTATGCCCAGGGCACTGTACATGCTCAAGAAATGTCTGAGAAGTCTCTAAGCTCTACCTCTGGCTGACCATGAGGCACCACACAAGCAGGAAGTGAAGGCTAACGCAGAGCTGTAAACTGCCTGGCTGGGTATCGACGGTATGCCCCAATACGCACACAGAACCCATCTGCAAAAACTAGCTTTTGGTTCCAGGAATTTAATGTTTAATCATTAGCTGACCATTGAGCTAACAGAACAAAGATTTCAGAGACCACACACAACAAAGAAGACAGACACTACAATATTTGATCAGAAACGTCACTAAACAATCAAAAACTACATCAATTGTCAATGATAACAAACCCTGGGAAGAGGGGAAAATCTACTTCCAGGGTTGTCACATTATAATATTCAAAATGTCCAGTTTTCAATAAAAAAGGATAAAGCATACAGAAAAATGAGAAAATATGGCCCCCACACAGGAAAAAAGAAGTCAGTAGAGACTGTTCCTAAAGAACAGAAAGAAGAATGAAGAAAAATGAACAGAGTCTAAGAGACCCGTGGGACATCATCAAGTGTATCAGAATATGCACAATGTGAGTCCCAGAGAGAGAGGAGAGAATGGGGCAGAATGAACATTTGAAAAAATAATGGCCAAAAACTTCCCAAATTTGATGAAAAACAATCCTATCCAGGAAGCTGAATGAACTTCAACTAGGATAAAATGAAAGAGATCCACACCAAGATACATCATACTCAAACTGTTGAAAGACAGTGACAACAAGAGAATCTTGAAAGCAGCAAGAGAAAGTGACACATCATGTACAAGAGATCCTCAATAATATTAACAGCTGATTTCTCATTAGAAACCACGGAAGCCAGAAGGCAGTGGAATGACACAAAGAGCTAAAAGGAAAAAACTGTCAAGAAGTCCATATCTGGCAAAACTATCCATCATAAATGAAGAAATTAAGACATTCATAATTAAAATTTGATAGAGTTTGAAACGACCAGACCTGCCCAAAAAAGAAATAGTAGGGCTTCCCTGGTGGCGCAGTGGTTGAGAATCTGCCTGCCAATGCAGGGGACACGGGTTCAAGCCCTGGTCTGGGAGGATCCCACATGCCGCGGAGCAACTAAGCCCGTGAGCCACAACTACTGAGCCTGCGCGTCTGGAGCCTGTGCTCCGCAACGGGAGAGGCCACAACAGTGAGAGGGTCGTGCACCACGATGAAGAGTGGCCCCCGCTTGCTGCAACTGGAGAAAGCCCTCGCACAGAAACGAAGACCCAACACAGCCAAAAATAAATAAATAAATAAATTTATTAAAAAAAAAAAAAAAGAAATAGTAAAGGAAGTCCTTCAGGCTGAAATGAAAGAACACTAGATAGCAACTCAAATCCACATGGAGAAATAAAAAATATTGGTAAAGGTAATTTACATAGGTAAATACAAATGACAATAATAATCAATTTTGTTGTTTGTAACATCTATTTTTTCCCTACCTGATTTAAAAAGACAGCCACATAAAGTAATAATTATAAATCCATGTTGTTGGGTATACAATGCAAACTATAATCAAAACAGAACTAAAGTGGCTATACTAATATCAAACAAAAGACTGTAACAAAAATTTTTGCAAGAGACAAATAAGGACATTATATAATGTTAAGATGATCAAGAAGATATAGCAATTATAATCATATATTTATCTAGAATCCAAACTCCAAAATTTATGAGGCAAAAACTAACAGGGTTAAAGTAAGAAATAGAATTCAGCAATAACAGCTGGAGAGTACAACATTCCACTCTCAATAATGGATATAAAAATTAGACAAAGATAAACAAAGAAATAGGGTTTTCCTGGTGGTGCAGTGGTTAAGAATCTGCCTGCCAAGGCAGGGGACATGGGTTCAAGCCCTGGTCTGGGAAGATCCCACATGCCGCGGAACAACTAAGCCCATGCGCCACAACTCCTAAGCCTGCGCTCTAGAGCCTGCGAGCCACAACTACTGAACCTGCATGCCACAACTACTGAAGCCCACGTGCCTAGAGCCCGTGCTCCACAAAAGAGAAGCCACCACAACGAGAATCCTGCACACCTCAACAAAGAGTAGCCCCCACTCACCACAGCTGGGGAAAGCCTGCACGCAGCAACAAAGATCCAACACAGCCAAAAATAAATAAATTTTAAAAATAAATTAGAAAAAAGAAAAACAAAGAAATAAAAGACATGAACAACACTATAATGCAACTAGACCTAACAAATATGCCCAGAACACCTCACCCAGCAACAACAGAATCTACATTCTTCTCAATCACACCTGGAACATTCTCCAGTATAGACCATATGTTAGGCAACAAAACAAGTCTCAATAAATTTTAGATAATTAAAATAATACTAAATATCTTCTCTGACCACAATGGAATGCAATTAGAAACCAACAACAGAAAGGATTTTGAAAAATTCACAAATATGTGGAAATGAAACAGCATACCTAAATAACCAAAAAGGAAATCACAAGGGAAATTAGAAAATACTTTGATATGAAAAAAACTGAAAACTCAAAATATCAAAACTTATGGGAAGCAGCAAAAGCAGTGCCCAGACATACATTTATACCTATAAGCACTTACACTAAAAAAGAATGATATCCAATCAACAACTTAGCCTTCCACCTTAAAAAACTAGGAAAAAAAAGAGCAAGGTAAATCCAAAAGGAAATGATAAACATAGTAAGGAGAAGAGATAATTGGCAAACCTTTAGCAGACTGACCAAAAAAAAAAAGAAAAAAAAGATTCCAATTACTAAAATCAGGAATAAAAGTAGGATGTTACTACCAACTTTACAGAATCTAAAAGGACTATAATACTACAAAAAAATGGTATGCCAACAAATTGGATAACCAAGATGAAATGGACAAACTCCTAGAAACACAAACTCCCACAAATGACTCAATAGGAAATAGATCTGTAACAAGTGAAGACATTGAGTCAGCAATCAAAAAATTTCCAACAAAGGAAAGCCCAGGACCAGATAGCTTCACTGGGAATTCTACCAAACCTTTGAAGAATTAATATCAATCCTTCTTAAACTCTTCAAAAAATAGAAGAGAAGGGAATACTTCCTAACTTGTGCTACGAGGTCAGTATTACCCTGATACCAAAGCCAGACATCACAAGAAAACTACAGATCAAATCCCTTATGAACACAAAAAAATTTTCAACAAATACTAGTAAACTGAATCTATCGAACACACTACAAGAATTATGCACCATGATCAAGTGGGATTTATCCCAGGAATGCAAGATGGTTCAAAATACAAAAATCAATTAATGTAATATACCTTATTAACAAAGGAGAAAAGTTTAGCCAAAAAGTAGATACATCCCAGATGTCCATCAATGGATAAATGGATAAACAAAATGTAGTCTATCCACACGATGGACTATCATTCACCCATTGAAAGGAATAAAGTATTAATAAATTCTACAACATGAATTAACCTTGAAAATATTATGTTAAGTAAAAGAAGACAAACGCAAAGGGTCACATACTATACAATTCCATTTATATGAAATGTCCAGAATAGGTAGTTCACAGAAAGTATATTAGTGGTTGCCAGGGAGGAAAGTATGAGGAATGACTGCCAATTGGTATGGAGTTTATTTGGGGGGCAGTGGAAGGTTCTAGATTTAAATGGTGATAGTTGCATAATCTTGTGAATATACTTAAAACTACTAAATTGTACACTTTAAAATGGTTAAAGTGATAATTTTTATAGCATATGAGTTTTATCTCAATAAATCTACCTAAAAAAAAAAAAGAGTGAATTATCTATACAAGTGAGAGGAAAATCAGGCTGGCCTCAGATTTCTGCACAATAATATTTTCCCCTAACTTTTAATATTGAAAGCTTACAAATCTACAGAAAAACTGGAAGAAATGTGCAATAAATAACCACAAACCCTTTATTGGTCTTATCAACCTAGATAGCTTGTTTACTTTTCTTTTTTTATGTGATTGTCTTTTTTTTTTTTTAGCTTTTAAACTAAGTTATCAACGGCACACACTTCACCATGTGCCTCCTGCAAAGACATTCTCCTACAAACCACAATATTATCATCACACCAAAAATCTGACACTGATTCAAAAACATTATCTCATATAAAACCCATATTCAAATTTCCCCAACTGTTCCAATAACATCCTTTATAGCTTTTTTTCTTTAAATCCACGATCTAGTGAAAGATCATGCATTGCATTATTTATCAGGCCTCTTTGGCCTCCTTTAATACAAAATATTCCTCTCTTTGATTTTCATGATATTAAGATTTGTGAAAAGTCTGAAGACAGATTAGAATGTCAATGTTATAAAAATGCTATAATAACATAAACAACAAAAATTGGTAGATGGGAGCAGGGAGATGGAGGAAATGTGGAATTGTTCATGGATCCATCTTTCATAGAAGGGAGTTGATTATTAACTGTCACAATTTAAGTATTGTACATAGTTTTAAAGAATGACTTGAGTCTCTTAGTGTCTTTAATAACCTTAGAGAAGTCTTTTAAGAAATATTATTTCTTATGATAAAGAACATTTTACTTACATTTCTTCAGTTTCAACTGTTTCTTTTTCAAATTAAACTAATTACTTTATATTTTTAAAATATACTGACAATGATAGTTTTTTATTCAAATATTTAAATTTTTCTTCAGGAAAAAAATATAACGAAAATCAATGAAACATACCTGATTCATACAACTTTTCTTCCACTGATAGCCCAATTTCTCACAAGTCTCTTTCAGGCATTGATAAGATTTGTCGGCATCCAATTTGGTAAAAAATCGTGTCATTCTTTTGACCAAGCGCTGCCAGGGGTTCTACATGTCAAATAGAGGAAAGCTGAATAAATCATCAGATTTATCACCAAAAGCAGTCATATCATAGCTATTTGGTCTGAAAATTTTTTTCTCTGACTTAAGATTCTTATACATCAGAGTCTCCCCTAGGAATTCCCTGTTGCTCCAGTGGTTAGGACCCTGCGCTTCCACTGCAGGGGGCATGGGTTCTATCCCTGGTCGGGGAATTAAGATCCCATGTGCCATGATGTGGTCAAAAAAACAAACAAAAAACAAAAAAAAATCTGTAGCAAGTTTTAATATTATATTTCTTAGATTTATATATTAAAAGAAAAAAAAAGACTTTAAGACAATAAAAAACAAAGGGCTGCCATTATTTATTTGAAAAACCTTACCTGTGAGGATCCCGGGGTGCCAAGCAACTGACTATTCAGAAGCATATGATCAGGACATGTGGGCTGGGAAAAACTGATCCCTTGTACCAGTTTATCAATGTATGAAGGGCTGGTGTCCCATAAGGAAAGACCTGTCCGTGGTTCTGGCTGAGAACTGGAGTACTTCACATTTTCTTCACTGCAGCATTAAGATATGGAGAAAAGTACATCTTTAAATAAAATCCATCAGGCCTTTCTTATATCACATTACCATTCTCACACTGAAAAACATTATATTCATCCTAAGAAAACAATATATACATGTATTATTTTTCATGGGGACTATTATATCCAACAACTACTTGATCTTTTATTAATCAGTCTTACCTAGAAGCACTGTTTACTGGAGAGAAGTCCAAATTCGATTGAATATGCTTAGAGAATCCGCCAGGAGACTCTGATACACCACCTGAAGTGACTCGGGGCCTCTTTGCCCCTAAAAAAGAAAACATAAATACAAACGCTTTCAAGTTTTCTATGCAGATATTTTTTAATTAACCCAGCTGACAACTTGAAGAAGTAAAACCATATCTAAATTCATTTATTTAACACAAAATACTTATACGACAAATAGTGGCTCTTCCTACATGATTTTATGAGAAACGTGGTCGTTAGGAACTTAGTAGGACTCACTTGCCAAATTGTACAAACTACACATTTCATAAATCCTGACCTGTAAGTATGTTCCAAGTGCAGGCCATAATTTTAATGGTACCATTTATAGTAACAGAACAATGTTCGATGAAGACTGAGAGACCCAGCTAAGGCATCAAAACTTTTTAAAATAAAAAATAATTTGTGATGATGACAATGAACATTATGAGTCTGCTCTACCCAATCTTCTTTGCTCCTCTAGAAAAGCTCTACCTAAAATAATCATTATATAGAATATGATGCTACTATAAATTCATGGCTACTACCCTCAGCTGGATCCTCAACCCGGACAGTTAGTCCTACGTTTCTCTAGTCAGTTTCCTCTCCCTTTCCACAATGATTCTTTCAAAACTTCTATACTCCTGTCAGATTAACCAAGACCACCCTCCAGGACCATACCATCTCCCATTTCACAAAGAAAATAAAGTCACTGGAAACTCCCTCAACTTGCCACTACCAAATCTGCTAACTTACTTGCATTCCTACCCTTCCTCTCCCCTTCCATCCTCCCATCAAATGTCCATCCCTCTACCTGTAGTTGAGCCCATACCCTCCTTTCTCCTCAGGGACCTTGATGCTCTTTTATTCCCTCTCTCTTAGACTTTGAGCCTCTTCCTCTCAACTGGATCTACCCCCAAACCATTTAAACATGCTTAAGTTTAACCAACCTTTTTATTTATTAATCCATT
This sequence comes from Balaenoptera borealis, assembly GCF_965194805.1. Taxonomy (NCBI): domain Eukaryota; kingdom Metazoa; phylum Chordata; class Mammalia; order Artiodactyla; family Balaenopteridae; genus Balaenoptera; species Balaenoptera borealis. The sequence continues at coordinate 104,096,208 of NC_138868.1, read as the reverse complement.
CATTCAAATATTTTATTAAGCCTACTACATTATCAGGCAGTAAGATGGGAGAAACGGCATGTTGTTATGCTGATAAGAAAGATCCAGTAAAGAGGAAAGAGTTAATAATGAAGCAGAAACAGAGAAGAATTGCTAGACTGAGTAAGCAAAAGAGAACTGCGTCTAGTGCACAAGAGAAAGGGCTGGTTTATATCTGGAGCAATTTACCCAGAGCAACGGGAGAAAGCAGAGTATATGAGCACAGAGGCAGTTAATCAGGTGGGTGGAGATGGTGGTAGGAGTTTGTGGAAATTCCTTTGTTATTGCTTCTATTTCCCAGTGAAATAGGAAGTATTGCCACCAACTGAGAGTGAGGATGGAGAAGGAGGTATTAGAAGTTGAAGAGAAAATGAAAGGTATAAAAATGTGATTTAGGAGAGTAGGTCTGTGAAAGAAGTGGGGAAATGCATTATGATTGCCTGGAAGGAGTAAGGGCCCACTTGAGATCAGTGATCTTGAATTTAAAGCAGACAGTGCTGCATATTTTTCTCCAGCTGCAATCAGCTGTGGAGGTATAAGTGTAGAGTGGGTACAAAACAGGATTAAACTTAGGTTACGTAGACTTGCTCAGTAAGTATGATGAAGAGAGAATGGGCAATGGACTTCCCTGGTGGCGCAGTGGTTAAGAATCGATCTGCCAATGCAGGGGACACGGGTTCAAGCCCTGGTCTGGGAAGATCCCACATGCCGCAAAGCAACTAAGCCCGTGTGCCACAACTACTGAGCCTGCACTCTAGAGCCCGCGAGCCACAACTGCTGAGCCCATGTGTCACAACTACTGAAGCCCACGTGCCTAGAGCCCATGCTCCGCAACAAGAGAAGCCACTGCAATGAGAAGTCCGCGCACCTCAACAGAGAGTAGCCTCCACTCGCTGCAACTAGAGAAAGCCTGTGTGCAGCAACAAAGACCCAACACAGCCAAAAATAAATCAATAAAATAAATAAATTTTTTTAAAAAAGAGAGAATTGGCAAGGAAGTTGAAGATAAATGTAAAGAAGTCATTACAGTGACTAACCTTGGGATTAAAATAGTGAGGATGGAACTCGGGACCGAGAAGGGGGCAGATAAAAGATAGTGAAAAGGTAGTAGAATTGATGGACTGCAAGTCCAGGTGCGGTCAAAGGGTTGCTGGAGTCAGGGTACTGGAGGGAGGAAACCAGAAAAAAATATACTGGTGGTCCAAGCAGGATGCTTGAAGACAAGATCGCTAGAGGAGAGAAAGTCAAGGAAATGTGAGGTGATGACAGTGGAAGGACCATCTAAATGAATATTTAAATTACCAAGAACCATGACAAAAATTACGTCAAGAGCTGTGTTGGAGAGAGTGACAATGTGGCAGGAATTTTAATTTGAGATTGAGAAGGTGATTATTACGAGGGAATAGTGGGTGGTAGAGTCTGATAATAGGATTCAAAATGAAGGGTGGAGGAATGTGAAGAAAGAACAAGGAGGATGCCTGCTCCACTCCCAGATCAAGGGTATGAGGGTGCAGGAAAGAAAACACCTACCACCTGAGAAGAAGCAATGTCCTGAGAAGAAGCAATGTCCTCAGGGGAGAGCTGGATTTCAATTAGAATAAGGTGAAAGGTGAAAGAAACATTCAGGGAAGAGTTAAAAATTCCTCATTCATCTCTAGCTATCGTTCTCTCTCAGCCGAACTTCTTTACTGAGCTGTCTACACTCTGCTTAACTCTCTTTTACACTAGAATCCCTAGACAATAGAGTTTATTCTTAACTCTCCACCAAAACTGTTCCTGCCAAGATCATGAATAACTGCCATATCGTGGAATCCACAGGACAAATTTACTCCACATTCTTCTGATGTCCCACCTCTCTGGCTACTTTTCTGTTTCTCTGGCCTCCGCCCATCACTTAAACACTGGCATTTTTAAGATTTCATATACTCAATTTAATCTACTACCACAGCTTAAATCACCATCTATTTACAGAAAACACCTAAATTGACATCTCCAGCTTAGCCCTGTTTCCTGAGTTACACACATGCATGCACACAAGCACACACACACACACACACACACACACTCTCCTATGAGACAGTTTTACTTAACTTCTCAAATTCAAATAAAATATCCAAAATCAAATAAAATTTCCCTGCAAATCTGTTTTTCCTTTTGAGTTACATCCAAGCAAATGGTTTCACCATTTACACAGTTGTTCAAACCAGAAAGGAGACATCCTTTGACTCCTCATTCTCCTTCATTTTCCACATATAAACAATCACCAGTATTATCAACTCTAGTTCTTAAATTTCTCTGGAATCAACTTCTTCTTTCCAATCCCGCTATCACTAACCTAGTCCAGCCTACCATCTTCTTATAACTAGGATCAAAAACAGTGAAAAAAAGTAGCTAGAAAGATCTTTCAAAACCAAACACATAAGCATGTCATTTCCTTGCTTAAAATCTCTCAAAAGGTTTTCCCAACAGCCTTCGGTTAAAGCCCAAGATCCTTAACGTGGCTTACAAGGTCTTCCACGGTTTGGTTGCTATCTACCTCTCCAACCTCATCTCAAACCTCTCTCCCTCTCTCCCTTCTCCATTCACTTACTTTCTCAGCAAACATTTACTGAATGCCTATGATGGACCACTATGCTAAGCACAGGTGATGCAATGATGAACAAGCCAGACATGGTCCATGCCATACTGGCCTTCCCTCCAGTTCCTCAAATGCACCACTTTCTAACCTCCAAGACATCCCAGATGCCGCTTCCATGTTCAGAATCTGCCACTCATCTTGCTACTACTCTTCTGGCTAGCTCCCCTTTAATCTTCAAATCTTAGATTTAATGTGATTTCCTCAGCAAGATAAGTGTTCTTTGTCACTTAAGACTTGGTCAAATTCTTAGCTGTAGTACCCTGACTTTCCACTTTATAATTATTAATGAGCTTAAAATTATTTTTTCTATTTCTGGTTTTTGTACTAGACATTATAATCTTCATGAGGACAGAGACCACAGCTCTTTTGTGTTGTTGACTTATACTGACTTTACAAGTACCTTTTTTTCACATAAAAAAAAAATATTTGTATTTTAAGGATATTACCTTTCTTGAGTGGTTTGTTGTACCATCTATCTTTTTTGATGTCTGGGATGGTAATCCTTACTGATGGATTCTCAACTAGGATTTTATGCAGCAGAGCTGAAAACAAAACATTAAGACAACATTTATAAAAGACTCAAGTAGATTAGAAAAGCCTACAGCTTGTGGTATAGAACACACATCCTCTATTGTTTTCCTTATGTCCAAATATTAATTCTGGGGAAGAGAAAGAATAAAGCTACTGAATTTTTGCTTTAATTTCATGCAGTCATTCTTTGCTACTGTCTATATCTTTGAATATTCTTCCCAGAGCTGACTCTCAGTTGTTTGCAAATAAATAGAACAAGAGCTAGGTGGAAATGTTTCTCTTCACTTGATATTTATACGAAGATACCAAAAAAACCCCCTCTTATCCATTGTCAATACCAAACTTCACCGTTCCAATATGTCATATTAAGTCTTCATTTTATAAGGGAAATTTACTTTCCAATAACTTTTTAAAAAAATATTTATTTATTTATTTATTTGGCTGCGCTGGGTCTTAGTTGCAGCACATGGGATCTTTGCTGCTGCACGCAGGATCTTCACTGCCGCATGCGGGATCTTTAGCTGTGGCATGTGAACTCTTAGTTGCAGCATGCATGTGGGATCTAGTTCCCTGACCAGGGATCGAACCCAGGCCCCCTGCATTGTGAGCACAGAGTCTTAGCCACTGGGCCACCAGGGAAGTCCCTCCAATAACTTTTTAAGAGACAGTAATAAAAGCAACCATCATCCTAAGGTACCTTAATTATACTGATAAAGAATTCATTCATCTCCCAACACCAAAATAATTTCCTAATGGACCGAAGATTTAAATGAAAAAAATAAAGTCTTAAAAACATAAATGAAAACATCGGTAATTTTTTTCTAATGCTGAGGGTAGGAAAGACCTTTCCAAACATGATGATATAGTCAGAAACCACAAAGGACACGTACTAGATTTAAATAAATAAAAATATAAAACTTCTGGGGACTTCCCTCGTGGTCCAGTGGGTAAGACTCCATGCTCCCCACGCAGGGAACCCAGGTTTGATCCCCGGTCAGGGAACGAGATCCCGCATGCATGCCACAACTAAGAGTTCACATGCCACAACTAAGAAGCCCGCATGCTGCAACTAAGACCCAGTGCAGCCTAAATAAGTAAGTAAATAAATAAATACTTAAAAAAAAAGTTAAGTTTAAAAAATATATATAAAACTTCTGCATGTCAAAATAGCATAAACAAAATAAAAATACGTGACAAATTGTCAAAAATATTTGTAATGAATGCAAAGATCTAATGACATTAATATGTTTTTCAAAAACCTCATATAAAGTAAAAAGAAAACTTCCTACCAAAAATGAGCAAAACAAACACGTTCACAAAAATAGACTAAAAGCTAGTAAATATACAATGAATATACAACTTCATTGGTACTAAATTTAAAATAAAAATAAAAAACATAATATATTTCTTATATGTAGGCCTATTAGATTAGTCAAAAAAAAAGTTTAAGGGACTTCCTTGGCGGTCCAGTGGTTAAGACTCCGCACTTCCACTGCAGGGGGCACGGGTTCCCTCCCTGGTCAGGGAACTAAGATCCTTCATCCCGCACAGCATGGCCAAAAAAAAAAGTTTAAATGTAAACTAATTAGACTGTGATGAAATGGTACAAACTTTCTGGAAAACAATTTGGCAAAGTAAACAATAATAATTAAAAACTGCATACATCTTTGACCCTGCAATTCCACTTCTGGGGTTTTACTTTAATTAAATAATTTAAAGGTATGTGCAAAGATTAAGTTATATGGATGATCATCATATCTCTTTCACAGCGGTGAAAAATTAGAAAAAATCCTGAATCTCTAAAAAGGTGAACTGGATAAGTATAGTAAGCCATGTCCATATAGCAGAATACCATCACAGTCTTTAAAAACAGTGATGTAGACCTACAATTAGTCATGAAAAAATGTTCACAAAGCATTAACACACAAAAAAAAACTGGTTACAAAATAACATGTATAGTGGGATGCCATTTTTTGTGAAAACACACATACTTATAAATAATATACATATATAACAAACACATAGTTTTTACTACAAAATATAGAAGCACATATCAAAACATTAAAAGAAGCTATTCCGTGGGAGGGAGGGAGATGCAAGAGGGAAGAGATATGGGAACATATGTATATGTATAACTGATTCACTTTGTTATAAAGCAGAAACTAACACACCATTTGTAAAGCAATTATACTCCAATAAAGATGTTAAAAAAAAAAAAAAAGAAGCTATTCCTGAGTGCTGGGATGATAAGGGTTGGATTTTACAATTTTTTAAGTTATTATTCTTCTACTTCATCTATAAAGATCATGGATTATTTACGTAATGATTTAAAAGTTAAAAAGAAAAAAAATGTAAGAAAAAAATTCAAACAGCACTAGGCTTCATTATCCAAGAAATCAGTACTTTACATCAAAATAACCCAGTTACCTAGAGGAGCAGAATCGATTTTTTTCCAAGGGTTGAGGTATGTTTTTTTTTCTTTCCAATCACAATATTCCTGACAACTATCACTAGGTTGGTCCCATGGCAATTCTGAAAAAGAAACAAGTCCCAGTTTTCTAAGTGTTCAAATCATTATACAATTTTAAGGGAAAATAATCAATGACACAAATCCAGTAAAAGTTTCCTCCAAATTAATTCAATATGGTTTCCAAACTAAGAATGCCAACTCTAAGAAATTTTAGAGGCACTTCTAAGGTAGATAGTCCACTTCCTGCCTTACTCTTTTCCAAAAGTATTCACATGAATTTTAAAAGAGGGTTACTGTGATATTTCATTTAATAGCTATACATACTTCATTTTTAAAAACGTTAGGGGGCTTCCCTGGTGGTGCAGTGGTTGAGAATCTGCCTGCCAATGCAGGGGACACGGGTTCGAGCACTGCTCTGGGAAGATCCCACATGCCGTGGAGCAACGGGTCCCGTGAGCCACAACTACTGAGCCTGCGCGTCTGGAGCCTGTGCTCCGCAACAAGAGAGGCCGCGATAGTGAGAGGCCCGCGCACCGCGATGAAGAGTGGCCCCTGCTTGCCGCAACTGGAGAAAGCCCTCGCACAGAAACGAAGACCCAACACAGCCAAAAATAAAATATATAAATAAATAAAAGATTAGTATTTAAAAAAAAAAAAAAAAACGTTAGGGATTAAAATTTCCAACTTAGTTATAAATAAGTTAATATTAAAATACTATCACATAAATATGGATCCCCTTGATTCATTTCATTTATTTTGGTATAAGAAACCTGGCTTTCCTAAGGACAGGAATTTTATCATGATTAAAAAACTCAAAGCTGCTGCATAGCACAGGGAGATCAGCTTTGTGACGACCTAGAGCGGTGGGATAGGGAGGGTGGGAGGAAGGCTCAAGAGGGAGTGGATATGGGGATATATGTATACATATAGCTGATTCACTTTGTTGTACAGCAGAAACATACACAACATTGTAAAGCAATTATAATGCTCCAATAAAGATGGAAAAAAAAAAACGCAGAAAAATAAATAAATAAATAAAAAGCTCTTACCTCCAGCCAACATTGCAGTAAGTACTATTCCACAGGACCAAACATCAACTGGTTCTGCATGAAATTCTTTTCTCTTTAGAAGTTCTGGAGCAACATACGGTAAAGTACCACACATCTTGTTCAATAAACGCTCACGATTATTATGCCGAAACACTGTTGCCAAGCCAAAGTCAGAGATTTTGAGGTTATCTAAACCAAAGGAAAAGAGGATGGCACTGGATAAAAATGTTTTGTAAATAGATATACTTAAAGGAGTTGAGTTGTATTGGAAAACCACTGGTGTTATGACCAAAAAGAAATTTTAAAAAAGAAGAAATAAAAGACATCATCATATGGTTAAAACTAGAAAAAGGCCTTATGGCTTCCATTAACTTAAGACAAATATTGTCAATACACAAACAGTATGGACCAGATTAAAGAAAGATCCTGGAGTCAAAGGGCCTTCTAGAAAAGAGCACTCCAGACTTGAACACTGAAAAGAGAGCCATACCCTCATCGGGTTGTGCAGAGGGCGGGAGGGAGACATCAATAACATACTAGGCACAACTTTTCCAGCAGCGGACAAACCCAGCTGGCTGGACCGAAACTAAAGACCCACAAACCACCAGAACTTCTTGTCAAGGTGGCTAAGTTTAGAAAAGGAGGATGAACTCTGTACAGAAAACAAACCAGAAGAGCAAATTTCCACTCTAACTTCCCATCTTCAGCACACACAAGCTATAGGTAGAACTTTCACCTTAACTACACTTAGTGAATATCTACCATAACTGAGTGACACTGTGCTAGCCATGTAGGTAGATAAATTACTGAAGACTAACAATAACAACTGCTGTTGAGGTTATGAAAATACAGAACATTACAAGATCTTACAGAAAGGGAATCTAACCTAGTCTTCAGAGATAGGGGAGACTCTCCTATTATCAGGTATCAACTGGTACAACCTTTTTAGAAAGCAATCTGGCAAAAGATGCCAAAATTTGAAATACTCATGCTCTTTGAACTAGGAATTCCCACTTCTAGGACCATACCCACAAAAATACTTCCACAAATCCACAAACATAAGGATATCCACACCATAACCATACTGTTTGTAAATAACCTAAATGTCCATCAATAAAGAAATGATTAAATCTTATAGTACACATATACAATGAGATTATGTAGGTAACAAAAAACAAACAAAAAAACACAAGGTATATCTATATGTACTGACATGGCATCAGGTATAAATGGAAAAAACGGCAAGTGCCATAACAAATATTCATTATAACACAACCTAAGTTTTATATTGGCCTGTGTTAATTTATAGAATAGTCATCACTGCCTTATATTTTTTTAAAGCTAGAAACAACTTAAATGTCCCAAAACAGGGGACTGATTCTTTAAAAATCAATTACATCCACCCAATATAATATGTAAGCCACTGATGTTTACTTCTATGACTTGGGAGGTAGCTACTGTAATTATCCTTTTAACAGCTATATATGACACAATCTTGACAAATCACTGAGATTAAGAGTTCCAAGTTACCTATAAGCAGTAATCACTGAAAATACTAATGGATGACCACAGTATTCCTTAGAGTCTGTTGTTTCACTATGTCTGTGATGTAATACTTAGAGAACTGTATATAATAAATTTTAAATTGAGGAGTGTGGTTACTTCTGAGAAAAAGAAAGGGGCACACATTTGGAAGGAATACAGAGGAGGACTTCAACTATATTGATAATGTTCTATTTCTTTTTTAAAAAATATTATTATTGAATAGAAACAAAAGATTATTTATATAATATGCAAGATATGAAAAATCATTATAATCAACATCCACTCACCTAACACCTAGTTTAAGTACACTCTATTTCCTTTGAAACCTCCTATAAATCCTTCCCTTTCCTAACCGCAATCCTTCCTTTCTAGAAGATTTTACGTAGCTTGAAACCTATATTTAATAAAAAAAAGGACTTAATTTGTATATGAGGAATGGGAAGAATTGATTATAATACCATCAAAGCTATTAGTATTCAAAAAGTAATGGACATAGAATGAAAAATAGAAGCAAAAGGAAGTCTCCCAGCTTGTGCTCTCGTTTCTTGGGATTCATCAACAGATCATTCTACAGTTCCTTTTCCCAATACACCAAATTTTTTGAATATCTAAAATTTTGCTACATACTTTATGGAACAACTTGCAGAAGGCTAAATAACCAAAGAAGGATCTTAAGTAGCTAGGTTAGTAGATGGGTTAATAAAAAGATACCTAAAAGATATTAACCAAAATATTAACACTGGTTATAACTGATTGGTGAATTTCTGGTGATTTTTTACTTCCTTTTTTATACTTTTGATCTTATTTCATGATTACTTTTATCTTTATAAAGAGAAAAAAAAACCAGTATTTTTAGTTTGGGAACAAAGTTTTCACATTTCAGATATTACATACTCACATCTCCATTATTTATATAAGCTGGCTTAATTTATCCCCTTGTATGAAGGTCAATTATAGAGTTCAGAAAGAGGTAGAAGAAGGCTGATAAGAACATACACTGGTACTTATGATGGGGCACGATAATGCCAGAAACACTAAACCTCAGGGTTGGACAAGATGTGAAAAGTACTTTGGTCCAACCAGCCAAGCAATGTTTAAATTCCCTTTACAATATTCCTGATAATTAATAATCCAGTGTTTGAATCTCCCGTTAAAAACCTACTACAGGGACTTCCCTGGTGGCGCAGTGATCAAGAATCCGCCTGCCAATGCAGGGGATGTGGGTTTGATCCCTGGTCCGGGAAGATCCCACATGCTGCAGAGCAACTAAGCCCGTGTGCCACAATTACTGAACCTGAGCTCTAGAGCCCATGAGCCACAACTGCTGAGCCCACGTGCCACAACTACTGAAGCCCTCGTGCCTAGAGCCCATGCTCCGCAACAAGAGAAGCCACCGCAATGAGAAGCCCGTGCACCACAACGAAGAGTAGCCCCCGCTCACCGCAACCAGAGAAAGCCCGTGCGCAGCAATGGAGACCCAACGCAGCCAAAAATAAATTAATTAAATTAAAAAAAAAAACCTACAACAAAGCAACCTATTAAGTTTTTGGGCAGATCCATTAATGAGGGTCATCCTTGTACTAATCCAAATTGCCTCCATATAGTTTTCACCCACATACTGTGAAGAACTGTATTTAACAATTAGCAAGTTTCCCTTGAGTTCCTCAATTATGCCTTATTTTACATAGTTTCTAGCCCTTTCATCATTCTGGTCACTCACCTATAAAAGTACTTCAGTAGTCTACATGCCTTTCACAGTACTGTCCCAAACACCTATTATTCCCGCCGTGGCCTTCCAGAGAAGTGATGGACTGCTGCCTTCCTCATTCTCACCTTATCACCTTAATTTTCCAATGATCAAATTACACGGGTGACTAATATGAAGTCTGCTGCCTAGTAAGTCTTTTTAAACCTTCTTTGCTGCCAAAGACATGCCATTAAACTGTACTTATTTCGTTAGTTTTTTCAATCTAAATACTGAATTGAGTAACAATTCAGTATGTGTTAAATCTGACCCGCCTCTCTGGTCTGCTAAATTCATTCATCTAATAAACATTTTTGAAAACCTACTATTTGCCAGGCACTATTCTAACACATTAAACAAAACAGACAAAAATCACTGCCTCATATGCAGTGGATATTTGTCACCTTTTTTGATCCTGATTCTATAAGCTAACACTAACACTATCCATCCCTCTCAGTTTTTATGACATCCATAAAATGTAAGTAAAAGCCCTGCATCTTTATCCAAGTCATAAATTAAAAAGAACAAATACGTCAAGGCTAAGGTCCAGGGTATTTCAATTTCATATTTTTTGCCCTGAAATTTCGGTAATGGAAGGCCTTGATCCTGCCTTTGTATGGCTGTACTAAAATGATTAGGTAGCAGCGACAAAATGCTAAACTTACCCCTTTCATCCAATAGGAGATTTTCTGGCTTAATATCCCTGTGAGTTATTCCAATACCATGCAGATAAACCTAAGAGAGAAGCAGAGGAAAGCATACCAGAATAGGGTAACTTACTTCACTAAGACTAATTTTAAGTAAAAGTTAGAGACAACTGTACCTACCACCCCTGCCATGAGTTGATGGAAGAACCTCTGAGCATCTTGTTCAGGCATGCCTATGTCTGGCTCTATAAGAATTAATTATGAAAGTTAGTTCACTAGGTAAATATAGTCAGTCATCGACCACACAGTCTCCTAATTCTAAAGTTAAACATTTGTGATCGTACTTTAGCAAAGAGAATCTAATGCTAACAATTAAAGATTCTGGAGTCCACTAGTACATATAGTACTTAATAACTCACATTTCCCCATGTGCTAAGTGGCAAAAATAAATTAACATCACAGGAAAAGTACAGAGAAATAACAAACTATCACCCAAATCAAGAATGCAAGCCATACCTTGAAAGCCCCTACTTATACTAACCATGATTTATTTGATATCTTTCAAATTCTCCCCTAATTTCTTCTAAATGCTATGCCAATATTTTTTCCACTCCTGAAATGTAATTGTCAAAGTGGAACCCTACACAAATCTAAGTTGATTTCACTAAATACTTAACAACAAATTTAAACTTCATATAATTTCTCGCACTACTACAAAACCATGAATTCCTGTGAAGTTCCTTCAGGAAATAGTTTTATTAAGAAAGGTTCTATTGTCAGTTATCTTTTTATATTTTTATCTCCCTCATTAACTTTTGATTTCTTTTATTCTCAACTCTTTTCTGAGATAGATATTGAAGATTCTAATAATCACTTTTTAACTGCTAATACAGTAGCTCTAAATAATAAATTTAGATCCACAGAATATATTTTATGTACTTCTTAGTGTTCTTTAATATCAAGACTTTGAATCTACACAGAACATTTAAGTAGCAAGCACAGAATTTACTTAATATATATAAACCAATCGTAGAAAATTCTCAATTTCACTTATGTAACAACTTGCTATTATTTTGGATCTGTAAATGTATGCAATGATTTCATGAGACTAGAATGTCTACAAAGAAAAAAAACTTTTTCTGCATATGCATACATCACACTTATGATACTTCACCATGAGACCACAGTTTATCATTCTTAAACTCTACAAAATAGCAATTCCAACTGAAATCACTTATACAACTTGGGAAAAAAGTTTCTTTGATGACTCTACATATGTATTCAGTGTTTACATAAGTTGCAAAAACAAGAAAATTTACTCCAATTTCACTATTGCATAAGCAAGTCTGAATGGACAATGAACAAGCAGCAGTCCCAAGATTAAAAAACAAATTTAAAAACTTATTTAGCATAAGAATTATCTTCAATCTTTTCCATACCTATTCTATCAAAAAGTTCTCCCCCACTACAGTACTCCAGAAATAGATACTGGATATTGCCTTCTCTCCTGTGACCATAGAATTTCACTACATTCTCATGATTTAACATTTTATTGATACAAATCTCTTTCTTAATATTTTCTGGACAGTCTATGGCACGCTTCATGTCCACAATCTTCACTGCAACTGCTTCTTCAGTTCTTCTATTCACAGCAAGTTGAACTCTAAAAAGAAAAAGGAAGAGTTATAATATTCCAGACATTTGAATTATATTTCTTTTAAAACTTCAAAAGGTTAAACATAACTCATCCAAAACTATTTTACCTTTATTAGTTTCTCCACCTGGGAGAAACCATGGGAATGGTTTCTGCCATGTTCTCAACAGTACTACTCCTTTCTGAAATGTGAAGTATGATAGCTCGTGTTCCAAAGAAGTCATTATGCTATACATCCAAGTCATTTAATACATTCTTAATGAACTAAAATGGGATAATAGCAATTCTAGGCCACATCACATATACACATGCTCTATTCATTTAATTTGTTTTTCTTCCACTTTTACTGAGCTATAGTTGACATAAAGCACTGAAACGATTATCACAAGTTTAGTGAACAACCATCATTTCATATAGATACAAAATTTTAAAAATCGAAAAGATACATATTTTCCCTTGTGATGAGAACTCAGTATTTACTCTTTTAACTTTCATATGTAACATACAGCAGTGATAATTATATTTATCATGTTGTACATTACATCCCTAGTACTTATTTATCTTATAACTGGAAGTTTGTACCTTTGGACCACCTTCATCCAACTTCCCCTCCCCCACACCCTGCTTCTGGTAACCACAAATCTGATCTCTTTTTTTATGAGTTTGTTTGTTTGTTTGTTTTTGAAGCATAATTGACCTACAACACTATGTTAGTTCCTGTTACAAAACAGTGACTCGATATTTCTATACATTTCAAAATGACCACGGTAAGTCTAGTTAGGATATGTTGCCTTACAAAGATATTACATAGTTCTTGACTATACTCCCCACACTGTACATTTCATACCGGAGACTCATTTATTTTGCAACTGGAAGTTTGTACCACAGGTATTTCTCTCCTCCCCAGCACCATCCTCCCCTCTGGCAACTACCTGTTTGTTCTCTGTATCTAACTCTGCTTCTCTTTGTTGTTTGTTCATTTGTTTAGTTTTTTAGATTCAGCCTATTAAGTGAAATCATACAGTGTTTGTCTTTCTCTGTCTGACTTATTTAAACTTAGCATAATACCCTCTAGGTCCATCCATGATGTCCCAAACGGCAAGATTTCATTCTTGCTCTATTCATTTAATTGTAATAACATTACCTAGCATTTATTAATCCGATACTATATGTGTCTACAGTAACTGTTCTAAGTACGTGTGGGATATGCCATTTTACAGAGGCACACAAGGACATTAAGAAGCCTGCCTAACAAGACGGGAATAAAGACACAGACCTACTAGAGAATGGACTTGAGTATATGGGGAGGGTGTGGGGTGAGATGTGACAGGGTAAGAGAGTGTCATGGACATATATACACTACCAAATGTAAAATAGATAGCTAGTGGGAAGCAGCCGCATAGCACAGGGAGATCAGCTCGGTGCTTTGTGACCACCTAGAGGGGTGGGATGGGGAGGGTGGGAGGGAGGGAGATGCAAGAGGGAAGAGAAATGGGAACATATTGTATATGTATAACTGATTCACTTTGTTATAAAGCAGAAGCTAACACACCATTGTAAGGCAATTATACTTCAATAAAGATGTTTAAAAAAAAAAAAAAAAGAAGCCTGCCTAAGAACACAGAACAATGACCGGTAACGTGACTCCACAGTCTGTTCATTTGCTCATTTAACCACTATGTTTGAACCCCAGGAAGGAGTATGTGGGAGGAGAAACTGACTTCAGAAGTCTCCTCTAGCTCTTTAGGAAGAGAATGTTTTTGTTTTGTTTTGTTTTGAAAGGGAAGAAAAAAAATTAACCCTTACAGAAGATTGTGTAGCTTCAGTTCCCCAAAGTTTTAGATTTCAAATGCAAAGATCTGTTCTCCAAAACAACCAACTTGTACTCAAAGGAGACAATAGACAGAAAACTAAAGCAAGCGTGAAGTCAGGGTAAAAGGACTCAAACTCACTCTCCATAGGCACCTTCTCCCAGGGTTTGCACCAAGTCCCAGTCTTCCACAAAGGGCACTGCCATGACTCCACTAAGTCCCGCGGCTGTAAAAGCAGGAACCCAGAAAAGACGGTGGATGAGGACACGCTTCAATCATCTGTAAAGCCGCTGAGCTCCGCCTCTTGCCGTGATTCTTCAAGGTGAATCACAGCTCCTGGTTTCCCCTTACACCTCATCCGTATTTTACCCAAGTCTTTAAAGCACAAGCAAGTATTCTAAACTCTGGCATTTCGTTGGTAACTCACAAGCCTCATTCCCACGCAAACGGCAGGCTGAAACCCCGCCTTCCAGGCGGCCGAGGAAACGTACCAGTGGCGCGGAGGAGTTGGGGGACCAGTGCTTTACGGTGGGGAACCGGGGAGGGTGGTGAGAGGTGAAGCGTCGGGCTAGAATAAGGGGATGCGGGCTAGTGGAGGAGGAAATAATCGCTACGAGGACCGCAGCCGCTCCTCCCGACCCGCTCACTCCCAGTTCCCACCCCCGCCCCGTCCCCAAGGCCAGGAGGAGCCCGGGGCGGAGCCAAACTGCCCCAAGAAGCGGAAGGAAGGGCTGGGTGACACGCGGACGGCTGGGGCCCAAATCTCGGGTGCTCTCGGCCAGCAAAGGAAGTCTTCTCTCCAGTCCCCGTACAACGGGGACCGCCTGGCACCCCACTCCTCCACCCTCCGAAACCGCCCCTCCGCAGGAGTCTCTCCGATCCTCTAGGCTCGGCGCTGAGAACTTTCTCTCACTGTGCCCCTCCTAAATCATATAGCCCCCGAACTCCGGCTCCAGGCGCTTTTCCCCCCTCTACCGGCCGCCCTTCCTCACCAGGCCGTCCTTTGCCCGCCACCACAGGAATCCAAATGTAGGGCTATTCCCGCCAAAACTCGCTGGCGTCACATTGTCGCAAACGCGCGCTCCCTTGCCGTAAAGCAAGGAGGCGCGCGTTCCTGGGCCGGCTGCTCTGCGGATCGGGCCGGCCGCTCTGCGGATCGGGCCGGCCAGGGCCTGGCGCCTGCATTCCCCGCAGGCTCAGGCTGGCCGGGGCCGGGTTACTTTCAAACCAGGAGGAGATCCTGGCTGAAGAGGTTTAAGAACTGCCGAGTGCATCGGTGTGAATGACCTCCAGGCCCAAACGCGAAGTGGGACACGGCGTGTGACCTCGGCCGGCCGTCCTCGCGCTCCCGGGGCTCGCAGCACCGCGGGGCTCGCTGCCGCCGCCCCGGACCCCCGAGCACCTCGCCCCGCTGCCTGGCAGGGTAGCGAGGATCACACTCCGTAAGTGCTGTCTCTGTAACTTTACAGCGCGGCCCAGATAAAACTGGAGTCGAGAAGCCAGGGACAGCTGTTGAGCATTGATCCTGTTTAGAATGAAAGGAACTTTGTGATGGGAGCGAGAAGCATCAAATACCGGCCGCACTGTAATGGGGGGTGGGAAGGCATCGGGATGAAGAAAGCTACTCTTTTGTAGCTGGAGGTAATGTCAGGATAACCAGTTTTACCATGTCTTGTCCGAACAGGCACCAAAACAATACCTCCACTCAACCTTTTTTAAGGAAGTGCAACTGCATAGCTTAGTTCTACCAACTCTCTCTTTAATGTTTAAGAAACGGGCAGGTAGAAGCAAAAACGCTGCATTTTACAATGCAAATTTTAAAAGCAGAATAACCAGTTTAGGTGCCAAAGTAAATTCTGAAAAAGGGACTGGCTAGAGAACAAAACAATGTGGAAAAACTGAAATAGATACTCCCTCTCAACAGTAAACTAGACTGGGAACTCAAGGCGCAGGCAAGATCATCTATTCTCCAATTCTTAAAACTGGGCCACATACAATAAGCATAACTAGCTCTTGATTGTGATACTGGTAAAATAAGTGTAAAATATGTTACACAAAAATGCATACATTTGTTTAAAGGACAAAAAACAAGACCAGAACACTTCGAAATGCTTATGTGAGAAGTTTTTAACCGTGACATCACTGTTTAGGTTTCGTATAATAAAGTAAGTTTTCCAGATCGTTTACTCCATTTTCTCTAGTTTCTGCACTGCATGCTGCAAACAAAGAATATGAAGAAAGGAAGAGGAGGACCGGACCGGCACAGTTCCTTTATGTCTGGTTAGAATTAAGGTATCTTAGCCTGAAAAAAATAAGGCATACACATCTCAGGCAGAGTGTCAGTTAAAGAATAGATGCTCACAAAAACTTGTTCCCTTCTGAAACCTTACTAAAATAGTAAATTTTAAGAGTAAATTTTAAAATAAATTAACTTAATAATGAAATATTAAATTTACTATTTTAAAATAGTAAATGTTTAAAAGGCAATAACCCACAAACACAGAACATGAAAAAGAAAAGTTTTGCAAAGTGGAAAGTCTTTAGATGAATGGTAATTTAGAGGAAAGAAAGATGAATCCTAAAGCCAGCAATGGGAAAGCAGAAAAACAATTTGGTTTACATCATAGAACTCCCTAAAGGCTCAAGTTGAATTAGTGACAACAGGTACTGAATGAGGTGAAGGTGGGGCTAAAAGAGGGTGAAAGACTATGTATGAAGCGAATAGACCCTTGGGTCCCCTCCCTCCTCTGTGTATACGAGGAACTGCCCCTCCCCGAAGCTGGTACTAGACTTGAGAGGGTAAATACATGGTTATCTGAACTGGAGAGCATCAGGCACAGTTAAGGCTTGGGTACCTAACTGAAACCAAAAGGATTAAGTTTATGCACTGAAGGTTGAACCTGTGAGCCTTCTTTCCTCACTTTACTCCCAGAAATCTGGCAGCCTGGCTTGTATCCTTCAGAGGACATAAAAGCCTTCTCGAGGGAATCTTACCTACACAGAAAAAAAGATCTAAAGATACCAATATCAGGGATTTCATAATGTAACAACTCAGCCAGATCACAGGAGAATGAAGCCCACATTCAATAAGCCCCACCCCACCCCAAACAGACCTTCCAGTCAGCTTTTTAGGGTCCCACTCTTTAATAAGAGCAAACAAGCAAGACTTTGAAAAGGCCTTTAATATGAAAGATGTCCAAACAAAGGAATATTCAAACAAAAAGCTCTTGGATATTAAAAAAAATACATGATAGTAGAAAAAAAGTAAACAAAATAGATAGGTTAGAAACAAAAAGTTTAGGAAATCTCCAGAAGGAAGAATAAAGATGGGAAACAGAGGATTAAATATAAGAATATTGGGAGACTAATCTAGGAAGTCCAAAATCCAAGTAACTTATTTTTCACAACAAGAAAGGGAGTCGGGGGAATCCACAAATAACTCAAGAAAATTTCCCAGACAAAAGAACTTGACCTTCCATACTTTTTCCATACTTTCCATACTTTTCCAAACTTGACTTTTCCAAGTTTAAAGTACCCAGCTTCTGAACACATCATTGGGAAAATTTCAAAGTAGTACATACAAAGAGAAGATACTAAGAGGTCTGGGGAGGGAGTGAGAGGGAATGGACACATTAAAAAAAAAATAAGAATCAGAATATCATTGCATTTCTCAGCATTTAGAAGACAGAAGACAATGGGCCAATGCCTTCAAAAATAATTCTAAGGAAAAGTTAATCCCAACCTGGAACTCTATACCTAGCCAACCTATGAATCGTGTGATGACAGACACTCAAGATCTCAAGAAATGTATCTCCCACACACTTTCTCAGGAAGGTAGTGGTGATAAATCAAGAAAGAAGTCAGGGGATTAACACACAATATGACGGTGAAAGGATACACCAACCCAAGACGTGTGTAGCAAACCTAGAGAGTAAACCAATCCAAACTGGAATATACCAAAACAGAAGACATCTCTAAGAATGAATACCTAATGAGTTGAACATACTAAAAGGAAGCTGGCACAAATGAAGGTGAGTCTGGGGAGAAATCAGTGACAACTACAAAACACAAGTGAAAAAACTCCCTCCAAAAAAAAGTTATGCAGAAAAAAAAAAATAGTAACAGTATATATACCACATGGCCTAGTTGTGAAAAGCCTTAAGGTAAAAACTACAGAGTTAACCTAAACCATAACTATAATAGAGCCTTGAGATGGTAAGAATATGTGTGTCCATGGGAATAGCAGGATGGTGAAAAAGAACCAAATCCTCAATTTCCACACCAGAAAGTCAACAGATTAGATACCTAAAATTGAAAAACCAACACATAGCAAAATAAAGCAAGTCATTTAATGATATGGAGGTAAGTAATATGAGAATCAGCTGAGTTGAAAGTGGGTACCTTGGGGGGGGTGGGGGGTGGAAAACAGTGTTGTTGCTTTTTAGAATTATTTGATTTTCTTTTACACTAAGTTCAGTGTTAACAATGGAAATTAGAAGTAAATTTTTAAAAAAATATAGCTTCGTGTAGCCTAGAAAGTAACAAAATTAAAATCATAAGAGTAACAACTACAGTGATAAAGGGTTATCCCATTCCTACAGAGGCAAATCACTAATGATCTCTAACTGGTATTACTCATATTTGTTAAAAAAACAAACAAACAAACAAAAACCCACCTCTGAATAACCTCTTCCACTAGGGAGGAATTCTGTATATAAATCAAGTCATGTATTTACATATAGTAAATCAAATCTTACATCAGATCTAAATCTCACCCACAGTTGAAGCACCTGGTACATAAACTGGTTTGGAAGGCTGCTTCCTGGGTACACAGGTAGACCTGAGCATACCTTTAGGAGCACCATTTTGACTTATCTGAAAGTCATGTCATTGCTCCTGTTTCTTAAACAGGTAACAGTAAAGAGTTACCTTGTATTTTTTTTCTTTTTTTAATAACTCAGGGTTTATACACATCACTGACATATGTCTTAAAATACATAAAATACCCTATTGTAACTGAACATAAGGCTGTTTGTCCTGACATTAAATATAGATGGAACTCCTGTGCTTTTTGTAGCTAATTTGGCAAGGGCTTCAGAACCAGATCATGGAGCTTGTTAGTGATATATAATAACAAAGAGGCTGAGACTAAGGGAGAGAGCAGCTCACCTTTAAATAATCACAACAGTTTTAGTGCATGAGCTAAAGGAAATCGCTAAAGGATAAGTGAGAGTACTGAAAAGCTAGATTTCAGATAGATACGTATGGTTACAAATCAGCTAATTCAGAAACACCTACTGACCATCAAGTTCTATACACAATGTTGGAGGAGTTTCTTCCTCTCCATTGAGAATAATTTCACTGTTTGCCTTAAGTCTTCAAAACCACTGATTTAGTATCACTGGATTTACTCCTGCTCAAAAAAACACCTAGCTAGTCCCAAAGAACACTGGTGAGATCAGGTCTGGCTAGCCACCTTCTGTCCCGTGTAGTCAAAGAGCCTCTAAGGACAAGAGATGTTGAGAACAGCGACATGATGGCAATGCAGCTGCTTTTCCTGCC
The DNA here is from genome assembly GCF_965194805.1 of Balaenoptera borealis. Lineage (NCBI taxonomy): Eukaryota > Metazoa > Chordata > Mammalia > Artiodactyla > Balaenopteridae > Balaenoptera > Balaenoptera borealis. Next base: position 104,076,539 of record NC_138868.1, on the reverse strand, counting down.
CAGAAATGGCACTCCTCTGGTCCCACAAACTTTTATTCATTCAGTAAAAGCTTACTGAGCACCCACTATGTGCAAGGCATTGGGCTAGGTACTGCAGTTTTTGAAATGACAAAACTGTTTGTATATGTAGGATCTGAGCTAGTCCTTGATAGTTCTCCTGATTTGAGAGAGAAAGACAGAATGCCCCTATGTGGCTCATTTAGGGAGCTAAGAGCACAGATGAGGTCTGTTTTCTGTCCTTCTATCAGCCCAGCATAAACTTTAGGCTTCCTCAAATCAGTCATAAGTCAAAACAAATAAGGCACATTTTTAAAAAAATTCCCCCCTTTAATTGACCAAAGTAAAGCCATGACATTTCATTTGGTAACCTGCTCAGAATTATAAAGATCATTCCATGTGGCTCAGCCCATACTGCCCAGGACAAAACCTCCAAACAATTCCAATCTCATCGCGCTCTGTTCTTATAAACTGCATATTTTTAAACCATCTTCTGCGCAGTAAATGTGACACACTCAGTGTGAGGCAGATCAGAGCCGAACGGACGTAACATTTATGTCCTTGACAAGCCTCGATTATCCAGGTCCTTCACCTGCAACAGAAAGGTATCAGTTTCATATTTACAATCATCAGGTTAACATGGGAGAGCTTCTCTACTGAGCTGGGTTCACCCAGATGGGGACAGATTATGTTGGATTATGCTGCCTGGTTTGGCTCTGGTGTGAGACTAGCTACTCTTCTAAATACAGCAAGAGTTCTCAACCTTTTCTTACCTAAGAGATATAACACACTTCTGTGTGACTCTCTATGCCATAAGTTCTTCAGTGGGAGAGAAGAAAATGTAGTTCGAAAACACACACACACACTCTCCTTCTCTCCCTCTCTCCCTCTGTCCCTCTCTCTCCCCGCACCGCCCCAAGACTGACAGTCACTAAAACAGATCAAGTCTAGCACCAACTGGAAAAATATCACTGTAACCACTTCTAGGATGACAGAAGGCTGGAGCGTCTACTTTCTAAGAACAATCTAAAATAAAAATAGAAAGATTCTAAGTGAGTCACAAGCTACTTTTTAGACATTAGAAATATCCCTATTTTATAAACATGTGGCCCCGTTTTTAAGCACTAGAGCTGCTTTCTCAGCGTAACATCTGCTCACCTTGTATATCCTGACCAGCCAATGTTCTGTGGTATATGCTTCCTCCAGGACATCAAGCTCAAAGTCTTTATTCCCAATCTCAGCATTGCGAACACGGTCATAGCCTAGTGGACGCTCTAGAAAGTGACAAAAAAGGAGACACACATCTTTCTACAGTGCTGATTTCCTACAGAAATACTAAGTCAACTTGATTAATCATCCCACTGGAATGTTATTCCCTAGCATGCAGTTTGTTTAGAGAGTAGGGCCTGCAGAAAAGGACATCAGTTAGTAAGGGCAAATCAAGTGTTACCCTAACTCACGTCCCCTCCTCTGCTTGGCAGAGCGCATGGAGGTTATCTCTTCTAAGAGACAGAGGCTGACTTCCAAGCACCTCTGTTCCTGAGGATTGCCACCCATGGCCTCTGTGATACACTAGCAACCCTTCTGAACCTATCAGATGTCACAGGCCTGCATCTAATTCAAAAATAGTCCCAACTGCAGAACTAAGAAAGGAAAGAAGTCAGAAAGAAAGACTTAATCAAATTACTTTCAATTTATCTGAAGAAATGTAAAGTCCTTTATCTCACTCTATCCCCTTTCACATTCCTTTCTCCACTACAATACCTTTTAATGAGAGGCAATAAAAAGTAATGGGCAAAAGCACAAAAGCTAGAGCCAGACTGCCTGAGTTTAACCTGACTCTGCACTAGTTATGTGACTTTGGGCAGTTAAGGAACCTACTTGTACCTCAATTTCCTCATATATAAATGGGAATAATATTAGTGTCCACCTTTTGGATTGTTGTAAGGATTAAATGAATTAGTAGATACAGAGCACTTAAAGCAGTGCCTGGCATATAAAAAACACTGTATGTGTTAGCTATTACTGTTCTTACTGTTGTTATTAACATTATCAGGAATCACTCACTGGCTTCTGTGTAGACCTGTCCAAAGCGGTAGTAACACATCTTGTACATGAGGCAATTGAGCAGCACTGGAGAACCCTCACGGTCCACACGGAATTCCCCAGTTGGAGTATAATAATCGTGTTCCTTGATATGTTTGCCTGTATCTGTGCTCCCTCCAATCCGGACCATCCACAGAAATTTGTTGATGTCTAGACAAAAAAAAAGAAAAAGAAAAAACTGCTGTTATCACAAAGGTTGCTGGAGCTAAATCACCTAATGAAAGGTCACTATGTCTAAGGAAATTCCCCCAAATACTTTTCTAATGGGGTATAGTACCATTTAACTCTAAGTTATAAAAATAACAAAGCTAATGTATGGTCAAAACTTTTTTCCTCAAAATACATAGCTTTTCCTATAGATTTTCCTGTAGACTCCTAAAATCCTATGCTATTGGCCCAGACTTAAGTCATAACTGAAGTTAGTCCCAGGTATTAGCTAGGGCTAAGCTGTCCAATATTCTAGCTATTAGCCACATGTAGCTACTGACACTTGATATGTGACTAGTCCAAATTAAGATGTGCTGTAAGTATAAAATACATGCGGGATTTCTAAGACAGTCCAAAATAAAACAAAAAAAAGTGGGTAAAATATTTTGGTTACACATTAATGTTTTAGATATATTCAGTTTAATAAACTTATTAAATTCACTTTCCCTGTTTCTCTTTACTTATTTTGATATGGCTAATAGAAAAAAAATTTTTTTAATAAATTTATTTATTTTATTTATTTATCTTTGGCTGTGTTGGGTCTTCGCTGCTGCGTGTGGGCTTTTCTCTAGCTGCGAAGACTGGGGGCTACTCTTCCTTGCGACACGTGGGCTTCTCGTTGCGGTGGCTTCTCTTGTTGCGGAGCACGGGCTCTAGGCATGTGGGCTTCAGTAGTTGTGGCACATGGGCTCAGAAGTTGTGGCTTGCGGGCTCTAGAGCACAGGCTCAGTAGTTGTGGTGCACGGTCTTAGTTGCTCCACGGGACGTGGGATCTTCCCGGACTACGGCTCGAACCCCTGTCCCCTGCATTGGCAGGCGGATTCTTAACCACTGCGCCACCACGGAAGCCCCACTAATAGAAAATTTTAAATGACGTATGTAGATCCCACATGTCACTGGATAGCACTGACCTAGGGAGTAGCAGCTTTACCAAAAAGGTAGAGAAGAGAGAATGTGCTCCCTCTTGATCTACAGTTGCAAAGTTACAAACTTCTAAAGCACATGTATGAGAAGTCAACATTTCTATGTCAAACACACTACCAGGCTCCATAAATACTGATAGCACCATCAACTCAGGTTATCTCCTAGAATATGTCACTCCCTGTATCTCCCCCAAAGGCTTTAGGGAAATAGACGATTAGTATATGATGAATCATTGATCCATAAGAAAAGATTCCTACTGCCCTACTAAAAAGGGTTCCAGGGAATATCACAGTGGTGAAGAACACAGACTCTGGATCTTAGCTGCCTGGGTATGAATTCCCACACTGCCAATTCTAGGTGGTGACCCTGAACAAGTTACTGAACCTCTCTGTGCTTCAGTTTCCTCACATGTCGAATTAGAAAGACGAGCGTATCTGCAACGACAGGGCTGCTACAGTGTTATGAGTAAGAGCATGTTACCTTACATATTGTTTGTCACACAGTAAGTATTCAAGAAATAATATTATTATCCTCATGGAATGTCTGCAATCGTACCTCCATGTTTCAAATGGAAAACCTGAAGCACAGAGACTTGCCTAGACCACACAGCCAGAAATAGGACCAAAAATAAAACCCCAGAGCATCAACTCAACTATCTTAGAGTACTGATATTATAGCTCCCTGGCAGGATGTCTGAAGCAAAAAGCTGACGAGCTTTGAGAATGGAAGAGTGCACAGCAAAAGAAATGATCAACAAAATGAAAAGGCAACCTATGGAATGGGAGAAAATATCTATAAACCATATATCAAATAAGGGGTTAATATCCAAAATATATAAGGAACTCATACAACTCAACAGCAAAAAAAACCCCAAATAATCCAATTAAAAATGGGCAAAAGACCTGAAAAGACATTTTTCCAAAGAAGAGATTCAAATGGCCAAGAGGTACATGAATGAAAAGGTGCTCAGCATCACTAATCATTAAGGAAACACAAATCAAAACTACAATGAGGCATCACCTCATACCTGCTAGAATGGCTCTCGTCAAAAAGACAAAAGACATGCTGGTAAGGATGCTAAGAAAAGGGAATCCTTGTGCACTGCTGGTGGGAATGTAAATTGGTACAGACACTACAGGAGTCAGTAGGGAGGTTCCTCAAAAAATTCAAACTAGAACTACCATGTGATCCTGCAATCCCACTTCTGGGGATATATCCAGAAGAAATGAAATCAATATCCCAAAGAGATATCAGCAGTCACTGCAGCATTATTCACAATAGCCAAGACATGGAAACAACCTTAGTCTATCGACAGATGAACAGATAAAGAAAATGTGATAGATATATATACGTATCATGGAATACTAAAGATTTCAGGGAACTATCCATTTCTACCACATACGTGTGTACATTCGCATATATAAAAATACATATGCAGGGCTTCCCTGGTGGCGCAGTGGTTGGGAGTCTGCCTGCCAGTGCAGGGGACACGGGTTCGAGCCCTGGTCTGGGAAGATCCCACATGCCGCGGAGCAACTAGGCCCGTGAGCCACAATTACTGAGCCTGCGTGTCTGGAGCCTGTGCTCCGCAACAAGAGAGGCCGTGATGGTGAGAGGCCCGCGCACCGCGATGAAGAGTGGTCCCCACTTGCCGCAACTAGAGAAAGCCCTCGCACAGAAACGAAGAACACAGTCATAAATAAATAAATAAAAGAACGTGAATTTCTTTAAAAAAAAAAAAAAAAAAAAAAAATACATATGCACACAAACATACATACATACACAAATACTTTCCTGTACTATTTGGATAAATTATTATTATTAGCAAGAAAAAAACCTATAATCACACACAACCAAATGGTGCTGAAACAACTGTTTGTGAAAGTTCAAGTCCTTGGGACCACATCCCTGCTATCATCATTCTTCCTCTGCTTGTACAAGACACACCACACATAGAAACTAGTCTTATTACTCTATACTGACACTTTACATATACTCTCCAGGTGGATTTGTTAAGTCTGTCTACATCAGAAGCCAGACATAATCTAAAATCTGAACATCTCTAAGAAGCAACCTCATATTCAAAGAAAATAAGACAGAAATATGAGGTAATTATTAACTGCAGGAAAACAAGTTATTCTAGATAAGAATGTAACCATGGTGTACAGGTTGACTCAGCAGTAAATAATATTTACTTAGTCATGATGAAAACACTTTACCTGGATTTAACCAAAAACTGATCATTAACTCTATTGAGAAGATGCAAGACAGAAAGGGGGAGGGGATCACACAAAGAACTAAATTCCTTATCTACCTTAATAAGAAGTTGACACAGGGTATCTAAAATGATCGCTCAATGAATAGCAGGATATACATATTATTTAGAAATATGTACATAAGTACTAGAAGAAATAACTGAAGGAATAATTTTCCTGGGAACTGATGTTATAAGGTAGTTTTACGGGCAGAGGACTACCATTTTTTATTATAAACCTTCAGAAGTATTTAACATTTTAAAATATAAACAGGTATTGCTTTAATTTTTTTTTAAGTTTTTTTTAAGGCAGAGAACTATATTTGGATGATTCTTCTAAACACACGATTTTGCTAATAATCATAGGGAACATGGTTAACATATGCCATATAAATATATATATATAAAACATTTTAAGTTGGCAGATGATTCTATGGCTTAAACCCACTAAAAAATGCTAATTCTTAAGCTCATTTTCAGAAGCCTTATATTCTCTATTGTTCACTGGTTGTGGAACTACTCCTAGGTCTTTAGACAATTATAGCATGCCATACCTACATGAGAAAAATTCTTTATATCTACTTCCTAACTGTTGCAAAAAAAAAAAAAAAAAAAAAATCAAAATAACCAAACCACAAGTTGCAAATACTTAGAAACTTCCCCAACTAAGAAAATATGTTGATAAGATATTGGTGAAAGGATAGAAAAATAGGAGATTCATCTAGTTTTCTTAGAATCTATGCCTTGTAGCTAGAAATAGAATCAAGTACATTACCATCAGAGGAATACCCAGTAAGGCCTCCAAAAATGACCAGCACATAGCTAACATCAAGCTCCCTCATGATCTCATAGGCTTTTTCTTCTGTGGATGCCATTGCCTAGAAAAACACACACACATTTCTCAGCGCAAAATTCCAGGCCATATGATCCCTCATGGAGAAGTATTTCCCACTAGACCCTGTGCATCAAACACTCAAATGACCCCTTCACCTTACCTGCCCTACTCGAGAAATATGGGTATTATTCCATGTGTTGTTATCCACTAAAATTGTCCGATTTGCCATAGCTGTAATCTGGTAGCCATAATCCCACCATGACATGACCTTCGCATCCTGAAAGAAGAATGGGAGATGGAAATAACAAGTTTCTCACTGCCTCCAAAATCCAATACAAGAGGGGTGGAAGGGCATCTGACAGGAAGTGAGATATTGCTAATTAATCAGTTTCTTCACAGAATAACATATGCCCAACAAGAAAATACATCTTGGTACCTGGTCCTACATTTACATACAATCATGAAATCTCAATGCAAATTAATACAACCCAACATTGCCAATACTTTCATCCCAGATCATCTTATACAAACAAGCATAATGGTGTGGGAGGTGTAGTGGGCTGTGCAATATTTCCAAATAAACAGCCCGGTGTCATCAGATAACTGTATTAAATAAATGACCAAAAACAAAGTCACAATAATCAGTTACTAAAAAGAAGGGGGGTGGGAGAGGGGGAACAAATCACAGGATAGGACGAACAAGGATTAAGAAATTCTTATAAGAATCTAACTCAGAAGTGCCATTCCCAGTAGCTATTGGAAAGAAAATCACTTCAGATTCTCAAAAGGTATAAACCAAAATGTTAAAAGTGGTTATCATTAGATGATCCTTTATGGAAAATTTATGTCTTTTTTTTCTTTTTTTTGCTTCTATTTTCTGATTTTTCTACAATAAACATGTATTAACTATTTTTCCTCTTTTATAATTGGGATGGCCTACCTCATGATAAAATCACCATGCTGTCAATACAAGTGTCCAAGCAGAGTGCAGATAATTACCAGTAAAGGTTGCTTAAAGAAAAAATCCTGAATCGAATGGAGGTTGACCTTTAAGGCTCATTCGACACCAGGTTCGATAGTTCCAATTTCTCCAAGCTTTCCGCCCATCTAAAAGCTATTTGATTCACTATAACATCAAATGTCTCTCCCTTCCTCCTACCGCACAATCCCACGCCTCCCAAATCTTCACCTCTGGAGTATTGTGACGAAGCCAATAGTATGCTTCTCGAAAGTCATCAAAAATGATCCTACTACCATCCCCACCACGAGCAGACAGCACAATGGATGGAGAGGAGTAGGCCTCGCTGGTCACCCAGGTTGAATGAAAGGTGTAGGTGATGAGAAAGAAAGCCATGACCAGTATCATGCCACTTGCCACCTAGACAAGGAAGAAGAACTGCGTTGTAAACCAAATTAAATTTATGTAACATAGAACAGCTTCTTACACACAGTCAGTAATATAGATGAGATGACTCGGAATAAATTAGAGGCTATATGAGTTCATTCCGACTTCTTGTGACAGTGCTCTACTTTACTCCCCCTCACTCAAACAAACAAACAAACAAAATACAAATGCAAACACACACACACAGACACACACAGTTCCCCAAGCTAGTTCTTTGCGTTGCTTAATTCTCACTTCATTCTTAATAGGGTAGGTAGAGTCCTGTTGTTTCTTGTTCTTCTTGTCTGGTCGACTTATGTCCAAATTCTTCATATAAGTGGACAGCACCTGAGAGACTCCAATGCCAGAAAGAATGCACATAACAGGCGCCAACACTAGCATCAGACGCACCTAAAAAAAACAGGAAGCAAGATCACAATCGGTGTTTTACAAATTACAGATTTCAACCTATTAGTAGATGACGACATCAATTTAGGGGTTTTCAACAAACATGATTTGTCAGTGGAATGGAACAAAATAGAAGAGAAAATACTTGATACATCTATAGTAGAATATATATTTTTTTAAAGTTTGTTTTTCAGTTCTACATGTATATATGTATACCCTGAGCAATGATATGATATAAAATGTATTTCTTAACTGTGGCTTGGGATCAAAAAAGTGTGAGAAGCACTGACTTAACTGCAATATATAAACTCTCTTCTCTCTTTTAACAACCTAGCACTCAGAACCCAGGCCTTTAAGAAAAAAACATCATCTCCCTTTTTAAGACACCAGAAAGAGAGGGGAAGGAACCCGCCCAGGGTCACTTTCTCCAACAAGTGACACAGCGCGTCTCCCTAACACAAGGGTTATGAATCCAAGGAAGGTGGGCCCCACAATCAGAATGTATGAGTGCCCCATACGTTCCTGGGAAGGATCAACAACAGTGAGCAGCCTTACCACGCAGCCCCTCGAGTGCTCAGAGGGAAGCCCCTGCACAGCATCAGCACTGAACCTGCCGTGCAGGGGGACGAAGAAAACCCTCAGAGCTAGGGGTGGAAAGGTTCGCTAAGACTGCACGCATTCATTCCTCACCATCACAGCTGAAAAGTACATGCTGGTCACACCATACATGATGATGAAAATCCGGGCATCCGACAGGTTGCTAAAGCAGTAATAGAGACCAACTACAAAAGTAAAAGTAAAAAGAAGTGAAAACCTGAAAAAACAATCACAGATACATCCAAAGAAGTTACTACGGCACTCTTTAAAACAGCAAAAAATCTGAAACCACATAAATGTCCAACATTAAGGATGTAGTTAATTACAGAATATTTATAAAATAGAATAAAATACATCAATTAAAATACTGCTGTGGAAGTTTATGAACCATATGCCTTCTTCTTTACACACCTCTGTACTTAAAAAACAAATGATATATCTTAAATATTATTTCTCTAAAGTAATACTAAATAACATAAATTATCATGATTATGAAATTTTAAAAGTCAGAGGAAAAACTCTATCATCTGACTTCTAATCAATAAATAAATGGATGAATATACATCAAAGCATTAACAGTAGCAACAGGTGTGTGGTGAGAACTCCTGAAATTTTACTTTTTTAAATATTTGTCTATATTTTTACAAATGACAACTTACTTTCATAATAAGAAAAAAAACGTTATTTTAATAAAAAAAAAAAGTCACTACCACTGGTAAATTCTAAGACATATCTGAATTGGCCAGAAGATAAGTTAGATGAAGAGGTTTTACAGTCAGCTATGCCTATTCTCAAAATTCAATACTGCCAAGAAGAGAAACGGGGAGGAGTCAGGGATGAGGGGCGGGGTATACTAGAAGTACTCAAAAACCCTGAACTAGGGCTGAACTGTAACTTATGATACAAATGAACAGAAAACTGTGAGACTCTGAACTTGCCAGTATCTGCAACTGTTCAACTTCTGACTTCTACTCTGCTTCAAATATTAGAAAAATGTGCTTAGCCATCCTCTGTACTGCATAGATAAACAGGCAAAAAACAAAAACAACAACAAAAACACAAGGATGAGGGTATTTTACTTATTTTGAATCAAATGATGATTCTTAGAAAGAAGACCACTTCAGAACAAGGCAGACAGACCTGGAAACATGAAGACGAGAAGCTGCAGGTCGAAATAGTACGAGGACCAGGTCGTAGGCTGATGCTCAGACACAGAGGCGATGATGGGGATGTTGTTCTTAGCATAAGAAGGATCCAGCAGTGAGTAGAAACGCCCTGTCCAGGGAGATATTTTTCCTGGAAGCAAAGAGGCAACAAATACTTCACAATTACTTCTGAAACAAAATAACATGTGATCCTAACTAATCACAACTTTCCATTTTAATAAGCTTCCCTGAGACAGAGGAGGACGAGGTTTTTGTTTAAATGCCACCAATACTTTGAGAATTTCACTCCTTCCTTTCTTTCAAACTTGAGAGTGCTTTTGTCAGCACAGTCAGTAGAATAAAGTCAGGTTGTATACAAACTCAGAGAGAAGGGAGGCAGAGATACTTCCTAGAAGGGTTTTAGGACAAATCTGGTCAAACCAAGGCCAATGCTATAAACTAAGTCACTCAGTCCTCCAGTGCTGCTCTGAATACACAGAGTCTTGGGCAAAATCAAGTCAGACTCTGAGAAGTGCACGTGAGGGAGATGAAGAGAGGAGGAAAATGTGGCATGCTACCCAAACTAAACAGCCACGGTTTTGTCATATGGGATTAGATGAGGCCACACTGTAGGGCAAGCAATGTTAGGATTTCTCCCACCTTACCAATAGGAAAGAAAAGGACACACACACACACACACACACATATAAAGAGGAGAAAGATTAGCATGGTAAAATACAGTCCTGTCACCAAGTGTGGGTCTTCTGAAATTAAGAGCTGATCTAATATGATTTTCTTTCTATGCTGAATCCAGACACTGGCTGACAAGAGGATTGAATGTGCAGAAGTTGGACTTTATGTGCTTGAAATCAAGAGAAATAGGAGGAAAAGAATGAATCTTTCTGTGGCCAGGAAATAACCCATATTTTTGGAGTTTATTCTATGTTCATACCCATTTACACTTAATACTAAAAGCCTTCCCTACCTGTCAGCATGAGGAGAGCTCCCACGGTGAGAAGGACAAAGCCTACCAGGGAGATGACACTTCGGAAAAGAACTTCAAATTGCTGTGGATTCAACTTGCTGCGTAGATAATCCACAAAGGCATGGATCTGGCAGAGACCAAAGACCCCAAAGGCTGCCATGTGCTCTGATGAAAGGACGGGCTGTAGGTGAAAGCATATGTATGAGACCGTTAGGAAAAGAACGGGTCCAGCCTTGACCTGAATTATCCTGACCAAGTTCAGACCAAAGGGTCCAATGAGTTCTAAGGCCACCAAGGAATTAAGACCAATCTAGAGGAGGGTCTAATTCACCTGCCTCATTTTCCAAAGAATATTTAGAGTCCCCCAAAGTGTACCACACTCTATCATTATCACATCTCTGGCCTTTGCTCAGGCTATTTCTTGAGCCTCGATTGCAATTCTCACTTTCCCAAAATTTGCATTCACGGAAATTCTGATCATTCAAGGCCCAATGCAAATACCATTTCCTCCTAATCCACCGAACTGAAATCCATCACTCTCCTCTATACTCCACACCCTTTAGATCTCTTCCATAACTTAGACCAATGGTCTCAAACTCCTCCAGGCATCATAATCATGGCAGGACACAGGAAGAGGGGGGGTTTAGACACAGACTGCTGAGCCCCACCGCCAGAGCTTCTGATTCAGCAGATCTGTGGCAGGTCCCCAGAATCTGCATTTCTAATAAGTTCCCAGATGCTGCTCACCCTGCTGGTCCAGGAACCACATTTCTAGAACGACTAGACCGCAGACTAGTGGTTCTAGAAGCATGTGCTTCTCTCCCAACAAGACTGTGACTTCCTTAAGGACCAGAACCACACTTTTACTTTTAACATTTCCCAGGTATTAGCAAATTGCATACAGCAGGCGATCAGTAAAGAAATACTTGCTGACCTGAATAAGGGTTCCACTTTCGTAAGAATTTTACATGAGAAATCACAAATACCACGTTATTCTCTGACTAAATAGCTGTCTCTTAACCCTGTGGGATAATGCGGTTAAAAGGTTCAGGCTTTGCTTGCTAAAGAACTTTCACTTAGGCCCGAATAAAAGTTCAGGGGTCATTACTATTAAATGAAGTCATTCACATTAAAAAGGAATGAAAAAGATAACTGTGATCACTCACATTAACTCAGCTCAACTAAAATATCCCTCCTCCTCCCATAAACCTAAGCCAAGTTAGGAGTCATTAAATTCAAACTTCATGAACAAATATTAACACAATCCAGGAGGCAGACTTTAATGACCAATGACTCTGTTGCTTCAGTTAACAGAAGCAGTGTTAGCAAGGTGAGACCTGTGAATAAGTTTTACTATCCTCACCAGAATTCAAGATAAATCAATTTAGTTGGAACTGCTTAGAAAAAGTGGAAGAAGCTAAAAACCCCACTCAGTCTAGGGCTCACCTGGAAACCCACAAAGGAGATCTGCATGGAAAGAATGGTGCCCAGGCAGTAAACAGTACAGTAGGCCACATAGATCCGGTGGGAGAAACGTCCTGTGAGCATCAGCACCAGTACATGAAGCGGGATCAAGTTGATCAGGAACACATACCCTCCCCATGAAGAGACCTAGGACGGGACGAAAGAGAAAAGTTCGTCTGAGTACTCCTCCTTGGATCACCACCATTGTACCTTAGGATGTTACCTGTGACCTTTTTAAAGAACATCTCTTTACAGTAACCAAAAACTTTATTTACACCAAGTGGTTTAAAGAGTTTAAATAACTGACTTCTTTAAGTAGGAAAATCAAATTAACACCCATCACTGTAACTCAATCCTCTGTTCGCTATGGCTCCTGCCATCACGATCACAAAACAAGAGGCCCCCAACTCTCAGCATTAATCTGGATACACCCTACTGTAAGGTCACACAGAGGATTTAGGGATTCAAGGGAAACGTGAGCAAGTGGAAGCAGTTAAGTAAAGAAGTCTCGGTGTTTACAAGATTGAAGAGAAAAAAATATACGTCAGGAAAGGAAAAATTTAAGGGGAACACACCAGAAAAGAGAGTTGGCCAACCAATATGTACCCATAGGAAATATAATATCTGGAGACCTTTAAAAATTAAAAAAATTATCTCTATCTTGCTATTATACAGTGGATATCCCTGCCTGCCTTGGATTAGGCTTTGTATGGACACAAGAGACAATAAAGACTTTTAGCCTCTAGTTCATGGTCTCAAAGGCCAAGAGCTACTTCCAATTTATATCAGTCGATCCCAATACGTATTCAGACAGAGAGACTCCTGAAAGTAGGGAGTGAAGAGTTACCATGTAGAAATAAGCAAGGGCACACTTGGCTGCCCAATAGATGGAACCAGTCTTTACTGCTTTGATCCACATGTAGTAGGTGAGTAGCATGCAGAAGATGGCAATCCCTGCAGAAAGAACACAAAAATTCAGTAAAAGGCCATGCTGGAATAGTATGTAATACTGTTCTGGAACAAACTACCTGGATTCATATCTCAGACCTACTACCCATTAGCAGTGTAATTACTCTACCTCCCTTTGTCTCAGTTTCCTGTAAAAGAGTCCATAATAGTATCTACTTCATAAAACTGTTGTAAAGACAAATTTAACTATTGCATGTAAAGCACTTAGAATACTACCTAGCATGCAGCAAGCACTCAGTAAGTGTTAGTCATTATTACTACTATTCTTTCCAGGCACTAAATTCCCTGCTGTTTCAGTCCTAAAGATATCCCGTACTATCAAGCACCAGCCTGCCTCTACATCTTACCACAAGCTGGTCCGTATGCCCTGACTGCCTCTCTCCTTAATATTTGCCTAACGAAGTTCCAACTTCAGGGCCCAGTTCAAATACAACTACTTCCAAAAAGCCTTCCGTGATCCCCAAATCTGAATTAATCTCTCCTCTCACCACGTTCCCAAAGTACTCTGTTCACCCTTCTCTCATGGCACATAATACTATCTGCCCATTATTATTTATTTTTATAGTCTGCATTAATCTGTGTTAATAGATTATGGGCTAACATAAGTTTATTCATTATCTAATCCTATAATTCCTTAATTATAAGCCAATACTCCTATTCATTAACTATCTTTATAATATCTAACACTGTTTTACCAATAACATTCAATAAATACAGGTTGAATTGGAAATAAGTCAATAAAAGTCACTTTAGTTTTAAGAATATCCATTCCTCTCATCTAGGAAAATAAAGCAAATGATTACAATGTTAAAACAATAGTACCAACCAACATTAAAACTTAACTCTACTTTTAGGAGTACAGAGATGAGCCAAAGGCCTTATATAAGGAAAATTACCAGCTACCTTTCTAGAGGAAATGACAGAGAATATAAACTTGTCTGAGGTCCCTTCCTGCCCTTTTTTTTTTTTTGGATGTGGACTGTTTTTAAAGTCTCTATTGAATCTGTTACAGTATTGCTTCTGTTTTATGTTTTGGTCCCCTGGCCGAGAGGCATGTGGGATCCTAGCTCCCCGACCAGGGATCAAACCCACACCCCCTGCACTGGAAGGCAAAGTCTCAACCGCTGGACCGCCAGGGAAGTCCCTTCCTGCCCATTTCTAATCTTCTCACCCAGACACCATTTTTGCTATCACTAAACAACAGATTTGAACCCAGATTCTACTGCACTTCATGAAGCTCTACTGGCTAATGAGGTGAACAGATCCTCTTCAGCACTTTAAGTCTTACCTTCATTATCATAGGAGCCAGCCACAGATCGGGAGATATAGCCAGGAACTACAGCAATCATGGCAGCAGCAAGAAGTCCAGCTCCTGCATCCTGTAAGACAAGAGGGGTAACAGGAAGTTAACACCAATACATCTATGAAAGAGAAGAGAGGATCCGCTAGTCCATTCTGCTTACAATGGGCCCAGAGGACAGTCTGACACTTTCCACGGTAGATGTGGTGCTAGAAATGCTAGAAATGTTCGCAGCACAAGAAAGTTACATACTTCACAACCAATTCCCCGCGATGATGTCAAGTCTGAAACTGAGTACACACATGCTAAGAACAGACAAATCATGTAAGCTGTCAGATGCTACCCCAGAATGGGCTGTTTGGCTGGAGTATCCCCAGACTTATGAGTCCCTACCCCTAACAATATCTGCACACCACAGGAAGACCAGTCACACTTCTACAAGCTATTCAAGGACAATCAAAGGAAGACCATAAGTATTTGAGCTAAAAAGCCAACAAAGAGAGGTGACAATCTCTCTGGATTAAAGATGCCGGGAGCTTAGATAATAAAGCTGGAATATTCCTAGCCAATCTGTGAACTCAGGAGAGAGGAACAACAAAGTATAACCCACACTCCAGAAAAGGAAGGACTTGTCTGTTCGAAAGAGTCAAATTTGGAACAAGGGCAGCAAGGAGAAGGATGAAAACGTTTCCAAATTAAACGCAAGTTTCCCAAGCCCTCCTACTAGTCTATCACCTCTCAGGTATCTCCCTGACACAATAGCCACAAACTAAGAATAGCATCCAGGGAGCCAGAGTCAGCAATGCAGAAACCTAGAAGAGAGTCAGTATCACGGAGCCTACTACAAAAGCCAAGTGGTTTAAGAATTTTTAAATAACATTTGAAAAAAAATCAACAAATAATTGTTAACTGTCCATTTCCAGTAGGAAGAACTAACCACTTCGGAACGCTTCTTGTAGTTATTTTTCCTCTCCCTTAGATTGTGAGGAATTCAAAATCTAAACCTCATTTTAAATATTTTTTTCCCCGTATGTAGCAATTTATATTTGACCTTCATATGTTCTCTTATAAGGATAAACAGTTGCTAATGATAAGAAACCACATATTCTAGGGAGGAGCTGGGGTGAACTCAGTAATTCGGCTCAGCAAAAGCTGTCTTTAGCCCCTGGCTCCCTGCCCTTCTAAGGCTCTCAGTCCCCCACCCTTTAGCATCAACTTGAGAGGTTCAACAACATTCCCAAGCCTCCTGTCACCCCAAATCCTTCACCTTGAGCTCTTTGGTAAGGTGGTACGTGACGATGGTGGTGAAGGAAGAGAAGAGAGGGGCCAGGAACACACAGACATTCCGAATGTCGATGGTGATGTGGAAAAAATGGAGGACATGGTAGATTGCAGCAGAGGTGATCATTAAGCCTGTAACAAGAAGAAGAAAGGCCAATAGGTTATCCTAGTAAGACAAAGACCTTAAGGGAAAGAGAAAGGGAAAATCCAAGTATCAATAAAGTGATAAGACAGGTTTTGACAAACCACCAGAAATACTAATACAGAAACTGCAGGAGGCCTATAAATTTCTCTCCTATGGATTCAAGCAGAAGTCCAGAATTTATGAAAAACTACCCATGCCCGCTCTCCCATACATGTTCTCCCTTCTATATAAGATCTACTTTTAGGAATCTGCAATCAGAATGAAATTACAAGTGTCACAAAACGAAGATATTAGAAATAAAAGACACTGTTCCATTATATACAAATATCTTACTGCTGTGAAGAAAAAAAATCCTGTTCCCCTCACCTGGGTAAATTGTTCCTCCAATGATTCGTCCCAAAGGGTACCAGGCCCGATCATCAAACCAGTTATGGAATTTATAAAATCCCTCCTCAGCCAGGAACCGGGTAGTCCGATAATTAAAGTACCTATAACAAGAAAGAAATGAATTGTGTCTCCTCCTCTCCATACCCAAACACTTGCCGCAATTTGCAGTGACTTTTGCTCCTCAGGTTACATCACTGAGGAACTTATCATTACTCCAATAAAAGTCAGTTTGGTACCAAAAAGTATTTCAAGCATGAAAAATCATTTTACATCACCATAAGCCTCCTCATTTCTAGCTCCATGCTTGTCTCAGTTAAAGCACTGCTTCTCTCATAAGGAAATGCAACCGTAGTCTAACCTTATAAGAAAACACTCAAGAAGGATGCTTCACCAGGCTGGCATATAGTAGGCATTAGCCCCAGTCAGAAAATTCAAGCACTCAAAAGACAGGACAGCTGAGATGTGGACACCAATAGACTTGACTCTTTGTAAGTGGCGGGAACACACAGAAGAGTATTTCCATACCACAGGCAAGGGGACAAGGATAACTTTAGGTGATGAGCATCTCTAAAGATGTGGGTGTAACACCATACGCAGGATGAACATTTTTTAGTCCGCTCCATAACACAAACTTCTTAATAAGTGTTTAAACTTGTAATTAGATCTACTCATGTTGTTATCTAAAATAGTTCTGAATGCCACCTCCATGGGAGCATAAAAATACAGACTACATAAAAAATACCTGACATAAAATGCTTACAGTTATACATGGACACGGTTCTTTAGGTCCAAGCTATGTAACCCCTTCTCTTAAGTTTCTCATTTAAAAAGAAATAAAAAAGAAAGACAAAAATATATATGGAAATAATAAAAATATAAACAAATAAATAAAATAAAGGGAGTTGTTTAATCACTAAAGATAATCATGACTAACCATCTTTCCTGCCCACCCCTCTAACCCTATTTCCTCATTGGTCAGTCAAGTTTTAGCAGCTGAAGTAAGTAGAGTAGCAGATGGCAGAAATCTCTATCCTTCTGGTTGTTGCTGATGAATGTTATTTTGGTAACTGTCAGGGAGACAGAAGGGATGAGGGGAGCAGGCAGTCAACATGTGTCAGAATCATGTCCTTTACCTAGCAGTAGGAGAGGCAGAGTGAGACAGAGGAAGTGCAAGTTAGTGGGAAAAGGTCTGGCCTGGGTTCACACCCTGGGCCTCAGTTTCCTGCTCTGCAAAAAGAAGTGTGAAATCACATGATCTGTACAGTCCCTTCCATCTCTACAACTACAGAGCAGATGCTCTTGCTTTCCCTGACCATCTCATCTCAGTGTTCGCTCATCTAGAGGGTCTGAGAAAAAGCCCTAACAGACTGGTGATCAAGAAACAAAAGGATATAAGTTTCCTCATTCATGAGAGAGAAAAAAAAAAACAGAAAAAATTGATTTGGGAGGCCCCAAAGAAAAGATCTGTATGCCTCCAAAGTGCTTTCAAGTATCTACACAAAACAATACGACAAATTTGCAAATACATGCAGGTATTAAACTTGAATCAATGCTCCATAAACTGAATATGCTATTTTTAAGATATCAATGATGTTTCAAGAACCTATGATTCTGGTTCTCCAAATTTTTAATTAAGCCTTAACGTTAGGTAATATAATATTAGTTACTCCAGTGTCTAGAAACAGACAAATGTAGATTCAAATCCTGGCTCCTCCATTTACTCTGTGTGTAACCTTGAATGGTCTCTGCCAGCCTCAGCCACATTTGTGGAAAGGAGACACCACTACCTCCTTCTCGTAGGGTTATTGTAAGGATTTATAGATAATCTGTAAAACAGTTCTTGGAACAAAATGAAGCTCAGTAAATGTTTTTCACCTATGCCTCTTTTTATCTAATAAAATCTCCAATCCAACTCACAGCTTTAAATTTTCCTCAATGTCTTAGAACTTAACTGACAGGCCCAATTTCTATCATATTCACTGTTAAACAGAAAAAAGCCACAGATCTCAAGTTCATGACCTATAATTTTTCTTTTGAACCTCAAACACACACCAGGCCCAGGCCCCTTTCCCTCAATCTGCAGCATTAACTGTCTACCAAGCTGAGAAGCCAGGCTTCTCTTGGCTTAGCCAGACCTGAAGTGATAGGCACACCAGCAACGCCTCTCTCATCTTTTAAGAATTTGAGAGACTCTCTTGGTTTCAAATTCCAACAGAAATGTTTCAAAAGGAGACAATTATTTCCTTTGGAAAACTTGAGAGTTTTCCCCCCAAAATGTATAGAAAGTCCATCCCCATCACGGAGAGCTCACTGGAACGTGAATCTGAAAACCATGAACCTAAATGCTTCCCAAAGGAAATACCAGACCAAGCAAAGGTACTCACGGATCAAATTCATGGATGACACTTTCAAATCTCAGGACAGCAAAGAGACGAGTGGAGAACGCTGCAAAAACCAGAGAACTATTATTTTAATGGTAATGTACCATGAAAAACAATAGTAGGTAGTAATATTATAGAGATAATAGTATTATCCAGCACACAAGTCACAGGAAATACAAAATGATGCTGAATAAAGTATTTATCCATTCCTCCCACACAAAAGAAACAAAGAAGTTCGCTTTCCCCCGACAATGACACCTACACTTCCACTTAAGTAGGACACATTTAACTACTTATTATCAAGGCCTATGACAACACATTCACCTACTAATATTGCACCCAATTTACATGGTCGTCTTGTATATATGTTGACCTCCCCTCCCCACAACCTTACCTCCCCAAACCTCAGTTTGAAGCAAACTAAGAGGTAAGGAAACCAAGACTACTTATGACTCATGAAGAGCTAGAAAAACCTAAGAAAACAGAGTAAGTTCTGGAGAGGTTTTCAGAAATACTAAGGCAGGCAACCACAGAAGACAAGTATCTTTTACAAAATTCAGTATCTCAGAGTCCCCAGTATCTCTTCCAGTCCTAAGAGAAAACAGAATTAGTACAGCGTGCTTCTCATTCTTTCCCAGATGATCACTAGTCCCAGCTTTTATAATCCTTGTGTTTCTTTTATTTTGCTTTCACAAAATTCTACTGATTGAGAACAGTAAAAAGAACATATTACAATCTACTGGAAAAAAACAAGGCATTTAAGAAAGCCATTGTTGATTTTTTCAAGATTTTCTCCTTTCCACATCTGAAGAAAGAGAGGTCCACATGCACACTCACATAACACAGCAGCCATTGACAGAATTAGAAGCTTCAGAAGTGTGTCCTGCTTCTCATAGGACAACCGTAAAAATCCCAGCTTGGTCATCTTGACATCAATGGGTGGCAACAGATGACACTCAAATAGCTAAAATGGAAAAGTCAAGACCATAAGATATTAAACACCTTCAATTTACCTAATTCAGTTTCATATTTTATGGTGGTAGAGAAACACAGAGAGAGGAGTAATGCACACACCAGAGAGGGTCAGGGCTAATACTAATACCCAAGCCAAGCCTGAATTATGACCAACTGGCAAGTAAGTAAGCACGTCAGGTCTGTGAGTCAAGGACGAAAAGGAATGAGACTCTATCACCATAATTCTGTTTCCCAGTCCTCGCAGCTAACAAGCACGTAAGCACAATTGGCAACAGTGTGGCACAACAGGAGTAAAGAAGAAACACAGAAAAAAGGGGGTTGGAGGAAGACATGCAAAGAAAACAGGAAAGACTGGAAATAGAGAAAAGAATAATTAAATGGAGAAACAGAGCATGCGCGAAAAGGCAGGAATGTATGAAAGAAAGCAGGGAATGAGCACAGAAGTGAAAGCAGAAGGCTGAGAAATAGAAGTCATGACTGAATCAGCACAGTTTACAGCCCTAAATTTCAGCTTCAACTGACTGGCTGCAAACTTTCTGCTCCAAATCCCAGTGGGGTTGCAGGGTCGACTACAGAGCACGACTGCTCACTCACTAATGCACGTACAGTCATGCACTCAGGAAGAGAGGGAGATACACATAGATCACTGCACTTTCAATCGCTTACATCACACTATAACTACTGCTCAGATCTACACCCACTTCCCATCAGCTGTCTCAAAGCATCCTGGAATTGACACTGCTGATTTAAGCCACTGATCCCAGAGACAGCTCATGGAACCAGATGACAATCTGGAAGGAAAAGAGAATAAAATTTTCCTACTAAAGCAAAGAAAGGTTGGGCTGGGGGTGGTGGGGTGGGGGTACTATATTAAAATAAAATGTTGAGGGAAGCAGGCTGCAGACCATCCAGAATGGTGATCACTTGGCGGACAAGATTTACCAGCACTAATTAGGAGGTTAGCTATCTCTGTTTAAGACAGCACTGCCGTCTTAAACCATAAGCTGGTCAAGGGCTAAGTGACAAAGAGTATGATAATAAAGAATATGCAACACTATACAAGACTGCAGGGGAAAAAAAGGAACCTGGATCCTTCCTGATCTTTCTCCCACTATTACTAGAGGAAAGGAGCGGAAAAAATAACACTGGACAGGGTGGAAGGCATGAAGAATCATGTATTTCTAGCTCCAACTGTGGGAAGTCAAGCATCTTTTCCATAATTAACTGTCCCAGAGGGGCGATTTTACATGTAATCCTAATCCCAAAGGAAAACCTTATCTTGCAATCAAAACTAAACACCTAACTCCAGGTAGCCCCTAATCCAGCCACATCCCTCAGGTCTGTACTTGTTTTCTCCCACGCCTGAAACAGGAAAACTTACCACCGCTGAGCTGATATGAGCCACACGCCTAGAAGACTAAGTGGACGAAATGAGAGTACTAGAACCTCTACCTGAAAACTGAGTAAAGGAGCTGGTAATTTAGGCCAGGACCTTAAGGGAGTTTCCATACTGTGCTCTCTGGTCGTGCTCGCACACCTCTAAAGCAAATAAAGGCAAAGACGCTTTCCTTAAAGCACCTGGCATCTGTCCTCCACCTCGTCTGTGCCGGCAAGCTGTGGCCCCCTGTCGCACCCTGGCTCTAGTTCCGAAGACGGCAACTTGCCCACCCGCTGGCCCACACGCTTTCTCACACTCGCCCCACCCTCCCCCACTTCTGCTCACTCCTGCGCGTCCCTCCTCCCTCCGTCTCCCACCTTCACGAAATGCAACACCCCGGACACCACCCAGCGCGGGACACCCCACCGCCTCAGCATCCTGAGCGCCATCCCCTCCAGGACTAGTCTCAGAGTCCGATCTTTTCCACGCCCTCCTAGCCTAAGCGCCCGCCCCATCCTAGATCCCCCCATCCTTCCATTCCAGGTCGTCCCCCACACGCCACACGCCCCCTCCTCTGCAAGGCCCCAGACTCTGCCCGCGCCCGCGCCCACGCCCACGCCCGACGCCGTTAAAGCCCCACCAGCGCCTTGGACTGCACCTGCCCCTAATCCTCAAGTTATATCCTAAGGTCTTCTCACCTGACCCGGCTTCCTCAAGAATCCGCTCGCCTCCCCCTGCCATCCGTTCAGCGGCGCACCCAACCTTGGCAGCGTCGGGTCCGCCTCCCGGACCGCTCCCCATTGGTTGGTTTAGGGCCAATAGGACACTTGAAGAGAGCGATAGGATGGCGGAACTGTCTGTCAGACTCGGAGGCGTGGACGAAGCCGCGCTCCCATTTTTTAACTGAACAATACAGATATCATTTAGCAGCCGGAAGGCGGGACTTCGTGCAACCGCCGAGCCACGATAGGCCGGCTCGTGAGAGCGAGAGCGCGGAAAGAACACACTCGGAGCAGTTTGGTTGAGGGCCGAGCAGTGACGTGTCGGTCTGCGGGCCGCGAAGGAGTCGCGAGCAGAAGGTGTGGCGCGTTTAGCACAGTCACGTGACAAGAAGCGGAAACTACGCGAAGGAATGGGCAGAAACTACAAATCCCGAAAAGCTGGGCTGAGGTCGCTCGCCTCCGTTTCTGAGAGTTTCGTTTCTTTAAAGGTAGAAATTGATGTTGCCTAATATAAGGTTAAAGGAGAGGTGGGAAGAATTTTCTACCTATTCTCAATGAAACCTCAATCGCTTCCCGGTCCAGACCGCTACCTCTTGTGCAGGATCTTGTCTGACAGTTCGCTCAAGAGCTATGTTTGACTTTGCTCCGGTAAACTGCGATGGACGAGAGCCCTGCAAATGTCACGAGGCATTTATTTCCCTTAAGCCCCTGACCTCGTGACCTTTAGGGCTAAAGGGGTCGTCGGGGTTCGGTGGGAAGAATCTACGCCGCGGGCTGAGTCCCCCACGGTCGCAGAGGCGGTCCTCCCAAAGCGTAGACAAGCTTCTTCCCGGAACCAGCTTGCAGCCTGGCGGTGCTTTGCTCACCCCTTTGTAAGTAACCTGCCAGTGAAAGCTGCCCTAACTGCCTCTCTTCCCCTTCTCTCCTCACACACAAAGAAACGTTGCTTGAAGGCACGGAAGGGGGCGAAGTTTCAGCAGCCAATTCCATCACCTCTCAGACACGCACTCCCACTCCCTACACATCTCAGTGAGCAAGAGCCACACCGACAAAAATGGGAGCATCTGGCAACTGTTCAAATTTAGTGCCAGTGGCACTCCTTTCTCTTCGCGGTTACTCTACTGTTGAATGCAACCGACCAAACTTACTGAAAGCATATTAAATCAGTACTTCAAAATCACGTGTAGTTTTCAAAATTTACACGACCAGGTTCACCCCAGGATGTTATGAGTCAATAGATCTGCTTTTTCGTTTTGTATTTATGTGTTCAGTGTCATTTTATTAAAAGAAGGAAACTGAAGCTGAACCTGAAGGAACTGCAGAACTTCAAGCAAATGCTTCTTCAAAACGAGTTTTGCTTTAAAAAAAAAAAAGGAATTAAAATTAGAAAGATTCCTTTACATAAAAAAAAAATACTGTTTCAAGAACATTTAAGATATCGAGGTTCTCGTTTTTTTCTTTTGAATTACTAAACCTGTTTCTTAAAGGGATATGTTTAACTTTCCAGGTGGTACAATTAAGTCAACTTTTTCAGAAGTCAAAATATACTACTAAAGAACAAAGTTCAAAATCTAAGCCGAGAATCAACTGTACTCCAATTAACAATTTCTAAAAAATCTAATGCTATTCTTAGGATGATTCTTTAATATCAGTTGATAGGGAAAGGCTTGTCTATAAGTAAAAGTCAGGATGGCAAAATCATGGGGAAAATTAAAGTTATTATAAACCCAGAGATTATATACAAACATTCAGTATATCAGTTAATCTCTCTCCCTCCTGACTTACTGGACCAAAAGTTTTGATTTGGTTCTGAAAAACTTTTTACAGTCCTATCAGTTGTTTAAAATAATGCTATTTTTAGCTTGCTTTGTAGGAGCTGTCATTCCTGTGGAGCTTTTGGTCTTTCCTGAAGTGTCTACTTACCTCTTTTATATTATTGATCCAAAGAAACACATCTTCGTCTCACCTGGAGCAGACCAGAGTAACAGTACATTTTCTTCTTGAAGATGTTCTCCCCAGAACCCACCTTTCCAAGTATGCTGTATAGCTGTATTACCAAGATTTCTTCTCAATGCACTCTGATTCCACTGTTTCATGACTCTGATTCCACTGTTTCATGTTGTTTGGTTGGGTGTTTGTTTTAATTAGTCATCTATTTCTTGGAATTTTCACTTCGATAGATTCTTCAAGTAACTTTTTCAGAAAAGCTGAATGGAAAGCAAACAATGCTTTTATTTTGTCCTTGATAGCGTAGCTAGGTTTAGAGTTCTAAGAACGAAATTGGGACCCACCCATCCCATATACACACAAGCACACATAAAAGCATACTTTCAAGGCATTACAATTTTATCTTCTGTTACTCAGAGTTGTTCTTGAGAAGTCTAATAGCAATGTGAGTCAGCCTTTTGGAGGTAACCTATTTTCCTGGTGTTTCTCCATAGAGATCCCATCTGGTTTTTTGTTTTTGTTTTTCCTTTCATTGCTTTTCACTTGGCAGTGAAAAGCATCTATATGGAAAGTCCAATTTTCATCATAAGTCCCGAAAATTTCCTGATTTTATTGTCTCCATGCTTCTGTTATTTTCTGAAACAAACGTCAGATCTGATTCTTGGATACCTCCACGATTCTTAACTTTTTCCGTGTCTTAATCTTTTTGCTCTTTGTTCCGAGAAATTTCCTCAATGTTACGTTGTAGTTCTCTAATTTAGCATCCTCGGCATCACTTCTATAAGCCGTCTCATTTTATTTCCACAACTGTTTTAATTTCCAAGAACCTCCCTATTCTGTCCCCTTTTCACAATCTGTTCTTACTTTATGGATGCAATAGTTTACCAAGTTTCTATGAAAGTAGTTATTAGAATTTGTTAACTTTTATTTCTAGAATTACTTAAATTTCCTCCAGGTCCAGGTGGGGTTACTGTGTATCTTATAAAAGCTCCTGAAATTATGCTGCTGTTAACCCTTGGTGAAGAACTACTTATCTAAATGATCAAATGGTTACTCTTTGTCCCACAGATCTGAAGGTACAACATTTAAACTTGAAATCAGAGAATGAGTCCAAGGATGGAAGCCTGAACACACGGCATAATCTCTTATCCTACTCGAAGATTCTCTGAATTCCAATGTTTTATCCAACTATGGACTGAGACCTATGGAAAATAGTAGTTATTTGAACACATAATTCTTAAGAATTTGATCATTTCTCAGTCTCCTACACCGTATTGTTAGGTCCAAGAGGACAGCAATCATCTTTTTGGTTCACCCTTGAATCCCCAGTGCCTTGCAGAGCCTGACAGAGAAGGCGCTCAAATGACTGTTACATAATTAAGTCATCTGTTCCCCTCACTTGATCCTTTACTGGTTCTGTGGACTCGCTTTAGGTTCATCCAAAATATTTCACTGAATGTACGGCTCTCATTGTTAAAAAGACCGAACTTACACTGACCCGGAGTCAGCTTCCTTATAGCTTCTGTGGGTTGGACGATAGCACAGGAGGGATGTTAGGGTGGGGGCAAAGAAGAGGGGTGGTGAGATGACTGCTGAACAGCCTTCCATCACTACTGAAGAACCAGTAACGTCTACCAGAGCAACCTCCACAGAGGTAACCACGGAGCACAGAAGCTGGACAAATGGACTACTTCTATAATCAGAAAGTAAGTGGATGGAAAATGAACAGACAGTGAACAACTATAGTTGCCCTTTTATTCCCACAGAAGTTATCCTTTAAGGTGGTTCACGAACCCCTAACCATTAGTTGCCCTCTTCTGGGTTTATTCCAGTTTGTCACAATTTCTCTTAAATTTTCTCTTGGCCCCTTACCAAGTGCAGAGCAATGAACAAGTCAGTGCATGAATTTGTCCATTTAAAAGTTTCCAACAGACTTAACATACTCAGGTCTAGAAAGCATTTACTTTGTAGAGTTACTATAACGGACAACTCAGCTCTAAATAGGATAAAAGGGTCGTGTTTTCAACCACACATACCTGTCCAAGCTGTGATGTCTGTCCCTGAAGAGAGATTTGTGAACATGATTCCTTAGATCCTCCTGGCTGTACGATTGGAACTCAAGCTCTCACTTTCATCTGTAGTGATGTGCCCTCCCTTATTTTCAGTTACTATTAGTCTGCCTTAAACTGCCATTCTGAACTTGGCAAAAACAGAGCCTACTCTCCCTTTGATCCCAATTTCCTAATCGCTGCCCTCACTGCCCATATGCTAGTGAAAAGGCAAGAGAAGTTTACACTGCTTTTGTGTACATCTCATGAAATTAGGAATACCTACAATAGACATTTGGTAATCTAGCCTTTGTACAGGCCTGGCCTCTCAGTTACACTAATAAAACTTTACAGATTCCTCACGTCCAGTGACTTAAAGCATTTTCTATAGCCAGGCACAGTGCTGGATAATATCACTTTCCTTCCTCTACTCAACTTCCCTCACCCTTCTAAGACCAGCTTAGCTGACACAAATACAAATTTCAGGCAGCAAAGATGTGGCCATTTTAATCTCATTTTAAAAACTACAACTAATCTTAAGTAAGGCAGTCGCTGATCAGTTGCAAGCTGATGAAATACCGAGGTCTTCTTCAACCACCACCTCGGCAACCTGAAAGTAGTTCTCTGCAATACTACTGTCAAATGACCAGAGATGTCTGTCACAGAGGGATATTGAAAATAAATCTTAAACTGTCTTTTACAATTTTTTGTTCATGAGCTGGAAACACCTACTTCCAAAATACCCACTATTTTAAAACCTTCTGTATTCAAACTTGGTTCACATCTGCTGGCAACGATTTTTAAATCCTTATTTTGTCCTATACATAGTAAAGGTTTCTGTTAACCAAATGTCTAATCTTTTCCCGAATGAGAATGTTCAATTCTTGAAGTCTAGAAGGCCCTCTCTTCCTTCATGAGTACACAGGATAGATGTACACATAGACTTTAAAACAACTCAATCCCAAATTCTTTCACAAGATGTTAACATGATTATAATCACATAACCCAAACTTCTTCAGGGAACATTTTTCAGAACTAATCTTCCAAATTATCCAAGACAAAGTCCTGGGTTCCATGAATATGTTTCTTGAAGTGACGACTTGTAAATTTCAACCGTTGCACATTTGTGGGAAACAAGCTCACGTTTGTGATGTCTTAAAACTGTGCAAGTGCTTTGACACCTGCCCCTCCCTCCATATTTAGTCTCTTTAAAATGACAGGAAAACAGCAACCAATCACAGGTTTAATGGGTTTAATAAGTTTACCCCTTCAGTTCCTATTTGCAGCACCCAATATTCCTTTGAAATACCAGACAGACCCAGCAGTGGCCAACAGTAAAGTTCAGACCTCCAGAGTTTAAAAGTTCAGGTTCTCTGAGCATTCTGTGTTGCAGTGGCACTTGTCCAAAATTGGTACCTCCCTATAGCTGGGGGAGCTTTAAATGTACCAGTGAAAAAAGCTTTTTCCCCTTCAAGGGAAAGAAAGAAAACCACTCCTCAAAACCCAACAGATCTGGCTGTGAGGTCTTTCCTCCTGTCCCATCTCTTCAGGCTTGTTTTTTTTGCAGTGGAGCAAGAGACCAAATCTAGCCTGAGTTACAAGAAACAAGACAGTGATGGCTATAACGGGAGTGACCAGGAGCAGCAGAGACTCCTTTACTTCCCACGTCCAATATATGTGCTTCACAGAAAAACCAAAACAACAGGTCCACAAAATACAACAACTAGAATTACAAAAATCCATTCATCCAAGGATGGTGGAAGGCGGGAAGGGGAGGTGGGAGGATAAATGGCACAGGGAGAAAAAGTATTCAAATCAGTCCAGGCACGGGGGCTGGCAGATGCTAGAAAAGAGCTGCAGAAAAACCTGTGGTCCTTTCAGACTCACCGGTGTTTAAAATCCATACTGGTGTCAGGACGATTCTGCCTTACGTGCACCAGAGACAAAAATCCCGATTCCTCAGAGAGAAGGGAATATGCACAGGGCCCTTGGCAGGGTGGGTCCTGCCTTCCCTGGTCGGGGAGGTGAACGAGAAAAAGAGCTGATGCGGCATCCTTCCAATCCCACCATCCCCTCTGGGTGGCAGGCGACTCAGTGGCCCTCAGCAGCCTTCAGTTTGGCAGGAGATGGGTGTGGTGAGGGGAACTTCTCCGCAGAAGTTGAACTACTCAGGGCAGACTGCAGGTAGACCGTCTTGTGGAAGAGTCTGTTGCTTAAGAAAACCACCAAGGAGAAGAGGCGCAACTGGAAAAGGCTAAAAGGCAAAAGAGACCCAACCTGTTAGACCCCCCAGGTGAGCAAAATTGTTTTAATTATTTGACAACTTACTTGACTACTTTCAATTTAAAATGATACAGGGGGGCTTCCCTGGTGGCGCAGTTGTTGAGAGTCTGCCTGCCAATGCAGGGGACACGGGTTCGAGCCCTGGTCTGGGAAGATCCCACATGCCGCGGAGCAACTGGGCCCGTGAGCCACAATTACTGAGCCTGTGCGTCTGGAGCCTGTGCTCCGCAACACGAGAGGCCGCGATAGTGAGAGGCCCGCGCACCGCGATGAGGAGTGGCCCCCACTTGCCACAACTAGAGAAAGCCCTTGCACAGAAACGAAGACCCAACACAGCCATAAAAAATAAATAAATACTTTAAAAAAAATAAAATAAAATAAAATGATACAGGGGAAAACAAGACACCAGAAATCTGATCAAGCACATACAGAGGTTAGACACACAGATTAGACAGGCAGCAACTGAAGAATGCACTGGGTCCTGTCAGGAGTGCAGTAGTATCACCATTTGCAGTATTGGGGCTTAGAGGAAATAAAGTTCTGTTTTAGATTAATTCTGACTCAAGAAGTACCTTTCTAGGGTACAAACTTCAAGCTATGTCTGAAGATATCGTATGCTATGTGTATTTCATTTTCAGGAGAGCTTCAAGAGAAAGTTAGTTACGTTAAGATACACACTTAGGGGCTTCCCTGGTGGCGCAGTGGTTGAGAATCCGCCTGCCAATGCAGGGGACACGGGTTCGAGCCCTGGTCTGGGAGGATCCCACGTGCCACGGAGCAACTGGGCCCGTGAGCCATAATTGCTGAGCCTGCACGTCTGGAGCCTGTGCTCCGCAACAAGAGGGGCCGCGATAGTGAGAGGCCCGCGCACCGCGATGAGGAGTGGCCCCCACTTGCCACAACTAGAGAAAGCCCTTGCACAGAAACGAAGACCCAACACAGCCATAAAAAATAAATAAATACTTTAAAAAAAATAAAATAAAATAAAATGATACAGGGGAAAACAAGACACCAGAAATCTGATCAAGCACATACAGAGGTTAGACACACAGATTAGACAGGCAGCAACTGAAGAATGCACTGGGTCCTGTCAGGAGTGCAGTAGTATCACCATTTGCAGTATTGGGGCTTAGAGGAAATAAAGTTCTGTTTTAGATTAATTCTGACTCAAGAAGTACCTTTCTAGGGTACAAACTTCAAGCTATGTCTGAAGATATCGTATGCTATGTGTATTTCATTTTCAGGAGAGCTTCAAGAGAAAGTTAGTTACGTTAAGATACACACTTAGGGGCTTCCCTGGTGGCGCAGTGGTTGAGAATCCGCCTGCCAATGCAGGGGACACGGGTTCGAGCCCTGGTCTGGGAGGATCCCACGTGCCACGGAGCAACTGGGCCCGTGAGCCATAATTGCTGAGCCTGCGCGTCTGGAGCCTGTGCTCCGCAACAAGAGGGGCCGCGATAGTGAGAGGCCCGCGCACCGCGATGAGGAGTGGCCCCCACTTGCCACAACTAGAGAAAGCCCTCGCACAGAAACGAAGACCCAACACAGCCATAAAAAATAAATAAATACTTTAAAAAAAATAAAATAAAATAAAATGATACAGGGGAAAACAAGACACCAGAAATCTGATCAAGCACATACAGAGGTTAGACACACAGATTAGACAGGCAGCAACTGAAGAATGCACTGGGTCCTGTCAGGAGTGCAGTAGTATCACCATTTGCAGTATTGGGGCTTAGAGGAAATAAAGTTCTGTTTTAGATTAATTCTGACTCAAGAAGTACCTTTCTAGGGTACAAACTTCAAGCTATGTCTGAAGATATCGTATGCTATGTGTATTTCATTTTCAGGAGAGCTTCAAGAGAAAGTTAGTTACGTTAAGATACACACTTAGGGGCTTCCCTGGTGGCGCAGTGGTTGAGAATCCGCCTGCCAATGCAGGGGACACGGGTTCGAGCCCTGGTCTGGGAGGATCCCACGTGCCACGGAGCAACTGGGCCCGTGAGCCATAATTGCTGAGCCTGCGCGTCTGGAGCCTGTGCTCCGCAACAAGAGGGGCCGCGATAGTGAGAGGCCCGCGCACCGCGATGAGGAGTGGCCCCCGCTTGCCGCAGCTAGAGAAAGCCCTCACACAGAAACGAAGACCCAACACAGCCATAAATAAATAAATTTTAAAAAAAAATGCAAACCTTTAAAAAATAATAATAATAAGGTTTTCAAAGTCCTCTGCTAACTATAAAATTCTATAAAAAAAAAAAAAAGATACACACTTAGCATTTACTGGATAGCAAGAACATGCAAGAACCCAAAGCAGATTGGAAATTTCTAATAAGTGTATCCTCACTGACTTAACCAAAATTGATCAAAAGATTGGGCTTTTCTCTGAAGTGATAAAACTTTCAGAGTGCTAGTGTTACTAAAGATTCATTTAAAAATACTTTGTTTTACTGTCATATCAATAAACTCCTGTAGCCAGAACACATGGCCCACTATTTTTATAAAGTTGGCCATTCTTACAAAATGAGCTCAACTACAGGTAATAAGTGCCTTATTCGGTCAACTGTTACATTTTAAGAATATGTATAATAGCAGCAATTTCTGAAACACATATCTGCACATATGCATGGGGAAAATCTGGGGATACATCCCAGAAGTGTTTCTCTCGTTGAACTGTATATTAATAGTTTCCTGCAATGTAAGGTTATTTTTAAAAAACCTTAACAAAAATGTCTCATTCACATAATTGCAGTGTTATGGCCCCAACACTTTAGACCAAAAAAACTTAACACATTTTAGCTAATACTGGCTAATACTTACTATGCTTTGCCAGGGGTCTTTGCTTCATTGGCGCTGATAATGAATAAAGGAAAGAGGATAGAGAATAGGCAGCCACTGTTTAAAAAAAAAAAAAGAAATAATTAGTCACCTTCAAAACAGCCATGACTTTGAAGATATTAGAAGCCCAAAGTTCTTTGCCTCCAGTGCTAAATATCATGGCTTGATGGACCCTTAATGTATCAAACACATCATTTAAAAAAAAAAAAAAAAAAAGGATTTTTCTAAGCGCTGGCTATGTTTAACATTGTTCCAGGAAGCAAAACAGAAGAAAGAATATGGCATATATGATCATGCAGACTATATTTTAATGCTGAGAATTCCCTGGCGGTCCAGTGGTTAGGACTCCGTGCTTCCACTGCTGGGGGCACGGGTTCGATCCCTGGTTGGGGAACTAAGCATGCCACAAAATGGGGAAAAAAAAAAAAAAAAAACGCTAACTGACAAATGTCTATGACTATCTGTCAGGGAGAAAAAATCCTACAGACCTCCTGATGGCCAAATAAGAATGCAGAATGCCTAGTACAGAACCAGGCATACAGAAGGGGCCCCCTACACTGAGTATTTTAACCAGTCCCCTTCAAGTCCCTACAGTCAAATTACCTGACTATGTAGGAGGACTGCATTGCTGTGAGGAAAGCCAGGGGCAGACCGAATCCAAAGTAGTAAGGCCAATTCCTTTCTATGTTTGACAATCGCTGGTGCATTTCAATTCCTAAAACAAGGAGCCAATACCATTAGGCTGCGCATTTCCTTTCAGTCAAATGACTAAATATGGTAGACAATTTATTTGAGGTTTGAGTTGTAGGTACCGATCTGCCATTTAGAATACAAGTAAAGCATATAAATTAGAATTGTCCAAATCTCATAAAGCTTCTTATGCGAAGCTTTTACAATTGAACAATCACAATTTCAAAGCTGGCAGGCTAAGTGAATTCTGAATTACAACACCAGAATCCTCTGTCAGTATTAGTCTTGAACAAAGCAAGAATCAAAAAAAGGCAGCTATCCTCTAGGAATCAATTAACCCCTTTCAACCAACCACACCCAAATATGCCAAGGACTTTCAAAATATCCCCCAAAATAATCTGTATGCACCAACATCAAATTAATTTCTCTAATTTAAAATAACTCGCGCTCATTCATGCCATCTTACGGCTCTGTCAGAGCGACGTGACACTAAGCTCCGTAAGGATGATGCCACACTGCTACGTTCCCCAGCAACAAAGTTAAGGGTGATCCCCCCGAGCCACATGCAAGTCCCCTCTTGCCAAAAAGGCTGCTCCATTCCAAAGACGGTTTGCCAAGGGCCTAAGTACTGAAGAATTTAAGAAGTCTACTTAGCAGCACCATTTCCAAATTGGGCCTCCAAGTTCTGAGTTTCTTTAGACAGGCTTACCTTTATTGAACCAACGATATTCGAAGCAGTATAGTGAGTAGAGAAGAGACATATGCAGGAGACTAACCAGCTGACCAACAAGATGGATGGGAAAGAGACTCACAAACATCCCCTGAAGAACAAGTATGGAGAATCTTAATTCCAAAGCTTCAGAGACCTGACACTGTTCACCTGCCACTCTGAGTCATCACTCTCTACCTAGATAGCCTGATGGTTGCTTCTCAAGTTTCTAAACAGCAGAAGAGTGAAGAATGCTCAGGGTGGCAGGGAGGAGCAGGCAAATTCATGATTCTTTACCATTTTATGATTTTAAGTCTCTAGTTGTTTCTGTGAAAAAATGATTTACGGATCATTGCCTCCCATAAACATATCTGCTGAGTATAAATGCGATACCCTGTCTTTGTGAAGCTCCCTCTAATGAATCTTCTGTTCTTAATCTGCTCCATGCACCCAGAAGGCCAGTCTCACCTGGAGGAGGAAAAGAGCCTGCAGCAAAAGGTTGAAGAGCATGTCAGCAATTATTTTGCTGACACTAGGGAATGGGTGAGGCTTCCTCCCTGATACCTCGAAGGCCAGGTCAGCTATATCCTGTAAGAGAGAAAGGAGCTCACCAAAACATGAATTAAATGGCCTCAATATCCATCCCCAAAGCTAAGGCCACTGACCTGCCATGAGACCTGCCAGGGGAGAAAAGCCCCTGGACATGTGGCCATGAGATGCTCTGGAGACCTGAGAGGATAATTCCATTTTACAAGAGCACAGAGATCACCCACTGGCTGCTTGACCAAGAAAAGTTAAGGCTGTGACATCGCTCCCTACATGGCCACTAACTTCGCAGGCTGAAACCTGCCACCTGGCGATCCATTATGCCATAAAACCCAGACTCCATTCTGCCCTGGACCTACCTGAAACCAAATTGCATTCACAACTTTGCTAAGCACAAACAGGGGGAGCACCCAAAGAGCACTGAAAATTGACGTGAGGAAAAACTCGAGCCACGACCAAACATCCCCATGTAGTGACGGATCACCTAAGAAAGGCGGAAAGGCTTATTAGTTTAACTGGAGAAATGGAAAACCAGAAGACCAAATATGCAACCCCTACTCCACGCACATACATCTTTGTTTCCTGCCAGCACATCACTGCACCTATTTCAGAGAGTCTTATTCTTCATAGACACACCAAATTCTGGCCACAACTCCAATTCAGAGTAGCCACGGAGATGTGCTGCTTACCTTGAGACAAACCTGCTTACCGGGTGGTGACTGATATGTCAGTGACCAGCAGTACACTGTATGCAGGAAACCACCCTGGTTCAAATCCCAGCTATGCCACTTACTAATGGTTTAACCTTGGTAACCAATTTCCATTTCCTCATCTATAAAATGCTATCTGTAACAATACCCAAAGGGTTGTTGAGAGATTTGAGTTAAAAACATCTAAAGCTGCGGGTACAGAGGAAGCGTTCAATAGACTGAGGGAGACACAGGGAAACACCTCTCACCTCGGCAATGGACATACTTACCAATAATTTGAGCCGTTACTGACTGAAGCACGGGAATAAACACTCGATAAAACAAAAGGAGACTGAACTAAAGGAGAGAAGAAATAAGGTAAACATTAAAAGCCCTTCTTTAAAACAGGAGTTCCAAGTTTCAGTGTAATTATTTTCCAGATGGAAGTGCCTTTTACAAATCAGGAGCCCTGAAGTGGTACCAAAATTGGACTTAGTTCTATTTCCCAGTTCTCCAGCTGAGGAGTACAAACCTGACACTGCCTATGAAAACAGTAAAACTTCTGGGGGACTAGAAGAACATTTCAATGAGTAGTCACGCCAAACTACAGGCATATACTAAGTACACAGTCATATTTTATTAATTAAAGCTAACACCTAGGGCTTCCCTGGTGGCGCAGTGGTTGAGAATCTGCCTGCCAATGCAGGGGACACGGGTTCGAGCCCTGGTCTGGGAAGATCCCACATGTCATGGAGCAACTAGGTCCGTGAGCCACAATTACTGAGCCTGCGCATCTGGAGCCTGTGCTCCACAACAAGAGAGGCTGCGATAATGAGAGGCCTGCGCACCGCGATGAAGAGTGGCCCCCACTTGCCGCAACTAGAGAAAGCCCTCGCACAGAAACGAAGACCCAACACAGCCATAAATAAATAAATAAATAAATAATTTTTTAAAAAAAGAAAAAAAAAAGCTAACATCTAAAAACATCTGTGAAATGTTTAGATTAACAAGTTGAATTATACTGAATTTCAAGTCCAAGAAAATACTAAACTATTTGTTCTTCAAAGTACTCAAATTTCACTTAAGCCTGTGTTGGTTCTCAGTCAGCTGTAGGCAACCTTCTGGTATGAGTTTCAATAGTAATCAATTCGAGGACATTGCTATGACCAGACAAAGGGAGAACCTTGCCCATATCCATCTGTCTTTCCCCTCTGAGCCCCCATAGTTGCTCTTAACCAAAATGTCCAGACAATGTCACAAGAAATTGTTACCTATTAACATTAAAACTTGTGACTAAGTCATTTACGAAAAAAGTGTATATTCAGGGCTATCTATTCCTGATATTTACATACAAGTTTTCTCTGAGTGGGAATAAAATGAGTGAAGGTGCACAGAATCCTGAGTGATGGCCTTAAGCACGTATTAGCAGGGGAAAGCTACCTGTCTCAATTTCAAGAAGACGGTTGAGAACCATGAACACCAGAATAATCTGAATAAAGATGCTTATAGGGCTTCCCTGGTGGCACAGTGGTTGAGAATCCGCCTGCTAATGCAGGGGACACGGGTTCGAGCCCTGGTCTGGGAAGATCCCACATGCCGCGGAGCAACTGGGCCTGTGAGCCACAACTACTGAGCCTGTGCGTCTGGAGCCTGTGCTCCGCAACAAGAGAGGCCGCAATAGTGAGAGGCCCGCGCACCGCGATGAAGAGTGGCCCCCGCTTGCCGCAACTAGAGAAAGCCCTCGCACAGAAACGAAGACCCAACACAGCCAAAGATAAATAAATAAATTAAAAAAAAAAAAAAGAAAGATGCTTATAAGGCACCCGGAATTTGACGAAAAAGAACTTACCCAGAATACTCCACCATTCCAAGCGCAGCACTGAAAAATTCTACTAACAATACGTGGTTCACTGGAAAAGACCACATGTATTTAGCTTAAAAGGCATACAGGCTATTTCCATAGTGTCATTCAGTAGCTCTCCTTTTTATATCTTTTGTTGGCATATTATTTTTCCAGCACCTACTGTTCTCCCAATGTTCTCTCCTAATGTCAATAAGAAAAGGCTAAAAATATTTCAAGAGAAGCAGTTTTTCTTAAAAAAACAAACACACAAAAAACTATATTTTCTAAAATCCAAGACTGGAGACTAGAAGAGGATGTCTGAGGTTCTTCTATCAAAATCCACACAGGCGCTCCTAGAAGTATCCATCAATCCAAGTAATTTTTTTATGGTTCTCTATTCACCATCCTGATTTCTTTTAAACACCCCGACATTTTGAACAAGGATTACCCCTAGACACCAGTTTAATTCAATGTGAGGGGAGTGGGGGGAAATCACCTGTAACTTTTTTGGGAGAGAAAGTACAAAAGACAAATAATGGGGTATTGAAACTCCAAGTCACTATGTAGTGCCTGAATTCTATACTAAGTTTGATCACTTCCTAAAGTGCCCACAGAAGGGAATTCAGATGTTTTCTGACATCAGCCTCCACTCCTTACCTCTCTTGCTTCCTCTCTATACTCTGGGCTCTCCTCTGAGCCAGGACACTGCTTGCCCTTCTTCGACGCTGCTCCTCTCTCTTTTGTTGAATTCGAGCATCTAGCTTTGAGATGGTACAAATTCCCCAGATGGAGTCTTTGATTCCCTATACACAAGAGTATTATTTTTAAAGAGGGAAGATTTTGGGTCAGAAGACTTTCCAAAGTTACATAGAGTAAAGTGATGAAATAACAGTGGAAATCATGGTACTTACTTTGCTACAAAGCTTAGGGGACCCTTGATATTTTTCTATTTTGAAATAATTCCCAATTTACAGAAGAGCTACAAGAACAGAGAACTCCCTAATACCCTTTCTCGGGATTCACCAGCTATTTTGCCACATTGTTATTTATTCTTGTTTATATATATATACACATATTTTTAGATCATTTGAGTAGGTTGCTGTGTCATGTCTCTTTACTTTTAATTGTTCAGTGTATATTTCCTAAGAATATTCTTTAATATAACAAGATAGTTATCTATTAAAGAAATTAAATATTGAAATAGTTGAATCTACAGTCCATATTCCAATTTCCCCATTTGTCCCAGTAATGCCCTCTATAGCATTTTTACCCCTCAAGTATCAGACATCAGTTCAGAATCACATGTTGCATTTAGCTCTCATATCTCTTCAGTCTCCTTTAATCAGGAACAGCTCCTTAGCGTGTCTTCCTTTATGAAGTATACAGGTCAGTTATTTTACAGGATGCCCTCAATTTAGGTTTGTGTCCTCATGATTAGGTCCCAGGTTACATATTTTTTGGCAGGAATATCACATAAGTGATGGTGTGCCCTTCCAGGTATTACATCCAGAGGCATGTGATATCTGTCTCACCTTGCTGGTGATGTCAATTTTACATATTCAGTCAAGGTGTTATCCAGCTCCATTGTATGGTTGCAAATTTTTCTCCTTGCAACTAATAAGTAATCTGTGGGCAGACATTTCTGAGACCAGGCAAATATCCTGCTCATCAAGTCCTCTCCCCTAGATTTAGCATCAATTAACAATTCTTGCCCAAACCAATCTTGAATAACATGGTTGCAAAATAGTGGTTTTCTACTCCAACACTTACCAATACTATAAAGCCAAGTTATTGCCCTCCTCTATACTCTTCCAATATCAATCTGATGTCTACAAGTACGATCTACAGCCTGTACTAAACTAGCAATACTAGGGTAGACTAAACACTGGTCTCAAGAAAGGACCAGGGCTGGACCAAGGCTAATGGAAGACACAAAGAAATAATCACTGTAAAAGTGTGCAAAGCTGTAGGATAAGAGCACGCCACATAAGACAGAAACAACATTGTAGTGCAGCTGGAGGAGAATGTCTTTAAACAGTGTATGCTGAGGGAGAGGGTTGTTAAGTCTATAAGTCACTGATGGAGGCACTTGCCAATGACTGGAAGAGCCCCAGTGGCAGAAAGATTACTGTTATTACTACAAACATCAGAACTACCTATTACCCAGTTCAAAGGACTGCACTCATTCATCCACCCACTCCATACTGAGCATCTTCAATGAGCTAGACAACATATGGAAATGCTCAGGAAACTTATAACTCAGCAGGAAAAGTACACAAGTAAACCAAAAGAAAAAAATAAATAAATAAAAATTTATAGTTTAGTAAGTACCACAACAGATTTATGTCCAAAGTAGAGTGGGAAGGACTAGGGTATTCAACTTCATCAAGAAGCAGAAAAAAGGGGACTTCCCTAGTGGTCCAGTGGTTAAGACTCCGCACTTCCAATGCAGGGGGCGTGGGTTCGATCCCTGGTCAGGGAACTAAGGTCCCACATGCCACACAGCCCAAAAAAAAAAAAAAAAAAAAAAAGCAGCAGTAGAAAAAGGCATTCTGGAAGCAATGGCCAACCTGGATTTAAGAATGGCATTTTCACCTACTGTTATGAGCGAAAACAAATTTTAGAGAAAACTGTCAGGATACAGAGAAATGGACAAGTTTATGAAGTACCTGCTGATAGGAGCATAAATTGGCAGCATGGCACCTGATGTTTTATCTATAAGAAATGTTTAATCTTATTTTGCTTTTTAACCTCTAAATCTTCCACAAACAGTTTAAAATTTTAAGATAGTTAAGTTCAAACGGCTTAGGGCCTAGTATGTGCTAGGACGATGACAGCATCCCCACTTCTGAGATACTTACAGTCTAGTGGGGCTGACAGACACACAAAGTTCACATCGTATAACTGATCCAGGGTTGAAATTTTATCGCACAAAAGGACGTAAGGTATTAAAAGAAGATCACATTGCATGAATTCTCTTTGGTCCTTCTAAGATATTCCTTCAATTCCCCCCTCTTTGATTCAAAGGTGATAAACTTTTAAACACTCCCACTCCCCGTCAGAACTGGCCTCTCTCCTGCTCCCGGGAATAGAGCTACAGGGGCTGCAACTAGGGCATTAGACCTCAGACAGCCACTGTAATGGAATGTTATGCTACTGATCACGTGGGTGACTACATCCTAAACAGATCTCTACAGGACATTCTTCTAGAGCATCATCATCTCCGCCTTGTAGAATGGGAGAATAAGACGGGTCCTATAGTGTAGATCCGGACAAAGGAGTTTAGGTAATAGCACTGTACCAATGTTCATTGCTTGGTCTTCAACACTATACCATGGTTACATACGATGTTAACATTAGGAGAACCTGGTGAAGGATATAGGGGAGTTCTCTGTACAGCCCTGCAACTCTAAAATTATTCCAAAATAAAGTTTAGGGAATTCCTTGGCGGTACAGTGGTTAGGACTCCACACTCTCACTGCCAAGGGCCGGGGTTCAATCCCTGGTCGGGGAACTAAGATCCCACAAGCCATGCGGCATGGCCAAAAAAAAAAATATTGATAAATAAAGTTAAAAAAAAAAAAAAGATGGTCTGGGGCCAAGTTAAACAGGGTTTCAATACTACAGACACTCACTAGACAGTTCTCCCAAGCTTCTGCGAGATGCAGGATAATACCCCTTCCTCGAGTAGTGTGGATTAGAATGAAAACTTGTAGGTGAAGAACCCAACAAATATAATAAAAATTTCAAAAATACCTAAAGGATTTTCTAGTCAGTTCCTGCAGCAAAAGGGTCAAAATATGACTTGACATACTCACCCTGGCAAGGTCCTGCAGAAAGGTTTTGACACTGTCAGCCATCTCTTCACCGCCCAAACTATCAACTACATAAAGGAGAGAGAAGTGTCCCCAGATGTCTCATCATGAAGCACCTGGAAACAGACGGAGCATAATCGGGGAAAAATATTTATCTTCAAGTTACTTCATGTACATTTGATGACGTTTTCCACAAACTTCTCTAATAGGAGTGCAGTAGATACTAGCACTTAGGTAGATACTAGCACAGTTAACTAAGTGAGGTTATACCTGTAACTACTGCAAAACCTGAAATCAATAAATTTTTAAATCACTTACCACCCTTTCACTTTTACATGGATTAATAATCTCTTCTCTGGGCCTTGATGTCCCTAACTACCCCTCCTACACGTCCCAAGTACTTTTGAGATTTGAGATCATGAGATGGGTGATAATTACACTTCAGTATCCTCCTAAGCAATATTTGTGCTTGATGTTACTTGAATACAAATACAGGAGCAAAATGAAAGTTCTAACAAAAATTACTAAATCTGCACTTCATACACAGGGCCCTCCAGCACACAGATAAGTTCAAAGTATGATGTGAAATTTCCCACCAAGACCCCCAAATATGCCTTCCCTGTTTTCCAACTTTAAATGTATACATATATGTACAATTTTAACAAGCATGCAGGAAACAATGAATTTTAAACTAGGCCAGAAAAAGGTTAAGTCCACGTGTATAAATATTCTTTAACACTCTATAGCTTTCCCATTTTATTTATTTCTTAGGTGAATGAGAAATCTAGCTTCATAAGATAATAACTTGAAAGTTCACGTGTATAAGTATTTTTAAAATACTACGCTCCCATGTGATGTCTAAGGTGAATGGAAAACCCATTTTCAAAAGTTTAATTAAGGACTTGGGATTCTGAAGCTCTCAAACCTGACTAAACCACTCTAGGGTATTCTTAATTTAAGAGATAGACCATAATGACAATTTCACAGGCAGCTTCTATACACCTCGAATTTCAAAACATAAGCACACTTTCCCTAATGACCACTTCACCAAACGGTACCTTATTGACCCAACTGGACTACTGCCACCCAGAACAGGAAGAGCAGGGAATACAGCAGAGGGAAGGCAACTTGCACAACACTGCATGTACCATCTTCTCCTTGGGTCAAATCCTACACAGATGCACTCACTTCAGGTAGAGAAGTTTCTAGGGTAAGAAACTTTCGTTAATGCTCCCACTTAAAAACAAACAAAAAACACCTGAGTGATAGGATACTCAGTGACAGGTGAATAGTTAAAGCTCAATGATGATACATAAGACACTAGTTTCTAAAGATTATCACGGATTCACTTTTAACCATCTACTTCCTCATCTATGAATTAAGGGTATTAAAATTTTTCATAGGTTTTGAGTACAAAGTGCAGTAACATGAAAATAAAAACTTAACTTCTACATAAACATAATCCCACTACAGAATGAGCTAGTCTGGGAGTTTAAGGAAGCCGATTACTTAGTCTGGGTTTCTCACAAGGTGCTGACACAGCTGGAAGCGTGTGGGTCCTAATCCAAGGAGAGGAGCTGTGTTACCTGAACCATGGCCATTAACAACTGGCTTCTGCAAGTACCAAGTGGCAGGTTATCTACTGACCAATAGTGGCCCGTGAAGGACAAGTCACTTCAATTTTATACGCAGATCCTATTTGAATTATCCGGAATATCCAGAAATATTATCCGGTTCGACAAAAAGCTCAGGCATGGAGAAAAGCAACCTGCCACGATTTGAGACCAGAGACTGTATAACACGGAGGGAACCCTCCAACTGTAGTGGACGTAAGTGAGATGCATCTGGTTCACAGCATTTCACAGACGGAGGAACTGAATCTCCGAAGTTAAATGGCTTGCCCAAGATTACAGCACGTGAAAGGCTACAGCGAACTTCAAAACCCCGGTGTCTGAACCCTCAGTCGGGGCTTTGTACTCAAGCTTTGCGATGAGGATTTTTGTTTAACCCGAGCATCCCATGGACAAAATGTCTCGTAAGCCTGTAAATACAGCTGGCTATTAAATTCCTAAACAGTCATGAGAACTTATTAAGCATCTACTGAGGCACAGTCCTGTACTTTCATTTCTAAGTCACTAAACCCAGAAACGCAAGCCCGGAAAGCAGGAGGCTGTCACATCCCACTCCAGTTTCACTAAAGGTAAGCATCCGCACATCCCACCGGGCTCCCCGGATGCTCAGAGCCCTCAGGTCCCTTCGGACCCGTTTCCCCCCAGCTCCTTGGCAAACCCGACTGGAAGCTGGTCTCCCTCCGCAACCACAGCCGTGCACGAGGCGCGGGGCACGCTCACCTCCCATCAAGCGGGGAGCTAAAGACAGCCGCGCCGCACCTGGGCAGAGGCTCGCCCGCGACTGCGGGCTGCGTCCCGCGCCCCGGCCCTGCCCCGCCGCCGCAGCACCTTCCCGCCAGGCGTCCCCGCGCGCAGCCCCCGCCCGCACCTCCCAACCCCGCGCTCGGGCCCTGCTGCCCTCACACGCCCTCGCCGCCCCAGCCACCGGGGCCCCTGCCGCGCGCGCAGGCTGCGCGGCGCCAGGGCCAGGCTCGGCAGAACTGCACCTACCCGGCAGCTTCGCCCCCGCGGCTCCGGCTCCGGCCCGGCCCCTGGTCCACCGCTGACCCGCTCGGCTCCTCCACGCCCCTCCGCACCCCTCCGCGCCCGGCCACCCACTCCCGCCCTGGCGCTCCCAGGGCCGGGGCCGCTGCGCCCACACTGGGCATGCCCGGGCCGCACGGGGCCGCTGGGAAGTCAGGCGGGCGCCGAGTCCAGCCGCCCGGGCGGAGGGGGCGGGGCCGCGGCGGCGGAGGGGGCGGGGCCGCGTGGCGACCGAGCCTGGGAAATGCAGTCCGTCCTCCGGGCCCACCCGCGCCGCTTCCGGGGATGCCGTACTTCCTGATCCCGTATCGTGTTCTTTGCTCTCTCCCATTTACTTCTGCAGGGTTGCTTGTCTTTCTATTATGAAGCCTAACAACAGAACAATAAAATGCAGAAGTCATCTTGGTCTCTTTGGTTGGAGACTTCAGTAACCAAAGGGTACTAAGCAATGATGGGTTTAAATCAAGGTCACTTAACGATTAAGAATAAAATGACTAAGAATAGGTCAAGCTGCCATGCAATTCGGCTGCATTAGGCGTGTTCTCTGACAGCTAAGTGTTGGCTGAGATTAAAATGATCAAGTAAATAGAAATGAAACTGTTTTCATCTCTGTCCCCACCAGCCCGTCTCTACCCCAGGGACGGCAATTTCTTGGCATCGAACCATCAAGCCTGACCTATAACCTTTTTCTCCCCTATTCCCAGCCTCTTACATCTCTCACTCCCCATTTTTTCCTCTTTTTTCCACTTCCTATTTTCCTTCACCTCTAGGTGTGCTTAGAGCTGCTTCGCTCAGGCCACCTACAAAATCAGATTTTTACTAGTGGAAGCTCTTTAGTATAACCTTACATAGTGTGAGCCCAGGTATCAACTGACTTACTCAAGGTCAGTGGCAGAACAACTACCCAGACCTCCTGACTCTCCTCCAGTTAGTTCAGTGGGCTGGGGGGTGGGGTCGTTGACCTGTTCTACCCTGCCCAACCTCCAGCCCCATTCCAGAACAGACGAGTCCCCTACTCTGAGCCTGTGGAAACTACCTTCTCTTTCAGGAAGAGGGTCACGAAGTCGAACCTAACACGATGGGAGAAGAGAACTAAGCATTCAGAGTAGCAGAAGCCCTGAAATAAAAGGTCCAACCTGGGATTTATATATGTAAACTCCTTTGGAGAGGGGACTTCTTTCTTATTTATTTTAGCCTTGACAATAATCTCATTTTCACTGAGACCAGATCTATGAATACCCACTCGTTTCCTTTTCTTATAAATCTATTGCTTGATTTACTCCACGATTAAAATCATCACAAAGAGGAGACATTCCTAAACTTCCTTTTTGCCCCATATGAGTAGATATCTTCAACTATTTATTATAAGGAACTACATAGAAAAGATTTTTATTTCTTTTGGAATTTTGATTAAAATAAGCAGTTTGCTGAGGCTTAGATATCTTATTATAAAGAGACTAAGTGGCTTAATGATAAACTGATTATTGTAATTATTAATTACAATAGCAGCTATTCCTCCAAACTCTATCGTTTCTCAAAAGTGTGAATTTAGGGGACTTCCCTGGTGGTCCAGTTGTTAAGAATCTGCCTTCCAGTGCAGGGTACATAGGCTCGGTCCCTGGTCAGGGAACTAAGATCTCACATGCCACAGGGCAACGAACCCTGCCACAACTAGAGAGCCTGCACGCGGCAACCCAATGCAGCCAAAAATAAATAAATAAATAAATAAATTTTTTTAAAGTGTGGTTTTAGGAAGAATTTAGTAGATATGAGTCTACTCTAACTTGCTTGATGGAAAGACATCTTACAAATCCCAACACGTATAATAAAATCCAGATTTTTAAAACAATAATAATTATACCTTGCATTATTAAAGAGCTTTTGCATACTTATTGAAGATTAGATGCCATCTGTGAAACAACTAGGAGGGGCATTATTTTCCTAATTTTACAAGTGAGGAAGCTATGTGGCAGAGCATGAAACTCAGAAAACTTGATTTCCAGTCTAGCTATGAGCCTTAGTTTCTATAGCACAAGGCTGCTAAATGGGACCTATATGAAGTTCCCTTCTAACTCTATGGTTCCTTGATTTAGTGAATTGGTGACAATACCAGATCCAGAGGCCAGATATCCTAGTTTCTAGCCTTGGAATCTTCCAGGGGAGAGAGATGCTGTGGTTTATTAAGTATCTACCATGTACCAGGGCTTTCCTATTTATTATTTCACAACAACCATCTAAGTGTTGTAACTGATCAAAAAAAAATCCAACCAGGTTTGGCGGATTCCCAGAACCATGCCTTTTTCTTTACCATACCTGCCTTCCGTTATGAATCACAAGGCCACCCAGTTAAATTTAGGCTTCGTATTATCACCACTAAAGTAGCACTCCTCAAATTTTAATGTGAAAACCAATCACCTGGAGATCTTGCTAGGTACAGATTCTCATTCAGTCCATCTGGGGTGAGGACCAAGGCTCTGCATTTCTAACAAGTTCCCCGGCGATCTACATAAGCATTCACCTAGTGCCTGTGCTCTATCTACCTACCTTGGCTAGACGTTTGGAATACTTAATGCCCTCAACTTGCTTCTCTCCAGTGGGAAAACAGACAAGGTAGTGCAATGTGATAAAAACGAAGTCTTGAGGAACAATGAGGAATTAGCAAAGAGAAGAAAGTGTGGGAAGGGAATTCTACTCAGAGGAAAAAGCACAAGCAAAGCTACCCGGCATATTTAGAGCACTGTAATTTGTTCATTATGGCCAGAATAGAATAGGAGGAGAAATGGCAAGAGATAAACTTCCAATTTCCTGAGTGCCCTCTATTTGCCAGACCTTTTTCAAATAATAGGATTTAGTGGTAAGCAAGACAGACAAGATGTCTGCTTTAATGGAGTTTACATTCAAGT
Source organism: Balaenoptera borealis (assembly GCF_965194805.1). Classification (NCBI taxonomy): domain Eukaryota; kingdom Metazoa; phylum Chordata; class Mammalia; order Artiodactyla; family Balaenopteridae; genus Balaenoptera; species Balaenoptera borealis. The sequence continues at coordinate 104,031,733 of NC_138868.1, read as the reverse complement.
AAATAGAATAGAATAAAATAAGGTAATAGTGATAAGTGATTTTTAAAAACAAGCATGAAAATGTCATAGAGAACGGCTGGCAGGGCGGCTGCCATTGGCTATTTGAAGGGAAGGAGCTGACTTGAATGTGTTGAGATTTGAATACAGAGAAGAAGCCAGCCATGTAAAGGTCTGGGGTTAGCAGAGGAAACCAAGTACATAGCCCTAAGGCAAAAACGTGCTGGTATGTGGCAGGAACAGAAATAAGGACAGTATGGCTGCACATACGATGAAGTCATAGTTGACTGCCTCTCCTTTACCTCCCACATCCAATCAATTACCAAGTAGTTTTGATTCTACCCCCTAAAAAAAGTGTTCAAATCCACCCCCTCGATTCCATTTCGACTGCCACCATCACCTTTCACCTAAATTATTGGAAAAGTCTTCCTGCTTCCAATCAGCTACCTCTAATCCATTCCCTACACAGCAGCCAGATAGAGCTTTAGGAAATGGAAATCTGATTATTCGTCTTTCTGCCTAAGAGCCTTCAGTGGCTCCCATTCCCAACAGAATAAAGTCTAAACTCTTTATCATCATTTATAAGGGCTGTGGGTGTCTGGGTCTGCATACCTCTTTCACCACATGCCTCTCTGTACCCTTTCAGTCATCATTCCTAAAAATACACCAACTTCCTCTTTCTTCTGGGTCTTCATATGGCATTCCCTCTGCCTTCCTCCATCCTCTCCACGCATACACCTTTCTCCTGGCAAGTCCTCCTCATCCATCACATCGTCTGTGAAACCTTCCCCAACTACCTCCCTGCTCCTCCTTTGAGGTCCTGGAACACCCTGAACTTCTCTTATCAAAGTATTCACCCTGCTAAATTGTAATCACTTATTTAATTATCTGTCTCCCCCATTAGACTAGGGGAAGACCATCACTGCTTTCTTCTGTTTTATATCCCCATGCCTAGCACAGGGTCTAGCATTGGAATAGGGACTCAAAAATTTGTGAAAGAATAAGTGAATAAATTAATGGAAGTTGAGATAGGCAGTTAAATGATAGCTTTAGGTCATCACATAAAGTTTGGACACTATCTTGGTGACAGCAAGGAGCTACTGAGGGACTTTAAGGAAAATGATACGATTATATTCATATTTACAAAAGACCGCTCTCGTAGCAAGGAGACACATGGATTTCAGGTGAATGAGATTGGCAGTAGTGAATGTAGAGGCTAGAGGCTGGTTTTTTCCATTATTCAAGGGAGAAATGATGAAAACATGAATCTGCAGAAAACAGTTTAGAGAGATAGCAAGAAGGAAGAAACTTAAGGACCTGGTGACGGGGTGAGGAGGTAGAGAGAAAAAGGGCTCAAGACTAGCACTTACATTCCTAGGTTGGCTAACTTGATGGATAGAAATGTCATTCCCTGAAACTGGAACTATATGAGAAGTAGAAATTATGGAGGAAGATAAATTATGTTTTAGATATGTTGAGTTTCAGGTACCTGCCATATGTACAACTGGAGATATTTTAGTAGGCAATTGGATCTGGACTCAGGAAAGAGACCAGTGCATGTATATGAGGAAACTACTCAAGTTTGAGGAAGAGTCACCTGAAAGGCTTAGAGGAAATAATCCCTGAACCTCACAAAGAACTAGGAATACTTCGTGTTGCCACCAGCCACAGTGGAAAAACCCATGGTAATTAAAGGACGCAGGGTATAATAATGCCTGGAAAGATATTGCCTCAGTAGTGGGAAAAACTAGTTCCTACTAAAGGCTGCTCTGACAAAGCAGCCTACCTTTTTTGTCCTCCATGACAATGTTTAAATGCTATCCTCATCCTTGAAAGTACTAAAGTGTTTCATGGAAGGTAACTATATCCCAGGAAAAAAAATCTCAAGAATACGTATATTAATTCAAAAATAGTCAACTCCCAGCAAGGAAACATTCATAGTGTTTGACATTCAGATAAAAAATGACCATGCATGCAAAGATGCAGGAAAATATGCATAATGAGAATAACTGATCAATAGAAACATCCATGAATAACACAAATGATGGAGTGAGTCAATAAAGGCATAAAAACCTATTGTAACTGTTACCTGTTCAACAAGGTAAAGAAAAAAATTAAGTAAGTTGACACAAGAAGATACCAAAAAGGTCCAAATCAAACTTCTAGAGGTTTAAAATACAATGTCTGAGATGAAAAATTTTTGAAGAAATAATGGCTGAAATGTGTCCAAATTTGATGAAAACTATAAACCCACAGATAAGACCTAAATCAGAAGAAACATGAAAAAAAAACTACAGCAAGACACATCATAATCAAATCGCTTAGGGGGAATTCCCTAGCAGTGCAGTGGATAGGACTCCGAACTTCCACTGCAGGGGGCACAGGTTCGATCCCTGTTCAGGGAACTAATATCCCGCAAGCTGCATGATGCGGTCTAAAAAAATTTTTTTTAATAAAAATTTAAAAAGTTGCTTAAAACCAGTCAGAGATGAAAAAGAAACATTATGTTTGGAGAATCAAAAATAAGAAAGACAGTAAACTTCTCATCAGAAATAAAGCCATATGAGAATGTAGCAGCAACTTTAATTTTTTGTTTTTTGTTTTTTGGCCTCCGGGCATGTGGGATCTTAGTTCCCCGACCAGGGATGGACCCCAGGCCTATGGCAATGAAAGCTCAGAGTCCTAACCACTGGACCCCACAAGAAATATTAATGGAAGTTCTTCAGGAAAAAGGAATATCACAGCAGATGGAAACCCATGTTCACGCAAAGGAATGAAGAGATCTAAGAAAGATAAATATGTGTGTATAAAAGAGTTTTTTCTTATTTCCTAGATCTCTGGAAAACAATGGGATGTTAAGAGCAAAAATAATAATATATTGGAGGTTTATAACGTATGTAGAAGTAAAACGAATGACAACAATAGTATAAAGTCCAGGAAAAGAGTAATGAAAGAATACTGTTTTAAGGTTCTTATCATATACACAAATATAATATTACTTGTAGGTTGAACTGTAATAAGTTAACGATGTAAGCTATAAACCCTAAAGCAACCAGTAAAATAACAAATCGAAGAGCTATAGTTAATAAGCCAAAAAGGGAAATAAGATAGAATCATAAAATATAGTTAATCCAAAAAAAAAAAAAAGAGAAAGAGAAAAAGGGGAGAGAGACAGATGGGACAAATAGAAAACCACAAGATATTAGATTTAAGTCCAGTCATATCACTAATCACATTAAATGTAAAAGGCCTAAACACCTCAATTAAATGCATGCATTTAATGAGAAAATGCATTGTAAATTGTACATCAGTAAGATTTTGCTAGCTGCCTCTTTTGCCATCACTGGAAGCAGGTTTTCTAGGAGTCTTGGCCACATGGTCTGTAAATAGATAGTTAGAAGGAGCCCAAATTCAGTTGGCAAAGATCCCCTGCACAAATAAACCAGTGAAAACATATTTTAGCCACTGAAAGGCATTAAGAATAATACATTATAATGTCCTATCAGGCAGTGATTTGCAAATAAAATAGTAGAAGCCTTACTTTATTCACTTGAACTAAAATATTCAAATAAATTATTGATCATCATAACTGCTATTCATTGAGGGCTTCCTACGTGGCAGAAACTGGGCTTGTATATACATACATTACTTAACGTAAACCTCAGCCAACTCTATGTAAGTGTTATGTTATCAATCATTTCTCTCTCAGCTAACAGATAAGGAACTGAGATTTACAGAGGTTAAGTCATTGCCCAAGGACAGGCAGATAATAAGTGGCAGAACCAGTCCAAACACAGATCCATGTTACTCCAAAGTTTATACACTTAACCACTGTTCTATACTGTCTCCTGAAATTGAAGAGGAGACTTCTGGTTCAAGATGGTCACTGATACCAAATAATTTATCAAATATCTGCCTTAGACCCAGTCCTGACACAGATGCTAAGATACACAGGTGTATATATATATATATATATATATATATATATATATATATATATATATACACACACACACACACACACTTTTTTTGGATATCAGTTATAGCTGAATGAGTTCATTGAACTTAGTTTACGTGTCATCATTGGTCTGGGCATGGCCTTGCTTGTTTTGTTTGTTTGTTCTGTAATTGAAGTATAGTTGATTTATAATGTTGTGTTAGTTTCAGGTGTACAGCAAAATGATTCAGTTATATGTATACATACTTTTTCAGATTCTTTCCTTTATAGGTTATTACAAAATATTGAGTATAGCTTCCTGTGCTATATAGTAGGTTCTTGTTGTTTACCTATTTCATATATAGTAGTGTGTATATGTTAATCCCAAACTCCTGATTTATCTCTCCTCCACCTTTCCCCTTTAGTAACCATAAGTTTGTTTTCTATGTCTGTGGGTCTATTTCTGTTTTGTACATAAATTCATTTGTATCATTTTTTTTAGATTCCACGTTTAAACGATATCATATATTTGTTTTCATTTATATGTTCCCCTTTATCACAAATAAAGGTGATAAGGGTGATTCTCCTCTTCCTTTCTCTATCCTTTCCTACATAAATGTTCCAAAATGTTTGATATGTATCATTTTATTTGTGTTTGTTCTTATAAGATGTGAATTGTTTTATTATATGTACATAATTTTAATTTCCCTAAGTGATGTGCTATGGCTCTCAGCCTGTTTCTTTTTTCTGCCCAGGTCTGTTTTGAAGATGGCACCATGTTGATACTAATTGACAACTAATCCTTTACCTCTCCTTGCTGCCTGAGGAGGCAGTTTAATCTTGTCTTTTTCCTGCAGACCCAGAGGGACCGTTCAGACATGGTTTTGAAAGTCAGATGTTTGCAGGCCCTGCCACAGGCTGAGCAGGAGGGACTGGGTGGAGGAGGCTTTTACTCAGGTTCAAGTGGTTGTTGCCATTCGGCAATGCAACAAATGTTGCAAGATGATCAAATTCAGTAAGCCAGGCCAGAAATCAAGATTTTCACGTGAAATCTCCTGATTTTTTAAATGTTGGAAAAACTGAAGGCCAAATCAAATACTTCTGCAGGCTGGGTTCGGCCAAGAATTGCCATAGCCTGACTCGTACATTAAGACATTTGAATCAGAGAAGGAATGAGATCGGATTTGTGTTTCAGAAATTAAGGGGAGGATGAAATAGAGTGGAAGGCAGGACACTGAAGATTATGACTTGAGGTTTGAATGTGAATGAACTGAGGGACTTATGGAATGAAATTCTGACACGTGCTACATGGATGAACCTTGAAAACATTATGCTAAGTGAAAGAAACCAACACAAGAGGATAAATATTGTATAATTCTACTTATATGAGGTCCCTAGAATAGAAACAGAAAGCACAATAGTCATTACCAGGGACTGGGGACAGGGGGAGGCTGGGAAGTTATCATTTAATGGTTATGAAGTTTCAGTTTGGGGTGATGAAAATGGTGTTGAGGTGGACGGTGGTGATGACTGCAACAGTAGCATGAGTGTACTTAGTGCCATTGAACCGTACACTCAAAAAGGGTTAAAATGGCAAATTTTATGTCGTGTATATTTTACATACACACACACATACACACACACACACACACACACACACACACAAGCTTACTCCCAAACCAGCCTCTTCTGTCAACAGGACAAAGATGAGTTTATTGCTTAGGACAGTAAGGGAGAATACCACCTGGACAGAACTTCCACAGTATCTTAGAGGGCAAGGTTAAGTCAAAATTTACTGAGAATTTGAAGTTTGGTTCAAGGCAATTCTTTCCATACTTGGGGACTTGATTGGGTAAGACTGAGTAGGAATCATGATAGACTAGGAATGGTAGAAAAAGCAGGGTGAAGATTGAGAGCAGAGATTTAAAGGATCTTTTTTAAAAAACAGCTTTATTGAGATATAATTCCCATACCATACAATTCACCCATTTAAAGGGTACAATACGATGGTTTTTAGTAACTTCACAGAGTTGTGCAACCGTCATCACAATCAATTTTAGGACATTTTCACTAACCCCCCAAATAAACCCCCTATCTGTTAGCAGTCACTCCCCATTTTCCTCCAACTCTCCCCATCCCCTCTGTTGGGAGAAAAACCTTTCCCTCTACTAATTTAGGTTCAATAATGGGGGCCTTTGAATTATCAATAGATGAACAGGAGAAAGGAAAACAAGTCTTATTCATAGGCATGCAGGACCGTTCAGATGAAGAGGCTCTCTGAACTGCTGTAGGTAGAGGTTTATATATCAATTTAATAGAGGAAGGAGAAAGGAGAGAAAGAGAGCTTCTATGGGAAGTACAAAAGGTTTGGTGTTTTGGGGTTTGTTTTGTTTTAAGAAAGACAAAAGGGCTTTTAGGGAAACAAATGCAAGACAGTTCTTGATAAAATTTGTTTATGCAATTTCTCTTCCAGGTGTGAAAGGTCAGTCTTCCTGGCAGTGAAGCTCCCCGAGGAGATTAAGGTCAGTTTTGCTCTTGCAAGGCATTGTTTTTTGGTCACATAGGGATGCTCTTGAAAGGCTTCTTTCTGCATTTGCTATATCTCAAACATCTTCGGTTTAAAATAATCTTTATGTTCACAACATTGTAAATCAACTATACTTCAATTTAAAAAATCATCAGAAAAAATAATAATCTTTATGTGAACTCGTTGCAGGTGGGTGGTGGTCCAAGTGGGTCTCCACGCCTATTTTGTTTCATATAAATGGAACCAGACCATATGTGATCCTTTGTGACTGGCTTCCTTCACTTAGTATAACGTTTCCAAGGTCCATTCGTGTTGAAGCATGTGTTTTTCCTTTCTTTTTATTGCCTAATAATATGATTCAAAGAATTGTAGTGCACATACTGTCTATTAATGCTTTCCACTGAAGAGCTGATGGGAATTCCTGTAATGTACAATCAAAGCATTTGCTTGGGCAGAAGAGTCCAAGAAAGTGAAAAGTGAAGTAATGCTAAAGAAGACAGTGAAATAGCAGTCTTGTGATTGTAGACAGAAAGGGAAGGTTGGGTTCTCAGCACTTGTCTCACAGGGATAACACAAGTAAAGTACCTAAATTGGTGCCTGGAATACATTAAGTACTCAGTAAATATAAGCTCTTATTACTATCCCTCCCTACCTAACATTTGAAAGCCAGATTTCTTTTGATGTGATTACTAGAGGTATAGTTAAAAAATAAAATAAGCTTGGGACTTCCCTGGCGGTCCAGTGGTTAAGACTCCACACTTCCACTGAGAAGGGTACAGATTTGATCCCTGGTCTGGGAACTAACATCACGCATGCCACCTGGTGCGGCCAAAATAAAATAAAATAAAATAAAATAAGCTTATGATGAAACCTTTAGTAAAGTAAATGTCTACGGTTTCAATTTAACTAAGTTTTGTGTTGCACTGGAAAGAACCCACAACTAGAAGTGTTCCTTCTCATTTTACCAGAAACAGAAAGGTTAAAAAGTGTTTTTTTAAAAAAAAGTGTCAAAAAAGGTAAAACGAGACTCTCATACAGATTTTCTTTAAAAAGAACAGGTTAAAAATTTAATTATTAATGAGGGAACCAGTAAGATGAAACCAGTTTAAAGGAGCAGTGGAGACACAAATTTATATGGAGTAAAGGAATTTCAAAATGAATTTACAAATGGATGGTAAGCTGACTTTTTCCAAGATTCAGGGAAGAGGGAAGCCAATTGAACTTCCACTTGACAGAATTAATTTGTGTCTATAGGCAAGAATTGTTTTGCATTTCTATTAGTTATCTACAACTTACAGAATTGCAAAGTAGCTCAAGGGCAATGAAGGGGTTCAGAGCACCCCACCCCAAAATATGATACTTTGGCATGTTGATTATTTTGAGCTGAAGGCGCTTGAGAAACAGTGGCTTCAGGAAGGGCCCTCTGGCCTCCCTGTTACCTATAAGCAGGTCATAAAATTTCCCATGAAAAAAGTGCCCTCCCTGACCAGGAAGAGGAGAATATTCTTGTCACTGGAGACAGGGAGTCGATGCCAAAATGGACCTGTACTAACAGACCCACTAAAATAACCCCGATCTTCTCCTGGTTTCCCCCACGTATTTCCTAGTCATTTTCCCACAATTTGCTGCCCCAACTTCAAACCCCTTTGTCTTATCACTTCTCCTTAAATGTATCATTTCTTTGTTTAAAAGTATATAAGCTCTTGGTTCTGACTGCTTCTTTGGGTCTTGACTTTCCTGTAAAGACTCCCATCGGCACCTAAAAATATTGAATAAAATTCATATGCTTTTCTCCTGTTAATTTGTCTTATGTCAGTTTATTGTCAGGCCCACGCATAGAACTTAAGAGGGTAGAAAAAAGTTTTTCATAATCCATAAGGGTGTGCTCTAAATAATGGCTGGTTTTCCATTGGAGACACCCAGTAAATCTCTTTTTCTTACACACACTTACAGGAATGATATTTATTATTGTTACCATTTTAGATATGATGAAATTGAAGTGAAACAGAAATAAATTATCTGGGACAACACAGTATGATATTAGGGATTGCGCTTCAATGAATGCTTAGGAAAGTTAGTCTCCTTTATTCCCTTCACCTTGACAGCATCCAGGAATTAAAGAAACAATACATTTATGGCAGAGTTAAAAACAGAGGACTGAATTTGCTGAGCCCAGGAATTAGAACAAACTTTAAAAAATCCATCCCTAGTTAATTAGAGATTCAGTCCAAGGGATCTGCTTTGTTTAACTTTTCACATTAAGCTACTAGAGCTTTTGGAACTCAACAATTTACTAAGGCCTAAATACCTCTTTTTTTTTTTCTTTTTGGCCACACCAAGCGGCACCCAGAACTTCCCCGACCAGGGATCAAACCGTGCCCCCTGCAGTGGAAGCAGAGAGTATTAACCGCTGGACCACCAGGGAAGTCCCTAAATACCTCTATTTTATTTTTATTTTTCAGTTTTTAGAAAAAAGTTTTATTGAGATATAATTCACATACCATACATTTCACCCATTTAAAGCATGTAATTCTATGTTTTATATTATTGCATGTAGTAGATATGCAACCATCACCACAATCCTCAAAAATGAACTGTTCCCATTAGCTGTCACTTTCATTCCCACCTCTCTCTCCCAACCCAAGGCAAACACTAATCTTTCTGTCTCTGTAGATGCCTATTCTGGACATTTCACATAAATGGAATCATACAATATGTATCTTTTGTGTCTGGCTTCTTAGCACAATGTTTTCAGGTTCATTCATGTTATAACATGTACCAGCTCTTCCTTCCTTTTATAGCTGAATAATATTCCATTTTATGAATAGACCATCCATCAGCTGATGGACTGTTGGCTTGTTTCCATTTCTTTTGGCTATAAGGAATAATGCTGCTATGAACATTCCTGTACAAGTTTTTATGTGGACATATGTATTTTTATTTTCTCCTGGGTATATACTGAGGAGTGGAATTGCTGGGTCGTATAGTAAGTTTATATTTGTTTGTGTTTTTTATTTTATTTTATTTTTTAAAAACAAAACTGAATTTTTATTTATTTTTATTTTTTAATTAATTTTATTGGAGTACAGTTGATTTACAATGTGTTAGTTTCTGCTGTACAGCAGAATCAGTTAAACATATACATAGATAGATACATATAGGTCATTACAGAGTATTGAATAGAGTTCTCTGTGCTATACAGTAGGTTCTTATTAGTTATCTATTTTATATATAATAGTGTGTATATGTCAATCCCAATCTCCCAATTTATCCCTCCCCCTGCTTTGTGTTTTTTAAATTGTGGTAAAACACACATAAAATTTCCATCTTAACCATTTTTAAGTGTGAAGTTCCGTTCTGTTAAGTATATTCACGTTGCTGTGCAACCCATCTTCAGAAATTTTTCATCTTGTAAACTGAAACTTTACGCTCATTAAACAACAACTCCTCACTTCCCCCTCTCCCTAGCCCCTGGCAACCACCATCCTGCTTTCCTGCTTTCTGTTACTGTGAATTTAATCTAGATACCTCAGAATTTGTCTGTGACTCGTTTATTTCGCATAACGCAATGTCTTCAAGGTTCATCTATGTTATAGCATGTGTCAGAATTTCCTTTTTTTTTTAAGGCTCAATAATATTCCTATTCCATTGTATGTATACACTACATTTTGTTTATCTATTCATCCATTGTTGGACACTGGGTTGTTTACCCTTGTCTATTATGAATTATTCTGCTATGATCATGGGTGTATCAGGGAGGAAAAACTTTTCCTCTACTCTTTTAAGTTCAGCGCCTGGAGCCTGTGAATTAAACTGACAAAAGAATAAATAACAGGAGAAAAGGCACTTAATTTTTTTTTTTTCATTTTTATTTTTGGCTGTGTTTGGTCTTCGTTGCTACGCACGGGCTTTCTCTAGTTGTGGCAAATGGGGGCTACTCTTTGTTGCGGTGCGCGGGCTTCTCGTTGCGTTGGCTTCTCTTGTTGCGGAGCACAAACTCTAGGCATGCTGGCTTCAGTAGTTGTAGCACGTGGGCTCAGTAGTTGTGGCGCATGGGCTTAGTTGCTCCACGGCATGTGGGATCTTCCCGGTCCAGGGATCGAACCCATGTCCCCTGCATTGGCAGGTGGGTTCTTAACCACTGCACCACCAGGGAAGTGCCAAGGCACTTTATTTTTATAAATGCTCATGTGCACGGGAGGTGACAAAAAAGAAGTAAAACCCAAAGAAATGTTTACACTTGGGGGGTAGTTTACCCTTTGACAAAGGAAAGAGAGTTTGTGCTTCAAGGGACAATAAATTCTGGGGAAGTGACTAGGAAATATAGGAGGAACTGATGGAGGATAAGGACTATTTTAGTAAGGTCTGTTTATGGAAACTCATCTTGGTGTCAACTCCCCATCTTCAAAGATAAAAGTCTCTTATCTCTCAAAGGGAAATTTACCCAGTTTTCAGGCACAGAAGGTAACTATGGTTTTCTGAGGAAGTGCCATTTTTTGTTTGACAACTGATAGAAGCAGAGAGAAAATTCACCATAGCAAAATCTGAATAAACTAAATTGTATTTCAAAAATGATGTTCTACAACTATGTAAGACAAACCAGCAACAACAAACCTGTATATTTTTAAGAGAAGAAATAAATATTTTGACTTTGGAACTGTGAATGATTTTTTCTTATTTTCTTTATTTTTGAATTTTATATTAAAATCCACTTCTTTATATTTGAGAGAAAACAAACTTTGTTTTAAATAAAAACCAAACAAACAAACCTGGTGTGGCCTACGATAGTCACCCCAGCGAGGAATACCGTAAGGAGAAAAGGAGATTCTCAGACAAGATAGCCAATGGTCGAGACAGCAGAGCATGTTTTGCATTTTGCCATTTTCCTAGTTAGACAAAGAGCCCAGATGTATTATTGTATTTACATATTAACATGATCTTCACAATGTGGTGTCTATTTGGACCTCACACTAGGTAAAACAATGGACTTGAACTAGGGCCAGGCGCCTCTCTCCCTAGGTTTAGGGAAGAGAGAACTTGAGTGGACGTAGCAGCATTTGGTCCAAGGTCCCGCCTGGAGACATCAAAGATAAACAAATCTGTCTTCCAACATCCGCTGGACTGAGACCCCTTCGGTCCCTTTTTTTTTTTTTTCCCCTTGGGGCCATACTGGTCTCTTTTTCTCTTTTGTTAGGTAGGTGCTGCCTATGGGAATGCAGCAGCTCTTCTTAGTAACCATGGGAACCTTATTGGCATGGCAACCTGGCAGCCCCAGGGAAAGGCAGCAAGGGGAGGAGGGATGGGAATGGTGGGAGGTAGTTCTATGGAAGAAGGGAGTGGGTAAGCAGGCTTCCTTCCTGCTGAGGAGAGAAAAGGAGGAGGAAAGATGCCCAGCTCTGTAGATGGCCCCAAGGAGAAGCCTCTGATGAGTTTAAACCTCACTCCATAGTCCAGTTCAGGAGGGGCTTGGGGCAGGGTTATAAGCCAGACTGGACACCAGGCCCTAAATCTGTTGACCTTATCTGTCCTATGGCATAGCTCAGCAGCAGCAGGAGAGTCATGGGGTTGGGGGCTGGGAGACACAGAGTGAAGCATCTCATAACATGAGAGCATATTCTGACATTAAGGTTTTTTTGTTTGTTCTTTGTTTTTAAAGTTTTTATTTAAACAGCTTTGATGCAGTATAATTTACATATGATAAAGTGAATGTATTTAAAGTGTACATTTTCATAAGCTATGACCTATGTGTATACCAATGAAACTATCACAGAAATCAAGGAAACAAATGTATAGATTATCTCCAAAAGTTTATTAATGCCCTTTGTCATCCCTCCCTCTTTCACCTCTCCACCTTACACCCTCCCCCAGGCAACCACTGATCTTCTTTCTGCACTATACATTAGTATGCATTTTCCAGAGGTTTATATTAATGAAATCAACTGTATGTACCCCGTTTTGTCCTGACATTAAGTTTTGATGGCAGGCAACATACCATGCGGAGCTTTTGTTGGGCTCTGAGAGTCCAAGCACCTTTTGTTAAAGACGTCTAGGGGTGAGGAAATTTCCAAGCAGTATCTAAAGCAAGAAACAAATCTATGGAATAAGGTTGAGGAAGGCTGAGAATGTAGTAAAAACAAAAACAAAACAAGATCCACCAGGGAGAAAGTACTTCTACTGCAGAGGAAGGAGTGAGCAGCAAGGAAGCTAGCAGTGCCCTGACGGTCCTGTTTCTAGGCTGAGCTAGAATCCCTAGGTTTCTGGGTTTCTCTCATGGACAGGTGTGAACTGGGCTATCCTGGGTTGTGGAGTCAGATGCTGCCCTGCCCCTTACTTACCTGTAGAAGCCTCAAACAAATTAGTCTCTTAGAGTCCATTTCCTCTTTTCCTAAGACAGAGGATAATAATACTCTATAGGGCCATTGTGAAAATGAAATGAGATTAAAAACTTTAATAAACAGTAATAGTAATCAAAGCTCCTTGCATGATAGGCACACAAATAATAGCTACTCATTACTTTGCTGGCTCTTTAGGAATGGCTCTGTTTGGCTGGTTCTGTAGCATCGACTGAGATTTGACCAATTTTTTTTTTTTTTTAATGCATTGACTTTAAAAAAAACAGCTTTGGGCTTCCCTGGTGGCGCAGTGGTTAAGAATCTGCCTGCCAATGCTGGGGACAGGGGTTTGAGTCCTGGCCCGGGAAGATCCCACATGCCGCGGAGCAACTAAGCCCGTGCGCCACAACTACTGAAGCCCACCTGCCACAACTACTGAAGCCCGCACACCTAGAGCCTGTGCTCCACAATGAAGAGTAGCCCCCGCTCCATGCAACTAGAGAAAGCCCGCATGCAGCAACGAAGACCCAAAACAGCAAGATAGATAGATAGATAAATAAATAAATAAATTTATTTTAAAAAAGCTTTATTGAGATATAATCATATATCATAAAAGTCACCATTTTAAAGTGTCCAATTCCATGGATTTTCGTTTAATCACAGAGTTGTACAACCATCAGCATCATCTGATTTTAGTCCATTTTGATCACCTCAAAAGAAACTAAAGAAACTACACACCCATTAGCAGACACTCTCCAACCCCCCCTCCTCACAACCCCTGGCAACCACTAATCTACTTTCTTTCTCTATGGGTTTACTATTCTGGACATTTAATATAAATGGAAGCATGCAATTTGTGACTTTTTGTGTCTGACTTCTTTCACTGAACTAAATGTCTTCAGTGTTCATCCAAGTTGTAGCATGTGTCAGTACTCTCTTCCTTTTTATGGCTGAATAATATTCCACTGTATGTTCTTTATGCCTTCATCTGTCAATGAGCATTTGGATTGTTTCCACTTTTTTGGCTATTATGAATAAAGCTGCTATGAACATTCAGGTACAAGTTTTTGTGTGTACGCACTTATCAAGTTTTAGTTTATGGTTTATCAAGCCCCATGGCCTACATATGATCAGATAAAGAAATGGTCAATATGAAAAACAGGTTGACGTGATTATTTCTTTTAAAATTTCCCCCAGACTGTACTTTCCTTTACTCGTATTCCCCTCCTTACTCTTACTCTCATCTCTCCCCATAGAACAGTCTAGTCGATCTCATGCATATTTCCAGATATGGCATCTGAAATGCTCACAAAGGATGTTTCCCACCACAAAAGATATTCTTGAAGTGTGGAAAGGGGAGAGGCAGAGAGGGACAATGATATGTAAGCCAGACTCATTATTCAAGGCCAATTAAAATATCATTTAGAAACATTGTTTTAAACTTTATTGAGATAGGCTATCCATTCAAAAAGTGTACAAGTCAATAAATTATCACACACACAGCATCATTTAGGAATTGCCTACCTTTACCAAAGTAAGGATAGATATAGGGCTGTCAGAAAAAATATGGAGATACAGAGTGCCCAGTTAAATTTGAATGTCAGATAAACAATGATTAATTTTTTAGTATAAGTCTATTCTATGCAATATTCATGACAGTTTTTTTTTTAAAAAAAATCCATTGTTTATCTGACATTCAAATTTAACTAGGTGTCCCATATCTTTCCTTGGAAAATCTGGCAATCTTAGAAGGGGAAATTAAAGACCATCCAACGAATGTAAATCAGTTTTATGACTGGGTAGCAACTGAGGTTTGGTTATAGGAAATCTCAGAATAAAGTGGAATTTGGAGTTAATTTGTAGATTTAATTTACTTTGCTCTCGCCCTGGTTTTTTTTTTTTTTTGAGGATCCCTTTGGCTGCTTCCTAGTCCCTGGGGTTTTGTACAACTAAATGTTGTAGATGTGTCATCTTTCTTTCTTACAATATCTCTATGAAATACTTAGGAGTCTACACGTGGAGAAACAAAGGCAAAGGTATTTAAAGACACTCCAAGATCCCTCAGTGAGTTTGGGGTCAATTTAAACAAGTGTTGCGATTGGTGTTTGAAAGAAAATATAGATTTTAAGATGGAAGTGTGGGAGGGATAAATTGGGAGACTGGGGATGACACATGCACACTACTGTATATAAAACAGATAAGTAATAAGAACTTATGGTATAGCACAGGGAACTCTACTCGATACTCTGTAATGGCCTATATGGGAAAAGAATCTAAAAAAGTGGATATATGTATATGTATAACTGATTCACTTTGCTGTACACCTGAAACTAACACAACATTGTAAATCAACTATACTACAATAAAAATTAATTTAAAAAATAACTTAAGAAATATAGATTTTAGATTTACTAAATTTAAGGGCAGGAAAGGATTTTATTGGAAGCCCTTTATATTATAAAAGAGGAAACTGAGGTTCAGAAAACCTAAATAATTTTCCCTAGGTCACAAAGCTCACTAACAGTAAAATTGACACTGAAATCCCAAACTCTGGACTCCTAGTTTATGGAGCTTTTCCCAATTTAAACTAAATTGGGTCCCTTCCCTTTAGTTTTCTGGATAATCAGAGAAAACTTTTAATGTGGTCTGGGTAATCAGATCAGCCATAATCACACAATTATGTGAAACACTAAACTGGGAATTCTTCTTAGATCTTCCAAGTAGTAGTAGAGCACTAGATTACTTAACAGGGAGCAAATATTTTCCCAATATTTGGGAAATAAATAAATATTTATTTACAATAAATAATAAATAAACAATAATAATAAATAAACAATAAAACAAATATTGTTCTAAACAAGGATTTCCTGAAGGATTTGAGAACAATTTCTATTCATATTTTTTTTTAGCTACAAAGAGTTGCCATTATCAGATCTGGGGGTGATCTTTCTTTTCTAATAGGCAATGAGTGAGATTCCTCTGATTTATATATTTTGCATTTCATCCATGTCCAATCATTATACCCAACGAACAAATTCTTACCTCGTAAAGAAGATGGATTTGTTTGCATATGCAAATCTAAAAAAAATCAGCAGATTTTTGAATGATCATAGATTGCCAAGCCTCTCAATGCTTCTGGTTTTACATTCATTCTATGTCCAATTGCTTTGTGCGTTTCTAAGACAACAGTTAGTACTTGGCCTCATCAACTTCTTCTCACACGTTCCAGGAATCTGATCAATATCCAACAATGAATTTTTCCTTTCACAGCTCTACAAAACTCAGTCTCAGTGCCACGCCATGTCAAGGGTCTCGCAGTATATTTTTTAGTCCGTGTATTTCAAAGGGAGCAATCTTGCCCATCACCTACCCAGCATACCTCTTGGTGTTCAGTGTGGTTAATGTCTCATCTTGTAGGACATGACGACTAGTAGAGACTGGCTTATTTGAATCCTGGCTACAGTGACTTTGTGAAAAAGACTAACTGTTGAAAAGAGACTTTGGGGAAGAGGTGAGATTTTTGCTCATCATTTTCACAGGGTTGAAAATGCTTTGTGACCCAGAATCATGCCTTAGAGAAGACAGCTGTGGCCTAGAGCAGGATTTGCAGAGCATGCTGGGCTCTGAAGGTTTGCTGGAGAAGTGATTTTTACATGGCTAGACTGGTGCAGTGAAATGGCAAAATTTTTTTGGCATTTTTATTCCCTCAAGTTTGTTTCTGAATCATCCCTGAATACCAGGGCATCCTGGAGATAGCAGAAAATAGAGAAGATTTCCTCAGATTAGGGGGGTGGGAGTCAGTCTTCTGGGGTTTACACAAATGATGTCCCCGCTTGGACTGGGTAGGGTCTCTCTTAAAGAACCAAAAGTTAACCTGAAAGTGAGCTGGTGGAGCTGAATCATGTCATGAGTGGTCTCCCCTCATGACACTGCTTCTAGGCTCTGTTTCCTATTGTGAGTAGGTGACAACAATAGGCCTATTCTCTCCCCATTCACCCAGGACACATGCTGATCTGCGCTTATGAATCACTTGGCAGCCACTGAGAAGGGAAGATTAACAACCTTTCTTTTTTGATCACTGTAGATCTAAAAGCTTCCCCCACACTGGGGAACCTCATTTTCCTTTTCCTGTTAAAATCTGTGGTTCTCCTTTCTTGAAATCTTCAATTCTTTTCCTATACAGAAAAAAAATTGTCATCACATTTACACTTATGGAATTTCCACTGCCTTAAGAGATCTCATTCTTTATTTGCCAATAGCTCATGTATTTTGTCATTTTTCATCAGAAAACAGAGGTGACTATTCTGGAATTTATAATTGTTCTTGGGGGTGATTTATTGTCAATTTTTGTAATACTACTTATTGTTTTTGAAAGTAATATGGTCTTGTTCTCAATGCATGTGCTTTGTGGTAGGGAGTAGTTACCTGCTGACTAGATGGCTATGAATGGAATCTGAATCTTGGGGAATATCCCATTTCCCTTCTGGAAGCTAATCAGGGAGTTTAATCAACCCTGGAGCTTGAGGACTGAGATGAATATAGGCTTGAATTGAATGTTGGTGTTCAAGAACTACCAGTGATAGAAAAATCAAGCAGTCTTACAATGTTAGGAGGTATGAGCTCATCTTTATTTTCTGGGCTGTGATTGAAGTAGGTTTTCAGTAAAGATTCAGCAGTTCATTTCCAGAATTTCATGGAAAACTGGCTTCTTCGAGAAGGATCCTTTTAAGGAAGATAAACAGGATGAGCACAATACAAAGCATGCTATCACTGAATTTCTAAACTTAAAAAGCCATTTCTAGCCTTGAAAGCCATTTTAAAAAAATGGAATGGGCAGCTCTGTGATGTCAAGTTTCTCATCATGAGAGGCGTCTAAGTAGAAGCTGTGTGTAACATAATTTAGGAAAGATATTGGTTTCTGCATCAGGTGGGTGTTTAGACTAGATGACCTTTAAATGCTCTATATACTCTAAGATACTTTGATTCTATCAAGTAGATAAGTTCAGTTCAGGAACTAAAATAAGCCATGTTATCAGTGTAATTCTAGGAGTGATTGTTTACCTGTACTGCCAACAACCAGTGGTTTGTACCTTATAACCCAGTCTTAATTTTTCTTACTTGAAAGGCATGTGTGTGACTTTTCACATATCCAAGCTTTAGTCCTGCTAAGTCCCTCTGTAGGAAATGCAGCCCCATCCTAGCAGAATGTTCACTCACTCCTTAAAGATTTATGTATAAGGTAGTGGTTCTCAGCTGGGGCGATTTTGCGATTTTTTTCAGCCCTACAGGTCGTCTGGAGACATTTTTGGTTGTTACAACTCGGGGGTTGCTACTGGCATCTAGTGGCCAGGGACGCCTACAGCATACAGGACAGCCCCCAGTGGCAAACCCCTAGCCCAAAATACAACAGTGCCAGGCTTGATGACCCCTGGTCTAAGTTAGGTGACCTTTTGGGCAAACCCCCTGCTCTAGTCCCCACTATCACATAACAAACCCCCTGCTCTAGTCCCCACTATCACGTAACAATCATAGAGCTTTGTTTAAAACACTTTATATCTTCTTTAAAACACCTTTGTCCACTGGGAGTGTCATTTATTTAGAAACTTTTAAAGCTCTAGGAACTCTTAGCACGTATAAAATAAAATTGGACTTACTCCTATTGGAGAAGTGGGGAGGTGGGAACAGCTCTACCTCTCAGCTCTAAGGGAGATTCTTGAAACTCCTAACAACAACACACAAGCAGCCCTTATCAAGCACTTCCATACACTAGGTCCTATGCCAAAGCTTTACATGGATTGCACACAGGAAGTATTAATATATGTTGAATGTTGAATTATTTAATTCTTCTAGGGTTCTGGATTTGTTTAGCAATGACACCAAATCATTGGATTTCAGGCCCACCTTAATTCAGTATGATCTCCTCTTAACTAATTATTTCTGCAAAGACCCCATTTCCAAATAAGGTCACATTCTGAAGTTTGGGGTTGCTATGGTCTGAATGTTTGTGTCCTCCCCAGATTCATGTGTTGAAAACCTAATGCCCAATGTGATGGTATTAGGAGGTGTGACCTTTAGGCAACCTCATGAATGAGGTAGAACCCTTCGTGAATGGAATTCACCTTTATAAAAGTGGCCCTAGAGAGATCCCTAAGCTCCTTCCACTATGTGAGAACACAGTGAGAAGTGGGCAGTCTGCAACCTGGAAGACGGCCTTTACCAGAACCCTACCAGGCTGGCACCATGATCTGGGACTTCCAGCCTTTATAACTGAGAAACAAATGTTTGTTGTTTATAAGCCAACCAGTCTGTGGTATTGATTCTTTGTTATGGCAGCTCAAACTCACTAAGACATGGGTAGACATGAATTCTGGGGGGACACTATCTGACCCGCTAGAGTCTGCCCTTTGGTCCCCCAACATTCATGTCACCCCTGGTGCAAAATACATTCGTTCCATCCCAACATCCCCAAGTCTTAACCCATTCCAACATTAACTCTAAATCTTATCAAGAAGTTCCAAACTCATCATCTAAATCAGATATGGGTGAGACTCTGGGTATTATATACACTGGGGCAAAATTCCTCTCCCTTTGTGAACCTGTGAAACTGATCTTCTTCCAAAATACGATGGTAAGACAGACATAGGATAGATATCCCCACTCAGAAAGGGAGAAAATGGAAGACGAAAAGCGATTACTAGTCTAAAGCAAGCTCAAAACCCAGCAGGGCAAGTTCCATGAGGTTTCAAGGACTGAGAATAATACTTCATGGCTCAAAGCTCCATCCTCTTGGACTGGGGCAGTGGCCCTACCCTCAGAGTCATTCTTCCTTTTTCTTCAATGATAGCCTTTGCAGTGGAATACCTCTATCAACCTGTTTCCTGCACGTGAAATTTCAGAAGTCTAACAGTCTTCCTTTACTGTGTCCCATCTCTGTAACTTTTAGTCCAGGCTGGCAGTGTTTCTGTTGGTATAAAATTCTCAGAAACCTTACATGCAGTTTGCTGCTTAGGAGTGAAGGGGGTCCAGGTCAACATTCCTCACTGAATTTTACCATAAGCAGCAGGGAGAAACCAGGCCACATCCTCCACATTTAAAAAATCTCCTCAGCTAAATATCTAAGTTCATTGCTTACAAATCTACTTGCCACCCAACAGCAAAAGACACTTCAGACAAGCTTTCTGCCACTTTTTAACCAGATTGCCTGTTGTCCAGGTCCTAACAACATGTTCCTCATTTCCATCTGAGACCATAATTACAAGAAGCACCTTTAAGAGCCATATTTCTAACAACATTCTGTTCATGACAATATGTATAAGCTCTATGGTGATAGAAGCTTTCTTGATAACTCTTCTTTTTTTCTGAGCCTTTGCCGGAATCACCTTTAACCCATATTTCTACCAACAATGTCTTCAAGACAACCTAGGCTTTTTCTGTCATGTGCCTCAAAATTCTTCCAGCCTCGATCTCTTTCCCAATTCCAAAGCCATTTCCACATTTTAAAGTATTAGTTATAGGGCTTCCCTGGTGGTGCAGTGGTTAAGAATCCGCCTGCCAATACAGGGGACACGTGTTCGAGCCCCGGTCTGGGAAGATCCCACATGCCGCAGAGCAACTAAGCCCGTGCACCACAACTACTGAGCCTGCGTGCCACAACTATTGAAGCCCACACGCCTAGAGCCTGTGCTCCGCAACAAGAGACGACACTGCAATGAGAAGCCCGCGCACTGCAACAAAGAGTAGCCCCTGCTCGCCACAACTAGAGAAAGTCCACGTGCAGCAACAAAGACCCAGTGCAGCCAAAAATAAATAAATAAAAATAAATAAATAATTTATAAAAATAAATAAATAGGGCTTCCCTGGTGGCGCAGTGGTTGAGAGTCTGCCTGCTAGTACAGGGCACACGGGTTTGAGCCCTGGTCTGGGAGGATCCCACATGCCACGGAGCAACTGGGCCCGTGAGCCACAACTACTGAGCCTGCGCGTCTGGAGCCTGTGCTCCGCAACAAGAGAGGCCACGACAGTGAGAGGCCCGTGCACCACAATGAAGAGTGGCCCCCGCTTGCCGCAACTAGAGAAAGCCTTTGCACAGAGACGAAGACCCAACACAGCCAAAAATAAATGGGTGAATAAGTAAATAAATTAAAAAAAAAAAAAACCCAACGCAGCCCAAAAATAAAATTAATTAATTAATTATAAATAAATAAATAAATAAATAAACACTCCTTCCTTTTTAAAAGAAAAGAAAAATTTGTTACAGCAGCACCCCACTACTGTGCACCGGTGCCGAATCAAATCCCAGAGACAGAGTTTTGGGTGAAGAAGAAAAGAATAGCTTTATTGCTTTGCCAGACAAAGAGGGACACAGCGGGCTCCTGCCCTGAAAAACTGTGTGTCTCAACCCAGGAGGATTTGCTGAGGAGTTTTATAGCAGTGGTTCAAGGGTGGGGTTGCCGATAAGAGCAGGGTGTGTGCAGGGCCTGCACTCTTTTAATCTGGTCTCAGGTAATCTCTTGATGAGCTTCTTTGGTTCCTTTAATCTGGCCTCAGGTGGTCTTCTCTGGAATGAAGAATACTGGCATCTTCCATTTCTTGGGGGTTTTAGTTCTATAAAGAGCTTAAAGATATTGTTATGTGTATCCCTTGAGATGGAACCAGGACCCTGCCCCAAGGCTGCACTATTGTTTCTTGGCTGTTCCTCCCTTATCTCTGCATCCCCTCCCTTCCCTGATAAGCAACTGTTTGAATCTGCCCTTTGGAACTCAGGGAAGGTCATGGAGGCCGGAGTCTATTCCCTACAAACAAGAAATGGGGGACATGGAAAGGTTTCTGTGCCCAGGAGCCCCACAGGGTCCTGCTCGGTTTCACTACCAAAATCTATATTAGTTTCCTATGGCTGCTGTAATAAATAACCACAAACTGGATGGCTTAAAACAGGAGAAATTTATAGTTTCATGGCTCTGGAGACTAGAAGTCCAAAATCAAGATGTCAGCAGGGCCACGCTCCCCCTGAAGGCTCTAGGGAAGAATGCTTCCTCTCCTCTTCTGGGTTCTGGTGGTTCCAGGCAATCTTTCGTGTCCCTTGGTTTGTAGTTGTGTCACTCCAGTCTCTGCCTCCTTCACCATGCAGCTTCTTTCCTGTTGCTCTGTGTCCTCTACTTATGGGGACATCCGTTATTGGATTTAGGACCACCCTAATCCAGTATGGCCGCTTCTTAACTAACTACATCTGCAAAGATCCTGTTTTCAAAAAAGGTCACATTCTGAGGTTCTGGGTGGATATACATTTGGGGGGAGACAGTATTCAACCCCCTTCAGGTTCCAAGAGTAGCACAGTTTGGAAATCAATGCACTAAACTCTGCACCTATTGAAGGCAGGCCTGCAGTTTTACACCCCCAGCTTCTAGCACATGTCATAGAATGCTGTTTTTAAAATGTTGCCTGGAATTCATACCTCTACATTCACAGCAGCATTATTCACAACAGCAAAAAGGTAGAAACAACCCAAATGTCCATAGAAGGAAGAACGGATAGAGAGAATGCGTTATATACATACAAGAGAATATCACTCAGCCTTAAAATAGAAATGGAAATGGAAATGGAATTCTGCCACACGCTGCAACATGGATGAACCCTGAAAGCATTACGCTAAGTAAAATAAGCCAGACACAAAAGGACAAATACTGTGTGATTCCACTTACAAGAGGTACTTAGAATAGTCAAATTCATTGAGACGGAAAGTAAAATGGTGGTTACCAGGGTCGGCAGAGAAGAAGGAATGGGGAGTTAATGTTTAACTGGTACAGAGTTTCAGTTTGGGATCCATGAAAAAGTTCTGTAGATGGACAGTGGAAACGTTCGCAGCTTTCTCGGCCTGAAGCCAGCCCCATCCTGCGTCTTTGGGAGGTAAAAGCGTTTATTACTTTTGACTCGCGGTCTGAACCCGGTTCGGCGTGGCAGGCATCCTTTCACTTGCTCACCCCAGCCCCCAGCAGAATAGAAGGGGGAGTCCAGAGAGCCCAGGGAGGTCTTTGAGTGTGTCTGCGGGCATCCGCCTGCCCATCCACTCGGCCACCCGCCTACGCTTTTATGGAGAAGCTACAGTGTCAGGCCCTCCCTGTGAGAAATCCACACTGGGAGTTATTGCAAGCGCACATCTTGAGCTTCTGAATATTCATGAGGGAAGCAGAAAGGCCAATGCTAAAGGGGGGAGAAATAGTAATTCATAAATATTAATAAAGGCAGGCCACATGCACCAAGTAGGGCTAGGAATGTTAACGAGAAGATGACGTCCGGGTCCTGCGCGTGCCCGTTGGGCGGGTGCCCGGCGCGGGCGCGGCCCCCGGAGCCCGGGCACGAGCGCGGGGGAGGTGGGGGAGGGGGCGGAGGGGGCGGGGTGGGGAGGAGGGAGCGGAGCCGGGCGCCGGCGGAGCTGCGAGGGGAGCGCTCGCTAGCTCGCGGCTGCTGCTGTCGCTGAGCTGCGCACCGGCCGCTCCCCGCGGCCAGTGGATGGGGGTGTCCAGCTGAGCCCCGCGATCCGCCTCCCTCCTCCAGGACCCGCACAGGTGCAGTCGCGGGGGGCGACCTTAATCCAGACCGACCCACTGCCGTGGGTGGGGGTGGACGGGGGTGGGGAAGGAGGCCCCGCGACTTGGGATGCTCCGGCCGGCAGGTCTGGGGGCGCCGAAGCTCCGCACCCAGGACGGTCCCATCCCGGAATCGGAAAGGAAGAGCCGGGAGGCCGTCGCCCTCCTGCCCAGCCCTTCACGGGAGAGCAGCGGGGCGCAGCGCCCGGCGCCGGGAGATACCGGATGATGGGCACTTCAAGCATCGTCAGAGCCTCGGCCCCCTAGCCAGGCGTGTGTGTGTGTGTGTGTGTGTGTGTGTGTGTGTGTGTGTGTGTCGAGAGGCGGCGCGGTTTGGGGACTGGGGGAGGCAGGGAACGCAGCCCGATGGTGCTGGAGCAGTGGGTCGGTACCTTCTCCCAGGACCGTTATCTGGTCCGGCTCCCTTCAACGCCCCAGAATCATCTATGCCTCTAAGAACCTGACTCCGCACCCCGCCCGTGCCCCTCCCTGGGACGCCGAGCCTCTCCCCAGGGACCGTGCATTCCTGCAGTGTCACAACCGCTGGCAGCTGCCGCAGACGCTGGCGGAGCGATTGTTTTACCGCGAACAGGTCGGAGAAAGGACGGGCGTGATGGTGGTGGGGCACCCTGCCCTCCTGTGGGCCCAGGGCGTCTGGGGCTGGGAGCGCATCTGACGGAGCCCCCAGGGGGTATATCACAGCCCTCTCTTCTTCCCTGTTCCCTATCCCTGCCCTACTCGCCGCGACACCTCCTGACCCCCTCCGCTCCCATGTCCCGGTCTTGTTGGGCTACAAGGGCCGTGGCCCTTGGAGTATGCGTGCGGCCTGCGCGGGGTGCCCCGGCTTTCTCGGAGCTCCAGGCATTGTGCCGCTTGGAGGAGCCTTTCTTTACCCCAACAGACTGGGGGAGGGGGATGTGAGATGAGGGTGAATGGAGCAGCAGGAGGAGGGGGAAGGGGGAAGCAGAACCACAAAGGGGTTGCTGACTTCTATGCGGTGAAATACGCTCTTTCCGTCAAAATGGGCAGCTTGGCACGGACGTGTACGCTGACTGGGTTTTGCTGAGGAGCAGTGGGAAACCGAAGGTGGGTCAGCGGAGGGCAGCTTTAGGGATGGTATGGGGGGTGGGGTGGGCATAGAATCAACTGGTCTGTGGGGCAAGTAGTGGGAAGAAGGGGAGATGGAATGGGGCCTGTGTGGAGGTGCAGAGGCCCAGCAGGGGGAGGCATGGTGAATTCTCTGCTGCTCCGCTCAGCAAAGCAGGCACTGGGAAACGGTACTGCAGCCCCGAGCTGCAGCTACTATGCATCATTGTGCTGCACGAGAGGCTTACCGTGTGTTTCCTACTGGGTCTCTGTTAAGTTCTGAGCCGTCTTTTCTTTTCCAAATTACACCATCTCTTGGGAACCAAAATAAATGGAATAGATTATAGGACATAAGCAAACTATAGTCCTGCACTCTTGTTGTATGATAAAGAGAAAAAGACAAGACCACCCTCCTATGGTTCCTTCTTTCTGCCATTCTTCACATTTTTTTTTTTTTCAAATTGATTTGGGAAGTATAGAGAAAGAGGATAAGCTCTCAATTGAATTATCCCTAGCTTTTAAGGGAAGGAAGCTTCTGAAATGAGCTGTGACTGAAGACAGGGGCAAGCTTGCCAGGATGCAAGAGTAGGACATCTCATTTCGGGGGCAAAGTTACCCCACCAAGAGAGAAGAGCAAAAGAAGGAGAGAAGGCGAACCGTTTAAGAAGGACTGCCAGCTCCAACCCAGAGACCCCTCCTTGAGGCCTTGGTGGGGTCAGTCAGATGCCTGGCTCTCACCTCCTCTGCCACAGCCTGGGCTCTTTCTACAAATTCTGGGCTCAGTTTGGGTGTCAAGTGACTTTGATTTTCAATGCAGGCTCTCAGTTTTAGCTTCATCCCCAGCTGGTCGTTCATGCAGAGCTTCTTGGCTCCTGGGTAGTGAGTGTGTTCATAAAGAGAAATCAGGCTATATTGCAGATTGTTCAAATGATCACATTTCTGAACTTTAGAGCTGTGATATCCATTTCTTCTTTTATAATCTTCTAGGTGAATCTATTTTCTCTAGAGCCTGGGCTGAGGATAGGTGCTTTCAGGATAATCTTCTTTGTTGCCAACGCTCAAAACTCAATCGTAGCCCTAGGTTCCACTTGGCTCGCCCTCTTGTTACTGGTTAATGATATAGATTGTGCTGTTTCAAATCAGCACCCTCCTTGATATCACCTTCTCACACCAGCTCCCTTGTCCCCTCCAGGAAGAGTACAGATTTAAAGGAAGTGTAAATGTAAATATCTGGAATACCAGCTGGTTAGCTTTCACGTCTCTCTGAAATGGAACCAGTGATCTGAGTGGCTTTGACCACATGAATTGAAAATAGCAGGGGTGCCTTAGTAAAAAAGATGGTAACATTCATTCAGCAATAGTTCTCTCATTTGATAAGCATTTTGAAGCATCGCACATGGAATATCATGGCAAGGATAGTTTTTCTTTTCCTTGAAGCACTCTCACCCCACATCTCCACGTAACTAAGTTAGCCTCGCTTTCCTAATATTATTGACATTTACTGGATACTTCATGTATTCCACACATTGTGCTTAGCACTTCAAAGATTATCTCATTTACTCCACAAAATAACCTCCAATATAAGTGCTATTTAAACCCCATTTTATGGATGAGGAAGCTGAGTCAGAGAGGCTTATATTTTGCCCAAAGTCTCATAGCTATGACGTAATAGGAACAGGATTGGAACCTGGGGCCCGGCACTTAACCATCAGAGTCCTTCCTCTCTCAGTACAAATCCCTTGTCTGTAAAACCTTCCTTACTCTCAGTTGCACTCAGTGATCTTTTCTAAACTCACTTTTTTGGCTCTTGGGGATTCCTAATCTTTTTTGTGCTATGGGCCACTTTAGCAATGTAGAGAAACCTCTGGGATCCTTCTCTGAATATGCTTTTAAGTGCATAAAATAAAATATGGTTATATTCAAAGAGCCCTTAGGGGTCTGTCGACCATAGGTGAAGAACCTCTAGCTGGCAATTAGTTGTGTGTATATTACTTAATAGCTGGATTGTCCAATATGGTAGCGACTAGTCATAGGTGGATATTGGACACTTGAAATGTGGCTGGTCCACATGGAGACATACTGTGAATGTAAAATACACACTGGATTTCAAAGACTTAGTATGAAAAAAGAATGTAAAATGTCTCATTAATATTTAAAAATATGGATTACATTTTGCAATGGCAACATTTCGTATATTTTAGATTAAATAAACTATACTATTAACATATATCAATTAAAAGTATTAAGTTAATATGTTATTAAAATTAACTTTCAGAGGTATTAGCTCTATACCAACACCTTCATTTCAACAAACGAGGAAATCAGGACCCACAATGCTTGTCACTCAGCCAGCCTTTGGCAGGTCTGTTGGCTCTTGAGCCTGTGTTCTTTCCAAGCTGTCATAATACTGCTTTTATATCTTTTTGTATTCCAAAAAGATATTTTTGTATTTTATGTTGCCTTTGCAAACTGTAAATACTCAGAATATGTTTTGATGAGATGTGGTAACTGACTTAATCCCAGTAAAATCCCAGTAAGAACTATCCAGGTTCTTACCTGGTATGCCCTCTGCCTCGCTTATTTAGAGTTTTAGTTTTGTAGGTAGAGGTGGAGAATGGCAGTCCTGGGGCAGAAGCCGTGGTTTTTGCTGTCTGTTTGGTCCTCTTGAGGTAGTGGTTCCAATTTAAGCATCTATCTGGATCAGTCATCACGTAGATAGGAGGGAAAAGTTTGGTTGCCTTGCCGTGTTCCAGAGAAGGAAGCTGAGTAGGTAGAGAAGGGTATGATAGACAATAATGCTTGTGCTGCCTGCAATGGAACATGAAAACTGTGTGAGGGGGACGGAAGATCATTTGTCAGTGAGCACACATTGATTGGTTGCCTTGCCGCAGGCAGTGTGTGCTAGAAACCATGGAGGGTATCCAGAGGACATCTCTGCCCTCGAGGAATTTAAATTAAAATTGGGGAAGGGCTTGGATGTACACACAGATGGATAAATCACAGCGAAAGGCAATGTATGTAGAGGACCCGGAGCTGTTGGGAAATGAAGGGAGGTGAGTGTACAGCCTTCCAGGGTGTAGTGCCCAAGGTGGTTGTGGAGTCTGGGCTTTGGAGCACATGAGTCTCCGGGTCTTGTCTCTTACAGGGTACTAAGTCGTTTAATCTGTTCTTCTAGTTTCAGACATATGCTGTGTGTCTGGGAAAAACTCAGGTGCTTGTTTGAAAGTCTGTATTAGTGTTCAATTAGTCTATCATTTATTGATGAGAGTAATAATATCCAGGTCCATGAAGCCCTATCCAAAACCCTTGGGGCCAGGCATGTTTCAGAATTTAGATTATCTCAGATTTTGGAAGGCAATAATAGAGTGCATATTCTGCATATCATCCCCCGGGGCCTGGGGCAGCGATCTCTATAATTTAAAAAAATTAAAATTTCTGCAGCAAAACACACTAAATGGGATAAATTAAAACCATGAACAGCTCTATATTCATGTAGATCAGGTTTAGTTGCCAAACGTGTTTAGGTCAGGGTAGGTTTTACCACCAAGTAAGTTACGAAAAACTTCCAGTTTTTTTTTTTTTTAATTATTTTATTTTATTTATTTATCTCTGGCTGTGTTGGGTCTTCGTTGCTGTGCATGGGCTTTCTCTAGTTGCAGCGAGCGGGGGCTGCTCGTCATCGTGGTGCACGGGCTTCTCATTGTGGTGGCTTCCTGTTGCGGATCATGGGCTCTAGGCGCAGGGGCCTCAGTAGTTGTGGCGCGTGGGCTCAGTAGTTGTGGCTCATGGGCTCTAGAGCGCAGGCTCAGCAGCTGTGGCACACAGGCCCAGATGCTCCGCGGCACGTGGGATCCTCCCGGACCAGGGCTCGAACCTGCGTCCCCTGCATTGGCAGACGGATTCCTAACCACTGTGCCACCAGGGGAGCCCAAACTTCCAGTTTTGAGAGCACATGGTTAGGGATGTGGACCTATCGTAATAGTAATAATAATAATAATAATAATAGAGAACATAAACTGAACAACATAGACGTTTATTATCTGCCAGGCACTGTTCTAAGCACTTACCAGTGTTTACTCCCTTAACCCTTAGGACAGTCCTTTGAGATAGGTCCTATTATTATTTCTGTCCTGAGAAGAATAAAAGGGAGCACAGAGAAGTTAAGTTACTGTTAAGGTCACAGCTGGTAAGGGGCAGAGCCCGATGCAAACCTGGGCAGTCTGGTCGGGAGGCTGCATGCTTAACCATTAGGCTTTGTTTTTTGGAGCAGGGAATTGGAAGCAGGTGTGCCTCCAAAATGTATGCTAATTAGGTTAGCATTATTCACACTAACAATGATATTTGAACTTCTTAAGGGTATAATAGTGAGGAAGTATGGAAGCGATGGACCAGTAAAGTGGAAGTTTTGTTTTTAGAGGGATGAGAGTTATGGAATCAGTGATTATGGGTCCTCAGCAGAGGTGGCACAAAAGTCCAGTCCAAACTCACATTACCGTGTTTAATTCTTCTAGATAAACGAATCCAGAACATTGCAGTTGTCCTGTTGCTGTGCAAGAATGGAGGCCCCACTGGTGAGTTTGGATGAAGAATTTGAGGACCTTCGGCCCTGCTGCTCGGAGGACCCAGAAGAGAAGTCACGGTGTTTCTACGGCTCATCTCCCCACCATCTAGAGGACCCCTCCCTCTCTGAGCTTGAGAATTTTTCTTCTGAAATAATCAGCTTCAAGTCCATGGAGGACCTGGTGAATGAATTTGATGAGAAGCTCAATGTCTGCTTTCGGAACTACAACGCCAAGACCGAGAACCTAGCTCCCGTGAAGAACCAGTTCCAGATCCAAGAGGAGGAGGAGACCCTGCAGGATGAAGAGTAAGCTGTCTTAATTGCCCTCTCTCGCCTCAGATTAGAGCCCTGGAATCTGGGGCTCCTTGACATAGAACGAGTTTCTGTCCTTGGGTTCATGGCATATTACTTATATTTTTCTCTGTGAGGCAGTGCCCTGGTAACTGCTGACATTGTTCAGTTATGTCCCTTTACAGTTACTCACAGAGCTTTCTTAAATTGAAACCACAAAGGAATGAAGGAGTTTTAGGAAATGGGTTTTCCTAGATGCAAAATTGAATTTCAGGAGCATGGTACATTTGGGGGTCTGTCTATCTTCAGCTTTCTTTATATCCATGGTAACCCACCCAGATATTAGAAATAAGGACCAGAAAAAAATTTAATTAACTGTGACAGAGGAATATATGTTGTTGGAACAACTTGCTTTACAAAACACCAGGATTGTGAAAATCTCCAAATTGTTTATAACCCCTCAGGACTGGAAAAATTATCTACAAATGTTAAGATATGTCCAAATAAGAAAGCATACACATTGAACCAAGAGAACAAGGAATTGCCCTGGACACAACAAAGGTGATAACCAGGTGAAGTGGCTTTTGAGTACACAGATTCCCTGTGTCACTTACCAGCCACCTTCCAGGGTCTTAACAGAAGTCAAGAAAAGGAATTTGAGAAAAGTGCTGTTCAAGGAGGGACTAAAAAAGAGAAGAAGCGGGTAATTTGTCATATAAGTTAAAAAAAGGTGTTTGGGGCATTTAGTAAAAATAGGCGTAAATTCCCCATAGGGATAAAATATGCATCAACTGTTCTTTAGGGATCACACAAGAAATGTCAAGTAGTTGGCAGTAGAAGTTTGGAGCAACTGCACTTTTGGTTTCTCTTTTTATGGACTTGGGTGGGAAAAGTTGCCCATGAGTAAGTGGGGGAAGAGGTTTGTCCCACAGGATTGAACCTGATTGTATTGGGCAGGTAGTTGCTTATTTGATGACTACCGAGACTGTATCTCTGTGAAAACAAGGGTTGTATATCTGTCTTATTCATTATTATCTCTCCACTGTGTGATTCAGCACATGGTGTGTAGTAAGTGATCAAATAATATTTTTGGAGTGAATATTGAATATCGAATGACCTGGATGAGCAATAATAGCTAGCCTCGTAGGTGCATGTAATGTACTTCTAGGCCCACGCCACTTCCTTCTTTTCTTTTTAATTAATGCTAGCCTGAAGGCATGATCACAGAGAACATTTCACTCTGGTGACCAGTACTATAACTGTGGGCTATGTGTTTCAATTCAATCTTAAGTTTCAAATTGATTCTTTTAGATTCTGAGCCTTTTATAATTTGCTCAGCTCCTCGAGGTCAAAAAAGAATGGCTCTGGGGCTTCATTATACAGAGTAGCTTTTACTGTTATCTACTTCATTGCACCAGGCAATGGACTAGAAACACGATGAACTGTGATTTTCATACTCTCACTAACTCGCTGTGTGACCTTGGGCTTGTCACTTAACTCTGGTTGACTGCGTGGGTCCTCATCTTTGGAACTTCCCGAGCTCAATCTTGATGAAGCAGGGCTAAGGACTTGCCAATAACCTAATTTCTCACCTCACCCAGGCTGTGCTCGGAAAATTCCTTTTGCTTCCAACAAATCATTTCTCCCCTGTCTAAACCACCCCTTTGCCTCATTAAGGACAGAGGCTCAGCAAGCAGGTTCTTACTCTTTCCTAGCACATTAGCAGAGGCCACTCAATGTTAATTACCATCACATGGGATTATTAGTCTTATCCTGATTTTTCTGACTTGCCTGCCTCATTGACTGCCTCAGCTAAATGACCAAAGGTTGAATAATTCCTTAGAGGTAAAATATGATTTGGGGATAGTGTGGTGGGAAGAATCTGGGAAGAGAAATCGTAACAGTGTTTCTAGGCATTCCGCGTATCTAAAGCTTTACAACTTAAAACAAAAATTTGAATTAAATTACACACTTTGCTTTAGAGACACCTATCAAGCTATTTCAACTGTAAAATTCTGATGAGGTAAAAGAAAAAGATAATTTAATATCCAGCACAGTTAATAGTCTCCTGAGTCCAGCTCTGGTGTTCTAATAAACTTGCTTAGGTTTAGTAGTTAGAGATTTCATCCACCAATGAGTGGAAAGTGTTTTGGGTGGGTTAGAACTACACAATAGAGGCTTCAAACAAAAACAATGAAATTCTTGGTCAAACTAACCTCCTGAAAGATAGCACGAATCAGAAAGCAGGGTCAGTGATTCCCTTCGAAGTTTTGACTTCTTTAGTTTTCATTTGGAACTATGTGTCTCAGAGGGAATTGGCTGAGATATTAACTCTTCTCCGATTTGTCAGGGCAGGGAAGTCCTAGGCATTAAAAGAGAGTCAATGTGTATCAATATGTATTTCTTGTTTCTAAATTTAGAAAATATTCCAGAATCTCTTCTTTGCATATGTAGGAACACCCTTTCCTTCGTCATAAGAGATCCGACCTGGAGACCTACAGAGTGGGAATGGTCAGCCCTCACCCCACTTCCTACTTCACTGGGGTCCCTGTCTTACAAGGACCCTGGAGACAGAGGGGCCAAACATGTGAGAACACTGACAGTTTCCTGTCTTTCCGGTAGATTTACTGGATTAAAGGTCATGTTAAAAATCAAGTTCGCATGATAAATAAACAGCCTGTAGTCAGCCATGCTTTAAGTCGAAGAGAGGTGAATCCCAAATAATCAGATAGGGAAAGTCGACAGATGCCTGTGATTTTTAGGAAAGTTAACTCTCTTCTCAGAGGTTCAGTTTCCCCATGTGGAAGGCAGAGATAGTATGGATTCTATTGAAGCACTTGAAAGAATCTAAAAAGTTGTTCAAAGTCATTGATGTGTTAATAATTCATAATTCCTAAGTATTAACAGCAAAAGTATACTCATGTTAACACACATCTAAGTGTGGATATTGGCCTGACTCGACACAAATAAAACTGGACAAGGGCAGTAGCCAGCCTAGAGGGGCTTAAGGGAAATGTTCCCAAGTTGGAATTCTAATAAGCACTATAAGCTGTCTACCATATTGTCAGGAATAGGTATATAGGGGGGTGTGTGTGTGTGAGTGTGAGTGTGTGTGTGAGGATTGATGTAGCCTTGATAGCTATGTTGCCAGTTCCAGACCCAGATTTTTGGATACGTGTCTTGTTCAACTTGTTCTGTTTGGTTTGCTCATCCTCTGCTAGCATCCTTTTCCAAACCCCTAGCCCTCCATGGTGAAAGATAGTTACAGTCATTTCTATAGGCATCTAAGCCCAAGATATAAAATATGCACATGAAAAGGCTTTTCTGTTACTACAGGGACTGAGGGAGCAAATTGGATCTCAGGTGCCATGGCAGCGTAATGACGAGAATGGAGGGAACCTGTTTAATCTTAGTTCTTTGATGAGAGATATAGTGGATAGCTTTCAAAGTCTCCTTTCCCCGAGATAAGAGTAAATAGCAGGACGCTTCTCAGGAAGTGGAGTTTTACAGGCCACCCAGGATGCCTCTAACAGGGAATATATCTCTTCCCAAGAACCCTGCTTAGGATAAGATGGATAACCTCTCTGGGGAGGAAAGTCCATCCCATTCTCTCCCTCACAGAAAGCTTTGTGTTTTCCCCTCCCACCGCCGTTCTTCGTTCCCGTGCCTGCCTGCCTGCCTGCCTGCCAGGGTGCCTGCCTTTGCCGTCCATTTAACCTTCCACGGGCTGGAGATCGAGACAGAAAGCAGGCGTGTACCCTTGCTGACCTTGCCATTTCTCCTTTCATAGATTGATGAAAGCACCAGGTCCAGAATAATGCAGTTATAGACTTTTCACGCAGAGCCGGCTGCTGAACTGCTGTTCTAGGTTGTGATTTGGAACTTGGCATATTGTTCTGATGCCCATGCCCATCGTAAAGTTCATAAAGAATTGGAATAGCTAAGTGGGTAGGAATATAGGCTCTGTAGCTGTATTGCCTGGGTTCAGATCCTACATCTGTCATTACTGGCTGTGTGAATTTAGATGAGTTAATTAACTTCTCTATGTTTCAGGTTTTTTTTTCTCAGTATCTGCCTTATAGAGTTGTGACGAATGAATGAATTAATCCACAGAGAGTTTAGGGTAGTACCTGGCTTATGCATAGTAAATGCTCAGTAAGGTTGGCTGCTATGGTTATTATTGTTAAATGGGCACTGAATGAATATGGGAAGGGTGTGCAAGTGATGACAAAGAGATGAGAGTCATTCTATTAAAGGTTGCTTATGAACCTCAAAGGATAAAAAGTATGTCCATCAGAAAGCAAGAAGAAAACTTGGAACAGAAAAAGGATGGCTTGATATCCCGAGGAGATAAAGGTTTAGGGAATTGTCACTAAAAGTCTAGAATTAGAAGATAAAATCCAGAGTATGTCAGTGAAGGCTCAGGTGAGAAAAGTTGCCACCCTAAATGATTTAAGGCAGTCTCCAGTTGCCACTTTAAGGATATAAACAGTTTCAAGGTCATTGGAAAGTGTGCTGTCCGTTTAAGGTCCCAGCTTCCATCCTATCTAGGAGAGGTACAAAAGGCTCCTGCCTGTTTTGGGCTTTGCTGAATTTTATTTTTCCAGGCGCTTGCTGCAGGGTCAGACCCGAAGGTCAGTGCCTGCATGCGTGTTGTTCATTCTCTACGCAGAGAGTGTAATGCAGTGATGCACGGAGGACTTGACTGCTGACCTTCCTAGTGGGTGTGGCGCTGGGACTTTTGGAGACAGCAAATCATATTTGCCTCTTGGCTTTAGAATGCTAATGAGACTTGGATTTAGAATTAGGCTGGATTAATGAAACTCTAATAGTGCTTGATGGAAACTGGATTATCACCCATGTTTAAGACGTAGACTGAAATCCTGCTGAAGAGATGTCGAATGAACACTTGATGGGGTCTCTCCAAGTGCCTTCTTGTAATCGTACTACAGAAAATGAATAAGTGGATAACCAAAGCAGTGCCATTAAATTGTGTTTTCTTGGGTTGCTTTTTTTTTTATCACCAAATTGTGTTTTTATCACCAAATAGGAAAATCTCCTTGATTATATACCCGTATGTCATATGTCATTCCAGATTTTATATATGTTAAGAACACTCCCCTCCCCCACTTTATGTATCTGGTTTCAAGTGTCTGTGCTCTGATATATATATATATATATACATACATATACATATATATATATACACATCTTGCTATATATATAAAATGTGCACTTATCTTTTCAGCATCTTACACCATACTTTGTCATGTTTTGGATTTGATCCGTATGTGTACATAGTTGCTTATTTTTAAATGACCATTTCCTTATATTAGTATATCTAAATAAATTGTACCTCCTTATACCTTGTTTCACAGGTATCATTCATGTTTGATGTGCACAGGCACCTGAAGGAGATTGCACTGAGCCCTCATTATTTCATTACCTAATATTAATTCAAGTGCTGCTGGCTTCCATGGATGGCATTCATTATTTTAGGAGCTTGGTTTACTGATTTACATTAATCTCTTAGTGTTGACTAATTTATTCATTTTCCTGTGTGTGAGAGTTTGTGACTTCAGGATTTTCCCCAATCCCCTCCCCATTTTTTTCCCCAAGAAAATCTTTCTGAAATAAGTGAGTTAAGCAAAGAGAATTGTAGAATACCCTTTCTTATAATGTACCTATCAGAACTGTAAAAAAGAAACGTAATAAAGGGAACCCCATCTTCCCCCACTAAAAACTAATTGTGCAGACAGTGGTGTATTTATTGGTTCCTTTCATATATTTTCTTTGGAGTCTCCATGATAGAGACAGGGCTCACTTAGACTCTACATTGCTAGAGGACAGGATTGTGCCGCCCTGGGATCCCTAGAACATTTTGGGTAATAAGTAACTTTTAATAGCATTGGCATCTTCCCCTTACCTACAATAGATGTCAAGGAGTTAATTCTTGACCTTTTAGATTGCAGGCATCTGAAACTGAAATACAGTTAACCCTTGAACAGCATGGGGGATTAAGGGCACTGACCCCCTGGGTAGTCGAAAAATCCATTTCCTGCTGTTTCTGCCTCAAAAACAAAGGAATTAGTAAACCACAAGGGCAATAAGCTGAAACAATTTGAATAGAAGCAGGACTCACACCCTACTTCTTTTGAGTCCACATATTGTGATCTCTAATCGAACACAAACTTTCCTCCACACTTAGTTAAAGTGAAGAACTGTAAAATGAAAATATTGGTACTACAATATTTACTGGAAAAAAAATCCACATGTAAGTGGATGCTCACAGTTTAAACTCGTGTCATTCAAGGGTCAGCTGTATATATAAACTAGACAATGACCCTGATCTTAATGAGATTCAGCCAGAAAATCTGCCCAGATCAATCTCTCTCTTACTCCCTCCCTCCCCTTCTTCTCATTCTTCTATGCCATAAGAAAGGAAACATGGGCATTTCTTAGGTTCATGAGACAGGAGCCATTTGGTTGAGGGGCAGATTTAGTTTCAGGGGCAGTTTATCTGTTGCCAGAGGTGTTTGTAGACGCTACCATTGGTTTCTCAATGGTGACAAATTCCTCTTCTCTTAAGCAAACACCTTAGGCACTGAAGCTCCTGGCCAGCGTCCATTCTCTTGGCTCCTTCTCTCCTGGTAATGCCTGAAATTCAGTTTTTAAGCTACTTCGCTCCTGCATGCTGGAAGGCAGATGATCTCAGCTTGGCACACACAGAAGCCTCTCTCCTCCCCTGGCCCAGCTCTTCCTTCCTCCAGGCCAGGCCAGGCCACAGATGTGTGCTAATGAGAGCTTCTCTTTGTTTACAGGGTTTGGGATGCTCTGACAGACAATTACATCCCTTCACTCTCAGAAGACTGGAGGGACCCAAACGTGGAGGCTCTGAATGGCAACAGCTCTGAAACTGAGGTACCTCTCTGGGGCCCCCAGCTTAGCAGGGCTAGAGAAGCTGTGGATTCCAGTCAGAAAAACATTCAGTAATGCTACAGTCTTCCCCATTATGTAATGAAGCTCAACATCATTGCTGGGACAGTAGGAGTTGTGGAGGAAGTGAAAAATAAGATGAAGGGGGGCATCCAGGGTATATGAGGTGATTGGAATGATTTTAAAGACTGTAAATGCAGATTACTTCTGTTGCTCATCATCGGCCTACAACATGCAAAATAAGGTGATCTGAAGTAAGAGAGGAGAGTGAATATAATGGGCTTTTTTTGTGTTCGAATAATGATGGTTAAAAAAAAAAATCAGGGTCTCCCACCTAAGATGGACAGTTCAGTCCCATCAAAAAGTCTTGACAGACTTGTGACAAGCTCAGGGCCTGGCTAATGGCCAGAGTGGGGACCCAGATAATAGTGAGGTGACCATGCAACGGGGAGGGATTCTTTATGAAACTCATTAAACAGGCACTTATATGGCTGGACCTGAGTCACAGTCTGTGGTTACTGATGCCGAAGAGGAAAGTAGCCTACGGACTTCTGAAAAAGTAAAGAGAATACTTATTTTGAGTTGACTTGCATAGGTTATGGAACGCGACCTTTCAGAATATCCAAATTGCCCCTCCTAGCTGAATATACATATAGAAAGCTAAATCACGTAAGGGCTCTGTCCTTGCTAAAAGCCTGTTTCTACCTTGCTTAGTCTTCTAGTTTCAGTTATAAAGGAAATTTGACAATTTCTTATCAGGAGGGGCTGTGCAATTTTATTGCACAGCAAATGAGGGTGGGAGGTGGATCTGATCTTCCTAGGTGCTCCAGGATTGAGTCCAAGGAAGAGCGAGAACCAGATTTCCCTTACTGGGCGACATTTCTGCAGATCATTGGCCAAAATAGCACAGCAAAGAGATCAGCAATTGGCCGATTTGTTGAAAAGGTGGCTGAATATCCTTTTTAATTCTTCTAATAATTAGCCATCCGAAATACTTAAAACCTCAAGAATAGACTTCAAAACAAAGAGATTCGCTACAACCCTACTTAGCATGGATGTGGGATGTCTCAGGTCCTGTTTTGAACTCCCGAGCGCTTTATTTCTCTTGCGGTACTTATATCGATAGTGTTTAGTACTTACCCAAAATGCGAAGGAGAAGATAGGCAATAATGGAATAAACCTAGTTACTGAAATGAAATCAGGTCCGTCATGGTGCAAAAGGCAGATTTTGCTTTGTTATCTCCTTTGCCACCTTTCCAACTCATTTTGTGGATTAAGCCAAAGTATATATAAGATAGCCTACCCTTCAAAAGGACTCTAATTTATCCTCATTTGCAGATTTCCCTCAAGAGGGTTAATATTTCAGGGCAAACTGAATGACCCTGAGAAGGATGATCTTGAGCTCTGCTCCTTGTAGAATTTTCTCCATCTGACCCACGGGAAAAGGACGGGGTAGCAAAAGTGGATGGATTAAGGTTGTTTTATTTTAGCTTCCTTTATTATCTGAATTCATTACAGTAGAAGCTCTTTTCACTGACATCAGTTTAAATGACTTGCTATATAACCAGTGCTCTGTATTCCTTCTGTAAAACATGCCAACCGAACGCCCTTGGCATGCGGCATGCACACGAATGGTAGGCTTCTCTCTGGGAAGTCTTATCTCTTCTTCCGCTTAGTTCATGGCCAAGAATCAGTTGTGTTTGTTCCCAAACCTGTTCATGCTTGTCCTTGTGACTGTAACTAATGTAATGAAATGTTATGGAAACTGTAGGGTTATGACCGCAAAGAGAGTCATTTTTGCTTTTATAAAATCAAAGTAACACATGTATGTAATTTTAAAAGTCAAATAATACTTTTAAAATAATACGAGACAACAAAAAATATAAACAGCAGTCTCTGACTTATCTTTCCCGGCTCCACAGAGGCAACCACTTCGACTTCGTATTGCTGTTTCTTTTGGCGGGTACCTACAGTTTCCTAAATAACACGTTTATGGTACTATTTCTTTGATTATCTAAAATGAATAATTTTGGCTGTTATCCATTATGGAAGATAAGATTTAAGTCTTTGGCATCACCTCAAATACTCACATTTGGCCTTCCCCCTTGTCACCAATTAAATCAATATTACAAGTACACACTAGGGTCACTGTGTAAATACTATTTCTTGCTGAATCATGTAGTGTTCTGTAAGAATATTTCCTCTCTTGGACAACTTCTTATTTAACCTGGAGTGAAGAACTGCCTTGTTTTTTCATTGGCTTAGTTTCCTGTATATCTATCATTAGTTCAACCCCAAACTCTGAGTGAACTCTACATCTCATACTATGTTTAAAAAAAAATCAGATAGTCTTTCAATTCAATCAAAAAAAAAAAAAAAAAATCCAAACTAGTACCCTCCATCTTTCTGCTATAAAGTAATCTGGTTGTACTCTAGATCTGGTGAAATCTTCATGTCTCCCTCTCCTGTCCTCTGACTGCCATGTTTTTATTTTTCTGGGTATGTTCCCTTGTTTTGGTGAAAAAAAATTCAGTATATTCTTGAGAAAGGGGAGAGAGGAATATATTGGTTAGAATAGATGAGAGTGTCTTTATTCTCCCGTCATACCCTTGATTGAGAATTTGACTTGATAGAGTTATTTTAGGCTGCA
This sequence comes from Balaenoptera borealis, assembly GCF_965194805.1. Classification (NCBI taxonomy): domain Eukaryota; kingdom Metazoa; phylum Chordata; class Mammalia; order Artiodactyla; family Balaenopteridae; genus Balaenoptera; species Balaenoptera borealis. The sequence goes on along the minus strand of NC_138868.1, from coordinate 103,992,833 downwards.
AGTGAATATTTACTCAGAATTGCAAAGCCATCATTCTCTTTTTCTCCAGCTTTCAGTGGCGATTGAGAAGCCCCATTTAGAATCCATTCTGATTCTTTGTCTTTTATATGTGACTCTCTTTTGGTTCTCCCTAGAAGCTTTCAGAATATTCTCTTTTTCCTTTCTCATTTCTTTTACAGTAATGTGCCTTAGAGTGAGCTTTATTTTTTCATTCAAATGAATTATACTCCGTGGGCCCTTTCGACCTGGAAGCTCATGACTTTAAATTGTGGCATGGTTTCTTGTTATTTCTCTGAAGATGAATTATTTCCATTTTCTGCCTCTATTAAGATGATTATATGGTTTTCTCCTTTATTATGTCAATGTAATGAATTACATGAATTGAGTTTCAAATGTTAAATCAACCTTGCATTCTTGAGATTAAAGGCAACTTGGTCATGGTATGTTATTCTTTTCCTTTTTAATCATAGCTTTACTGAAGGATAATTGGCATACAATAAACAACACATGTTAAAGAGTGCAGCTTGATAGGTTTTGACATATGTATACGTCTGTGAAACCATCACCACAATCAAGATAGCAAGCATGTCTGCATGTCCATCACTCTTCCCTTTCACCCCCCAGTCTTCAGGCAACTAGCTGCTGTCATCATAGATTAGTTTGCATTTTCTAGAATTTTGTATAGGTGGAATCACGCAGCATGTACTCTTTTTCTGGTCCGTTTTTTAAAACTCAATATAATCATCTAGATATTCATCCATTTTATTGCATGTATCTACATACATTCCTTTTTATTTCTGAGTAGTGTTCCATTATATGGATATACTATAATTTGCTTATTCATTCACCTGTTGATGGACATTTGGGTTTTTTCCAGCTTTTGAATATTGCCAGTGAAGCTACTATGAACATTCTTGTATAAGTCTTTTTGTGGACATGTCTCTGTTTCTCTTGGGTAAAAACCTATGTATGGAATGTCTGAGTCATATTGTAAGTGTCTGTTTCACTTTTTAAGGAACTGCCAAACTGTTTTCCAGTTTGAGAGTTCCAATTATTCCACATCCTCACCAACTCTTGGAATGGACAGCCTTTTTGATTTTAGTCATTTGAGTGGGTATATAGTAGTATCTTATTTTAATTTGCATTTTCCTGGTAACAGATGATGTTAAGCATCTTTTCATGTGCTTATTCACAACCCATGCATCTTCTTTGGTGAAGTGCCTGTTCAGTCTTTTGCCCATTTTCTTAGTGGGCTGTTTGTGTTCTTAGTATTGAGTCATTGGAGTTCCTCATGTTAAAAGATAAAATGAGGCATATTAAATTTCTGAGAGCTTACCTGAGCAAAATTCTGTTCGAATCAGACAATGCCAAACCCAAAGCGGGTAGGAGTGCTCCATCGACAGGAATTAGAGGAAGGACTTTTACAGAGAAGAGGTGGAAGCAAAGGAAGGAAATTATCTGATTGGCTGTAGCTTGAGTGGTTGTATTATCTGGAAAAGCCTGGGTGGCTGTTTGTGAGGGGCTGTCCTTTGGTTTGAGTTCTTAACCTTGAGGCATTAAAGGTTTTGGTTTGCTTAGGAGGCTCCTGAAGCATTCAAGTCATCTCAGTCTAATAGCCTCTTTGTTTAATTATTTTAACACATATATTCTAGGTATAGTCCTTTTTCTGTTGTATGTTTTACAAATATTTTCTTCTTGTCTATGGATTGCCTTTTAACTTTATTAACAGTACATTTGAAGAGCAAATGTTTTTTAAATGTGATGAAGTCCAGTTTATTCATTTGTGTTTGATAGTTTGTGCTTCTTATGTAGTACTTAAGAAATTGCCAAGCCCAGGGTCACTAAGATTTTTTTCTTAAGTCTTCTAGAAGTTTAGCTTTTATATAGTTTATGATCCACTTCACGTTAGTTTCTGTATATGGTGTGAGGTTAAGGTCAGGGTTCATGTGTATGGCTATCCAATTGTTCTAGTACAATTCATTGGAAATATCCTTTCCATATTGAATTGTCTTGGCACTTTTGTTGAAAATCAGTTGACCTAAATGTGTGGATATATTTCTGAATTCTCTGTTCTGTTTCACTGATATATGTGTCTATCTTAATGCCAATACTATGCTATGTTCATTACTGTAGCTTTATAATAATGTCTTGACATAAAGCATAAGTCTTTCAACTTTGTTCTTTTTGTTCAAAGTTGCTTTGGCTATTTTAGGTCCTTTGCATTTCTGTATAAATGTTGGAATCACCTGATCAATTTGTACAAAGAAACTTGCTGGACATTCAACTGTGATTGTATTAAATCTATAGAACAATTTATGTATGTAGATCAATGTTAATGTGATGAATTACACTAATTGATTTTCAAATATTAAACCAACCTTTCATTTTTAAGATAAATCCCACTTAGTTGTGATAGATATCCTTTTCACATAATGTGGGATTTGATTTGTTTATATTTTATTAGGGATTTTTGCATGTATGTTCATGAGGAATCTTTCTTTTTAATTTTCTTTTCTTGTAATGTCATAAGGTGAATTGGGAATTTTTCTTCTTCTATTTTCTGAAAGAGTTTGTGTGATATTGGTATTATTTCTTCCTTAAATGTTTGATTGACTACACAAATGAAACCATCTGGACCAGAGGTTTTCTCCATGAAAGTTCTTGATTACAGATTCAATTCCTTTAATAGATATTGGGCTATTTAGATTTTCCACTTCTTCCTGAGATGATTTTGGTAAAGTGTGTTTTTTAAGGAATTTAGTCATTTAATCTAAGTCATAGTATTGACCACAAAGTTGTTTATGATATTCTCTCACTCTTTTAATGTTAGTAAGATCTATAGTGATGTTCCCGTTTTTATTACTGTTATTGTTGATTTGTGTTTTCTCTCTCCTTCTGTCCCTCTCCCTCACCCCATTCTCATCAGTCTGTTTATGGGTTTATCGCTTTTATTAATCTTTCCAGAGAACCACTTTTGTTTTTTTTTTCCTCTGTGTTTTTTCATTTTCTAGTTTGTTGATTTCTTCCCTTAACTTGATTGTATCCTTCTCTGTATTTAAAATAGGGTTTTACTTCACCCTTTATTTTTTAAGCTTCTAAGGTGGAAGCTTAGGTCATATTTTAAACTTTAAAAAAATGATCTTAGTCCATTTGGGCTGCTATAATAAAATACGACAGACTGGGTGGCTTATAAACAACAGAAATTCACTTTTCACAGTTATGGAGGCTGGATATCCACGATCAGGGTGCCAGCATGGTTGATTCTGGTAAAGGACCTCTTCCAGCTTGCAGACTGTCAACTTCTGGCTATGTCCTCACAGGACACATGGTGCAGAGGAGCTCTGTGGAGCCTCTTTTATAGGAATACACTCCCATTGATGAGGGTTCCACCCTCCCCAGCACCTCCCCAAGGCCTCCTTATACCATCACATTGGGGGTTAGGATTTCAACATGAATTTTGGGAGGACACAAACATTTAGTCCATAGTAATAACATAAGCATCTTAAAACAATAAAATTTCTTATAAGCATTGCCTTAACTGAATCCCACAATTTTGATGTGGTATGTTTTCATTATCATTCAGTTCAAAATATTTTCCAGTTTTCTCTTTCTTTTTTGGCCTATGGGTTATTTAGAAGAATGTTTATAGATATTTTGTCATTGATTTCTAATTTAATTTTGTCAGAGAACAAAATCTGTACAAATTAAATCTTTTAAAATATATTGAGACTGATATATGACCTAGCATATGTTGTATCTTAGTGAATGTACTATGTATCACTGAGAAGAATGTATATTCTGCAATTGTTGGTTGTGATGTTCTAAAAAGGTCAACTAGATTAAGGTGGTTTATAGTATGGTTGGATCCTTTATATTCTGATTTTTTTGTCTGTTTATTGTATCAATTTTCAAGACAAGAGTGTTAAAAATTTCCAGTTATTACCGAGGATTTGTCTATTTCTTTCTTCAGTTCTGTTAGTTTTTGTTTTATATATTTTGAAGCTCTGTTATTAACTGCATACACTGTTATTATTGTTATGTCTTCCTGACTGACCCTTTTATCATTATGAAATATCCTTCTTTATCTCTGGTAATACTCCTTGTTTTGAAATCTGCTTTGTCTGATATGAATTTAACCGCAACAGCTTTCTTATGCTGTTAGGTATACATTTTTTCAATCCTTTTACTTTTCATCTATCTGCGTCTTTAAAATGTGTCTTTTATAGATTGTATGTAGTTGGGTCTTTTATATTCAGTCTGACAATGATAATCTATGCTTTTTAGTTTATTGTGTTTAGTTCATTTACATAGCATTTAGTTCATTAACATTTAACATAACATTACTAGTTTGTGTTTAGGTGTACCATCTTGCATTTCTATTTGTTCCATCTGGGTTTTTTGTTGTTATTGTTCCTCTGTTTCATCTTCTTTTGGGTTAATCAAGTACTTTTTGGTATTCCATTTTATTTCTACCTTTGGATTTTTAGTTATACCTCTTTCTATAGCTGTACCTTTTTTTTAGTTGATGCTAGGTTGGCATCTGCTCTCTAGCATCTCTTTTGCTGTTGTCTTTTCTCCAGTTCTCTTTGTCCCTGTGGGATATTCTCTTTTGATCTCTTTACTCTCACTTTAGCAGAGTTTCAGGAGATTACTGTGTGTGCTCAATCTCCCATGCACCTTCCTTCTACTATTACAAAAACAGAAACAGGAAACAAAAGTTGTGCTGTAATGTGAATGATGCAAGAAAGACTACATGAAATTCTACTCGGAGGTCCATCATGGAAGAAAAGGCCTTGGCCTTACGTTAGGAGCTTGGTGAATGAATAAATGTACATTTATGTTTTTAGGTCAAAATAATATGCTCGAGCTATGTATGTATGTATGATTATTATTATTCACAACTCTCCACTTTTAATTGGGTTTTTCAGTTAATGAACCTATTCTGTTCCTGACTGTGATGTAAAAGATGGTCTCTTTTATCCCTGTAACTTTAAATGATAGCAGATGGTGGTTCTCTTAGACAAGAGGAAATGGGAGTCTAGGACAGTAAGTTACATCCTTCTGTTTTCCAGGTGAATAAGCAGCTCAGTTATCTGTGGAGGGGGGACTGAATATAGGAGGTGATAGTATTGCCATTCAGTCCTCTCCTTTTCATTCCTTCTTTCAACAAATATTTGTTGCCATGTGCTGTTTGCTGTGTTCTGGTGCATCTCCCTTTGGGGATATGGAAGCACTGACTTAACCCACACAGATGGGTTAAGTTGCCCTTTCTTGGGCTGGGTACATATTGGTGATTTTTTTCTCTTTCTTTTACTTTTTGACTGGAGGTGAAAATGTATCTTTATCTCTTAAATTTGGTCAAGAAGGCAACCACCCATGTGAAACAATCGTGGTAAGGGGAGGGAAATATTGTGCAGTAGAAATTCCCTTTCCTGTGAATGGAATCATCTGGAATGCTTTAACAAACAACACTGGTTAGTAGTCATTATTGGACACAAGAACTTGATGTAATTTTAATTCTCACTCAGACTCCTGTGCACCTAGATTTAGCACTCTCATAGTCTCCAGGGAAGATTCTCTGCATTTATTTTTAAGCTTTCAGTGACCAAGTTACAGCCCTAAAGTCACACCCTTTACCAAAAGCAGGAGGAGGAAACAGCTTGCTGAATAGTATGGCCAGGCTCATTTCTGGATCTTGGTCTTCTATTCTCAATTCTGGGAAGAAGTCACTTGGAAGAATGAGTTTTTTTCTTGGAAGAGCCATAGTTCACTTCAATAATATGGAGACAACTTGAAGCTTTAGTCTACAGAGAAATTCAGCCCCAATTTGACAACCTTCTCGTTTCCACACAAGAGGCTAAAGAACTCCCTGCAGTAGTTTCTCTGCATGTGTCATATATTAAGAATAAGAGTATCCATACACTCGTCCATATACATATGTGTATGAATATATATGACGAATACTGTTATCAATATGCGTAAATGCTGTCATTTTCCAAAAATCTTTCTCACCAGCTTTCCACACGCTGTACAAGATGCTGTCCTGGGAACAGAGGGAAGGGAGGGAGTCTGTAAACAGCATTGAAAGGAAAGAGGGCTTGTTGAGAAGTGACAGGAGCAGAACAGGTCCACTAGATAGAGAGAAAACATGGGACCAGGCTTAGAGAGGGTGAGGAAGATGAGGGAACCAGAGCAAAAGTTACAGAGTGAGGAGAAAAGGAGAAGGACAGGGTAGATGCAGTGAAAGTAGAGGATGGCAGAGATCCACGTGGGGAAGAATGAAGGGGCCAGGGCTTTCTCTGGAGGACTTTGTGAATGTGTCTCCTTTTATTTTATTTCATTTTGTAGCGGCAGACTTCTGAGATCTGAGAACATATGGGTTAGGTATAGCTCCCACGATACTATGAACTCACGCTAACTTTCACAAGCTTATAATTCATTTTCAAATCTCGTTTTACCCACGCCTGAAAAATCAGACCAGCAGGCTTTGTACCAGAGGGGAGAGAAGGCTCTAACTAGGAATCATCCATGCCGCTGCCTGGCTTCCCTAATGTCTGAACAGCAAGAAGGGTCTATGCCTAAAAGCTCTCTCCTGCCTTCACCAGGAGCTCAGAGGGAGGACCTTGGGAAAGGGGGTGGTGTAGTTGAAAGATGCAGTATTAACAGCCAGTGAGGTAAACTCGCTAAAATTGGCCACATCTCAGAAAATGTAAATATTCCATTTAAAAAATCGAATTACTATGAAAAAAATTCTGGTTATAGACTAACACTTGCTGTCAGATGCTTATAAAAAATAATCCAAACAGAAAAGAAAACTATTTTTCCCAGCATGAGCCTAACTTCTACCACAGGACTTTCTAGCCCTAAGAAAGTTCTGCCATATGAGAGTAGTTGTGAACAAACCATGGCTACAGGAGTTTCCTTCTGCACGGTGGGGAGCTGCAGAAAGCAGGCGGGTACCACAGGTGGTGGACTTGGCGGAGAGAGGAGCATATGGGTTCGACAGCAGAAATAGATGTCACCATCTGGCACAAAACCCCTCAAATAATCCCATTACCTCCCTGTCCTACCCCTTATCCAGGTTGAGAGCAGAGGGCCTTTGAGATATATTTGATTTTTTCTTTATGACATAGTCCTGGTTTTAAGCAAATGTAGATAGAAGGTGATGTGTTTTGTTGGGGGTACCTGCCAAGGTGGAGTTCAAGGAAGAGGGGAGAAGTTTCTGAGGATGGACTCCCTCTGACATGACTGCTTGGATTGGAACTGGGGTGTTTCCTGGGGGTGCTAATTAGAACAGGAAAAGTGTAATCCCCAGGAAAGAGGGAGATCAGCATGCCAGCTGTTGGTGCGCAAGTGAAATTGATTCCTGGATGAGAGGTGTCTGCAGAAAGATTTCCTGGAGGCACTTCTTGCCAGACCCTAGATGACTTTCAAATGAGACTCCTGGACACAGACAGCTTGTTAGGTGGTTTAGGGGCTTATCCTGTGCAGGATTTGAACATCAATACCAAGCTATGGCTGCTTGGGACACGGACAGTAAAGTCAGATATGCTGTGAATACCTTGCTGGACTTCAACATCTAGAATCTCAATGGTTGTGAGCTTTCAGAGCCTTACTTGGGAGGATGGAATTTTGGAGACATGTGGCAAATGTTTCAGTATTTGCTGTTGCTGTTGAGTTTGTCCTTTGGTTTGTGTGCTTAGGTTGTTCTGTTGGCATGTCCAACGGAGCTTCAGTACATCCTTCATCAGCTATGACACCATGCCTAGATTCCCATGACACGATGACATTTCATCAAATTTTAAAAACATGATTATTTGCATTGGAACAGCCCACCCCTTAAAATGCCTAATAAAAGAAAATCTGGAAACCGATCCCCAGATTGAAATTCCTCATATAAACAAGTGTGCCTTTGCTGCAGGAGTTGGTTGCCGTTGTTACTCCCCTCAAGAAGGTTCCTTGTTCATGTAAAGATGACCTGTCTGTGGGTTAAAGAACAGTGCTGCCCCCGTGGGTCAGAATGGTGCCGGCCACACATGCCTTATTGTCTTTTTCTAAGCTGGACCCAGTGATGCACGCTGTGTGGACAGGGTGCGCTTGGAATTGGATGAGACTCTGCACACCCCTTCAGATTTTCTCTTTACACAGGGGATAGCCAGAAGGGCCTCTGTCAGTGTCATCCATTCTAGAGACTGGAGAGAATCCTAGCTCTGCTGATGGTCAATCAGAATTCCATCCCCCACCCCACACCTCTTTCAGATCCATGAGAAAGGAGAGGAAGAGTTCAATGAGAAGAGTGAACATTACTCTGGAATCAATGAGGAGCCTCTGCTCACAGCAGATCAGGTACAAATCTCTCTCTCTCTCTCTCTCTCTCTCTCTCTCTCTCTCTCTCTCGGTTCTTGGGACTTTTAATTCCTTTGATAGAGAAAAAGTCTGAATACATACCTGTCACATCCCTTTCAGGCAGTAGAAAAATGTATGGTCTTGTGGTGGCTGTGTCTTTGGTAAATTTCATGTCTCTTTAAGCCTCAGTTTACGCACCTGCTGTAATTCGGGATGTAATTCCTGACGTGTGTTGGATGGAGTCCGTGTTTGATAACAGCCAGAGATGGGCTCAGTGTTTACTGCCTTCATTTCCTGCTAAGTGTCTTTATTGCAGCTCATTGTATTTGGAGTCAAGACACTTAAACAAGGGTCCCAAATAGCTGTTCTCACAAGAATAGAAATGGCAGAAGAGGCTTCCAAGTGATGGACATTTTCTCATATTTCATAGAACACTGAAAATGTGGAGCCTTCCAAAAGAAGTATTAGAAACACTTGTTTGTTTAAAAAAAGATCTAATGTTTCACATTTTATTGAGTTACTTATATTTTGGTTTTAATAATTTGTTACTTAGGGAGAATACTCCTGTGTCTCTGGATTCCTTATTCAACCTTTGAGTCAACAACTATTTATGGACGCTTGCTTTGAGCAGGCACGTTTCAGGTGTTTTCACAGAGTGGTTCTGAAAAAGCTCCACTAGGAGCTTTTGGTTCCAGAAAGTGCTTCTCAGTAAAAGGAACTCTTTCATATCTGTGGTAAAAAGGTGGGCTATAAACAGATAAGGATCAAGAGATTAAAGGGAACCAGATTAAAAGAATAGGGGCTAGCAGTTACCTTGTGAATTTGGGGGGAAATACAATCCAGTGACACAAGTTCAATGATAATGACTCTGAAAGAGAAGCTCAGCCATAAAATTCTAAAGGGGGGTCGTGTAGTTTGCTCGTGTTCCATGGATGGCTTGCAGTAGTCAAAAACTAAGTATCCCTTAAATTTGTGAGTGGAGATGGGAAAGCTTGGGAATAAAATAGAAATTATTCCAAAGGAGGGGACCTCAGTGCCTTTATCTGTGATCCAGCCTAACATAAAGGAACCCACTTTAAAGACCAGTTGGCCTTGGAGATGGAGCCCATCACAGCATCGAGAACAGACAAATATATAGATGCACTGTTCTGACCAGACTCATGGATGGCTCCTTTCAGAAGTGGTCTTTGCTTATTCCATTTTCTTTATGTGTAAACAATTAATGTACAAAGTAGTTCAGCCTTATTCCTCTTGGCAGTTATCTAATTTTACTCTCCCTTCTAGGAGCTGTCCCCTACAAGAGTCTAGATTACAGCTGGGTTTCTGATCGATTTTCTGCTCTCCAGACCCTACCTGTCCTTTTATTATGTCATTACCTTTATTTCCACTTTTGTTTGGCAGCTTTAGTTCCTGTCCAGCTGAATTCTGGAGGAAGAGCTGTTTTCCTCTATGTAATAAAGGAACTCCCCATTTTGAGTCATCCTAGGAACACTTTGTTTTTTTCCCGTCTTAAGCATCATCACAATGAATGGACTGGATTTTGTGTTTGAGTTGGGTAGATAAAATGTCTTCCCACTTAGAAAGAAAGTGCTCAGCAAATTGAAGTAAATGTTCCCTTCCAGGAAGCTCTGCTTCATTTCCTGAAAGAGCAGTTTATTTCTAATAAAGCACTCATCTAAATGGTGTTCTTGGAAGAGGTTTGACATTAAAGAGGACTTTACATCAAAGGAAGAGTGTTTGTAAGCCTTTGGTCAGATCTAGTTTTATTATTACTCAATATTTATTAAGTAACAATATTGCTTTAGGAATTTTACAGACAGCAAGTTAGGAACATCCTTCCCTGATCAGAATTCAAGCTGGGATGTCCCTGCAGCAGAGAAGAGTGAGCACTGTCTTGTGTACCTTCTCCAGGTGATTGAGGAGATTGAGGAAATGATGCAGAACTCCCCAGACCCTGAGGAGGAAGGGGAGGTTCTAGAAGAGGAGGATGGGGGAGAAACCGCCTCCCAGGCGGACTTGGTCCTCCTGCAGGAGATGCAGGCCTTGACCCAGACCTTCAACAACAACTGGTCCTACGAAGGTGAGAGTCCTGGGGGCGGGCTCACGGAGGACAAACTCAGCTCTGCCAGGCAGGACACATGCTTCACACGCCACTAACAGAACCTCGGATCTAGGGAGTTGGCAATACCTTTCTTACTGGACATCAGGAGAGAAGTTAGCATTGCTGGGGGAGGAAGCAAGATTAAAATGGTAAAATGACCTGCTGTACAGCACAAGGAACTCTACTCAATACTCTGTAATGGCCTATATGGGAAAATCTAAAAAAAAAAAAAAAAGAGTGGATATACGTATATGTATAACTGATTCACTTTGCTGTACACCTGAAACTAACACAACATTGTAAATCAACTATAATCCCATAAAAATTTTTTTTAAATGAAAACAATGGTAAAACGAACCAAAGAACAAGACTAAAGGAGAACAAGTAGAGGAAATCTGAACCCACTATTCACAATGATGCTACCATGAAATCAATGAAAAAACCTACAAATGGTAATGATAATAATAGCTCGTATTTTTGGAGAGTTTTGGAGGACCAGGCGCTGTTCTAAAACTTTCTGTGCATAATCTCATTTCACGCCCGTGCCAACCCCATTAGGATTGAGCTAACTGAGTTTCCAAGAGGGTAAGTGACTTGTTTCGAGGCCACTGTCGCGGAAATATAATTAAGAAATAAAATCTCCTCCCCACCCAGAAAACCTCTCCACAGAAGTAGAGGTTTTCTTTCTGAGAAAATGAAAACAATTTCATTATTGAATTGATGCATGTCACAGTCAACCCACTAAAGGGATTGCAAAACTGGAAAGAAATCTCACCCGTGTCTACAGCTAACTGGACACAACCCATTACAATTTTGCAATTTAGAGTCAGGTGACAAGTTAGGCCCCTGTTTTCTTTCTTGGGGATGACTTTTCAAAGCAGTGGCTCCCAGGTCCTTGAGGAAACACATCTGAGTCCTGAGACTGGCCAGTGGCTTATTTAGCCATTAAAATGATGCACATACATTTGAAAAGGACAGAGAGAGAGATTCTGAAAGAAAAAAGGAGGTGAGGAAGAGGGGAAGTCTCTTCCCTTATTTTCAACAGGGAGAATCAAGCCTCTTATTTTATTTTATTTTTTTAACATCTTTATTGGAGTATAATTGCTTTACAACGGTGTGTTAGTTTCTGCTTTATAACAAAGTGAATCAGCTATACGTATACACATATCCCCATATCTCTTCCCTCTTGTGTCTCCCTCCCACCCTTCCTATCCAACCCCTCTAGGTGGTCACAAAGCATCGAGCTGATCTCCCTATGCTATGCAGCTGCTTCCCACTAGCTATCTATTTTACATTTGGTAGTGTATATATGTCCATGCCACTCTCTCACTTCGTCCCAGCTTACCCTTCCCCCTCCCCGTGTCCTCAAGTCCATTCTCTACATCTGCGTCTTTATTCCTGTCCTGCCCCTAGGTTCTTCAGAACCTTATTTTATTTTATTTTATTTTTAGATTCCATATATATGTGTTAGCATACGGTATTTGTTTTTCTCTTTCTGACTTACTTCACTCGTATGACAGACTTTGGTTCCATCCACCTCACTACAAATAACTCAATTTCGTTTCTTTTTATGGCTGAGTAATATTCCATTGTATATATGTGCCACATCTTCTTTATCCAGTCATCTGTCAATGGACACTTAGGTTGCTTCCATGTTCTGGCTATTGTAAATAGAGCTGCAGTGAACATTGTGGTACATGACTCCTTTTGAATTATGGTTTTCCCAGGGTATATGCCCAGTAGTGGGATTGCTGGGTCCTATGGTAGTTCTAGTTTTTTAAGGAGCCTCCATACTGTTCTCCATAGTGGCTGTATCAATTTACATTCCCACCAACCGTGCAAGAGGGTTCCCTTTTCTCCACACCCTCTCCAGCATTTATTGTTTGTAGATTTTTTGATCATGGCCATTCTGACTGGTGTGAGGTGATACCTCATTGTAGTTTTGATTTGCATTTCTCTAATGATTAGTGATGTTGAGCATCCTTTCACGTGTTTGTTAAGCCTCTTATTCTTAATGCATATTTGCCCCTGTGCCACATTCAAGTCTTAAGGGGTGGAGTCAAAATTGGAAACTAGGCAGGTTAACTGCAGAGTTCACACTCTTAATCTGTGTATCGTATTAACTCTCTGACACAGGTTTGTGGTAATCATGATCCTGCAAAGAGAGAGGTGGATGAAGCGTGAAATTAAAAGATGTAACAGCAGTGGCAAAACTGAGTATAAAATTCATCCATCTGCAGGGTTAGTGGTAACCAGGCGGCCGGAGGGTACACGTTCCCTGCGAGTGGATCCGAATGGGGGTGATGGGACTTATAAATGACGGAGAGGGAAGGCGGACTGGTCAGGGTATAAAGGTCCAAGCATGTACTAGAATCGTGGTGAAAATAGAGGCATGATCTGAGGAACTGCACCCTCTAAGTAAAACCCTGTGGCTCTGAAGAGCAGAGGCAGGGCGATGGCAGCAGAAGGAATCCGCTGGGAGGGATGGAGTGGATTTGGCCCTGGTGCTGCATTCACAGCCGCTCCAATCAGGCCATTCTCCGCCACACAAAGGTCCCACACATAGAACTGCTCAGCAAAAGACTCGGGAAAACGGCTGAAATGCAGAGTGAAATGGCAAAAACAGAAGGAGGAGGACAGCTCCAAAGAGCGAAATTAGAGGGGAAGGTTGAACTAAGTCAGCAAATACCCCGACACAGCGGGAGCGGAAAGGGAAAGGAAAATGGATTCTGATGTAGAAACAAAAGATGCCACTAGAAAGGGGCGCATTCAAAAATATGCTCCCGAATCTACTTTAGGTGAAGAAGTCTTAGGGGACAAGAACTTAAAACAAAGTGATCTGTGTCCTATCTTCCCAGGTTCCCTTTCCTTTTCTCTGACAGTAGCAGACAACTCGGTACCAACAAGCCAGACTTCATTTTTCTGTACATGTTGCCCATCTTTACATGTTTCACGTATTTTGGGGCACGTGTGCTGCGACTCAGGACAGTAGGTGTAAAGAGGGCCTCAGATCGCGCTGCTTATTTTGCTGTCAGCTGTGTCTTGATCAGGTTTGGGGAATAAACACCACCTCTCTATTGCTTCTCAGCACAGATGCCAAACCACTTTGTCATGTTTTTCCCCCCCGATTCTTGACCCATTTCACATGAGGAATATTACAGAGACAGAGGAAAAATAGGGAGATGGAACAAGGGATCAAAAACCACACGTCTGCCCACACACGTTTTTGTGGACAGAGTCCACAGTCCTTGGGGGCTGTTTTTCCTCCCTCCTTTGTTTCCCTGAGATGACGTTCTCTCCCGCAGTCGATAACTGGCTCTCCCTGCCGGCACGCCCCTAAACTGTGAAGGTCTGTCGTGGCCCTTTGAGGAACTGTCTGGGGCAGGGAGGCGGGGGGGGGGGGGGGTCTACTCCAGACCTGTCAGGCGGCCAGGGCCCCGGGAGCCTCTCCAGCGGGCTGGGCTTGATGCAGTGACCCCGCAGGATGGTCTTCCCCTGCAGGACTGAGGCACATGTCTGGGTCTGAGCTGACAGAGCTGCTGGACCAGGTGGAGGGCGCCATCCGAGACTTTTCAGAGGAGCTGGTGCAGCAGCTGGCCCGCCGGGACGAGCTGGAGTTCGAGAAGGAAGTGAAGAACTCCTTCATCACGGTGCTCATCGAGGTGCAGAACAAACAGAAGGAGCAGCGAGAGCTGATGAAGAAGAGGCGGAAAGAGAAAGGGCTGAGCTTGCAGAGCGGCCGGATAGAGAAGGGAAGCCACATGCCTCTCAAGGTAAGAGGACAGCCCGGCCCGAGGACCAAGTGCTCCCACGCCTCCGAGCTCTCCGTTGCAGGTCACGGGACCAGCCCTGCCGTGGCCCCAGACAGACCTGTCCTAAGCCGTGACAATGAGTGGGACGCCCTGGCAGACAGCAGAGCCACGAGAGGGAGAAGAGCCCACCCGTGTCCCCTGCTCCCCTAGAGGACACCCCGTCTAACTGGAGGAGACAGGATGTAACACTGGAAAATAAGTCACTATGGCGTGTGCTCTCTTAAGCTAGATCTTAAAAAGTGGGGTGAAGGCATTTAGGATTGAAAGGTGTTGTGCCCTGGGACAAGCCTGCTACTAGCACAGCTTATGGTCCTGACTCATCTCTTTAGGATGTCCATAGGGTGTTTCAGGATGGCACATTATGACGCCTTGTTATATTGACCAGATTCTTCTCACCAGTGGTTCTCCATCAGGGAAGCTCAGCAGAATCATCTAAGGAGCTTTTACAAAATACCCTTTCCTGGGCTCTCTCGCAGACCTACTGAATTGGGCCCGGGCATATGCATTTTGGAAAAAGCTTTCCAGATGAGGACAGTCGTTTTACACCTGCCCTTCCCAATGGCTGGGCATTTTGTTTTCTTCCCTGAGACATTTTCATCCTCATCCATCGAAGTTTCCCTCTGCTGCTTTAGTTTTCTGTTTACACAATGGAGGCTGAAATGAGGAAACCAAGGAATGCAGGGTGGGGGGGGCGGTCTCGTCGCCCGAGGCACTTACTCAGATAAGAGTCTTTGAGACTCTGCTATTTCTTCTTGCAAAGCTCAGGCTGAAATTTTGGCCTGTCTCTTAGCCCAGGTCTTACCTTTGCTTTCTAGTCTCAGAATTGGGGCCCGGATCTGGGACAGTATGGAAGCTGACGGGTCCAGGTAGCTTAGGGAGGACACAGGCGTCCCCGGGGCGATGAATACGAGCAGGAAGCACTTGCCCTTCTGAGTCTCGTTCTCCCCTCCTCCCCAGCGCTTCAGCATGGAAGGCATCTCCAACATCCTGCAGAGTGGCATCCGCCAGACTTTTGGCCCCTCAGGAGCTGACAAGCAGGTACAACCCATCTCCCTGCTCCCAGCTTCCTTCCCAGATTCCAGTAACTTGGTGTCTCCAACAGAGCAGGGGATGGTGAGTCACTAGAATTATCCCCGCACTGGGGCAGGTTGCAGGGGGAAATGTCCTGACAATTTCTTCCATTCTAAGGAGAAACAGAAAGTGTCTTTTTAAAGGCAAAGTTGTTTGAGCTTTAATATTAGAGGGCCTGGATAAAACTTAAAACTCAACACTACTTGTAGGCTTATGAGTTCAGTTGTTTTCAGAACCAAATGCATTAAAGGCGAATCCACTTCATGAAAGATCCCATCCAAGAGCTTCATTACCTCTGCCACGCTGGGCCACCAGGTGAGCCAATCCCACCAAGACTGCCTCTTCACTTCAGCTGCCCTGTTGACTGTAACCCGTGCTGCGGGGTCCCCTGTCTAGCTCCGTTTAGTCAATCACTTCTCACCTGAGAAGTGGCTTGCATTTCTGGCTCTCAGGTGCCTGCCGTGTGCTAGGCTCTGTTGCTTAGGGCAGTACAGAGATGGGTAAGCCCTGGTCCTGCCCTCATGCAATGCATAGTCTAACAGAGAAGGCCAGTTTGTCAAGAGACACCTTTGAGATTGTGCACAAAAACTGTGTATGTTTTAGACATATTTGTAGCTGAATCCTAAGTGTTAGAATTCTGGAGCTACGGCCTGGGAAGAGATTTCAGGAACATCTAACTCAGTCCCCTGAGTTCACAGCAGTGAGAACTAAGGCCCAGAGCGATTAGGCGTTTCCCCAAGGCCATGCTGCTAGTGGCAGGGCCAGGCCTGAAACACAGGCCCCCTGGTCTAGAGCTCTTCTCACTCACGACCCCAGGCTCCCTCCGAACCTTCCAGGTCTCTCTGGCCGGTATTCTCTGATATCCCACTGGACCCTAAGATGATTTTGTTGTAGGGGCACCTCCTCTCCAGCAGAGGGAGCAAACCCGACATCCCAGGCCCAGGGCGGGGTTGAGGTTTTCTCACCAGTCATCTTGACAGAAGAGAAACTATTCATTCTCAAGTTGCACTGCAGAAGATAAGAAAATATCACCCCCGCCTCCGCCCCTTAGAATGCTGTCTGCTTTCAGCCTGGAGGAGAAAAAGCTCACCAGGATTCCTAAATAATCAAAAAGTTTCTAGTGTCAGAAGAATATATTCGTTGGAGTGGAGGGACATTTTTCCTGGCTAATATGGTAAAGTCTTACTTCTAAAGAGACATTTTCCAAAAATGGGGGAAAAGTCCTGAAACGATGGTGCACACATCATCATGGGTATTGTCGAGAACGTCAAATTTGACGGAGCGTGTGTTTTAGAGAAAAGCCCAATCCCCACGCAAGCTGTCAACCGTATCTCAGCCCCCGGGGGCCGGGCTTCTGTCTCACTTGCTGCACACCCTGCTTGTCTTCTAGTACCTGAACACCGTCATCCCTTACGAGAAGAAGGCCTCGCCCCCGTCGGTGGAAGATCTCCAGATGCTGACAAACAGTGAGTTCCTCCCATTCGCAGCGGGACCGGGGGCCCATTTCTCTCCCTCCCACCCTGTGAGTTGCACCCGTGGTACCTCAGTCCGGAGGTGTCCCCAGAGCAGTTTCTATGGGTCATAATGTGCTCCACAACGTTGCACCACGTCCCCGGCACGGGGTACAATTAAGGAGTTCTGCAGCGATACCCAGAGCTGCCTCGTCTTTTCCCGGTTCCCGTGAGGGAAGAGACTTGCCAGAGAAAAGGAGCTGGTGGAAGAGGCTGGAGCGGTGGCGGGGCGGTAGTGGTGTGCAGGGGCTTTCTGTGGTTCATCCACAGGTCTCAAGGCTGTGCACTCTGCCTTGCCCTTTCTCTCTTCTGCAGCTTGAGGTTGCCTTGTGTCCCCAAAGCAGGGAGCTCCTTCTAAGGGACTGGCTGTATTTAATGAGAAGCCAGGTTTCTTGGGTGGGGTAAGGCTGATGAGAGAGAATAGAGTCTGGTTTTCCTTCCAGGCAGTGACTGCTTCCTCTCTTCCACTCTGACTCTAGTGTCAAGTAATATTAAGAAACATTCTGAGCTATGGGAGAAAACAGCCTGTGATAAAGAGCCTTTTGTAGGCAAAATCTCTTTATAGACATCAAACACTACAACCCCCAAAGGGCCAGGGGGGCACGTGGTGTCAGCCATCAGTGTCAGCTTGATTCTTTTAGGAAGAGAAAAATCCTAGGCTGAGATGTGGGGACGGGCTCAGTGAATCACGAGACCGTCCATCTCCCTGGCAACCGTGCACTGCATTGAGTGACACACTAACCGGGCGTTGCTGCGCTGCTGCCTCGGCGGGAATGGACCACTGCAGGGCTATTTGACACCCTAGGGAATGGGAAGAGGAGCTTCAACTGTTTGGCTGAGGAAGATAGATACCTCCTGGGCCCAGTGCTAAAGGTGCCCAAATGGTTTCATTTTTATCATTTTGGAGAACTAAAGCAGGAGGTTCTGGTAAATGGAAATCTTGCCTACATCAATAGATACTGTGGTCTTGAGAGTCTGGAATTTTATATTCAAAGTGCATTGGGTTCCTCTAAACTCATTTGGAGCGCCTTTATTTGCATACATATGCACAAAGATTTTTTTTTTTAACGGAAGCAGATAGAAACGAGCTGACATTTATAGGTGTTTGTATTTTCACAAGGAGTAAGCATTTGGAAAATAATTTGGACAAATTATGAAGGTTGATATATGTAGAGTACTCTATCGTGCTCTTTATTTTTTTTTTCTAACGTGCTCTTTTTAAAAAAAGGAAGAGCTATAAATTTATTACAGATACCTATTCAGGAATTCAGTGTGAAATCCTTTCATTTTAATTAAGAAACACTGGGTTTGTTTACACATTTCAAGTTCATTCTAAAAATTAGGGCTAGAGAATATCCATCATTTAGAATACTTTGGAAACATAGAAATGTGAACAAAAGAAAATAAGTAACTTCCTGTCCCCTCCACTGTGGTTACTGTATGGTGTTTTTCAGCCATAGTATTTTATGCCTTTTCCATATGGTTGGGATTATACTGGCTATAAAATTTCATATCATGATTTCAGTCACATCAGTTAACATTTGGTTAACATCCTTTTTATGGCTCTCTCTTCTGTCACATGGACATACGACATTGCAATACTTTATCCCTTTAAAAAAAAAACTGCCTGCTTTCCTGAATACCAATTCTCCTGTAGGTTATGGAAGCTCTCTTTTTGGGCACATCCTTGTATGGGTTTGTGAATCACAAATCCTCTTTCCCCGACTCCTGAGTCAAGGATGTAGGCCAAAGACTGGCTCTGGGGACTTGGCAATTTATATAAATTTCGGATTTTGGAGACCACCTTAGTCACATATTGACTGAGTGCAATTATTGTATTTTTACGCCTATCTTCTTGGTGGGCAGCATTTAGTCTGCTCATGCTCAGTTGCAAAGTATTTTCAGCCTATTACACTGAAATGAATCCATGTCTAAAAATACGGAAGAAATAAAAGAAACCATTGCCTGGATGGCCTGAGGTCCAGTCTTTTTCTGGAGTTGGCCACGGACTCATGCCACCATCAGGCTCTGTTCCTCACCCACTCCTGAGCTTTGGAGTCAAGTTCCATGACCCTGACTTGCAACTAGGCAAGGTAATCAATGGAAAACAGGACCTAGGAATGGACTGGGGGGTCCCTCCATTGTAATGGTTGCCTCCTGACCCCAGCCATCAGGGCCAGCTGATCTTTAGTGGTTTTTCCACTTGCCAAAAGTAATACATTTTCATGGAAAAAAGCTGGACACTGTAGAGATATCACGTAGAAGGGAACATCCCCCGGGGTATCTCACACCCCGAGGTATCTGCTTTTTACGGTTTCATGCACATTCTTCCAGATTTTTCTATGAATATTAGCATTTATTATTTACTCATTTAAAATTAATACATAAAGTTCTGCAGCCTTCTTTCTTCATTCATAAGTATGTCTTGTATATACAGATCGCTCTCATTTCTCATGAAGCTGTATGAGACTGCATATATACCATATACACCACAGTTTACTTAAGGCATCTATTGATGAATAACTCTATTGTTGGATAACCCACCCCTGCCCTCACTTTTTGATAGTATAAGCAAGGTCCAGGTATTTTCTTGAATGATTTTCTACAAAGCTGACTTCTACAACATGAATCATGAATATGAGAAGATGCTTCCTAGTTTAATAACAGAAAAATCTGTTTTAAAAACTTTTATAAAAAGCCTTTAGGCTTTATTCACTTCCCTATTGTTTGCTTCATGTGTAGGTCACATCCTGTTTCAACAAGAAGTCTGTAAGCTCCTTGAGGGTCATTAATACTCTTGCATTTCCACAAATTCTAGTGCTGTACTGGGCATAGCGTAGCAAATATTTGTGAAATTAAATTCATTTGCTGTTAATAAACTGGAGGTGAGGACTTTGCTAATAATATCTGTTTATATGAATAGAATGTCTTTAAAGACAGATTTATCGGTGGTTCGGTGATGTGACAGCTATTATTCTTAACATTTGGATTGCATCTGAAAGCTGATTCCTTTTTTAAGTTGCTTTGTTTATTTTTATGATCATTAAAGATACATACTTAGGAAGTGATGTGGAAATTATAGATGAGCACACACACAAAAAATAAAGGATAAAAGAGAAGTCACCTCATCCATAGGGCCACCCTGACTCTTTTGATGGATTTCCCACCAGCCCCCTCCCCGGCCCAGCAGGTTGAATGCTGACTCTTGCCAGAGGCTTCTAGACTTTGCTCAGTACTCAATGAATGTCTTGTTTCCTTGACTCCTCTCTCGCTCACTTTGGGTTGGTGGGTTGTCTGGCCCCAGAGGTGAGCTCTGTGCCCTGATGCATCTTAGGTCCTTTCTCTCTCCTTCCCCAGTTCTCTTTGCCATGAAGGAGGATAATGAGAAGGTGCCCACTTTGCTGACGGACTACATTTTAAAAGGTAAGAGCGGCCCAGGCCTCTGGGAGCAGAAGCATCCTCTAGGGCCCCCTCCCCCAGGACTCCTGCTGGACACGTGGAACCCACACTGCAGCCCTCCCAGGGCATCCACGCCAGGCCAGATCGGCCAGGGCCAGGGAACTCAGTGGACAATTGTGAGGAGGCCCTCGCCTTTGGATGTTGCTAGGAGGCCTGAGGAGGAGATTCCATCACCCCCAAGTCACCAGAGTGACTCCACACAAAAAGCGGCCAAACCAACAAAAGACTTTATTGTGAAAGTTCGCTGCGGCTTGGGCTGTTTAGTTGGCAAAAACAAAGCCAGAGGATACCTTTAACAGTTTCAGCTACTTGAAAGGCAGCAAACTAGAGTCATGATTAGCTACATCCTTTCATAACTTTTTTGTTTCATCTTATATTACGGAAGTTTTTAATATATATAAAAGTAGAGTGAACGGTATGATGAACTGCCATGTACTTAACATCCAGCTTTAACAATTATTAACTCCTGGCCAATCTAGTTTTCATTTATATCACTTCTCTCTTCCATGTTATTTTGAAACAAATACCAACCATTATATATATTTTTCATCCATGAATATTTCGGTGTACATTCCTAAAACATAACCACGATATCATGATCACAACTAGAAAAATAAAAAATGTAAAAGTATCTTTGAGGGACTTCCCTGGCTGTCCAGTGGTTAAGATTCCACACTTCCACTGCAGGGGGCTCAGGTTCGATCCCTGGTCGAACTCAGATCCCGCATGCTGCATGACATGGCCAAAAAAAAAAAAAAAAGTATCTTTGATTACCCAACCAGGGTTCAGGTTTCCCTGATTTTCCTATAAAATTTTTTCAGGTTATTTGTTTGAATCAGGATCCAAAGAATGTTCATACATTACAATTGCCTAATGTATCTCTTAAATCTCTTTTAATATATATAGGTTCCCCTTTCCCTCCTCTCTCTCATTCTTTGAATTTTATTTCTTAGAGAAACCAGGTTATTTGCCCCATAGCATTTCCTCATTCCGAGCTTTTGCTCGGTAGTTGAGTCCTCACGGTTTCATTTAATATGTTCTTCAACCTTTTGTATTTCCTGTTGTCCAGTAGAGCTAGAGGACTGATCACATTCAGATCGTCCACACCAGGCCAGACCAGGCAGGGCCAGAGAACTCAGTGTACAATTGTCCACAAAATTTTTGATAAGTTTTAGGTTATCAATGGTTGTAAACTTCCATTAAGAGACACCTATTACCTGGTTGTCTTTCTTTGGAGGATATTAATATCTGTATTAGTCTGCTCAGGCTGCTAAAACAGAAGACCACCAGGTGGCTTAAACAACAGAAATTTATTTTCTCACAGTTCTGGAGGGTAGAAGTCCAGGATCAAGGGGCCAGTAAAGTGGGTTTCTAGTGAGGACTCTCTTCTTGGCTTGTAAACAGCTACCTTCTCGCTATGTTCTCACACGGCCTTTCTTCTGTGTGTATGAGGAGAGTGCCAGAGCGCTCTGGTGCTTCTTACAAGGACACTAATCCCGGCAGATCAGAGCCCCACCCATATGACTTCATTTAACCCTCCCTCCTTAGAGGCTCCATCTCCAAAGACAGCTGCGCTGGGGGTTAGGGTTTCAACATGAATTCTTGGGGGGACACAAACATTGACTCTGTAACACTCTCCATCAATGGTCATTCATTGTCCAGATTCTTTTTTTCATTAGGTTTTGCTCCACAGGCACAACCTTGGGCGCAGCTTCCAAAGGCTTGTGGACCTCAGTTTAGAACCTCTGAGCTGTATTGTTTCCATAAGGCTCAGAAAGATTAATCTTAAATTTCTGCAGGATGAATTTAGGCTAAACATTGGGAAGAACTTCTGACTCTTAAAGGTTTTAAAAGAGCATCCCATTTCTCAAAGGAGGTGTGTAGAAATGGGTTCTTTAAGTCTGGGAGCCCGAGAGCTAGACTTTACCCCTCACGATCCACTGAAATGTCAGTGAATTTATAAAACTAGTTAACATTTACTGAGCACTTTCTATTTGCCTCTGAGCAACCCTGTGGGGTAGGCAGAGGCACAGCCTACTGTATACATGAAGAAACAAGCACAGGTAGAAGTTATTTCCCGAAGGTCGTAGAATTAGTAACAGCCAGACCCAGGATTTGAACCCAAGCAGACGGGCAGCAGAGACCACACAGTGAATCATTACACTGAACAACCTCCTATCCCTGGCTCTTCCTCCTTCTGGAAGGAAGACACGTGATCACCATCCTTCCCAGGCTCTAAGGGGGCAGTTCTCTGCTCAGGACGCTGGCGAGAGGCTGGCGTGACCACTCTCGGCCACGGCCACCCTGGGCTGGCAGGTCTGGCCGCACACTTGCTTTGACATCCCTTCTCTCCTCTTCTCTTTGCAGTGCTCTGTCCCACCTAACCTTGCCCTTGGGAGCAGCCTTGCTGCGGAGGTCACTGAGCAAGAGTCATCCCACCGCAGGGACTGCATGACACCACGTAGCCTCCGCCGTGTATTTAAACGTGTATAGCTTAACCTGGATTAAACATGAGCAAATGCGCGGGGTCCTTTGCTGTTGGCTTCTAGTCCTAGTAACCATTGGATGCATGACCGAGGGGCAGGGCTGGTGACGTCACCTCTTCTCTGCCTGTGTCGGAGGGAGGTAGACGCTGTCGCCACTCATGGTGCAGTCTGGCTCCAGCCCTCAAAAACAGCTTCCACCCTAAGACTAATTTTGAAATAAACCTTCATTTAATTAATATTTTTCATGTGCTTTGGCGTGTGGTGTCCCGCGGCCCTCTGGTACAAACCTCCAGAGGAAGGATGTGTACCTGCAACCACATGATGCTCGGGGCCCATGACAGCCAACGCGGTGTTTAGGGCCGGGCCAGTGGGGACGGGGGCATGCCATGTCCTGTGGCGGGGCTGCGGTCGTACAGACGGAAGGAGGAGGCCATCTGCAGACGCCTAAGATCTAGCTGCTTGACAGCTTTACAGGGAGCCGCACGCTGAGTTGGAGGAGCTACTGGTTAGAGAGGAGATTGTGAGGTTAGTGCATGGCAAGTGAAGCTCGGGGGGCAGCGGCTGGGCAGCTGTGGTGCCTCCTGTTGGGATGACTGGGTTGACTCCTGGAGGCCCGGGTGCTGGAGGGCATCAGCTCCGCTGGGTTCTCCCAGCGTGGGGGTCCCGGCTGCTTTCCTGACTGCTCCCACCGACCCCTGGTATCCTCTGGCCGTGTGTGCCCTCCTTGCCCTCCCTGCAGCCCTCGACTCCCACGTGCTGTCCCCGGCATTGGTGGCAGGCAGTTGCCAGCTTCTTTGGGCCAGCAGGTGAAAGCTGTCCTCGTATCCGGAGGGGGCTCGATTTCACCACGACCTGAACTGTTTTGGCTTCCATCTTCTGGCTTGAATGATATTAACTCTGCAGATTCCCACAGTCCTGTCTTAAAACGAAACTTGTATCAAGTACTTGCTATGCACCTGCCACTAGCTTTATCGCCTCTGCAAATCATCTCGCATCTCAGCAGCCCTACGTAGGTAGTAGCATTGTCCTGATAGAAGGATGGGGAGACCAAGAAGCAGAGATGCTCAAAGTGGTGGAGTCAGACTGGCACCTCGGCCTCTTATCCAGTTAGATCTCCACCCCCTCTTAGGAGTCTGGTGTTTGTGTGCCACACGGAAAGCCGTGCTTCGCCACACTGGCAGCTCCGCAGAAGGTCACAGATCGACACAGGTGACAATAGAAGGCATCCTTGTTGCCCTGTCTCTCACTTCCTGGGCCTCTGCTTTTCTAGGCGCGGTGCCACAGAGCAGTAGCAGTCTTCCCTGGGGGTGAGGGGGGGAAAACTACCCCAGTGCCTGCAGCTCAAACTCGGGCATCTACACAGAACAGGACTTCTGTGTGGACAGAGCCCCGGCCGCTATAGGAAGGTGGAAACACCACAAGGTACCCGTGCAAATCCTCAGGGGTCAGCATGTGGACCTAAGTACCAGAGCTTTGACAAAAAGGGGCACCTGCAGCTCTGCATGCTTTGGTGCCACGGCCAAGGGGCAAAGGGCCACTGGCAGGGTGAGGTCCTTAGCACGATTCACACTTGGCCAGCTATGCAGGGGGAGCAGTGAATTCCCAAGAGCCTTTCTTCCTGCCTTGGATTTGTCAGATCTGGGTCAGCCACTCCTTTCCCCCAATTTATCCTGCCAGCAGGTGTCTGAAGCAGCAGAGACAAGCTAATCAAAGCTGCTGGCAGTTAAAAATAAACCTCAGGTGTCAAGGAGACGCCGGAGGAGGTGAGTCTAGCAGGACGGGGGTGGGGGGGGGTGGGAGCGGCGGCTGCAGTTTCTCTCCTGTTGTCCACATCAGGAGCTGAGGGGGATAGTAAGTCAGTGTCTCGTGGTTTCGCATCGCCCTTTCCTCTGTCCTTGCTACTCAGCATGAGGGGCTCAGACCAGCAGCAGTGACAACGCGTAGAAACTTGTTAGAAACGCAAAACTCAGGCCCAGCACCCAGGAACCCCCTGCCCCACCGTTGGAAGCTGCATTTTAACGAGATTTCCAGGCAATTGGTGTTTGTGTTACGTTTGGAGACACTTTACTAAGCTTTCAGTAAAAAGCTGGAACGCTGACTCTTGGAGACTGAACCCTCAGAAAGCAAGGATGGTGTGATTAACAGGTGACCTCACTGTCTTCCCCCGCCCCTCTGCTACTCATCCCTCAGGACTGTTGTAACGTCCAGGAAGAGTCCCAGGGCGGATGGATACTTCAAACTCCAGTCAGTCCCGATGGCAAAGGTCAAGTCGACCCAGGGGCTTGAGCCAGGCACTCCGCCAGGGCCAGCGGGGAGCCAAGGCCTGCAGGGCACCCTCCTGGGCAGGTAGGACTTAGTCCGGCCAGCAGGCTCCTTTACTGAGGTGCGTCCCCATCAATTAAAAACCTCCATGTGGGTTTGCGAAGCTTAATCTGATCCAGTCTTGGTGAGGAAATGCCACTGTAGGGCCCGATGCCAGCCTTTGGTTGTGTAGAATTGAAACAAACTATCCTATGTCCCCATATTCCCTTTCCTTGTATCTCTGCTTCAAGACGGGAGACAGATGTGGTATCTCAGAAAGAAAGCCCAAAGGAAAATCAATCAATCAATTAATTAATTAAAAAAGAAAAATGGGACTTCCCTGGTGGCACAGTGGTTAAGAATCCACCTGCCAACGCAAGGGACACGGGTTCAAGCCCTGGTCCGGGAAGATCCCACATGCCGCGGAGCAACTAAGCCCGTGTGCCACAACTACGGAGCCCGTGAGCCGCAACTACTGAAGCCTGTGTGGCTAGAGCCCCCGCTCTCCGCAACTAGAGAAAAGCCCGCGCACTGCAACAAAGACCCAGTGCAGACAAAAATAAATAAATAAATAAACAAATTTAAAAAAAAGGAAAGAAAACCCAAAGGGAAGGACGTTGGGATACTAAGTTTTATGGGATAAATTGGAGTTTTAAAATGAACTAAACCTTTTGCAGGCTCACTGGAATCATATCTGGACAATAGCTACCTTCAGCTGGAGGTCAGGGAGGAGATGGGAAAGTCATGAGGTGCAATCCAATGGGTGTTTTAGCATGAATGATGAACCAAGTCCTAACGGACGTGATGAGTCCGTTCCATGGGCTTTGAGCATCGCTGTGTCCCAGGGACTCCCCCAACAGCCCCGTCACGGAGAGCGCTTCCGGTCTCACCAAAGGCCGGGAGCAGGGGGCACCCCAGGGGCCCAGCCCTCCTTCAGCAGAAGCGTGAATCGGGAGGGAGCCGGGAGAGGTGACACCCGGGCCAGCCTCCGCGATTAGTATGCGTGGAGGGGAGAGTAATTAGATGCAGCTCTTGGAGAAGAGACACTCACGTTCTTGATGGCGTCTGATTATTTATTTCCTTGGGAGGATGAGAGGAGACTCCTTAGGATTTCTGTCTGAGCCTGAGCTTTGCTCTCATCCCTTCATGAGAGAGGGGACGCAGAGGCCACTCTGCTTACCAGGAAGGTGCTTGGCTTCATATTACTGCCTTTCTTTTAAAAGAACAATGGGCCACCTTAGCCCACAGCCTTGCAGCTCCACCCCCCCACCCCCTGCCCAAGCCCTCATGCATATTCATCCTGCTTCAAAGAGCACAGCAGGGAATATGCAAATTGGCCAGGCAGGAGCTGGTTGGCATTTTGATAATAGCTTTGTCTGACAAACCCCAGAGACACGTGCACATCTAGTTCCTCTTTATCTCTCTCTCTCTCTTCCCCTCCCTCCCTCCCTCTCTCCCCTTCCTCTATCCTGTGTCACCCTCTTCATTCTCTCTTCCACTCCCCATCTGTCAGAGAACAGGAAAATGAATCACAGAACCAGAGAAGCGAGTTAATGAAAGGCCAGGTGTCTGCATTCCAGTCCGGTGTATTTCCACTTTTCTCTCCTCTCCTCCTCCTTGAACAGAACCATTTTGTTTTTCCCATTAAAGTGTTCCTGATCTGACAACGCCCGGGGCCCCGGGCCTGCCCTCTGCTCTCAGTGGCCTCCCCCACTTCGTCTGGGCCCCATTCTCTGCTCTCTCTCCCAGAGATGAGCTCCCTTCTCTTTGTCCTTCCATCTTTCAACCTGCTTTTACAGTCAACAGTCGAGCCTAAAAAACCCAAGAACCTGGCCTCGCCCTCTGAACAGGAGGGAAGGAATCACCTACACAGGCTGGAAGTGAGGGAGGCTCGGACGGCTGTTGTCATCACTGACAGGTTACTCGGACTCAGCAGTTCCTGACCGCTCGCATCCATCTCTACGACACATCTGAGCCGCCATCAGCAACGGCGCGATGGACCTGACGTTGCCCCCTTCTTGGTCCCCGTCTGTTGACAGTCAACAGCGGCCTCTCCCCCAACACTATCTCCCCAACCCCCTGCCGCAGCACCGCTCCTAGAAAAGTACGCAGAGCAATTTCTTAAGGACTTAGGTCCTGCCCCTCCCCCCCAAATGTAAATGGTTGCTCCTAGAAAAGTACGCAGAGCAATTGCTTAAGGACTTAGGTCCTGCCCCGCCCCCCCAAATGTAAATGGTTGCTCCTAGAAAAGTATGCAGAGCAATTTCTTAAGGACTTAGGTCCTGCCCCTCCCCCCCAAATGTAAATGGTTCCAGCGGGAGCTGGTGGGCTACTGGGTAGATGCTCTGCTTCGGGAGAAGCAGCTAAGGTTTGGATCCCACGTCTTTGAAGGCTGTTTCATCTGGGAAACTTAGAGGAGAAAAGCAAAGGCAGGGGCAGGGATGCAGGCACCTCCGAGGATTTCAGGGAAGAGGGGAGTCTCTTCCATTGACCTTGAAGGCCAGCCCTGATCAAGCCAAAGCTCAGGAGGCAAATTACCTCATAGAAGGAGCATAGGTTTGAGGCTTGGGTTCACATCCCAGCTCTACTACCTATTCGCTAAATAATTTTTTAAAATTAATTAATTAATTAATTTATGGCTGTGTTGGGTCTTCGTTTCTGTGCGAGGGCTTTGTCTAGTTGCGGCAAGCGGGGGCCACTCTTCATCGCTGTGCGCGGGCCTCTCACTGTCGCGGCCTCTCTTGTTGCGGAGCACAGGCTCCAGACGTGAAGGCTCAGTAATTGTGGCTCACGGGCCCAGTTGCTCCATGGCATGTGGGATCTTCCCAGACCAGGGCCCGAACCCATGTCCCCTGCATTGGCAGGCAGACTCTCAACCACTGTGCCACCAGGGAAGCCCCGCTAAATAATTTTTGAGAAAATTATTTAATTTCTCTGTTTCCTTATTTTAGAAATGGGATATTAATATTAATCATAATGCCAGTAATTCTCCCAGGGTTTTTTTGAATCATTTACAGTATCTAGCATATATGCTAAGTGCTTAATAAATTGTGACTTTTATTGTTACTGGTAAACTTCCAGGAACATAGAGAAAGGACTGGGCCCTATGGCCTCTTGAGCCTCACCATTTTTTCAATCCAGAAGGCACCAGGAACACCTGAAAACAAAACCAAAACAAGATAGGGTGTGGCCTGTTCCTCTCAAATCAGCCTCACCGCCTCCCTTTAGGCTCCCTAAATCCTGCTTAGTGGTGGCCCATCTGATTCTAGGACCAGTGGCCTCTGGGCTCTCCTGCACAAGGCGACAAAGCCAAGAGGCAGAGCTGGGTCATATTCTGATTTCTCAGCAGGTTCATTCACGGTGGGTGGTGGAGGAGGGACGGTGAAAAGTCACATTTATTTTGCACTTGAGAAAAGATTCTATTTTCACTGGCAAGGAGACAGGTAGAATGACAGAAGAGGAAGCACAAGGACCACCCCAGACGCACTCAGAGAAGCCTCACGTGCTGTAGGATTAGCACGTGATCCGATCAGGTGGGGACGCGAGGATAAATTCAAGAGGTTGGAGAAAGGCACTGCAGATCTCCCGCATAGGAAGTTAAGCCTCGAAGACCACTGCTTCCTCCACCCGCCGCCAGAGGGCAGCTCTCAGCTCGAGGGGCGGAGGTTGGCGGGATCCGGTGAATCTCTGCAACGCGGGGGGGGGCCCCGGGCTCCCGTGGCTGGACGTGGACGGCAAAGGTGGGTGACAATTTACAATGCGCTGTGGATGGGGTTCCCACAGGGAGTGGGCAAGTTGGGTTTACTGACCCTTGGTGCCCTTTCCAGGACTGAGAAACAGTGTTTTCACACTAGCCTGGGCTCCTTGTGTGCAAAGACCCGTGGAGGGGGCGGTACGGAGGGCAACAAGGCCCTTTCGGCTCAGAGCGACTCACCGCGGAGCTTTTTCTGCAATCAGGCTTGGGTGAGGCAGTGGTTCAGCATCTCCGGGGTGCTATTCAAAATGCACCGACCTCAGCCCCACCCTTGGAGAGTCTGCTCTAGCAGATTGAGAATGGAATTTGGGCGCCTGCACCTCCGAAAGCCTGCTCAGCAATTCTGAGGTGCCCCCCTGCCGAGAACTCCTGAGGTGGGAGTCGGGAGAGAGACGAAGATGCCCTTGGGCATGGAGGCGCTCGGGGGATTTCGTCACAAGAGAGCTAGGTTATTTCATCTCCTTCCAAAATGTGGCGCCACGTGCATACACAGCGCCGTGCAGGCAAAGGGGCAGCAGGAAATGCGGAGCAGGCTAGCTGCTGGGGGCCTGGGCAGTGATGTGGTCTCAGCTTCTCCAGCAGGGCTGGGGCCGTCCGCAGGGCGGAGCAGCATCCCCAGGAGAAGCTGGGGATCCGCTGCACCGTCGTCCGCGGGACTGAGTTTCATAGAAGATCCGCCAAAGGGGAACTTAATCACCGTCCCCTCTCACCGCCTCGCTGTGCAAGTGACGAAGTGAATTTAGATGGTCCCTGTGTGTGAGGGGAAGTATTGGCAGAGCCTCAGTCAAATCCAGGGGAAGGCAGTGCTCTTTCTCTCCCTGCAAAGGAGTCACGGGAGGCCCGCAGGTGGGCAGAGCTGGCCTTACATGAGTCTGATATCATAAAATGTTGCAGTACTGCGGGGGGGAAGAACCACCCAGAAATTCACGAAATAGCAGGTGGGTGGGAGATCTGCACACCTGAAGTGAGTTCTCTGGATAATGCTTGGGTGTAATAAGATGAAAAAAAATCTGAAAATGAAAAGGTATAATGAGATATACACAACTGAAGGGAATTGTCTTAAATGGCTGATTGTAATGAGATGTACATAAATTGTCAGGCTTGTAATGAAATGAAAAAAAATTCTTGCCTGGTAATACTGGGTGTAATGTCTACACCTGAAATAAGTCGTCTCAGTGCACTGAGTGTAATGAGATGCACATAATTTTAAAGAGTGTAATGAGATGAAAAATAAATCAAACACTTGTCTTAAAAGGAAAGATGTACTTAGATGCACACACCTGAAGGGCATTGTCCTAAATGGTTTTGGTTTAATGAGATGCATTTAATTTGCAAAGGGGCTAAATGAGATTGGCCCAGAGAGAGGCTGAGAAATATAAAAGTATAGGGTATACTTGACAGTGGTATCATAAAATCTGCCTGGTATGTGGGATGGAAATAAGATGCTACCTTAGTAAATGCGTGGAGGACTTCCCTGGTGGCGCAGTGGTTAAGAATCCGCCTGCCAATGCAGGGGACACGGGTTCGAGCCCTGGTCTGGGAAGATCCCACATGCCGCGGAGCAACTAAGCCCGTGCGCCACAACTACAACTGCTGAGCCTGCGCTCTAGAGCCCACGAGCCACACTACTGAGCCCACGTGCTACAACTACTGAAGCCCGCATGCCTAGAGCCCGTGCTCTGCAACAAGAGAAGCCACCGCAATGAGAAGCCTGCGCACCACAATGAAGAGTAACCCCCGCTCACCGCAACTAGAGAAAGCCAGCGCACAGCAACGAAGACCCAGCACAGCCAAAAAGAAAGAAAGGAAGAAAGAAAGGAAGAAAGAAATGCGTGGAGTATGATGCTGTTGGCATTCTTTCTGCCAGTCCTCCGTGACCTTTGGTCTGGGATGCTCTGCAAAGTTAAATTATCCTCTGTCCCTCATACGATGCCAGGCACATAGTAGGCACCTGTGGATATTCACTGAATGATTAACTGGCTCAGGGAGTTGTAGTGTATTTAGCAAAAGGAAGTTAAAGGGAGCAGCTGTAAAACAAGGAACTTCTAAAAGGCAACTGAGAACTATTTTCTGAGAGCGATGTTTCTCAAAGTCTTTAGCATCTTGATCAGAATCTGGGAAAAATCTAGTCGTGGGGCCTAATCATATATAACAAGCAACCTGGTGGTTTTTATGCCCCAAGGCTCATGATCGCCTCTGAAGGCCAGGTAGGCAGGCAACATATGAGTGAAGGTATCTGGATGTCAGACGCAGGTACCTTTGCAATTAAAGGTGGGAGATTTCTTCACTTCCACAAATATATTCTCCCCAATTGTTTCAAAGGCAGAGCCGTTTTTCAAAGGCAGAGCCCCCCCCCTCTTTTTTTAAAGGAACCATTGTCTTATTTTTATAAATTTACTTTTATTTATTTATTTTTGGCTGCATTAGGTCTTCGTTGCTGCGTGCGGGCTCTCTCTAGCTGCGGTGAGCGGGGGCTACTCCTCGTTGCGGTGCACGGGCTTCTCGTTGTGGTGGCTTCTCTTGTGGAGCACGGGCTCTAGGTGCACGGGCTCCAGAGCGCAGGCTCAGTAGTTGTGGCACACGGGCTTAGTTGCTCCGTGGCATGTGGAATCTTCCTGGACCAGGGCTCGAACCCGTGTCCCCTGCATTGGCAGGAGGATTCTTAACCATGCGCCACCAGTGATGTGCCACCATCACTCTTGCTGGAGCAATGGGTATAGAGATGTATTCTCCTTTTTAAAAAAAACACTCATATATTGGAGGGAAAGGCAAAAAAGGAAAAGAATAAAAGGGAGGAGGAAGCATAATTAGTCAACGAGCCAACCAAGGAGTGGCAGCCCGATAATAAATGACCCTCAGCCTTCGGGTTGGGGGACCACATGAGTTGCCATTGTCACGACAACCTGGAGGCCACATCATCGGGGGCCACAGTGACTCAACTACATTCAGCTGTAGCCGGGTGGGAATATAGGTCCCGAGTTGCCTGATTGCCCGATTTTTGAAGAGAAACCAGGAATCTGAATTTTTATGTGCAACCTTCTAACTTAAATGTTGGCCCCCAAATTTTACAAAACAATATATGGTCCAAACAAAACATGGCCGTGAGCTGAATTTGACCTGAGTGCCTCCTGTTTACAACTCTGAATGATCAAGCTTGAGGTCATTGTCCTAGGATGCGATCATAACTCATCCATTATGGGTATGTTAGGAGCTCACTTCAGTCTCAATCTTCCCCTAGAATGTGCATTCCCTGAAGGCAAGGACTATCTCTTTGTTGATCACAGTTATATCCTCAGTATCTAGAACTGCCTGGCACAGAGTCGGCGCTCAATTAATACATGAATGAATGAGTCTGTGCCGGTTGCAGTGTGACAGTCACTGCCCTCATCTGGTCACATCCAAGGCAGCAGAGAGGTCCCATGGTCGAGGAAGTTGAGCTCTGGTCATGAACTTCCCTGAGCAGGAATCTCCAATCAGGTCATCCCTGATGGGCTCAGGGCTGGGGCTAAAAGTTAGTCTGAACATTTCCCAGGGCCCTGATACCACAGCTCCATTTTGGGGGTAAAGGAACTCTCCCCCACCCCCAACCCCGCATTGTCCCATCTCTCTTACTTCCGCATGGATTGTGGCACATCTTCTCCATGGGTTGGATAGGATTGGGGTCATGCACAGACAGAGGTTGCTGTCTCAAAAGACAACCACCCACATCTCAAATGATTTAGGAAACCACTTTTTAGTTAGAAGCATTGTGTAAAAGATGGTAGAACTTGAGAGAAAAACTTAGGAAGGGGTGGGAGAGGCTGGGGTAGGCCACTGTAATTTCTGAGAGTAGTGTTTCCTAAAATGTGTTTTGTGTGTAACTAGTATAATTGAATAGACATTACTTGAAAGAAAAGATAAATACATTTGGGGAACATGTTAAACAGACAGGTTTCTTTCCTGCAGGACTTCTCAGAGGCTTTAATGTACTAATGCACATTATGAAACTCCTCTAACAAAATATAATATGCAGTTCATCCTAGACTAATTGGGCTGTGGAATTTTTTTTTTTTTTGATAGCATATCTTTTAAGACTGTGTTCCTTGGAAATCACTGCTTTGAAAGCTGTCTTCCTGGCTCTGGAAGGTGAGGTTCTAGGTATCATCGTCCTGTGGCTCTTGAGACTTTTTTCACTGCCCAGAGGCGGCGTCTCTGCTGTGTTTGCAGAATCTCCAGGTGTGACTGGGGGTTGGGCTCTGGGAGGGCGGTGACCCAGGGGACCGCTATCCACGCTGCATGGAGGCCCGTTTTGCCTGTGGAATCGCTCCCTTTCCCATCTTCAGCCTGGCCAGAGGGTGTCCACGGGTAAGTGTAAACTCTGCAGCCTTTTTGAATGGGAACAAGGAACTCCCCCTCCTGCTTCTAAACCGATACCCCAGTACAGGGCCCAGATAAGGAAACCTCTAGGTTGAAAGTAACACGAAAGACTGCCTCTCACTTAGTTGGGGAGATAGCTGCCTCTAAATTTCTTCCCGCCCTAGGGAATAGAGTGCTGAATTATGGGGTTCAAAGGGCAGGCTACCCTCTGGACACAGCTCCTGGATTCAATGTGGCAGTCAAGACTGCCTCTCCTTCCTGATTCCCGGGACCTTTCACCTGAGGGATAGGGCATGCGAGGGCTGGGGGAGGGGCAGTGGCGGCCCCAACTTGCATGGAGGTCGGAAAAGCCAGGGGCTTTGAGGGTAGAGTGTGGTGGAAGAGCTCCCCTGCTATGGGGGCAGCCTGCCAGGAGAGGGCAGTGCAGAGCCTCCTCCTGTCTTCCCTCCTCCATCTCTTTGTCTCGGAGCAGACACGTCTGCGCTGAGTGTACCGAACTTGGCCGTCTTCCTCCCCAGACAGGTAAACTGAGGACGCCCAGAAAGCCCTCTTCCTTGGTCCTTTCATGGGTATTCAGGTCAACAAGGAGTATGCTGAGGCCTCCAAATTTTCTCTGGTCCAGGGTCCCCCTAACCCCTAATCACAGAAAAAGAGAATCGCGCGCCAGAATTATGGTAGGTAATAAGGTTTACTGAAAACTCGGCCACATTCAGTACTGGTTTGGTGGATACATCAGAAGAGGTTGCATAACATTAGGCAGGTGGAGGGGGCTGGGAGGAGGATGTGTGGGCACGTGTGTGCAGGTGTGCCTGTGCTGGGGTGGGATGCCTGTCCAAAGTGATAAGTGGAAGGGTGTGTGTGTGTGAACAAGAAAAATGAACCAGAACAGGAAATGTATTTTATCCCACTTCACGTTGCAAAAGTCTCACGCCAAAAAAGCTAGACTTTCCCCTACCTATGGCATCAAAAGGGAGTAAAAAATGATTGGATCACCCAGATTATAAATAAGGTTATTTGTTTCTCAAAAATCCCTATTAAAACATTAAATATCAGCTCTTTTGGGGGAAGAAATACATTCATTTCAGGGAGACCTCAGGAAAGCCACCATCCTTTTGCTCCTCCTTAGGGGGCCCTGCGGGGGGGCCCTCGAGTTGAGCCAGGCAGCCGCTTACATCCTGCCACTGACGGAGATGGCCAACGTACAACTGACAAATGAAGCTGCAAGTCCATTAAATTAAATTCAATGGAAAACACACGTGTGATCAGTCCCGTCATTCACAGCCATAGGGGTGGGAGGGAACGGGAGGATGGGGTGCCAACCCCAGGGGACCGGATGTTGAGGTGGGAGGGTGTGTGTTGGGCAGATGGTGGGAAGACTCCTCCTCCTGGTGGAGCCCCAGTTCCTCCAGTGCTGTGTAAGTGATGGTGTGTAGAACAGTGAGGCGGGGGGTGGGGCACCTCCTCCACACTTTGGATATTGATGGGAAGAGGGATGTAGCACCTTCTCCAACCCCTGGCTTCCCACTGGGCTGGATGCTGCTTTCCAATGTTTCTTCTGCCTCCTCTGAAGGATAGAGTGAAGACGAGAGGATGAAGGCTGGTGGAGCCGGCCTGGGAGCAGGGGGACAGCAGTGAGGGACGGGGAGGGTGGACAGATTCCAAGCTAACCCGTCTCCACCCTCTCTGATGGCCCCTGGAGGGGGTGGGACGTCTGGGAGCTCCATCCGAGGGCTGGAACATCTGGGATAAGACGCTGCTGTCCTGTTGTTACAGGAGCTGAGTTCTGTGACCACTGGGGACAGCTGTGGTCCCCAAAGTCACCTTGATATGGCTCCTAGCCCAGGTTCTGCCGTCTCCTTGGGTCCTGGAGCCAACCCAGGTGAGGGGACTCTGCTTAACCTCCTATAAATGAGCCCACCAGCTTACCACTGATTTCCAGGAGAGAGAGAAGGCGGCTCTGGTGGCTCCCATCCCTCTCTCCCAAGTCCACGGTTGCCTGTGCCCAGAGACAGGGCCTTGGAGGACTGAGAGGGGCTCTAGGGAATCCAGGTCCCACTCTGGTCTGCCGGATGTGATGCCTCAGGCCGTTCCCCTCCTCCAGCCATGGATTATATGTTCAGGCTCCCTCCTGCCCTTGAATGTCTCTCAGAGGAGCTCACAACCCTCTGGAGGTGGAACCCAACCCCCCCCTTGTCCCTCCCTTTCCTCCTAACTAACTCTGTTCCCTGGCAAGGCTCACTCTGTGGACAGCACTGATCCACCTCACAGCGCAGGGCTTGGAAACAACGCAAGTCCTTCAGTGGCGGGGGCTGGGGGGCCTGGGTGCCATCTGTCCTCAGGGATTTGGTGAGTCCAGATCTCACTCCTGCCTTCCTGTCTAGGCTGCTCGACTGGCCCCGCCAAACGGAGTCCCCTGCAGCTCTAGGGAAGTGGGGCCAGGGTACTGGTTGAAGCTTGGTGGTTGGGAAGGAGCAGGTGTTTCCTCTGCATTTCCTCCAGCTACTGATTTTGGGAAGCCAGGGTCCAACTTCCTCGGTGCTGCCTGCCCGTGTCTCCTTCCCCCCCACCCTGAAGCCCTCCTGACGACACTCCTCTCCTGCTCGGTGATCAGTGCCATCTGGGCTGCCCGACTACTCCAGGGAGTCACTGTGTTCCAAGCCCAGGTCGCTGACATTCGTTGTCTGCAGCTCGTCGGCCTCCTCCTCCAGCTCCTCTTCCTCCTCCTCCTCCATCTCATCCTCATCCTCTTCTTCTGTCCCATCCAATGAGTCGTCGTGTGCGGCCATCATAGCCTGCTGCATGGCCATGGTGGCATTGTCGGAGGACAGGGACTGCAGGTTGTCCAGGTTGATGGAACCTACGTGAGAGAAGAAGGCAGGGGTCAGGCCCAGGAAAGCCAGTGGATTCAGTGGTGAGCTCCTACACTGGACAGTCCCCTGGCGTGAAGTCTCCTGTCTGTTGCCCTGTCAGCCACTCCCTGCCCCATCCCAAGCAGCGGCACTCCTGGGTACCACTTCCTGAGCATCTTCTGGGTAAGTATGTCAAACACTGTTGCCTTTCGAAGAATTCTGTAAGTAGGTATTATCATCCCCATCCTAAAGAGGAGGAAACAGTCTCAGACAGTTGAGTCATTAGCTCAGAATGACACAGTCAGGCATGATATAGCTGGGATTCTCTCCCTGGTTGGTCAAGCTCAAAATCTGTTGATTTCTACTCTACCTCATAAGACTATTGCCCACCACACAGAACTGGTACCCAGTCACATAAATGCATGCATACATGAAGGTACTCCTGCACACGTGTGCACCTCCACTCCACTTCCCACACAGAGCTAGCTTCACATGCTAAGCTATAAAATGTTGTCTGGCTCGTGGCTCATTGAATTATTCATTGTGCACCAGGCGACCGGCAATTAGAAACGTGTATACGGAGGGTGTGATGGAGAAGCTGGGAAAACAAAGCTCTTCCTGGCCTCCGTTCACAAGCCAGCTGCCTGCTTCGGTATGTATAGATGGCCCTGGCTCTTGGGGAACTGTGCAAACACTCACCGGTGCTGAGGGACTTCAGGTGGGTGTGGGACTGAGGAGGGGGGACTCTGCTGAGAAGCCACTGACTCAGATGACCACCAGCTGACTCCCACTCGTCTTTGTGAGATTGCTTTTGGCTTGTTAAAATATATGCAAAAAAAAAAAAATCCCTTTCTTTCAGGCTGACATACGTCATTTGATGGGGATCGGGTAGGGATAAGTATTGTGACAGAGCTGACACGGCCACTCAAGTGTGTAGACGTTCAGCCCCTGACTCTGTGCACAGCTGCACCCGTAGGAGCTCCAGGAGCCCCCTCCCAACCAGCCCCCCGCCCCCGTCTACAGTACCCTCAGCCCCAGCTCTTACCATCGGGGTTTGTCCCCGGGGCACCGCCCTGCTGCTGCAGCACCCCTGCAGCAATGGAGTTGGGCCAGAATCTTTGGGTGGGCCGGTGCTGCGACTTGATTTTCTTGGCTTTGGGGGCAGGGTCGGGGTTGCTGGCGTCAAGCATGGGCTGCAGGATGCGCCTCCGGGCATTGATGAACCTGCCCAGGGGTAAGATGGAGACGGGTAAGTCACCACCAGGGGGCGGGAGCATGTGTGCGCAGGTACGTGTGTGTGTGTGTGTGTGTGCACGTGTGTGCATGTGTGTGCATGTGTGTGCAGAGAGCGCCAAGCCGCTTCCAGACTCTCAGCAGCTGGTCCTTGTACGGAACAGACCGGGGTCTGGTCTAGGGTGTGGAAGCACAGCTGTGATGAGCCCTGGGCACCGAGGAGCTCGTGACGTCACCAGGGGGCTTGGTGACCACAAACCAGTGTGGGATGAATGCGTGAGAAGGGTCAGGAATCTCTGCTCCAGACCGGTCAGGACTGAACAGAGGAAGGAAGAAGCCCCCCCCAGTCAAAGGCACTAACCTCTGACCTGACCTCTCTCCAGAGGGCCAAGGGTCTGCTCCCATCCAGCCAGAACTTGCCCTCTGAGATTTCTATGACACCCCAGCCGGCCACAGAGGAGGGGAGCACGGGAGCCCTGTGGGGTGAGAACTGCCAGCTCCTCCCTATCCTTCCTGCTCCCAGCCCTGCAGAGTGTTTCAGCTTGAGCTCTTTTTACATGGGTGGTGAGTAGACCAGATGACCACCGGTGGCCTCGGGTTGTGGGATGCAGGCACCCTTGTGTGTCTGTAGTGCAGGTGGGGCTGGGTTTTCTATTAGGCAAGACGCTTCCAGTGATGTTCCTGACACAGTCTCCCAGGAGAGGGCGCTGAGAAGCTGCAGATGAGGCTGTAGGTGTTGATTCCGGATATCTGCTTCCAGCCCACATGGGACGGCTGGCATGGTCGCCAGGTTGAGACTGAGGCCAGGCTGGGCACTCTAGCCTCTTTCCCCTGCTATGCATTCCCCTGCCCAGCAAGTGGCCCCTGGGTCTGAGAGCCTCTGGGCAGACGATACTAACTCACCAGTTATTCACTTGCAGGAGGGTGAGGTTTGTCTGGGCCGCGATCTGCCTCTTCTCATCCTCTGTGGGGTAGGGGTGCTGAAATGAGAGGTGACGGGCTAGTGAGGGGTGGGCACGTGGTGGCCTGGTCCCCCTAGAGACCATGCCCACGACACAGGCAGCATCGCGGGCCAGGTAGCCCCAGTGGTTTGGAAGCCCAAAAAGGGGAAAGTGTAATGTTGTTCCCCCGAAAGGATGGCCAAGGGCTTGGAGGGAGGCTGCTCTGTGCCTGAGGAGGGCCACCTGCCCTGAGCCCAGCCCCTCGTGGCGGAGGACCAAGTGGTTTCCCAAGGGTCGGTACAGTTCAATCCTGATCACTTCCAAAGCAGCGTCACATTCTCACTTGGTCCACCCCCAAACAGGCAGGTCAGGCATTATCAATATTAGGATTGACAATGGCCTCTAAAGCCCATAGGACTCTCAGAAGGTGGTAAACAGGTGAACGAATCCATTTAATTTAAACTAACTGACATTTACTGAATATCTACTACGTGTGCAGATTCATGCAGGCATCCTAGGAGACAGAAGATAAATATAATGATAACTACGACTTGTGTCATACTTTATAGCCTATGAAATGCTTTCATGAACTTAATTTCACTTAATAAAGCATATCGGTAAAACTTGGTAAGAGGCAGGTTAGGTGAAGAAACTGAAGGACTATCTCCACTGTTCCCCAGATGGCGGCAGCAGCTCGGAACTCAGTTCTGACGTTGGTCCGGGCTCCCCCCATCACTTCATGCTGCCACTTTGTGAGACGGAGTCAGTGTCTTTGTGAGGGTGAGTGAGGACGTGGGGCAGGGCCTTCAGTCCTGCACTGATTACACGTTTGTCTCTCTCTCGGATCGTGCTTCATGAGGGCAGAGACCAGCTCTTATTAATGTATCCCCAACACCCGCCACATGTACCTGAAGTACAAATGGCTGCCGAGCAAAAGAAAGCAGAAACAAGGCGGTAGGTGCCGGGGTTTGGGTAACAAGCACCAGAGAAGCTTAGGAGAAGTGGGTGTTGGCCAAAGCGCTGGGGAGGCTGAATAGGTCACATTAAAGACTGGGAAAGTTTGGGGTGGCCGTGGGTTAGGGGACCTTCTGGATTCCACTGGGTGGTGAGCCCCATGAAGTCTGGGTCTATGTGTTTGTGTGTCTTTCCCAGGCTTCTGCATAACACCTGGCACCCAGCAGGCTTGCAATATAGGTGTGATGAGCGTCTGAATGGGTCAGAGCCTTGCCCTGGCAGCTAGGGGAGGTTCAGGAGCTCTCAGGGTAGAGGGCCAAGCTGTCCTCAGGTCAGAATCATCCCCTTATTGAGGTGGTACGAGATAGTGGTGCTTGGGCTTTCCAAAGTCCTGAAGACCGGGACTCAGATTCTGGCTCTATCATGAAGAGCTATGAGATCTCAGGCCCATCATTTAACCCCGCATCATAAAGTCATCTAAAGATTAAAAGAAATTATATGGGGGCTTCCCTGGTGGCGCAGTGGTTGAGAATCTGCCTGCTAATGCAGGGGACACGGGTTCGAGCCCTGGTCTGGGAAGATCCCACATGCCGCGGAGCAGCTGGGCCCGTGAGCCACAACTACTGAGCCTGTGCGTCTGGAGCCTGTGCTCCGCAACAAGAGAGGCCGCGATAGTGAGAGGCCAGCGCACCGCGATGAAGAGTGGCCCCCGCTCGCCGCAACTGGAGAAAGCCCTCGCACAGAAACGAAGACCCAACACACCCATAAATAAAATAAAAAATAAAAAAAAAGAAAAAAGAAATTATACTTGTAAAGCTCTCAATAAGAGATCGCTCTTCATACTATTATTGGACAACGTTGGCAAGGTGCTTAAAGCTCTCTATGGGATGAACTTGAGACCAGCCACCTCCACAGACTCTCATCATCGGTGACAAAGGAAAGGAACCTCTTCGGTGTCCTCAGGGTCCCTTGACTGAAGCAATCAGGGTCGTGTGTTGTTTTAATTCACACCTCTGACCCTGACCACAACGCCAGGGCAGCCGGGACTCGTGATCCGTATAATATTAAGATTGTAACAAGAAGGAAAGCACGTCGGTGTCATAGGAGCCCGTTTCATCTAACTGGGAAGGAGCCGGGGGAGGTGGGGAGGAGACTGTAGCCTCCCAGGGGCTCCATGCATCTGACACCCTCCCGGGAGGGGTGGTGGCCCAGCCCTCCTCCCCTGCCCCGTGGAGCTCCAAGCTCAGCGGCCCTGATAAGGAGCCGAGCAGCTTCCCTGTCACCCGTGGCAACCGGTCTGAGAACACAGCAAAAATATAGTAACCTTTTGGCCTTCCCGGGCCCCACTAGGCCCTTCATACCTTCACGCCTTTGCACATGCTGTTCCCTCTGCTGGAATGCTCTTTCTCCCACTTTTCCACTGCGTGCGTTTCTGAGCTTCTGCAAAGACCTTTCACAGGTCAAGTCCTCTGTGAGGCCTTTCCCCCAGCTCCCCCGGGCAAAGTTAGTCGCTGCTGCACTTGAATAATTGCCTTTAGCCCACTATATGGTGATAGATATCTCCCCCTCTCCTGGGAGTTGCTCTCAGGCAGGGACCCAGTCTTATTAGACATTGCATCTCCAGTGTCCAGACCAGTAACAGGCAGAGTGGATATTCAGTGTTCGTGTATGAAACAGATGAGTGAACCAGCACAAGAAGGAGATGGCTGACTTGTTCCCTGAGCCTCGCCAACTCTGCCGGTTCATCAACCACAAACGCTGGGAAGCTGCTACCCCGGAGGTGCCCGCAAGTGAACGATACCCGGCCGTAGAGCTCACAGCTTAGAGGGACAGGCTACAGGCAAAGGAAAAAGCCTCTATTAGAAAGTAGTGTGTCTTCAGCACTGCAGTCTGTAAAGTGTCTTAGTAAAGAGCTCAGATTCTGGAGCCAAAAAAAAAAAAAAGTCGTGTGTAAGTACCCATCGGGTGGTAAGAGACGTCAGGGGAGCCCTCCCTAGGGAGGAGGGACTTCAGTTGGATTTTGAAGAATGGCCAAGCCATCCCAGTAAAGGAGGACCTGGGCGTTCCAGACAGGGGCTTTGCACTGGGACTTATATTCAAGTCAGTCAGATGCAAATCTCGTCTACCATTAAAAACCTCCAGAGGGGCTTCCCTGGTGGCGCAGTGGTTGACAGTCTGCCTGCCGGTGCGGGGGACACGGGTTCGAGCCCTGGTCTGGGAGGATCCCACATGCTGCAGAGCAACTGGGCCTGTGAGCCACAATTACTGAGCCTGCGCGTCTGGAGCCTGTGCTCCGCAACAAGAGAGGCCACGACAGTGAGAGGCCCACGCACCGCGATGAAGAGTGGCCCCCGCTCGCCACAACTAGAGAAAGCCCTCGCACAGAAACGAAGACCCAAACACAGCCACAAATAATTAATTAATTAATTAATTAATTAATTAATTAATTAAAAGAAAAAAAATTAAAAAAAAAAAAAAAAACCTCCAGAGAAGGAAATGCTTCAGGCTCACCCAGATAATGTTTGCTGTCTCTAAGGAGGCTTCCGGTGCGGGCCGCCATTCTGAGTGGATGCCATCAGTCCACAGATTAACGTGCTCCCAATTAATGGAGAGGGAGGGAGGCAGGGTCCCTGAAACTGGCTGCTTGTCCTCTTATGGTAGGGATACAAAGCCCTTATCCTCCTGGGGGGCAAGTCCCACCACCCAGCGCTCCTGGGACCAGTGTCCCGTAAGGCATGCGGGGGAGGCCATGGGGTGAGTGGCAGCATCTGGCACGGCCTTGGGGACAGGTGTGTCGCCAGAACATTCCTGGCGCCATGTCTGAGAGCTCATGGGAGCGGTCCAGCTTGTCCATGCCTCCAGCTTGTCTACGCCTCACACCAGATGATTCCTGAGGACAGAGTCAAAATAGTCCTGGCCCCTGGACAGCCCTCGATTTGGTCAGTGCTACTTTTAGCACAATCGGAACGGCTCGAGGCCAGGGACGGGGAGAGGAATCCAGCGAGATGGTGGTGAGCCATCAGGCCGCGGCAGCTGCTCTCTGATAACTATTTGGAGGAACTCCTCTGGAGTCGGGAGGGAAGGGCACAGACAGCAGCCCTCTAGAAGAGACAGAGGATGGACCAGAAAATTACAGCTCCTTTTCAGGGCCAGCAGGGAGCCTCAGGTGACTGGGCAGTGCTGCCTGGTGGTTAAGAGCATGGCCTTTGCAGAGGTCAAGTCCTGCACCCACGACTTAACCAGCCGCGTGACCTTGGCAATTTATCGTTTGATGTATGCCATCCTCAGTTTCCTGGGCTTAAAATAGAAATAAGAAGATGGTGATTACTCCTTGGACTTCAGGGATGATTGAATGAATGACGCAGGCAAAGCACGTGTGCTGCACTGACTCACTCTGCGCCACATGGCGAAGACTCCCAGACATGGTATCATTGAATATTTAGTCTCTGGGGAAGGGAATTGCAGGATGTGTACTGAGCAGGCGTTTCACAACACCACAGTTGGCATTAGGACGCTCCTCTGACGTCTAACCAAACTCTTTCCCTGACACCTCCCTTCTGGTCCCGTAACTCAAGTCTCACCTGGGCTAAATTGAAGCTGAAGGCATCTCTCAGTTCGAACTATGGGCTCCCCCTAGGGTCCCGGGTCTGAAAGCAGCTCAGCCAGGCTGGCCCATGGGCCCCTGGCCACGTCTTTCACTCAAAGCCCACCCAAGATGGTGCACGCACCTCCTAGCCCAGGAAGACCAGCAGGAGGCCGGCCGCGTCCCGGAGGGACACAGCGTGTGGGAAGCAGCGGCCTGCAGGTGTGAGTCGGAGCTGCCGCTGGAGCAGGGCCTGGAGCTGGCTTTCCCACTTTCCTGCACTGGGGTCAAACACACCCTCCTTCCCTTCTCGCTCCTGACCAACTGTGGGCACGTGATCTGCTGCGGCCACAGCTTGATAGCGTGGCCGCTGCTCTAGAAGGGCCAGAGACCAGATGGAGGGAGGCAGCCAGGATGGTGACGGGCCCTGAAACAACCACATTTCATCACATCGGAGATGCAGGGCACACACTGACTTCAGAGATGCTGGAGCAGTTTGGGATGGAGAGGAGCACACAAGTCACCCAAGGACCCTCCCTTTCCTGCTGTAGCTGCCCTTGCTTATATGTCCCACTCTTCCATTTCTCTCTCTTTTCAACTCCCCTCCCCACTTACAATTGTTCACACACAGAAAAGCACAAAGAACAGAAATGCATAGCTTGGTGTAGTATCACAAATACCCATGTATTTGACCCGCCAGGTCAAAAAATAGAATTCTACCAGCACCCCAGCAGCCCCTTTTCTGCCCCCTCCCAATCACTTACCTCCAAAGATATCCTCCCCAAAGATAACCTGATGTTTATGGTAATTACATTTTTTGCTTTTCCTTATAGTTTTACTATCTATGTTACATCCTTAACCATTATGGTTTAGTTTTGCCTGGTTTTGGACTCTATATAAATGGAATCATATAGCATGCAGTATTTCACTCCACAGTATGGTGTGAGATCCACTTATGGCTGTTCTGTGTAACAATCACATTCATGTTCATTGCCGTATAGTTTCTCATTGTAAAAATCTACTGCTTTCCCTTTCTTCACCCTCCTGCAATTACAAAACCACTCTCCCTCCCTCTGGCTTCTTCTTCAATCCATCCTTCTCAAGGCAGCAAGATTGGTCCTTCTTAACCTGCCCCCAACCCCTTAAGTCCCCCCCATGAGCTCTGAGCCCTCACCCTACCCAGGATTCCACACACTACAAGGATGATCTGTTGCTTTTCACCCCAACCAGACAGGCTGCAATGTTTGAGAAAAGGGTCCACACCTGTCTTTTCATCCCCACCTCACTGGTGCCGAGGAAAATGCCTGGCCCGTGCCGAGTGTTCAGTATGTCTTCGTTGACTGATCATAGGACCCTAAGGGGTAACTGGTACTTGTCACCATTCCCTTTGCGTGTGTTTGTGGATGTGAAGATGGGTAGGAGTGGGTGGGGGAATTCTAGCTTGTATCAGGCTGCCTACGTATTAACAATGCTATTCCCACAACTGATTGTTTCAAGCATATTTGTGGGGGAAG
Organism: Balaenoptera borealis; assembly: GCF_965194805.1. NCBI lineage: Eukaryota > Metazoa > Chordata > Mammalia > Artiodactyla > Balaenopteridae > Balaenoptera > Balaenoptera borealis. The sequence continues at coordinate 103,948,562 of NC_138868.1, read as the reverse complement.
GGGGACGGGGATGGGGTACCTTCTGCACATGAGAAAACCGAGCCCAGAGGCATTAAAAACTGGCCCCAGGTTATATTGGGGGTACGTGGCAGAGCTGGGACCCACACCCCCTGTATCTTTAACCACGTCCATTCCACCTCTGTCAGCTACTGTGCTTTTTAACATATTGTTGATCTTCACCATAGGTAGGTATTATTATCTCCATTTTATGAAGAGGAAATTGACATCAGAGAAGTTAATTGACCCGCTCAAGGTCATATAGTCAGTAAAAAATGGAGCAGGGCTCAATCTCAGGTCTGTCTGCCTCCAAAGCCTTGTTCCTTCTACTGTACCAGGCTGCCCTAAAGGAACTAATCTTTTCTACAGACCAAACATCCCCAGCCTTTAACCATTCATCATGTGACACATTTCCTGTCGAAGTCATTTGAACAGACATTTCCCCATCCTGGCTGCCCTTCTCTGGACACAACTTGTCGAAGGACCTTTTGATATCTGATGCTCAGTCCTGGACACACTATGCTGGATGTGTCTGACCAGCAGGATGGGCAAAGCCCCCTCACCTCTATCGAGTCATCTATTCCCCAACCCCTTGCGTGTGTGTTTGTGTAACAGCACTTGATTACATCATGGGATGACCGCTCGTAGTATGTGTATGATTTATTCCCCCGATTAATTTATCAGCCCTTTGAGTGCTGAAATCATGTCTCCTACCTGAAGCTTAGGTGTTAGTGGACAGTTTAGTTAAAGATCTGTGTTCTGGTGGAGAGAAGCCCCCGGGATTCAGGAAGAACAAACAAGAGATCTTCCTCTACTTTCAGGGAACAGAACTAGACCTGGGTAAACTCTGAGATTGGAGAGCACAGACTTTGTCAGCTTCTGCCTTTTTGGTGCCTTGTTGACTCTTCCCAGCACCCCTCTCACAAATCCCCGGGTCTTCATGTTATCCTACAGTCAGCTTCCTGAATTGGAGGCCTCTGGCCTCTAGGGCTTCACGGTCAAATCCCCTGCAACTATGTTCATGATGATGGAGATAAAGCTTTCATCAGATTCTCAAAAGGGTCAAGGACCTAGAAGAGGTTGAAAACAATTGCTAGGAACCTTTCCTCTGGCACCCCAGTCTGGCTTACCTCCTCAAAATGCTGTGTTTAAAAATGTCCTAATCTTCATCTTCTACCAATAATAAGCACTGGCACTTTCCCCATGAAAGTGATCTTAGCTGAGTGGGTATAGAAAACCAAGCTTTTGGACTAATTCATACCTAAGCTGTGAAGGAGTGATGGCCTCAGGGCCTCGCTGTAGGTATTTTGACAAGGATTGGATAATTTTAAGTGGGTCTCTGATGAGTGAGATTTCAGATAAGGTGATGAAGTTAAAGGAAAAAGCAGTAGACAAGGTATTCTGGAACAAGAATGGTTCAGTCTCCCTAGGCCATTTTCTTGCTTTTCAAGGTTTCTTACTTTCCTCCACGGATTCCCTAGAAGTGTCAAGGTTTCTCTCAGCATTTTCCAAGGCAGGGCAGATTGTGGGGATTCCTGGAGGGAGACTGGGGGTATTTGTAGCAGCATCTGTGTCTGTATCAGGACAAAGTACCTTCACATCCATCATCTTATTCTATCCTCACAACAACACTCTGAGCTGGGTATCGTGATTCCCATTTTACAGCAGAGGAAACTGAGGCTTAATGAGGTTAAGCAATTCACCGCAGGTCTGCTGGCTACGTAGAGGGGGCAGTGAGACTCAAATCTAGATCCTGCCTCCGAGTACCACGCCCTTTCCATAGACTGCCTCTCTCTGTTGTAAGAGCCACCGCTGTTCTAAGTCAGCTGTCGATGAAGCCTGTACATGGGCCTCTGACAGGGATAGATGCATGCTTCCTTCAGAGCTTAATACAATGCTAGGCACAGGGAAGGGGGCAAGAATGTTTGCTGAGTGACTGAAGGCAACACCAAGGTGCAGAGGCAACCAACTGGATCTCACCTCCACGAGCCTTCCTTGGCTGGGAGCCTGTGTGCAGGGCACACGCTGTACCCGCAGCGGGGATGAGCCCAGCATGTGAGGCTCTAGCCCTGTGGGTGAGGATGGCTGGGAATCTGACAAAGAATCCCAAAGATAAGGACGGGCTCAGAATCGTGGGGTGTACAGGAACGTGTGTAGCAGCAACACTCAAGGCCCAAAAGTTGAAACAACCCAAATGTCCATAAACTGATGAACGGATAAACAAAATGTGGTCTATCTACACAATGGGATACTGTTCAGTCATACACAGGAATGAAGCACTGCTATATGGTACAATATGGATGAACCCTGAACACATCACGCCAAATGAAAGAAGTCAGTCACAAAAGACTCCATATCGTACGATTTCATTCATGTGAATTATCCAAAATAGGCAAACCCATCGAGACAGAAAGTAGATCACTGGTTTCTAGAGGCAGGGGAGTGACGGCTAATGGGTACAGGGTTTCTTTCCAGGGTGATGAAATATTCTGGAATTGTATAGTGGTGATGATTGCAGAGCTTTGTAAATATACTTGAAACCTCTGAATTGTACAGTTAAAAAGAGTGAATTTTATGGCATGTGAGTTATATTTCAATACCAAAAGAATCAAACAGAGAAGGCTCCTGGTGTTTTTGTGCACTCAGCTTTTGTGACTATAGCCGAGTTTATACGAGGGCCCTGGAGCAAGGTCCTCAGCTCTGTGGGGCGGGGGTGAGATGGCTGCAAGCAGAGTGCAACTGTGACCCTGGCTGGATGCGTGCCAGGCTTGTGAATGTGATGGATACGGAAGGAAGAGGAAGGGATGAGATAGTAAGAAAGCCTCACTATATCTAAAACTAGGGCCAGGCTATCAAAATCCTGCAGCTGTCCCAGGACGGGGTTCTGGGCCTCAGCTGAGGGTCGGGGTCCCCCTTTGCTTTACCTAGACTTTGCATGGGAACCGAGAGATGCTGTGGTTTCTTGCGTCAATGCAGAGGCAGTAACAGCCTAGTGGGTGAGACATTAGAGGCTCAAGCCACACAGACCTGGGTTCAAATCCTGCGGGACCTTGGGGAATGCGTTACCTTCATGGAGCCTAGTTTTGTTATTGGTAAAATGAGGATCATTTCACCCGCTGGCTGGGCGGGTGAAACGAGATGATGCAGGAAGATGCTTGGCCCGCACCTGGCACATGGAAGTAGCTAAGGGAGGAGGGGCTCCTTTGATGGTGTCAGGGCCGCTGGGGCTTGGTTTCTTCTGTAGGCTCCCCCAACCCTCTCCCCCCACACAGAAAATACTCTGTAAACTTGCTCCTGTGCCTGGGTAACAGCAGCACAGAGAACAGTCACATTTTTGATGGGAATAAGCAGAATCACCCAGGCAGGACAGGGGGAGGCTGGGATCTGGACAAGAGGGGGTGAGGGCAGAAGCGGGGGTTGAGCTGGGCCCCTCCCTCTCTCCTCCACGGAGAGGACCCTCTGCCAGGGTTTCTCACCCTATCTGGATTTACAATGGAATGATTGCTTCCAGCAGGAGTTTAGCTGCTTTCAGCCAAAATGCAGTAGCAAGAAAATCTCACTGTATTCTTCAGGGACCCAGAAGCAAGGAACTAATGGATGAAACCATCCCAGTCTCACTGCAGCCTAACAGCAAAAAGGCTCTGGGGTTTAGCCTCCATCTCAGGAGCACGCTGTCATCTGAATACATTTCTATAGCTGCTAGTGCCACAGAACAGTGGAAATGACAAGAAGCCTTGGACACAGGGCAAAAGGAATCAAAGAATACTAACTTCTGCCTGAGGGAAAGAAGAAAACAGGAAAGCCAGCATCTACAATAGAAGTTCTAATAACCGATCTCTATTAAACAAGTCTGCAGATTATACCACGCTCTCCCTTTCTGCTGTCAACCATTAGAACTGCTGTCTACAGTGTCCTGAAGGCTTGAGATGAATAGGTTACTTTGTAGAATGTTCATTAGCCAATTTATGTGCTTGTCAGAAAGTCAGCAGTGTTTGTGTTGACTAGTTTATGCCAGTTATACATGTTACTGTAATTATGTAACTTTATTCTGTAAACCAATAAAATATGAGTGCAAAAAGCAAGAGTTGTTGCTAAGAAAACTAAGTGGAGTGCTTTGGAAAGACTCCAGACTCAAATTTGCTTAAAAGTGAGATCGGGTGAGACAAGTATAAGAGACTGGGATACACAATAAAAATCTAGAAATATCCTGCAGACAGATTACTTCCCAAAAGCCAAAGTTCTTATTCCATTTTAAATAAAGATGAAATTTATAGATCTTATAGGAGAAGTTTGTGCAAGTAAAATGACAAACTTTAATCAGAAAATGACCTTGTCCTTATATCAAAACATTAGCAAACAAATATATTATGTATGTCTTTTAAATCAAAATAAAATGTATCTTACAGGTACTCCTATGTTCACAGCAGCACTATTCACAATAGCCAAGACAGAGACACAACCTAAATGTCCATCGACAGATAAATGGATAAAGAAGATGTGGTATACACACACACACACACACACAATGGAATACTACTCAGCCATAAAAAAGGCTGAAATAATGCCATTTGCAGCAACATGGACGGACCTAGAGATTATCATACTAAGTGAAGTAAGTCAGAAAGAGAAAGACAAATACCATATGATATCACTTGTATGTGGAATCTAAAATATGACACAAATGAACATATCTGTGAAACAGAAACAGACTCACAGATACAGAGAACAGACTTGTGGTTGCCAAGGGGGACGGGGGTCGGGGAGGGAAGGATTGGGAGTTTGGGGTTAGCAGATGTAAACTAGGATGGCTAAACAACAAGGTCGTACTGTATAGCACAGGGAACTATATTCAATATCCTGTGATAAACCATAATGGAAAAGAATCTGAAAAAGAATGTAAATATATATATGTATAACTGAGTCACTTTGCTGTACAGCAGAAATTAACACAACATTGTAAATCAACTCTACTTCAATAAGATAAATTAAAAAAATAAAATGTATCTTTTTAACAGTTGTTTCTTTCTTCAATCAACTTTTCCAGTTAAACAATCAACAAATTAGTTGATTAGTCTCCCCTGCACTGGATATGAGAACATCGACTGATATTGAGATCTGCCCTTTTTCATACCTTTTCTAAGACTGAACAGCTACTATGTGCTTAATACAACGTTGCCACAGAGTGGGGTTCTCCAAGAACTACAGTCTCAGAGTTGTTCCTCAGAGCAACAATGAAAACGAGAGTGACTCAGAGTGATCAAATATTTGGGAAAAGCTTCAAGCCATGCCCCCTCTTTCAAATTCATGATGCCCCCCCTAGTATACTAAGGGTAAAGAAATAAGCTAAACTTCGTATAACCAGATTTTCCCAAATCTGTTTCATCAGGGTACCCTTTCTTGGGAGCAACACCTATAACATCCTATAAAGGTACCCATTTTGGGAAGCAATGCTTTGGGGCCCAGAGAAGAGAAGAGGTATCGTGTATGATCTCTATTCTTAAACAATTGACAGCTGAGTCAGAGATATACAACATGTAGATTCGACACACACATATACACACAGAACAGGTAAGTAACAGTATTAGTCAATGTATTCTTAGGGTCAAATGATGGGAGAATCAGGAGGTATTACAGATCAGAACAACAGAACAACAGCCATCTACCTCTAAATAACTTTCACAGATGTTGGGCCTTGGCCTCAAAAACTTGCTCTTGGTCTGCTGTTCTAGAAAGTTCACATTCCTTGAGTGTGATTGTGTATCAGCCATGGCTCTTTACATAAGTTATCTCACTTAGTTTTCTCAACCATGGAAAATGGGTATTATCTCCTTTTTCAAAGAAATAAAGTGATTGCCCAGCTAGTGGAAGGGCCTCAATTCATACTCTTGTCTGTCTGGCTTGAAAGCCTGTCTTCTTTCCACTGTGCCCTGTTACCAAGAGCCTTCACAGGCTGTTTCCTGAGCTGGGGTTTAGGGGAAATGTGTGCCCACCTGTATCTGGGGAGCCAGCCTTGGCCTGCAGGGGACAACTGCGTCATGCTAAGTCCCTAGAGACTGGACTTCTCCCCATCTTCTTCCTCCCCCTCTTCCAGAAGTTCTGAGTTCTGACTTTAAAGGCCCACGGGTCACTCTCTTGTCCTCTCTCCGTGGCCTCTGTGGGGAAGGACTTGCCAATGTCAAGTGCTTTATCAACAGTATCCACACTGAGTGCACTCTGAGATGCAGAGGGCCCGGGGCGGGTGACAGCCTCACTCACGCTGTTCAGCAGGTCCCCGCCGTCGTTCCAGGTCCCTCCTGCAGCTCTAACCTGGGTCCTTCTTTCCCCTCTGCTTTGTGCTCAGCTGCTACACCCTCTCTTCCCTGCCTCCACCTTCCTCTGACTTCCCACATCTGGCTGGAGGTGGCTGTGGAGTGGAAGGGAAAGACCCTGAGCTATTGAGGGGGTTCAGCAGGAGGGGGGCGAAGGGCAGGGCAAGAGGCAGGACATGAACTGAGTCCAGGGTCAGAAGAGGGATGGATAGTGTAACCCTCTGTCTCAGGCTGAAGACTTAACTCAGGGGTGAGTTGCCATCGGGTGCGGGAGGCGCCGGAAGTGACAGGAGTCAGTGGGGGGCCCTGGCCTGGACACCAGGCTCCTCTCCCTCCTATACTTGCCTTTTCTCCCCTCAGAAGTAAGGTTGTAGGTGTGTTCACATCAATCTTCATGATGGGGGTAGGGAAAGGAAGAGAAGGGAGGGAACGAACATTTAATAAGACCCAGTGTGCTAGGGTCTTTGCACTCATTTCACTGCTCCGTCATGATCTCCACAAGAGGTGAGTGTGGCCAGATCACAGAGGAAGAGGGAAAGCCTAGATGTGAAGCTGGGTTTGGTTGCCTCAAAAGCCCACGAGCTTTCCACCAAACCCACAGCCCTACAGTTACACAGCATCACAGCGTAACACATGGCCTCCTCTAGGTCCATGGCTGGGGCCGGGGAGGTAGCCTGGGTGACCCCAACTTGGGTGTTACGGGTCAGTGCACAGGGACAGAACCTCCCCTACAGAGGCCCTCTTCCCGGCGCTGGGGCTGGGAGCTTCGCACAGACACTGGGCTCTCAGGGCCACCAAGTCCAGCCGAGCCCTCTGGCTCTCTAACAACATGGAAGAGAGAACAGGCAGGAGACCTGGGCATCCCCACCGCGAGCTCCAGATACTGAGTCAGAGTAAGAGGCCGAGGCTGGGCCTGGCTTCATCACTAGGCTCCGGGAGTCTCTCCCACCTCCTTTCCTCGCTTTAACCCTCAGCCTTCCAGCGCTTTCTCTCCAAATTTGGTTATTGTTTGCTCCCAAGGTGGTGCCTTCAAGATGTGCTTCCTGGGCTTCCCTGGTGGCGCAGTGGTTGAGAGTCTGCCTGCCAATGCAGGGGACACGGGTTCAAGCCCTGGTCTGGGAAGATCCCACATGCCGCGGAGCAACTAAGCCCGTGAGCCACAACTACTGATCCTGCGCGTCTGGAGCTTGTGCTCCGCAACAAGAGAGGCCGCGATAGTGAGAGGCCCGCACACTGCAATGAAGAGTGGCCCCCACTTGCCGCAACTGGAGAAAGCCCTCGCACAGAAACGAAGACCTAACACAGCCAAAAATAAATAAATAAATTAATTAATTAAAAAAAAAAAAAAAAAAGATGTGCTTCCTCAGCAAACGCTGGGGCGGCCCCGAGTCCTCATTCCCCAGAGTCGGCGGGGAGGGTGTACATACCGGTGGGGGCGCAGAGCTCAGGCCGCATCCAGCACCTCAGAGCAGTTCTGGCCATCTGCTGGGGGGCAGGAGATCCTAAGATCCCCAGATCCTAGGACCACCTGGGCCTGGGCACCCTGGCTTTTGGAGGCACTTCCATTTCAAATAAAGGGCTGACAATTGACTGATTAATTAGTTCCCTCAATCCACTGGCTTTCTCTCCTTTTCTCTGAAGAAAGAGTCCCCCTAACTCCTGATTCTTCCCCACACTTTTCCGACCAATATATCTACAGCCCCAAGCTTGGTATTTGTCTTCTGTCTGTGTGTCTATTACTCGTGCCAGGCCAAGAGCTTGCAGACCACTGGGAGCCCGCCTGTGCTCGAAGAATCTACCTCCCCACCCCAGACACACACACACACACACACACACACACACACACACACACACACACACACACACTCAGCCCAGACAGAGTCACTGGCTTTCATTATGGCTCCAGCCCTTGAATGATACTAGGAGGTCGCAGCTTTGAAGTCACTCCTGATATTCAAGCCCTGTCTGCTGCAACTTACACTGCACACAAACACAACTACCCTCATGTTAGGTGCACACGGCAGGTGCTTTATAAACATTATACTTAAATCTGAGGCTGTGTCGTCATTTTACGAAAGAGGCTCATGAAAGCAGCTGCTCTGCGTTTCTGAGCCCGGCTGGTTACGTGAGGCCAGGATTTCGGCCTGGGCTGCTCCCCCGGGGGGTGGGCTCAACCACGGCTCCCCAGCCTGTGCCTCCTCTGATCAGAGGGAAATGGACGCACACCCTCTGCTTCCCCCAGCACTGAGGACTCGGGAAGCAGAAGAGTCCTGGTGCAGAATCAGCATTTTCTTCCACGGGAGAGGGCAGGGGTGAGCATGGCCGACCGCGGGGGAGGCCCTGAACCAGTGAGCACAGCCCCGGCTCCCACGGAGTCTCGCCCTGTCCCTGAGACCACCCTGCCCACTTGCCCAGTACTTCGTTCTCTCCAGAATGCGTCTGTCCCCACTCCTTCATCGATGCCACACTTTTTTGAGGCAGCAGCTGCAAGCACTGGAACTCCCAGCTGTAGGTCCCATTTAAGCCTCCCTCTGCCCTGGCCTCTGGAAGATGGTATCCCTATCAGAGGGCCTCTCGTTGAGGCCACGCCCTCTGCAGATCTAGGGAGGATGGCCTGGTGCCCAAGGGCTTATTCGTACCCCACGCTGCAGCTCCACACCCCAACACACACACACACACTCACCATGAGATGCTGGAAGAGCCAAGAACGCATTATATTGGTGGCGTGCTTGGGCAAGACTCCTCGTTTGCTCTTGGACTTCTTATCCTCATTGTCCAGGAGGGAGGTGAGGTCAAGGTTAACCTTCAGGGCACGTGGAGAAAAAACCAGCATCAGCAGCCTGGCGGGCCAGCGGCTAGGGACCTGTTGCCATAGTGACGGCAGCCTCTCGCTGCCAATCCCCTTTCCCAACTCATTCTGAGGGCCCGGGGGAGGTTACCTTTCCTGTCACCCAGCGCCAGCCTCTCGGAGAATGGGAGAAGGGAAGAAGAAGAAGGAGGAAGAGGGGAGGGGGAGAAGGGGATGAGAGAGGAGACAGAGGAAACAGGGTCATGCAAAGGGCACAGGAGAGAGAGATTTGCCGTAAACCATCCAATAGTTAGTAGCGTTCCTGGGGTACATTAGAGTCTGCACAGCGCTTTCCTATCCATTACCGTGGTCAGCCCTCACATCAGCTCTGTAGGCTGCTGGGGCTGTGTGCAGCTGGTGTTAATCCCTCGTCTATGGATAAAAACTCAGAGGCTCAGAGAGGTTAGGTGACTTATCCGAGATGGCAGAGTTAATGTCAGATCTCGGGCCTCTGACTTCAGATCTTCTCACTCCCACCCTGGCCCCCTTGTGTACGCTCTACCCCACTGAGCTACAGAGTGGCTCGGAGTGTAGACCAGCAATAGGAAGTGCAGGATCCCTCGATGTAACCCCGAGAGGCAGCAAAATCCCAGCTGATAAAACCTTTCCAACACCCACCTTCTTTTCTGTCAAGTGGGGGTAATGATACCCCTGAGAGGAATAATGAGGATGTAAGGAGTTACTGGTGTAAAGTGCCTAGCAGGCAGTAAAGCGTACGGTTGCCCTCCCCCAAACCCATGCACATGTGCACACACCTACACTGTACACACACACTCACCTGTGTGTTCTGGATCTGGATGGCTCCCTGGGGGATTGCTTGGGTGACCACCTGACCCTGGGAGGTTACCATGGTAACCGGCTGGTATAAGGCTCCACCTGAGGAGACAACCACTTTTGGAGTCCCCTGCCATAGGGGTGGGTAGGAGTGAGGGCAAGCAGGGTTCCCAATGGCCTTGGCACTCACGTGTAAACACCCTCTACTCTGGAGGCATTCAGCCCCTGTGGAGGAGGGGTGGGATGGGGATGGGGTCCAGAGAATAGAGTCTGTCTGTGTGTTTGGCGGAAGGGTCTCTGACGGGCTTATGAGACTTTGACCCAAATTTGTTCCAAACCACCACCATCAGGTCTTGCTAACCATCTATAAGCTTACAGAACACTTTAGTCAAGAAACTCAGCTGGAAGCCCCTCCCACGGCAGGGGGCACCTCTCCCATTTCCTAGGACGTTTTGTTCAGTGCCCTGCCCCCCAACCCTGGAATTCCCTCAGGGCCACCCGGCCTCCTCCCAGGGGTGTTCCCCACAATCCGCTGCACAGACCTGACACCACTTGTGAGTTGACAGTTGTCATGGCGATGTTGCCCTGCTGGAGCGCTGAGGCTGGGACCACAATCCCCTGGGGGTTATTGGAGACTCCAGATATGGAACTGGGGGAATTCTGCAGGAGGTCCTGGCAGTAAGGGAGGCGTGGTTTGTGACAATGCTACTAAGAGCTTAGATGCCACAGCCCCAAATTTCTCCTCTCCCCTCCCCCTTCCTGCCTTCCCTCCTCCCTTTTCCTGCTCCTCCCAGACCCAAATCCAGAAAGCAATTCTCATGGCTCCCTAGAAAGTGTGAATAAGCAGGCTCAATCTGAAAAAAAACCAACCAACAATAGTCATGCCTTTAACCATTCCATTCCCCTGCAAACCTGAGACATTAAATTATCCCGTAAACCAGTGGTCCCCACCTTGGCTTCACTTTGCAAGTTCCAGTATTGGTAACTAGGTTCCATCCCCGGCGATTCTAATTTAACTGGTCAGGGGTGTGGCCAGGGCTTTTGGTGGGGGGGCGGGGGCGGGTGTTGAAAGCTCCCCAGGTGATTCCAACCCAAGGCCAGGCCTGAGTACCAGGCTTCACCTGCTCACGCTCAGTTGTCTCCAGATGCCCCACCCCCACCCCAGGGCCTCGCTTCCCAGTACCTGTAGCACAGCACTTATTACACCAAGATCCACACAAAGTGGCCTCCAACATATCCTCTTTGTATCCTTAGCACGTAGTTTAGGGCCTGACACATCACGGCTACTAAAATATTTGCTAAATAATAATAAAAAATAGCCTCCTGGCCTCTTCATAACCTGTCTTCCAGGAATCTCACATGAGCCTCCCCTCAGCCAGCCTCGGGCACATTTCATCGGCCACTTCCTCTCCCTCCGGCCCCCAACACAGAGCCCACCACGGGGGTCCCCTCCGCCCCACACTGTCACTGCCTGCCCGTTTCCCCCAGACAATCCAAAGCAGCTAAGAAAACCATTTCCCCCCCCGGTACCCTCATCATTGCCACCTAAGAGCTGGGCTAATACCGCTTAGACTTGATGTAGAGGTCCAGGAGGGAGGCTCGGCCGTGGGTCTCCGAGAAGGGCAGCAAGGCCTCCCTGCTCGGCGGCCGGGCGCTCTGCTCTGCTCGGGAGGGTTTGTGAGGAAGGAATTGGGCGCGAGAGGTCGGGGTCTCCAGGCTTCGTTTGGAGACAGCAAGGCAGGCGCGAATGAGGTGTAGAGGAGGGAGCCTGAGGAGACCCACCAGGGTCGCTTAGCGCCCACCCTCCGGTGCCCCCGACCACAGGTCCACGTGTAAAAACAGGGCTTGAACCGGGTAACCTGCCCAAAAGGCCAGCTGTAAGGAATTAGGCAGGAAAACGGCCAAGGAAATAGGGGGAAAAGGAGGCCCCTGGCTTCCTAGCTTTGGTTTTAGGACCAGCAGGAGTTTGGGCCTTCAGGCTGCAGGAAGGTCTAGAGTGTGGAGCGAGGAGAAACGTGCACTTGGAGGAAACCTGGAGCCAGTGACCGCACACAGGGAGCGACAGACAAAGGAGAGGCATCAAAGGCCAGGGGATAGCCAGGGCGCGTCACCTCCCAGACCCTGGCACCCGGGAAGCTGGCCAAGCCCCTCCCAGGAAGAGGCAGTCGGTACTGACTTATACGTCTCATTGTCTCATTCGATTCAGCTGCTTAAGCCCCCTTGGCGTCTCCTCCGAGCTGCCTTTTCTACCCTCCTGTACTGTCCGGCCCAGGGCTGGAGGAGCACGGGCTATAAATAAGCAGCAGCGGGGCAGGAGTCTGGATCCCCGTCCTCCACGCCCGGGCCTCCCATCTGGCTCCTGGGGGGGGGCGGGCGTGGGGCGGGAGGAGGCCTCGCTCCCATACTCGGCTCACCTCTACGGCTGTGACCTTGGGGAAGGGAGGGAGCAGCTCCTGCCTCGACTTTTCCTTTCTGGGATCGGTGAGGGCCTCCCCACCAGCGAGGTTTATTCTTTGAGCAGAACTCTTGGCCTTCTCATTTGTACAGCTCCAGGGTAACGCTGAGTCTGACCTGCAGAAGCCTAGAAGCTGGAAGGGCCCTTACAATCTGAGTATTTCAGCTCCCTGAGGTACAGATAAGGAACTGAGGCTTCGACGTCCAAGCGACTTGCCCGCGGTCCCCCAGCTGCGTAGCAGCAACAAGGCTAGAACCCAGCCCTCCTTCCTCCACGAACACTGGCCCCACACCCCGTGCCAAGAACTAGGCTGCAAGGTGCTCCTGGAATCACAGCGGTTCAACAGCTGTTGAAGGCAAGTGAGCAGATAAAAACAGCCCAAACCTGAAAGTACAGAGACAGCGTGGGCACCCAAGGAATGAAGGTGGATTGGGAATTAGCACCTCTTGTCTCAGTCTCCTCACGCCTCAGTCTCCTCACTTATAAGATGTGTCTGGCTCGGTGCTAACACCCAGGAATCCTCAAAGCCTGACTCTTCAGCTGTGAGTCTGCTCCAAGCCTGAGCTCCCCTCGTCCCAACCTCCCAGCCAAACATTCTCCCACGGTGTAAAGCAATACTGAGATGATGTGAGGCTGAGGCAAACGTGGAAGGTAAATTTAATGGGGGGGGGAGAATCCACTCCATGCCACTCACCCTAAAACTAATGGCAGTGACTTTTTAATAATCTCTGGTTTGGAATCACCCATGCCACAGTGCTCGTCATTGAATAAGGATATTTGGGAATTTCAAACGTAAAAAGTTGTCCCAGACTTTCTCTCCCAACCCCACCCCCTGCCCCTCGGAAAAAATATCCAGCAAGGTTAGAAAAACACAAGCAAAGCCAGTCAAATAAATATAAGATGTATGTCTTGGGATTCAACCAACACATTTTTACTAGCCAGAGGCAAAAGAGTGAGCTATCACCTGGATACTTCACCGGCTTATTCAAACTCTGGCTGGTTCTCAGACTTGTGGCTTGGCTAGCCTCCATGCCAGCTTCCCCAGTTTGGGTAACTAAAGGCAATTTATGCATTGGCTCAGACCCTTCTCTTTCCTGCCCTTTCCTCCTACTCTGGGTCTTTGCTGGGAGGTGCTAAGAGGCCAAGTTACATTAGTAAAGGAATGGGACGGAGAACTTCATGGGTAGAGACCGTGGGCAGGGCCTGGGCTGGCCCCATCTTAGCTGGGGCAAAGAGAGGAAGCAAAATCTTGGCATCCCTGAGGTCTGGGGAAATGATATTCATCTCTTACATTTGTAAATATGAGCTGTTTCACAAACCTGCCTGAGAACTGGGGTGTTTTTTTGTTTTCTTTTCTTCTGTTTTCATTTATTATTGGCTACATCGGGTCTTAGTTGCGGCATGCAGGATCTCTCGTTGCAGCGCGCGAGCTCTTCGCTGTGGTGGCTTCTCTCTAGTTGTGGACTGCGGGCTCCAGGGCGTGTGGGCTCTGTAGTTTGTGGCGTGTGGGCTCTCTAGTTGAGGCGCGCGAGCTCAATACTTATGGCGTACGGGCTTAGTTGCCCCGAGGCACGTGGGATCTTAGTTCCCTGACCAGGGATCGAACCCGTGTCCCCTGCATTGTAAAGCGGATTCTTTACCCCTGGAATACCAGGGAAGTCCCCACTGGGGTGTTTTTTAAGACACAGATTCTGAGGACCATTGAATTAGACCATCAGCAATCTGTGTTTTTTAAAAACCTCCCTCACATGGTCCCAAAGATCAGATGGGTCTGAAAACTACCTATTTATCATACACACTGAATATCAGAGAGCATTCTTTCACCGTGCTATTTCATTTTAATCTCACCACTACCTATGGGGTCAGCAGAGGAGAGATTATTCTATTTGCCTGAAGAGGAATTGAGGTCCAGAGAATGGAAGTGACCTTCTTGAGTCACATAGCTCTGCCTCGAACCCAGGTCTTCTGGCTCCAAGCGTGGCACCGATGCTCCCATGGAGAGATGAGCTTTGGAGTCAGACAGCCAGGCTCCGAGGTTAGCACAGTGCCTGGCACATTTAGGCACCCAATAAATCATTTCCCACTTCCTTTGGCTAAAGTCATGCCACTAGGGAATGGCACAACAAGGGTTTAAAGCCTGTCCTAGACACGTAGGGCCTCTTGGGTTCCTTACTTAGCGACAGCAGAGGTTCATCCGGGGCTGCATGCCTAGCCGTGGTGGTCACGCCTTGACACACGCCCCTTCGTTCCTGCCTCCCTGCCTTCGGTGTTCCTGGAGCAAGGCCAAGCCCCAGAAGTCGAAGCTGCGGTCTCTGTCCCAGACAAGCTCCGTGACTTGACTTTGCAACTATTTCTGGTTACGCCTTAGTCTCCAGCCCGCTAGAACCTTGTCTCTATGGAGACAATGGGGCTGCGTCTCTGGAGACCGTGTACCGGTCTTTTCTGAGGAAGGAGCTTCTACAGCGGCAGTGGGAGCCCCCTGGGGAGAAGACGTTGGCTAAGCACACAGTGTTATTATCTTCTCGACAGCTTCCTCCTGGGTCTCAACAGACTCCAAACCAGGTAGATGGTGCTCTGTCTAGACCCACACAGAGCTGTTTCCTGCCAGGCTCCTTGGCCTCATGAAGAGGCTAGAAGCACATTTGGTAGTTTCAGTGACATTTCAACATCCGGAGACTCACATGCCTGCTTGAGTTGTCCAGGAACCAGGGGCTGAAAGCTGGTTATCCAGCCCAGGAATTCTTTGCCATGATCAGGAGCATGACAGTGGTGTCTGCAATCCTCTGGAAACTGCCAGAAGGCTGGGAATCGTGGGCACTTTCCCGGCTCCTCTGGTGGAGCCGTTCCACCGGGCTGGGGAGCATGCAGTCTCTTACTTTCTAGTAGGAAATGGGCCAAAAAGCTGAAAACTTAGAGTTCCCCAGCAATGACATCTTTTAGGGCATGGACCAGGTGACCAGAAGTCAGATGGAAATCAACGAGCTGGACTCCACAGACCTCATCCCCCTCCTGCTCCTTGTGTGCTGTTTCCCAGAGACACAGAGAGGCCAAGAGCCTCTCGGGAGGGGCAGAGCGAGGTAGGGGAGCAGCTTTAGGACGCCTGAGAGCTTGCACTCCTGGACGCCACCCGTGGGCCAGCTTCCAGGCTCTGGCTTCCTGGGGCCATCAGTCATTCTTTCTGAACCACAGTGGTCACTGGGTGAGTTTTACTCCACATTTCATTTTTGGAACAAAGAAAGATGACTTGTTCAAAAGGAAGCCCTTACTAAGAAAAAGTGAAAGGCTCTGCAATTACTTTTGGAAGCGGAGGGTGGAGACGGCGGGGAACAAATGAACTGGCAATGACTGTGAACTCTGACACGATGGTCTGATGTCAGCCCAGGTGGAGCTGTGTCAGCCCCTCGAGCCATCTTTCTTCACTGTTAACAGCGAAAGGGCTTATGCTGCGTGGGAAGACTTAATTTCCACTCAAGGAAGAAACTCCTGGAAGAAACCACGATGGTAAGAAGAAATGAAGGAGTGAAGGAAAGGACTGATTAGAAAAGTTTTCCTTTAAGTTATTTTGAAATAGCTGTAATTTTTATTGTACTAGGATGCCTGTGAGACAGGGGAGTGAACTGGATGACCTTGCGAAGGCCCTTCCAGTTGGGGATTTTAGAAAAACCAACGCCATTCCCTGGGATGTATTGTGAGTGGGCGGAGGGAGTCGGGGGCGGCGGGAGTGGGCGCCCCGGCTGTCTGCCATCCACCCCCAGGCCACTAGGGGTCTCTGCTGATCCACCAGCCCAGACCATCCTCCCCAAAGCCTCCCAAGCCTCCGAGGAGGGCAGGTTTGTTGCTAATTTGCCTAGACTGGGGGTGGGGAGCTGGTCTGCTGGAGAGCTTGTCTTGACCCACCCGGGCAAGCCCTCGGCCCATCCTCTTGACTCCTTTAATGCTTCCTGTCAGCCTGATATGCCGGGCAGGCAGCACAAGGGTTCTCGCTCATGCGCATGTCACCTCCCCCTGCTTGGTTGCAGGGTTTTTGAGGGAAAGAGGGGTCTTTCTTTGAATTCCCCCAAACTGCCTAGCACAGCGTTGGGTGCACGATAGACGCTCAGCAGATGGGTGGCCTGAGTGGGCTTCAGCCTGGAACGGGGTGAGCTTGTGCCTTCGGGGGGCAGGGACGTTGCCGATGTCCCCAGACACCGTGTTCTTGGCCGCGTCCCTCCAGTTCTGGCAGAGCCAGCGTTCTGTCTCAGGCTGGGAAAAGCTGGGTTCCCAAACCCGGAAAGCCAATCACATGTAAACAAGCCACCTAATCCTGTTCCTGTTCCACTCCAGTTGGGAGCTTTCGTCTCAAGGGAATGGCAGCAGCTGCTGCTCTTAAGGAACATTCCCTCAGAAAGAGGGAGCCGCTCAGGTTTCTGAGCCTGGCAGGGCCGCCCTCTTGGGGTCCTGGCCCCTGAGCGGAGGCTGGGGGGCTAGGAACCCAGGAGGGACAGTCTTAACGCCCATAAAGGAGGAAGGCAGTGGAACTCCCGGAACTCAGCTTCCTGTCACTTGGGTCTGGGGGTGTCCCCTTTTCATCTCAGCAGCGACCTTGCAGGGTGGGTCACCACCCCCAGCTCGGCCACCACGGGGCAGAACTTCCAGGGGCTGAGCTGAGATGCTGGCTTCCCACCCCCTTGGCCTCCGGCTAATGTTGAAAATGCAAACTCTGTGGGTCAATAGGTAAGCTTCCCCTTCCCCAGGTGAGGATGTACTGATTAGCGCCCTTCCTATTTTTCTGGAGAGTAGCACAGCTGCAGAGTTACATCTGGTCGGCTGAGCCCAGAATCTCAGAACTGTGCTTACTCTGTGGCCTCTCCCTTCCCTACTTTCAATCTATTAGCAAATCTAAATTCTTGCTTCCCAGCAATTGGTTTCTCACTCACTGGTCTCTGAATCCCTGATCTACAGCTAGGTAGGGTCATGCTTCCCCACCCAGGGCCCAGGACCCTTGGTTCTCCTTCCTACGTGTCACAGAAAAAGTAAAAGGATCTAGTAAATGAAAATAGACTCATCCCTGACTCTGCTGCTTATTAGGTGTGTGACCTTGAACCAGCGACTTCACTGCTCTGAGTTTCCTTTTCCTTGGGTGTAAAATGGAGAAAGTAATGTGCACCTTGCAGGCTGGTTGTGAGGCATAAGCAAGATAATCTATGTCAAGCACCTGGTACCCAGAGTGCTTGGGACCAGGGAGCTCAATAAACGTGGACGTTCTCCCCTTTCTCTGCCAGTTCTTCCTTGAGCAGCTCAAGAGGTGGTGAGTCGGTTCATTTGTCTCCAACGCGTCTCCAATCCTTACCCCGTTGCCTACATTCTCCACTGCCTTTAAAGTCTTTGGCAATTGGCTGTGGTGATCAGACTCAAAGCATAACCTCCCACAAATTTGGCTGCAAGATGCTCCATCATTACGTTCGCAGTTAGAGATTGTGTCGCAGTGGTTTTCATGCCCTTGGAACCCAGCAAGCTAAGTAGGTGCTTGAACAGATGCACGTGGCATGAGTGACTGATGTTCCCCCCATACCCCGGCCCCTTCTCTGCAGGGACTGTGAAAGGCTCTCTCTGTTCCTTACCTTCTCCAGACTTCTCTCTACCCTGGGAACATTCGCACTGAGAGCTCCCAGGTAGTCTGCTAACCGTCCTCCACTCCCCCAAGCTTGCCTGAATTGCCCCCTCCTCTAGGAAGTCCTCCCAGGGCCAGTGAATCTACAGCTTCTGCAATCACAATAGGATTTGAAAGTCCTCCTGCTGGCCTATCTATCTGATCCTTACAGAGGTTTGCTCGTCCTGTCTCTGGGCAGGAACAAACCCTGGCCATGAGGGCGTGCAGGCTGGGGCCTGGGCTTTCCCCGGGGAGGAAGAAGTATGCTGAGTGGTGACTGGGCAACCTCAGGCCATACACATGCTTTGCTCAATCCAGACCCCTTCCAGCGGCTGCCTTCCTGCCCTTCCTCAGGGTCCCCTTGCCCCCGAGCACTCTGTGCTCACATAATTTATCTAGATCCTTGGGTGTGACTCCAGCTCCCTCCCACTGAGATTGGGCACTCATCACGGACAATTCCCTGTGTTCTCCCAGGACCTAGCACGGTGCATACAGTAAATGTATGCTTCCCCTAAATGCTCGGCAAATGAATGAGAACTGTGGCTCCGCCTGATTTGCACTGGAACAGAGCTGAGGTTTAATCTCCACGGGGAAAGAGGTCAAACTAATGCTTGAGGGGGGCGGGCATGAGGGTCTCTCCAGTGGAATGGTTTATTTGGTGACATCAAGGAAGGGCTTCTTCACTGAGGATCTGCCCCCACAGGAAGCCTGGGTTCTGCCGAGTAAGAATCCTGGGTGTCATTAGGTGCAGGCAGGGCAGGGTGGCCTCCTCCAGAGGAGAAAGGACAGGCTGTGGCCCAAGTCCTTGGAAACCCCGGTTTAGCTTTCCTGCTTGCTGAAAGCAGTCACCCCCTCTCCGAACCCCCTTCCACCCCCTAGGAGAAAGCTCACACATAGAAAGGGGAGGCCAAGCGGGGAGTATGCCTGGACCTCACAGAGCTGGATGGGGACTCAGTATGGCAGCTGAGAGAGGGGGACCAATTTGAATAAAAAAACATCTCCCACTTTGCAACACAAGGCTGAATGATTAGCACACAGGCAAAACCATGAGCCAGCAGTTTGCAACAAAGCTGGCAGGCGGCTGGAATGTTGATCCTGAGGATCAAGTTCCAGAGGGGAGACACCCCTCCCCAGGCCAGGCTGGCGCTCGTCGCGGCTATTTCAGGCTGGGGGGGATTAAGGTCGAACCATGACGAATGTGTGCACAGACACACACACACACACACACACACACACACACACACACACACGCACCCACCCACCCACACACACACACACACACACACACACACACACACACCCACGCACCCACGCTCCTCCTCTCTCCTCTGCCGAGCTGGCTCCCACGCCCGGACCCCAGGCAGGCCTGCCTCCTGCACTGAGTCTCTTGGCCCCGAGGGTCTCTCCTTCCTGGGAAGGCCCAGGCCAGCCCGCGCCCACCTTGGCGAGGCAGAGATGGGAGCCTGACCTGGGGATGTGGACGGGGCAGCGCAGGGCACATCTTGCTCACCTTCTCCCTGACACACACCTGGGACGCTGCACTGACCCCCCCCCCCACTACTGCCGCCATCTCTCTTTCCAACTCCTTTCTGCCTCTGCCTGTCTTCAGCCCCACTCTCCTCTTCCTCGGTCTGTGTCTCTTTGTCTTTGTTGTTCTTTTCCTCTAGTTCTTCAGCCTCTCTGTACCTCCCTCTCAAACGTGACCATTGATATTTGTCTTTCTTTCCCTTTGTCTTTCTCCCTACTTCTCCTTTCCTCCTTTGCCTTCCTCTTGCCTCCCTTGATTTCTCTCTATCTTTCTCATCATGTTACTTCTTTCAACAGATATTTACTGGCTGCCTATCATTCACCAGGAGAGGAAAACGTAAAGTCACATGGGATATTTACCATGTAAATGGCCCACTGTGCCCAGGAGTTAGTTGAGAGAAAGAAAAGTCCATGCTTTGGGGTGGGGTGTCAGGGAGGCCCCCATGGAGAGAGCAGCCTTATTATTGCCCTTGGGGAAGAGGCTGGGTTTGGTCCTGCAGAGGTGTGCGGTCATCACCCAAACACACAGGCGTGGAAAAATAGTGACCTACAAGGGCATCAAACGTCAAGTGAAAGGATGTGAAAACTCTGGGGGGCGATTGGGGTTTTCGAGCAGGAGAATGGCTTGAATAGAGCTTTAGAAGATAAAGCTAGCAGCAGAAGGTTAAGAGGTGTGCATATGTGAATTTGTGTGTGTGTGTGTGTGTGTGTGTGTGTGTGTGTGTAGGAGGGCTGCGAGGTAGCCAGAGAAGACAGAGAGCAGGTTAGGAAGCTATGACAGCAGCTCGTGTGTAATTACCTTATTTACCCACTGAAGCCTGAACAAGTAGGTGGGGCTAGTGAGAGGAAATGAAGGGACAAATCTGAGAAGCAGCAAATGGGACCACCTCGCTAAGTGTCTTCTCCTCTCTTTCTTGGTGTCTTTGTTTGTGTCTGATTGTCTGAGTTCCTCTTTCTAAGCGGATCAGAGGCCTTTCTGCAGTGGTCACCCCAGGGCCAGCTTCACTGTCAGGCACAGATGGGATGTTTACGGTGATAGGAATCAAAGTTCCTTCCTCTCTCCTCTAAGCTCAGAGGCACTGAATGCAGGGATTCCCCAGGAGGACTGATTTTTGCAGATAGCATCTCCGAGGCCCGGCTCACCCAGAGCCCACGTTATCCTTCTCTACTAACCCGCGTCTCCGGTGACCCTGCTTTCTGCACACGAAGTTGTCGGCCTGGGGACCCCAAGCCTGAGGGGGTCACTGTGGCTGCAAAGCCCTCTGGCCCTCCTTTCTTCTCCCACTGCCCTGGTACACCCCCAATGCCAGAGCTCGAGCTGGGGTTGGAGGGCCCAGGAGGGGAAACCCAGTGCCTCTCCAAGGACCTGATTATTTCCAAAGACTTGTGCTAATTTTCTGATATGATCCTCACATCTCTGTGAGGCACTAAATCCTCATTACTTTTCCTGACCGATGCATTCTAATTAGATCAACACTTAAAACAAATTCACAATAGCCACAGGATGGCTTTCCATCTCATTAACTCCTCACTTATTATTTTCATGAAAATTACTGATAAAAACGTGCATCTCCATTTGGTGAGGCCTCACAGCCTCCTTGGCTCCTATCTTGCATCTCTCCCATCACCGGGGCTGCGGCAGCATCGCCATGGTAACCCACAATAATAGAAACTAATAAATTACAAACGAGATGCTCGTTGAGCAATTATTGTCCTCTTTTATGCAAGTTTCTTGCTAATTTTGATCATAAGGGAAAGTACAATAAGACTCTGAAGGAATGAGTCTATTTCAAGAGAATATTAGCAAGCAGAAGCCTGGGCAGCTGAGTTTAGATCTGTAATAAAGTGATTTGGTGATTTCAAGCAATGGGAAGAGGAAATAAACTTCCGGCTTCGTGTCCCATACAGTACTCACTATCGAGTCCCACAGAGACCCCACTGGGGTGGGTTCAATGCGATTCCTGCTATCAAAATGTACAAGGTATGGCTGGCCTTCTAGGGGTCACCATGTCCTTTCCCCTGCCTCCACCAACCTAGAGAGATAGATTATACATATCGATCCTTAAAACTTAAGGATAAAAATGGCACCATCTTTCTTTGGCATTCTTTCCAGCACGTCTCACCAAGCATTCTTAGAAAGTTTACCGGTATCCCCAAGCCTGATTGTCTTTTGGGCAGAGGCTAGTGCAAACCTCCTGGGGGACCCTCCATGTGTCTGTCCTGGACTCAAGAGCTCAGTGGGAGAAGAAGAAAGTGGTGAGTCTAGGGCTTACATAGACACCAGTGAGTTGGGAAGGTATCACCAGGAAGCTTTCTTAGTTTATAGGTTTTGGGAAAATATTCTGTCCTGGAGAGAGAGCCCATTCTCTGCCATTTCCACAGTTCCCAGTTCCCAGGATGAAGGTGGCAGGTGAATCTTGTGAGGGGTGACTTTAGGTGACTTACACAGTGGCCCTGGACCACAGGGAGACAGATGTGCCAGGGCAGAGTGAGCAACTAGAGAACGATCGGGGAAAAGCTGTCCCGTGGGAAGCTGTTGTCTCCTATTAGGTGGGCAGGATTCAGGGAAGGCCCACTTTCCCCACACTCTCCTTCCCAAAACACAGAGAGCTCATCAAGCCACAGCCCCCGTTGAGAAGCCTGTGAGGCTGGGATGTCTGGGTCCACTCCCAGTTCTGTCCCCGCCTCATTCTCCTGCAAAGCTCTCCATCTCCTTAACTCTCGTGCTCATTTTGGGGGATATCTTGGACCAGGAAGCCAGGAATCACTTTGGACATTGTCCCTCTCAGATCTGGTCATCTTCTAGGGAATACTGATGCCCTGGCATGCCGAGCTCTGGGTGAAAAAGGGACTGAGCTGCCTGAAAAGAGCAGGAGGAGTGGATCAGAGGATGCTCTCACCTCGTGGTGAAAGGATACAGTGAGTCTAAACCATTTTCCTAGGTCTCCACGGGACCTTCAGACGTTCTGACACCTCGCCTAGGAGCCTGGCTAGGAGACAGGACCCAGCCCTGTGTGTTACCTGTGAGTGAAGGTTTATGGAGGGCTGGTTGGGGGAGTAGGGCCCCCCGAGGTCATTCCTGAGCAGGTTATCACTGTGCATCTTGGTTTTGAGGCAGGTGATGTAACGGTTACAAAAGTCCTTGCAGAGTTCATTGACTTTCTCCAGCTCCAGCAGGTGGATTCTCAGGACCTGGATTGCCTTCACCATCTGTGGAGGGGGAGGAGAGGTGAGCCCAGGTGTCTGGATCCCAGTCCCCTCACTGCCTTGACCGCACCCCCCCCCCAAGTCCCAAGCACACGGACAGAGAGGAGCCCATGCTCGCCCTAGGGACATACGCTTTCCACCGCAGGATTTAAATTCTCCTTGTGGGTAGCTGCCGACTGTTTCCTTGCTTTGAGTTCACTTATCACAGCTGTTCTTGAGGCAGGTGTGGTATTCTGAGAACAGCAGTGTCCTTAGAGGTTAGAAGGCCAGGTCTCAAGCCCCCTGCCTGCCATTTACAGTCTGTGTGGCCTTGGCCATGTGCTTAAGCTCTCCGCGCCTCATTGTCTGACAAATGGGGACCATTACGCGCTCCCTGACAACTGTACAGTTTTGTGGAGAGGAGCATCTGAGGGAAGGCGTGAGCTGCAAAGTGTGAGGCCTTGAACAGGCACGAGGAAGACCGAGATCAGAGTTCTTTGCAAGAGCCCCAAGAGGTCAGGGACTGGCTATTCTTAAACACGTATTCTGAGTACCTCACGTGATGCCAGTCACCTAGCAGACACCCCATCAATACATGTTGACTGACCGCATCATCCAGCATGACTTAGCTGGGTGCGGTGGCCTTTTCCGTACCCTTTGGTACGTTTGTCTGCCGCCTCTTCAAGTGGACGTTCCTAACCTTTTCAAGGCAAGAAGCTATTTCTCAGTCGAGGCTTTTCCCTTTATCGTTGTTATTATTATAAAAAGAAGGTGCCATGGAAGGTATGGAAAACAGAGGATGAAAAAGACTGCCCTTGATCTAATCACCCTAAAAAGAATGACGATTTTTTTGTTCTTTTTCGCATGCGTGTATTTCAACATAGATTCAATCACCTTGTATGTACAGTTTTCCTTCCTGTTTTTCCCCTTAGTTTACCAAATGTATTTTTCTAAGTGGCAGGAATGTTTCCTCTATTCTCCCTTCTAGACTGCAAGCTTCTAGAAGAGAGGGGTGGTGGCTAATTTGCTCACCCCATTATCCTTGTTACTAACACAAGTGGATACTGAGTAAATATTTGTTGAATGGGTGAAAGTTATTGAGTAAATACATTTTAAATTGCTGCATATCATTCCATGTGTGTGCCACACTTAGCCAATTCCTTATGGTTGGGCATTTAGGTTAATTCCAATTTTTAAATTTTATTTAAAAAAAATGTTACAGTGACTTATCTTCCAACCTTATAGCTTATTCGTGTTTCTGCATTATTTCCTTAGGACAAGGTCCCAGAAGTGACAGAAAAAAAGCTATGGACATACTTTTGGCTCATGATAAATATGGCCAAATTGCTTTTCAAAAAAGGTGTTGGAGCAATTGGATATCCACAAGCAAAACAGTGAACCTTGATTTAAATCTCACGTCTTATACAAAAATTAACTCAAA
Source organism: Balaenoptera borealis (assembly GCF_965194805.1). Lineage (NCBI taxonomy): Eukaryota > Metazoa > Chordata > Mammalia > Artiodactyla > Balaenopteridae > Balaenoptera > Balaenoptera borealis. The sequence continues at coordinate 103,924,397 of NC_138868.1, read as the reverse complement.
TGGATCAAAGACTGAAATGTAAGACATACAACTATAAAATTTTTAGAAAAAAAAAAAACAAACCCAGGAGAAAATCATCAGGACCTAGGGCTAGGCAAAGAGGTCTTAGACTTGACACCAAAAACATGACCCAGAAAAGGAAAACTTGATGAATTGGACCTCATCAAAATGTAAAATGTTTGCTCTTCAAAAGACCCTGTGAAGAAGATGAAAAGATAAACTACAGACTGGGAGAAAATATCTGCAAACCACATATCTGACAAAGGACGTATGTCTAGAATATATAAAGAGCTCTCAAAACTAGCCAGTGAAATAACAAGCAATCCAATTAGAACTTGGGCAAAAGACAACATCAGACATTTCACTGAAGAGTATATATACATGGTAAATAATCACATGAAAAGATGTTCAATGTCATTAGCCATCAGGGAAATGCAAATTAAAACCACAATGAGATATCACTACACACCTATCAGAATGGTTAACATTAAAAATAGAGGTAACACCAAATGCTGGCAAGGAATTAGAAACGGGACCACTCATATGTTGCTGGTGGGTATGAAAAATGGTCCAGCCACTCTGAAAAACAGCAGAACAGTTTCTTATGAAACTGAATATACCATCCAGCTCAGCAATTGCACTCTTGGGCATTTATCCCAGAAAAATAAAAACATCTGCTCACCCAAAACCTGTATGTGAATATTCCAGACAACCTTATTCTAATAGCCCAAAACTGGAAACAACCAAAATACACGTCAACAGGTGAATGGATAAAGAAACTATGGTACATCCATATCACGAAATAGTACTAGGCAATAAAAAGGAACAAACTACTGATACACTCAACTACTTGGATGGATTTAAAGGGAGTTATGCTGAGCAGAAAAGAAAAAGCCAGTCTCAGAAGGTTACATACTGTATGATGCCATTTATATAACATTCTTGAAATGACTAAATTTTAGAGATGGAGAACAGATTAGTGGTTGCCAAGGGATGTGGTGGGGGAGAGAGGGAGGAACTGCCCTGTATCTTGACTACCATAGTGTGTCCATGAATCTACACATGTGATAAAATGGCACCCATGAATCTACACATGTGATAAAATGGCACAGAAGTAAATACACACACACACACACAACACACACACACACACACGGCTGCATGTAAAACTGGTGAAATCTGAATAAGGTTGGTGGATCATACCATTGTCATTTCCTGGTTGTCAAATTGTACTCTAGTCATGCAAGAAGGGGATCAGGACTTCTCTGTATTAATTCTTACAACTGCATGTGAATCTACAGTTCTATCAAAACACAAAGTAAAAAAAAAAAAAAAAAAAAGTGGGGCTCGCCTTGGAGACCTTTTATGTTGACATAAGCAATATATAGGCATCCCTCTTAGCTTTTGGCCAGCATTTTGATGCCCAGGAAAATCCCACCCTCCTAGCTTTTGGCCAGCATTTTGATGCCCAGGAAAATCCCACCCTCCTAGCTTTTGGCCAGCATTTTGATGCCCAGGAAAATCCCACCCTCCTAGCTTTTGGCCAGCATTTTGATGCCCAGGAAAATCCCACCCTCCTAGCTTCTGGCCAGCATTTTGATGCCCAGGAAAACAAGGATGGGCATCGCTCCCAGAGAATCCTATCAGGTGTGTCGAGCTGTGTGGCTAGAAGCCAGGGCCACACCCGCTCTGAGCTTCATCTGCATTTCAAGTGGGGAGCAACTGAGGAGCCCCCAGGTTGGCATTTGGATTGTCTGATGGGTAGGGATTGTGCTTGACTAATTAAAGGCTCTGAGTACTGAATTAGACTAAGTGTCACTCAAAGACAGAAACCAACAATTGTGTGTTTTCAAGCAGGGCTCAGTCACAGGGTCTTGTCCTCAGGGGATGTCCCCTCCGTGGGGCCGAGACTAAAGGAGACTGTGCCGTCCCAGGCAAAGAGGAGAAGAGTGACTTTAGTCCAGATTACTTGGACCAAAAGATGGAGTCGGGCACTGAATAAATTATTTGCTCTTGCCTAAATTTTCTACTTGACAGTATATGGTGTTTAATAAATACTCATTGACTGATTGATGGATAACAATACCCAAACATTTCTTATTCTTACTACGTCTCAGGGACTGTGTTAAACCCATCACATGCCTGATTTATTCCACATAACCACCTCTGCAAGTAGGTACCATTATTGCCCATATTTTACAGTTGAAGGCAATGAAGGCCAGAGGTAGAAGTTTACTTGCTTAACGTCACACAGTCGGCAACAAAGCTGGGACATGAAGCCAGGTTGCATGTGTTGCTTCACCGGCAACTAGGGGTCTCAGGATTTACACAGAGAAAATGGCAGTTAATAGGGTGCGTGGTTTAGGGAGAAAGTGGCTTAGTGACAGGAAGTAGGGGCGTCCAGGAAAACCAAACAGCCTTGGGGAAACTAAAGTTTAGGATTTCCAGAACCCTCCCTGGCAATGTTCTCGCATTCGGCTGCTCTGGCCTGGCCCCCAGGAGCCAGAGTACCTCACCGTGCTTCCCCATGCATAAAAAGAGGGGGTTGGACTGTCAGGTGCCTTCTGTTTTCTGATTCCCTGAACGTTACAGGGACTTCTGATGGTCCTGGAAGGGACCACGTGAGATGATCTAGGCCAGTCTCTAGGTGACCGGATGGTCCAAACCCTCCCGGACACATGGCTGCATCTTCTCTTCTGAGGCTCTCTTATCGCGTCACACCATCTCTATGTTTTCTCAATCTGCTGCTCAATTCTTCCGAACACTTATTGCAATCTCTCCTGCCTTAATATACAGTGCTGACTCAGCCTTCTGTAGGCACCAAGCCTTCTGTAGGCACCATCAATACAAGCTCCCTTAATTTAATGTTATACATTCAACAAATATTGAGTCTCATTATATGCCAAGCACTGGACAAGACCTCTGACTTAAATAAGTTGCCCAGTTAGCTTTGTCTCCCCCAGACAAAATAATCCTAATTCCTTAAACCTTTCTTCTTTTTCCCTCCCTTCCTTCCTTCCTTTCATTTCTTCTCTCTTCTTTCTCTGAGCTTTCCGTTACTGGACTATCCTTCATTTTCAATCAACATTTTATTTATTCATTTTAAAATCTTTTCATGAATACACACACATACACATCCATACACACAGAAAAGTGCACCTATCTGTTTATAGCCAATAAATCCTTATTAGGTAAAAAGAATCAGAAAATACAATTAAGTAGAACAAAATAAAAAGTAAAATCTACCCAAAATAGCTTTGCTCAAATGAAATACGCATGCAATGTGTTTAAATCAGATTTGGTGCACGGTGGCCAAAAGTGGACCTACATTTTGGTCTAATAAAGCACAGGTGAAGGATTACTTTTTTATGAGGTAATAGACTTGGTTTAAAGATTTAAGAACATAGAGTAAATCATAATGGTATTCCAAGGCAATGAATATGTAGGATCTATTCAGTATTAGAGGAAAAAATGGGCGATGCCATTAATGTGGGACAGCTGCCTGGCCTGGCGCAAAGCCTGTGGGATTCACCATCAGACAGCTTGGATTTGAGTCCAGACCTACTGTTTACAAACTGGGTGACATTGGGCTAATTCCACGACTTCTCTGAGCCTCAGTTTTCCTCATCCCTGTCTCACAAGATTTGATAACGGCTAAAAGAGATAATAATGTGAAAGTGCTTTATAAACCACAGGGAACCAAATGCATATAAACTTTTGCAACCTCTTTTAATGATTTCTAATATCCTGTTGGCTTTTCTATTGCTGTTCCAATTTCAAATAGTGGAAGAATAATCATCCTCAGTTTTTTCTTCTATATTTATGTTTAGTAAATCATCCTCTATCTTATTTTTATGCAATTTTGGGTTTTTGCCTCTAAATCAGAATAAAACTCTGACATATTAAACTATGTTTCCTAAGTGATCAGTGTCATGTAAAAAGTTATTCCAAATCTTCTAGTGCAATAACAATTCCATTTAATTTAATATCGTCATCAAATGTGATGAGTGGATCCTTCATTCCTTTTCTTCCAGTTTTGCTTCATCTTTCAGCTTCTCTCCCTCCCTTCTCTTTCAAAATAAAAAAACAGCCCTCTTCTTCTAAGCAGAGGGCTTCACAAAAGCAAAACGAGATGCACCCTTGCATTTCAGTCTCATATCACAGCGCACGAGCCCCACAAGTCTCAGGAAAGCCCGCAGGACCGGGGCCTCTCATTTTCTGGGAAGTCGCATGGCATGATATCCTGAATCTACTATTTCCTGCCTGGGTATTTTGGACAAGTCATTTAACTTCATCTGTAAAATGTAAGCTGATAGGTAATACTTACACTGTAGAGTTGTGGTGAACACTGAATAAGATCATGTACACATATGTCCTGGGCACACAGTAGCTGTGTGTTATATGTGGATTCTTTACGCCAACATGCCCCTCCCCCCCACCATCAAGTACTTTTCTGAAAAGTGGCCTCTCTTGTAGGATTGCGGCCTCTTCATCTGAGAGTAATAAGTCCTTGCCTTTCAAAACATTTATATACGTAGCACTTTACAATTTGCAAAATGCTTCTCTCTCCATTACCTCATTTGAGTCTCAGAAACATGGAGACACACAGGCATTGTTATCACTCTGCTAGAGATGAAGAGATCAAGGCTCAGAGATTAGGTAACCAGCGAGATTCCAGGCAGCAATTAGGGAGGGAGGTAGCTTTGCCCTGGAGGGCAGATTCCGTTTACCCTCTCCTTCTTCTGCAATTTGGGAAGCTGGAATATTCTCCCTCATTTACGGATGAAGAAATTGGGAAACACACATTCCTTGAAGTGCTCTGACGTTTCCTGCATGTCACTAGGGCAGCCAAAGCTAAAATCTATTCAGGAATTTTTCCAGACCAGACCAGCCGGACCTGGCCTGAGCAGTTGGAAGGGTGGGGTCACTGGAACAAGGCCTGGGACATGGAAGAAAGGTGAAGTCCAGAGCCTGAAGACTGCTTAGGGAGGCCACCACACAGGACAAGTCAAATGCTTTCAAGTCACAATGTGGCACTTCCCTTCCCACGTCCCCAGAGTTTGGAGAAGCACTGTGGTTCAGGGGAAAGAGGAGGGCTTCAGGAGTTACACCCACCTGGTGCAAATCCCAGCTCTGTAACTTATTGACTATAGGGTTCTCGGTCTTGGATTCCCCCTTCTGTAAAATGGGTATAATGATAACCCTCTCATAGGGCTATGGTGAGAATTAAACAGCAGAGCTGGGTGCTAGAGAACAGTGGGTTTTGGAGGCTAGGTCTGGGGTCCTCCACTTACTGGGACGCTCTGGACAATTCACATGATCTCTGCTCTTTGGCGTCCTCATCTGTAAAATGGGATAGCGACAGCAACCCCTCAGAGTTGTACTGAGGACGAAATGAGATCAGGCCAGAAAAGAACTAAAGACAAGTGCAGAGGAAGCACTAAAAAAAGACTGGCTCTAGGGCTGCGTCACTGCTGAGTGTGGGCCCGGGCTCCACGCCTGTATTTGACCCACGTATGTGCTGTGTGGTCTTGAGCTGGTGATTTTGCCTCGTGTCTCAATCTCCTCATCTTAAAACGGGGATAATAATAATCTGTGCCTTGTGGGTCTGAGAAGAGGATTAAATAAGATAATACAGGTGAAGTGTTCAGAACGGCACCTGGCACCCAGTAAGTGCACTATAAATGTTAATTATTACTGGCTTTGATTATTATTTCCTTTCCCTGTTCTGGTGTCTTGTGGGATTTTTCTGTTCCCATCGGGGCGAAGAGAGTGTGGGTGGAAGGCTCAAGGGAATGGCTCTCTGAAGGGGGCCGCCCGCGGTCTCGGTGGGCCCAGGGCTCTGCCTGGTCTCCTTATTCACAGCCTCTGGCCTCTGGCCCTGCTTCTTCAGAGTGGGCCCAGGGGCCTGGGGGGCCCCATTTTGGAGCTGGCTTTGCGGTCAGGCAGCTATAATCTGTCCCTTAAGCCACACCAGGGTCTCATTAAAACGTGCCCCATAAGTGTTAAAAAAAGTTACACATAAAAAAATTCCATGCATGAAACTGAAACCGTACGTTTTACAGCTTCGGTTTGAAATCTTGCATAATATATAAAACCTCGGCCCTGCACTGGGGCCCGTAAATCAGATTTTATAAAACAAAAAGCTTTTACCTTTCAAAGGGGTTTGGGGAACTTGCAAATTTTACAGACTGAACCAACTGCCAGTCAGAGGCTGCTGGGCCCAAGCAGGGGATCCGAGGGCCAGGTCCCAGAGGCCTGGTGAGCGCTGGGTGGGTGTGGGAATGGGAGTGAGGGTATCCCCGGGGGAGCATTCCAGCTTAGCCACCATGGGGGTGGAAAGCCACCCGCATGGCACTGAAATGGGGAGGGGGAGAGGGTCAGAGAGCGTGGGCACCAGAGGGAGAGATGCTGGTGGTACTCTGTATAAATGAGGCCCTCTGTTACCCCCCGGGAAGCAGAGAGGTGGGCGATGGCGTGCAAGGAGCCAGCAGACCCGCATGCTGACAAGTCACTGCCCTTCTCCAGACTCCAGTGTCCCCATCTATAAAATGGGCGTGCTGCTTTCCACGCTTGTGGTTTTCCCGCCAGCGTTTTGTGATTCTAAGTTTCTTTTCCGGCAGCTGGCTAACCGGGAAGCGAGGTTCCCTCAGAAACTTATACTCTGGGAACTTCTCTGGTCTCTGAGCAGCTCTGGCAGAGCTTAGTAAGCAGTGCCCATGGGAACTCATTTGAGAGACCGTGGAGCAGGCCAGGTAGACACAGAGATTTGCTTGGACGAGAGGAGGGGACCAGCTGGAGGGGGAGGACCCGCGTGCCCGTGGTGGGCCTGGGGGAGCTGGGGAGGAGGCAGGACCCGAGCGCCCAGCGTGGGACAGAGTTAGGGGGACCCTAGTGTCCTCCTGACAATCCCATCTGTGAAAGTCAACATTCAAGGGCAAAGGAAAGCCGCCCTGACACACATATATATAAAAAATAAATCTCTCAATTATCTCAGCTCATTTGCTTGGGGTCTCATTTTATGTCCCTGCTCCACTGCGCAGTATATCTGTCCGGATAAAGAGTTACAGGCCGTTGGGCTACGTGTGTGGGGTTGTAAAAAATACAGATGCCAGATTAACTGGCTGTGGCACTCGGCAGCTGATTGAGCTGATAATGACGTGATCTGACCTTTTTCTAATTTCTAATTATGTGCATCTCGGCTGTGCTGGCTGCATGATTCTTGTTCTAATGATGGCTCCTGTGGTCGGCCTCTTCACCTCTCCCCTCCCGACACAGGACTACAAGTGGGGTGGCAAAGGGCGCTGCCTGACACCCTCCCCCCGCCCCGTAAAGTTTCAGGCTTCCGGCCACACAGTCTCTCTGAGGGCCTGGAGGTGAGGTGAGGTGGCTGGAATGCCTGGCTTTAGTGATATTGCATTTGACCTTAACCTTCTGGATGCCGTGCATTTAGTTCCACAAGCCATCTCGTTAATATTTTATGACTGTCACAGGAGACAGGCGTATTGGCTCTATAGACGAGGAAACTGAGCTTCAAAGGAGTTGTCGTCAAAGTCACCCAGAGGGTTAGCTGTGTAGCTGGGCTGAGGTCCTTGGCTCCTTCAATGGTCTCCATTTAAATAGTCGACCTATCCATCAGTCACTGACTGTGGCTAACTGCTCTGGGTAAATCAGGTCCACATGAGGAGGTGGGCTGTCCAAGGCCTGCTCCACCAGGGGACCACTCCCGGCCCAGTCCCCTGAGCTAGAGGCCCAGGGAGCACTGGGGGTCTGGGGCCATTGGGGCAGCTCCTACAACATCCGCGTCCCTAGGTCAGGCGTGGCACGTAGCAGACACTAACCAAGTTTTGTTGGATTAATGAAGAAATCTGAATCTTTGAGTGAACAGAACTCTGAGAGACCCAGGTAGTGCGGGCCAGGGGAGAACAGGGAGGCGGTCACACTTTTTGGTATTTTCCAGGCTGTGCTAGAATAAGAGGCTGTCCTCGGGGGGTCTGCTATAGCTCACCTGGCAGGTGGTAGTGGGCAAGGTCTGTGAGGTTTGTTTCCCCAGGACTCCTACCTCTGAAGGTTTAAATTCTTTCATGTTACTCAGCCTATTTTAGGTATTTCCTACCAATTTAGGCCTCAGTTTCTTTTGGGGTCAAGGGAGAGGAGTGCCCATTCCAGCTCCTGCAGAAACGGCTGCCTCACTTCCTGGCTCCATGGCTGCTGCGGGTGTAGCTTCTAAAGACCTGATTCGTAATTGTGGTTCTGAGATTCTGAGCAACTGAACAGCAGGGCAGGGCCAGGCCAGCCTGCACTTACTACTGGACCAACTGGAGAACCTGCATGGGCACAGCTCTCCTAGGGGACCTGAGAGACAGTGGTCTGGGCTCCCAGGAAGGATGTCTGCTCAATCCCAGCCAGGGGAGAGGGAGGGCCAGGCACAAGCAGAGGTGGATTTGTGGCTCCCAGAAACCTGCACTAACGCTCCTGACCCCGGTCAGGTGCTTATCCTCTGTCCTCTAAACGCATCATAACACTTCACAGATTTCCAGGCCAGGCTGGGGGGCTCTCCTGGTAGCTCTTCTGGCCTCCGTAAAGTAGCATAATCAACTCTTGAGAGAAGCAGTGGGGTGGATAATTCACAACACAGAATAATACCCAAGTCATTTAAATCTGTTCTGCCAGTGCACTGTGTATGTGTGTCTTTCTTCCTTCCTTTTTGGAGTCACATTTGCTTTTCTAATTCTGCTTGCCTTTTGGGAGTAGGTACTAACTAAATTCTGACTGCAAGAGGTCAGTGCTATAATCAATCAATTTGTGGAAGAGAGTTTTTCAGAGTTTCCAAATTCACCGTGCATCATCTGGGTAATCCACCCACAGAAAAATCAAGAGCTGTGGTTAATAATCCCAGGATGACCGCTGTCATGACCAAGCCTTATTGAAGACTGCAGCTGTCTGGGAAACCTTTCAAAATGTACCTTCACAGGTCCCACCAAACTTACTGAATCACGGTTTCCAGGTGGTGGGCCCCAGGACCGTGTACTTTTTAAAGCTGTGATGATGTGGCTGACAAGCTAGGTTTGGGAGCCTGATCTACTGCGTCCCCCTAAATGGGCAGGACATCTGCTGATCTTCTCAATGTGACTATGTTTCCGGTCTTCCTACCCACTGATCTGCTTGACTGTGCCTGTCGTCCTCACCCTCCACACTGTAGCACATGGCCATCAGCTCCTCTCTGGGCAGCCCAAGACAGATTTACCAGCGTGCCAGGACTCTAGCTCTTGGAACAGCTACACCAGACATTCTGGGCGCTATGACCCTCCTTTCCTCCCGTCTTCGCTGCAAGGGGGTTGTAGGTCATGCTGGTGTCGCAGCGGCAGAGGAGGGGAGAGCTTCGGCAGCAACACCTTTGCATGCAACTCTTGGTTTAAGGTTCTCAGGCGCTAGAAGGGTACACCTAGTGCCTGCCCACAGGGGGCATGCAAATTTCTTTGTTGAATGCATGAATGAAAGGATCGCTTCTAGGGCATCTGGAGGGGATCAGAAGGGAGGAGGACCCTAGCCAGGGCGGGGGTTGGAGGGTCTTTACCAGATTGTCCAGCTCTGGGTCATCGCTGAAGAAGGGTTTGTGCTCCTGTTCCTGCTGGTGGACAAAGTTCTCGATGTCCACATCAAAGCTGGCGGAGGTGATGCACTCAGAGCCCTGGGTGGCCTGTTCACATTTCTCAAACAGCAGCGTCAGGAGCGGGAAAAGAGGGTGCCTGCGGGGACATCAAGAGCTCACACATGCGCACTCAGAGACTTGCTGCCGTCGGGGCTCAGAAGCCACCAGGGTCCCTTCCCACTTTGCCGTCACTTCTTCTCCCAGGGTCCCACTCCCTGAGAAAGGCCCCAGTCCCCATGGTCAGCCTAGACGGCAGCGTTTCACGCCCTGGCACAGAGAATTCAGTCTCCTGATTCCTGGGGCCTCAGAGGCTTCTGTTCCTTCCCACCAGGGGCCTAACTTTTCTCTTGGTCCAGATAAACTGCACACATATTTGATGAGGGTTGCTGGGTATAACCCTTCACAGAAGTAGGTGTCCATTTCTGGCTCAATGTCAATCTGGGAAGGAAATATGGGAAGTGTCCAGAAAAGTCCTGGATGTGAACATTCGTGGTTGATCACACACCCACCCTTGGCTGCGTGGAGCCAGCCGAGGGCAGCACCTGTGTGTCTGCAAGTGTACGTGGAGGGGTGTGGACCCGAGTACTCATCACACATGGTGGGCAGAAGTCTCCACCTGTCCTGCATCTGTTGGCCGACTCAGTTTAGGTCAGACATCCCAGTCACACGTGTAACACCTCCCTACACGTTTCTATCATCACACACTTAGCACAACTGTAATTAAACAATTATTTGCATCATTATTTATCCAGTGTTTTCCCCCAAGACTGTCTTTGTCTCAATGATCATTGTATCCTTAGGACCTTGCCCTGATGCTGACAGCAGGCACTTAATAAATATTCGGTGACTGACAATGAACCGGTGAATGATGAATATGTGAGTGTGAGTGTGCGCATGTGTGTGATGGGTCTATGATGGATGGATGTAAGCTGAAGTGCTTACCTGGCTACTCTATGGGTCTTGGCTTCGACATCACCCACTCTGGGAAGGTTCCCCGACTGCCCCTCCCCTCAACCTATGCCAACGGCTCCCTGGGTTGTTTGCTTTACCACATGCCTCCCTCACTAGACTCTCAGCTACATGAGGGCAAGAAGCAAGCTCACCTTATTCCTCACTGTCTGCCCAGAGTCTAGCAGCGGCATGTGGATCCTAATAAATCTTTGTTGAATATATATGTGTTAGGTGTGTGACCCCATTTGCATATATAAGCGCATCTCGTTCTCATTTCTCTGCAGCATGAGTGAACAGCTATGTCTTCACACCCGGCACGTGCACATGTGTTTACATGGGTATTGACACTGGATTCTGGAGCCCCACTCCCTCCCACCATGGTTCCCAAAAAAGCAACGGCACATCCCTCTCTGGTTGCTCACCTCAGTGCCCTGGAACCACAAAATCTAGCTCCTTTCTTTTTGAGTAAGCTCTGCGTGCTGGGAGAGGAGACAGTATGTATGTTGGGTCTGGTCCCCAGGCTTCCGCCAATGGGGACGTTGTAGCCAGCACTGCCCAAGAGAACTTCTTGAGGTGATGGAGACATTCTACAATCTCTGCTGTCCAATATGGTAGCCACTAACTTCATGAGGCCAATGGACATTTAAAATACGGCTGTTTTTGAATTACGGTTTTCTCAGGGTATATGCCCAGTAGTGGGATTGCTGGGTCATATGGTAATTCTATTTTTAGTTTTTTAAGGAACCTCCATGGTGGATGGACCTAGAGTCTGTCATACAGAGTGAAGTAAGTCAGAAAGAGAAAAACAAATACCGTATGCTAACGCAAACATATGGAATCTTAAAAAAAAGAAAAAAATGGTACTGATGAACCTAGTGGCAGGGCAGGAATAAAGACGCAGACATAGAGAATGGACTTGAGGACGTGGTGGGGGAGGGGTAAGCCGGGACGAAGTGAGAGAGTGGCATGGACATATATACACTACCAAATGTAAAATAGATAGCTAGTGGGAAGCAGCCGCATAGCACAGGGAGATCAGCTTGGTGCTCTGTGACCACCTAGAGGGGTGGGATAGGGAGGGCGGGTGGGAGGGAGACGCAAGAGGGAGGAGATATGGGGATATATGTATATGTATAGCTGATTCACTTTGTTGTACAACAGAGACCAACACAGTATTGTGAAGCAATTACACTGCAATAAAGATCCATTAAAAAAATAAAGTATGGCTCTTGTGTCTAGGACACTGAATTTTTTATTTTGTCTAATTTTAACTAATTTTAATTTAGATAGCAACATGTGGCTAGTGGCTACCATATTGGAAACCACAGTAAGTCCTGAAAATGAAAACAGATCATGCTTCTTCCCTCCAGCACGCTATGATTAAACATGCCGAGCAAGACTGAACATTCAGGGGCTTCCCTGGTGGCGCAGTGGTTGAGAATCTGCCTGCCAATGCAGGGGACACGGGTTCGAGCCCTGGTCTGGGAAGATCCCACATGCCGTGGACCAACTAGGCCCGTGAGCCACAGCTACTGAGCCTGCGCGTCTGGAGCTTGTGCTCCGCAACGGGAGAGGCCGCGATAGTGAGAGGCCCGCGCACCGCGATGAAGAGTGGCCCCCACTTGCCGCAACTGGAGAAAGCCCTCGCACAGAAACGAGGACCCAACACAGCCATAAATAAATAAATAAATAAATAAAATTAAAAAAAAAAAAGAAAAAAAAAAAAAAAAGACTGAACATTCAGCCTACATAGTGTTTGTAGGCTGACGGGGGACCCCCGTGAGCCTGTCCCATCCTGGGATTCTAATAATTCTGGGCAGAAAGGCAGAAGGGGCTGAGACCCAACCACACTCAAACCTATACCCACTGGTCATTCTACTCAAGCTCGGGGGCAGCGGGGGCTGAGACGAGATGAATTCCTGCCACAGATGAGCTGCGTGGCTTAGCAAAGCTGTCTCTAGACACTATCTCCCCGACCCTTGTTTTGGGAGCTGATGCGTAAATAGCTGGGCTCCAAGGCTGCAGGCTGGGTCACAGTCTGGAGGAAAAAAGGGTCAATATCTGAGGGTAGCCCACCTGCAGCCCCAAATTGCTAGAAGAGCTATTCAGCCCCCTCAGGAAGCTGGTGGGAAAACAATGGGTTCGCTCAGCCATCCGCTGAAGACAAAGAGAAAACCAGGTGAAGGGGTTAAACTCCAGTATAAGTCTTCATTTGCAGCCACTAATACCGCAGCATATTATAGTCTAATCTAACCTGATCCCAGTTTAATGCAAGATTCTCCTGGCCCTGAGTGGAATACCAAAGAAAGCCTTCATGGCTGTGATTTAAGCAGAGGCCTGCAGTGGTTTAGCTGAGGGACATGAAAGGCAAATTCCAGACGGTGTTATGAATTATTGCGCCTTATGAACCTTCCTACTCTCAGCAGATGCCTGCTGCCATTTAAACAGCCACTAGATCAATTAGGAGTGAAAGGCACAAATCGACTCTGTACAAGGGCACTAAATTACCAGGAACTAATAATCCGCAGCATCGTGCCAGGTGGTGGGGGGCGCAGCCCCTGCCCCATCCCCACGGCGGCCGCCGGTCACTGCATGTCCCTCCCTCACCGGCTGGAGGCAGGGTGGGCAGCTGCTGATGGTGTGTGGGTGTGCCGGTGCACGTGTGTGCACCTGGGTTGAATGTAGGCTGTCAACGAGAGCAAGTGTGAGTGTTGTTTGTGTAAGTGGGTTGTCCTAGGTGTTTTTATTGCGTGTGCACACACGGTGTTACGTCTCTGCGGTACTATGCACATATGGGTTGTGTGTATGGAGCTGGGGTGCAGAGTTTGTGTGCTGTGAATACAGGGTGCCTATGCCCTCTATTGTATGCAGTGTGTGTGCAGGGCTACGTGTTATCTGTATGCAATGCGTGTGCGAGCATCATGTGTTTTGTGTACACAGCGTGCGTGGCATGTGGGGTGGGGAGGAGGGAGCTGCCGGTGACTGCGTCTCCCAGCTACCAGCCCTGGAGTTGGGCTGGGGGGAGGAGGGTGAGCTCTTCTGCCACTGTCCTGGCCTCTGCAGGGAGGAGAGTGATCAGGGAGGGCCTCTCTGAGGAGGTGACATTTGAGTTAAGCCTGGAAGGACGAGGAGGCAGTCAGGCAAAGGTCTGAGGGAGGGGCATGCCGAGCAGGGGAAAACGCAAAGCACTTCAGAGAGAAATGAGCTTGGCATGTTTCTGGAACAAAATCCAGGCGCTTGTGGCTGGAGCAAGGTAGGCGAATGGAGGGAGATGAAGTCGAAGAGGTGAGCAGCAGTCAGATCCGAGGTCTCGCACAGAGCTGGGCTTTTGGGGACTGGGGTGGAGGCACTGTCCCCTCCACCGGGGGACAGCGTGCACCTTCCAGGCAGAGCTCTAGCATTGGTCCATTTTATAAACCTCTCCCCTGCAGGTGTCAGATCTCTCCTGTGTGTGTGTGTGTGTGTGTGTGTGTGTGTGTGCGCGCGCGCGCGCGTGAGACGAGGGCATATCTGGGGGTGTTTTCTATGGCTTCTGCCATCTCTCAGTAGAAGAAAACGTGCTTTTCATCTTCTCCCCCACGTTAAGCAAGGACCCGTGGAGCCCAGAACAGGCCTCCTGTTTGCTGCCAGGCCCCTCTCCCCAGCCCCTCCCTGCCTGAGCTGCACTATCAGTTCCCAAATCCTCCCGTCATACCCCACCCTCCCCAGGCTCCTGCCTCTGGTTCCACCCACCCTGATCCCTGGAGCCCTGAGCCCAGGAGTTCGGATGACATCTGTGCTCACCCACAGCTTTTCGTATGAACCACAGCCAGGGTTGGTAGGGCTGCCTGTGGTTCCCATGCTCTATCCACCTGCATCTCTCGATCACCCTGACCGCTACCTGCTACCTCAAGTGTGGGGACTGCTGAGATGCTCTGTATCACCCCTGAGAAACAGGCTCAGTTTCCCAGTGACTCAGCTGGGTTCTGAGGCTGCAGTGATGCTATGGCCTTCTTTAAGACTGTTCCCGGCCCAGTTCCCAGCCCCTTCCCCAGTTGCCCATCCTACACCTGCCTAAGCGTTGACCTATATTTTAAGTTTTCCTCCCACATCACCCCATAAGACTGGGGAAGAGGCTGGAAGCCACCTTCAAGGAGTCCTTTCCAGCAGCCTCCACTGCGGGCCTGGGGTGTGGTGGGGTGACTAGGGCAGGGACCAGGAAGGCTGGGCACTTTACCCTCCCGGGACATGAATGCCCTTGTCTGAGCCAGGCAGGGGATGGGAAGGGGGATTTCCGGTCATGCGTGGGATACTGGTCCTGTCATTCTTGACCTCCCCTGAGCTTCAGTCTGTCCGACTAGAAAATGGGTTTTAAGGAGTTCCTCTTCCCGCTGTCCAGATCTCTCCCACCGTGGATCAGTACCCTTCAGAGACCGGAAGCAGAAACGTGGAAACTCGGTCCCCAGTGCCTGGACGATGATGAATGAGATGTGAAAGATGGCCATTAGCCTTTATTTCCAGAGAGCTGAGGACGTCTGACCTCCAGAAGAGCTCGCCTTCTCGCTCCCCGATCTTTCTCCACGCTTTTCCCTGTGTCGCCTCCCACCTGGCCGCCCCCTCCACCCCAATCTCTCTCTTTTTTTTATTTTTATTTTTTTGAATTTTATTTTATTTATTTTTTATACAGCAGGTTATTAGTTATCTATTTTATACATCTTAGGGTATATATGTCAATCCCAATCTCCCAGTTCATCCCACCACCGACCCCCCTGCCACTTTCCCCCCCAATCTCTCTTAAGCCGTTCAAAATTTGGAGAAAATAAATCTCACTGCACTAATTCAGGGAGAGTTTGAGCCTCGTTGGTGCAGAACAAATAAAAGGAGTGAACTGGCATGACATTTTACTGCAGAAGAGAGGTCGTTTCCAGCCACTAATAGAAAGGATCTGACACAGACTAATAAAGAGAAATGAATTTCTCTAATGGCCTCATTTATCACATTCAGCACTGTGCCTCTGCCTGGGTGCTGGGAGGGCGGGCTTCCCCGAGTGCGGACAGCACCAGGAGCGGGGGACGAGAGAGGACCTCAAATAAGATTTTATTATATCTTGTTTTCTTTTCGGAGTCCTCACCCCCAGCCCCACCCTCATCACCTCCCCCCAGGAGCATCTGAGCCAAAAACAAGCTCAAGATATGCAGTTCTTGTTAACGATCCAGAGAAATAAAGAACCCCTCTCCACAGAATTGCAGTCTTGTGCTAGCTTAAGAAGGTGATTAAACCGGATGTGTTGATTTCTACAGGGGTTTAAGCTATCGTTTGGTTTTATTACTTCTGACATTTCTGCCTTCGTTGTTTTCTGCATCACCCAAATTCGCGGGCCTAAAATGCCCAGTCTGGGGCCAGGGTGTGTAGGGCTGCCTCTGGGAACACCCCAAAGAGCCTGGGCCTAAACAGGGCAGGATTTCGGCTGAAGCCCTTTGCAGAGGTGAATGTCACCCTCTCTCCAGCAGCAGCGAGGCTGAGACCCCTTGCTGAAGCCCCAGATCTTCTTGAGGGCAAAGCGATCCGGGCCCCCCTCATTCCCCCCCACCCACACACACATTTCTGGTGCGGCTTCTGAGAGCGCCCTCAGGCAGGCGGGCTTCAGCGCCTTCCATTTTACTCCTCCCTCTTTCAAGACAGATGTGCTTACTGCAGATGGCCCAGTAGGTTTCCCTAACATTTTCGAAGACCTCTTGGGATGGAGACCATAACTTCCTTGGTAATTTTTACACTCGTATCTAACTGCAAGTTCCCCTATAAGGCTGAAGCTCATTTCCTTTTGCTAAAAGGACTCAAAAGAAGACAAGTGGACTTTGTTCTGCTTCCCTTTGCTCCTCCTTGGACAACCTGGGTTAAGAAAAACGTTTTTTTTAACATTTCTTTCTGCTCATAGGGCCATAAACAGAGAAGCAGAGATAGGAAAAAGAAAGAGTGCCAAAATATAGAGCTTCAACAGATAACAAACAAGGACCTACAGTACAGCATAGGGAGATATACTCAATATTTTGTAATAACCTATAAGGAAAAGAATCTGAAAAAGAATATATAAAACTTATATATATATAAACATATATATATATATATATAAAACTTAATCACTGTGCTGTACACCTGAAACTAACACAACATTGTAAATCAACTATACTTCAATTAAAAAAAATTTTTTTTTTTAAATAGCGCTTCAGAGAGGCTATAATGCAAAGAACACAAGAAACAGGTAACAGATATGAAGAGAGAAACAGAGCCCCACAGACTGGGGTAGGGGGGTGGCGATGACAGTCACACACAGGGGGGGACATTAGTGTTGAGCTCCCTTTCTGGGTGATAAACCTTGTGATTCACAGTCATGCCACTCTGTCACTTCTGAGCCTCTCAGCCATCCCTCCCTTTGTGACCTTGGCCAGAACTGCAGACCTCAATTATGGGTCCAGCCAAGTGTGTGGCAGCCTGCTGGGCTGTCCACCGCCTCTCCCTGTGACTGACCTTGGAGCCCCCAGGCCTGTCCTGTACCTCCCTTCACAGCCCAGTGTCAGCGCTCACCACCCCCTGAGGCTTGGCTGCTTCCTCCGATGGGGACAGGGTGGGGTGTCAGAGCCTTTGGCCCTTCCTAACTGGGATGAGAGTGGATGGTCCAGAGGAGGGAATGTATAGTAGGAAAGGAAAATTTCTGGATGGAGGTTTTTGGTGATGAGGCAGTGGGACCAGAGCCTGGCCAGGGTCAGACCTCTGCAGAGGACATTAGCCACTGGCCAGTGAGGTTGGGGTGAAGGGGGGCAAGCAGCGACCCAACCTGGTCTCCACGGACACACACAGCGGAGGTCTCAAGTTGTCAAAGGCCCACCACCCTGGAAACCCTACCGGGGGTCTGGCATTGTAACCCTTTATTTCTAGCGCCCCAGGTCAGATCACTGAGATCACAGAATCAGAGACAATACCCTGGAGGCACCTTTCAGGACGACTCCTCCCCCTTTCCTGGGCATCTTTTCATGGCCAGAAGGCCCATTGCAAGTAGTCATTCTGAGAACTACAGTGAAATCTCTCCTGGATGCTGATAAAATAGAGTCAACATCATCAGAGCACACCCACGGTGCTTCACAGTATGGCCTCAGCTTTCTTTTCAGTATTTCTCCTGGATAGACTCAGTGGAGAACATGGTAGTTGAACAGACAGCAGGTGGCCCCAGGCCCCTTGCACCTTCACCACCCACTTCACTAGCTCAGGCAAACCGGGCTGTTGTGCTCCTGCTCTTCCTTCCACCTGAGATGCCTCTTCCTATGTCTCTCCCTGGCCCTCCTAATAATCTCCAGAATCCAGCTCAAAATGCCATCCTTTCTACCAAGATTGGTCTCTCCAGCAAGAGAAATCGGTGCCTCTTCTGAACCACCACAGGACATGCTTGGGGGGTCTCTACCGTGACCTCACTCACAATTTCGGTGGACTGGGTGGTCTGACACAAGGATAGACTTCGGAGACAGATAATTAATTGTGTGACTCCGGGGCAAGTTACTGAATTTCTCTGAGCCTCAGTTTCCTCTTTTATAAAATAGGGATAACGCCACCTACCACAGAGGTTATTGTTAAGAGTTACATGAAGGAACATGTAGAGTGCCTGGTACTTAGTAAGCTGTCAATTCATGCTTGTTCCATTTCCCTGGAATGGCATGGGGGCACCTTTTGTTTTATTCAAAACAACATCGACACTATCCGCTCCAATAAATGTATGATTCCATCTCTACTGACTCATTTGGCAGGGAAACAAGCCCACATGCCAATTCAAACAGAGGCACAGAAAGAGGAGGAGAGGCAAAGTACAACTTACTAGAACTCGGAACCCCAGTTTTGAAACCAAAAAACACTGCCAGTAAGAATTTATTTTTATTTCCCATAGGACAATTATTAAATTCTACTGACTACAGTTGTTTGTGCACAGATCTGTCTTCCTCACTACATGGGGAGCTTCTCTGGTCCACGAACTCGTCTTACCTCTGAATTCCCAAGGGTCAAGCACAGTTCCTGGCACAGAGCAGAGGATCAATGAATGGGAACAAATGAATGAACGAAGCGAGCACTGACAGCAGGTGGAGATTCTGAGACACAAGCCTGAAGTTCTTTCGGGCTCGGAATCCACTCCCCTGCGGTACCCAGGTCAGCTACAGCCATCTGGCAGCTTCTAGCCACAGTTACTACAAAGGGCCCCGTCTCCTCTGGGCTCTGCTGGGTGGGTGGGGTGAAGGCTGGCAGGGTCTCAGGGGCAGAGGAGTAAGTGTGAAGGAAGCGCTCGGCCAGCCCTCCTCTCCTCCCCTCAAAGGCACCAGATGGAGAGAGCAGAGTGGGGTGGGGGAGACCAAGCCAGCAGCTCCTGGTTGGATGTATTTTTACTTCAGGTGTGACGTTGAAACCATGCGGGTGTATTTTTAGTCCTGCCCAGTGGGCGGTGTGTTCGCCTGGGTTGCCTTGGAGAGGACTTCTTCTTGTTGCTAAATTGGAATTGCATC
The DNA here is from genome assembly GCF_965194805.1 of Balaenoptera borealis. Classification (NCBI taxonomy): domain Eukaryota; kingdom Metazoa; phylum Chordata; class Mammalia; order Artiodactyla; family Balaenopteridae; genus Balaenoptera; species Balaenoptera borealis. The sequence goes on along the minus strand of NC_138868.1, from coordinate 103,905,278 downwards.
TGCTGGGTTCCTGGGCTCCAACCAGCTCTCCTCCCCCAGGTGGGTGGACAGGTCCAGCCCTGGTGAGTGTGGGGCTCAGGGGAGGCCACAGTCTGCTTTGTCCCCATCCCTTCACACACACACACACACACACTCACACACTCACACCCTTCCCTCCTGGCACATTAAAAAAAAGTAATAAATGTGAAATCTCAACAAACTGGTTGTTCAGGCTGGTCTACAAGGGCGAGAATACAAAGAACCTAAAACTTGAGACCTGGTAGGATCTCACGTCCAGCCCCTTCATTTTCTCCCCAGTTTTACTAAGAAATAATTGACATGCATCACTGTATAAGTTTAAGGCATGTAGCATGATGGTTTGATTTACATATACTATGAAATGATTACCACGATAGGTTCAGCTAACATCCATCTTCTCAGATAAAATAAAAAGAGAAAAAGGAAAAGAAAATTTTTCTCCTTGTGATGAGAACTCTTAGTGTTTACTCTCTTAACTTACCTATATATGACAGAGCAGTGTTAGCTATAGTCACCGTGCTGTACATTACATCCCTAGTACTTATTTCTTTTATAACTGGACGTTTGTACCTTTTGACTACCCTCCTCCATTACCCCCTCCTTCTACACTTCACCTCTGATAACCACAAATCCAATCTCTTTTGCTCTAAGTTTTTTTTTTAGATTCCACATATAAGTGAGATCCTACAGAATTTGTCTTCCTCTACGATGTATTTTACTTAGCATAATGCTTTCAAGGTCCCTCCATGTTGTCATAAATGGCAGGATTTCCTTGGGTTTTTTATTTTTTATGTCTGAATAATATCCCATTGTATATACATGCCACAACTTCTTTATCCATTCATCCATCAGTGGACATTTAGGTTGTTTCTGTGCCTTGGCTATTATAAATAATTCTGCTATGAACATGGGGATGCAGATGTCTTTTCGAGTTAGTGTGTCCATTTCCTTTGGATCCCCAAAGTGGGACTGCTGGCTCGCAGGATAGTTCTATTTTTAATTTTTTAAGGATCCTCCATACTGTATTCTAGAGTGGCTGCACCAATATACAATCCCAACAACAGTGCACAAGAGTTCCGTCTTCTCCACGTCTTTACTATCACTTATCTCCTGTCTTTTTCATGATCAGCCCCTTCATTTTAAGGGGAGGTAACTCAGGAAGAGAAAATAGAAGTATCTTGCCTGCAGTTAGGCAGCTAGTGAGAGGCAGTTTCTATCCAGTCCCCAACAAGAAAGCACTGGGGAAGGTTTGGTGTGGGAAGGGGAGCTCCATCCATTTTGTCATGGCAAAATGACAGTGACACATCCACACACATTTGGTGGCACTTTGTAACTTACATTTCATGTGCTTATTGCACTGAAACACCCAATATTTTTATCATTCCCATTTTACTGATTAGCAAACTGAGGGGCCATGTGGTTAAATATTTACATCAGGCTAATAAGTGACTGAGATGAGATTTAAATCTGGGTATCCAAACTCCACATTTTGTGCTCTTCCCCCTTTCCCAGGTACTGTTTTTGAACCATTATTAGAATCACTTCATCCTCCTCCCCCTTTTTTTCTCCACTGGCCTTGAGTCCTATGTGTCCTGGGGTCACAGAACTGAGCTGCCACATTTACCCTTTGAGCATCAGGACCTGTGCAGCACAAGACAGTCTCTACCTCACCAAACGGGTTTCCAAAAGAACCTTCTCTCATAATAATACTTCTGTGTGTTGGAGAAGGCTTTGACGTTTTTATAGACCTTTCATTTTCTCATCTTATGCCTATCCTATGGGAAAGCTTATCTAAAGAGGTTAAATGAGTTGCTCAGTGGTAGAATCAGAACTTAGGCTGAAGTCTTAGTCTTGTGTTCTTTCTACTTGACCACAAAATGCCCCAGTGCTTGGGAAAATCAGAGAGTGGGGCTTAGAAGGGCTAGACTGGCTTAGTCCAGCCCTGGTGAGAAGCCATGGGCCATGTGAGCCCTCAAAGCCCCAGCTTGCTGGCTCCCCGCCCCTCCCACCTGACGCCCCCCCCCCCCATTTGCACCAGCGGGAGGCCCAATGGCTGGTGTCTTCCCTCTAGTAAGGGGGACCTATCCAGTCTAGTACTTGTCACAGTAACTCCTCACAACTGTGGCCACCATTCATTATAAGCCTTGTCTGTGCCAAGCACTGTCAGCTGTCAGCATTGGTCATCTCCTTTCATCCTAACATAACCTTGTGAGGATAAAAGTCATTGGGATTCCAGGCTCCTGGATCTCTTATCCGTGTGCCTTGTCTTGGCGGGGTACCTGGACTTCTCAGCTCTGCCTCGGCCAGGTGGTGAGCTGTGGAAGCATCAGGACCCGCTGCCTCTGAACACACTTGCTCTCTGGGCCAGGCAGCTGCAGCCTCTGGGCCTGCCAGCGGCACGTGCAGAGGCTGGGTCCTGGTGGGGGGGCCTTCGAGATGCCGGCAGGAAGGGCAGGGAACAGGCTTTGTCTGGTGCCCGGGGAGAATTGAGCACGGTTTGACTTTCAGATTACGGCTCCAGCAGGATCGCTCCCCTGACTGTAGTCAACAGCTGAGATGTTTTCTCAGATGTCAGTGAATCCAACTGCTTCCAAACGCAAGGAGTGTCTGCTGGAGCCCCAGCCCATAAAACCCAGCTCAGAATGCAGCCTGGAACATCTGCTCCCAGCACCTAGTCCGGAAGCATCTGGTCCTGACTCTTCTGCTTGGAATGGCTAAACTTCTCCCACACCCTTCTCAGGCCACCTCACCCAGCACGTTCCAGGGATGACCAAGCTCTATGCCAGGGAAGGCACAGGGTTAAGCCCCAGGGTCAGCTCCCTGGAGACAGAACACCCCTTGGTCACAAGGTGGAAGAGTTCCCTCAAAGACAATTCATTAGGAAGTGCCAGTTCCCAGGGTCCTGGCCAGGCAGCTGCTAAAGAGGACAGTCACACAGCAGCCAGCCAGCCCCTCCGCCCAGCCCCAAGCCCAAGGGGCTCCTGCCTCCCCATTCACCAGCCCGGCCCCAGGAGAGGCCGCTTGGCTCTCATTTCCCTTGGGCTTCACCTCCCTTGGGAAAAGCAGTGCTACTCTCCTACACTGCGCTGTGGGCCAGAGACCTTGCAGTCAATTCCACATATACTTTTCTGAGCCCATAAGATGTGCCAATTTTATATTATAGCTACTTCCTATGCCTATCTTCTTGCCACTCCCTGGGCTGATTCTTTTTAATTCAGAACCCCTCTTGGAACTTGACTCGATGCTTACGCGTAGCAGAGCTCAGTAAATGTTTAATTGAATCGCAGTGCAGGACCGCTCAGCTGGGAGCCCTTTCCTGTCTTGCCTCTTGCTGGATCGCCCCTCAGCGTTTACCTTCTAGCCCGACCAACCCCTGCTTCCATTCCCCCAAACATCTCATAGCAGCTAAGGGCTGCAGAGTACTCTCCACATGCCAGATTCTTTATCCAGCACTTCATGGTATTATCTCATTTAATCCCCATGACCAACCTAATGAAGAGATGGCACTATTTTCAGTCCTATTTTACAGATGAGGAAACAGAGGCCCAGAAAGGTTTAGTGCCCAGTGGCAGAGCCAGAATGGAAACCCAGGCGATCGAGGTCCACAGGCCCTATTCTGCAGCCTGAATGTCACCTCCCTGAATGCGCCAGATGCCTCACATGCTGAAAAGGCCACGGGGACCATGCTGGCCCCTTTGCTTAAAACACTCCCATCCCACCCCAACCCAGGCAGCAAACACTGATCTGTGTGTTAGATATTATCATATATCATCTCATTTTAGTCTAGCTATGACTATTTCCTTTTTTACAGTTGAGAAAACAGATTCAGAGGGACTAACTTGCCCAAGGTGACCAAGCTGGTTATCACCACATCTATTTTTAGACCTTGTCCCACAGCTCAGTACGGCTGCTCTATGGCCTTTGTCCCTCTAGCTATTGGACCATTAGGACTGAGCCTGAACTTCAGTGACCTTTAGAGGGATAGTCTCAAGGGAGCGATCTGAACATTGCCCACTGCCCCGTTCTGATCTTTCCCTAAACAAGTGTGGATTCTAGAGGGATCCAGTCTGCATGCAACAGGGGCAAATGTATTACAAACAAGGGGTTAGCAATATGTACTGCTTTCGTTGAACTAGAAGTGGACTTCAGCTTGAACTGTCTAGGGCTGGGTCCCACATGGGCAGAAGCTCTGAGTGCAGTTTACAGAGAGCTGAGACTGACAGGAAGAACTACAAACACTACACAGAAAGGTCGAGACTCTGACAGCTGAGAAACTAAAGACTGGTTTGATGTGGAGTTTCTGGAGCTGCTGGGAAGGAACTCATTAACGGATGAAACAGGAAAGCCTTGGAATCTACCTGGAGAACGTGGAGGCATCGGGGCTTTGCTCAAGCAGATGTTAAGAGATGGACGGCGCTGGGTAGAATCTAGGAAGGAGAAAATTCACTGCCTTGGGGTTCGGGTGAGAAATCACAATTGCAAACACTTACATAGCGCTTATTCTGGGCCAGGTTCTAAGCATTAATTCGTTAAGCGGGAACATTTCAAATTTAGAACCAGGGAGTGGGCCAGACAGGTCAGTGAGGGCCAAGGAGTGTAGGATTTTGGCTAATGCTATGAGTTAAAGCATTCCACAAAATCGGCTATAAAGGTGCTGGTAAAACTGGGCACCTGCAACTCGGCTACCTGCAGGGGTTTGTGCGTGAGGCTGGAGAGAGCCAACTGTGTGCATCTCTTCCCACCTCTGTTCAGCAGCACACTGGTAGCTTGAAACGGGCCATGGTGGATGCAGTTACACCACGGAAACCGACAGATGCTACATGAGGGCTCTCCCCTCCCCTCTCCCCCCAGAGCCAGTTAGCCAGCACACCAGCCTGGAACCATGGAATATGGACGGGTCCTGCCTCGCCTATTTAAGGAATCCGCTCAACAGGCCCTGATTTAGTACATGCTCGTCCAAGCTGCTGGGTCTAAGGTATTGTGTAAGGCGCTGGGGATAAATCAATGAAAACACACAGACCCTGACTTCATGGAGGTAACGATCTAGTGGTGGAAACAGAACTAATATTAACACAATCCGTTCAATTGTGAGTTAACGCCACAAAGGAGAAATACAGGGTCCTGCAGCCACCTCACCCTCCCCACCTGATTCGCAGCTCAATTCTCCGGTATTTTTCCTGGAGAAGCAAAGCACAGCTGTCCGCACCCTTCTCTCGCTGTTCCTGCCTCCAGGCCAGCACTTCCCGTCACTAACAGGTAACTTCTGCAGCGCCCGGCCGGCCATTTCCTGGGTCCCCAGACAGTATTTCAGCCTCAGGGGCGGAACCCAGCGTTCGCAGAGCCGTCTCAGCAGAGCCCCCTCCTCCCCCACGGCACCTGGCCAGGCCCCGCTCCTGCCACTCTTCTGCTCCCCAGGACATCACGGTTTCCATGGGAACCCACTCACTTCAAAGGGGAACGAAGGAGACTGGAGGGGAGGAGGGATAGTGAAAGCTGGATCAACCTCACCCTCTTGGCCCCGTCTCTGTGCTGCTGGCAACCTAACCTCCAAGCTCCCGGCCACCTAACACCATCCAGCCCGCAGCCCACCGGTGGAGAGGTGGGGAGGTGTGGTCCAAGCTACATTTTAACTTCTCGGGGGGGAAAACCCCAGGGGTGAGGTGGACCTGGGGAAGGAGAGATCTGAGCTGGGTCCAAGCCTGCGGTCCCCGCTCCAGGGGGCCTCCCCCTGGCAGACCCCTCTCAGCATTGCTCCTGGGCCACAAACACAATTACCCGCGATGTGCATCCAATCATGGGGTCTGCTCGCATTAGACTGCAATCATTAATCTGAGCGGGAGCTCCCGGTTGCCTGGCTGATTAGCCCAGATGATGCTCTGGTATGATCCAATTAAAGACAGACTCGGCCCCCCTTCCCCCCTCCCCCCACCCCACACGCAGAGTTTCCACATCAGAAGGAACCAATACATTTCATCAACACATCCTCCTACACAAATACAACCTCAGGGCACGGGGAGGCTCCCTCCCTCTTGCCGCACTGCCCGCTGCCGCCCTGCGGGCCTGGCCAGGGAGGGGCCTCCCCCACCTTCGTTCTTCTGTAGTTCAGGGAGGGGCCTCGGCGGGGACTCCCAAAAGTCAGCGCGGGCACTGATCCCCGTGGAGCGGGGCTGGTTACATTTATGGACATGAGATGCCGACTCCCCGACGTGCTTTGAGCAGCCAGGCCGCCCCAGGCAGGCAGATCTAATTAGAATTACCCGACCCTGTGGGAGGTGGAGTGCCTCCCCTCCCCCCGCAAGGGCGGTGGAGAGGGCGGCTGGCACTAATGGGAGAGGGGTGGTCACGGGAGACACCCTGGGGGCCCTGGGGCAAGCAGGGCTGCAGGCGAAGGAGCTGGGCAAGGGCGCTGATGTTCCTCTGCGCCATCGTCCTGAGATGCCGGGCAGCCTTATTGGGCGGGACTGTTGGTGGCATCCAGCCTGGGATTTCTTCTTCATGGTCAGACAGCTGCAGAGATAATTTGCTCAAATGCCATGGGCTGTGAGGTGACAGCCCCGTGGGAGACGGTGAATCTCAGGTGTGGAGGTGAGGCATGTTGGCTGAGGGAAGATCTGGGCCTTTGTACTTCAGGTGACATCATGGTGGACAGCCCCCTTGGGGAGGCGGCCCACCTCCTGGCTGGGCCTGGGTGGGGTCTGAGCCTGGGATCCTGGGAAGGGCTATGGAGCATGTGGAGCCCATTGGCCGGAACAAGGGAACCGTCTGCTTTGTGCCAGAACTGGAGCCAGGTGCTGACATGGGCTGTCTCGTAATTCTTGCCGAACCGCTGATTAGGTTCTATCCTGAGACCAACGCTCAGAGAGACGAGTACAAGGAGGAGGTAGGGCTCAAGCCTAGGTTTCCAGAAACTTTATGTTAGGCCACTACTCTGGGGTCTTTCTAGACTAAGATCCGTGCTCACTACATGGTCCCTGCCCCCGGGGTCCGAGAAGGTGTCAGGGATCCGTCTCCAGTGCGAATATGAATCACCTGGGATCTTGTCAAAGTGCAGATCGGGAATCCTCAGGTCGAGTGGGGACTGAGATTCTGCGTCTCCAATGAGCTCCCAGGGGACGCGATGCTTCTGGCCCACGGACCGCACTTGGAGCAGCAGTGATTTAAATGGGGTGTGATGACTGTACCCAAAGTCATCAGACCACGGGGCAGTTTTCAGAGGCCAGGCCACTCTTGCTCCCTGCTTATGTTCCCCCACCAGGCACAAGGTGAGACTACAGGCCCTGTGCAGTCTCATCTTCCCACGCCCAGCTGCTCTGGCCACTGGCCGTCCTGGGAACACACCAGGCTCTCCTCTGCCGGAAGCTCCCGCCCCTCCCATTTCTCCTCCTGCTGAGCTCTCTTACTCAGCCTTGAAGATCAAACTCTACTGCCTCCCCCGTGAAGCCTTCTCTGTCAAAGCTCTGACCACTCTGTGTTGGTTTCTTGTTTGCATTATGTCTCTGTTCCTGGAGAGGCAGGGAAGAGCCCATGCATAACCTTTATGATTTACCTCTTTCCCCTGGAGCCCAGCGCAACATCTCCACGTAGTAATAGCAAGGGTTCAAGGCAAGTGTGAAGGGAGGACAGGAGTGCAGGTCCCATGCTGGGGGCAGGGGAGCTGGGGTCCTCCTCAGGGTCTCTGACAGGTCCTGTGACCACAGGGTCTCTGACAGTTCCTGTGACCAGATCCCGGCATTCTTTGGGGCCCAAGGCAGAGGTCTCTACCCAGCAGGAGCGGGGCCTGCCCTGTGCACCGGGCAGGCTGGGGCCCGGGAGCTGTGTTATCCAGGCCTGGGAAGGACCTTGTGTCAGGATCTAGGGATCAGGGCCCACTGCTCTGGACTCCCAGCTGTTGGCATTAGAGGCATTCAGCTCATCTGAGTAACTAAAAATAATGCCAGTGACAATGATAATAACGGCGATAATTACCACCATTGCCATAAAGCCACTGTCATGGGCGGGGCTGGGTGGGCCGGTCCACGTGTGACTGGAGTAGCGCCCGCTGCAGGGCACGCTCAGCCAGGGGCCGGCCCCACTGCTGATGCCCGCGAACGTATGTGCTCACACGAGCGAATGTGAGCAAGGGTCCGACCTCAATACTGAGTGCTGACTTGGGCATCTTTTCTTAGTGATGTGGGCTCCCCATGGATAAAGGAGGACCGAAATCCCTGCTGGGACCTCGTTCAGGTCTGCCCTCAGAGGACCGCATCTTCACCCCAACAACGTACACAAGACAGACCAGAATTTCCCTGAGCCCTTCCCACCCTCTGCTACATTCAGGGCCCAGCCCTGGGTACAAGGGGCTGATGCAGAGTAAAACGAGACAAGCCGCCTGCTCTCAGCAAACTGCCCATCTCGGGGCGGGTGCCAGAACCTACACAGTCGTGTACAACCTCTATTGCTAAAAACCAAAGACTACCATGAATCACAGTGTGGTCCAAGCACCAGCTGCATTAGAGTCACCTGGAATGCTTGTTAAAAATTCATATCCTCCTCCTACAGCTTGACCTACTGATTCAGCACTTCTGAGCACGGAGTCCAGATATATGTGTTCTAACGAGCGCTCCCAGTGGTTTCCAGGCGTATTAAAGTTTTGCTCACAACCGAGTCCTGGATGGCGAGTGTTGGAATGAAGGAGACAATGGGGCACGTGGGCCAGGACAGTCCTGAGGCAGCTGCCCGTTTGCTGAGTGAAGGGCTCTGATGCTCGTCAGGGCTCATCTCCCCAGCTGGGCTGAGGCAGAGGCCCTCCTGGAGGACACAGCCCAGGCCCCATCTCCCTCCCTGGACAATTCCAGGAAGCTGGAGCCAACCCCTGCATGGCCAGCTGAGGGCTCTCTGGAGTGATTTCAGAGAGAAGGGACCTGGCTCTGGCTACTGGCTTCCATGAGCCCACCTGCTGGCCTGCACTCACATCTCTCATGGCTGAGCTGGGCCTGAGGCCGCTTGGGGGCTCCTGCATGTGGCCCGGCTGAAGTGTCTCCTACCTGTACACAGCTCGCTTGTCAGCCTCCAGCTGGGCCTGGGGGTCGATGGGGGCACTGGGCACAGGTGTGCTGGCAGCAGCCGAGGGTGCGGAGATGTGGACAGCCTGGGCCTTAGAGGGGGCCTGAGCGGTCGCCGTCATCTGCAGAGACAGAGAGGAGGCGTGGGTTAGTAGGGCCAGGACCGCTGGCTCCCCGGCTGGAACTGTGAGGTCCACCTCGTCCCGTGGGGTGTGTGTGTGGATGAGAGAACGTGTACGAGAGAAGTGTGAGTGTATAACGAGCATTCATTCGTACATATGCTGCAGTGGGAAGAAAGCTGGTGTTTCCTCAAATGAGAAAATTCTGGGGAACGATTTAGGACCATCCAAAATCAGGTGGTGTGGAAGTGGTCTCACTTTAAAAGCGACCTAGAGGGGCTAGGGGCCTAGATGGGGAGGGTGGGAGGGAGGCTCGAGAGGAAGGGGATATGGGGATATATGTATACATTCAGCTGGTTCACTTTGTTGTACAGCAGAAACTAACACAACATTGTAAAGCAATTATACTCCAATAAAGATGTAGAAAAATAAAATAAAAGTGATGGTTCTTCATGCAAATTAAGGTAGTGGTCTCTGGCCAGAAGCAGAAAAAAACAGAACGATGAGCCCTTTAAATTGTGCTTATGAGTCACTTGGGCTGTACTGGGCAGTGTTGGGTTTGATTTGATGACTTTGGAGAGCAGGAAAAAAATAGCTGAGTCAGTTCTCAACTGGGCAGAGGTTTATCCCATTTAACACAAGCCAGAGGTAACTTTTAATGGTTTTGACTGACAATTGAGTGTTCTGCAAATTTGGTTTACCTGGGCACTTGAAGATAAGCAGGTTGTAGTGGACAAAGAACAGATTTCTGTTCTTAGTCGTAACAAATATTTAGGGTAGTAGCTCTCCTCCTATGTTACATGTTTTTGAAGGTGTCCCTGGGGCCCCAAGTTTGTGCCAATCAGAGCACCTCTTAAAAATATATTGTATATTGGATTTTCCATATAAGATTTCATTTAAAGAAATGGTTAAATGGCTTTAAAATTTTGGGTAACCATCATAACAGAACTTAATGCTTTTATATTTTATTTTCCTTAGTTAAATCGATCCCTGAAATGTCACGTGTGGTGACATGCCTCAACTATTGCTTTCCCCCAACCGGCCCACAGAGCCTGACAGCTCTCACCCACTGTGTTCTTGGACTTGACACCCTTGTCTGCCTCCCGAGCTAATACCTTGTTCACACCTTCATCCCCAGCACCCAAACTGGATGCTTAGTGTTTGCTTAGGAAATGAATGAGGGAATAAACGAGTGAACACACCTTGAAAGAATCGTATATTTTACAGCTGGAAAGTTCATCATATGATCTAGGTCCCTGCTTTCTGGAAAAAAGAGTACTGTACTTCCACGAATACAAGCACCAAACACTTGCTGTCTCATTTTCTTCATTAGATCTCTGTTCACGTGCCACATCTTCACAGTAAAATAGAGTCCCTCTGCCCCTGCTATCCCCTTACTCTGCCTTATTTCACAGCCCTTATTATGACTATATATTTCATAGCCCTTATCATGACCAGATACTATATATCTACTTGCTAAGTTATTTTCTCTCCCACCTCCAACTCAAATGTAAGCTCAAAGAGGGCTGGTTAACAGTTGTGTTCCTAGGGTCTAGAATAGCCTGGCACTAGTCAATGCTCAACAAATATTTGTTAAATGAATGAATTAATGAGTGATGGATGGTAAATAAAATTGAGACCATAAAAGAAATATACTGTATCCCCATCATTTTCTGTTAGGAAGAAATATCCTTGTCACTGTTGGCTGAGCTGGGGGAACCTTCCCAAACCCAGCGCTAGCCGGAGCATCATGGTACCTTGAGGCCAGCAAGGTACCATGCTTGACTCTTGCTGTCTCCTGTTAATAGCTTTTTGACTTTGAGCAAATCCCTCAACTTTCCTAAGCTCCTCCTTTTCATCAGTAAGCAAACTGGTGTCCTTTTTAGGATTCATGAGTATTAAAGAGGTGCTATAAGGAAGAAAATAGAAACAAATGCTGTTCTAATTTTCAAAATACAGAAATAAGGTGGAATCAGACAAACATCAGACATTCTAATCTTCACATTGATCTGGGCTAGTTTCTTTCATTCACCAACGCAACTGATTATTTTTCCCAATACTTCTCAAGTCACCGCCACGTACTAGGCACCGGGGTGACTAGGGTGAATGGCTGCTATAATGGAGCCCAGTTCTGAGTTTAACATGATTACTGAGCTGGCAGATCAGGAAAATGGTAGACATTTTCATTTACATGGTGTAAATGACCTCAGCAAGGTACCTCCCATGATATCCTCATGGAAAACGTGGAGCGACGTGGTCTGGTGGACCATTGTGTGTATTAGGATGCTACACCCAAAGGATGACAATTAAAGGAGAGATGTCAGAGGGAGGAGGGCTTCTAGGAGATGCCACATGCTTTCTCCTCAACTCTCTTCTTCAATATTTTTATCAGTGATTTAGAGGATGTCTGAAGAAACGCTCAACAAACTTATGGGTGACATGAAACCGGGATCCAAACGATCTTCACAGATTTTGGCAACGTGCTAAGTCTAATAAGATTAATTCTTGTCTAATAAGTTGGAATTTAACACTTCTAACACTTTGGCCAAAAAAAAAAAAATCGATAACATAAATGTAGAAGAGGAGAGACATCGTTTAGCAGCACGTTTTAGTTGACAGAAGGCTCAGTATGTCCACAGTGTACTGTGTCTGTCAAACAAACAAACAAACAAACACCCCAAACTGATGCTCTGTGAGGACCCATCAGCAGAGGGACAGCTCACACAAAGCTTCCAGCCCCACCTACTAAGCTGAGACAGGTGCAGGAAAGTACACTCAGGGGAGAGTGGACCAGGCTGCTGAAGGGATTCTGAGGAATATTTGCAGGAATCTGCAATGTTAAGGAAGATGTGGGGGATGGGAAGGAGATGGAGGGACGTGAGAGCTCCCTTTGAATATCTGAATGAGGGATTAGATGGTGTCAGTTCTGTTCTGTATGCCCTAAAGCGTCAAACTACAACCGATGCATTAAATCTGTAAAATGCAGAGACAGATTTGGGCTCAACCCAAATAGTAAGTTTCCAAGCCTCTGAGCTCTCCAAGGCTGGGATGGGCTGCCTCCCGGAAGTGGTGAGTTTTCACTGGTGCAGGGGCCAAGCAGAGACTCCCGCAGAGGTGATGGACGCTCTCTAGCTGGGTGGGCTGACGTAGGTGACATCTGAAATCCCTTCTAACAGTGACAGGCTTGGACGCTGTGAGGGTGCTTTCATGACCACTGCCCACCCCCAGGGTTGGCGTGGGGCTCAGATTAGATGACGTACGGTGTGTAAAAGTGCTTTGGAAACTCTATAAAGTTTTCCCCATACGGAGGGGTGGCTGTAGTTCTTCAACATGAGATTTCCAGCACGTGCATCTTTCATCAAGCGATGCACAGCTACGTGCACGGCTCGTTTAAGGGTAAAATACAGGGTAGGCTGGTGTGCTCTACTCTGCTCAGTCCGGTAAGGGTGAATTTTCTCGTGTCCTTGAAGGAATCCACAAGGAGCTTCTATGCAGATGAGCTTCTAGGAGTGGGAGGACTGAGGGGAGGGGCTCCTTTTCCTCTCACCTCCCCTTTCTAGGCAGGACTTTGGGGGAAGGTGTGGCCAAAAGCCCAGCCGGGGCCCAGAGGAAAGTGTAAATCAAAAGCGGTCACTTGTCAGCATCCCAAGAGGCCCCCGCTGAGAGGCTGTTACTGGGGCTAGAGAGCCGGGGACGGGGGAGAAGTGAGCAGAGCTGGCCTGAGGAGGATGATTTAAATTTATTTAGCTCCTGGGGGCCAATTCAGCAAACTCTGCATTTCCTCCAGGTTTGGAGAATGCTTATCTTCAAATAGATTTCTTTTTCTAGCCAGAGACACCCATTTCTCAAGAACTGGAGCTCAGAGGGAGAGGCCCGCAGCTGTCCTGGGGCCCGGGGGCAGGGGGATGAGGGTGTCGGGTGGTAAGGTTTTGGGGGAAGGTTCTAGGCCTAAAGAATAGAAGTGGGGGGAGAGGCTGGACAGATGGAGGGCAGAGATCCCTTGCTCTGGCCTATGAAAGCCAACTGATAAATTTTCAGGAATTTTGCAAGCCGGTTGATATCATATCAGTAGCCTGAAACTGACCATGGTGGGAGTAATTACACCACAGAAACTGGCAAATGTTGCAAATCAAGTCCTCTTTCTAACCCCCAACCAGAGAGCTGGTTGTTAAACATTTATCAGCACACCACTAGTGTCAGAGTTTCTCTCCAAGTACCTTCCTCCTATTCTCCTCGATCTGGCACATGAAGAAACTACACTCTATGAGGCCACATGGTGTGCCCACAGCTGGTCCCAGACCCGGAGCCTTCCTCCAAGGATGGCACTGGACATCCTACCCAGGCAGGCTGTGAGGCTTGATTAAGAGAATAGGATAACGACCAGCGGGTGGGGAAGGGTGGCAGCATTCCCCGGGAGGGCCTGCCCGCTGGGAGCTGTGGTGCTGGGTCCAGAACCTATACAGGGTCCTTGCCGTCCTCCTGCCTCCCATAGATGCTCTAACCACTGGGCTCTTCTCTATCATCCAGCTGGAACCAGCCCTGCATTAAGCCGGGAGCAAAAGGGCCCTGTCCAGATTCTCAGTTTGTGACACCCTGAGATGAAAGTTCCTGTTGCCCTGCAGGGGCTGAGAGATCCAGCCTCTCCGACAGGCTGGCCTGGCCATGAAGATGAGCAGGGGACGCTGTGTGCTGTGGTTGACGAGGCGCTCCCCTGCCTACCTCAGTCGCCCTCGCTGACACCGGAACGCCCCACTGATGCTTTCCTGCCTGCTAAGGATCACCCTTTCCCAGTTGCAGGGGAGAGCGGCACATCGTGCTCCAACGAGCTAATGAAGTCTCTCCCCGGGGGTTCACGTCCAACAGGGATCCCGGGCAATGGGTTGGTGGCACTCCCATTTTACATATGAGACAACAGAAGCCACTGCAGCAAAGAAACTGCTGGAGACCACAGACAGTTTCTGCCGAGGTTGAGACGGGAACCAAGGGCTTTCTGACTAAATCACACTGCGGGAGTGATCGTATTTAATTACTTTTCTTTGAAGAGGAGAATAGGAAGACTTTTCCCCTGAGTGGAAAGGGGCAGAAGAGGAAGGACGCTGGCGTCAGATGGAGTGTCACTCCCCAGCCTCAGGCTCTGGGTCTCCCTCCAGCCCACCCATCCCGTCGCCGGCCCCCATCTCCCCAGCCCCCAAAAGACCTCACAGATCAACTCCCCAAACACTGGTCGTGCCAGAAACGGTGCTTCCGGTGGAACCCAAGTAGGAAGACCAGGGTGGTTTGTTAATTGACGCTGGCTCAGTACCCTGACAGCACAGGGCTTCAAGCCTCAGGGTGCACGGACCTGCAGCGGCCGCCTCCCGCCAGCTGCCACGGAGAGCTCCCCGCTTCTGCTCCTGGGAGGTGGGAGCAGGTAGCTCAGATGTGGGACACTGCCAGGGTCTTCCTAGCACCCCAGGGAGGGAGCGTGCACGAGACGTTGGCATCAGATAGAATGGATTCCCGCCTTTGCCACTCGCTGCTAGCCGACCTTGGACATGCAACCTTGCCTTTCGGGGCTTCAGTTTGCTCATCTGTGAAATGGCACTGCCGCTCCCGACCTCTCACCGCCGTCGTGAGGATGGCTGTCTCCTTCAGTGGATGCGGCTGAGCACCAGCTAGGGGTCAGGGCCCTGTGCTCTGGGCTTCCGGGCCCTGAGGAAGCCGTTCAGCCGCGTCTGCCCACCTGCCTCTCCCCCCACTAGACTGTGGGATCCTGGAGGGCAGGGACCACATCTGTTGTAGCCCCAGTTGCAGCCCCAGAGTCTGAGACAGGGTGTCCACAGCACCTACGGGATGCAGGGATGACTGGTGTGGAGTGGGTGGGCCTTGGCATCCATTGATACCTTTTCAGCTGCAGATTGACCTTCTCCACCCTGAATGCCTCAGGCCGCAACAGAGAAGTCACAGTTCCCGACCACATGTTTATTGGGTGCGGTGGGCATCCAGCCCAGAGCTGGTCAACCTTTCTGATCCAGGGTCCTCATCTATACATTGGGAGCAGTCATACTTAGTTAGCATTAAATGAGATAATGTATGCAAAGCAGCGGGCCTTCATAGGTGCTCAGTGTATGGTGGTTATCGTTAACACAATCCCTGCAGCCAGCAGCCTGCGGCCCACTCTCCAGTTGGCCACTTTTGCTTCCGCTACCTGCGCTGCCCTGGGAGTCCTAACCCTGCTGAAGGAACCCTCTCTCCCATAAGCACCCAGAGAAGTGGGCGAGGCGCGGGCCCAGGCATAGGGAGAGGGGCCGTGGTATCGTGGAAGGAGACATTACCCATCGCTAGTGATGTCACCTTGGACAAATGGCTCAGTTCCTCTGAGCCTCAGTTTCCCTCTCAGGTAAAAATGGAGCTAATAATACCTCTTGCCAGGCCTAAAGTGACCATATGTGAGGGTACATTATTGTGCACCTTGAGGCTCAGTGAATCTTGGTTTCTAAGCATTTTTAATGCTTCTTTTTGCTAGCCCTGTCCTCTGAATCCAAACCCCACTGAGTGTCCACACCCGGCCCCAGACACCCCGGCACCTACACCTCCCGTGTTCCCCTGCGTACACCTGTACCCCCGCAGCTGCTCTGCTCTGTACCACGTGTACACCCACGCACCTCCCACGGGTCCTTTCTGCAAACCCTGGGCAACCGAGGTCTGCACCTTGCCAGCGTGACTCAGCACAGACACCCCTCCTAAGGGGACACCCCCTCTTCTGACCCGGCAGGGTGCGGGTTACCCATCCCCAGAGCCGGCCCACCAGGCCAGGGAAGCCTTGTGTTCTGAGAACATGGGGGGCTGCACAGGCCCAGCTCACTAGAGGCCGCTGAGGCTCCAACAGGGCTGGGCTGGGCTGGGCCTGCGGTGGGGTGGGGGGGGCTGATGCTCCCTGCAGGGCCAGGGCAAGCCAGTAGGGCCAGATCTGGTTTCCTCGCAACCAGGAGAGAGTCCAAGGACCTGGGATGAGGTCAGGGCTTGAAGCCATTTAGTAAATATCAGGTTTGGCCTGAACAGGTGGGGGGCACAATGGATGGTTTTGGGAGGAGGGCACAGCCCACAGGGCGCCCCAGGCCTGGACCTGCTCACGGACCCAGCCTTGTCTCCGGTACAGCACCCCACCCCTTGCCTGCACCCCAGCAGACCCTCCTGCATGCAGGTGCCTGAAACTTCCCGACGCTTTACATCTTTATGCCTTTGCATCCGGGGCTGCCTCAGCAGGACCTGTCCACGCCTCCCCACCCTGCCTCCCGACCCCCCATCATGTGCAAACCTACCCCTCTTTCGAGACTCGGCTGGAGGGAGCATCAGCTCTCCCAGGAAGCCTTTCCCAATCCTCCACACCCCCCGCCCAGGTAGCCTGGACCCCTGCCTTATCTGCCTGTGCGTCAAACCTTAAACCCCGTAACACTTCGGGCCCTCATTTGTCTGTCCCCCTGAGTGGACTGGGTTCCCAGCTCCCATCATCATGCCTGGCTCCCACGGGGTCCCAGCGTGTTTGTTAAGTGACTGAATGACCGACTGGATGAGCAAACGAGAGAGTGATGTGTTAAAAGGCTCAGGGATCCAGAATGGAGAGGAGTCAACCATGGCTCCTCCAAATATCCCCCCAACCCAGTCAGCCCAGGGAGAGGAAGGGCTGGAGGCAGAGAAGGGCAGCCCGATTTCGCTCAAAGAGCCTCCTGGAACAGCAGGCCTGGGTCACCTGCATTCTCGTCCGAGGACCGACCAGATAGAACAAACCACAGGAAAGTTACTTTGTGGTGTAAAATGGGGGTCTTAAGCAATCAATTCACTTAAAAGGGTTTGTAGGCAGTGGTTTACAAAATGAGGCTTGAAAATGTTTGCCGCCCTGCCTGCACTTCTGGGGGTTGCTGACCAGCGGCTAAAGGGACGAAGGCTGTGGACTGGGATCCAAGTCTTTCACCTCCCAGCTTCGTGCACTTTCCTGGGCACGGGCTGCTCTCCATCTTTCCCATCCATCTCTGGAGGACCCCTCGCTTGTATAATAGTCCCACACCAGTGAGTTCCAGTATGTTTGTGTATGTGTGTAAGGGAGTGTGTTTACAGCTAGAAACACATACTTGATATGCCTATTGTGTTCCCAGTACAAAGGAGAGTAATTAAAGTTCAATCCAATCTTGGCTACTGGAGACGTACAGAAGATAGAGTGAAAAAATCAATGTCAGGGTCATGGGTGAAAGAAAGCTGGAAAACACCATTGTACTTTTCATACCCACACTCTCAACAACCCCGTGAGGCTGGGAGGGCAGAAGTTATTCCCATTTTACCGATGCAGAATGGCCCCAAATCAGCTCCATTAGGGCGAGAACTATTAATTCTGTGTCCCTGGCATGTGGCACAGGGTCTGCAAGACCCACAGAAAGCACCTGATGTTTATGAAATGGCTGAGTGAATGAAAGAAATAGTGCTGTAATTACTTGTCCAAATTTGTATAATTCATCAGCAGTGCAGTGGGACAGGCCTGGATTCCTGAATTTCTACCACGTTGAGTTGAGTCAGGCCACGCTTCCTCCTCCAGACCACAGACTCCAAAGACAACACGCACCGAGGGCCGGCGTGCTCACCCATCCCCCTCCCGCCGGGCTACGCAGGCACCGGAGCTCCTAGGAGATCAACCGGAAAGGGGGGCAAAGTGGGTTCCAGCTCCTTAGGCCCGCTGCTGGTGGATCACCTGTTCCTGATTTATTTTAAGCTTTGTCTACTTGGGCCATTAACTATTTTTGTAGCTGTTTAAAGCACTCATCCTGCTTGGAGGCAAGAGGATAGACAATAAAATGTCTGTGTGTTTTTGGTAAATATAAGAATTCAGGTAGGACGTTCATCAAAGAAAAACCCTAAACAAGGCCATGAGAGCGAGCGTTTCTTCTAGCAAAGTCCTGTTGATAGTCCACTGTCTCCTAAATGAGGCATAAGGCCCCACAGTCAGACCCAAAGGCTATTTTTGCCCTTGCCACGATGAAGAATCCAGGTCTGGAGTGAGCTGGAGTTGAGGGACATGTCCAGTTTAAAGACACGGGTGGCCCAAGCGGGCCAGAGAGAGAGGTCACTGTGCACAGAGAGAAGAAAAGCCCAGCAGAAAATAAAAAAGAAAGAGAAGAGTCCGTTTTGATGAGTCAAAGTGAGGGAAGGCAGGTCACCCATAGGGTCCCTGGGGTGTTGGTCCCAGGGGCAGAGGGAGCCGTCAATCACAGCCACAGAAAAGGCTTAGGGGGACTCTCAAAGCTGTGGAATTAACTCTATTGCTGCAGAGCCAATGTGTCTCAGCAGCAGCTGAGCAGGAGGCCCTGCGAGGCAGGGGGCTCCAGCCCTTAAAGGGATGAGAGGAATGTAAAGTGTGAAAACATCTGAACCCGCTTCTGCCCGTCCCAGCTGCATGGCCTGGAAAGGGGGGCGGGATTCACAGCCGGGGGCCCCAGGCCCCTCCCCTCCCCCTCCGGTTAATGAAACCAGCATGGGGAGCCTAATGACTGATCAAAGCCCATCCAGCTTCCCCAGATGTCTGCTCCCCTGGCCCCGCGCAGAGGGGGAATGATGCCGGGACAGGGAGGGAAAGAAGATACTCAGAGGGCAGAGAGACGGGTCTGACCTCCCCCGAAACGGCTGGCCCAGCCTTAGCCTTCCTGGTACAAGATGGGTATCTCCAAGCACAGCGTCCTGCGGTCCTGAACACCGTTCTCCTGGCTCTGAGGGTTGCAGGAGGATGCAGGGGGACAGAGGGTCCCAAGCAAGTGCTTGACTTCCTTCTAAAGTGAGCTTCCCATACTGGCCCCGGACTGAGAGTTTTGCCTTTCTTGCCTCCCTCTGGTCAATAACGAGGCTGCATCCTTGGTGAATTGCCAGAACCCTTTTAATATCACCCATCGTTAAGTCATGCTATGTAAGCACCCAGCTACTTGTGTAGCAATTGGTTCCTAATCCAAACTGCGAACTGAGTGCCCACATTCATAGGGGGCTGTGCCTAGTGGCTCAGACTGGATCCCACTAAGATTTCTGCTTTCTAGTCAAATGCTCATGCGGCCAACATGCGGGGGACACGCAGACAGAGGGATACTAAGCGCTGAATACATACACATATAGACCAGATAAAATGTTTGTCTTGCCTATAAGCCAAGGGCAAAGGTATCTGTGGAACAGCAGGTATGTGTCTGTGTTTGCGGAAGGGTGGGGGGAGGTTACTGACAGCAGGAGTTTGTGCGTGTGTGCGGAGGGGGGTGTTTAAGGTGAGGGTAGGCAAGCTGCTGCCTTCTCCAGTAAACCCAACAGTTTCCTAAAATTGCTGGTGGAGCTACAGAGGGAGAACTCTGCTTGGTGGGTGGTGCTGCCCATGGAGTGTTACAGGAAATGGGAGAACCTGAATGACATTTCAGAGGTGGAGAGAGTGCATGGACGACGTGAGAGGGTGGTGGTGTTACCACGAAAATTCTGGGCCGGAGACTGGAGTGGCACTTGCCGGGAGAGGGGAACAATAGCAGAGGATCCCATCAGGATCAGGGGAGGTGCTGGGGTGGTGATAGGAGGGATTGGGAAAATTGAGGTGACAGATGGTCAGGCTGAGGAAGAGATGCAAAGGAACGGAAGAGTGATGTAGGCACTGAATGGAGGGACCACACGCCTAGCTCATATCCAGGTCTCCCTGGAGACAATGTTTTCATTAAACTATCATCGTAGAATTCCCACAGTCCCCGTGACTTGCCCTACCTCTTGGGGCATAAAGTGAGGGTCTGGATCAAGGACTCAGGTGCAACATGCTGGAATTGAGGTATAGGAGGTGGACAGCAGAGGGCGCTGTGACTCTGACAGTATTTAATGGGGAGCGACCAGAAGGAGGAAGCAGGACACAGGAAGGGTTCCAGTGGGTTGTTGGTTTTGTACTTTCTAAACTCACGATCTGTCTTTAGTGTACAATAAACACAGAGTGACATCCTTACAAGTAATCATGGAGTGTCCCCAGGACGGACTGGAACAGAACTGAGGGGCCAGAAGCTGCTTAGCTGTCAAACCACTTGGCTTGTGCCCAGATAGCGCGGGGCCATAACCATTAATGCTTCTGGACTAAAATGGGAAGAAGAAAAAGCCTCCCTCATTTTTAATAACTTTATTCCCCAAACTTCAAAAATGAAATTGCCAAGTTAAGAACTTGCCTTGAAAAAAAAATTCTAATTTATTATAAAGAAGGTCCGGGGCTTGGGAATTTTTTAATGCAGATTCCTAATTTTCCAAAGTGAGATTCTCCTGTGCATTTGAATAGATTATGCTCGGTATTGCTAGCCCTTAGCACAACGGGAACATTATTAAAACGACTGCCTGTGTCTCAGAGGAAGGGCCCTGCTTCTCCCTTCCTTTTTCATTTTGGGGACTTTGTAGCAGAGACTGTCCATTTCTACCTGTGGCAGAAACTGGGTTTCTGAGGAGGTGATAAAGAGATGTGCTCAGCAGTCCAGGCCTTGAGGAAACAAGTCATACTGGGTCCAAAAGTAATGAGATTAGACCTGAAGGAATGAAGAAGAAGTGGGGGATCCCTTCCAGAGAGCCCCGTTTAGGAAGTGATTCCCCTGTGTGCCTGGCCCACACTCCTACTGGGCCCGGCTTTCCTGAGAACACTGAGTGTCAAAGAGCAGCTGATTCGCCAGGACGATGGGCTTCGCCTGAGAAGCGGGGCTCAGCCTCTGACAGCACAAAGGGAGGAAGGCAGGAGGAAGAGCAAGTTCCCCAGCAGAAAACTCGCATGGAAGACATTCCCATGCGGCAGCCACTCCTAGAAGCCCCGAAGAGTGGGGAGAAGGGCGCCCCGAAAGCCAGCTGACCTCAAAGTCTAGCACTCTGGAGAGAACAGCCCGTCCCCGTGAGTCAGAAGACTTTGTCCTGCAGACCTCACCCACCTCCTCCACCCCACCCATTCCGTCCATGCCCTAAGTTCTCCCCAGGATCCCCCCATCCTGGTCAGTTTCCTTGGGAACCAGTTTGGCTCAGGGAAGGCCCATGGGAATCTAGCCACAGCCTAGAAGCCTAGCCGAGGCCATAAAGACCCCAGGCCTTGGCCTGGTCACTTTACCATGGACACTGAGACTTCATTCCTGGGCCTCTGGTGTTACACGGAGATGTGTGGCTTCCCCGGAACAAATTATTCCTTGGCTGTATATGTGAGTATTTTCGATGGTTAGGTTCTGGTGGCTCCTCAGAGAAGAGAGCCTCGGGACAGCCCCTGCGTTGGGCTTCTGCTCTGAGGCCTTGGATGGGGAACTGGAGCCTTCCTTCCTTCCCCAAAAGGCTAGAGCACCTCAGTGGTGGCTTCCGGGGGGCTGAGCACCTTTGGGCTGCAATCCCACCTCCCCACCTCCCTCGGCAGCTGGGATGGATGAATCCTCAGCTGTATGCTGAGAATTAAATTAGGCTCCTCTACTTCACTGCACCCGGATCAGCAGTTCTGGACAACACAGGCCCTCGCTGCAGCTCTCCTGCTAATGCCCACCAAACCCAAACTTCTCCCAGCTGCCCAGGAAGGCAAAACAGGGGGTGGGGCTGGAGGCAAAGAGGCAGCGGCCACCAGCTGTGCCAATCCAGTGCTCTCTGACCTCTCGGCCCTACCCTGGTCTGTCCCTGAGCCTTGGGGATGGGAGTGTGGGCCTTGGCATCTATCACCTGCTAAACACAGGCAGTGTCCCGGGTGCCATACCCCAGCCCCACTGTGGAGCTCGCAGAGCAGCATCCAACTACAAAAGAAATGGAGCTGGTGTTCCTGCCTCTTCATCAGTACCCCAGGTGCCCCAACACTGCCTAAGCAGATAGCAGATGGGTCTGCTCTACTGAGGGAGGATGGTGTTTGTCCCCCATTACGGCCCTTACGTTCCTAGGTCTCCACTGGTCCAGGCCGACTTGGTTCTGACTACAGAGGGAAAGGCCCTGGCATAGCTGCACACCTGGAAGCTTTCAAACAGAGGAACTGTGCAAATGCCAAGTCCAACCCAAGGTCGTTTGTACAGAGCTACTGACGTGAACAGAGGGTCTGCTGAAGCTGAGGTCAGGGTGGGGAGAGCCCAGGAAGGAGCACGGAGTTGAAATGTGGGAGCGGGGTCGGGGGTGGGACAAAACGACGTGCGCTCAAAGGTCAGTGCTTCTGCACTTATACAGGGGTAGGAGTCAGTGGGGGTCCGCGTGCTGGACACCCCGTAAAGCGGTCATTTCATGGGCGGATAACAGGATAGATAGGGCAGCACCATATGCTCACACCAGGCTGCGGGTGTCGGGGCCACAGGACCTAAAGGGATGCACCCTGGGTCTGCGTCTTCGTGTCCTTCCCATACGGCACAGAGCTTCCCTGTGGTCAGGAGAAGGGCTGTGTCTGAAACCCTAATGAGTGAGGGATAGCAGAGCAGGGCAAAGACCGGCGACGGAGAAAGAATGAGAATGATGGCCTGGCACACAGTAGGGGCTCACTGCACATTTGTGAAATGAATGAAGGAATAGTCTAGCTGGCTGCATTTCACATTATAGGTACTCAATTAATAATTGAGAAAACAGGGAAGTGCGAAGGTGGAGGCTTCTGTGAACGCGCAGCCTCATGATGAATTCTGAGTCTCAAAGAACCAAGCGTGGAGGGAAGGCGCACACGCGGGGGCAAAGATCAGAAGTGACTGGTCTCCAGGACCTCCAGAGACCAACCCACAGAAGCTGAGCCAGGCTTCCAGAGGAGGAGAGGAGAGAATAGGAAGACAGGGTGACCTGCAGGAGGTGCAGCCAGGAAGAGCTCGGCGGGGTCTGCCGTATCTGAGCTGAGGGATGGAAACTGGGAACCAGAGGAAAGGATGGGAGAGTGTAGGGAAACAGTCCTGGCCTTTTTCTGGATAGAAGCTGGCAGAGTCCTGAAGTGAAGGGAGATTCCTCCAATAGGCAGGCAGAGACCGATGACTAGGGGGATCTGGCAGAGGAAACCTCTGATCAAGAGTTTCCCCAAACACCTAGAGGCAGACTCCATTCACCTGTACCTGGGTCTCCCCGAGTGAGGGGCTCAGTGCGTTTGTCTGACGTCTGCTCTGAGCAGTGACGGGGGCGGGGGTGTGTGGCACAGGCCCGTGGCTAGGTGCAGCACCCTGCGGTGCCACGGTCCTCCATGCCGGTGACAGATCCTCAGGTGCGATCTGCACCCAGGGCTTTGCCAAGTGCATGACTCCCCTCAGGGGTCTGGCTTTGCCGGGCTCTCCCAGAGAGGCGCCCCAGGCCGGGCAGGGGAAGAGCTGAGGGAGGCCTGGCCCTGCCCTCCGCCCCCGGGAAGGCCACCACACCCCTCCCGGCGGTCAGTCGCACTCACCTGTGGGCTGTCCTGGTAGGGAGGGGGAGGGACATTCTGCGTGGCCATCATCGTCAGAGCGGGGGCTGGGGAGGCATGTTGCATCATGGGATGGATTCACATGGAGGATCTGTGGCGGGAGAAACGGGGCCGCACCGTTAATAGCTGAGCGCAGGGAGCCCCAGGGCCCAGCGGCTGGACATGCTCCCAGGCTGGGCCACCAGGACGGACTGGATACAGCAAGGGCTGGAAGCCCTTCGGGGGGAACGAATGAGAGTTCAGGGGAGAAGCCTGGGTGGGGTGAGGCTTGCTGCGCTACGCTGACTTGCAAGAAACACTATTCAAATCACATGTAAAACAACCTGTGCACCCGCACCCCTGCTTTGTTCAGTACCAGCTCTGGCCTGGGGGGGGCGGGGCTTGGCTGGGGGCAGCTCAGGGGGCTTGGCGGCCATGAGGGTACCACACGGTCAAGGGTGCTTTCCCTTCCCCAGGCCTCCCGGAGCTGCCACCTGCACCCTCGGGGCGGAAGCCTCAGCCCTCACGGTTCCAGATCCCCCCTCCCGGTCCCCAGGGTCTGCCAGCACCACACTAACCCCCCCTAGGTGTGCTCACGACGCCCCCTAGTGGTGGAGAGGGGCGTGGGGGCGCTAGTTCCTCCTCAGACTCGAGGACGGAGCAAGTACCCTGGGGCGACCACCGGGAGGTGTGCCGGGAAGGGAAGGAGGCCGGGAACAGGGACCACGGCCACACAGACGTGCCTGCACATTCTCTTAGAAGACTTTCCTTGGCCTTGGTTCAACCCAGAGTTCAACCACACCTGGGGCCAGAAGAGCCGCCCGAAGCAAATGGTCCTCTTACAGAGGCGGAGGCAGAGGGCAAGAGGAGAGAAGTGTGTGTGTTTTGGGGGGAGGGGAGTGCTGGGGAAGCCGGGATGGACCCAAGCTCTCCAGATTCCCCGTTCCGGGCTGCTCTACTGTACCAACCCCCCACCCCACCCCATCACCCGTAAGCGAGCTGCCCCCTTTGGCCTCAAGGTCTCTTCTTGAATCACAAAGTGGTGCGTAAGTGGAGACAGCCTGGCAGTGCCACCCAAGGAAACAGAATGCTGCGAGAGCTGTTTAGCTGCAGGAGATGCCCTGAAATATTTAGAGCTGGAAACCACGGCTAATTGCCTGATACAGGAGGGCGCTGATGAGCGGGCAACCTTGGAGAGTATGACAGTCAGACCGTCCCTCTCCTTCCTTCCTCTCCCTGGGGACCTCGGGGCTCCATCCTCTTCCCACCTGATGTCCTCCCACCACACCCTCCCCAGGGTCTTCCAAAATGTTCACATACCTGAATTCTGTGGGAGTTTGAGGGAGTCAAAGAGAGGGTCTCCAGGACCCTATGTGGAATGTGTGTGTGTGTGTCTTGTTGTGTTGGTTCTTTTTCAGGAAGAGGTGGACAGATCAGCTCTGGCTGACCTGTCTCCGAAGTACCAGGTGTGCTTTGACCTGAAGCGCACGTGTGAAAGCACTGGAAATCCAGACATTCATTCAACGAATGTTTATCAGGTGCCAACTACACGCAAAGAACTGTGCTGGGGTGGGGAGACAGATGAGAGGAGGCAAGGCCTTCTCCCGCGGGAGGGAGGTGATGGTCCAGCGGGAAGGAAGAAAATGAACAGAGGTTCCCGTGGAGAAGGCACAGGGAGGGATGCCTTTTCCTGTGCTGAAAACGTCGAGACTGCAGGTAATTCCTCTTTGCCCCACCGCTACCTCTACCTCGCCCACCCTGGCCTCACTTCAGAAGATGGACCGCCAGGACGTCTTTGCAGCAAAAGCACCCAGGGTCACCCCGTCTCACACACACTAGGCACCGAGATCCAGGCTTTACTTCTGCAAAAAGCCTCGGAAGGGAGCCCTGGGGAAGCCAAACTCCACAGGCGGGGAACCATTGCCTATTTTCATGGCTGGGTCTTGTCTGGGAGGTGGAAAACACCCAAGGAAGGAAAGAGCGGAGTGAAGAGGGTTCGGTGGGGGAGGGAAGAGGATATAGACTCCTTGAGACATCAGAAAGAACGTCCAGAATGAAGACTTCTGAGATATTAAATTGGGCGTGGAATCTCTCTCTTTAGGACCCAGAGGGAATAAAGGAAAAAGGGGTATTTCAGGGGTGTGCTAGGCTCAGCCTTTCCTGGGACTCTGGCAGATGAGGTAACTTTGGATGAGGCCTACGGGTACTGAGGCAGGATCCCTTCCCGGGAGCACCAATCTTAGATGCTCCTTGGCCGGAAAAAGCGAACTTCTGAGGGGCTGCAGTGCCAGCAGCCTCCAGAAGGGGGAGCCTGGGGGCAGAGTCTGGAGGCAGATTTTCTCCCCTTTTAGGGGCAACTAGTTCCCTTCCACCTTGGGTTTGGGTCTTTTGGTACCTCATTCCACGGATGAGAAAGTCATCACAAAGGCAAAGCACAGGAAGGTCAATGAGGAGGATCTGGGGTAAAAAGAGGGCTCTTTAGTCTGCATTCTTTTGTTCACTGTCAATCAACGGGAGGTAGGGTCGTTTGAGAGTCTCTGTCCCTAGAAATACTTGCAACAGCTGGATAGCTGCCCTACCTGGGGGTAAAGAGAGATGGCTAAGAGTAGTCTGCACCCAGAAACCACCACCGTCCAGGCTGAGAAGAGATTTTTCAGTCTGCAGCCTGCTGGACTGTGGAGCAGGGGCCAGAGGCCACAGGAACAATTTTCTGAGGACCCAGATGGCCCTTGCCCCTCCCCCTCCTCCCCTCTGGGGTCACCACAGGCCACTAGGCCACTGCCCCATTGCCCTCTGGGGGCTTCTCCTGCAAGAAAACAGGAGGCCTTTTCATCAGGGGCTTAAGTTTCCTTCCCTGCTCGCTCAGGCACAGAAGCGTCTGGTAACCTGATGCTGGGGGAGACCCGGTGCCCATCTCCGGAAGCTCGCCCTTTTCTTCACACGCCCCCTCACCCGCACATGCGCTCCTTCCTCCCTCCAGCTGGGCTTGGGGGGGGCTGAGGGTCCATGTGGGACCATCCCCGAGAGGAGCGTGGGAATCTGACTTCTCTGAGCTGAGGCTCCACAGCTGGGATGCGGGGAGCTCCTTGAGCCATCGCTGGGCACCCGGGCCTCTGGGGAAACCTGCCGTTTTTGTTTTTGCGCTTCCTTTGGGAGCGTGGAGGGCACAGCAGGCCTGTCCAGGGCCTCCGAGCATTTGTCTGTGGCCGGAGGCTGCTCCGCCCTGCCCAGGGGCCCCAGCCCTCTGTCACCAGACACCAGGTCACCGGAGGCAGCACAGCCAAGACGCAAATGGAGGACACAGGAGGAGTGATTTACCACCGAGAAATTTCCCATGTCAAAAGATTGTTCTTAACGTTGAAAACTTTTCTTAGATGGCAGCTAGGAGGGGAAAAAAAAAAAAAAAACCCTAATGCAACACTCAACCCCACAATGATATCCAAGAAAAAATAATTTGTCACTGACATTATCTTCAAAAGGAGCTAAAACTGCCATTTTCCAGAGCTCAGGAGCCGAGGAAGGCAGTGCGCACAGGCTGGGGGTGGCTGAGGGGGCCTGAAGGACACGGCTCAGGAAGAGGGGAGGGGCAGCCCCGGAGCACCCACTCCCTCTGTTTCCTCAACTCCAGCTCCCCAGCCAGGTGAGGCCCTCCATCTGGAGCCCAAACGCCAGCGTGTTGACAAACAGGCTTAGAAAAAAGATCCAAGCTCGTTAGGAAGGAGCTCATTAGGACTTGTTGACATGAAACCCATTAGACCAATTAACATTCCATTAACGGCCTGGGGCACCAAGGGGTTAACGGTGCCCGGCAGTAATTGGGCTGGGGTGCGGGGTTGGGGGCTCAGGGCCTTAAGGATGAGAAACAAAGTCTAATTGGGAACTCTCGGACCAGCCAGCCCCACAGCATCCCTTCTCGCTCCCTGACCCTGGCTGAGCCTCCACTGTAGGGCCTGAGGTAGGAGAGGGGATGAAGGGACCAACTTCCCTGTGGCCCCGCACTGTCCCAGCCCATCGACTGGAGACTGGGCAGGTGGCTGGCACAGGATAGGGTGGGGGGACATTTCCACCCTCTTGCACTCTGATGGTCTTGTTTTCTTCATCCACCCCTCCCTTCTCCTCCCCCTCTCCACACCTCGCTTCTGGTCCAGTTTCTCTCTTAGCCCCGGGAAGTAAGTCTCCTCTCCTCTCCTGGATAGGTTTTCAAAAATGTTGCCCACTCTTACAGAACCTCTTTGGAGAAGCTAGAATCCTTGAAGGCCCAGAGCCTAACTCATCTGAAGAGTGTTGTAAGTCAGGGCAGAGGAGTCGGGGAGCGAGCACTGACCCTGCTCTCCTTCCTTCCTTCCTTCCTTCCCTCCCTCCCTCCTTCCCTCCTTCCCTCCCTCCCTCCCTCCTTCCCTCCTTTCTTCCACATCAGGGCAGCTAAGAGGCAGCGGTGAGGCCCCCTAGGAGCCCTTCTGGACACACACTAGCGGTATTTTATCATTTGCCTTCCCTTGCTGCAAGAAGACGCTGTGGAAGTCTGGGCCTCAAGTTTCCTCATCTGTAAACTCCCATGATCAGACAGAGGCTGTGCTTAGGGTCAAAAAAGTCTGGATTCTACAGCCAGCTCTGCCATTTCTCTGTGCGACCTGCACAAGTCACTTTCTCTCTAGGTCTGCAAAATGAGGGAATTCACCAGAATATTCTGAAAGTCTTTGCCCATGGTTAGCGCTGAACACAAGCTCTGCTGAGTAGAATGGAAATATCTGAAGCTCCATTCCAAAGGCTCCCTCATTTGAGAGTGAGGGAAGGAGGTCCCTGAGGCCGAGAGAGCCAGGAGCCCTCCTCCGCGTCCCCCCAGCCCAGGAGCCCCCAGGTGGCTACCACCCCCTCTCCCAACCCCAGGTCCGCCCCTCTGAGCAGCTGCCCAGGCCTGGGTTCTGACGTCTAGACAGATTTGCAGGAGGCTGAAATAACACCGTGAACTCAGCAGGAGGGACCAAAAGGCTGCATTAGTAACCTGGCTGGCTTCAGCTTCTCCCTCCGGAGCAGCCGCCTCAAGCCTGGCGCAATGCCGTTTATTTTCCTTCCGCGGAGAGCCTGATCCAAAATGAGTCTCTGGCCCAGCTCCCTTCCCAGAAGCTGCCTGTAGGTGGCGCCGCGGAGCCCCGCTTTAATTGCATTATATAATATAACCTGTTTACTAAATCATGTAATCAGTCGCTTTAGGATTTACAGCTT
The DNA here is from genome assembly GCF_965194805.1 of Balaenoptera borealis. Lineage (NCBI taxonomy): Eukaryota > Metazoa > Chordata > Mammalia > Artiodactyla > Balaenopteridae > Balaenoptera > Balaenoptera borealis. The sequence continues at coordinate 103,876,527 of NC_138868.1, read as the reverse complement.
CGGATGTGTACAGAGGATTGGACTTTGAGTCAAATTTAAAAACAAATAAGAACGAGAGGCAGCTGTTGCTGATAGTGTGATATTCATCTTTTGGAAACAAATTCACCCCACTGCTATAAATTATGCCTGGGAAAAAAAAAGTGTTGGTGGTGGGAAGGAGTTGGCTACGGCTCCTCTGCTGGCAACTCAGAGCGATGAATCTTGAAATAACGGTGTCAACCTGTCACTGATTTCATGTGACTCTGTGGATTTATCTAAAGAAACGCAGGCGTGCGTGCGCGCGCACACACACACACACACACACACACACACACACACACACCCCAGGTCTCTTCCCAAAACCCAGTAAGGGCTAGAAACCGCAGCTGAGAGCTGAGTGGCCAAAGGAACTCGATGGTCTCCGAGCCTTGGTGCGTGGAGTCAGTACCGCAGTGACAAGGGCGAGGCCAGTGTGGGGATGGAGGGGAGGACGGAGGTGAGAGAGAGGGTACACCTGTGGGTGGGAAGCTTCACAATGTGAGGAGGTCTGGTGGAAGTGTTTCAAAGTGAGGGAGAAGTGAAGGGTCCTGTGGAATGGGAAAGAGCCAGCCCCCCAGGAGCCATGCCCTCACAGCCCAGCAAGCGCTGGACCTGGGCCTTTTCACCCCAAGTGTTCTGGGAGCTGGGCGGAAGCTCAGGGCCTGAGGTGATGGGAATGCCGTGGCCTAGCGGGTGCTGCTCCCCCGCCCCATCTTTCTGACCTCGGGGCGTTGGGGGCAAAGAGAATCCTCTAGTCTGATAAGACCAGGCTCACAGTAGGGGCGTGGGAGCCAGGAAGGTCACTGTGTCTCCACTGAAGGAAGGATGGTGGGGAAGAGCTGAACAGGATCTGCACTCAGGATCAGATCCCCGGCTCACTCGCTGTGCTGCAGGCTGGCTGGCTAAGAGGTCACACCTCCCCCGTTACCCGGGTTCCGGGGGCCACTGCACCAGGCACAGAGCCCAAGTCCTGGCAGAACGTCCCAGCCAGAAGGGCCACTTCCCTGGTGCCCCTCCGGTTCCTGCTTGGAACTCTCAGCGGGAAATAATTCTCTGCTGACTTGAGAAGCAGCAGAGATGACAACCAAGACAGTAGGCAACTCAGGCCCCTTGGCCACCCACAGCTCTCTACTCTGATTGTGCTTCACTGCTTTTCTGGGAAGCCCACTTGGGAGGTGGTCCAGGTCACGCCCTCTCGTGACGGCGCTGGTCTCTAGGAAACAGGAGCCAGCAGGGGCCAGCATGAGTTTGACCAGCTCTGCCGGCTTCTGCCTCCCTGCGAGATGGGAAATCGCCCTCTCTCCCCACCTCTCTCTCCTCCTTCAGCCCTGAACCACCATGTGGTCTTTGGAAGGGGTAGGAGCCGACTGTGAACCGTCCCAGCAGCGAGGCCCCCTCCTCGGCCTGTCCAAGGGCCTCCCCCTCCTCCCCTTCCCCATGCCCAAGGCCATTTTGCTCTTTGCTCTTTATCTGGAATAACAATATATCCCCCGTGGGGGCGGGTCAACGGGGTCATTTATGCGCTCACGGACCCCTGGGGATGAGCCAGAGCTCGCTGGGAGACCCAGTTCTGGGAGGAAGGGGGCTATACTCCACCTTGGATCCCAGGGTGTCCACAGTGTAGTGGGGGGAGCTTCATGGTGACATTCCCTGCGTGGGGTGGAGCTGTTGGGAATCTCAGACCCATGTCAGTCACCCTCCACACCCCTGACCGGGTTTCCCAGGGAGGACCCCCATCCTGCCCCACTGACTCTGACTCATGGGGGCCCCCGGCACATCAGGGCCCAGAGTCAGGGCTGTAGCTTTCTCTCCTTTACTCCCCCAGTTCAGCTCGTTTTCATTTTGGCTTCAAAAAAATAACGGACCAGGGTCAGAGTTAGGGGAGCAGCTCTCGCTCTGGCCCTGGCATCTCTCCTGCCTGCTGTTGCTTCTCACACGAGGACCAGAAAGTGACAGAGTCTCCCGCTTTCCTCCCTGCCTCGGCTGTCACACCTTTTCTGGCTTCAAAAAGCCGCTGATATATTTTACAAACTGAAACAGCAATTTAATTCCCCCTGATAGCAGCAATTGTCCATTAGATCTTCCTACCAAGGAGCTTAACAATAATTCCTTTCATCTGACTGCTTGCTTCTTCTTGATCTGAGAATCAATCCCATAAATAGCAGGCAAGAGTTTTCACATTACTCTCCCTCTCCAGCTTTTAGCATTCTGATGAAGATTCTCATCTCCTCTTTAAGCACTTTACAACTTGGCAATTTTTCCCCCTTTGGTTCCTTTAAACAAAATAAAACAAAAAAAACAGAAAGGGAGAAAAAAAAAGCATGCTAGCTATAAGGGTAAGCACAGCCCTGCATTCTTCTCACAGAGAAGTGGTTTGCAGCCTCTCCTGCTGGGAGGCAGGGGGATGACAGCAGTGACCTCTAATGGTCACCTCCAATCTGCCTTAAAGCAGGTGCTGCTCTGCCCCAGAGGCACCATCAGTCTGGTCCTAAATTTCACACTCACCCACAGTTGGGTCCTGCTTTGGCCAGTGATGCTCGACTTAGAACGTATTTTCCCTTTCCAGGAGCCCCCTACCCTGTCACTGCATCCCAAGAATGGGGGTTGGGAGGCCATCGCTGGTTCCAGTCACTGAAGCCTCTCCCCACACCCATGACCAGCTTCCTGCCCATCCCTCAGGCAACTCTCGAACCTGGAGGTGGGATTCTGCCCTCTCTTTTTCATCTCCAGCCCCCTTCCTCTCTATCCAAACAGCATGAGTGGGAGAGGTGGGGAGGAACAGAGAAAGGAGAGAGCTTGAGGCTTTTCGTTCAATTATTTTTCTTCTCTTTCAAATATCCAGGCAGCCCTAGTGGTCCGGGGCAGAGGAGGGCCCTGCAGCTCCTCCGTGGGAGCGGTGCGGGTGGATTGCCAGGGCAGCTGGGAGCCCCGGCCTTCTCCCCTGGGGTCCCGTCACATGCTCCTTGTCTGCACACACGTGTAGAGAAACAAATCTAAAAATGAACCCAGGGACTGAAATCCCCCTCGACAAACCTGATTCCCAGGTTTATTATTATTTGTCGAGAGCTGACGGCAGCCGCTGCTCAGGAACCGAGCTGAGAAAACAACTTGGGCTGGGTCCCTGAGGCTCGCAATACAACAGAGACAGACAAACAGCTCAGACGCTGGGGACCCCAGTTGGAAGGAGAGCTTCTGCTTCTGCTGCCCTACCTGCCTGCTCCCTCCCATCAGCCTTTCTCGTCTCGGAGGCAGTTGCCTTGGAGGCTGCCACTCCCTGGGCGCCAGGAAGAGGAAGGAGGGCAGGAGAAGTGAGGGACCAAGAAGGGATGGGGAGGGAGGGGTCTGGGTCGGGGGGAGTCCACAGAGGTAAGGGACCCTGGTGCCTATCGGGTGTGTCACCCGCAATGCTCTCAGATTCTCCTGGAAGCAGAGGATGCTAAAAGGGTCAGCCAGGCCCCTTTTCTCTCTGAGAAGGACCGTACCACGTCCTCTGGCTGGATGATATGTGGTTCCATTTTTAAAAATTGCCTCCAGAAAAAAAAAAAAAAAAGTCAAGAATCAGGGCTGTGAAAGCAAGTGGCCCTTTGGGCTCAGTTTATCATTGAAAAGCCACTCATCCCTGATACTTCCTGACTCAGCCAACAGCTGTCCTCCCCCTGGGCCTCTGTGGGGACCCAGGTGAGCTCGTGAGGAAAAGGTAGGGGGACCAGGTAGAGTCCACAGTAATGAGGTCAACTTGTGGGAGGAAAGGACGCCAGCTGGCCTGCTTCAACCCTTGGTCCTCACTGCTGTTTGGAAAGAGAGCAGGTACACTGGCTCTGTGTTCCTGATCCCTCAGAAAGGCAGCCCCGGTGGGGAGGGGGAGGACGGGAGGATGGAGGCTGCCACTGAGAGGTGCTGATGCAGGGCAGCGAGTCCATCCCTGGGCATCACCACCCAAGCCCCAGCTGAGCAGGCAAGCCGTGTCTACCTCCTGGGAAATGTTTCCTCCACGCCTCTTGCTGCGCTTCTCTGCTGGCAAGGCCCTCTATATGACACTACCGCACCCTTTCCTTCATCAGAACTTTGCTCAGAAGCCTACTCCATGAAGCCTTCTTTACTTTCCACTCCTGGACCGTCCTCTCACTGGGAGCCCTGCCGCTGGGCAGAAGGAGGGCACGTAGCATGATTTAGCACGACGCGTGTTTCTGCGTTACGGAAGAACTACTTCCCAGCCACGTCCCATCTTGCCCGTTGAACCCTCTCCTCCCCAGCAGACAAGATCATGGCTTTGCCTTGCATTTCATTCTGGGGGGAAAAAGTCTGTGCAATATGATTTCACAAGGTCTACCTCCTTACAGAGCCTGGATATATATACAATTACAATTAAATTTCTTTGGTTTACTGTTAAAATATCAAACAAACAAATCTGGGACGGATAAATCTTTAAGCCCCAGCAATCATTTACACCTCAGTGAGAACGAGTTTGTTTCCCTGGAGCCAGTTTTGCTCAGGGCGAGATGATACCCAGAATTATCAACGACTGCCGTTTCCTGAGCCCTCACCATGCACCAGGCTTTATGCTAAGCTTCTTTCACAGATAACCTTGTTTATTTTTCCCAGCAACCATATGGTGTAGGTGTGATTGTTGTCTCCTTTCAAGGATGCGAACACTGAGGCTTGGAGAAATTGAGAGTTTCCAAATGTGACACACGGCCTGATTTCAGAGTCTAAACGTTTAACCTAGAGGTCTTGGGGCAGAGGTGGGCAACACCAGCGGAGGAGCAGAGCCCTAGAAATGGAGCAGGAGAAGGATAAGGCTGACTGTGGAACTACTACCATCTGCAGTCAGGACACCCAACATGGGCTGCCCTTCACTTCTTTTTTAATATTATTTGGTTGCGCCGGGTCCCGGTTGTGCCTCGCTGGCCCCCCAGCTGCAGCCCGCGGGCTCCTCAGCTGTGGCATTTGAACTCCCAGTTGCAGCATGCATGTGGGATCCAGCCCCTTGACCAGGGATCGATCCCGGGCCCCCCCGCATTGGGAGCGCGGAGTCCCAAGCACTGCGCCACCAGGGAAGTCCCTGCCCTTCACTTCTACATGCCCCGCATTTCCAAGAGTCGCATTGTATCGACACACCTAAACGTCCCCCGTTTGCCAAATTTGGGCTTTTGTACCTCACTAACGAGCACGCACTTTGTGCCTGCAGATGGTGAGGCCTCCTAACAGCAACCGTTCATTTCCTTCAGCCCTGTCTTCTTTGGACAGCAGGGTGTGTGCAAATTTATTTAAATACTGTATTGCATTTGCTTTTATTATTGCATAAAAATGAGTGGAAGATGGAAAACAAAGTGCTGATAGCAGCGATGAGAAGTCAGGGCCTCATAAACTCGATGCAACCAAGACAGAGATGCTTCCATCATCGCTGAGAGAGGCAGGTCTGAGCTTCCATCGTGGACCCACTGGACTGTGGGTTCAATTATGAAGGGAAAGAACAAAATTCGAGAACGAACGTGAAATGATGGAACACATGGTTGAAGACTGCATGTAAAAGGCAGTGTGTAATGGGGAATCTGATCAAGTGTCTCAGCTGTGGGAGCAGAACGCTGGAGCTGGAGCTGGGTGGAGGCGGGGCTCTCTGTGCCCTGATGCCACACGCCGCCGCAGGCAGCTCGGGGCCAGGGCGCTGACTCACATTGGCTGGGGTTCAGGCAGTGTCTCCTTCCCGTGCTGTGGTCCAGGTGGGGCGGGGCAGGGTGGAAGGGGGCGTGCAGTCAGCCTGCTCCCTATGACTGTCTCTGCTTGGCCTTTTCTCCCCACCCCACCCATGGTTTTCCGGGGACCACCCACAGCTGCAAAGAAGTCCCTGTTCTGGAGGGAAATATGCCGTGACTCACAGGTTAAGGGGCACCTGGCTCTATCTTTGGAAAGCCTGTCCAATTGGGCAGTACTGGCTTTTTTTTCAGGTTGCGGGCACCCCATCCTTAGGTAGCATCCAGTCTTTGTCATATCTACCTGGGTCCTGACTTTATCCCCCTGCAGAAGCCCCTTCTTGCAAACCTTCTTTTCAGAGTCGCTTCCTTCCTCTCTCAGCCCAGAGGTTCCAGGCAGCATTCTGAAAGGGCGACCAGTAAAGACATCTTCGCAGGCCAGCAGTGGGGTTTTTACCCACACCCTCTGAAGCAGGAAGCAATTAAACAGAAGTGCAGAGGACCAGAGCTGTGTTCTACCTCCCGCTGGCTCCTGGCTGTCCCCTGCCAAGCTCTCTCCCCTTCAACCTCCAGCCTTGGAAAAGGGTCTATAGTTCTCGGGTTTCTAACAGGGAAAACTTAGTCATATGCTGGCCCTTTCCACTGCACTCAACCAAGGAGAAGTGTTTCAGATTAGCAGCAGAATCTCTGAATACTAGCAGCTTGTCTGAAAATTATAACTCGCATCAAACCTTAATTCTGCCCTTTGCAATGATAACCCATTCCCTATCATTGTGGTCTCAGTGGAAGGAAAGAGTCCTGCCTTCAGTACAGAATCTTTGTGGACTTGAAGTTCAAGATTGTGCCTCTACTTGTGCCAGTAAGACAGACCCCAACTCTCACGGCAGGACAAGGACAGGAGGGGGGTGCGGTGGGGAGGAGACAATTTCACACAGTGGACTCTGGCCCTGGGGGACCAATTAGGGTGCTCTGACTTAGAACAGAGAATGACCTTCTGGGATCTGAGCGCTTGTTGATCTGGGTCTTCCGGTATCTGGCCGGTTCAGGGAGAAGGAGTGCAGCATCTCAACTCCCAGATCTAGAGATTCTGTCCAGAGCAGATTGATCTGGGTAGGCAGGGGAGCTGCACATGAGGCACCTGCTCCCAGAGCCCATCTCTGGGAAGGGGAGGAAGAATAAATGGGAATTCTCGTCCAAGATGTCCCCCCAAGGGCACAGGTGGTCTCAGGCTGAGGCAGATCCCTGCTAACAGCAGGTCCCTCTGATCTCTTTTTTAGGGCCTGGCTGTCTCAGGTCAGAGCATCTGCTCTGCAGCATTGGGAAGAGAAGTCTGCTGTCTCTTTGTTCTGGAATTCATAAAAGTGAAAAAAAGGATCTCACCTAATGAGGCCCTTGCCATGGTGAGGGATCATTTCGTGGAACAGGAGCTGTGTGTGCATGTGAGCTGAGGCTGTGGGGAGTAGAGGAGATGGGCAGAGGGAGATGAAGAGGGAAGGAGGCCCATGTAAGAATGATCTGGAAGGTCAAGGAGAGAGGTCCCCAAGGGGGACATTCAGGGGATGCTGAAGAAATTTGAGGTTTCAGGGAACTGTCTTGGGAGGCTGGCCGCTACGGCTGCCCTACAGCTTGACCTCAGCTTTCCCCTCACTCCTCACTCTTAGCTGCTTCCCCAAGCCCAGGAGCAGTGTTGGACCCAAGGCTCCAGAGCAGACTCTCCAGAGCAGATTGCCGGAGGGCTGGCAGAGCAGTCACGGGTCTGACTGCTGCCCCGTACAGAGGAGAGATCCCATCCAAGTCCATGCAGCTAGTTGAGCTGGCATCCTAACCAGAACCCAATAGTCATTTACTGAGCACCTACTATGTGCCAGGCTCTGCGCTGGGCAGTGGACATTCCAGAAGAAGAAAACAGAGACAACTGAGTGGAATAAATAAAGATATGAAATGAAGCAAGATAGGTGACTTCAGATGTAAAGGGATCCCAAGGGCTGAGGAAGAGAAATAAAAAAGGAGCAAACAAAATCTCAAGCCTCAGCACGTAGTGGTGAAATTTCAGAACTTTAAAAAGAACAGAAAGCTAAAAGTAGATTCTCACTGCAAGACTGGAAATAAGAAGGTGGTGGAGTAGCACCGTCAAGATCTATGAGAAAAAGGTGTTGAACTTGGGACCTGATCTGTGTTCTATCAGTCAAGTTCAAAGACAAGATAAAGTCCGTTTTGGACACGTGAAGACTCAGAGTTTACTTCCCTCCCATCAATATAAAAATAACTAGAGGTGGTATTCCAGCAAAACAAAGAAGTCGGAGGAAGAAGACAACAGAAAACAAGATAGAGCAGCCCAATGGGAGAGAAGGCAGCTGGAGGGAATGAGGGATGGCTGTCAACCTGGGGGCCTGGGAGATTCCAGGCAGCCGTCAAGTGGCAATGACAGGACTCCATTCCCTTTTCTGTGGTCAAATCGCACGATTTAGTTCTGTGGCTGAATAACATTTCCACCTTATAATCAACCTAGAGTCAGAATGCGGAGGTAACCACAGTTATTTAACAGAATATGAATCTTCTAAATCTTAACATAAAGGTAGCACACAGACGATTATACTAAATAGTATAACACTATGTACTATGTAATATATATGCACTGTATTATATATACTACTATAGACTAAAAATAAATAATATCAAATATAGTTTGATCAAACTAATACAAATTGGAAGGAGAAGAACGTGTGCTCATCTCCCCAGCTTCCACAGGGGGGAGTTCATAAATAAACACATACATTAAAAAAGAGGGACTGAGGGACTTCCCTGGCGGTCCAATGGTTAAGACTCTGTGCTTCCACTGCAGAGGGCGAGGGTTCGATCCCTGGACGGGGAACTAAGATCCCATGTGCCGTGTGGAGCGGCCAAAAAAAATTAATAAATAAAATAAAATATCTTAAAAAAAAAAGAAGGACTGACGCATATTATATGTCATAATAAGCGGCCAGAAAATCGGCTAAATCAGAAACTGTTCGTCAGGGGTCAGGGGTTAACTTTGGATGTTGAACCTAGTGGGTAGAGGTGTGGGAAGGAAGGGAGGCTTTTTAGAATACTATGCAGCAGTCAAAAATAATGGAGTAGATCTATTTATTTTGACCTGGAAAACTCTCCATTATATAGCCTAGGTTAACAAGGCAAGTTTTTAGAACAGTGTTGGAAACATAATATTTAACTGTGTTCAACGAAACACCCAAACCAATAAGATGCAGCCCCTGTCCTCAAGGAAGCCCTGTCTGCAGCCCCTCTCTGTGTCCTCTGCCCTTCACCAAGCGGCCCACTTCTGGATCGTCCCCCTCACTCAGATTATTGCGAGATGCAGGTCTCTTTCTGTCCTAGGGAAGAGATGTTTTCTGTACGTTTCAAGTCACGAACGCATGTCCTTGACTACAAGTCATCAGTCCAAAGACTGGCCTGGATGAAGCCGCCCAGGAGAGGAAAGCTTCACACACAAGTAACCGGTGGGGGGAAAGCCAAGTGGGGAAGGAAAATCTGAAAATGACAGATGCCGAGGCTAAAAGGCACCTCACAGAGCTCTGGCCCACCTCCCTCACTCACAGATAAACACACGTGGGGCCTGATGGAAGGTCGCGCCATGGAATTAGCGCCCAGAAGAGGGAGAGCTGGGCTTGCTTCCAGCCAGAGGCAGGAAGGGAGCCTGTGAGACGCTGAGGGCTGGAGTGGAGGCCTGAGGCCAGGGCCCCGCAGAGAAGCCCACCGAGAGGCGGCAGGGGCGTGTAGGGCTGGGGTCCCTGTCAGGAGCCGCTCAGAGAGCAGAAGGCTTGGGCTGGATCATCCTTCCTTAGTGTCCACGGAAGCTGGAAAGAAGCAGCTTCACTGTGGGCAGGAGGGAGCACAGTGGGGAGGGGCTGGGAGCGGAGCTGAGGTTTTCTGAGCGTCCACCAGGTGCCAGACTCACGTGAGGTGCCAGCCGGCAGTTACAGCCTCTCCCCCTCACACAAGCCCTGTGAGGTAAACGTGATTATCCCAGTTACGTCAAGACAGTGACCGTTAGAAAACTTAAGTCATGTAGCTTGCCCCAGATCCCACAGCCAGCAAATGGCAGAGCTAGAATCTGAGTCTGGGCTGGTCTGTTCCAAAGTACCTGCTCAAGGAATCAGAGGGTGTCGATAAATATTGGTGGTAACCAATTGATGAGAGAAGTGTCTTTCCCAAACCGGGATACAGCTAATCCTTTTTCCTTCTAGAATCCTGCGTATGGACTCAGCCCCTCTACCCAATCCAAGAATATTCAGGCACATCTGCTGGCTCTGGGGGACTAGGGTTTACTGGCCCAGCAGGACCCTGAAAATGCCCACCTCGGAGGGGAACAGGATTGGGGCTCGACTTCTCCCAGCTCTGAGCCCTGACGTTGCCGCCGAGGACACGGAGCCTGCTGTGTCGGGCGTGGAGGGAGATGGGCTGGGACAGACCACGAGCACCGTGGGGAGGAGAGAAGCCGGAAGCCTGGATGCTTGGTTTCTGGTGCTCAGCTCCGTCCCTGCCCTCCGCCAACCCCAAGGGCACCCTCATCGCTCTCGCCCCCCCTCAGATGCTGTCCCTCCTCCCCCCACATCTCCCTAGGCACCTCCACCCCCACTGAGCCTCTGACTTCCGGGGGAGGCAGACAGGCCCAGGAGAGTATGTATGTCAGTTAGGGGTTGTCGTTGACACGTGGAGATCATTAACGAGGCTTATTTTTAAATTGTAATTGCAAAATGTAAATGCTCCCCAAACTGATGTGTAATTGCTACCCACTCCACCCCAGCCCTTCCCCTCTGGTGCCAGCTTTGCAAGGAGAGAATTAGAAAATAAAAAGGGGGTGGATTATGTAAGCAAAATGATTTTAAAAAAAGAGAGCGAGAGAGCTAAGAATTTAAGTGAGACAGCTGGCGGCTCCCTGATTGCCACACTTCCAGCTTAGCTGCAAAAATTGTCCTTGTCGATTGTACCCACCCAAGCAACAGTGTCAACTGTACTGAGTCCCCAGAACAGACCAGACTGGCACTCCCTTGGCAAGATGGCTCAGTGGTCTGTGTGTGTGTGTGTGTGTGTGTGTGTGTGTGTGTGTGTGTGTGTGTGTGTGTTGGGGAGTGAGGGGGAAGATCAGGGTGATGTTTGACGTTGCCTCCATCTCATCCATAGAAGCCTTCCATTCTACGGAAAGACACAACCCACACTAGGACTTAGCAGTCCGTCAACCCACGTCCATCCTTCCCCAGATTCTACGTATTCTCCTCCACGTAGGGAGGGCCGGGGGAACCTCCATTCTCCCGGGCATCTAGACTCCAGCATCCGCAGCATCAGCCTGGAGAGAAACAGGACTCTGCCTACTGAACTACCTCTGGAATAGGTACTTCGGCAGGAGGAAGCTCTTGCCAGGCCCAGAGACATAACTGGACTTGGGCAACAACACCCGTCCACGCTGGTTCACCAGGAATCTCTAACCCTTAACCTCCTTTTTCTCTTTTACCATCCGCCCCATCTACGCCAAGCCCTCACCACAGCCACCGTCTGCAGTGAATTCCTTTCCACGTCACTGTGTGCACAGGCTCTGAAGATTGTTGAAAAGACTGTCCCCCAAGTGGGCATCACTCAACCCACACTTGGGGGGGAAGCCCTGACCCCTGGGATATGCCCTCTTAACTGGCTTTCACCTCTAGGAGCCCCAGCGTGCTCCCCACCCCGTAACACACCTAAAACAGAGCTCCCCAAACAGCCAGAGGGCACAGAAAGCAGACGGCCATGTCTGGCCAGTTCTGCCACTGTCAGACAGGCAGTCCTCTTCAGTATCCGTGGCTTTTCCAACTACCTGCCTCTCTCCCTCTCCTTCTCTTGAGAGAAACCAGCTTTTGTGAGGAATTTGGCAATGATTACTGCGCCCCCAAAACAAAGACCGGGGAACCAGAAGGTCATGGTGGCCCTAAGACATCAGGGAAACTTACAAAATCCCGGGCAGGGTCCTTTGGAGTTGGGGCCCCATCTCACCATAACAGATCCAGCCCTTATCATGGCATACTGGAAAGAAAAAAGGCTTGTTTTGGATAACTGGATTTCTAAATCCCTGCCTATACTGATACTTAGGTCTGTGAGATCATGAAGTTACTTAAGGGGATTTAAAAAACCCTATCTGATAAGAGGATTAAGTGAGATTCTCTATTCAAAATGCTTTATACACTCTAAGGAACTATTTCTCATAGTTCATCACACACACTTGGGATACAGTTTCCTCCGTGTTCATGAAAAACACTTGGGGTACAGATTCTCGGTCTAAACCTGGACTCACAGTTCAGGGTCTCTGGTGTGAGGTCCAGGAGCTGAGTTTTTCACGAACACCCCCTGCTGATAACACTTGCTCCAGAGGGTTGTGCAAGTGTTACCGTCGTCGTGTGCGTAAGCAACAGCCATCCATCTGTAGCAACAACAGTTTATTGTTCACGGAATACGTAGAAGAAAAGAGAGGTATACGGGGATGAGGCACAGCCCTCGCCCCATCCCCCAGGAGCCGAGCAGAAACAATACAGTGCTGTGCTTTCTGAGGTCGCGTGTGCGCTAACTGTCAGCTACTGCTATGGGCTGGTTCTCGAGGTCTTCGGAAGAAAAGATAATCTGCCTGGAGGGTTTAACTTTGTGTTAAAGGACGGAGAAACGTTTCTTACTGTTCGGGTGATCCCGGTGGCCTCTGGGATGGCCCTCAGGAGACTCACTCCCCTCTTCTCACTTCCAGCTGGGCCGGCAATTCTTCCTTGTTGGCTGGAGCCAGGGCACCTGTGAGAAAGGGCAGAGCAGCGCTCAGGAGGGGAGGCTCGAGGCGCAGGGAGCGAGGGGACGCGCTCCGTGCCCCGCTTCTCCCAGGCTGGCGGTAAAGGATTCTCCTTGTGCTCTACAGAGCTCCTACCACGCGACCATTCAGGCCCCTCTCCTCGCTGGCTGCTCAGACCCACCGGAGCTGCGTTAGAGCCCAACCCTTGTCTCAGCGGGAAGCGCCCTGTGGTCGCCGTCTGGTCTCCTGGCACCAGGCACACGGGCAGCTCCCTGTCCCGCAAGTGCGGGCAGGTCCCTGAGTGATCCTGGGTCCTGGGAAGCCACAGCTGCCTTTTTGCTTTAAAGTGTAGGCAACTCAGAGAAAGGGCAGCCGTTGCCACCGGCTCAGGTGTGTGGATGAGATTCAGATGCTCTCCCAGGGGTGGGGGAGGCTTCGGCTGGGAGTCTGGACGCTGATGGGGTGCGGGGAGGGAGGACGAGTCAGAAGGGTGGTGGACCCAAAGCCGTGAACAACAGCCTTGGCCTAAAGGGGGCTTCAGCTGCATGACTTAACTATTTACTTTTAGATTACAGGGGATTAATTTTGTTTCTCAATATTTGAAATGGACCAAGGTATCCAGAAGTGAGGTTGGTGGTCAGCTCCGGTATAAGGCCTGGCCTGACACTTCCCAAACATGGCAATTTCTCCTTCTGGATCGAGTTGCTAATTTGACTCCAACGAGGCTGTGCTTGGGGCCAGGAGGACGGGGTCGTGGGATGGGGGTGGAGGGGGACTGCTGATACCTGGGCTGCGTTTTCAGGGCTGCCTCAGGGAGCACCTCCAGCCAAGAGCCCCAGCCCTACAACCAGAGGCAAATGCATCTTCAACATTCACAGTTCCTTCCTAGTTAACACCATCTTAGTCTCCCTGTAAAAACCACTCGCACCTCAGTAAAGGATGTGATTAGTGACCTGACAACAGGAGGAGCTAAGCAGTGGCCAGGCTGGGCGCTGCAGCGGGAAATGGAAACGCAGACATTTGCTTGAACAAGACCTTCCCGCTTCCCGGGCGCACACACCTGCACTGCTGCGAGGCGAAGGTGGCAGAAACACAGCATCCAGGATCCCGAGGGGTGTATGGATTCCTGGCCGCGGGGCAGAGGAAGTGGGGGAGCCCGGAGACGGGATGAGCTGAGAGGAGCTCCGAGAGCAGGCAGGGCGGTTCATGAACTTCCATGAACAAAATCTCTCTGGGTTGAAACAAAACCCCCTTCGCCACCCTGGGCCCAGGTTCCTCCCAAGAGGAGATGACGGATATGAGACACACTCAAAGCGGCGGGAGGCTCGGGCCGCCCTGGCCACTGCCCGGAGAGGATGCTGTGAGCCCCAAGGTACCCCCGCAACAGCCTGCTCCTACTCCACTGGCCTTGCCTGTGACGTCCGTGAGTGCCTCCCGGTTCTCTGCCCGCCCCCCCAGGCAGCAAACCTGGGGGACAAGCCCGCTTCCTCCCTCCCCGAGCCCCACCTCACTCCCTCCCCCATCACGTCCCCACTTCCCACCCTTTCCAATCCAGTCCAGGCGGAAGGTGGTCTTCCGCCTTTCCACTCCCTGGGACACACCTAGAGAGGGCCCTCATCCCCGGCGACGCCGGCCAAGCCCCTCCAGCTTGTTAGCCGCCCCCGGACTGAGCTCCCCAGTCAGCCGGCTTCACCCTGCATCGACCCAGGGCCTCGTGCGCGCCAGGCAGTGCCCGGGATGGGTGCACGGCTGCGTCACCTCCTGCTCCAGAATTTTCAGGGACTCCCTCCTTACAGGCACCTACGGGTGTTCAGTCTGACCTGGCACTGCCCTAACTGCCTTCAGGCCACAGCTTCTACCCTTCACCCATAGGCTCTCTTCCCTCTATCCACACGCAACCCCAGACCTGCCCTATAACCTCCCATCGCTCTCACTGCCACAATTCGACATTTCTACCAGGCAAGACCCTCACCATTCTTCAGTGTTCAACCTGAACGTTCTGGCTTTTGCCTCTACAGCCAGATGTAATTTTACCTCCTCTGTGTTTCCAGGTAGCACGCTGTCTGTCATCCTCTGCAAGCTCTCACCACGTTGTTTCATGCTGTGGTTGGTTATCTTACTTATCTCTCGTCTCTTTCCTAATGGGCAGAGTCCCTGTCTTCTGTCTGCATAATTTTTTAGTTTACAAAGTACTTTCATACGTAATATCTTCTTTAACTCTTAAAACAATCCTTAGAGGGCGATATTTCAATATAATAACTTAATTTTTATTACCTTTACAAAATAATATACGCTTATTGCACAAAATAAAGAAGAGGGAGAAAATTTTTTTTTTTTTTTTTTTGGCCACGTGGTGTGGCTTGCGGGATCTTAGTTCCCTGATGAGGGATTGAACCCAGGCCCTGGCAGCGAAAGCGCCGAGTCCTATCCACTGGACCGCCACGGAATTCCCAGAAATTTTCAAGTAGTTGTGATCCTACCATACAAAGATAACCACAGATAATATGCAGAGTAAAACTCTTCTTTCTTCACAACAGTATCATTCTGTTTGCTCCGGAAGCAGCCTTTTATATTTAGCAACATACCATAAATGCCTTTGCATATAAGGGAAATATACACTATAATCTTAGTGACTATGTGGCATTCCATTTATGGATGTACTATGGTTACAACTGTCTATTATTTGTTGTTTAGATGATTTCCAGTTTTTGCTGTTATAAACAAATAATGCCCATTCTTGTAGCTGAGCTTTGCTCCAGACTTGATCATTGTTTTAGGATAAGTTTCTAGATATGGCGTTGTCAGATCCAAAGGTCTATTCATTTTAAAGAATTTTAACAAAGTACTTGCAGAAGGTCACACCGATTTACATCGCATCTGCAGTTTATGAGAGGTGCCTTTTTCCCTGCCAGGTAGTTGATCCCATTTTATCGAGGTGGAAAACAAGGCTTAGGAAAGTCAAGCACCGGGCCTGCCTAAGAAAACAGCCAGCGAGCAGCATGTCTTCTGACTCCAGACATTTCGCTCTTCCAACCTCCCCACTTCTCCTTGCTCTTATATTTCTTACAATCCAAAGGGTGAGGCTGCAGTATAAGTGCTAAGTAAATGCTGGGCTTCCCGAAGGACGAGGCAGAGGTGATGCGCCCTCAGTTGTGGGGTGGGCCACTTCTGGGGGCTCTGCCGAGCCTCGTGTCCCGGGTGTCTGAGACTTGTTTTGGCAGATGACAGCTCTGTTCTCGGGTAGCTTTTTACTGTTCCCTCCTCCCTTCTTCTGGGCAGATGCAAATTGCTTCAATTTCGACTCCATGTATTAAGAACCTACCATGTGCTGGGCCCTGGGCATGCGAAGATGAAACACACACACACACACACACACACAAGCTCTCCCTGCCTCTGAGGTGCTCACGGTCTAATGATAGGGACATAACTGTACCCTGTCACGTGTGACAACGCTGCTTCTGGCTGTTGGCCCTACTACCCCTCTTCTGCCAAAGCCCACGGTGCCAGGGGTGGGGGACAGGGCCCAGGTCAGGGCTGTGGAAGCAGGCAGCCCTGCCTGCCTGCTGTGTCCTGCAGCGTCTCCTCCTAACTGTGTCCTTTCTGGAGCTGAGGGGGCCCGAACTCCCTCCCCATGTCCTGATGCAGTGCCTGCTGTTCTGTCTGTCTTTCTGCTCCAGCTGTACCTCTGCCCCCTGTCCTCACCCCTAGATGGCACTGAGGAGTGCAGCCCCTCAGAGGGGAATCACACCCGTTTAGGGGAGAGAAGCCGACCTCCCCCCAACTCAGAGACCAATAAATACGCAATCAAGAGAGGAAGGATGGTCCCGGCAATGCCAGTGTGCCCTGCGCAGGGTACCGCTTCAGGGCTGCAATCTACATACATTTCCCCTTCCCCAGAACTGACAACCGCCTGGTTCCCACCAGCCTGGAGAAAGCTCCAAGGCAGAAATATAGCCTGTAATCTCTGTCCGTCATGGCCAGCTATTCCTCTGAGCATAACGAAGGCAACTCACAGGACAGAAGGCCCTGGGGAGAATGAAAGACAGTCTGGGCCGGGGGACAAGGAGACTGCCCACGGTCACGGCCACCCTCCCCCACGCTCGCCCACCTTGCCCCGAGGAGGGTCCTGAGTGCGCCTTTTTAGACCTTGCCAGAGAAAACCCAGCCCCCTCTGTTTTGTGGCCGTACAGAGGCTGGCAGGCAGCCTGCGACACCGCTGCCCTAATCTTGAGCCTGGACTGGGGCCCAATTAACAAGCAGCTGGACAGGCAGGGAGGTAGACAGAGAGACAGGGAGAGAGACGGATGGGAAGACATGGGCCCTGTGTGACCGATGGCCCAGATGCTTCAGGGACAAAGGAGGAAGCAGGACCTTCATCTTGAAGATAAAGTCCCTCTGTCCCCACAAGATCCCCAAGAAATGGAGTGTTCTCACCTCTCCTCTTTAGCTCTGATCAGGCCCTTCCCTGCCTCCTCAAGGTCATTTTACTGGGGCACCCTCTGACCTCTGACGGGTGGGCAGGCTTCCCTAGAGAACACCTCTGCCTGTTTAGCCAACCTGACTTACACTTTGCAGATGACTAGGACAGCACTGAGGAAAGAGCCTCTGGAATCTCTGGCCAGAGGCCCAAACCAAAGGCCTGCCCCCTGTCCACTTTGGGGGAGCTGCCCCACCCTGGTACCCATCCCAGGAGCAAAAAACACCAAAGTCTGTGTCCTCATTGGCCATAGAGCCTTGAAAGAGTCCATGCTCATTCTGGAGACCCTCCCAGGGCCTATTCTTGCATAAGTGCAGCAACGGATGTGTGGTTTGCCTCCCAGGACCCTCAGGCATTTCCCCAAGGATATAGGCTCTTCCCACCTCCCTGCTGGGGTGGCTGGTTCCAGTTCTGCCACAGGTTTGCTCCGTGATGTTGCACAAAACCCTTCACCTCTGAATTCTGGTGCATTGCCATCATCATCAATCTTCGTCATTGCTGTCTGTAAAGCAAGAGGCCGGACCTGACAATGTGACGCTGTTCTCTGACTGCTCTTGATCAGCTAATTGAACTCAATTGTCCCAGCAAAAGCCTCAGATTTCACCAGAGCAATAATACCCATCTCAAAGAGACCAGATTCCAATCCTCTAGGAAGAGAGGGCCTCCTTGGAGGCTGAAATAGTTTACAGGCTTGTTTATACTGTTTCTCCCCTGCTCAAAAGTCTGTAATGACTTGCCAAGGCCTACAGAGACAAAATCCAAATTTCTTAGCCTCCTTTTTTGTCCTTCGTAATCAGCCTCAACCTACCTCTCTTACTTCATCCCCTGGTCTTTCAAACCTGAGCCTTTTCTCCAGCCGTGCTAGGCTGCCCTGTTTCACAACCCAACCATGTCTGGGTCCTCTGCCCCCCTTGCTCAGGCCATCATGCCCCCCTGGTGGGCCTTGTGCCCCCACTTCCTCTCTGCTACCCAGGTCCTAGCCAACCCTCAAGTCCTACCTTTCTCTGAACTTCTGCAGTGGAATGAAGTCAAACTCTTGCTACCCCATCCTATGACTGGCCCTGAATCTTACTCAGTTTTGTGAACTTCTGCTTTCCGTGTTAGTCTAAATCTCCTCAATGGCATCATAAGGGTTTGAGGACAAGACTGGTGTCTTCAATTTCTCTTATGCCTCCATATATACTGAGGTTAGTAGTGTGCCCATGTAGATCATCAACAGGTTCAGTCTTGTCACGTGAAGGGCAACCACTACTAGAAAACACTAAACCGGATCAATGCTTGACCAGTTCAGCTAGACTTTGCCTATTTAGTCATTATTACTCATTGTCAAAGGCATTACCATTCTCTATACTTCAGTGTGTCTCTGAATTGAAAGATTTGACCAAACCATGGGTTATTTCATATGCCTCTTACACTAATATTAATAAGTGAATGTGGAAGACATAGTACAGTGGGAAAAACTTGGAAGTCAGACAACCCTGGATTCAAATCTTAGATCCCCCTCTTCCTAGCTGTGTGACCACCCAACTCACAGGGTGTTTATAGGGATTTAGTGGTATTACATGAGACAAATGATGTGCTCAGTGGATAATAAAGGACTCAGCACTGACACAGACAAAGCCTGTAATAAATGGTGACTATCATTGTTAAGACCATGACAGTAAGAATAGTTTGTTTAGATCTTGTTTGGCAAAATCATACTCATCCTTCAAGATTCAGCTCTGTAAAGTTTTCTCTCAATACTGCCCTACCCCACACAAGGCAAGTCATTCCCTCCTTTCTGCTCCCCTGATAACTGGGAACGTATCTCTTATAATAGGGGTCCCCAACCCCCGGGGCCTCGGACCGATACCGGTCCGCAGCCTGTTAGGAACCGGGCCACACAGCAGGAGGCGAGCGGCAGGCAAGCAAGCAAAGCTTCATCTGCCACTCCCCATCGCTCCCCATTGCTCCCATTACCGCCTGGACCATCCCCCCCGCACCCCAGTCCATGGGAAAATTGTCTTCCACGAAACCAGTCCCTGGTGACAAAAAGGGTGGGGACCACTGTCTTATAAGATAACGTCCAAAGTTCTTAGCCGTGAACTTCAGGCTGTATCTCACCAAGTTATTATTATGTATCCCTACAGGTGTCCCTCGCATTCAGCTCTGAGCTTCCTGAGCAAGGAGATCCTCACCTTTATGCCTCCAGCTCTGGCCTAGCATCAGGCTCCATGTGTGTTTATTAAATGAGAGAAATGAACAGATGAGCAGGAAGGCCAAGAACACTCAAGAGACCTGGGCAGAATCTGACAGGACACAAATTAAAGCCTGGTGATGAGGAATCCATCATGGAAAGCAAGTGTCCCTTTAAATTCAACTAAGACCAGCCCCAAATCTAAAGTTGCTTAACTTTTCCAGCTGGATTAACTTTCCTGCGGAAGCCATCAGCGCCATCAGAAGCCCTTTGACTATCTCTGCAAAGCCCTGCCTGTCCATCCCTCCTTTCCCCTCGGCTGGGCTCAGCCCTCCTCCTGCGGCTCCCCGCCATTCCTTTCCCCAGCGGTCAGACCCTGCCGCTTCGAAGCCCCTGCTCCCTCACCCGACCGGGCTGCTGAAAGACCCTGGGTTCTAGGACAGCCTTCCCAATCCAGAAGCAGGAGAAGGTCAGTGCATCATGATACAAGCTAATCATTCTTTTTTCGCCCCCAGGCAGAGTGAGCTACATTTTCCTCCTTTCCGGCTCCTCTGCCACACCTCAGCTCAGCCAACAGCCTCCTAATCAGTCTCCCTGAGGCCCACTCCATCCTCCACTCTGCTGCCCCAGGATGTTTCTAGCAGCTTAGAGCATCCTATGCACAATTCTCTTAGCAGTTATCCTGCGAAACTGTGATTATCTCTTTGCCTTCCCCACTAGATCAGATCATCCTAAACTGACTGTGTTTAGAGCTTAATGTGCATTTTGTACATATTAGGTGTTCAATAAATATTGGTTGAAGAAAGGAGTAAATAAATGTATCCATTCAGCAGAGGAGATGTGGAATGTATGGCACACACATTCTAATGTCTCTTACAAACAATTATATCGCCTGGTTTTTTACTTATCCTTGCTACAGCCTTATAAAGGAGGTATTATTAGTCCTACTCCTTCTTCTTCCTCTTTTTTTTTTTTTTAATACTTTTTAGCCACACCGTGCAGCATTCGGGATCTTAGTTCCCGGACCAGGGATTGAACCCGAGCCCGCTGCCATGGAAGCGCGGAGTCCCAACCACTGGACCTCCAGGGAAGTCCCTAGTCCTACTTTTAAAAGGGGAACTGAGGTTAGAAAAGAGACTTGCCCAAAGTCACAAAGCTGGTTAAGGCGTGAAGTGAAAGGGCAGAGTTCAAGGGTGGCCTCCTCCGCTCCCCTGCCCACCTGCCCACCTGCTTCCCAGCCGGGGAGGGGATACAAAGAGGCTGAGCTTCGTCTGCTCTGCCTCACCTGGGAAATAAACAAGAAGAATTCTTCTTCTCATCATTTGGTAAGTCGGTGACATTTCGTTTGACAAAGAATCTAGGAAAAGTCTCTCCTGGGACCAGTTTTGGGACTAGGCTGTGATAATATTGCTTTATTGAAAAAGGATGCTAGGAACTGAGCTCCGGATGGCCTTTTACATGGAGTAATTTATGCAGGAAATGAGAAACAATTTTTTTTAAAGAAACATACATTGATCTGCACATGGTCACAAGGACAGAAGCGATGACAACACACACGCACACACACAAAACCCCAGAGACACCGTTACAGACAAGCAAAGGCATAAATTCCAGTTCTCGGTCACGGCCATGGCCACACACCTCGTAAAACACCAAAAGATTGCTAGTGTTGTCAGTTCGGAGCCCTGTGTGCACGCCCACTTGTAAAACAGCCTGATGGCTGCGACTTCCCCTTGTGTCTTTCGGGGAAATTGCGATGTTCCCCCCCACGTGTAAATTTCAGTCATTAAGGAATGCACAGGAAGCATGACATTGAAGAAATTAATCTCTCCGTGCCTCCCTGCCCTTCTCAGGGCCCTGTTCCCTCCCCCAATGATCACACTGCGTCTGGAGAGGCTGCCAACCGGATGACCTGCGCCCCAGGCACAAGTCCCCACTCCGGATTCACACCGCCTGCCTCACTGAGGTTTCAGTCATAACCAGCAGCTGGAAGACAGCAAAGGAACCAGAACAAGGCCAGGAAATGAAACGTCTGTAAAATTCTCATTCAGATGTCTCTCAGAAATGAATCTCAGATATGGCAAGGATGGGAAAGGGATTTTATTTAAAATATCTTCCTCCCGAGGCTGCTTGTGAAGGGCTGGGATTTGAAAGGATATCTGAAAGTCAGGAATTCCCCTCCAGCCATGGTGATTTTGACCCAAGGCTGAGAGCTGAGAGCAGCGCCCAGGATCCCTGTTCTTGTGGGATCAGCAACTGAGAAACTCAGAGAGGCCAGGAACCGCACTGGGAGCCAGGACACCTGGCTTCTGTCCATAACCCTCCTGTATGAGCTCAGGGTGTGACCCTGGGCACATCACCGCCTGGGCCTCAGTTTCTCCATCTGTAAAGTAAGACGGTTAGGACTGAATGGTCACTTCTGCTGTGGTCTCATTAGGAGACCCCTTACTCTGCCTTGGCCAGGTGCTAATGAGACTTTGCACACCTATACGTACGCACAATGGTTATGCATCCCAAAGCATGTCCAGCCGCAGCCGTTAACATTTGCTTGAGCTTGACAGTAACTTTGTAAAGTTGGTAGTACTGGAATCAACATACACATTTTACAGATGGAATAATCAAAACTGAGACTTAAAGTGTCTTGGCCAAGGTCACAAAAAGAATCAGTATTCATTCAGATTACATGACATTCAAATCTTCCCTTGGACATTACTCCCTATTAAAAGGGAAAAAATGTACAACATACCTTGGAAACGCTTAAGTTTGCTCTGGAAAATATTTGTTTCTATTCCCTAGGTTAAACTTGTTAAGTATAATAATAACTGTGATTTCAAAGCTTCTGCTGCCTTTTTGCACGGCTTAGGGTGGAGGCCAAGGGCAGATGTTCTTTCATTTAGGAAAAAGATTTAACATCTTCTGGCTATTAAGGAGGAGGCCAGGGCTACTCTAGGAGGGGAAAGATGAAAGAAAAGGGAACTCAGTTGTTATCCACTCATTCAACAAATGTTTATTGAGTGTCTGCTCTGTGCCAGGAACTGTTCACAATTGTTAACAAAAAAGATAAAAATCTCAGCATTCAGTGGGTTTACATTCTGGTCTGGGTGGAGATGGGAGCAGTGGACACACAATAACAAGATAGTAAGGAAAATATACAGGGTCAGATAATAAGGGCAAAGGAGAAAAGGTAAATGAAAGGGA
Organism: Balaenoptera borealis; assembly: GCF_965194805.1. Taxonomy (NCBI): domain Eukaryota; kingdom Metazoa; phylum Chordata; class Mammalia; order Artiodactyla; family Balaenopteridae; genus Balaenoptera; species Balaenoptera borealis. The sequence goes on along the minus strand of NC_138868.1, from coordinate 103,854,172 downwards.
GCGGAGTATGAGGAATTGAAAGTTCCCCCACTAACTTCCTGGCGAATCTAGGCCAGAGCCTTACGAAGATGGAGAAGCATAAAACTCAGAGCAGAAGGGAGAAGAAAGAAGGTGTTGGTTGGGAGAACAGGTAAAAGGGTGGCAGGCCAGTCTGTGTAGGAGAAAACAGACAGTGAGAAATTCCTTCTGCGGGGATAGGAGAGGGATCTGAAGACCTTATCTCGTTATCTCCTGTGTCAAGTTTAATGTGTTCTGTTCCCTGTCCTAGAGCCATACCCCCCTCTGGCATCTCCTGGGGCTGGGACCAGTGGCACCTGCCTTGGCTGCAAAGTTTAAGGGGGCACCCCAAACGTCAGTAATGGGGATGAAAACAGGACCCGTAACTGTGCCCAGACTAGACAGACCAGAATTCAATGAGAAAGGAAGAATCAGTAATACTGATCCTCCCAGCGTTTAAAATGTTGATGTTTTGTTTAACATGCATTTTTGTCATTAATTTTCATGTCTAAAAAATATTGCATTAAAATATTATTTCTCTTGATTGCTGAGTTTTGGGGTGCCCCTTAAATGTTACGCCTGGGGTGAGCGAGGCTGGCAGGCCTAGCCACCACAGTACTAAAAAGGTACCCACGCAGCAGCTTTGTTACGGGAAAGAAAGAGAAAGGGCCCCACCCACAGTGGGGAGAGCTGGGCAGGGAGGGCCAAGGAGGCCGCACGCCCAGGATGGAGGGAGGAAGGGGAGCAGCTGCTCCCTGGCAGGACCCTGAAGCAGGACAAGAGCAGGAGAACCTAAACACCCTTCCTCTCTGGGACTCCTGGGAAGCTGGACCTTCTGCAACATGGGAGGAGACCTCCAGTTGTTCTTTAGGGATAGTCACAGGAAAGGTGGGCTTGGGGGACACATGGGTGGTGGCAGACGGCTAACTGCTCCCTCTTCCAGCTCTGCAGCCAAGGGCCCGCCGTGATAATTAAACCTAGAAGCCACCGGAGTCCATCCATCGGGAGTTCTGGGGGCGGAGCTGCTGGACAGCCCCTGGGCCCTGCCGGGATGAGACCCTGACCAGTAGCCCTGCGCAGTCGGAAGGGGAGGGGAGGGCGGTCTCTAATTGCCTTTGCTCCCTGGGAAAGGAGAGGGTAGCGCCTTGTCACACTGTCTGCCCAAGAGAGTATGAGCCCCCTGAGGATAGGGAGTGGGAGGGGCACATGTCCAGAACAAGAGGGAAGGTTCTACAGGAGGCGGCCAGTGTCCGGGCACATCAGCACTCCAGCTCCACAGACCTGCCTCAAAGGGAGGCGCCGGGCCCCAGCCAGTCTGCTTTCTTCACTGCTCCCTGCTTCTCTCCAGTGCCCTCCAAACCCTAGGACCTTAGATGAGTCATGCCTGTGTTCAAAAACACTGCTATCATTAACATAAGTAAGTCAGGGATTTGAGACCTCTCACGATATGGCCCCTACCGAACATTCCAGGCCTATGTCCCATAACTCTGCTTCACGACCTGTAGGTCAGGGGCTGGCAAATGATACCCAAGTCAAATCCCAAGGCTGCCTGTTTTTGTAAATAAAGTTTTATTGGTGCACGGCCCCACCCTTCCTTCACTATGGCCTATGTTGTGACTGCTTTCCACAACAGTGGCAGAGCTGAGTAGCTGCAACACAACATAAAACCTGAAATATGTACTGTCTAGAACATTCCATAACAAGTTTGCTGAGCTGGTCTAGGTTGCAGGTAAGCTGTGCTCATCCCGTCCTGCACAGACGCTCCTCCCACCCTCCGCTAGGCCTGCCCCTCGTTCTGCTCTCCAGGACCGACATGCTCCATTTCCCTGCTCTAGTAGCTGAGATACGGCTCATTCTTCAAGGGCTCAGGTGAAACGTTATTCACCCTGGGATGTCTTCTGAATTCCTGCAGAGAATGGCGCGCACTTCTGTACAGCCATGGCCCATTGTTAGGGTGACCACATAAGGTACCACCCAAACCCGAACAGTTTTGAGAGGGGAGGAGATTAATAATTACACAGACACTACAGGCTTCAGCTGAGACCATCCCAGGCAAACCGGGTCGTCCGGTGGCTCTACCCTTGGTGCTTAGTTCCTTCTGCCTCCTATGGGGCGACTGTTCACGTACCTGGCTCCCGCGATAGGCAAGATGCTCCAGGGCAAGGGCAGTGTGGGGTTTGACCCTCAGAGTATCCTTATCTATAGGCTAAGATCAATTAATGTTCATTGAAATAAAAGAAGGAAGGGCTCTGTCCTAAACACAAGCAGTTTCTGTAGGAGCAGCAGCTGGAATAACCGAGACAGAGGAGCCATTAGCCAAATGGGGAGGAGATGCTTGCAGCTCACGGAGGTTGCTTCCCCTCCTGACACCTCTCAGGGGGGCTTGCAATGGCCAGAGTGGTCACAGCTGCCCGAGTCTCTGCAAGTCAGGAAAGGAGAGGCCCCACTTCAAGGGTGATAGTTTATTTTGGCAGGTTCTGAGCTGAGGCTGAATACTGGATGATCAGAAATTAGATATACATCTCCCTTCATAAAGCTCCAGCACATTCTACAGACTTCAGCTCACCAAAGTGGGAGATAGGAAACAAAGAGCAAGGGAATAAGATGACCCATTTAACATATAGATGCTCGCCATCTGTTCTCTACTAAACAACCGGGAGACCTCTTTGAAGTGAAAATTCCATTCTACCCCCTCCCCCTCTCCTCCCTGGTTTCAAACAGTTGTTGGCTTCCCATTCCTCTGGAGATCAAGACCAAAATCATTACCTTGGCCTAGAAGGTCAGGGTGGTCTGGCCCTGCCCAGCTCCCCTGCTTCATCTAGTTGGCTCTTGGCCTTCCAGCCACCCAGGCATTGGTTCCTCAAAGAGGACATGCTTCTTCCCACCACAGGGCCTTTGCACAGCCATCCCATCCTCCTGGAAGATGCTCTTTCCTCATCCACCTTTGACTAGTAAGTCTGCTTCACTTTCACATCTCAGCCAGAGCCGCTTCCTCAGGCGAGCTACACTGACCACTCAGACCAGGGAGGCCTCCTTTGTATATTGCATTTCAGGATTCAATTTGAGCACTTAACTCGGTTTATAATTATGTATTCATTTGTGATGATTTGGGTAATGCCTGTTCTCTCCACTAAGCTATAAGCTCCATGTGGGCAGGGACCCAGGTTTGCTCGCCTCACCTTGAATCCCTAGCACACAGCAGCACTTGCAGGTATTGGTTGAATGACCATCCTCACCAGCCCGAGTCAAAGATCAGGAAGGTGACCTCTGGCCATTGCTCAATGTCGTAAATTAAAGTGGTTGGAAATAAGAGCTGGGGGTTAAATTCCTCTCTCTTCTCATTCTCCACTTTTCAGCTCTTCCTCCTTCTCCTCACAAAGCTGTCTTTAGGGCCCTATTATACAGAGGGTCACAAAATAGAGTTTACCCAGGGCTAGACACCGGCTGTGAGCTCATAGGTCAAGACAGGTAGGAGACGTGGACAGACCCTAACAGGGCAGATTGGCAGCCAGTGAGAGGGCTGAGCCAGTACCAAGCAGAAGGAAGGAACGAGGGTCTCCTAGCAGGTCTCATTTCCTCCACAGCATCTTAGGCTCAGAGAACCCAGAGGAGTCTCTTCCACTGCTCAGGTCTCCTCCTTCCTCCCTCCCTCCCTTCACCAGGATCCTTTGTGTGTGTGGGCACGTCAATCTCCCTGAGGGTAGGGACTGTGCCTCGAATGGCTCTGGATCCACCAGAGCTCCTGGTTCAAGGTCCAGCACATGACGCGTATTTGTGGATTTCTGTTCTGACGTGGAAGGTGTGCAATGCGGGCCGCCTGCCTGGGTGGAGGGCCAGAGAACAGCTTTAAGGCCTGGTGTGGGGTAGCGCCAGGGAGGCCACGGGGCACTGTGGGCGCAGGTGTGCAGAGAGGGCCAGACAAACGCTCAGCTCTTCACAGCCCAGCCCAGCACTGGACTAAGAGGCGGCCGCTGGCTCCCCGGGCTGGCTCATCTAAAGAGCAGAGCAGCTCACTGTGCCCCCTCAGGTCGGAGAAAGACGCGTCCACACCACCGTTCACTCACCCACCCACCACAGCAGCCTTGCGGCAGCCTGGCCACTGCACCCTGGGGTGGGGCCCAGCCCCACCAAGGAGAAAACAAAGCAGCTGCCTCTGAGCTAGCACCAAGCCGGCTCCTGTGAAGAGAGACATCTCTGCGCTGGGGCAATGAATAATAGAAAGTGCAAGCGGCCCAGGGTAGCGCCGGAGCCGCTGGGCCTCAGGCAGGATGGGGCGAGCGGGCCCCCAGGTCGGGAGCACAGGGATTAATAAGGCATCAATTTTAATGTAGGGAGAGGGGTTTTCTTTCTGCTTCACAGACAGCAAAGTGAATGTTTGAGCATCCTTGCAGGGGGCTAATGAGGAATCTGATTAGTTACTCGGATTTCTCCACACTGCCTCAATCCATCCTCCTAGGGAGGGCAGGAGGGAGGCGGTGGGACGGGAGGGCTGCAGAGAGCCGCGCGGATGGGAAGACAGGACCTCCGGTCTCTGAGCAGGTTGTGGCCCAAGGAACACTGCAGCCCACTCACACCCTCTCCCCTCCACCTCCACACACTGTGGTAGAACAGAGGGCTGGACAGGACTTCGAGATGACCCGTCCAGCCCCTTGGTCAGAGGGCCGACCAGAGGGGCGTGACTCTGTGACCACACGGAGGATCTGTGAGAGCGCGTGCCCAGGCCAGAGCCCCGCGGCCTGGGGCTTTCTCACTGCACCAGAATCCCCTCCCCGCCTCCCCCCTGCCCAGCCGAAGTGAATATTCGGCTTTTCCCTCCAGGGAGCTGCTCATTGGGGATAAGCCACCGTCCATCCGTCTGTTCCATCCGAGGCCCTCAGCTGGGGCTGTCCGCTGGGCTGGGGCACCAAGGGGCATCCCCATCAGGAAACCTCTGCCTTCTGGTCCAGGCTGGTTCCCAGCGCAGGGACGGAAGGTGAGGCTTTCTGTGATGGAGCCTCCCGGCATCACTGCCTCGTCTGTCCCAGCTGCCCGGCCTCCTGCAACAACCTGCCCCCTCTCCCTGCTGACTGCAGGTCACTAATGGACCTGGTCACTTGGCCCCAGACATGCAGGGCACAAAAGAGGGGCAAAAGCCTGTGGAGACGCAGCATGTGCTCCGGAAGAGACATCGCCGGGCCATCTGGACGCCAGCTCTGTGCCTTTCCCGCTATTACAACGCAGATGGACTTCTGAGCCAGGATCCCCACTCCCCTCCCACCCCCAGGTCCCAGCCCATCTGCTGCAGCCCAGGACGCAGAGCTAGACCCACCCCCAGATCCACAAGGAAGTGATGTCACAGTGGGCACCACCCCTCTGCTTTCCCGAGATCATCCGAAGTCCTCCAAACGCCTCTCTCTGGAGGTTCCCAAGGAGCTGCCTCTCGCATCAACCCCAAATTCTCAAAGTGCATGTTGAGGCCCTTCAGCTCTCCCCGACACGACTGTTTATTCTCCCCAAGGACAGGGACTGTCGTCTTGGCCCCAGACACCTGTGGCTCTGAGCCCTGGGCTCTGTCTCCCAGTTCATTCTGAATACTAACAGCGGCATGTGGGATCTTAGCTCCCCAACAACGGATCGAACCCGTGCCCGCTGCAGTGGGATCGCGGCGTCCTAACCACTGCACCGCCGATGTTTACTGAAGGTTCCTGTGTGCCAGCCGTGGCGCCCAGCTTTACGCACGTGATCTAGCTGACCCTTGCCGACCATGTGAGGTGACGCCCCTGTGGGCTGACCAACAGAACTCTCTGAGGTGTCCTCTGTTTGCAGCATCCAGGACCGTAGACACCACATGGCTAGTCAGCACTTGGATTGTGGCTGGTGCGACTGAGTAACTGAATTTGTAATTTAATTTAATTTTAATTTAAATAGATGCGTGTGTCTGGTGGCTACCAAACAAGACAGCACAGACTCCAGGGTCAAGCGGCGCACTCCATACCACGCGGCTGGTAGGGGCATGGCCAGGACTCAGCGGGTGGGGGTGTTTGCTTTTCCCATGCTGCCTTTGAGGCGTTATCAAGTGCGTGAAGAAACTCAGGCAGAGAAGGTAAAGAGATGGTGTGTAACCGTGGACAGCTCGTGCTGCATCCCAGCACCAGGTACTCACCAGGTGAGTAAGACCCAGTCTCTGCCCTCAAGGGGCTATAGTGCAGCTGAAAGACGAATACATTCTACTTGGGACAGCGGGACTGAGATGCAGAACTGAAGGAGGTAGGATGTTGTCCAGATACCCCATGGCACCCCCTCCCCAAGCTCGGCCACGCCCAACTGTGAGCCCCACTGTCTCCACTCTGCCCAACTCTCCCCCCACGTTTGCTCCTCGTTCTGGGTGAATGGCTTCATTGTCGCTGCAGGACAACCTGCAAGAAGGAAACCTGGAGACGCCCTCAGCTTCTCTTTTTCCTTCCTCCCCCCTTCTCTCACCTCCTTTCCATCACACGCTGCTATTTCGTCCTAAATGTACTTTAAACACCTTCCCCTTCCCATCCCCACTGGCTAAGCTCCCCGCTGCCCTCACGCTGCTGCTTCTTCCCTCTCTCACATCACCCCGTGCTCCAGCCGCACGGCGTCAACAGGCATTTCCAGGAGCTCAAGACGCTTTCCCAGGCCCCAGTGCTTTTTTTTTTTTTTTCAAATGTCCATCAACAAAGGAATGGATGCGATGAAGAGTGGCCCCCGCTTGCCGCAACTAGAGAAAGCCCTCGCACAGAAAACGAAGACCCAGCACAGCCATAAATAAATAAATTAATTAATTAATTAAACAACAACAACAACAACAAAAAAACCCCAAAGGAATGGATAAAGAAGATGTGGTACATATATACAATGGAATATTACTCAGTCATAAAAAGGAACAAAATTGGGTCATTTGTAGAGATGTGGATGGACCTAGAGACTATCACACAGAGCGAAGTAAGTCAGAAAGAGAAAAACAAATATCGTATATTAATGCATATATTTGGAATCTGAAAAAACTGGTATAGATGATCTTATTTACAAAGCAGAAATAGAGACAGATGTAGAGAACAAAGGTATGGCTGCCCCTGTGCTTTTGCATCTGCTGTCCTCTCTTCCTGGGATGCCCTTGCTGGCCTCATCTGCTTGGACAGCTATGCATTCCCAAAGAGCCTTCTCTGGGCTCTCTCCCGTTGCAGGCTTTGTCTGAGCATCATTCCTCTCTGGCGAACAGTGACTTCCACTTCTGCGCTCCTGTGACCCTGAGCTCTCCTCTTTTATGCCGCTTACCACCTTGGGTTACAAGTACCGGCATTTCCCATGGCATTCTCTGAGATCGGAGACCGTGGCTTTGTCATCTCTGTGTTCAGAGGGCCTGCAGTGTGCAGCACGTGACAGGAGGTAGACAGGACGGGTGCGGGTGTGTCTACCCAAAGCATCTTCTGCCCCTGCCTTCCCCACCTCCCACGCTCCATCTTCCTGCATTAGGAGTCTTGCAGGAAGGTGCCGAGAGGAACATTCCCGATTCACCTCACAGCCTGCTCTCCATAGGCACGGCAGGGTGACTTCCCACGGAGCCTGGCGCTCAGCGTGAACTCCCACAGCTTTGAAGAATCTCAAAAACAGCCCGCTTCAGCTCCAACCAAAACGGGCTTGGGTCTGCCACCTCCAAACAGCCTTTCTCACATCTCTCCCTTTGCCTTCGGCCTCCGCACCCTGGCATCCTACCTTCCCAGTTCCCTCCACAAGGCGCTGAACTAACAGGAGCGTCAGGCACTGCTCTCAGGAAACCTCAGTTTCATTCACGACAACTTACCGCCCAGTGCAGTGCACCCATCCAGGGACCAGCGTCATCAGAGTGACATCTTGCCTGTACAGAGCACGTCACCATTTACAAAGCAGCTCCTTCCGCATTTTCTCATTTCATCCTCACAACTCTCCTATGTGAGGAGGAAAGTTAGGCCCTGTCCCCCCATTTTACAGATGAAGAAATAGACGCTCAGAGAAAGGAAGAACTGGATCCTAGATTCAAATGCATATCTTTTGATTCTAAGTTCAGTGTTCAGTATAGTGGGAGGATGGTGATGTCACCAAAAAAGGTCGGGGGGGGTGATTACAGAGGAAGAATAGGTTTAGAGGAGGTGCTGCTGAGTTTATTTGAGGGTGTGTTGTGCTCAACGTTTTGATGGGACACCAGGGTAGAGGAGAAAGCTTGGAACGAATGTCTGGGGCTGTAGTCTACTCCAGGCCACCATATGGTCTAGCCACAGAAAGTCATCTGCTGTTCTCCAGACACCATCTTGCTTCCTTACCTTTGTGCCTTCCTAAGGAATTTATGGCCTCTTCACCTCTGACTTCTTATCCACTCCCCAGCCTTCCATGACCACGTCAATGCTACTTCCTGCAGGAATCTTTCCTGGATCTTCTCAGACAGAAACGGTCCCTCTTCCCTTTGGGCTCTCGCAACACTCTGTATAAACCAGCATTGTCATCTTCGTCTCTTCCTGTCTAGGGCTATGGTAATTTGTGTGTCTGCTTCCTCCATCGTGTCAAAAGCAGGGACAATTCTTGCTCACCTCTGTATCTGGAACTATGCCTTGGGCATAAGAGGTGATCAGAAAATATTGGTTGGGTTGAATTTCATTGCTAATTATGTTTTTAAGAGAGGAGGCTTTGACCTATGTCTTTCTAACGGTGAATGTGGAATGTAATGGACATCACATCTTTTGTCCACATTTCCAAATCTGAGCTCTGTGATGACTTAAAAGCACATGTGCAGAATATGAAAGGAGGGGCTTATAAACAAGAAGCAATACACAAGAGTAGCCTGAACCCGTCAGAAGTGGGCTTGGAAGGCCAAAGACCAGAATGAAGTGGAGTCCGAAAACCGCCTCCCTCTCCCTACCCACCCCGCCACATACTCTCCCTCTCCTCTCTCTTAAAAAGCAATACTTGAAGCAAAACAGAAAGAGACAAAAATAAGGGATGGAGGCAGCTACAGGCCGGGTCAGACGTAGGAGGTTACAGATGACAGAAGGAAAGTAAATGATTTAACTCCCATTTTGCTTTGTTTTCTTCAAGGGCAACGATCATCAAACTAGAAAAATGATTTATAAATGTTTCAAGTTTGAGATAGGTGAGGAGATGGTAAACGAGCCTCTTATAGCTTTAAATAAAATCAAGGCTGCGGACACCAGCAAATCACATCTTAGAGTACAGAAAGAACTTCAAAATAGGATTGGAGAACCACTGTTAGCTGTTTGTGAACTGATGAAAAGAAATAGTTTTTAGAGATGGAAACGTGCAAAAGTTGTATTTTCGTAAAGTGGTAAACATCAGATTCTGGGAGCTACATGATAGTAGGTTTGATATTAATTGCTAACAAAAATTCTAAATTGGATTATTTATGAAAGAAAGAAGTGGTGACCAAAAACCAGAATAGCTTCATTGAAAAACAGTCATATCAAACTAACTCTACTGCCCTTAAAAACACATAGAATTCCTAGGTTGGTAGATAAAGAAAATTCTGAGAAGTATCTTGATTTCAGCAAGATATGCAACAATGTCTTCCATGCTATCCTTCAGCATATTGTCAACTACATTTCAATTAAAAAGAGTAAGCTGGATGGGAAGAGCGGTAGGTGAACTTCTAGCTGCATTGTGATTGTCCCCAATCAGTATTGATTAGCTGATTTCAGTGTGGAGGGAGGTCTTTCAGTTGAAATAAACAGCTTGGGCTGTTGAGCATTGTTACCAACAATTTGCATAACATTATAGAAGGTGTGCTTATCATTCCACTCACTGAAGGGATACTTAATGTGTTTAAAGACAGAATTAAGATTGAGAAAGAGCTCGTGAGGCAAGAAACACAGGCTGAAAGCAAGGCGATGATGTCGACTAGAGAGAAGTATACATTTATACTGTTAGAGTGAAATGCAGACTGTATAAGTGAGAGAGATGGAGCTTAAAGGCATCACATATGAAAAAATAGGGACGTTTTACTGAAAATTCAATAGGTACCAGTGTTATGATGTGGCTGCCCAAAACAATAAAAAGGTAATTGCAGGCTTCCCTGGTGGCGCAGTGGTTAAGAATCTGCCTGCCAATGCAGGGGACACGGGTTCGAGCCCTGGTCCGGGAAGATCCCACATGCCATGGAGCAGCTAAGCCCGTGCGCCACAACTACTGAGCCTGCGCTCTAGAGCCCGTGAGCCACAACTACTGAGCCCACGTGCCACAACTACTGAAGCCCACGTGCCTAGAGCCCGTGCTCCGCAACAAGAGAAGCCAAAGCAATGAGAAGCCTGCGCACCGCAACAAAGAGTAGCCCGCACTCGCCACAACTAGAGAAAGCCTACACAGCAACGAAGACCCAACACAGCCCCCCAAAAATTAAATAAATTAAAAAAAAAAAAGGTAACTGCAATCTGAGTCTGCATTCCTACAAGTCCAGGTGAAGGAGGCAATGGCTCAGACTACTCTGGAGGATTGTGTTTGCTTCCGAAGAGGAGCACTGATCATCTGGAGTGCATCTGGGGAGGAAGGCTAGGATGCTGCAGAAAGGTATATACCTGCAGAACAGAAGACTTAGGGAGGGACGTGCGTATTGTCTTCAGTGTTTAAAGAGCTGCTCTGCAGAGGAGGCATTGGTCTTACACTGCACGCCTGGAGAGCAGAACTGGGACAGCAAGGTGGAAGTGACAGAGACAAATTCCCCTTCATGTGAGGGAGTTCTACCAGTGAGAGCTGCCCCAGCAGGAAGAGGTGCCCTCACCAGGATTTATTAGGAAGAGAACGAAAGTCTGCTACTGGAGATGCCTTCACAGCTCAGCAGGTTAAACCAGTCGACCTCCAAGGCCCCTGCCAGCTCTAGGACATGATGAGACCCCTGAGTGAGGAAGATGCTTCTGATTGGGGCCAAGCCTCTCCAGGGTCCTTCGAATGCATTGTAGAGGTCCCCATTTCCTTTGCCGGTGTAATAAATCTGGTCCCGCATTCTGGGCAACTGCTCTTAGGAGAGATCATAGTGGTCATGACATGTGGCATTTGGAAAGGCGCCCACATGTTCCCTTGTGCTTCTCACAGAGATTCCCCCCTCCTAACACTTCTGGGAGGAAGGTGGCTCCTGATGAATCTTCCCCTGGGGCCTGAGCAGGACTGGGCAGAGGTAGGAACGAAGAACAGGATGTGGCCGCCATCCCTGGAGCTGGGAGGGCCAGTGAAGCTGGCAAGGCCCAGCCAGGCACAAGCCAGAGAGCTGGCCACATGGCCAAGAGTGTCACCACAAGCTGATAACTTGTCAGGAAGGAGTAGCAAGGAGCAGTAAAGGGGCACGGTCTAAGGAAGTTCAACCCAAGAGCCAAATGGTCTCCCGGGATTGTGCACTCAACACCCACTGATACAAATTAAGTATCTGTGAGGGATTCTTATTTCCAGCCATCTCTGTGCCTTTGCCCACACTGTTCCCTCTTCTCAAATGTTCTCCCTGCCCTCCCAGTTTGCCTTTTCTGGTTTTGTTCATCCTCCAAGGCCCATATCCTTTGTCGTGACTTTTAGTCTCCCAGTTGAAGACATTTCCCACTGCAGCACTCCTCAGGAATTGTGGTAAGTCGATTTTGTGCCTGATGTGTCCCCTCCACTAGGAAGCAACTCCTTGAGAGTAGAAAAAGGTTCTTTTGCATATTATTAGCCTGCATGTCAGCAGCAAGATGGTAGCTGGTAGAGCATTGAACTTGTGTCCCGAGTTCTAGTCCTGGCCTGGACCCCAGCTCTCTAGGTATCATGTTCCCGAAGAGTAAAATGAGCACAGAGGCAGATCCCTAAGTTCCATTCAAGCCCACACCCTTATGATTTTGTTCAATAAAGGGTGTTTTAGGTATTTCCCCCTTTATCCCTAATGTCAAATCCTGTTCATTTTTTGGTCTGCTTTCATTTCTGGATCTTTTTCTGTTGCTGTCACTCAACCAACCATCCATCCATCCATCCATCTATCCATCCATCCATCCATCCATCCATGCATCCCCACTTTCAACCAACACGTAATGAACATCTGCTTTGTGCTAGGTCACCAAAAAGACTAAGGTCTGTTTGCTGCTCATACGGAGGGCATGGTTATAGCAGGGGACACAGCCATGTAAACAAATACAGTAAGTCTCCTACACACGAACGAGTTCCGGTCTGAGAGCGCATTCGTAAGTCCAACAAAGTTAGCCTAGGTACCCAACTAACACAATCGGCTATATAGTACTGTACTGTAATAGGTTTATAATACCTTTCGCACAAATAATACATAAAAAACAAACACAAAAAATAAAAAAAAACACTTTTAATCTTACAGTACAGTACCTTGAAAAGTACAGTAGTACAGTACAACACCTGGCACACAGGGTCTGGCATCGAGTGAACAGGCAAGAAGAGTTGCTGACTGGAGGAGGGAGAGGAGGTGGGAGACGGTAGAGCTGAAGGATCGTCAGCAATAGGAGATGGAGGGCAAGCTGCAGTTTCACTCACGCCTGACATTGATGGAACGCATGTTTACATCTTTGAAAGTTCGCAACGTGGAGGTTTGTACGTAGGGGACTTACTGTAATGAAAATCCAAGGCGATAAGTGCTGTACCAGAGGTGAGGGTGAAGTGTGCTGGGACCACAGGGGGAGCGAGGGGGAGGAGGACGCTGCGGGTCAAGGTACCAAAGCCACTCATCACCCTCTCAACCCTGCCTGTGAGCCTGATGCCTTGAATCCTTTTTCTTGGCCAATTCTCCCAATATAGCACTGAGAAGAAAGATGGGATTTGTGTGAAACAGAGACAGAACGTAGAGGGCCTGGCCTCAGGGTGCATAGAGAGTCTGTGGTCAGACCTAGAAGAAGCCCCAGCCCCCTCCACAGCTGTGCTGGGGTCTCTAAGATCCAGAGTCTGCATTTTCAAGCCGCTCACCTCTCCCCACCCCATTGCAGCAGCACACTCAGCAAGTCATTTATTCCTCCATAACATTTGCTCGAAGGAACGTTGCTGCTGAATTATGGCTGGGACCATTATCTCACAATAACTGTCTGGGAAATGTTAATGTTAATGCATGGATCATGCAGAATGCCACATTAGGGCTTTTATGGTGGACATAACATTTTTATGAACTTTTTTCTCTGGTAGCATCAGCCTTTGATGGAAAGAAAAGAAAAGAAAAAGAAAGAAAAGAAAGAAAGGCAAGAAGGAAGGAAGAAAGAGAGCCGGCACGGGGAGAAGAAATGCCATTTGAGAGCACCCCGGGCTGAGCTAGTGAGCGCCACTCACCCCGGGGTAGACCTGCCCGGCAGTGCTCCAGTGGCCGAATATCTTCAGCATTAGGTATTTGTGAGTGGGGAGCAACCGGCCAAACTTGCAAATGGTGGGAGACAGGGTCTACTGGGGCAGACCCATAAAACTTCTCAGCCTTTTCAGCCACCTGCTGCCAGGCGGGCACTAGGAGCTAGTGGGGGCCGAGGGAGGGCTGGGGAGGGGTGTGCAAGGCTTAGCGGGGAGGCCACCCTGCCCCCTGGGTGAGGGGAGGGGGTCCGTGGCAGAACCGCTTTGGGGGCTCACCTTGGGGACGGATGGCTAATGGCTTAAGGAGATTTTAAGCCATTAAAAGACAAAAAAAGGAAAAACACAACCTTGGGAATGGCAGTATTTTACACCTGGCTTTTAGAAAGGACTAATAAAGGCACTGTTTAGCATTTTATATCCTTACTCAAAAATAACGATCTTAGGTTCTCATCTCAGACATATTTTAAGTGAACTTGTGTCTCCTACCTCCAGAATATTCTTTCAGGAGGCTGGATTTATAGCTCTGTTCTTTACCTGCCCTGGGCTCCAATTTAAGTCTCATAAACACCGTATTATGGTCAGTTTGCCTCTTCTCTCCCCTCTCTTTCACCTTCGCAGTTGCCCCCGATGCTGTTACTGCCATTTTTCTTCCAGACAGAGTGCTGTTTAGCTCCTGACCCGGCAAGACGCCTGTTTACAGCCATTCGTTCGAGCACGGTGAAACTCAGGCTGGGGGTGGCGTGGTCACACTGCTCGGCGGCCCCCTCCCTGGTGGTGCCACATCCCGGCCCGAGGGAGACTCCACGAGTCAGCCCCGTCCAGCCCATGGATTCCTCTGACCTGGGACAGGCGGGGCAGGTGGGCCTGGGGGGCAGCGCAGGGTCTCTGGAGCCGGCGGGAGGCTGGCTCTTGTTGAGAGCACAGCTGCGGGCTTGCTGCGAAGACCTGACAAGTTGGCATGGCTCCAGAGAAAAGAACCTCCAGGCTCCGGTTCTACGACAGTGTGACCGGATGTGGCCTTAGGCAGGTCACTAAATCTCCAGGAGCTACCCTTCCTCTGGGAAAGGCTGAGGGCCCGAGCAATTTGTACATCTCCCTGCACAGGAGTCGGTGATTCTGTGGCCTTGCAGACCATCTGGAAGTTGCCCGTATGGACTGGGGAGTCTTGTCTGTCTCTGAGGCAAGGTGAGTGCCACAGGCATTGGGCCAGATGGGTTTAAATCCAGACCTCACCACTTCCTAGCTCAGAGAACTTGTTCAAGTTTTCACAGACTCTGTGTTTTCATTTCCTTGCGTGTAAAAAAGCCGTCACGGGGCTGACCGTGTCGGTTGGGAAGGCTAACCTTCCAACAGCAGTTGACCGCTGTGCCGTGTCTGAGTGAAAACTCCACAAGGGCAGGGATCTTGGTTTGTCTTCTTCACAGATGTCTCTCTAATGCCTAGGACAGTTCTTGGCACAGAGTAGGTCCCCGTCACTGTTTAGGGAACGAGCGAACATCAAAGGGTGCCTGGGTAAATACGAGCTCCTCGGGATTCCCACCCTCACCCCAGGACAGACCCTGGGCATCTGCCCTAAAGCTCCTCAGAGAAGAATGCGCCCCAGGCTTATGGGGCTTCTCAAGTCTCTTGACATAAAATGTCAGTTTAAGGGACACTGGATGCACTCACGACCGGCACAAGCCCACACTTCTGTTCCCTCCAACACTGAGAGCAGGTGTACCTGCTTGGAGCACCCCCTTTCCAACTCCCCCCATCCCGCCCCTCCCCAGGCCGCTTCTCTCCTTCTCGGGCTGCCACACGCTCGCTCCTGGGGACCCCCTGCCATATGTTCCATTCCAGCTCTAAACTGTGTGCTAATTGTTCTGAATGAACAGCTCCAGCTGGAAAAGCAGGCAGGCCGTTTACAGACCTTAAGATAACACCCAGCTTCCTGTAATTGAGGGGGTTTCCAGGGAAGGGGAACAGATCGTCTTCCTTTCAGGGCCAGAGCCGGGCGAGACAGGTCCCTGGAGCTGGGGCTGGGACTGGGGCTGCGGTCCAGGGCGTTACCAGCTCTTCTCGGTCGCTACCCAAGCAAACCTACTTCTGAGCAGCCCCACCTGAGCAGCCTTCCCTGTGGAGGCCCAGAACCATTTTCTGGATCCATCAGGCCGCCAAGCTCCCTATGTGTGTGGAGGGTCCCCTCCAGCCGTGCTCCTTGCCATTTCCAGAGCCTGGCAACCTCCCTGCATTCTTCCAGAAGCCTATTGGGATTGGTCTGTATCAAGCTGCTAGTTCAGACAGGCAGCACATGTCTGTCTTGGGGCAGCAGGAAGGGAGTGGGGATGAAGGGCAGGTAGAGGGTTAGGCAGTGAACACGTTACCATAAACACCCCTGTACTTGCTCTCGCCCACCAGCCCCCTCGTGCTCCAGTGGTAAGGGGCATAGATGGGGTCTTTTTCTGTGTCATCTTCCTAGCGCCTGTCCCTACACGGACACTCAGTTCCGCCCACGGTTCTGCGATGCTGATTCAGCTCTGTCCTCCATTTCTGTCAACGTTTCCCCAAAGCAGAAAGAGAAATGTTTAAGTGGCAGTTTTCTGATAAAGCAGGAGCCTTGAGGATTCGAGGAATCTTAGAGGCCCTGACGCTGGACTTCTGATTCGGGGTGGAAGAGGCCGAGGCCAGGCGTGGGGTTGCACTGCCCACAGGTCCAGACCAGCGCTGGCTCTGGGCAGGGAAGGGCCCACTGCTGCACCTGCATCCTTACCGGGCCTGGGGCCTGCCTGGGGACGTGGCGGGGTGGCCGGGCTGTGAACAGAAGCTTGGAGACGGGGGCCCAGTGCCAGCTCTCCGCAAACGAGCTCTATGAGCTCAGGCGTGTCACTTGGTCTGGACCCCCGTTTGCTCATCTATAAAAGTGAGAGTAATGCAATGCTTGCTCTGTTTACCCCTCAGGGTAGTTTGAGGGTCACAAGAGAAACAAGCGCAAGAAGAATATGAAAGCTGAAAAGCAGAATTCAAAAGTACGGGACTGAGGTTATGCTTTTCTCCCGGGCTTGGGGTTTCTCTTACCTACTTGGGGGTTAAGGTTTTGGAAGATGCGGAGACACAGCCGTCTGTGTGAAAGGAACCTTCTGCCTGGTTCTTTGCACCCAGCATAGCAGCACCAAGATGAGCTGCTGGGGAAACCAAGCAGAGGCCTGGGCCCCCTCAGCCTGCATCCCTTCTAGAGCCTGGAGCTGACAGAGGCCAGACCTCGGAGCAAGCGGCCTCTCACAAATCTCCTTGTTTAGGAGGAAGCCATGGGAGGAAGGCTTTAGGTTAACAAAAGGAAGAGCTGACCAGCTGTGAAAGGAGCATCTTGTGGGCTGGGAAGCCAGGGTTTGAGCTGGGGGTTCAGGTTGGAGCTGAACAACCACACTGCTCCGGAGGCTTCTGGGTCCCCAGGGTTTCTCACGACTCAGAAATCCCCTGACTTCTGGGACCTCCTGGGAAAAGAGCGGTGCGGAGGGCAGGAAGGAGGGGATACTGAGCCTCCCATTGAGGGGGTGTCCGGCTAGAAGAGGAAAAGCCGTGGAGGCTCCCGGCCTATCTATCTGCCCTGCTTCCTCATCAGGCACCATTTGTACACGAGATTGAAGACTCCTGGCACTGGGAGCCTTGAAAGTCTTGACCCTGGAGGGCCTGACCCAATCCCCTTGGCCCTGTGGTACCCCCGGTACATGGGGTGGCCAAGAGCTCCTCAACAGTCAGCCTCTCTCTAGCCTGAGGAGGGCAGCTAGGAGGTAAGCCAGGGGCCGGCTTCCTCCCCGGAGGGCCCTGAGCCCAGCTGCCAGGCCAGCCTGCTGAAGGCAGTGGGGCGGGGTGGTCAGTGGGAGCATCACAGGTGGAGAATTACACCCGTATCAGCATCAGAGGAGAGTGAGAAAAGCAGATCTCGAATCAGACAAGGCCTCAGTTACTCAGTGGGTTGCCAGGGGCTGGGCCAGCTCAGGGCCAGAGAGTTGGCTCGGGTACTCCCTGCCCTCAGGCCCAACTTCTAGATCTGATGGCTGAGTGCGGCCTTTCAGCTTGTGTCATCATGCTTTCTTCTCTTTGCCAGCAATGCCTCTGCTCCCCTCCTGTGCCAGGAGAAAGCCTACTCATCCTTCAAGGTCCAGCTCAGATGTCACCTTCTCTGAGAAGCCTTCCTGGATCTCCTCCACGTGGCACAGCCGGCCCCTCTCTGGATTCTCCGGGCAGACAGCTAGCTGTGTCGGAGATGCCATGACCGCATAGTGCACGGTCAGCACCAGGCCCTGAGCCCCTTGCAGCGATGAGCTTGACCCAGGGATCTCCAGCAGGACCACGCACAGAACCTTGCACACAGTAGGCACTTACACGTTTACAAGCGAGCAAATGTGCAGTCACATGCTTGCCCTGGCCTAAATACATCTGTGAAACTCACACCCAGAAAGGAAGAATTAGAAAGATGGCTGGGCCTCCTGAAGCTTGCCCTGGGGAAACATTCGCGTCTTCCTCTCCTACTTTCAGCCTCATGCCCAAGCCCACAGCCCACCAAACCCAAACCGTTTTTTTGTTTTGTTTTTTTTTAATCAACTGTGAAACAATAGATGATCTTTTGACATTTCCAGGGCTGTTTGGAAGGAGGAAAGATAATATGTAATAAATTCATATACTTCTATGTTTTTCTTGGCTCCGACAGCTCTATTTCCATCTCTTTATGCAGAAGTCCTGGGGAGCTGAAATCCTTGATAATGCCAAATAATTCAACACTGTATTCTCTCTTTACTGTCTGCACCACAAAAAATATCGACTTTATGCTGGCAGCTGTGGGAAGTGAAATCAGATGCCACGTTCCTTCCTGCATGCAGGAGAAGTCAGTCCCGCTCTGGGGGCCCTGTCCTTTCCCGAGGGTCTTAGGCAGTGAGAGTTCAGGACCTTTTGCCTGATCAATCCAAGGGGAAGGACGGCCTGGTGCCCCCCTCTCCCCAGGGGATATGGGCTGGAGACTCCTGCACCCCTGAGGTGTCGGGGATGAGCTGAGACATTTTCTCTCTGGCCTCTGTCCTCACTGCCTGCGGTCCTTTCCCAGTCCCCCCAGTGGACTGGCTGCATCTGATCCGACTCCAAACAAAAGCTTCCTGAGCCAGAGCCAGGCCAGGGCCCTGGAGGTGAGCAGTGCCAGCTGATGCCTTTGAGCTCAGATTCTCCACTTGTGCAGCGTGTTTCAGCCTGGGGCTGAAATAAGCATCTATTACCAGCACCTTCATTTCCCGGAGAAGGGGACCCGGGGACTAGAGAGAGGACTAGACTTGCCCAGGGCCACACGCCACATCTGCTAGAACTTGAAATCTCATCTTCCGACCCCTAGGTCAGAAACTTATTTTGGGGGGTCCATCCATCCATTGAGTCACCGAACAAATATTAAATGCCCGCCATGTGCCAGGCATGTGTTCAGATCCCAGGAAGCTTTCCCTGAGTCTGGAGGCTTTGTTTTCAGGTTTCCCCACAGAGGCGAAATGTGGGACTCTGCCTGTTTGGACCTGGCTATGTTCTGTCAGGACAAATCATACCTGACATCAGCAGGCACTACAACTCCCCTCCTCCCTCCTGCACATACCTCTCTCTCTTTCAACCACATACACACATAGACACACACACACACACACTCACTCACCCACACTCCAGCCACCCTCAAGCACACTGAGCACCCAAAGGCAGCTCTGCTACATTATTGGACCATCCCCTCCTTTCCATGTAATTCTAAGTGCCGGGGTTTGAATCTTGGTTCCACTACTGCCAGCTGGGGGACCCTCTGTGCCTCAGTGACCGCATGTGTAAAATGGGGATGATACTAATAATCCCCTAGATAGGACTGAATAGGATACACGTGCAAAGTGTTTAGCACAGTGCCTAGTACATAGTGTTCAAAAACCGCTTGCTGCTATTATTATTTTATTTTTATTATTATCAGTCTGATAGGGAGTGACCCAAAGAGGGCTAATGGGGCATGAGAATAGAGAAATCTCCAGCCCTAGCCTTGGCCAGCTTTGTTCCAAAGACGCGATTCCAAAATCAGGGTGGGAGCCACTCCTTTCTGCCCCCTTCTTATCCCCACACGCCCCCAAGCCCCATGACAGCTTCAAAGCGCAGTTGCAGGCTCCTTTCTCTCCCTCCCCTGGAGAGAGTTCAGGGCAAGAAGCAGAGGACAGTGACCCTGGCCCCGGGCAGTCAGCCCAGGGACGGACAGTCAGCCCAGGGACGACTGAGCATCAGTCACTTACAGAGAAGGAGAGCCCTCCGTCTCCCAGGCCACGCCCACCTCTCTCAACCCCAGCACAGCCTTGAGGGGAAGGCGGGGGATGGAGTCTCAGAAACAAATGGAGACACCGGAAGAGACCAGGCTGCTTTGGGTCCCTCTGGGTTTGCTCTGCGTCTTCGAGGGAGCATCAGGGTCACTTCTGGCCCAGAGCCGGAGCTCAGGAAAGCCGGGAGGACAGCATGCAGGAGGACGCGAGGGGACCAGCGCTGCCCCCCTCTCCGAGGTTCCTCACTCTTGCTCTCTTGAGATTGGGGGGTGGGGGGTGAGAAGGAGACCCTCAGGACAATAGCCTCAGACTTCTACCAGTGCTATTTGTGAAACACTTACATAGCCTTTCATTTCCCCAGGGATCCTTGGAAATAAATGTGGCAGATATAACTAACCCCATTTAATAGATAAATATGTTGAGGCTCAGAGATGCTAAATAGCTTGCCCAAGGTCATGAGTAAGTGGTGCTGCCAGGATTCAAATCCACCAATGCTGATTCCTAGTCAAGCACACTTGCCCTCCACCACCCTGCCCTGCCCCTGGGCCAAGCGGTCAGTTCTCCACTTCCCCAGGTAGGCAGCTGAGGGGCTCAGGAACTGACCCCCATCCCACGCCCAGGGAGGGAGGTAAGCAACTTGACTTACCCACTCAGACTGTAGCTGGGATTAGAACCTGACCTGGGGAAACCTGACAGGTGTTTCTTGGACTTCTGACATGATAATCAGCGGTCAGGTAAGGACTGAGAAAGGGAAGAACGGGGCGACCCTGGGAATAAGTTGAAGGTCAGGAGCCCCAATCTGAGCGCCAGGTTTGCCCACTTCTGACTTAGCCCTGCAGCTTAGCTTGCATTCATGCATTCATGCATTCATTCGTTTATTCATTCCAAGTGTTTACTCGGTACCTGATGCTGTGCTAACAGCTGCCCTTTCAGGAGCTCAGAACTGGGTGCTTGGGGGACCTTCATGCACACAGCCAAGGCTAAATGCCCTCAGAACTGTAGGAGCGCAGGAAGGAGGCACTGATTCTGCTCTTATCCACCCCAGAGCCCCCCCAGCTACTGCTTCTGTGCTTCATTCCAGTTTTAGAAAGATCCCGCCACTCAGGTGGCCAGGCTGAGGGTCAGCAGCCCAGGTGTGCAGCGAGCAGGAAGTGATGTTCCCGCAGCCCTGTGACCAATCCACTGGCCCCAAGGCACCCCACGTGCGTCTTCAGCCAGGACCCTCATGTGCACGGATGGCCCCCAAGGCTTATGTCTCTCAGCAGGCTTGGCTTTTCTTCACAGGCAGCTGGAAGGGTGCCCTGGGCAGGGCCCTTTGCATGCTCCATCCACACTCCCCAACCCAGGAGCTCCTGTTTCCCTGACACCGCCTCCTGAGGGACCTGACCTCACTCTCTGCAGCTCATTCCACCAGGCCTGCTCAGCCGCTGCTTCCCAGCTGCCCTCACGCACGTGGGTCTTCCCAAGCCTCAAAAGCCCACTTTTCCCTTCCAGCCCAGGCTCAGCTCAGTCCAAAAATCACATGTTGAGGGAATTCCCTGGCGGTTCAGTCGTTAGGACTCTGTACTTCCACTGCAGGGGGCACGGGTTCGATCCATGGTCAGGAAACTAAGAGCCCCCAAGCCGCGCAGCTCAACCCAAAAAAAAAAAAAAATCATATGTTGAATGTCCACCCTGTGACAGGTCCCATAATGTCACACAGTAGCAAGAACAACGTGTTTAAGACTGTTTGTCCTCAGAGGGGTTCTGGTTCGGAAGGAGTTACACAAGTGTGACAATGAGCTAGTCTATCCGGAGGGCAATATTGGGCTCAAAGAAGGGCACAGGTCCATCCTGGGGTGGAGGTGACACTGAGGGGTGGGTAGGAGGGAGCTCCAGACAGAGGAAGTGGCATTTGCAAGTGTAGGAAATAGCATCGTGATGCAGGAACTAATAAGAGCTTTGTGTAGGAGACGAGGCTGGTGAGGCGGGTGGAAGCTGGGCTATGCCCTCACATGCCAGGTTCAAGAGCTTGGCCTGAATCCTTCCAGGAATAGCCAGTTTTCTTGAATGCACAGCACTCGTTCACAGAGATTCACCTCCAACCTCACCTTCTCCAGGGAGCCTTCTCTGACTTCTCCAGGTGAACCATTTTCCTGCCCATGCTTTCTGAATGATGAGTTTCTACCTCTCTTACAGCACTTACCACATTGCTTTAAGTTTTTGTTTAAACAGCTGTTTCCACCACCAGGCTGGACACTGAGAATAGTTTTCTATTCCATTTTAGATCCCCAGAAACTGGCAGAGGACCTGACATACTTAGGTGCTTCTTCAGTATTTTATGGATGAATGAATGAGAGCAAATTGAAGTCAAATGATCTCCTCATTCCCTCTACCCTGCTCTCTGCCTCTATTCTGAATCCTCAGTTTAAATAATAAATGTTGATTTATATCTGTATTTATCTGTTTTCTCGTCTGTATAATGGGAATAATAATACTCTATGGATTGTTGCAAGGAGTAAATGATATCAGTGAAAGTGCTTTAAGACACAGCTCAGCACATGGTAAGCACCCTGCAAATGTTAGTTTCCCTTCTCTTTCATTCAGCTCATATTTATTAATCACCTGCTATGTGCCAGGGGCTGTTCTAGGCACTGGGTTCACAGCAATAAGGAAAACAAACTCCCTATCTTCACAGAATACACTTCTAATTGGGTGAGATAGATAATAAATAAACAAGCAAATACATAGTATTCCAGACGGAGATAAGAGCCCCGGAGAAAAAGAAGGCAGAATAAAAAGGACGGGGTATCAGGAGTCGGGGAGGGGGTCGCTCTTTTCTATGAGGTGGTCAGGAAACCTCATTGGTTAGATGACAGCACAGCAGAGACTGGAAGCGGCCAAACAATGTTCCAGGAGGGAGGGGGGATTGCAGGAAGGGCGAGGAGGCCAGCGTGGCTGGAGCAGAGCACGCCGGGAGACGTGGCACAGCTGGCAGGGACCTGGTCAGGTAGGGCTGGACAAGACTAGAATTTTCATTCTGAACAGGATGGGAAGCCGTTGGAGGCCTTTGAGCAGCAGAGTGGTGGGATCTGCCTATCATTTTAGATGGAGTTCCTGGCTGAGGGGTTGACAACAGACTGAAAAGGAAAAGGGTGGAGAAGCAGGACAATGGGTTAGGAGGCTTTTACTATAACCCAGGCAAGAGACAATGGAGACACGGACCAGGGTGGGCACGGTGGTGACAAGGTTGGCCCGACGAGGTTTCTGAATTCGTGGATGTCGAGTGCAAGAGAAAGAGAGGGGCCAGGATGACCTCGAGGTATTTTTCCTGAGCACCTGGGAGTACGGATTCGTCCTGCACTGGGTAGAGAAGGCGCCTCCCACATGCTAGGTGTGCAGAGGCAGAGAGAGCAAAAGCACGTTCTCAAAATGCTCGTGCACACATCGGGCAGGGCGAGAATTACACGTGGAACAGGACATAGCAATCTATGAAAGAATAAACTAAATGAAGCCAAATGCTAGCATGGCCCAGACAAGAAAGGTTATGGCTGGCCAGGAAGGGGGGCAATTGTGTTGGCTCAGGCTCTGAAACTGCGCTCTTTGAAAGCCACCTTCTCACGGAATCCAGTGGCCTTGTCTTGACCTCATTTCCCTTTAACTCGGTGTCCCATCTGACCCTAGGATCCACCCTGTTCGGTGCGGCCCGCCCCCCACCGCTGCTCCAGTTCACTGCGAACAGGGGTGTCCACCAAAGGCCACTCCGAACCTTCACGATACTCTCTGGTTCCGAGAGGGGCACACACGTGCTCATGCACACACGAATGTTTGCACACACACACGTGCACACGCACACGTGTGCGTGCACACCTGTGCATGATCCGTGAGAGGGATCGACTCTCAAATCTACCTCTAGAGCTGACCACGCTCCCTAGGACGTTCCTCTCAGCTGGATGTTTCCTTTGGATGTCCGGTTGTCACCCCATGCCAAGCTGTGCTCAGTACCCACCCTCCATCAGTTTTTCACGCAGCCTTGCTCCTTTCTGCCAGTGGCATCATGGTTGTCCCGACACCCTGGCTCCAAGGCCTAGATTCATCATTGCCTTCTTCCTCCACCCATCCTTTATCCATTAAGTCATTAAGCCCCATCCCTATGTTCTCGGAGATGTTCCCTTATATCCCATGACTGAATTCCTGCAACACTGTGGTCCTGCTTCTAGCTTCCCTGCCTGGTTCATCCTCCCAGAGGCCACTACCTGATGGATCCAACTAAAGCATGACCCTTACTATTCCACTTCTCTGGGCTCTCATGCCTGGCAAGACAGAGCTCCAATTCCTCAGCCCCGTGTTCACTCCTCCCTGTAATCACAACTCCCTCCTAACTCTTACTGGGACCCAGTACTCCACCTGCGGCAGGTGGTGGAAGAAGTTAGCGACTCCACTCATGTGCTCCTGGAATCTCACGACAGCCTTGCATGATATTCCCTCACCGTATTCACTTGCGGATGAAGAAATGGATTCTTAGTAAGAGTGACATCCTGGAAGCCACAGAGCTGGTGAGTAGCTGACGCAGGATTGATGCTCAGGCCTTTTTACTTTAAAGCCCATGCCTTTTCCATCCTAACCACACTGTGTCCTAGACATGCACTAATCTTTCCATGAGGAGAGCTGGCTCTTGTTTTCTTGCTCACTCACAGTGCCTGGCCATGCCACCTCTCCGCCCACCCTTTCCCCTCCCCTTTATCCTTCATCCTCGTGGCCCAGCTCCCAAGCCTCTTTCTCCATCCAGTCCCACATCTCCCAGCCTCCCTACTCAGCTCGGATTTCTCCTTCCTTTTCATGCCTACATTGGTTCTTTTCTGGACTTCTCCGCTGGCCACCTGAGTAGAGAATGTCTCCAAGGTGACAGTCAGCTCATATGAGGGGGAGGGAGCTTATCTCAGACTTCCGAATATCCCACAGTTCTGTTAGGGCCCAAAGGAGATGGTCCATAAATATTTGTGGAAATGAAAATAATGAAAATACAATAACAACTAGTTCCTTAACAGGGATATTCAAAACAACTTCAAGCAAGAATCATATGTATTTCGGTTTAACGTCTTAATTTCCTCCAATTAACATGGAAATTATTGTCTGAAATTACAAGTTAAGTGGGATAGTAATGTTAGGAAGCTTTGTTATTTAAGAAAAATATTATTACAACGTTAATGGCGGTGAACTACAGAGTTCAGCTCAGGAGACAACTTCCTTCCTTAACAAACAGTTTCCACTGCTCAAAATATTCTGTAACATTCTGAGTTTTTTCCTCCCTCCATCAATGTCTGGGGAAATGAGATTAACAGTAATATCCTCAGCCATTTTGAAGACATTTCAGTAAGAAGGTTAGAGGGAGAAGGGAGATGTTGTATTTCCCCAGGGATAGTGTGTATATGTGTGTGTGTGCATGTGTGCATGTGTGTGTATGTGTATGTGTGTAGGTATGTGTGTGTATGTGTGTGTGTCTGTATGTGAGTATATGTGTGTATGTGTGCATTTGTGTGTATGTGTATGTGTTTGTATGTGTGTGCATGTGTGTGTATGTGCGTGCGTGTACCTGTGCATTTGTGTGTACGTGTGCGTGTATGTGCGTGTGTATGTGTGTATGTGTATGCGCGTGCGTATGTGTGTATGCGTATATGTATGGGTGCATGTGTGTATGTGTATGTGTGTGCGCGTGTGTGTGCGTGTGTGCGTGTGTGTATTGTGTGCACGCGTGTGCATGTGTGTATATGTGCATACGTATGCGTGTATATATGAGTATATGTGTGTATGTGTGTGCATGTGTGTATGTGTGTGTACGTGCGTATTTGTGTGTATGTGTGCATGTGTATGTGTGTACATATGTGTGTATGTATGTATGTGTGCGCGTGTGCATGTGTGTGCGTGTGTATTGTGTGCATGTGTGTGTGTATGTGTGTATATGTGCATATGTGTATGTGTGTATGTATGCGTGTGTATATGAGTATATGTGTGTATGTGTGTGCACGTGTGTATGTGTGTGTACGTGCGTATTTGTGTGTATGTGTATGTGTGTACATATGTGTGTATGTATGTGTGCGCGTGTGTATGTGCATGTGTGTGCGTGTGTATTGTGTGCATGTGTGTGTACGCATGTGCGTGTGTGTATGTATGTATGTGTGCGTGCATGTGTATGTGTATATGCGTGCGTGTGTATGTGCATGTGTGCGTGCAGGTGTGTATGTGTGTGTGTGTGTGTATTGTGTGCACGTGTGTGTGTATTACAACTACTCTGACAAAAGCTAACTTCCACATGAGGCTGATCGTTGGTAAGGCCTGATTCTTCCCAAAATTTAAAGAGAAAAGATTTGCAGAAGACAAAAGACCCAGAGGGTGAGAGGCAGAGTCTTGCAGACACAAGGCCAGAGGCGTTCCTCCATGAGGACAAAGAGCAACGAAATGAACTTTTGAAAAGGGAATTTCTCTTCCCCAGAAAGAAATTCAAGGAACACCTAACACCTGGGTGAGCTCCCCAGGGACAGACGGCCCGTCTCCACCCACGTCTCCACCCTCCCTGGAAGAGCGCTCACAACGAGGACACACAGGGAGGGACAGCGACATTTCCCTCACTTGCCCGGATAGCCACCTGCCCGGATAGCCACCTGCCCACTTACAACACATGGCGCTGGCCTAAAAAAAAGTTAAAATTTGTTTTTGTAATTAGGCACTCAAAAGCATATGGCAAAGAAGGCAAAGAATTTAAGCAGCATAAAATGTTAAGTATGAAAAGCTAAGTATTTCTCCTACTTCTGACCCTGGATCCCGGTTCTGCCACCCCACGGCCAGAGGAAATTACTGTCACAATTTTTGCGCCTCCCTCCCAGGGATGTTCTGTGCACGTGCAAACGTGTATCTTTTTGACATGCATAGCAGGGTGCTCTACACTGCTGCTCTGCACCTTGCTTGTTCCCTTCGGTGTTGGCCTGTAAATAGCTTAGGTGGTCCACGGTGACTGCCCCCCCCCTCCCCAAAGCAAGCCTGGTAACACCCTCAGTCTGCCCCGCTCTCTGGGTTCTGGTTCACCCTGGACCTCTTCCCTGCTTCCACAGTTCACACGCACATCAAGAGTTGATACTGTCCCCAGTCTCGAGCTGCTGTATTTCCTCTCTTTCAGGGCAAGCACTTGTTCGGTATAAAGTAGCCTGGACTTAGGTCTGAGAGAACCCCCCGCCTGCCTTCTGGGACTGCAAAGTCACTGACAGACAGAAGGGAAGGAGGAAAGGAAGGGGTGACTGAAGCCAGCATCAGGGATGGAAGCCACCTTCCCAGCACGACTAGATGCTCTAAGTCCCAACGGTCTTAAACTGAGGGCTACTACGTGCCCAGCTTTGTAGTAGGATCTGGGGATTCGAAAATGAAGCCTGCCTTGGGAGGATACCGTGGCAGTGCCCGCAGGATCCAGAATGAACGTTACTACCAGAAAGGGTTCCTTGAAACTGAACCGGCTGGGGTCAGCCTCTCACCCCCACCCATTCCTGAACACGCACCAAAGAGGACCTGGTGGGAGCTGGCACTCACTCATCTCATGCAATCGCCACCGCCTCCACCAAAGAGACTGTCATTAAAGCTTTGTCCCGGGCTCTCTGATTTACATGTACAAATAATCGCTGTCAGGGGCACGAGCCCCGGAGAGCAATAATAGATTCTGGCGGTAGCAGATGCAGATGCAGGAAATAAAAACAAAAATGAAACACACCAGCGTGGCAGAACGCAGTGCTGAGAGAAATCCTAGGGGGGAGAAAAGCCTGTCGGGGAGGCGGGCTGGAGGGTGGCTATCAGATCAAGTATTGATTGGTTAGCCTTCTGTAAAAGCCAGCCTAGGATTCTTTTTTAAAAATTGTGGTCACATATACAACATAAAATATGCCATTTTAGCCAGTTTTAGGTGTACAATGCAGTGGCATTAATTATTTTCACACTGTTGTGCAACCATCACCACTATCTGTTACCCATACTTTTCCATCATCCCAGACAGAAACTCTGTAGCGTTTTTTAAGCAATAACTCCCCAGCCCCGTGACCCCTCAGCCCCTGGTCACCTCTAATCTGCTTTCTGCCTTTACAAATTTGCCTATTCGAGATAATTCATAAAAGTGGATTCATTTAACGTTTGTCCTTTTGTGTCTGGCTTTTTTCACTTGGCATAATGATTTCAAGGTTCATCCATGTTGTAGCAGAATCAGAACTTCGTTTCTATGGCTGAATACTATCCCCCTGTACCCTGTAGGTACATACTGCATCTTGTTTGTCCATTCATCTGTTGATGGCCACTGGGTTGCTTTCACCTTTTGGTCATTGTGA
Organism: Balaenoptera borealis; assembly: GCF_965194805.1. Classification (NCBI taxonomy): domain Eukaryota; kingdom Metazoa; phylum Chordata; class Mammalia; order Artiodactyla; family Balaenopteridae; genus Balaenoptera; species Balaenoptera borealis. The sequence goes on along the minus strand of NC_138868.1, from coordinate 103,826,253 downwards.
ATAACGCTGCTGTGAATATGGGTCTACAAACTGTGTTAAGAGTCTCAGTGGTCAGTTCTTTTGGGTGTATCCCTGGGGGTGGGATTGCTGGGACATGTAGCAACTCTATGTTGAGCTTTTTGAGGAACTGCCATATTGTTTTTCATAGTGGCTAGTCTAAGACTTGAGAGGGTGACTCGGTCCTGCTCTAGGAGGTGGCGTTCCGAGTACCTCGGTCCTAGGAGACTGCACAGTCGTCTCAGGCCTGGCCAGGGTGAGAAGAAGGAGAAGAGTCCAGAGCTGCAAGGCTTCAGAGCAGTGCCTGGTCGGCCTGGCCCTCCAAGCCACTCCCCGGGTGCCCAGCCAGTTCCTAGTGGAGGGCCCACTGTAACCCCCCAGTGTGGGGGGCAGGGCATCTTAGGGTCCCACCTGCCTCCTGCTCTACGTTGAGAAAGTGAGGCCCAGAGAGCTGCCAACACCTGGCCTGAGTGCACTTGTTCTTCCTGCTGTACCAGCTGCCAGCGCCGGGTGGGGGTCTTTGGTCTTGGGTCTCAGTCCTGGGTCCTGGGTCCGGCTCCGCTCCCTCTCAGAGACTCCTTCTCCCAGCAGTGTCCCCTGGTTAACTCCTGTGTGCCCTTCTAGGCTCGGCTCAGGTGTTACCACCCCCGGTGAAGCCCCCATCTCCTCAGTGGAGCTGGGTACCCTCCTCTGGGCTTCTCGGCACCTCAGAAATTCACTGTCAAGGCTGTCATCGCACACTCATTGATGTTTTCAGCTTACTGATGTGTCTCCCCCATCGTACTGTGAGAATCTTGTGGGCAGAGAAGGAGCATTTTATCTGTGCATCCCCAGGACAAACAAGGCTTGGTGCCTAGTGTTTGCTGAATGAATGAATGAATGAATGAAAGTAAATAAATGAATGAACTGCATGCTCTTTGTAACCATACTGCCTGAGGAATGTTTACTGACTGACTGAATGAGTGAGCGGATGAATGAATGATATCCCCAGGACTGAGTGAGCCTGTGAAGCAGACTCTTGGCTCACAGCCAAGCCCTCACTCATGTATTCATTCATTTATTCCGATCACTGCTAAGTGACAGACTCTATTAGGTACTGGGGTTCAGATGCAAATAATGCTCAGCCTCGGTCAGCAGGAAGCCCACAGAAGAGTAGAAGGAGACCAAGGTACACAAGCAGTGAGCTTCAAGCGACTCCATTTCCCCCAAAGCACACAAGGACTTCCATCATATCAGAAACCAAATCGGGGCCTTCTTGGCTCCACCAGTTGCTGGCACAGCTGCCTGCGGGAGGGGCGATAGCATGCTGCACACCTGTCCGCGCGCTCTGGGGATGCCGGGGCCGGAGAATTAACGACCAGGAGGATTTGGGGAGCTCCCAGAACCCAGCCCAGCTCACATCAGAGACCTCATTCCCCTTTAGGGATTCATTCGCACTGCACAGCTGGTTAATTTTTCATCAAGGGGTGGGGGAGAAACACAACATCCTATCCATTTTATTTATTTATTATCTTTTTTTAATAAATTGATTTGTTTTGTTTATTTTTATTTTTGGCTGCGTTGGGTCTTCCTTGCTGCACGCAGGCTTTCCCTAGTTGCGGCGAGCGGGGGTTACTCTTCATTGCGGTGCGTGGGCTTCTCATGGCGGTGGCTTCTCTTGTTGCAGAGCATGGGCTCTAGGCGCGCGGGCTTCAGTAGTTGTGGCACGTAGGCTCAGTAGTTGTGGCTCGCGGGCTTTAGAGCGCAGGCTCAGTAGTTGTGGTGCACGGGCTTAGTTGCTCCGTGGCATGTGGGATCTTCCCGGACCAGGGCTCGAACCCACGCCCTCTGCATTGGCAGGCAGATTTCTTAACCACTGCGCCACCAGGGAAGCCCCATTTTATTTTTTAGATGAAATAGGGACAGATTGTGGTTGCCAGGCAAGACCCAGCCCTCGCAGGGCATGTACTGCTGCTGTGGGCTGATTAATGGTTATTGGGCAAAGGATAAAGCATCCAGACGGCACAGGCCTCCGGTGAAGGTGCTTACACATTTAATGAGCACCGCGTGGCACGCTAGTGGTAAGCAGCAATTTTTTTAAGTGATTTAAGGTCCTAGTCTTCCGTCCCCCCTTCATCTCCTCTCCCATTAGGACCTGGTCAGGAGAACTCCGTGCTCTGGCTGGGGTGACCCTTGTTTTGTTTCTTCATGAGTACCCCCTTCTCCCACGGAGCCTCCGACTGCAGCACCAGGGGCAAAAGTTTCTGCTCAAATCTGACCCAGAACCCAAAGCTCGGAGCTGAGAATGGAGTCTCAGTTTGCTCATCCAGAAGATGGGAAAGGGAAGAATAAGAAAATGGCTTTATATGTAACTAAGATTGGAGGTAGCAAAGGGCTTTCATGCCCATTATCTCACTTAATTCTCATTCAGAGTATTTACTGGCTGCCTACCAGGTGCCCCAAATTCGAGGTGACCCCAGCAGGTCTGTGGAACAGGTATCATCACCCCCATTTCAGAGAAAAGGAAGCTGAAGGACCAAGTTGCGGTATCTGCCCAGATCACACGGTGGGCCGGTGGCCGAGGTGGGCAGAAAGCTGGCGAAGAGGAGATGCTCTTTCCTTCCCTGCTTCCCTGGCGTGGGCTCGCTCCTCTGCGGGGGTCTCCCAGCCGGCAGCTGAGATGACTTCCCTGGTCAACAGGGCCCCTGGTGGCTACGGACATGGCTTGAAGAGCTGAGCGTCCCGAATCCGTGTCCATTCTCCGGAGATGTTCACACCCTGGGCCACTGGGAGAGATTGTTTCAGGTCCGCAAAAAGGTAAAAAGCACCTGCTGTGTGCCTGGCACCGTGCTACGTGTTCCATGTTCTGTGTGAGACAATAGCCATGGTCCCCTTTCCCAAGAAGAAGGCAATTTTACTGTTGAGACAAAAATCTCAAATGACTGATAGAGGGTGCCTGTTAAAGAACAAACACCAGCGCTTCTCCACCTTTATGATTCTTATGAATCACCTGGGGATCTCCATAAAATGCAGATTCAGTGGGTCTGGGCTGGGAGCTGAGACGGGCGGAGGCATTTCTAACAACCTCCCAGATGACACTGGTGCAGCTGGTCCTCAGGCCACACTTTGAGTAGCAAGGCTTTGGATGGTCCATATCCTGACAGGTCAGAGGAGCTCGGGTGGTCAGCTTCCTGGAGGAGATGCACTGATGCCCTGTTCCCAGGAGGGGAGGGACACAGGCAAGACAGAAGGAAAACGGCTACTGCCAACTTCAGTAGAGATTCTGGGGACCGAGGGATTACGGGGACACAGAAAAGGGCTCCTTGTGGCCTGGTAGAACACACACCCAGCTGGGATTGGAGGCAGGGTAACCAGTCCCAACCATGGGACCATGGGCTGCTGGCTACCTCAATCTGGCCCTCATGTTCCTCCTCTACAAAGGGAAAGTTCATCGGTTCCCAACCTGGGCAGCACATTAGAACATCTGGAGAGCTTTTAAAATAAAACAACACCTGGAATCCTTCCCTAGAGGTTTTTATGTAGTGGTCTGGGGTAGGGCTCAGGCCCAGGTCATTTTAAAAAGCTCCCCGGTGATTCTAAGGGGCAGCCTGGGTGGAGACCATTGCACTGGGTGACCTCAAAGGTCCCTCCTAACCTCCTCATGTTTACATTTGGACAGAAAGCACCAGGACTCCCAGCTTCTGTTCCTGGGCATGTGGCCTGGAGCAAAAAAAAAAAAAAAAAAAAACAGTATTAGAGAAATCCTCAGAAAAGCTTCAGCACAATGCCAGAAATCTGAGCATTCTCTGGTGGAGGCCAGGTGGAGGGGTTGTCCTGCCCATATGGTTCCCATTAATCCCAGGGCATGTTTCACATCCCTGGCAGGTACTTGGACCTGGGAGCAGCCCCCTGGGTGGCCCTCGGCAGGGGCTTTTCAAGCCAAGCCCTGCTGACAGGCCACAGGGCTCTGTGGGGCCCTCCTGGCTTCCAAGTCACTTGTCCCCTCCTGGGGGCAGAATCCCGGGCAAATTAGAAACCAAAGAAGGCAGATGCAGAAGCCCTGGCAGTCTGTCACAAAGCATGAAGGCCTTCAATAAATTCTGCAGCTCAGCAGCTGTCGAGAAGACACAAGAGGAAGGAGATTTGTTTGTTCCCCAGAAGACTGGGTCTTCAGGAATTTCTAGCCCCTGTCCTTACCCCACCCACTTAGCTGGGAACTAGCCCAAAGCCACGTGTTGCTGTCTGCCTAAAGAGTCCAAGGCTTTGGAGGGAGTGGGGAGGAAGTGACCACCCCATCTGGTGAGGCCCTGAGGACCCCTTCCTCCCTGCCAACACAGGTGGAGGAGTCGGCCTCTGTTTCCAGAAGGACTCCAGAGTATTTGGCTGCTAACACATCCTCTCCCCAGGCTGCAGCCATGACAGCTCTGTGCGGGGGACTGGTCTTGGCCAAGTCGCCCCACCAGGCCCAGAGATGCTAAGTCAGGTTGGTGGAGCTGGGAGTGGGTGAGCAGCCTGGATAGAGACTTTCTAGGCTGAGCCCGACCTGAATCCTCCCCAAAGGGATGCAGCTTCTCCTCTTCCCACCGACCACTTCCTAAATGGCACAGCGTGTGGTTTGGTCTGAACCCTGAGGACAGACAGCCCTGGAGCGGAGTCCCCATGCCACCGCGTACTAGCTACGTGACCTTGGGCAAGCTAACAAACCTCTTTGTGCCTCAGTTTTCTCATCTACAAAATGGGATAATAAAATGTGCACTTCAAAATGTGATGGTGAGGATTAATGTGGTAAGATTGTTAATAGCGAGGGTGAGAAAGGCCCGCGTCAAAGAGGGTCTCCCTATCCCCAGGTGGCAAGTTCCTGGGCACCAGGGAACTCAGAAGGGCCTGCTCTTGTGAGCTGGAGGAGGGCACCCACGTGCAGCATGTACTTTCCAGGATGAAAGCATCGGTGACACTGTCCCTCTCAGGAAGGGACAAGAAGAACGTCCAGCCATACCCTGCCTGACACTTACAATATGCGCTGTCCCTCTCTGCGCATTCTGGCCAAATCACCCCTGGGAAAGTCTGGCCAAACAGCATTGCCAGTCCCTGGAGCAGGAAAGGGCCAAGGGCCCCCTGCAGATGTCCCTCCCAGAGGGAACCTGAGGCCAGGTTCACAGGGAACTGCAGGGGAGAGAGGAAGGAAAGCCACACTGCAAAGCACTGCCCAGGCCCTTATGCATCTGGCCGGCCGGGTACCCAGCTGGGAGGCCCGGGAGGCTGACACCAGAGCACCCCCAGCCCCAGGGGCCAGCAGGGGGCAGAGGGGGGACCCGCTCCCAGAACCTCAGCGGGCAGCAAGAGGTGGCAGAGTCGGTCAGCACCCACCAGTACCTGGGACACAATTCTTTTATGAAGTCTGGTGAACTTTACTTTGAAGGAATTGAGTCCAAATCCATTTTTACACAAAATTGCAGTTTGGGGGGAGGAATTTCTATTTCAGAAGGACTCTTTTCTTTACAAAATTGTTTACCGTGAAACTTTTCAATGACAGCTTCCTAATTCCTTTAGGATATTACATGATTTTTACAAAACCCAGCTGACGCACAAAGTTTTCAGGACTTCCAATTTGTGAAACACTAAAGTTTCTTTCAGGCGCCAACTCTGCATTTTTAACCCACCTGTAAGCATCAGTGTCCTGCCCCAAGTTCTACTCTTCACCCTTCCTCTATTCCTCCCATGTCTCCCCAGTTCCACCCATCATTAACTGAGTGTGTACTGTGTGCCCAGCACTGGGATGGGGGCTTGTCTAATGGTCCCTCATTAATCCTCATGACAAGACCCTCACCACGCCCCATCCCTCATTCGTGGCACACCCAGGACCCATGGGATGCTGGTAAATATTTAACAACCTGCTCTCTGGAATAATACTCCCACACGGCCAATTTCAACCTACTAATGAGGGCAGAGAGGCAGAATAAGTAGCATGCCATCATACAGTATTTCCTCCATTCAGACACAGTAGGAGTAAATAACCTCAAAGGCATAGATAACAGTAAAATGTAGTAGAATGCTCAGGAGCCCATGAGTTTTGAGTATTTATTACCTTTATGTTCAATATAATTTATTTAATTTAAGCCTACACAATTTAATTTTAATAATAGCTATGTTGAACCATTGGCTTGCAAAATTCCTGAAAATTTAACGATCAGCTCTTGCAAGCTGGTACGAGCTGGCCCCAGCACGCCACTGCCTAGGACCAAACTACTGCTAAGCTGGGGCTGCTACCACTGCTTCTGCTGCATTTACTCACAGGAATAATGAGGAGGTCAAGCACAGCCTTTTAAATGCAGTCTTTCATGGGAGCCTCATTGCAAACCTATGGGCTAAGTCATTTATTATTCCCATTTTACAGATGAGGATCCAGGTGAGGCTACGCTGAAGCTTAAGAGAAGTTAAATGATGTACAGCCCAATATTAGATCAACTCTAAACTCCTCAGTCTAACTGTCAAGGCTATGAAGAGGACCACTGGGTCTTCTTTACTTCTTCAATTTCATTTCTCAACACCATTCAAGGCCCTTATCCCCAGTGGGCATCGGGAGAGAACTGGGAATCTATGGCACATTTTCTCTGTCTAGTGTGAGAGCCCTTTTCAAGGCAGAAGGGCCGCATAGGAGCACCAGCCTGGGCTCTAGCTTTGGCCCTGTCTCTGAGATACCAGTCACGCTCCCTAGGCCTTGGGGTCCGCAGCTGAAGAATGGGGGGAACAACAGACTCCATGGTCTTGATCCCCCCAAGACTTCAGGCTGCCATGGGACAGCGTGTCCGCCTAACAGCCCACTGAAAGCCCCGGGGGAAGCCTGGATTCCATTCTCTGCTACGCGGCCGGCTCACTCCCAGATGGGGCTTCTTCTACTGCTCTCAAACTAGAGCAGATCCCCACGCAGTCAGTTTCCAAGAAGAGGCGTACTGGGTACCTAGAAAGCTGGACCAATCCGTGCCCTCACAGCAGCTGGGGGACCTCGTCTGTGAAACAGCCATAAATGAGGAGTGGTCTGGGCAGATATGGGGGTGCGGGCGGGCAGAGGATCAGATGACCTCCAGAAGTCTCTGGTGTCCTGTCCCTGAGGAGGCTGGTCTTGTGGGTTTCCCGAACTAGATGGATTCCAGGCCTGGAATCCATCGTTCCCTTCATAATACAAATAATCACCAAATGCGCTCAAGCACTCGGTAGCCTGGATATTCACTCTAGCAATTCTCTGTGTGGACGGTGATTAGACCATCATTATCTTAATGCTTCTTCATTTATCTTTCTGATTAGCAACTTACCATTTTATTTGCAAAAAATAGCCTTCTGCTGGGTGGAAGCCAGCCAAGCACAGCAGCTGTCACTTTCTCTGTACTAAATCAGGCCAGGCTTAAGTTGGTTCTCTGGTGATGCTATTTCTTGTGTCTTGGCGCTAACACGCACCACTATCCATCATGGTTGTCGTTGCAGAGTACAGGCTCATTCCCAGCGGGGCTGCAGGCTGAGGGGTCACCTCTACCCAAGGAAGGGACCAGGATAAGACATCTTTCCCCTATCGACTCACCCAGGGAAGGGCTCCCAGAGCCGGACCCTCATACTGCCCTTAGGGGACAGCCCATGGGGCCACTCGCTGCTGAGTGAGGTCAGTGGTGTGTGGGAAAAAATAATAGCTGCCATCTCAAAAGCATATCATGTAAAGCGCATGAGACCCATGATGTCATTTCATTCTCAAAACAACCCTGTACCCGTGTACCATTATCATTTCCATTTACAGATGGAGAGACCAAGGCGTAGAGAGGTTACATAATTTGCGTAAGGCCCTGTGGCTTGGAAGTGGCAGAGCTGGTTTTGAACAAAATCCTTTTCCCTTTTCACCTGACCCTTCTGTTTTCCCATCTTAACCATGAACGAATCATACTGCCTTCTGATTCCTATTTCCTTCCAGAAAACGTCTTTATTGTTTTCTATCCCTGAAACACACAGGTCACGGCCCTGGTATATTGCTGATCTGACATTGTCCCTAAGAGGTCCATCCATTTACTCTACCTGGTTGTTCAGATCCTACACTTCATATTTCAATTGTTCTTGCCTCCTCCAGAGAGCAGTATACCTAGATATTCACATATATGAGGGAAGGCGGAAGCTTCATGACTCGACTCCTAAAGTCTCCAGAGAAGGTCCTTAGGTAGAGGGAACTCACTGAAGGAAGAGGTGGCTGTAATACTGTGTCATGGCTCCTGAGGTGTCATCCACTTACCCATGTGTTTTCCTGGGTAACAGATATGCCCTCACTAAGCTCTACCTATGAGACTCTAGTCTGCTCAGTCCAATGCAGTGGTCATTTGCCACATGCGGTTATTGAAATGTAAATGTAAAATTCAGTTCCTCGGTTGTACCAGCCGCATTTCAAGTGTTCAATCACTACACGTGGCTGGTGACTACCAAACTGACCAGCACAGATACAGCACGTTTCCATCATTGCCGAAAGGTCTACTGGACAGCACTAGTCTAGATAATTCAGTCCTCTAAACCCACGTGGAAGCCTTTGTAAACTAGGTTGGATACCTGTAAGGTGCAAATTTAATGGATTATGGTGAACTATTTCCCTCACGTTGGATCGTATAGCCAGCGCTTTTCAAAGTGTGGTCCCAGCATCATCTGGGAACTGGTCAGAAATGGAAATCCTCAGGCCCTATCTCAGACCTGAATCAGAGACTCTGCAGCTCGGGCAATCTGTGCTTTAACCCTCCAGGGATTCTGATGCTCACCAAACACTGGTACAGCCATCCCTCGGTATCCACTGGTGATTGGATCCAGGGCCCCCGCAGATACCAAAACCCATGGATGCTCAAGTCCTTTATATATCACAGCATAGTATTTGTATATAACCTATGCACATGTGCCCGTAAACTTTAAACCATCTCTAGAGTACTTATGATATCTAATACAACGTCAATGCCATGTAAATAGCTACTGGAGTGCAGCAAATTCGAGTTTGCTTTTTGGAAATTTCTGGATTTTGGGGGGGATGTATTTGATCAGAGGTTGGTTGAATCCATGGATGAGGAACCCGTGGATACCGAGGGCCGACTGTGTAGATAAATAATGATGCCACGTGTTCAGAGACTGCTGTGTGCCGGCCACGGCACCTACAAGTATTATCTCCCTTACCCCGGCAACGATGCTGTGAGATAAACCCCGTAGTCCCATTTCACAGATAAGGAACTGAGGTTCTGAATTGGAAGCACCTAGCCCAAGGTCACACAGCTTAAAAATTGGCAGAGGCAGTTTTCAAATCCCATTTGGTCTGACTCCAAAGCCCATGCGCTAACAGCCCCTCGTTTGGAGCTAGCAGAGAGCTCCTCCTGTCTCTGAAGATACTTGGAGATTCTCCTCATTTGACAAGCTGAACAGTGAGACCCAAGATGGGAAAAGGGATGAGGCCAAACTTCCCACGGAGCAGCCACGACAACAGCAGTATCCTGGCAACGACAGCTCCAAATGGGGAAATGTCCCAAATGGGGAAATGAGTTGGATGAGGGCAACTCAAAGGCCAGGCACCTCCCCGCCCCCATTCAGGACAGTGGTCTTTTTCTGGATCTTTCTAGTTTGGGCAGGCCAAACTCAGGCATCTTGTTTTAAGGGTACACGTGAGTTCGGAGGGCTGAATTGCTCTAAAAATAAAATTCTTCCCTGGAAAAACTGTAGATTTGCTTTTCTTAAGAGTTCAAGAAAACCTCCCGTGATTGTTGTAGGGGATTAGAGCTAGAAATTGCTGTTCTTCTTTAATCTCCGCAGTGGTCCCTAGGCTGGCAAGTTGGATTTCACGGCAAAGGAAACATGTGATTTGTTTTGTACAAAAGTCATGTTCCCCAAACATTCAACAAACATCCATTGAGCACCTATGTTATCCAGATACTTTCCCTCAGGCCATCTCATTTAATCTTCAGAACAACCGTCTAAGGGCCTGTTATTTAAGGCAGTGGCTGTTATTACCCCCATTCAACAGATGAGGAAAGACAGCCATTCATCTGGGAAGTGGTCAGTCAGAATTCAAAGCCAGGTCTGCCCATTTTGCAAGTTGTCATTCTTTACGACATACACAAGCCTACTCTGTCTGGCACTGGGGTAAATTAAAGAAGGGAATGGACTCTGGGGATCTGGGGACAAATAGAAGAAAATCTCAGGCACAGCAGCCTGATGAATATAGAAAGGGAAGGAAGTTCTATGTGACGGCAGGTCAGCCACTGGGAAGGCTTCGAAGGAATATTTCTAAAGGGATTTGTACAAATTGGGCCTGTTCTACACGTTCCTAGACTCATACTTGACCGAATCCCATGTATATATTCCAGGCTCTCAATCCTTTTCCTCCTGAGGTAGTTCTGAGCTGATTCTGGCCATCAGCTCTTATAGCCCCAGAGGGGAGGCTTGGCCCCAGAAAGTGGCCTGAGCTCCAGAGGATACTGACCCCTGGGCGACTCTGATGTGACAGTTGGGCTTGTCAGCCCTGACCAGCAAGTTCTGAGCTACCTTTAAATTGTAAGCAACCCCTGGTTCCAGAAAAGCTGTGTAGCCAGTGCCCAGGAAGCCAGTGCAGCCACTCAGATCCCCGGTTTCCTCCGGCTCCCCCTCTGTCTTAACCCTCTTGCTTGGAGACCCTCCGCCTCCTGGCCTAAGACAGAGGTCCCACCCTCTACCCTCCTGGAAAGCAAGCAGGACTGGGGAGGGGGAGAGAAGGAGCCAGGCATAATCCTTGCACCACTCAGCCACAGGTGTCCAGTCGCCCTGGCACCAGGGACAGCCAGAGTTTGCCATGCCTGTGCTGTCACTGGCTGGGCTGGGAGGGCCAAGGGGAGCCCAGGGGGACGTGTGGGGCATGTGAGCCTGTGAAACTGGTAGCCTCATCCTTGGGAGGACTGCAGCCAGGCCCTTTACCCGGAGCACTGAGTAGAAACACGCATCTCCCCCTCCTCCCCAATACTCCCTGTGACACTCACAAAGGAGTCTGCGCCAGGGCAGCCCATTTGAACTCAAATCCAGTAAGGATGTCCTAGAGATAGTTCAGTTACTCTCTAAGTTATGGAAAAAAGCTAGAGAAGACCCATCCCATTCTCTCCCTAACTTAGACTGGCTTGGGCTTGTCCTTCCCGAACATTTTTGATACTAAAGTCTGAAGGAGAACTCCCGAATGCCAGAGAGGAACTTTTTTAGGGGAGACATGGCCTCCCCTCGCCTCTGTGCAGGTGGCCTGGCCCCCTCCTCCCCCAGTCCTAATTTCCCATTCAAGATCCCGAATGCCGTTCCCCAGATGCCTGCAGGTTAAGAGGGGTGGTTATAAGCTGAGCTTCAAGCAGCCCCAGGAGTCTGGGTGCAGGTTCAGGCTGTCACGAGGTGCATATCAAAGCAGGAGTTTAAAAACTGTACTGGGAATAGTGCAATTATCTCGCTTCACCACATTTCTCAGCCCCGACTGAGGTTTAATTAAAGCCAAGTAAAAACAGAGTCGCCATTTCAGATATCACCCCCACTGCATGCTGGTTAAAAAAAAAAAAAAAAAAAAATCCTTTATCAGGGACTTAAATTTTTTTCTGTGGGTATCTTCCAGCTCAGTTGGATATTATTCCTTCATAACAGCCACTTAAAAGAAAAAATATATATATTTAATATATATGTATAAGATGAGTTAATCCCCCATAATCTCCTTGAGTTGTACCTAAAACACAGTTTCTTGTAGGTGACCTTTTCAGAAGAGGCTGTTCCTATGGCAACCCGCATTGTTTGATTCAGTCAAGAGAAAAATGCTGCATGGAAGTGTATTTAATTTTACTTAATTTGATGCTGTATTTAACACTTGCACAGGCTGAAAGGAGAGAGGGGCTGAAAGGCAGAGCCAGCTCACTGGGCCACGTTCACCAGCATCATATCCTGAGGGCGCCCCAGGCACCATGATGCACTCAATACCTGCTCCTGGCTCAGGGCTGAGGGAGAAGACTGAGGAATTCTGCAGGAAAAAAGAGGGACAGGGCCCACCAGGCAGCCCCTCAGATGCTGGGCCACCCGGGAGCCACTGCAGGTTGAATAAAAATGTAGCCCACGTGGGTGGCAAAGCTTTGGACCAAGAGTTAAGAGGCCTGGGTAGGGTCTTTGTTCTATTGCTCCTGTGCACGTCCTCATCTGAAACATGAGGCAACTGAGCTCTCAGGTATCTTTTAGGGCTAAGCCTGAGTCCTGTGTGCAAGTCTGGGCTCCTCAAGCAGACTCTGAACTTCACGGAAGGAGCGCTGGGCTCCGGGTAGACACGCAGTAAACGATTCATTCATTTAGTCAGACAGGAGCCCACTCCGGGGCGCACCACAGCCTGGTCCTGAGAGGTCTGGGTACAGCCTTGCCCACTGCAGGTCGCAGGCCCTGCACCTACTTCTTGCCACACAGGTGTGTCCACACTCACAGACGGGGGTCCTAAAGCAGGATAAGCAAGGGCACTTGACCAAGGTGCTACCGAAGGTGACAGGGATGGAGGCCCTAGTCCAAGCTCTCAGAGGCCCCTCCAAGCCAGGGACGTGGCCCTGCTTGGAGCAAACATGGCGACCACGAGGCGAGAGAAGGCACAGCGAGACCAAGTGTCCTCCCAGCCGCAGCCGCTCTGCCCCTGCTCCTTCTGCCTCAGCCTGAGACGGGCAGCATCCACAAACTGTACACCTACCTCTGTTCGAGTAAATTCCAACCCCACTTATTAGCTTGATGACCGCAGACAAATCGTTTAACCTTACGGGGCCCAAGTTTTCTCATCTGAAAAATAAAGGCATGGACTGGGGATATCTAAAATGACATTCTCTGCCACACAATTCTACTCTTCCATTCCCATATGCAAACAGCTAACACACATCCAGTGGTGGACAGGGTTGGCCACCGAGATCTGCAGTCACCACACAGCACTAACCCCAGCCAGTCAGCCCCTCTCCTCAGGTCTCCAGCTGAAGCACCCATAGGCCCCTCAGGCCTCCATCACAAGCCAAGCCCCGCAGTGCCACTGCCCTCAACCGCACACTGCCATGACTTTCAGGACAAATCCCATCATGCCTCAGCTTCCCGTCTACCTGAGTCGCCAGCAGGATCCTAAACCTCCCAGATCCGGCAGCACTGTGTAGACACTCAACTCCATGCTGTGTATGTCCCCCTAACCTCCCTCTCGCTCTTCCCTCCCCACGTCCTTTCACTATGCCCTCTGGAAATCCTGGTCTGCTCTGACTACCTCCTTCACTTTCTTGCTGTAAGTGAATCCTGGCGTCCCACACCAGCCCTGCCCCAGCCCCAGGATGTGTTTTCTTGGAAGCCCTTCTTCCTGGTGGAAGAAGTTATTTTTGTTTTGTTTTGTTTTGTTTTGTTTTTTAAGGAAACAATTGTTTTTAATTTTTTTTTAGTGGAAATTTCAAAACATACACAAAAGTAGAGAGTATAGTATAATAAACATTAACAATTATCAATATTTTACTAATTTTGTTCCACCTATCCCCATCTTCCTTCACACACACCCACACTTTTTTTTTTTCTTTCTGGAGTATTTTAAAAGCAAATCTCAGAAATCATGTCATTTTACATATATATGTGTGTGTGTGTGTGTGTGTGTGTGTGTGTGTGTGTGTATTTCAGTATGTAATTCTAAGTGGAAGAAGTATTGTCTCCCACATCTGATGTACTTCAGAATGGAAAGGGGGGTATGAATCTTCCTTGTTCCCCATCTGAGCTGTCTCTTTCTACTTTCAAAAACCCAAGCTCATTTGAAGAGCTCACCATCAGACCTCATGACCCCCCTACATATATAACGCTATCATTCTACCAACTTCCTGGTCATTCCCCCTCATTCATGGATGACTTCAGCACCCAGATCGCTGAGGCCTTCTCCGCTACTCTTCCCGCCATCATTGTTGGAGACTCCAACATCCATGAAGACGATCCATTCCATACCTTGGCCTCTTAGTTCCTGGACCTTCCTGGCTCCAGTGAGCTTTTGCTCTGCTCACACGGTTGTTCCCTAGACTTGGTCACACCAATTACTGAATCACCCACTAAATGTAGATTTCCAACGTCCCACTTTCTGACCATCGCCACCCTCCTTAGGGCTAGCTTTCTCTGACGCTCCCACTCCAGCAATTCTCCAACCTCATCAAGACCTTTGTTTCATTAAAAAACAAAACAAAACACTTTTTTGTCATCCGTTGCTACCACTCCCCACATGCGCCCACTTTCTTCCTTGCCCGGCTCTGATTCCACAATCCACATTCCAGCTACTCCCTTGGTCAACAGCCTGAACCTTCTAGCCGCCCTCCTTCCACTGTTCTGGTCCAGCCTCGTGTCCTAGCCACTCATTCGGGGCCTGCACCAGGGCAGCTGAACATTGCTGGAGAAAAATGACACAGATTTACTGACTAGACTTGCTACAAACATAACCACAAATCTCACTGAACACTGTCAGAAAAACCTACTACACTTCCCTAGAAAATTCAATTTCCCAATCTCCGGGGAAACTATCATACTTCCTTGTCTCCCCTCAAGTCTCCAACGCTCCCTCCCCTGTCCCGTTCTCAGCTGATGACCTTGCTGTATATTTCATAGAGAAAATAGATTTCTGTAAGATGAGAACTACCTCATCCTCCCATCGACAAGTCCTTTGTTGTATCTGCATCAGAACCCACATACACTGCCGTCCCCTCCCCCCAAATCCAGTGGAAAAAGAATCCTGGCTCCTGCGCAAGGTCAACACCTGCATTGGTCTCTGTACCCATTCTCCTGTGCCGTTCCAAACTTTTTTTTTTTTCTTTGCAACTCCTCTATTTCTTCTTGCATTACCATTTCTCCCGCTTTCCTGGGTCATTTCCATAGGCATACAAACACACCTCCTTTAAATAAATACTCCCTTGACCTCACTCCTCCCTTGACCACACTCCGTCCTCATTTTCTACTTCCCCTTGAGCTCCCTTCACAGCACATGTACTCAAAGGAGTTGTCTCTACTCAGTATCTCCACGTTCTCACTTGTGATTCTCTTCTCACTTAATAAAGCCCACTCCACTCACCGTTCCACTAATGACTAATTACCGAGATTACGAACGACTAGATCTTGCCGAAGGAAAGAGTCAGTTCTCTGTCCTCATATGGATCTCCCAGCAGCAGTTGGCACAGTTGCCCAATTGTTCCTTCTCAAAAAACTTTCTTCCCCAGGCTCCGCGACGCCTCCCTCGCGAGGTTTATCTTATGCCTCACTGGCCCTCCTTCTCCGTCTCCTTTGCTGGCATGTCCTCAGCACTCTTCCCCCCTGCGTCTTCTCTCCCCGCGTGATCTCACTGGAGCTCTCAAAACCCCTCGCACACACAGGGCTCTCAGATCTGCTTCTCCAGCTGTATCTTTCCCAGGCCCCCAGACAACTGTATTCAACCGTCCACTCAACGTCTCTGTCGAGGTGTTTAGAGGCATCCTAGACGTGGCACATTCAAACCAGATCTTTCAATTTCCCTCCTCAAATCCACACACTGCCCTCCTGCCAAGCCTTCCCCACAGAAAGTGCCCTCTCCACCCACTTGCTAAATATCTATGTGCCAGTCTTGATTCCTCCGTTCCCCTCAACCGCATCCAACTGATCAGCAAGTCCCCTCGGCTCTCCTCCCGAAGTCAATGGGAGCAGATCCACATGAATCCCACCACTGTGCTCTTTATCCACTGCCATGGCCGAGACCACGTCAACAGAGGCCCCCGCCAGGTCTCCTCGACCCACCCCCCCACCCCAGCAGCCAGACTGGTCCTTCTGCACACGGTCGGCTCCCCCCTCCCTCCCACTCACAGCCTTCCATGGCTCGCACTGCAAGTGCAGTCAGAGCCAAACGCCTGGGCATGGCCCGCTGAGCCCCTCTGCATAGCCCCGTCTGCCTCTCTGATCTCATTTCTCTTCATTCTCCCTCTCGTCTACTAGTTCCCAGGTGTGCAGGTTCAGGCCCATCCTGGCTACTTTGTTCTTCCTTTTCCTTCTCCTGGAGAGGCTCTTCCCTCCTATCTATACATGGCTGCCACTTTCTCATCCGCAAGGTTTCAATACAAATATCCCATCCTCAGAGAGCCTTCCCCAACCCCAGCCAAGGCACTCTCCTCCCGGACCTACTTCATCTTCGTCACAGCGTTTATCAGGACCTAACGTTTTCTTATTTCCATGCTTGTCCCTTGTTTATTCCCTCTTTCCCTGCCCACTTAGAATAGAGAGTCCCTCAGGGCAAGGACTCTGTCTTGTTCAGCACTCCTCCCTGCACCTACCACAAGGCCTTGCACACAGGAGGAACTTAATATTTGTTGACTGCCTGCCTGAAGGAAGCAATTTGTGGCTAGATGTAAGGGCAGAGGAACTCTGAGACCCACCGCAGAGGTGGTGAGGGCAGGCCCTGCTGTCTCACTCACCTCTGTGCCAGGACCCGACCTGCACTGCGCCCGGCTCACAGCCGGTGCACGAGGAATACATGAGATGCATAGCATCTTGGAGTTGGATGTTCTCTTAGCAGCCCTGATTAACCTTCCACCTAAAGCAGGATTTTCCGTGTATTCTGACATCCCCATGATGTCAGGTGGTCACTGAAACTTCCAAGACCCTCGAATGTTCAGTGAGGAAGCCCAGCAACTGAGAGGGTAGCCGGGCCCACTGCCCATAGAGCCTGGACTGGGGGAGGGGGGGGTACCAGTCCGCAGCCCTAGGTCAGTCCTCCTCTTTGCAGACTGCACTTTGTGGGTGTCCCCCCCCAACGCCCGTACCCCTGTTTGCACGTCCTTGCCTGTGTTCTTGGTGTCTACTTGGTTCTGGAGTTTATCAAAAAGTGAAAAAATAAAAATAAAAACCGGCCACGGTTTGGTGACGAGCTCTCTGCCGTGCACAGGTCCAGCACCACAGAGGTGATGGCGCCACATGCAGCACGACCCCCTTCTGTGTCTCATGAGGGAACAGGACCCCCTCTGGGAGCTGGGATGTCTTGTCTACTACTGCTGAACATCCCTCACCTTTCTGGGGCCAAGCACTCCCTTCCCCAGGACCCTAAGGTCACGAAGGCCACGTGGCACAGTGGTTAGGGACGTGGGTCATTCAGATCTGGGTAAGACCCGGCTTACGTGACCATGGGCAAGTTACCTGATTCTCTGAGTCTCGGCCGTGAAACGGGGATAATGGCAACACTTAGCTCAAAGGACTAGTAGAAAAGTAAATGAGGTCGTTAATGCAAGGCGCTTAGTACTGCTCTGGACACACAGGAAGCCCTCGATAAATGAGAGTTGCCAGAGGTATTAGGTCCTCCAGTTCCACCCTCTGGCCCCGGAGCCAGCGTAATGCCGCCTTCACCACTGTTGGCAGGAAGGAACTTCTCATTTGGCCCCACCCTGGTCTTACTTGGAATGGAGAAGATTCTTACTCTGCTGGTTCTGCTCTTGGGACGTGACTGACCGTGTCACAGGTGTCTCAGAGGATAAGTTCCCAGAGGAACTGGGGTAGCCATGCCTACACCCTCTTGAATCTCACAGCTTAACAAGGAGTTAAGCCCTCACCCAAGTCTTTGTTGATTATGGAAAAAAACCCCACCAAACTACGGTATGTTAGAGCTGAAAGGGCCCTCCCTGTGCCCCCCGAAAGCATCTAGTCCCACCTCCTCATTTTGCTAATTAGGAAACTAGCCCACAGGAGCCTACAAGGTCCCACAGCGAGAGCTGGAGCCTCCGAACTCAGGATGGCACCCTCCCATCTCTCCTCGCTCCCAAATTCCCTTCCGGTGTAGAGAATCACATGTAAGAGACCAGGCCACGAGGGACTTTACCCCTAAGTCTCTCCATCCAGGCCAAAGCTGAGAAACTTTTTCTTTGCACCGTTTTTCCTCACCCCTTGAGGAAGAAAGTGGCCGAAGGGGAGTCTCCAGGACAGAGGGCCGCTCAGTGCCAAGGAGGCTGGTAGCGGAGAGCCTGGGCTGGCTTCCTGCCGCGTCCCCATCCCTGGTCTTTTTTCCCATCCGCCCACCCCTCCTTTTGCATTCTCCTCTTTTCTCGTTTCGCCTGGGCTGCCTGCCTTTTCGGCTGTTTGCTTAGAAGCTGGGCTCTGTTTGCTGAGCCGTTATTCATTTTCATATTACCTGGGATATTTTCAGCTGCTCCTCTGGGTTTTTAGGAGCATTTCAAGTGGTGAGAAGCAACGTGGGCTGCAAAGGCAAACACACAACCATGACCTCTGAGCCTCGCCGGGGAGTTTGTTCATCTTATCAGTGCCTTCCTGACAAGCACAGCCACTGTCTCCTGGCCCTACGCTCAGCCTCTCACCCCGTGCTTCTGGGAGCAGGGCACGCTTTCAGAGAAACAGGCAGCTAGTTTTCTCAAATCCAAGACTGAGGCGGCAGGCTGGCTTGGGTCAATGACATGTAGGGCCTTTGGCCCTCCCTCCCCTTGCAGGATGGCCTCCCTGTGCTGTGGCCAGAACCAAGAGAGAGCATCTCAGAGGCCCTTTCATCACCCCCAGAAACAAGGAGCAGTGAGGCAGCCGGAGAAGTCGATTCCCTCTCCTCCAGCAAACGGCTTCAGGAAGGTGCTGATTCACTGCTGCTCGCCTATACACAGCAGGCCCAGTGCTGGAGACACAGGGAATATGTGGGAACGACAAAGGAAGGGAAACGCCAGGAGGAAGAAGACTGCTCCTCTGGGGGGACACTGGAGCGCTGCCCCTGGCCCCTATTTACTTGACAAGATCAAAGCCCGAGGAAGAACTCTTTAATCCTCCGCCTGGTCCAGGGTGGAACCGGGCCCGAATCCTCTACATTATGGGGGGAAGGGGAAAGACACGGGCAGTCAGAGGAACATGGGGTATAAAATCAGACCTTGACTGGGTCTTGGCCGGCCCATGTGTTAGTCCCATGACCTTGGCAAGTCAAATTTTCTGCGTCTCAGTTGTCTCAGTTATAAGCCTGGGACGACGACAGGACCTATCTCACGGTTAATGGGAACATCGGTGAGTGGTGCAGGGCTCTGTAAATGTTAGGTATTACTCATCCAGAGTCAGACATTCCATCAGCGGATCAATCACCCAAGGAGCCAGAATCAGCCACGTCGAGACAGACTCACGGAAAAACACCTGCCGCGCTCGCTTCACACCCCCGCTCTCTGAGACCCAGAGGCACCACGGCTGCCAGCTCTCACCCCCTGCCTCCAGGCTTCCATGCAATTTGTGCCAAATGTTCCAGGAGACTAGGCAAGAGGCCTGGGTTACTGGGTGTTTGTCAGCTTTAGTAAAAGGCCCTGAGTGGCTCTGGGTTTGTCATGTAGCACTGGTGGCCCATGGCCCTGCCACTCCAGGCACTAGACATCTAGAAAAGCAAGAGCAGGTTTTATCACCAGGGCAGAGGGACGAGTGGTGCATGTGTCACGGGGGACGGACAGCGGCGGCCTCCCCGTCAGCATGCCGGGCCCCTCAGGGACTCCAACTTGAGTTACCTCACCTCGGGGCTCCATGAGCCAAGTGAGTGGAGCCAGGAACAGGCTCTGGCCTGTGAGCTGGAGCAGGGCCTGCAGAGGAGATGATTCTTTAAGTAACTGGTGGGGTTTTTTTCTTGAAAAAGTCATCAAGTTACTGCTGTCTTTCGCTTAACTCTGCTAGTTTCATGATAGGACAGACATTGATGGACTAAGTAGAACTGAAACCAGAGCCTCGGGGTGCAGGGACCAAGTCTCCTCCAAAAACCAAGCAGCCCGCAGAGTGTCTCAGGCACAGGGTATGCATGGTGAGTACTGAGTGAATGAATGAATGAATGAATGAGACAGGGGAGGGGCTGAGAGCTGAGCCAGGTGTGCACTCCAGGTGCAAATGATGGGAGAAGGTCCACTCAGGAAAGGAGAACACGAAACACATATCCAGGTATTGTTCAGCATCAGAGAAGTCCAGAAAGAGAATATGAATCTCTTTACCCCTAGGACATAGTGGACAAATGGGAACGTGGTCTTAGGAGAAAGGAAGAAGCCCATTTTCTAAAAGCAGGGCAAAAGCCTGGCAGAGAAGGTGAATATATAGCCTAGAGACTGGCTAGGGCCCAGTCTGAGGGTACCAATCCTGTGGCCACTGCCATCGGGAGGACAGGGTGACAAGGCACAGAGCAGCAAAGTTATTCAAACCTCTTCCCCCCTCCAAACCCCCAGAAGTATCATCAGCCCCCTGTGAAGGCCACGGAAATCAAGTCACTGGGGGTCACCCTGGAGACCCTTCTGTTTCATCCCCAAGGCAGCTGAGGCTCAGTCTCTTTGATCCCAGCCAAGCGGGAGCCCCTGACAGGCTTGGAAAACCCATCCCCCAGGGCCTCTCAAGTCAGACGTCAGCCTCCCCAAATAGCCCGCGCCTGCCACAGACCCAGAGCCGGGTGCCCAAGTGTGGGGAGGAGAGTGGGTGCCGGTTCTGATTTCCATGTTTCTTCCCACCATCCTATTTTGGGAGATGCGAAATGCAGATAACATCGGCAGAGCCGGTCTGGGAAGGTGGGCTGGGAGCTGGGCGCCACTTGTTCCAATTTTCTCCTCAATGGAATCCCAGGCTGACGAGGCCGCACAGGCCTTCCAGACGGGTAGCAAATGGCTAACTACAAAATAAAGATTTTTCCAAGACATTAGTTGTCTCCTCCTTATTCTCTACCCCACCAACCAATTAATGAGAGTCTGGGCCACAAGTGAATGGGCGACTTTTAGCTTGGGAACACACACTGAATGATGTGATGCCAGGCATGGGGACAATTAGAAAAGCTGTCCAACAGGGGGAGAGACTGATAAATGCCACATGAAAACCAAACTTCAAACCCCCATGACTTCAGCCCAAAGTCTGGGCCTCTGAGATGACACATGGAGGGGCGTGTCACAGCAGGGTTACCAGACTCTATCCAAATAGAGCCACTTTCCTACTGCAGAGGGAGGACCACACCTGGGGTCCAGAAGCAGAGGATGCTGATGTCACTCACCTGGCTCTCAGCATCCCTCCCTGGAGAGTGCGGGGAGGGGTGGGCCGGTGCTAGCTCAGTCTTGTTCCCAAGGTTGTGCTAAATCCAGAGGAACTGATACATCCAGAAACACTGCGCTATTCAAATACTAGTGCTTAAAACCTGGGGTAGGAGCTGCTCTGGTAGACAGGTTCCTTAAGGGCCATAAAGATTGCTCATGGGGAGGGGGAATGAGCAGTGGCAATGGTGGAATATTCAGGAATGGGGGACGTTCTCATCTCTGTCACCCGTCTCGTTTACTGTTGTGTCTCTAGTGCCAACAACAATGCCCAGCACGGACGAAGCGCTCAGTAAATTAAAAAACAGATGAATGCGAGCGTGAACCCTAATCTCTAGGAGACTGTCTGTTACTCTTCCCAAGCCAATCCTTTGTGGGAACTCACCAAAACGAAAACGCGAGGACCACCACCACACCCTGCCTCCACCCCCAAGGTGTAAGACCGCCTGCATCTAAATGTCCCGGCACGCAGGCTACCAAACGCACTTGAGGAGACCTAGACCACCCCCAACCCATTCTGCTGAAGAGAGAAGTGAGTTTCCCGTCTTATTCCCAGACTCACTCTCAGCCCCAGGCTGGGCAGTGGACACCATCTACTTCCACCAAGCAAACTCACACAAGTAACCAATGGCCAAGGGGCCAAGCGGGCTTTGCCTGGAAGACTCTGTTGCCTCTCTGCAAATGCTAGCAGGCAGGTTGGATTCCCCAGCCCTGGCATTAATTGTAGCCCATGTGCTATGATTACAAAGTGGAATTAAATGACATGCCAAATTAAAGAGTTATTTTTTCTAATAATATTTTGCATAGGATGTGTTTATAACAGCATTAATTATTTACGCTGCCATACAAAGAAAGCATAAATATAGAGAGAGAGATCAGACAGTTCCTGTAGGAGAAATAAAATGAAAATTTCCATCAGGATGATGAATACCTTCGGGGTTCTTTGGGGGAACTTTGGGCTGGTGCTGGGTGGAGGTGGAGAGAGAGGGACATCTCAAGAACAAACCTGACGAACGTTATCGAGGCTTTTGAGGGAGGAATACGTTAAAAATGAAAGTGAGTACAGAATGTTTAAATATTTAATACCTGCATTAATTCCAATTCACACTTTATTTTTCCGATTAAAAATGTACAAGAATTCCCATCACTTTCATCCTCCTCCTGTGAGACACTTCGCAGTCACAGTTTCAGGGACCACCTTCAGCAGCACCCAGGTTAAAAAGGGCATGAGACGGTAGCACCGCACCACGACCACGTGGATCCCTCCCCCGCCCCCAGGCAGCTACAGTTGTTGGCCTCCGGCGCCAGAATGACTGATGGGACCAAAGCCCCTTCCTGGTCTCCTCAGCCTGTCCCAGAGAAGACCACGGAATTCTCAGAGATGACGCAGCCATGTTGTGGGTTTAAAGTGCTTGCCCGAGTGCAGACCGAGTGCAGACCTTGAGGGTAGAGGAGAAACACCACCACTGAACCGATTTCTCCTTGAAACAAGAGATTTCTGTCACAGAGAGCCCCCAACCCCCGTGCCCTCCAGGAGCTTTTATTCTAAGGCCTACCAAGCTTTATATGCATTAAATGATGTTACCGTAAGCCAGAGTTAATTTGGATGCAGGGGAGGAATAACTTCCTGAAGATTTGAAGGTCGCAGTTGAGAGTAATCTGCATCCGTGCAAGCTCCCAGCTTCAGCCCCGGCCTGCAGCCCAGCGTTAAGCTGGAGAGCAAACCCCGCTCATAATACTAACAAAACATACACCTGTGTGCCTTGAAAAGGCACTTTCCCACATCGCATTTGACCCCACGGTTCCATGAAGTTGTCAAGGGGCTGTTACAGGCCTTCATTTTACACACAGGAAACCCACGTTCCAAAAGGCCATGTGACAGGTCCAAGGTTCCCTACTCCAAATCAAAATTCTTCCCACTGTTATATCAATGCAGCTTCTCCAGCATATGGTTCCCAAGTACTCGATACAGAGGGAAAAGGGAAAACTGGACTGAGAGATGCTTTTTAAGCCCACTCCCTGACTTCTGAGCAGCAGTCGGCCTGGTGACACCTTCAGAGATGGGGACAGTGTAGGGGGAGTGACTGCTCTCTGCTCACCTAGAGGGTCCGCTGGGTCCTGGCCACCGTGTTCCTCCTGAGACTCTCGTGACCCTTAGGCCAGAGACCCTCAGAGGAGAGCTGCCGACAAAAGTTGTCTCAACATCACAGATGTAGAGAACAAACGTATGGACACCAAGGGGGGAAAGCAGCAGAGGGGGTGGTGGTGGTGGGCTGAATTGGGAGATTGGGATTGACATGTATACACTACTGTGTATAAAATGGATAACTAATAAGAACCTGCTGTATAAAAAAATAAATAAAATTCTAAAATGCAAAAAAAAGGGCTTCCCTGGTGGCACAGTAGTTGAGAATCTGCCTGCCAATGCAGGGAACACGGGTTCGAGCCCTGGTCTGGGAGGATCCCACATGCTGCGGAGCAACTGGGCCCGTGAGCCACAACTACTGAGCCTGCGCGTCTGGAGCCTGTGCTCTGCAACAAGAGAGGCCGCGATAGTGAGAGGCCCGTGCACCGTGATGGAGAGTGGCCCCCGCTTGCCGCAACTAGAGAAAGCCCTCGCACAGAAACGAAGACCCAATACAGCCATAAATAAATAAATAAATAAATAAATAATTCAAAAAAAAAAAGTTGTCTCAACATGTCTCTGACCCTCTGGGCTTTAAGTTGTCAGACACTGATGTGGTATTTTCTCCCTTCTCTCTCTCTCACAGCTCTCCACCCGCTCCCATCACTTACCACAAACTCCTGTGCAAAACACCTTCATAAATAGTGCTGATTAGCTCCTTGTTCTACTCAGACCTCTGCTCAAAGACAATGCCCTGCCCCCAGCCCCACTCCTCCTCTTGTGTCCACAAAGTGCCCGTAAATCAACAGAGAACACACACACACAGCCTCCCTCCTCCCTCCACCAGAAAGCTGAGCAGGAAATCACGCCTGTGGTGGGACCAGAGCTTATCGATCTGGTCCTTGAAGATGTTTGGGGTTGTTTGTTGTTTTTACTCCCAGATACCCGCTTGAACAGGGCCAGCCCTTTAAATGAGATGAGCAGAGCGAGAAATCATCCCAGCGGAACGTCTGGAGAGCAGAATTCCTCCTTCTCGCTTTATTCAGAAAGCCTGCTTCTGAAAGGGCACGGGGAGAGAGGCCCCAGCAGGCAGAGGGCAGGACCGGAGGAGCTCAGAAAGACTGGCTTCCGGGACAGCGCCTCTCTGCCAAGGCTCTGGGGCCAGCGTCTCCTTCCATGTGCTCCAGGGACAGGAGTGAGGTCTGCGTGGTCACAGGAGCGCACCCGCGAGCACGCGGAGATATGTCTGGCAGAGCAGCTGCTGGAGCTTCGCCAACAAGTCTACCCGCTCCTCCCAACTTCACTGGTTGTGAACTTTTCAGATGATGACGGGGGAATGGAGGTAGCAGAAAAGAAGGTAATTTAGCCAAACAAATCTGCTGATCAGGGTCCGTGCTGCGCAGGTAACAGTAACAGACACGGTGATAGCAATCACAGAGCTGACGCCTTGCAGGGATAAAACCCCTTCCTCCTAAGGGCTCTAAACAGCCTTTCTCTCACCGACATAAAAATCAAAAGAGAGGTAGGATGTTTGCAGAAGGCACACTCCTTAGATCCTAGTGCAGTGAGGAGCACCTTACAGGCGTTCTTGTTTTTTCTCGTTTCCCTCTATTCTGTCCTCATTTCCGTGTGCTAACTAAAAGGATTTAAAGCCTGTGCCCAGAGTAGGAAGAAAGCACTGAGGCCTCTCTTGCCCCCCAGCTCTTGTGTGTAGGTTGGTTTTGCTGCTGTAAGAAAAGGGGCGGAAACCCGGTAAGAAATTCTGTGGCTGTGCACGTGAATGACAGGTGCCTGCTGTATCAGGGTGTAGGATCTGGGCAGCCAGGAGGGAGGAAGGAAACAGGGGAGAGCTCTGGGCAAACTGAAGCAGGATCATCTTCGTTCATAAGCCTACTTTTATTTTTAAAAAGCTGTTACCCGAAGAACTAATACCCCCTTTCCACCTCCAGACCCTCAACCAAACCCTCCAAAAAAGCAGGCCTGTCCTGCAGTCTCTCTCTTGCAAGCATTTTACTTCCTCAGGGAGAGTGAAAGCTTCAAAAGTAAAGGAGGGCTTCCCTGGTGGCGCAGTGGTTAAGATGGGTTCGAGCCCTGGTCCGGGAAGATCCCACATGCTGCGGAGCAACTAAGCCCCTGCGCCACAACTACTGAGCCTGCGCTCCAGAGCCCACGAGCCACAATTCCTGAAGCCCACGTGCCTAGAGCCCGTGCTCTGCAACAAGAGAAGCCACCGCAGTGAGAAGCCCGCGCACCGCAACGAAGAGTAGCCTCCGCTCACCGCTACTAGAGAAAGCCCGCACGCAGCAACGAAGACCCAACACAGCCAAAAATAAGTAAATAAAATAAATAAATTATATATATAAAAAAAGTAAAGGAGATCACAATTGCTAAATGCCCTCCACACACAGTGAGACGTACCCATTCACAGGCATTTTCCTGGAAATGAGGTAAAGTGGGAAAGCAAAGGATTTGGGGTCAGGGGACCGATCAACTGTGTGACCTTGGATAAGTTGCTTAACCTCTCTGAGCCTCAGTTTTCTTCCTGCTAAAAATAGAGAACTCTTACCTCATGGGGGTTTAAGTCTCCTAAGCTAATTCTTACTGAGTTCTTGCGCATTGGCCATTGTCACATTTACCATATCATTCAATTCTCTCAAGAACCCTGTGAGAAAGGAACTATTCCTCCCTTCTGAGAGACGGGACAACTGGGCAGAGGGCTGAAGTGACCAGCCTATAGGATGGAGCCCAGGTGTTCTTCTCCATGGCCTATGCGGTGTCCACTCCACCATAGCTGTCTCCTGACGGGCAGATGAGGTCACGTCCACGCAAGGCCTTTGGAAAGTGTAAAGGCTGGAGAATGTGAGGTGTTGTTTCTGAGAGTTTGGACAGTAAAGGGAGGAGAGGGGCACTTTTCCATTTTTAAGCTTCGCCATTCGGGGTTCTCTTTCTAGACACTTGGCAGCCAGAATTTTCTCCTCCCCTTGTTCTAGAAGCACTGCCTCACTTTTTAAAGCAGTAAAACCACAGATGACCCTGGAACCTTAGGGGGCAGTTGAGGGTAGGGGTGGACCTGTGAGGGCTTCCCTCCCTCCTGAAACCTGAGACAGCCCAGCGCTGCGTCTCCACCTCTGCTCCGGCCCTCTGAGGGTCCAGGGCAAGACCCCTCCCCGTACCAGACACCAGTGTCTCCATCTGGAATGAGATAATCTGAGCAAAGCGGAGCAGCCAGCCAGGGGTGAGGTGGTGGGGGAGGACAGGAGGGCTGAGACCAGGGTTGGGGGTCTTGTCACAAGGCCCTCTGCGGTGCTGGGAACCGGTGGGAGCATCTCAGATGTTGACGAGGGACTCCAACAGAGCAAGGCCTTGGGGCTTCTTGTAGAGGCTGATGTTTGCCAGGTGGGCTTGTTCATAGGATTTGAAATAAGGGTGCCACGGTCATAAGTGTTCAGGAAGCCCTAGGTGAAACTGGGTCTTCTTGAATACTGGACTTGTTAAAATCTTTAAAATTGCAACAAGCCCTGTAACTCTTCAAGAGGGGGTGTCCAGGCAGCGTTTCCCAAGTTGGCTTGGCTTTGGCTCGGAGCTCTCCGTGCTGCAGAGCCCACTTTGGGAAGTGCTAATCCAAGGCAACTCTCCCATTTCACAGATGGGGCCAGGGGAGGATGGGAACTGATGCAGCTTCTAAAATTGGCCACCTTCCTGAATGCCCCTCATCCCCAGGGGGCTGAGAAGCCCTCCACACCTGTTTCCGAGGATTAGGGAAATGTGTCTGGCTGCAGCTGTGGTGCATGGAAGAAAGGACATCTGTCCCCTCCATTGAAGGGGGTGGGGTAGTAAACGGGATGAGGGGAGGGGAAGGAAGAACGAGTCCCCTTGAAAGTGAGAAACCACTGAACACAATAGAGGAGCAAGACAGTTGGACAGGTCACCCCAAGAACACTCTATGCCTCTACAGATCTTAGCAGGGACCATCCCGCTCACCTGTCAGGACGCCAAGTCCCAGCCCCAGGGCCCAACCCTGAAGTTATTAGGCTTACTCAGACCTACTACCCCTGATCCCAGTTTCCCCATTTGCTAATGGCGCCTTTCTAGAAATAAACTTGTGTCCAGAAACAAAGTCCTCAGAGCCCCCAAGTTCACAGTAGCTCCAGCTGTGCTCCAAGGGACCTGGGGAAGGAGCTCTGGCCTCCCTCACAGTTTCTGGAGCTGAACAGCAAGCTCAACCAGGGAGAGGAGGGAGGCGGGGAAGTGATCCTCTCTGCCCAGGAATGGAGGCGTGATGCCCCCATGCCTCCCCACCCCCAGGCAATCCATTTCCGGCCCTCAGCCTCAGTTCCTCACCCAGAAAATGGATCAAGGTCCCTGGTAGTTCCTAATCTGTCTGTTCTCTAATGAGTCTCCCTTTCTGAAAGTGTCAGGCATGGCACCAACCTGCTCAGGTTAAGGGAGTTTATTCCTAAGGGGCTTGAGAAAGGTGACCTTTCCCATCCTCTAAAAATGTGGAGAGGACTGACTATGACCCCATCTTCCCCTGTGGTCTCTGAGGGTGGGGTGAATGGGATTCCCATGGTCCTGGAGGAGCTGGATGGAAGGGTGCAGAGATGGAGGCCAGTAAAAGCCCCCTCCCCCGCCCATTAGACACCATTCCGGGACTTTCTCCTCCCAGCTCTGAGCCCAGCCAAGGCAGCTGTTGCCCAGATCCAGACAAAGACCTGATACTTCTTCCAACCAGGCCGAGCCAGGCGGTCCGTGGATGAGCGGGGGTGGGAGGGTGGCCAAGGGGCGGGGCGAGGGACAGCCAGGACCGGAAAAACGTCTGCCTGTCTTGTCCTCCTGGTCCACACCCTTTGTGCTAAGACGAGACTGGAGAGAGCCACTTTCTGTGAGGCCCAGCCTGGCCCTCGGGCAGCCTCTCCCCCTCCTGCTTTGCTCCTCAGCCACATGCCCTTGGGCTGAGCTAAGTCCAGAACCCGGCTGAGTAGGGGAATTGTTCTGAGAAAGTGGCCCGTTGGCTGGTTGCTATGGAAACCGACATACCACAGTGCTGACCCCGGAGAGGTTTTGCACACTCCCCCAGCAGGGATGCCAGCAGCTGGACTGCAGCTGTTACCTCGCAAGTGGGGGCTGGAGCCTCCGCCAGCAGTCCCTGCTGTTTGCCTGAACTAGTCCGGGCAGCAGATCCCCTGCATTTGCTCCTCCACCCCAAGTCCCCTCACAGCCTCCCCCTCCCACAGCCGGGAAGGGAGCGCTGAGTCTTCCCAGGCAGGAGGTGGTGTGGGAGGGGCAGAGCACACACCAGGGAAGCGTGGTGCATCCTTGAAGTGTAGTAGAACATCCGCCCATTGCATTTCTGGAGAAACTGAGGCCCACAGGAAAGCGGGGGTTGGCACACAGGCACGGTGGAGCTTTGCCTGGGGCCCTCTCTGTACAACTGAGCATGCACTGTAGGTCGTCTGCTCCCGCAGACACTGAACCCGGCCAGCATCACTCCCGGACACAAGCGTGGGGACGAGGGGGCATCGCTGACTGAACAAAAGGAGCACCAAACATTGATCACAGAAGTAGAAAGCGGGACACACGAAGAAGAGTGAGTTGGGGAGCAGTGGGAGAGGGAGACAGAGGTCCAAGCGGCAGAGAGAGTCAGAGAAGGAGAGAAGAGAAGGGTGATGAGGGATGAGGCTAAGTCCTGGCTAGTTCTGAGCCCCGCCCTCCCCTACAGCACAGGGCCTGGAGGAGGCATCAGAGAGGACGGACGGGGAGGGGCAACGGTGGAGGGGTATAAAAATTGGTTTCAGGGCAGCATCTCCGGCCGTCCCATAATGCCTCGAGCTCCCCAAGTGGCCCAAAGCAAACACGTCAACCCGCCTCCCCTCCGAGTGTGAAGTTTCAAGACTCAGGACGGATGCTAAACAAACACCCCCAGCCGGAGAGGTGAGATGGCTCTCCGTGGGAGCCCCATCAGCCAGCCAGCCCTGTGTGGCAGCCAGAACACAAGTTCCTTCCATTCCCCGAGTAGTTGAGTAGCCTGCCTCACACCCGGTTTGCTCTGACCCTCATCCCCAGCCTTGAAGGTCCCTTGGGCCCTGGGCCCACTCCCTCCTCCACTTCCCTTCCTCTAGAACTGGGTCATGAGCAGGTGGCCCCCCTCCTCTCCTCCAGAACCCGTCTCACTGCTTCTGATGAATTTACACCCTTTTCAATACTCCTCCCCTCCAACCACCCTAAAATCGTTGGTTGCAGGAGACTGGAGGGCGGCTCTGCATCCTCTCGTCCTTTTGAGATGCTGGGCAGTTGTTCTCCTTGTGAAGGCTTCTCTCCACAGACATGGGAACCCCTCAGGAATGTGCCACCAGTGTAAACTCCCTCATTGAAGACCGTGCTCTGGGGCGGGCCAGCAGCTTGCTTTTGCATTGACCACCTTTTTAAGCAAAAATCTGGTTTCTCACGTGAGTGATTTCTATTGTGTTTGCTGCTCCGACAAGTACAGAATCAGAGCTGGTGTCCTGCTCCTCTGGCCTTCTGAGCAAGACCAGCTGGGCAGTTATGGACACTTGGCCTTGACTTGGGGGTAAGAGACGCTGCCCTAGACGTGCCTGGAGCCTGCCCCTGGCCAGTGAGGTAATCAAAAGGCATTTATTGAACAATGACCCTGCACCTGGCACTGTGGGTGTGGTGGTCAAGGGGGCATGTGGAAGAAGTCTTGGGCAAGGACCCCTGTCCAGAAGAAGTTTGCAGTCTTAACGGAAAACAAGATGGACCTACCACACGAAGCAGACAAATCAGCAGTCAGCAGCGGAGCACCCTGCGTGCTGATGCCACAGGCGCCGAGGTACCGCTCTCCAAAGAGATGCCCATGGGAGGGGTCCTGCCCACTGCCCGAGGCCAAGTGCAGACACTCACTCGGCATCGATGGTTCTTTGCGCAAACTGTGGTGGTGAGGGCAGAACCAGATCTACCACACCCTCCCAGTGGTGCAGCTCCAGCCAGAGCTGGACATAAGACACAGATGCCCGAATCCAGGAAGCGGCAACGTCCCATTCCGACAGCAGGCATCTCTTTACCCTCTCACCAGCCCTTCATATGTGAGAAATGGGCCAGGACCCAGGCCCCACGGGCTGAATCACTTTAGGACTTGTTCAAATTCTGCCTGAATAATGACCAGCATTTACAATTTCCACAATCACTGTCTCATTTAAATCCTCACCACCTCCTGTGATGTGGGTGGGATTATGATTCCCACGTTACAGATGAGGGGAAAGAGGCCCAGGGAAGTGAGGGACTGAATGCAGCAAAGCCAGAATTCAATCCAGCCTTGCCGTGTGGGCCAGTCCCCTTTCCATGACCCCAGGGCATCTCTGATAGTTTTCTGTTTCTCACAGAATCTAGCACAGGGTAGCTGGTCAGTAAGCATCTCTTGCACAGCAGGAAAGCACAAGCTGCCCTGACGGCCGTGGCAAGGCGTGTTCAGCTGTGCCCGTGCGTGTGGCAGGGGTGCCGGTAGAGGATGCGGCCCAGCCTGCGGGCATGGTCAGCCTCCAGGGAGGGCCACCCCAGCCGCTGAGCTGCCATCTTGAAGAGATGGTGGCAAAGGAAACTGAACTATAGTTTTAAGTCGAATTCACTTCTAAAGCATCTTCAAAACCCCCAACCCATGTGAGCAGCAAACATCTTTCTGATTTAAAAACCAAAAATTGGAGGGGAAGGGTAGGTGGGAGATGAGGATTGAGTTGGGACGGTCAGCAGAGAGCAGGGTGTGTGGCGAGGAACAGAAGATTAGCAGGTAGATGACACAGGAGGCCAGGCCCCCCACGGCGGGGTCCACAGCCAAGCTTGGGTCAGTCCTCTGAAGCAAGGAAAGGCGGGTCCTCCCCAGGGTCCTGAGAGGAGGAGATGCCAAGGGTGCCCTTCAGCTGGAGCAAAGCACTGAGCAGGAGAATCCGAGGGGCCAGGCTCAGCGAGTGGGAGCCGGACCACAGCGCCTTGTCTGTGCAGATGCCTGGGGAGCACCGACACACTGGGACAGAACGGCCCGGGCACAGAGAGGCACTCAGGGTGCCCGACGGAAAGAGACCAAACCCCTAGTGCCCATGGAGTGATCTAGACCCAGAGCCACAAGCTGGAACAAACAGGCCACTTTATTTATTTATACTTTATTGGTCACTTATCACAGGATTTTTTAAAACGCTGGAGCTGGTGGAGATTTTAGGGACCACTTTGTATGTGCCCTGGCTCAGTGCCTAGAACAGAGTAGGTGCCCCCAAATGTTTGTTGAATGAATGAATGAATGGAGAGAGAAGCAGAACTTGGAAGCCTGTAATTGATGCTCTTAATGATGTGCTGAGATCCTAAGACATTGACGAACCTTCTGAATCATCCAGGAGAAAATCGTGCTCTGTACACTTGCTAACTGCCTTTCAGGGTAGGGTTTGAAAACCAGTGCTCTGATTATAGTAACCCCTTGTGAATCAGAATTCAATCCAATTGCATTTGATCAGCCTGCATGGGGTTCCTAGCACGTGCCAGACCCTGAGCAGAAGTACCTCCTTGCCCCTTCGGTTCCAGACTGTTCTCACGGCTCTGTTGCTGCCGCAGCGGCTGAGGCTGCAGCAGGAGCTCCGCGGGCCCCAGGGTAAGAGGCATGTTCTGTGTAACCCCTCGGGACCCGAGCAATTTCTGGTTTGGGTTAAAGGGAAGCTAGCTGCCCCCCTCCTGCCCAGCCCTCCCACATCAGCGGAGTCCTCCCACCCGCGGCAGCCTGGGGAGGCCAAGGGAGGGGCGGAAGGCTGCCACGGTGCCTCTCTCCCCTGCCATTTCCTCTGAGGCTCCTTCACTGGCCCTGTTTTTCAGACCTCTAGTAATAAAAACAAGCCAATAAAATGAACATGAAAATATATTCATTAGGATTTATAATGCTCATTAAAACTGCCTGTGTACGAAAGCATGACTTAGCTTCATATAAGTGGGAAAAAAATGCAAATTATACTGCATGCAAAGAAGATATTTCCCTAATCGTCCAATCAAATGCCAGCCCAATTATCTGTGGCCAACCCAATGGGTTAAAATTATACTCTCTCTCCTTGGACACAGTGAGGCGCCTGAAAGTGTTTCATTTTAATAAAAATGAAATCTGGACCCTGCAGAAAACCAGCTTCACTAATGACGTGTTTACACAGAGAAAGACAATTTCTAGTTAATGGTGATTACTACCGAGAACAAATTAAACTTCCCGGAGTATATGGGTTAGAGATAACGGGAAAGGGGAAAAAAAGTTATGGTTTTAGTGTGTGTGGCTGCATGCGGGACGGGGGGACAGGGAAGAAGGAAGCTGAGGGAACCTCAGGGGGAGGCTGAGACGGCAGGGACGCTGGGGTGGGTTCAGGGAGGAGAGCTCGGGACACCGGCTGCATTGCTTCTGCCAGTTCCAGCGACCCGGCTAGAGCAGTGGGCGCTGACGGCTGGCTCTGGGCTCTCAAAACCCCAGGGCGGGCCACCTTCAGCAAGGGCAGGGCCCCATTCTCTCCACAAGCTCAGACCCCCGGGAATCTGCCCTGTTTCCTTCTTGAGAAGGCAGGTAACTAATTCCTACCAGCCCCCAGTCATTGGGAGCATATGGAAAGCACCTCCGATTCCACTCCACTGGCTTAGTGATGACAGAGAGCAGAGGCAGGCTTTTCCCAGGGAAAGTCAAGTGAGCAAACTTTTCGATAGGCGATGGAGGAAGCAAAACAGACAGGAGGTAGAATGACAGGATAACGATGATGAGGATAAACTAAGTCCTCCCCGTCTGGCGGGCACCGTTCTAAAACGTTATCCCTTTCCAGCCTTACCTGTAGGGCAGCATTATCATCATTATTTTCCTTATTTTTTTTTAAATTTTATTTTATTTATTTGTTTTTTATACACTAATAGATAACTAATAAGAACCTGCTGTATTTTCCTTATTTTTAAAGTAGAAACTGAGGCTGAGCAATGTTATCTAACAGTGCAATGTCTAAGTAAGTGAAGAAGTCAGTTTTCTAACCCAGATGTATCTGATTCCAATGCCCACACTCCTAACTATTAGGCTACACTGTCTGCTGGAATAAATACAGAGCCCTTACTATTGGCATCCTATAGGCTATAAAAACGAAGCCTCCAGCTCACTGGCCGGCCCCACCTGCACTCAACTTCCTATCCTCTCCTTTGGCTATTGGAGGCCATGAAGATGCTCTTTCAACAGAAAAATCCTAAGAATTGCCAGACCCCTTCTGCTGTCTCCCCTCTCCCCCCATTTCCTACAGCCAGGTGAGCCGGGGCAGGGAGGAGGGAAGGGAGCCAGGATTCTTCCAGCGCTGAGTTTTAATGCATATTCTTTTGTAAACAAGAACAATCATTTGTGAACAGGCCCAGAGGCAGTTCCCAAATCAGGAATTCCAGCTCAGAGGCACAGAATAATACAGCTTTGGGGAAGATTTAATAATAGTAAAATTAAAATTGTAACTGAAGCATAATGAAGAATGTGGTACAAACAGGCACTGCAAAGAAAAAAAAAAAAAGCCCTGCACAGATTAGCCCCTATGGAATAGTGATTGGTTGAGAGCAACAGTAAACAATGCACAGAGATGCAACTTAATTATCTCGCAGTTCTTAACGTTCTACCAAAGCCACGCGGCAAGCTTTGATGTTAGAGGCGGCAGCAGCAACTCCTCCGTCTCCACTGCTCCTGCAGGAAGATCATTACTAAGAAATCTGCATCCACTCCAGCAGCTGGGCTGGGGAAGAGCAGCGGGCTTTATCTGCTGAGAGACCAGGAGTGGCCAACGACCTGGGAAGAAAGCATCTCTCCGGGGGCTATCAAGTCAGGGGACTGGCGGACAAAAAGAGAGCTCTAGAGATCGGGGCAAAAGGATCAGGACACCAGTAGGGGAGGCCTGGCTGAGCACCAATCCCCAGGGCTGAGTGGATAGGCGTCCTTGGGGACCCTGGGGTCTGTCAGGCCAGGACTGGCTTAGCGAGCACCCGGGTACTTGCTGGATGAAATCTGGCCTGCCCCTATGTCCCCACCCCAAACACAGACAAAGTGAGTACTATCTGGTCAGAATGTCTCTGTTGTTCCTGGGTTTGCCCCTGAGATGCCCAGCCAGAGTGCGAGGCAATGGGGAAGAGACCCAGAGGAAGGAAGACACTTGATTCGGAGTCAGATGTCTCTTTTAAGGATGCTTCTGATGGATGTCTGAAGAGACAGATTCAGTGGACTGATTCAGATCCATTTCCTTCCTTTCCAGAGCGCCTCTTTATTCTTTGTGAATGGATATTCTCAGGAATTAGGGAGATTTTCACCTGTTTGGTACATTGGTTAACTGCAGTCCTACCTGGAGACAGGAGGATGGGCAAGATGACCTTTTTTGGACTCAGGCAATAAACCAGGATTGTGGACCATGAAGTCTCCACATCCAGGTTTGCTCAGATCTCCGCCTGCTTCCCTATGCTTGTCCAATTTCCTGGGAAGCCTCCTGACTTTGTTCAGTTGGGTCCTGAAGTGCCATCAAGACTGCGTCCAGTTGATCCCTAATCATGAGATGGCCTGCGGGATCCCAGCCCTTGGTGATGGGGTCCTAGGGTACCAGTCCTGGGGCCACCCACCCAAGGGCTCACCTGATGAACGAAGAGAGGGTCACACAAGTCCAAAGGAAGTCTTTGATTCCTGGACAAAATAACCAATACAAACAGGCGCCCAGATTGCTGAGAGGGGCTGGGGAGAAGGAAGAGACGGCTTTTCCCTGAACATGGAATGGGGATGCTGTGATAGCTCCCCAGTAGTTGCCAGTGCCCTGGAATGAAATGTTCCCTGTGTTTCTTCAGGACCGGAGAGTGACACCTGGGAATCTGCTCTGGAGGTCATCTCCTTCCTCTTCCTGGGCAGGTTAAATGCCCCCGTTTCAGGTGATAAAACTTGGCCCAAGGAACATCAGAAAAATAGTGCTATTCTTTCTGTATTTCTTTTACTCCTGATTCCGAATTGTAATGGAGGGAGGTCACTGAGACCCCCAAGGGGATAGTGGTGAAATCTGAGGGGGCTCATTCTGGATGCACTACTTCCTGCTATGGGTAGGGGGCTAGGCAGGGTAGAGACAATCTCAGTATTTTTAAAAAAATTTTTTTCAAGCCAATCTGAGGATTATTTATTTATTTTTAATTTTTTTTTTTTTTTGGCTGTGTTGGGTCTTAGTTGCTGCGTGCAGTCTTTCTCTAGTTGCGGCGAGCTGGGGCTACTCTTCGCTGCGGTGCGCGGGCTTCTCATTGCGGTGGCTTCTCTTGTTGCGGAGCATGGGCTCCAGGCACGTGGGCTCCGTAGTTGTGGCGCATGGGCTTAGCTGCTCCACGGCATGTGGGATCCTCCCGGACCCGGGCTCAAACCTGTGTCCTCTGCATTGGCAGGCGGTTTCTTAACCACTGCGCCACCAGGGAAGCCCCAATCTCAGTATTGATACGTTATTTGGGATGCTGAGCTTTAGAAACTGGTGTGTAGAGCTGAGCAGAAGCTCTCCAGAGTCCCCCCTCGTTTGGCAGGGCAATCTCCAGAAGCGAAGAAAATGCGCCCCAATCCCCCCGCCCTAC
Source organism: Balaenoptera borealis (assembly GCF_965194805.1). Classification (NCBI taxonomy): domain Eukaryota; kingdom Metazoa; phylum Chordata; class Mammalia; order Artiodactyla; family Balaenopteridae; genus Balaenoptera; species Balaenoptera borealis. The sequence goes on along the minus strand of NC_138868.1, from coordinate 103,790,514 downwards.
AGCCCCACCTTCACTGCCCCGTAACGCACCATCCGGGTTAAGCTCTACTAAATCACACTGTACTGGACTCTCATAACCCTTGTCTCACTCGGAAAACACCTGGCTCACTTATGGTGGCTGTCCAGCCCCCTCCCCCACTGAAATATAAATCCCTCGAGGGTAGGGGGCTTGCAGGGTTGTTCAGCCCCAGTGCCCGGCACAAGGCCAGCTCTCCAGAAGCCTTGGCTGAATGGAAGAGTAAAATGCCGACAGCCAAGAGCCTCGGGCCCGCTGTCCTTCCCGTCCTCCCTTGGTCAGTGTCACCCTGGGGGTGGCCCAGTCTCATCTCAAACACTCGGACTCAAGACGAGTGAGGCTGGAGCTCAGGGCCAATGAGGGGCAAAGGCCCCTAGAGCCTGGAGACCCAGCGGAAGCACATACAGCGCACTCACCAGGCAGGGCCCAGAGTGGCTCTGAGCCCTCGGCAAGCATCAGTTCATTTCAACTTCACAAGGCGGGTTTTTGATCCTGCCAAGTCCACTAACTGGCTATGTGACCTTGTAATAGTCACTGCCTCTCCTGGGCCGTATGTCCTCTCTCATCTATGAAATGGAGAGGATTGGGCACTAATCTGGAATACCCGCTAGACCGTGAGCTCTGAAAGGACGGGGGCTGCCACAGGAGCTGTGTTGCCCGTGCGTTCTCAGTAACTGACACAATGCTTGGCACGTGGTAGGTCCTCAATGAATATTTATTAAATGAACAGAGTGATGGTCTGTCTAGCTCCATTCTGGGATCTGAAGACTTCTTACCCTAAATTTCTCATTGTTCTGCAGCACAAAGTTCAGTTCCCCATTTCTCTTGGGCTAAGGAGGCCTGGCCTCTTGTTTCCAAGAGCCCCAGGGGACTTCAGACTTAGAACTCACCTGGATCCTTGTCCCCAGTGTTATGGAAACTGAGGTGGGGAGGCCTGACTCCGCTCCAGAGCTAGAGGAGAGAGCAGGCAGAGGGTTCTGCGCTACGCAACTTGAATGATGGGCAGCAACACAAAGTGGTCAGGACCCCCCCACGTGTTGCCACGGGGTACAGAGACTCAAAACAAGCCTGCGAGTTAGTCAGGGCAAAGCTGATGGTTCTTTTCATCCACAGATGTAGAAACTGTGGCTCAGAAAGGGTAAGCCACTTGCCCCAAGTCACACAGCTATTCAGTGATCAGGACCCCTGGCTCTCAGAGCCAGTGCTTCCTTCCTCCACCTTCTCCCCTCGCTGCCCACAAGCTGTGACCAGAGACCTGACTCTGTAGGCTAAGGAGGGAGCTCCCGAAGAGGTGGCCTCCACCTCTCCTGAGGGCAACATCTCCCGGAACCCCATCACAGCCTGGGAGGGATGGCAATTGGAGTGAGATTTGAGGAGATGGAAAACTATTGGTGACTTTTTGCACTTGAATATTTAGACACATTTTATTCTTTGTAAAAAAAAAAAAAAAAAAAAAAAGGCTGCTTGGCAATTGCTCCGGCGCTAAATTTTTGCGGAAGACGTCAGATGCACACACCGCTTCACTTTTGTTGTCTAATAGCGCAAGTGGCTTGCCATCTCCATTTGTTTGTTTCCTTGGTGTGCGCTCTCTTCAGCCCCTGGGAGCCCGAGGAAGCCTGGTGTTACTTAAGCACCTCATCAGAGTACACATCCAGCTCCACGCTGCTTCCTTCAGTCCTTGCCCTGGAGGGGCACTTACCTCACCCCCGCGTTCTCCCAGAGCACAGAGAGAACTGTGTTCCTGACGCCGCCCCTTATTGCCAGCCAGTGGCCCCGGGGAGCCGAGCCCAGTCTGGAGCGTAGCTGAGCAGCATATCTGCTCCTCCTGCAATGGGCAGGGCGCGGGGAGCTCCTGTAAGCTGACCTCCCGGGCCCCTCCTGGGCATCCTGTCTTCCCTGGTAGCATTTATTTATTCATAGGACAACTGTGCACCAGGCCCAGTGCTGGGTACCAAGGATATAAAGAGGAGTTAGCCAAGATCCCTTCCCAGGGAAAACCCAGAGTAGAGCTGAGGTGACAGACACTCAAAGAACTCACTACAAATCAGCAGCTATAACTGAGAAATGTATGTATTCTAGGAACCACGGAGTGGGCGAGTTTTGGCTCTGCTCGGGAGTCAGCGGCATTTGCACAGGGCCTTGAAGGATACACATGAATGAATGAATGAATGAATGAGTGAATGAGTGAGTTAGGATATATAAGCTGAAAAAAGTAATTCATAACAAGGGGCATGAAGAACACGGGAAAACAGCAAGCGGAGGACGGAACAAGCCACTTCTCCTGGCCTGGTGTGGCCAACTCCCTCCTTCCTTGATTCTGAGAAGGAAACCGCAGGCTGGGCATCCTGGGGGCCTGCTTACTTAACCTCTCTGTGCCAATAATAATATCCACATGATAGGACTGTGGCAAGGACTAAATGAGATACTTCAGGCAATGCTTAATAGAGTGTGTGGGACGTAGCAGGCCTTGATAAATGGAGAAGTCATTATCATTACTTTTATCACTATCACCACCACCATTGCTCACAAGCTCACAAGGATCCTAAAAAAAAAAAACAACGTGCCTCGGAGGCATAAAAACACTGCTGGATGAACTTGATTCACCACCTGGTGTAAGCTTACATTCTTCACTTCCAACCCAAACATATCCTACTCCTTCTTGACTATGAAATAGAAAACCCTTTAGAAGAGACAGCCCTTTACCACGGGAGCTGCCTGGGCAACACTTGGAGGCCTTGGTACAGGTTGTGTTGCCTGGGTCAGAAGTCAGAGCCAAGAGGTGACCTGCTCAGCTCAGAACGCAGGTGCTCAGCTCAGAGCTCGATGATGCAGCTACATGTGGCCCTTTATCGGAGTGAGCAGACGCCCACATGCCACCTACGGGCCCTGCTGGCGAAGGCACTGGGGCTCCGTAGCTGTCACTGGGGACAGGAGCCCTGCATCTCCTGGGATTTGAGCCTGGTGGTCCCACATCCTGGGGGAGCTGCACAGACTTCTCACGGGCCTTGTCCTGGATATTGGGACCCCGCCACACACATTCACCGGACTGCCCAAGCCAGAAAGCAGATCTCATCCTTAATGCCCCCTCCCCCTCACTACGCTCCCCACCCCAAGCCTGTCATTTCTCCACCTGTAACACCTCACAAACGTACACAGCTTCTCATTCTCCTCCGCCACCTCCTCCAGGCAGGGCACCATCATCACTTGCAATAGCTTCCTAAAAGGTCTCCTTGCTTTTTTTTTTTTTTTGCCTTCCTCCAATCCCCTCTCCACACTGAAGCAGGAGCAATCTTTCCAAGACAGATCTGGCCAAATCGATCCTCAGCTTAAAATTCTTCTACATCCCCCAATCCTTCGGTAGCCGAGCCTTCAAGACCCTCCATGATCTCCAGCCCCTCCTCCCATCACAGCCCCTGTCCCACACGGGGCTCCTGTCAGATGGAAAAGCTTGCATTTCACTCACCTGCCAAGCCCTCTCTAGCTACGGAAGTTCCCTCGGACTCAAGTACTTCCAACCACGCCCTTGTCACTTGGCTGACTCCTCATCCTCCTGGTATCAACCCAGACCCCAGGCCCTGCCCTCTAGAAGCCATCCTTGACCCCACTAGATTTTACTAGGTGCCCTCCTAGGTGCTTTCAGGCGGTCCTCCCTTGCCTGATTACAGCATTTAACACAATGTACTAGAAGTGCCTGCTTACCTGTCATCTGCCTCTGTTCTCGCACTGATCTCTAAGCTCCCAACGGGCATATCCCCATCCTGAATGATGCCTGAACATAGCAGGCGATAAACATTTGTTGAATGAATACCAAATGAACAAGTAAATGAGTAAACAGCAAATGAATAAATGAATGAATGAATGAATGAGTTAGGATACATAAACTGAAAACAATAATACACAGCAGGAGGTCATCACCCAGTGGAAGCTGACACAGGATGGAGGCATGAAGAGGCCAGGGGCTAACAGGAAGGGAGGGGACCTGGCAGAAAGGCAGGGAGGACATCCAAATAAAACGCCCCTGTCCATCCTGCTCCAGAGCCCTGGACCCCACCTGCGTAAATCTCAGCTACCCGGGGACAGAGAGTTTCATCAATAGGAAGACTTACACTATTTCATAAACTTTCTTTAAATTAAAATCAGGCGACGCACACACATACACATATACCCCACAGACATCTTCGTCGCTGAAAAGTGGCTCCTATAAAATAAAAGAAGCTGTTTAAATGTCTTCCTTCCAAGCTAGCCCCACAGAGCTGGAGCTGAGAATACATTAGCCTTTAATGAAGTGAGACTCTCATCTTCCAGGAGACACCTCATTTAGCGCAATTGTTTCAGAGCCATTACAGAAAGACAATTACAAGGAAGCGGGGAGAGTAATTGGAAATGCTGGCAGGAGTTGGGCAAAATGATAATAAATAAAAATATTCAACCTAATAAGCTTCCAGGAGGGGGTGGGATGAAGAAAATCAACATAATTAGAACTGAACCTTAGCAAGGAAAAACAGACAGCAGGGTGGCAAGTGCTCAACTTGTACAGGAAGAAAGAAGAAGTCACATGCAGCCCGTGATGATTCCAGGGCTGCAGGCCTATGGCCCCTCCGGAAGCTGCTGGAGGGAGAAGGGGGTGCCCAGAGCCCAGAGGCACTGGGGGCGCAGGGTGTGCTGTTCCCGGCCACAGCAGCCCGGGTGTGTGGGAGACGCAGGCCCAGCCTGCGCCGTGGGTCCTCCAAGCGTGGAGAGCAGGCGGAGGGAGGCCAGGGAGAAGCTGCCGAGCCCAGGTTCTGCTGCTGACAATCTCTGGTTCTGCAGCCCTGGGCAAGAGGCCTCAGCTTCTGGTCTTAAGATGATGGAGGACAGCTGTAAGATCTGTAAGTGTTCTGTCTTCTGTGCCCGCCATCTCCCTCTATTCAAACCCACCCCTTATCTGCTAGGCCCCCTCTTGGCTTCTGAAATTTCCACATGGGAGCCTAGAAGTTAAGCTTAGAGACTCAGCCTAAGCATCATTTATACAAAAATCATTCCTGACCCCACTCTACCCACCCACCCCACCCCTGTCGGGAGAACTAGCACTCCCGGCTTCCCCTGGGCCCTGGCCATGCCCAGCGGCTGTAGCACAGCCCCTAGAACACAACTACATTGGTTGATGGGTTCTGTCCTCCCTAAATGACTGTCTAGAGCATTTGCAGAGGAAATGGTGTGAGGCCTGGCCGTTTGTTTCAAAACAGTCTCAATGAAGAGGGCAGTGCTGATTTACATTATGATTTCTTGTTTGGTTGTTTTTGAAAAAAGGGAATGTAAGTAACTTGAGGTCAGAGACCTCAAATTTGACACCCAGTACCTAACTCAGAACCTGGTACAAAGTAGGCATACACTTATTTTTTTGTTGCATAATGTGTCTCTAGTAAATATGTCAAGTGTACTATCTGGGAGTAGACAGTTCAGGATTAAATTGAAATCAAATTTTAAAACTTTCAAAGATTCTCAGATAGTCTCACTTCAAATAAATATTATTCAAGCCCCATGTAATTTACTGAGTGCCTGTTATGTGCCAGGCCCTGGAGAGTCACAGGTGAAGAGGGCCCCCAAGTCACCGTCCCGAAGGAGTTTGCCAGCCAGTGAGTTTCAGGCTGTATGGCTTTAGGCATGACATGAGGCCACGCTAGGGGATGGGACATTTGTCCGGAGACAATGGCAAATAGGCACTGGACTCATCTCCTGGAGAGTGGGCCAGGGGCCCAAGTCCATGGTCCTCAGACTTGTTTACAACTCTATCAGTAAAAAACGTGTAATACACGCTCAATGCATACATATATAAACATGCATGTGTGGGAGTGTATATATTCACCCTACTGCTCTACCAATATATGAGGTGTCTTAGGGAACATATTCAAAAACAGAAATCTAAACAGGATGAGATAAAAAAAATACATACAAATAAAGCTGTAATATTTTCTTCTCTTATTCCAATGGCCCATCTTGCTTTCTCTGTTTTGGAGACTCTACATGTAGAGTATCAATGTCTGGGACTTGACAGGCCTGCCATACAGAAGTAATGCCGGTCTGCTCAGTACACCAAACAGAATTTAACACCTGTTTTTCTTTTGCTGGCCCTAGCATCCAGTTTCCAGTAACTGGTGACAAATGTAATGAATGGTAATCCCATTCATTTGGCAAACACGTGTGATAAATTCAGAATGTGCCAGGCGCCATGCCAGGTGGAGCGAGGGCTACAGAAGCATCAGCCACGTGCCCTGTACCGACACATCTTCATGGAGGAGGACAGACAGATATACTGAGGATGCAGGTGGACGCTGGTCAGTGTGAGGAGACTCAGGCCAGGCGCTCTGGAAGGGAGAGAATGCTTGGTTTCCCCTGAGGGCTCTATGGCTCGTGGAAGAGGTGGTGTGAGACTGGGCAGGAAGGGCAGGGTTTGGCCGTGCAGACAGAGAAGACTTTTCAGGAAAAGGAAATGCCGGGGGCAAAGACACAGGGGCAGTAAATCAAGGGGCGCATTCTTCTCTGCAGATCCTCAGCTCCATCTGGAGATCCCATATCCTGAGGCCGGGTGAAAGAGACAGAATTCTTACTAGAATTGCACATAAAAGGGACAGGGACGTACTCTCAGGCTGAACACCCTGGAAACTAGAGAGCAAGGCATGCTGCCATGACAGCCTCCCTTCAAACATGCCAGTGGTTTGTCCAACAAAACAAGCGTTTATTGAGCACCAAAGGCTAACAGGAGAGGAAAGCATTCTCCTCTGCCAGGGATGAACTGAGCATGACCTGGCCTGCAGGCGAGGAGAACAGATGACCCCTAGGGCCCATGCTAGTTCTAGGATGCTACACTTCGTACCCTTACCCTTGGAGAGCCAAGCATCTCTAATAAAGATATAATCGACATATGATGTGATTAATAGTCACAGAAAGATGCCCAGTGTGCACCGGGAGCTCAAGGAAGATAAACCCTAGCTGAGATGTGGTTACAGACATATTCATAACCAAGGAACTGAGCTCTACCCAGGTAAATGAGGGGGGGTGGAGGGTACTCGAGGCAAAGAGGACCTCGTGTAGAAGCAGAGAGGCACAAAAGGGTACAGAAACCCCAAATTCTGCTGTTAACAGCAGATGGTCCTGGGATCCAGCAAAGCCAAAGAAAGCAGGAAACTTTGGGGCCCTGGGAGGAGACAAGAAGCCTGGGGATCGCTCTCAGGCTGACCCTGCTGAGCCTAGAGCTGGGTACCACACACAGTGGAGCTTAATAAATGTGTATTGATTGCAGATTGTCATTTCTAGGAAGTAAGGGCTGGGATAAGCAATTCATTCTTATAAAGCCCCAGGCAGGGCCACATGCTGAGATGCATTTATTAAAGTCTTCTCATGAGAGAGGGAGGGAGGGGAGAGAAGAGGGAAGGGGAGGAACCGAGACAGGGGCTGCCCACCCTCGTCGACAGAGCCCCTCATCCCTCGATATCCCGGAGTAGGTACAGGGTCCAAAGGGGAAAGTAGACCCGGGCTATGGAGAAGAAAGGAAAACCAGCAACAACGCTCTGCACCCAGAAGCAGGGTCAAGCATACCTACTATTTCCTTTAATTTTCCCAACGATCCTGTAAGATGAGATTTTATTACTCTTTAACAGATGGGGAAACTAAGGCTAAGACCTGGTCCTGTCTCATCAAGGGAGGAAGTGGGAGAGGGGACTGAGGTTTGAATCCATTGCACCCTGTTCCTCCAGATACTACCCAGACTGCAGGGCAGATGGGGAAGGCGAAGGCAAGCTGGACACCCCCGTGTGTGCGCTGCCCCAGGTCCCGGGTCCCCTCCGGCCTTCCCAGGTTCTGCCGCCCCCGACATCACTACGTGAAATCCCAGGAGCTGGTGCGGACCTGCCCCAGGGCCCAGGCCAGAGTTGGCCAGCAGCCCTCTAGGACCTGGAAGGTTCTTCGTTAAATGTGGTGCAGAAGCATCCTTAGCAGAGGAGCCTTTCATCCCCTTCTCATCCTGGTTGCTTGCTCCAGCCTTGATTTACACTTTGCATCTAGAATGCCAGCACACCCTATAGAACCCCTGGGACCTCCCCAGGCCCTGACATCACTCCCCTCCCAGGAGGTAGGAGCCCTGGGTTCCAGTCCAGCCTCTACCACCAAAACCCTCGGTGGCCTTAGGCAAGGGGTTGACTCCTTTGAGCCTCAGTTTCCCCGCTCGGTACCAAGGAATTCAGTGACCCCTAAGTCCTTGAGCATCCCACGAGCCTCTTTTTCACTCTCCAGACTACTCCTTTTCCTCCCTGCCCCATCCCACAAAAGCCAGGAATTCCTTCCCTTGGGTGAGTCACCATCGCAGGCCCCTGGGAATCCCAGGTTACGCCATCCCAGTGGGGGCAGGCAGGCTAGGACGAGGGCCTCTGCACAGCCCGGCCAGGGTGTGCTGGCCACGAGACTTGGGGAGGGGGCAAGGTCCCCAACTCAAAGCCAATCCCAACTGCTTCATTCACGAGAGATGTCCTAGTGCAGTGGGAAGTAGTCTTTGGGGTCGTGCAGACTTGCGTTCACATCCCATCTGCTCCCCTTTCTAGTTGTGGAACAATGAGCGTGTTGCTTAACCTGTCTGATTAAGCCTGGCTCTCTGATCTGTTCTATTATTAGAGGACCTGCCTCAGGGTTGGTGGGAGGGTTACAACAGATAATGCACTGAACAGAAGCTATTCTTCTTCAGCCTCCTGGATAAGGATAATAGTAGGACTCCCAAAGTCCTCGACAGGACCAGAATCACACGGTATGGGGAACAGAGCTGCCACCCACGCTCCGCCAGTCACCAAGGCTGAGCAGTTTCATGATGAAAAAACCCACCTTGCAGCAGGAAAGACTCCCTCAGGAGAGACCCAGATGGGTCACTCGAATGTGATACTCTTTCTTTTTTTTAAAATTGGGTTTAAAGTTATAAAACAACAGCCTCCTGCTTCTGCAGGTACTTGGGCCCAGGTGGGGACTGGGGGCATGAATTAAACTCACCCAGCCTCCCCCATAAGACCGGGTGGTCCCGAGCCCAGACACCCCCCCCCCACCCCCGCCGTGTGGTCCCCTGCACCAGAAAGCAGCTCCACATCAGTCCCAGGCCGGAGATGGGTCCGCCTCGTGGACCGACCTCACAGGCACCCTCAGACGCCCACCCCCCAAACCCACCCCAATTCAGTCCTAAGTATTCCTAAGGTGCCTTCCCATTTCCCGCTGTAATAAATAGCACAGAATGCAAATGGAGCTGGATGTGGGACCCAGATGTTTGCACTAATTTAATTGAGGGAACACCTTGGATTAAACACTTTGCAAAACACTCACAAATAGGTTCAGTGCATTCGGTAATGAAAAGCCTCCCAGACCCCTGGCACTTGGCTGCGGCTGCCTGGGGCTCCAGGAGCGTTGCCCGGGGTGGGCGGGCATGGGGGAGAGACCAGAGCGGGGTGGAGACAGCATGCCTCCAAACACAGGGAGAAAGCGAGGGAGCCAGGTTCCCGGGAGGGCTTCCAGCAGATTCTCCACCAGCTGGGGCTGACTCCACCAAGAGGCAGGATCTGGAAGGGTTGGGGATGGTGGTAGGCAGCACCTGCCTCCCCACGTGGCTGACGGCTCGCCTGTGAGGACCCACAACGGGCAGGTGTCTCCCTGTCCTCAGGACTCAGCTCTAACCTGGAGGCCTCACTGCCCACCTGGCTGACATCCAGTCACCCACCTGCACGGAATTGGGGCCTCCAGGGAGGATCAGCCTACTTAACCTTTTGGACCTGAGAGTGGGTGGGAAACCTCTCTCAGAAATTTGGGGGTTATTTGCACAGCAGTGTTAATTTCTCTGAAGCTGCTTCTTCCTTGCCTGCCGCTACAGCTTAGGGTGCTTCAAAAGCTCAAATCCCGTGCATCTACCAAGCCCCAACCCTCCGCTTCACCTTTCACCCACCCATCCATCCATCCCCTCAGCTCTGGAGCTGCAGAGATGAGTGACAGCCGGCACCTGCCCTGGTGTTCACAGTCCCAGATGCCACATGATAAAGGCCCTCAGGGAGGCATACTGTGCAACCAGGGAGCCCGGGACAGTGCAGCAACTTGGCACAAGATGGTCAAAAGACCAGTGGAGAAAAGGGGAGAAGCTGACCTAGCAGAGGGAACAGCATATGCAAAGATAATGAGGCACAGAAGACTGGGCAATGGCTGAGACTCAAGAGAGACAATTTGTGTGGGTCCACTTGGGGGATAGGTGGCACAAATGAAGATGGGCCCTCTTCACCAGACCCCTCCTCCCACCCCAGCCCCTGGAAGTCCCCATAGTTGGGCCAATGGGGAATCAGTTCCCATAAAAATTGCTCTGTAAGCCTCAGAGTTCCAACACGGCCTGGATGATTTTATATTCCTGAAAACAGAATCCCTAATTTTCAAACACAATGATCACTTCAAGTGTAATAACCATTATAATAATAACCCCTTACACTTGCTTTATAGTTTATAAAACACTTTCACATATCTCTTATAATCTTCCACCAACAACCCTTCAAGAAAGATAGAATAGGTAGTGTTAGAATTCCTGCTTTCTGAATGAGAAAATTAAATCCAAAGGTCCCAGCTACCTAAATAACAGAACTAGGGCTCAAGCTCAAGTCTATCTGACAGCAAAGGGCATGCTTGTTCACTCATTCAGTGCATCACAGAGTGTTTGTTGAGCACCTGTTATGTACCAAGAAACCCTTCAGACTCAGAGCATAGATAGGTGGGGATGTTAAGATGATTACAAGCCTTGGTGAAGAGACAGAACATGGGCACCAAGGGAAAAACTTCAGGGCAAAAAGCAAAGCACTGAAACTCAGGAACCAAGAAAAACATAAAGCACTGTCTTCAAACACTGCCTCACACAAACACACCCTGCAGCCTGCACAGACACAGGCAACAGGCATACACCCTTATCACATAGGAGGATGCGAGCCGTTTCTCCTGGACTGCCCCCATGCTCCACAGCATGGAAGGCAGACTCCTTTATCCTCACATCCCCACTGCTAGCTGGGCAACAGACCAGAGCCAGCAGCCGGGGGCCATCTGCAGGGCCTGGGTTTCGCCCATCCCCCAGCACACACGCAGACACACAGGCCCTCCCAGTGCAGCAACCCAGGCATTCCAGCACGGGGACAGCCCAGGGTGCAACAGCTTAGGTTCTAGTCAGGATGGATAGATGGATGGATGAATAAATGGGATGGATGGATGGATGGATGGATGGATGGATGGATGGATGGATGGATGAGATGGATGGATGGAATGGATGGGATGGGATGGGATAGGATGGGATAGATGGATGGATGGATGGATGGGATAGATGGATAGATTGGATGGATGGATGGATGGATGGGACAAATGGATGGATGGGATGGATGGGATGGATGGATGGGATAGATGGATAGATGGGATGGATGGATGGATGGATGGATGGGATGGATGGATGGATGGGATGGATGGAAGGATGGATGGATGGATGGTTGAATAGATGGATAGATGGGGAGGGAGGACTGGGAAGCATAGGAGCCTTCACCTACCTAGAGGTAGAGCCTGCTGGGTCCCCACCACTGGACCCAGTTACAAGTAAACACTGCCTTGCTCTCTGATGAGGATAGACTATCCTCAGTGCCCTCTGCAAAAACAATACCCACTTCACAGGATCCACGTGAGAAGGTGCAACAGGAGACGCTGACACACCTAGTGCAGGGCCTGGCACACAGGGGGAATTAAGGCTTTCCCACCCAGGAAGTAAAGGTAATGGATGGGCAAGTAACTCTGCAAAGCCCCCACAGAAATCAGGCTCCTGCCCCCTCCTCCCCCCATCACCCATCCTGGGGTTTGGAGGGCTTACTAGAGAAAACCTCTCCATCACTCCACCCCCTACCCCTCGGTTCACTCCTTCATTTTTTCATTCAACCAAACTTGTAGGGGGCCTCTTGTGGCCAGGGATGATTCTAGGTACTGGGATTAGGAGAAGAATAAGATTCAGTTCTTAACTTGGATAGATAGATACATATGTTTGAGGTGCTGTGACAACGTACAGGATGAAGGAGGACAGCAGTGTTTCAGGAAAGGCAGGAAGCCCTGTGAGCAGTAGTCAGAGAGGAGATATGTGAGCTGGGTATTGCAGGAGGAGCAGGGGCTATTCAGGACGAGGAGATTCCAGGCAGAGGGAACAGCAAGTGCAAAGGCACTGAGGTGTGAAGTGAAACAGAGTATTTGGGGGGAACTGAGCAACCTGGTATATTTGGGTACCAGGAATAGGAGTGTCTGTAAGTAACAGGGAGGAGAGAGCTACGAGGTGGGCAAGAGATGAAGCAGGAAAAGTAGACAGGGCTGAGCTGTGAGGCTCCTGGCCAGCCGGGCCAAGGAAGCCGCAGACAGTAAAGAACCCCTGGGGATGGAGGAGCACAGGCGTGACATGGGCACACGCTCACAACAGCATTAATTAGGCTCCAGCTATTGCTGGCACAGCGCTAGGCTCCTCCACATACATCCCTGGCTGACTCTGATGGTACATGAATTTGACAAGGTCTCCTCCTCTTTGATTCATGGCAATTATCGCTGGAGAAATGGCCAATTTGGGAGCAATTTTTCTTCTCTGAAGAGCCAGGCTGGCTGGCTCACAGTGAGGGCCAGGGGAGGGTTCCTACATCACCACTGCCACCACCCACAGCCAGAGCTGCTGGCAGCAGCGCCTGGAAATCCCGCAGAAGCTCTGGGGATTTGGGAAGGACTTGAGAAGGGTAAAGGTGGAGGCGACAGGAGCCACAGAGGAAGCGAAAAGGGGGGAAATCCCTCAGGCTGGACAAAGATTTATGGGTACCTGCATTTCCAGAGAACAGGAGAGAAAGGCCAGGTGGGTGGTGGCAACCACCTTGTAGCTCCAAACCCCGCTGGAAGCTTCCCGAGGCCTGCTTACCGCAGGGAAGGTTCTCCCTCCCCTCCTTTCTCTCCTCCCCTCCCTCCCGGCCCTCCTTCCCTGCTCCTCTCCAGAAAGGTTTATGGAGAAGACTCCAAATAGCCCCTCTCCTGCAGTCACAGTCACACCAACTGAAAGGAGATTTAATTAGCAAAATCTCGTTAGGCAAACGAAATTATCCGTAAGACAATAGTCCTCTGGACAGGGGGTATGATTAAACAAAGCCATTCATTGAGAGAGCCGCTTTGGCAGCCCCCCGGAAGCGTTCATCTCTGGGCCAGCGGAACAGACTCGACCCCCTCCGCCCGCCCCAGCCCCTCCCCACCTCATCTCCGCTCTTCCAGGGCCCCTCCAGTTGGGGCTGCAGACCTCACATCTCATCAGCGGCCTCTCTGCCGCCAGATTCCTGCTAAAGTGCCTTGATTGCATAATGTCTATTTGCATAATGTAAATTGCAATCTCCTAGCTTGGGAGGCAGGAATCACAGAACAGCCATTATTTTTTACCACTCCACAAAAATTCCACATTTAGAAAGCAGATTTGCAGCTCAGAAAGCTGTATAAATCTGAATCCGCCACGAACGTCATTAAATCACACCAATTAAGCCGGACCAACGAAGAGCCCCTGCCACTGTTCTCTGCACACTCAAGGACTCCCAGGCCAGATGGAGGCCACGAAAAACTGGAGGCCGTGGCAGCGGGGCTGGAGCAGGAGCTGCAAAGGCAGGAAATTCTGTCTTATAAACCTTCACACACACACCCCAGGCATAGGCCCCATCAAGACCTGGTGGGCGGAGGACGGAGAGGGGGCGGAAGTAGTTTGAGTTATTTCTAAGCTTGTTGACTGATTTCTTGTGGGCACTTGGTCTGCAGACTTTTAATTTACGGAGCAGGAGAGAGTATGCGGGGAAGAAGCCTGCATCTTCCGCAAAGGGAGGGGGACATGCCAGGTATTTCACGCGAGGGTGAAAAGTCCAGGCCTTCAGCAGCTCTTTAATGACCTTTTTCTGTCTTCTCCCAAGTCCCCTCCAGCCAAGTGAAGGAAAACCGGGGACAAATCCTGCCCTGACTGGGCTGGGCTGGACCGGATTCTGAGCTCCTTTTAAGAGCTGTTTCCTAGGGGCCACTGGAGAGAGAGGTGAGTCACAAGGTCCCTAGAAAGGGGCCTTCCCTCTGACAACCACTCATGATTCCAGCTTCCCCACAGCCATGTACCTGGTTACTCTTTTGCCTCTTTATTGCTCATTCAATATTCATCTGTCAAAGGGCAAGATGCTAATGTGTATTATTAAAATATCAATAGTTTATGAGTGAACTTTTATGGAGAGTATGGTTAAAAGAAAGATGCTAGACCATCTCTGTCAGCAGCAACGGAGAGGAACAGTCTTTCCATCTCTACTTTTTCCTAACGTACTGGGTGAGTGGATGGCTGAACCATTACTGTATACATATTGTGCACCAGGAATGGCTCTAAAGCTCGCACGTGCTGGATTTCATTTAGTCCTCACAGCCGTCCTGGGAAGGGTGTACAATCCCATTTCCATTCTAGAGATAAGGAATCTGAAGACCAAAGAGTTGTATCCAGAATCACAGAGGTTCTAAGTCATGGGGCTGAGACTCAAACCCCAGCTTTGGACTTCAAACCCAATGTTTTTCCCCCCAAGTTGAAGCCTTGAAAATACAAATGATCTTTTAGGTTTTTATCTGTTTCCTTCACCTGCCCAAATTAAACATTGGTTTCCTGACCTAAGTTTCACAAAAGGGGAAAGGAGAGAACAGGAAATCATTCTGTGCTTTCACACAGACCCATTTCCACAAAGCCGGCCTCCACTTTAGAGGTGTCTAAGTCAGTTCCCAGAATCTTTTCTGCACATTTAGAATCTTAGAACTGAGGGTGACATTGGAGGTGATGTCATCAGACTTCTCCCTGTTACAGGAGAGTAAACTTGAGTTTCCTGGAGCCGCATAATGAAGTGATTAAGTCTCTAGGATAGAGTCATAAGTTTGATTTCAACTCTGTGACTAACTTACTGTGTCACTGACTAGGGTACCTCTCTTGTCCCTGAGCCTCTGCTCCCTTTCTGTATGTAATACCAAGATAGTAACAGTGTCTCATAAGATAGTGTGAGGGTTTCAGTAAAAACATGCACATCACGTGCTGAGCAGAGTGTCTAGCATGTAGTAAGTGCTCAACAAACGACAGTTATTACTATTAATATTAAGTCGACTTGTGGAAGACTCCAAGACTCTCCCTCCAAAACTTTTCATCAAAACCAAGCCTCTGGGGCTTCCCTGGTGGCGCAGTGGTTGGGAATCTGCCTGCCAATGCAGGGGACAGGGGTTCGAGCCCTGGTCTGGGAGGATCCCACATGCCGCGGAGCAACTAGGCCCGTGAGCCACAATTACTGAGCCTGCGCGTCTGGAGCCTGTGCTCTGCAACAAGAGAGGCCGCGATAGTGAGAGGCCCGCGCACCGCGATGAAGAGTGGCCCCCACTTGCCGCAACTAGAGAAAGCCCTCACACAGAAACGAAGACCCAACACAGCCAAAAATAAATAAATAAATAAATAATCAAAACAAAAACCAAGCCCCTTTGCCCCTCTCTTCCCTGCCCCCTCCCCTTCACCATTAGCCATTCTCATATCTTGGCCCTTTGGAAAAACCAGCTGGTTCTGCTCTCACCCTGTGCTTGCTTGAGTTTTGTTTCTATCCCCTTAAGTCACAGCAAGGCATCCAGGGTACTTAGGTGCTCTTCCAAAACTTAGCTGCATCCGGGTCAGGCAAATGGCAAAGGAGATGGAGACTGGTCCTCAAAGGCCCCGCCTCCCACAGGTTACAGGGTGTGGCAGAGCGGAAGCAAGGAGAGGAAAGGACACGAGGATCACGGAGGAAGGGCTGCCGCATAGCCCAGGCCCCCCGCACACCCTGACAGACCCGACAGCCTCTTCGCTCTGATCTTTGGCTGCAGCCTCCCCCAGACCGGAAGGCCAGGGAGTGGAGGGTGTGGGAGCTATGCCTGGGAACGAAGGGCTCCAGGCTTGTGGAGTCCTTGTCACAGGTCTAAGGCCCTCTCCAGAGCTGGCACTTCAAGCTGTGGGTGGCACACTGGACCCATTCTTGCTGGGAAGGACTATAGTGTAGAGCAGGGGTCGCAGCCTGTTAGGCACCGGCCTGCACAGCAGGAGGTGAGCGGTGAGCAAGCGAAGCTTCACCTGCCGCCCCCCACCGCTCGCATTCCCGCCTGAAGCATCCCTCCCTTCCCCTCCCTCACCTTCCCGGTCCGGGGGATAACTGTCTTCCAGGAAACCAGTCCCTGGTGCCAAAAAGGTTGGGGACCGCTGAGGTAGAGGTTTCTGCCAACTGCAGGGCCTCCTAACACCAGCGTGTCCTCGGGGAATGCCCCCCTGGGAAGGAGCCTAGCCTAGCTTGGCGGGGTGCCTTTAAATCCAGACACTGGCTGGGTTTAGAGACAGTTTGGTTCTTGCAGGCAGGCTTCCTTAGCCTGCCTCGGGAGTACATGAGGCTGTGCTGGGCCAGACTTGAGGAGCATTAGTGTGGGAGTGTGCGCTCCGAAGACGGCCGCCACAGCATGTTACCCCCAACCACACTCTTCATCTGACGTGCTGTGGATTCTCCTCCTCTGAGACGTGCTTGCAGGGGCAGGTGTCCATGTCCCCTTCTTTAAACCCAGGTGGGCCTTTGCACCTGCCCCCAACCAGGGCAACGTGTGAAAGTGGTGCTGCTGGGCTTGGGCAGGGCGGCCCCGTCCGGCGCCTCTTCCCTCTCGGGACGCTCCCCCTCGGCACCCAACCACCACCTTACGAGGATCCACGTCATGAAGATGTCCGGGCCACGTGGAAAGGGCACGTGGGCCTGGTGGACAGCCCCAGCTAGCGCCTCGGCCAACAGCTGGTGTCCACCCCCAGAGGGGTGAGTGAACGAGCCTCCAGACGATTCCAGCACCCAGCTTCTGCCCCAGCAGAGACCCCAGACCTGTGGATCAGAGGCAATCTCCCCACTGTGCCCTGTGTGAACTCCTGACTCACAGAATAAATGAGCATAATGAACGGTGTCAAGTCACTATGTCTTGGGGTGGTTTGTTACACAGCCATAATAACTGGAACACCACTCGAATTAAATTAGAACGTTTGCTGTTTCCCTCTCAAATCCAGCCCTCACTTCAGTCTTGCAGACTGTCCCCTCCTCAGCAGGTCCCGTCCCTCCTCTTCTTCCTCCCCCTCCGAAAGGCAGGCTCTCCCTCAGCAAAAAACCCTCCCAGGAAGAGCCTTTGAACCTTCCCCTTTCAGAGTCCCAGGACCTGAAGATCCCCACTCTTCCTCGTTCCTCTGTGCGGGTCCCAGAGGGTCCCCACGAGGGAGCTCCCCCAGGTGTGGGTGGGCCCGGGCCAGGCGCCCAGCTGCTCTCGGGGACAGGGACGGAGCGTGCAGACTTATTTCCCCTACACGCACCCCGGTCTCGTGAAGCTTCACGCTCGGCTTGCTCCTCTCATACTGACTTGACTGATGAGATCCCTCTAACCTCCGGTGCGAGGAGACATCGATTCTCGCAAAGGTCATTATCTCCCTACTCTGGCTCCCCCCACCCCGGCCCCATCTCCTAGGTAGGCCTTTCCTGGAACAGGATGGAGGGAGGTACCCTTCCCCGGCCCGGTGTCTGGGGATCGACCACTCCAAGCCGGGCGGAGAGGGGATGCCCTGGGAGCCGCGTCCTGTCAATCACAGAGGCACCAGCACTGCCACGCAGGCCATTAGGCGGAGGGCCGGCGCCCTGCTCACTCACCGGGCAGCCATCGGCAGGATGTTAGACGATCGCAGGGCGGCCATTCTTATGATTTATTCAAATGCTCATTACAGTCAATCTATTTTTACAGAGAGGTGAAGATGTGCGCTGATAACGGTTAATCATTTATAATTCCGCGGACTGGTTGGGAGCCAATGTACTATCAAAGTCGCAGCCGCTCAGCCCCCGGGAGCCCCCGAAGCAGGGCAGGGAAGCTGTGCAGCCCCAGGCCAGCCCTTCCAGCTGACAGTGCCTGCGCGGCGCCTAGGTGGAGGGTGCAGAGGGGAAGCAAGGAGCAGGGAATCCCAGACTAGCCGCCAGGAGCTCACAGGCTCACTGAGGGCACACGGCGACGTGCGGGCAGAGGAATGCCCCGCAGATGGATGAGGCACGGGATCTCAGAAGAGGGAGAAACCACTTCTAGCTGGATTACCGAAGGACGTGGCAACGAGCAGACTGGACTTAGGCCAGGGCCTACAGGTGGGAAGACTTCTGCCAAGTGCGAGAACCGACATGAGCAAATACACAGGCGGATAAGGTGGGGAGCAGTTCCCGAGCTGATGGAAGGGAAGCGACCAGCAGTTTCTCCTTTTTCCTCCCTCACGTCTCTCCAGAAACAACCAGACATAAAAGCAAGTGCAAGCTATGACCTTGGCCCAGGTCCTCCTCTCACGGCCTCCCAAGCTTAGCCTGCCCTTGCAAGCTCGAGAGCTTCCCTCTCCAACACTCATGACACGCATAACACGTCAGGTCCACCTTAACGCACAATCAATACAGTCTAATTAAATAGGATGTCATGTTACAGGGCCTCTTCGTCACGTTCGGACCTCATCTAATTAGAGGTCCACTGTATTTCACATTCTGACCAGCTCACTGAGAGAGAGTGCGTCTCTCGCACAATGCACGGCTGTGAAAGATCAGGTTCAGGGCTGGTCTTTCACCCATAACCTTACTGAGTCAGCATGGAAAATGCCCGTCAGAGTTACTCACGGTTCACGGTCCCTCTTCTGGTGAGCGGCATGGAGGACGGCAAGCCTCAGGGTCCTGCTCCAGAGTCAACCTGTCAGTGAAAGAAAACATCTTTATAGACTGTGTATGATTCTGCTGGGAGCGAGAGCCAAGATCGAATGGGGGTGAACTCGGAAGTGGGTCCTGCTCCGGAGCACAGCCAGGGCTGGCAGCCCTGTGTCCCCATTGCTGAGTGGGGGGGGAGTTTCCTGAGCAAGGAGCTCCTGGTGCAAAACGACGGTTGTTTAGAGGACTAACCAGGACGGAGAGACAGGATCACTCCCTCCTGACCTGCTTGGAGCCTCAATTTCTTGCAAGTTTCATCCCCTTCCCCAGAGAAAAAGAGGCTCATGGCTGTGGAGAGCCCTGAGCTGACCAAGGCAATGATCACTTACTGATGCCACCTGTCTGACGGAAGACCCCGTGCAGGGGGACAGAGCTGAGGAGCCCCTGGGGAAGCTGGAAATCTATATGGGGAAGCTGCCCAAACAAGCAAATACCACCACCGATGCTGTGCTTTATGGCAGGATTATGGAAAGTCCAGACGTAGGAGGGCACTTTCAAGTAAAAGTGAAGAGTCCCATTGGGTTAGAAGGGAAATGTGCATGGAGAAAAATGATGGGGGCGTGACTCAAAAGATCAGAAAACATGACTGCTTTTAATTCTCGTCTTGGGATAAAGCAATAACAACAAGAAGAAGAAAAACCCAGCACATATTTATCAGGTGTCTGCTCCGCGAGCTACACTCTCCAGGTGCAGCAGGAATGAAATCCACAGCTCCTGTAATCAAAGTGCCGCCACGTCAGTGGTGAAATAAGAATATCCATATGAAACATCATCCAATAAGATGAGAACATACATAAAGTAGTGCTGAACTGTGTGGTAGAGACCATAACTCTCTCTCCACAGAGAAACGAAGTTGGCGACAGCTGGGGCCTTCAAGGAAGTTTTCAGGGGGAGGGAGACCTTGACTGGGGTCTTGGAGGACTGGTCAGGAGAGATTCGGCTGGTGGAAGAAGAGAGAGGGCATTCCAAGAAAGGGAGCACTCTGAGCAAAGGTGACGGGGGGAAAGCATGGAGTGACCAGGGACAAGGCAGGGGCTGGGCCGCCTGAGAGACTAGAGGAGGGAGTAACGCTGAGTAAGCAGGGAGGGGCCAGAGCATCCGGGCTCCGAGTGTCGGGCAGAGAGGCCAGGCTTGGGCTGTGAGCTCCTGGAGCCATTGAAGGTTTTCCAACAAAGGAAGGTCATGAAGAAGAGGACACTCCCCACCCCACCACTCTTTAGTATTTTCCTTTTAATTAAGACAGAGAGGCTCCCTGGATGAGGTAGAATTTCAGATAGAAGATTCAGGCATGGGGTGTACTACAACGCGCTCATGGAAAGATGTCCCTCTTGTTCATGATGATGTCGCCCAGGATGAGGCACTTCCTCTGGGGCTGTCTACTAATATCTCCAGGACCAAGACTGGTGACTCACGGAAGGACCTCAGAGACAAGACCAGACCACTGAAGGCAAGTGCGTGAGGATGAGGACGGCACCTTATGCATCTTTATAGCCCAGCATGTGTCAGGTTCTCAGCAGGTGTCTGTTGAAATGTTCAGTGGCGGACTCGGTTCATTCTAATCAGTTTCCACAACCAGCCCCTGGCTGGCAATGGGCTCCAACTTGTAATCTTCTAAACTACTGACACATTGCTACTGAGCACATGTGAACTCAGTACAGGAAGTTTCTAGGCTGAATTGCATGGAGTGGGGATTTATCCCTGCCCTCTTGGGACTGTCGAGACACCAGCGACTTGGAAGAAGACACGGCGGACTTGCCATTTGCACATGCTGCTAAGCTGTGAAGGACAGCCCCTCTGCTGGGGAGATGGATTTTGATGGGCAGTGTTATAAAACTTTGAACAAGCTAAAAGGATGGCCCAAAACTAAAAAGTTAATTATTTCCTCTACCAGTTTTTATTTCTTGCACAATAACATCATGACAACCATAAATTAAATAAATTTGAAAATTTAAAAAAATTGCCCACAATCCCATCACTCTAAACCATCAAATTATTACAGTCTATGCCCACATGGAAATCCAGTTTAATTTTTTACAGAGTTGTAGAAAAAGATTTGACACGAATAAATATACCAAATCCTACTCTTACATTCAAAAATCAATTGCAAAAATCACAGATTGGGGTGACCTGTTTTTTTTTTTTTAAAAAAGACAAGGGTTATTTGAGTTAAATGCAAGCAGAGGTAGAGCCCAGGGTATGGTGTTGCTGTCAAACCCATTACATTGATCCTAGTTGCCTAAATAGCTATATGGTGGCCAACCAAGGGGAGAATGGTCCCCTCACTTTAGACTTATCAATCCACATTACTTTTAGATGCAGCTGTGGCATCATATTTTAATAAATTTGGCAGTGATGAGTAGAAGAGAGAGGTGAGCAAAGACATCTAGTTCTTTTAACTAAAGTTAAAAGTTTAGTAGTTAAAAGCACAAGCTCTGGAAGCAGGCTGTACAGGTGTCCATCCCAGTCCCACCACTTCCTGGCAGTGGGCCCATGGGCAAGTTACTTAACTTCCCTGTGCCTCAGTTTTTCATCTGTAAAATGGGGCTAATGAGGGTCCTGCCTCTGAGGTTGGCTGTGAGGGTTTAATGAGTTCATATACCGTAAAGTGCTTAGAACAGTGTCTCACACAAAATAAGCACTCATTGCATGGTAGCTGTCATTGTTGTTATTTTCCTTATTAGGAGCCCGTGAGACAGAAGATATGGGAGAAGAAACTAGAGATGGACCTTCATTTGTCCCTCTCTAATATGACCCATTGGTCCTACCTAATTCTATTGACTAAAGCAACAATCTCTCTCCCACATGGTGGTCCTCCAAATATTTGAAGAAACTATGTGACAAAGAGGCTGCGTTGCTATACACGGTAGAATTAGGGCTAATTGATAGATATTAGAGGAAGCCAATCCTCAGTTCAATACAAGAAAGACTTCGCTAGTCCTATGCACCATCCAGCAATGAGTTAGGTTTCCTTGGAAAGTAGTGAGCTCCCAACACAGCAAAGAGAATCCTGTATTGGGTGAGAAGATGCCCCAGAGAGCATGGTCTCCCAGACTTGGCTTCCCCCATCCGTAAAACGTTAAAAAACATTGTGAGACTGGGAGGGTTGACAAACATGTATATTGATAAAACATTAATAGTGTCTTCTTTCACCACCGTTTCATAAAGTAATTCAACCCCCAAAAGTAAGGAGAGCAAAAAGGACCACACTTTGAACGCTTTGAAGTGAATGGAGCATCATGAAAAGCATCCCCCCCACCATCTCTGTCTCTTCTCTCTTTCTGTCTCTATCTCTCTCTGTCTCTATCTGTCCATCTCTCTCTCACACACACATATACACACATATGTGCACATGCAACCTCTCCACATTGTCCTTGTTTTTCACTCCTCACCATGCACCAGCAGACACTTGCTGGGGAACCACGTGCGTGATATTTTGGGGCCTTCCAAAGCCAGCAGCCTGTAGTCCTGGAAGGCAAGTGATCACGTCAAAGGCCTTCAGACAGTGGCCCTGCAATAACGCAACCAGAATTGAAACTCAGGCCTGCCTTACTCACCATGAAGATAAACTTGAATCATAAATGGAATTGAGCCTTCACATTTATAAATATGAGGACATTTATGAAATGGTAAATGAGGAGGGAGCTGATGAAATTTCATTGTTAAGAGGTGGGGAGAAGAACAGAAGAAAGCTTCCCACGGGAGGGAGCACACTAGAACTTGACCCTCCATGCCCTAGGACAGCTGAGCGAGCTCCCACGAAGCATCCTAGGTAAGTTGGAAGGATGGACAGACATGAGCCTGGGGCTTAGCAAGGACCACAGAAGGCACTAGACCAAGGGCGTCATGGGTTCACACCCTGAGTCCATCGTTCACTTACCGTGGGATCTTGGACACGGAACTTTAACCACTCCCTGCCTCAGTTTCCTCATCTGCAAAATGATAGTGCTTGACTAGATGATCCTTAAACCAAAATTCCATCTGACATCTCTACATCTCTGAAGCTGCCCAGACTCACCCCCATATCACAGCTCAGTATATGATTGTGGGTAAGAGTAAAGACACGGGAGTCAGACAGTTCTGAGTTTAAGCCTGGGTCCATCACTCTCCTAGCCTTAACCTCTACAAACCTCAAGGTTCGCACCTTTAGAAGGGGGATAAGAGTAGCGCCTTTAAGTGAGATGATGCACCGAGAGCATTTTGTGCAATGCCTGGAACATATTCATAATGACGAATGAGGCCGCTGTTGCTGTCTTTCAGTGTTAGGAGGGCTAATAGCCCAGGAGGGCTGGCTGGGATGGGAAAAGGGAGACAAACCAAGAAGCCTGAGGGCTTCTGCATTCATCCCACTTTCTGTGACAAGCTCCTCTGTTCCTACCCCAGCCAGACCTTTAGGATGAGGACAAATCGTGACAACCTGTTCTCAGGCACCAAGAGTCTCTCTGGATGGTCCCCATCTCTGAGAAGCCTCTGTAGGCCCATGAGCAAAATTCCCCAAAGAGAAAGAAAACTTGAATAGACCCTCCCAGGAGGAAATGCCTGCAGGGCCACTCGTCCCCCCACGGTGTGTCCTGCGTCTCCCACCTCATCACCCGAGTCCCCTCTCTGCTCCACATCTGCTCCCCTCGCCCCCTGACGACAGCTCGCGGTGGTTTCCATTAGTCCAGTGAGGCTGTCAGTGACAGCACCGCAGGCCCTGGCCACCAGGCTCTCAAAGACACAACAACAGGGTAACCGAATACTGAGAGGATCACCTGGCACTAATGTGCGGCTCTGAGAAACGTACCCACCCAGCACTGAGGGTGCTGCGCAGGTTTCCTCAAAGCCTGGTAAGAACAAGGCTGATTCCCCACTGTCCTCAGCCCCCTGGGCTGCAGGCGGTGCTGGGCACCCAGCTGCAGAGGACCTGGAAACTGTCCCCCAGCCATGCTCCCCAGGCCCCGTCCAGGCCCGAGACTCTAAGCTGGACCCCGTTCCTATAAGTGGGCACCCCTGGAGGTGAGAAAACACCAAGACCCGAGACGTGCTTATCCTCCATCGGGAGCACCCCTGCTCTTCTTCCTGGCCCATCGTCACTGACCTGCCTCCGGCCTCCTTCTCTCTCCCCGGGGCCCCCAGTCGGTATCCTGGCCTCCAGCCTGGCCCCGCTTTTGCCCATCCACTACCTCCCGCAGCCCGGGATCTTCCTGAAACACAAATTGCGTCATGTTTGTTCCTCCTTAAAACCCTCCAAGGGCAGCTCAGTGCCTGGCAGAGGTCACTCACTGGCAGCCCCTAGCTGGCTTCTTGCCTGTCTGATGTTTTTGTAAATTCTGCCAACATCTGAAAAGTGGGACATTTCACATTTGAAAATCCAGGCTCCTAAGTTTTCTCCAAAATTTGGATGACCTAACAACACTGATCTTGCATTTCCACGTGGCAATCACCAGATGACACTGAGTATCAGAGGCCCCCAATTTCATCAGGCACGGGTCCTCCTGTTTGCCCCACAGGGAGAGGGCAGGTGTCGCCTGGAAGCCGCTTCCGTCACAGGGCAGGGCACCTGGAGGCTGACGCAGGCACGCTGCCTGCTGAGGGGTCAAGGTGACAGCACGGAGGTGGCTCATTACGTTCTCAGCTGCGCTGTTCCCAGCCGGGCCCACCAAGGGTCCCTCCCTCTCTCACGCCCCTGGGCAGCTCCTCCATTCCAAGTCAGGAGACAGCCGGCAAAGGTCTTAGGGATTTTTCCAGGAATGCCAGTAACTACCAGGCAGGTGCTGAAGAGGCCCCACCCCAGGGTCCAGCCTCTCCTCACCCCCAACTCAGTGGAGGCTGCGTCCCCTCCCTTTATTTCCATCCCACTGTTCCCATCAAAGCCCTAACAGCACATATTTTGTTAATTGTACAAACCTAATGGGGGAATGCATTGGCAAAAAGGGTAATGGCCATCAGACCAGCAATAAAACAAAATTAATGGCCCATAGGAAGAAATCATGTCCACTTAATCCCAGCTCTGAAACTCTAATAGAATAATGGAATACCAGCAGAGGGGTTTTTCTCTCCATGCAGATTGCTTACACCATGTTAATCACTTGCAAAGCAGGCCACATACCACTCCGCTCACATGACCCTCCAGGGAAAGTAGCAGACCAGAAACATTTAGTGCCAGGCTCATTACTGACATGCATCACCAGCGGCAACACCTTCCCCCCTCCCTGCCTCCCCAGGTGACTCCAGGACAGCCAGTGTGGGGTGTCATTGCGAGCCATCAGGTGTGGTAGGCCGGAAAGTGAGACACATGATACCTAATAATAGCAGACGTTTATTGAGTGCTTACTATGTGCCAGACACTGGGCTGGCTGAGCGCTTTCTACGTACTGTATTACAACATCTTCATCTTCTGGAGCTGCAGAGTCCATCAATATAGCCACTAGCCACATCTGGCTTTTTAAATACAAATTCTAATTAATGAAAGTTAAATAAAATCTAAAATCCAGTCTTCAGCCTCAGTGGCCGCGTTTCAGGTGCTCAACAGCCCCGTGTGGCTAGTGGCCGTTGTACTGGGAGCTCCGGCTAGACGGTGTTTCCATTGGCACAGGCGGTTGTACTGACAGTGCTGTTCCAGAACTTCGAGACCGTTTTAGCTCGCCCATTTAACAGATTCCGAAATCAAGGCACAGAGAGGTGAGGCAAGTTGCCCCAGGTCATGGCTGATCTGGGTTCTAGCCCAGGTCTAAGTCAGTCTGGCTCCGGAATCCCAACCCTCCACATTATTTCTTGATACAACCAGCAGTCCAGGCAGCTGGGAGGCCTTTGGAGGGACGTGGGCTGTAGAAAGGCCCTTCTGTCCGCTGCAGGCCCCACGACCCCCAGAGAGCAGACAGACCCCAGTGCTCCACTGGGGTCTCCCCACAGTGAGACCCCTATGAGGTCTCAAACCCGGAAAGGTCATCTGGAGAGGGAGGTCTTCATACATCATTCAGCCCAACCTCCTTCGATTTATGGGTGAAGAAACCAATGCACAGAAAATTAAGTGGCTTGTCCAAGGTCAAACAGCTGATTAGGAACAGAGTTAGGACTACAATCCAGGTTTCCTGACGGCCGGTCCTCACTGGCCGAGGGAGAGGGCAGAGCCATGTCCTGAGAGAAGGTGAGAGAAGGAGGCGGTGTCCCTCCAGCCTTCCTGGAGGGTCCTGGGCCAGGTCAGAAGAGGCTGGGATGCGCCTAGGGGTACTTGGCGCCGAGGAGAAGAGGCAAGGGAAGAACGAGGGGCAGGCACCGGCCTAGAAACTGCAGGGGTTCAAAGCCTGACACTGCATTGCTACTATCTTTGGGGAAAATAGTATAGCAGGATCTATCGCAATTAAAAATACACATACACTTTTCCTCAGCCGCCCCAGTTTGAGAATGTATCCTATAAAAAGAAAAGTACCCAGGCATGAGGATAATGCAGCAGCTTCTGCAGTGAGACAAAGTGAAAAAACAAGCTAGATGTCCACCAGTAGGGGAATGTTTGGGTAACCTGTGGTACAGCTATACTATCAATAAATGCAACTATTCAAAAGAACGAGTTAGAGCTACATCTTTTGCCGTGAGAGATGGCCGTAATATTCCAAGTAAGAAAAGTAAGTAGCAGACTGATGTGTGCGGTGTGATTCCATTTTTGTAAAAGCGGAGAAAACTCCAGATTGAGTGCATCTACGTGCATAAGTCTGTGTGAGCCCAGAGGTTGTGTGGAAGGAAAAGCCCAGATGTTCACGTGGGTGCGAAGGCCCACCGTCGTTAACACATCTTTGCCTTGTTTTGGGTTGCAGAGAGCGCTGCCACTTTTGTAATTTTTGAAAAGAAACTCAATAAGGAAAAGAAAAATAATTGATATAAGAAAGAAAAAGAGGTTGGACTTGGGAGGCAGCCAGACCAGACTGCAAACCTGCTTACTTACTGGTTGCATTGCATCGGGCAATTTCCTTAACCTCTGTGCATCTTGCTTTCCTCACCTGGAAACTGATGATAATAATATCATATCAGGAGGTTGAGGGGAGATGGATGAGAAAATGAATTTAAAGCTACTCAACAGCCTGGGCCTTTTTATCCATGTTGAGGGACTAGTCTGCCCAGCACACAGGGGTACTTTCTGGATCGACCCTGCTGGCCACTGTCATAGGACTTAACCAGATGCTTCTCAGGGCCCCCATATTCTGCCTTATATTACAGTTCTATTATGCCTATCTCCCTCCCAGACCGTAAGTTCTTTGTGGGCAGGAACAGTACCCTGCTTATTTATTCATTCATTCGATCATCCATTTATTCCATTTATTATTAAGTTAATAATAACTGAATAATTATGTCTTAGGCATACGCACCAAGCACTGTGTCTGACATTAGAGATGTAACAGTGAACGAAACAGAAAAGTCCCTGCTTTCGTGGGGCTCGCATTCTAATGGGGGAAACAAACTATAAATACAATTATGCAATGTCAAGAGGTGATAAGCAATAAGAAGAAAATTCAACAGGCTTGGGAGCAGAAGTGACTGAGAAGGGGGGGCATCTTAGAGAGAGGGGACAGGAAAGAGCCTCAGAGCTCGCTGAGAAAGTACTCTTCGTGGCATACGCCGCAGACCCAGTGAGGTAAGTAGTTACGCAAATGATGTTAGTTTAAGAACAAAATAAAAATAGATTTGATGGAGAGCAGAGAATAATTAAGACACTTTAGAAAACATCCCTTCACTTCTGAGTATATACCCCAAAGAATTGAAAGCAGGGACTCAAAAAGACAATTTGTACCCCATGTTCACAGCAGCGTCATTCACAGGAGCTGAAAGGTGGAAGCAACCTAAGTGTCCGTGGACGGATGATGGATACACAAAATGTGATCTCTATGCAAAATGGGATATCGTTCAGCCTTAAAAGAGGAAGGAAATTCTGACACGTGCTGCAATGTGCATAAACCTGGAGAACATTATGCTACGTGAAGTAATCCAGTCACAGAAGGACAGATACTGTATGAGTCCACTCACATGAAGTACCGAGAATAGTCAAATTTACAGAGACAGAAAGGAGAATGGCGGTTGCCCGGGGTTGGGGGAGAAGAGATGGGGCGTTCTGGTGAATAGATACAGAATATCAGTTTTGCAAGATAAAAGGGTTTTGTAAACCGATGGTGGTGATGGTTGTACAGCAATGTGAATGTGCTTAATGCCACTGAACCGTACATTTAAAAATGGTTAAGATGGTAAAGTTTGTTATGTGTATTTTACCACAATTTTGAAGAAGAGGATAAGGGAACCCAGGGCAGACAGAGAGAGCAGGGAACCCCAAGTCTCTGCAGCCACAGTGGGGGGAACACAAGAGACTGGGGCTCCCAGGCCAGTTGGCCAACAGGGGAGGCAACTTTCCTATGGAAACATCTGAACCAAGGTGATTCCAGCGGGCTGAGGCTGGACAAATGAGACACAATTTAGGGTGAAAAAGAAAAGGAACTGGTGGGAGGTGGGCGGCGACGGAGAGCCCTGGGCCCCTTTCTAGTCTGAAACGAAAGACAGTCAAGGAATGTATCTACAGCAATAAAATGGGGAGCAGGAAATCTAAAAGGAGAAGGAATCAGAGGCCAAGAACAAGAGGGCAGGATCTGGTCTTCCAATCTGATTCAGCAGTGAGCAGTACGGTGTGCTGGAAAGGGTTTTAGACAGAACCTAGGGGATGGTGCTGGTTTTCACGTCCCTTTGACCTTCTGTGTGTCACCCTCACTCTCTGGGTCTCAACTTCTTTGTCCACGGAACCAAGTGGCTGGATCAGAGCAAGAGGAATCTTAAGGTTTTAGGGGTCCACAAACCCCTTGAGACTTTATCCAGAATGGTATTTGTGTGTACATTTTTCTTTAGAGAGACTTCCAGATTTTATGAAGCTTTCAAGGCTGTCCATGTCCCCAGAGAGATTAAGAATCACTGGAGGAGATATTCACTAGGCTCACATTCAACTAGAAATTTCTAAGATTCCGAGAAATCTTGAACTAAATACTAACAAATCTTTGGGCCTCAAAGAAATCAAGATGTTTATTCCTGCCTTGCCTGCAACAAGGGATATTATACAAACCAAGTAAAATAATGATATGTTTTGAAAAGTTAAAATTATTTCCCTCGTGCAAGTAAAGATGGTTATTTTTGTTGTCTCATGGAAAGCAGGAACAGTTCTGCACCAGGCTTACAGGCAGAGGAGGGAGGCCAGCTCGTCCGGGTCCTGCATCCTGGACAAAGGCCGCACGGCAAAGGGATGGGATGTGCTACGGGTCAACCCTCCGTTGATGGAAAATGAGAAGGCCCTTGATTCCCCTTGTGGAGAGGGATCTAGGCCAGAAAGCAGGGTAAACACAGCCTCTCTAGGAGGTGCAGCCCAGGCAGAACAAATGCATCCTCTTGTGCCAACAAGTCGTCATCTTGCATCTGGCATAACTTGGGAGGAAACTGTCAACTGTGCGACTGGGAAAGTGGCAGGCTGAGGGTATGTCAGGGAGAAGAGCCCGGGCAGAGGAGAGCATCTGCCACCAGAGAGCAAGACCCAGACTGGAAACCTGCGTCCTGACGAAGGCAGGGTCACCAGGGTAGAGGGGACCTCAGCACAGTGGCAGCACCAGCCAGGAGGAGCAGCCCTGAGGCAGTGTCGGAACCACGCACTGTTGGACCTGGATGGGACTTCAGAAACCATCTATCCCTCCTCCTCTTCTCACATTTGCAGAAACGGATTGACAGAGGGATGGAGACTTACCAGGGAAGTCCAGGATTGGCAGCCTGGCCAATAGCTCCCTTCCTTCATGTATAAAATGTGTTTTGCATGCCAGATGCTTTACTAGGTCCGAGATCAATAATAAAGGACAAATCAGCTCCCTGCCCCCAAGGAGCCCCGTCGAATGGGACCGACAGATGCCAGTTGATTAAGGGGCGGAATGTCATCCAGCAGGCACGTGGCCACCACAGAGGAGGGCTCCCCCACTCCAGGCAGGTACGTCCAGATGGGGGTGAGGTGGGGACTCAGCCGCTCCCTCGCAGACCAGTCAGCGCCGGAGGCAGTGGGAGTATTCCCTTGGCGGGCAAGCCAAGCCCACAGCCGCCAGCATCTGAGAGAAGGGCGCCCAGCACAGCAGCCCTGGAAAGGAGCCTGGAGGGTCCGGCCCCGCGGGGAGAGGCCATGCGTGGCAGGCCAGGCCCCTCCAAACAGCGCTGCCCGCTCACTCATCACTTCCTAACTCGCCCCGGGGGCCTGGTCCTGAATATGGTTTCATAAATAACAGAAGAGGGCTCCAGCTTGTTTAGCTGGGGTGAGGCAGATGCGCACAGCACAGCTGATAACGAGGGAACCTGGCTGAGCTGAATGGCTCCGGGATGCTGATTCTCTGCAGAGGGGTGGTTCTGTGGAGAAGGCAGCCACTCAGCTGGTGTCCCCACCTGGAGCCCCAGATCACAGCGGGATGCTGAAAGAGCATTCGTTTCCCATTGTTCTGAGCCACTAATTTGGCTCCGGGGTATAACACCAATCTGAGAACAAACGGAGTAGGAAAACTGTACCTTTCCTAAAGGAGGCCCAATTTCACCATAAACAGGGGAGGAGCGGGCGGTGGTGGGGGGTGGGGGCCGAGATTTTCCGAGTTCACCGCACGCGCCCTCGGCCTCCCGAGCAGGCCTGGCCGCTTCCCTCTCCGGCCCGGAGTCGCCCGGCTGCTCTGCCGTCTGCCCAGCTTCACCTGCTCAGTGCTCCTCCGAGGTGCCGCCAGCAGGGGACAGATTACTCTGATGGCAGGTAGATAAAACGGGATCCCTTGCTAGCAGTCACTACCCAGAACAATCTCTCTCCTGAGCTGCTGACAGCCTCCACCTGGCACCTGCCAGCCAAAGAACTGGCGGGCGGCATAGGCTGGCACAGGCCATCCTCCCCGTGCACAGAGGGGACCGCGGAGGCCCTCTCCGGGCAGGACTTGCTCAGAGGGCCCTCTGTCGGGCTGCAGTAAGGTCGGCCTGGGACGCCCCTCTGGAATGACACAGAAGCAGCTCTGTTTCTGGCAGAGTGAAGAGCGAGCACCCTCCAGGGGCAAAGGGGAAGGAAGCGCTGGCGAGCAAGGCCCCTGCAGCAGATGTTTTCTCAAGACTGATGGGCAAAATCTCCCGGAAACAAGAGGCCCTTCTCAGAGCGAAACTGCCTTCTTGTGGCTTAAAATAACTGAACTGGAGAACCTTCCCGGTGATGCTCTTGAAAACAAACTAGCAACCCTACCACTTTACTCTCAGCCTCCCAGCAGACAGGCCAGAGTTTCTATGACAAAGAAACCAGCATGTGATTTAGCTATTCAGTAACCTCATAAATTCAACATAGATGTATATAGTATAGTATGAAACACTGGAAAGTAAACAATTTTTTAAAAATCTCTGAGCAGTCAAAGTACAGGTCACAAAATCTTTCCACTGAAGTTTATGAACCTTACTCATAAGCAAACTCCCTGGCTTTACTTAGAGCTTTTTACTGATTTTATACGCATTTCTAACAGGCTCAGTTATCTGGTCACTTGGGCCTCAGCTGATTAGAAGCAATACAAGAAGCCTTGGGCTTCGCCAGAAGGCACGCTGAGGGGATGGAGGGTTGACCAAGGAGAAAACTAAGGGAAACTTCGCGAATCATCAGGTAAGTTTCAGTCATGGTCAGGATCAGTTACTCAGGAGGTTAGGGAG
The DNA here is from genome assembly GCF_965194805.1 of Balaenoptera borealis. Taxonomy (NCBI): domain Eukaryota; kingdom Metazoa; phylum Chordata; class Mammalia; order Artiodactyla; family Balaenopteridae; genus Balaenoptera; species Balaenoptera borealis. The sequence goes on along the minus strand of NC_138868.1, from coordinate 103,758,988 downwards.
GGTGTCCACTGTTTATGCTTAAAACACCTTTGGAGGACTTTAAGAAGTAAACCTTCAGCTATCCAGAAAATCCCAAATAAGTCTCCTTCTTGATGCTTCCAGGCTGCTGGTTTCTTCCTGTAGGTTGTCTTGAGCTTGTTCAGAAGCTGCTTGTATTCGTTCCTGGTGGGCTCATTCATTCACTCACAGGCATTGACTCCTTGGATGCTGGAGAAGCCCAACGATGCACAAAGCTAGATGAAGGCAGGGGTTGTTTTGATACATCACACACACACACACACGCACGCACTCCAGGGGCACCTATTACACATTAGGTGCTCAACAGACACATGTCGTACAGATGTTAGAAAACACATCTGGAAATGGAGGGACAGGCCAGTCAGACTGTCTTTTTTTTTTTTTAATATTTATTTATATTTTATTTGGCTGCGTCAGGTCTTAGTTGCAGCACGCGGGATCTTTGTTGCTGCGTGTGGAACTTTTAGTTGCGGCATGTGGGATCTAGCTCCCTGACCAGGGATCAAACCCAGGCCCTCTTGCACTGGGAGCACGGAGTCTTAGCCACTGGACCACCAGGGAAGTCCCCAGACTGTCTTTTTTTTTTTTTTTGGCTGCGTTGGGTCTTTGTTGCTGCTCACAGGCTTTCTCTGGTTGCGGTGAGCGGGGGCTACACTTCCTTGCCGTGTGCGGGGTCTCTTGTTGCGGAGCACTGACTCTAGGCGTGTGGGCTTCAGAAGTTGTGGCACTCGGGCTCAGTAGTCGTGGCACACGGGCTTAGTTGCTCCGCGGCATGTGGGGTCTTCCCGGACCAGAGATGGAACCCGTGTCCCCTTCATTGGCAGGCGGATTCTTAACCATGCTCCATCAGGGAAGTCCTACCAGGCTGCCTTTTGACCCAGTCCCTAGCTAGTCACATGAGAATCTTTGTGTGGAGGGGCTATAAAATTTCAGGAGTCAACTAAAAATGTCATCTTATCAAAACTTTAAACTGCTCTACCAAGAAAAACAAAAAGACAACATGGCATTGGGCCTGAAAAAATGTGGAAAAGATTCATCAGTTCATCTTAGAGAAACTTGTCAACCCTCTGTGAGTCTGGTTTCCCCATCAATAAAACAAACAGTTTGGAGCCATCAGTGTCTGAAATGCTTCCAGCTCCCTAGTCAACAGGATCCTAGTTTTATTTAAGGACTGACCCTCTCCACCCCCACCAGCTTGATTTCTTTTATTTTCACCAAAGCTTTGGAAGGAAGGATTTTGATCAAGAGTTCCGGCCTCCAGCCAATCATCCAAAAACATGTGTGTTTTCTTCAGAGCCCCTTTAGATCTCTGCCCCAGGTGCCCAACCGGAGGAGACAGCAAGCGACTCTTCATCCTCTCCCCAGCCCCTCAGACGGCACAGACGGCTCAGACGTGGGACATGGCACTATCATTGTTCTGGGAACAGGAAGTCTTTATGACACTCATAAGGGATGGTGGGCGAGGGGCTGGAATGCCGGCAATTTGTCCTGAAGAATTCAGGTTAATAATTTATAGAGGCATTCTCAGTAAATTTAAGAAAATTGAAATCATATCAAGCATCTTTTCTGACCACAATGCTATGAGATTAGAAATCAATTACAGGGGAAAAAACGTAAAAAACTCAAACACATGGAGGCTAAACAATACGTTACTAAATTACCAAGAGATCACTGAAGAAATCAAAGAAGAAATCAAAAAATACCTAGAGACAAATGACAATGAAAACACAACGATCCAAAACCTATGGGATGCAGCAAAAGCAGTTCTAAGAGGGAAGTTTATAGCTATACAAGCCTACCTCAAGAAACAAGAAAAATCTCAAATAAACAATCTAACCTTACATCGAAAGGAATTAGAGAAAGAATAACAAACAAAACCCAAAGTTAGCAGAAGGAAAGAAATCATAAAGATCAGAGCAGAAATAAATGAAATAGAAACAAAGAAAACAATAGCAAAGATCAATAAAACTAAAAGCTGGTTCTTTGAGAAGATAAACAAAATTGATAAACCATTAGCCAGACTCATCAAGAAAAAGAGAGGACTCAAATCAATAAAATTAGAAATGAAAAAGGAGAAGTTACAACAGACACTGCAGAAATACAAAGCATCCTAAGAGACTACTACAAGCAACTCTATGCCGATAAAATGGACAACCTGGAAGAAATGGACAAATTCTCAGAAAGATATAACTTTGCAAGACTGAACCAGGAAGAAATAGAAAATATGAACACACCAATCACAAGTAATGAAATGGAAACTGTGACTAAAAATCTTCCAACAAACAAAAGTCCAGGACCAGATGGCTTCACAGGTGAATTCTAGCAAACATTTAGAGAAGAGCTAACACCCATCCTTCTCAAACTCTTCCAAAAAATTACAGAGGAAGGAATACTCCCAAACTCATTCTATGAGGCCACCATCACCCTGATACCAAAACCAGACAAAGATACTACAAAAAAATAAAATTACAGACTAATATCACTGATGAATATAGATGCAAAAATCCTCAACAAAATACCAGCAAACAGAATCCAACAACACATTAAAAGGATCATACACCATGATGAAGTGGGATTTATCTCAGGGATGCAAGGATTCTTCCATATACGCAAATCAATCAACGTGATACACCATATTAACAAATTGAAGAATAAAAACCATATGATCTTCTCAATAGATGCAGAAAAAGCTTTTGACAAAATTCAACACCTGTTTATGATAAAAACTCTCCAGGAAGTGGGCATAGAGGGAACCTACCTCAACATAATAAAGGCCATATACGACAAACCCACAGCAAATATCATTCTCAACGGTGAAAACCTGAAAGCATTTCCTCTAAGATCAGGAACAAGACAAGGATGTCCACACTCGCCACTATTATTCAACATAGTTTTGGAAGTCTTAGCCACGGCAATCAGAGAAGAAAAAGAAATAAAAGGAAAACAAATTGGAAAAGAAGAAGTAAAACTGTCACTGTTTGCAGGTGACATGATACTATACATAGAGAATCCTAAAGATGCCACCAGAAAACTCCTAGAGCTAATCAATGAATTTGGTAAAGTTGCAGGATACAAAATTAATGCACAGAAATCTCTTGCATTCCTATACACTAATGATGAAAAATGTGAAAGAGAAATTAAGGAAACACTCCCATTCACCATGGCAACAAAAAGAATAAAATACCTAGGAATAAACCTACCTAGGGAGAAAAAAGACCTGTATGCAGAAAACTATAAGACACTGATGAAAGAAATTAAAGATGATACCAACAGGTGGAGAGATATACCATGTTCTTGGATTGGAAGAATCAATACTGTGAAAATGACTATACTACCCAAAGCAATCTACAGATTCAATGCAATCCCTATCAAATTACCAATGGCATTTTTTATAGAACTAGAACAATACATCTTAAAATTTGTATGGAGACACAAAAGACCCCAAATAGCCAAAGCAGTCTTGAGGGGAAAAAACGGAGCTGGAGGAATCAGACTCTCTGACTTCAGACTATACTACAAAGCTACAGTAATCAAGACAATATGGTACTGGCACAAAAACAGAAATATAGATCAATGGAACAGGATAGAAAGCCCAGAAATAAACCCACGCACCTATGGTCAACTAATCTATGACAAAGGAGGCAAGGATATACAATGGAGAAAAGACAGTCTCTTCAATAAGTGGTGCTGGGAAAACTGGACAGCTACATGTAAAAGAGTGAAATTAGAACACTCCCTAACACCATACACAAAAATAAACTCAAAATGGATTAGAGACCTAAATGTAACACCAGACACTATAAAACTCTTAGAGGAAAACCTAGGAAGAACACTCTTTTATATAAATCACAGCAAGATCTTTTTTGATCCACCTCCTAGAGTAATAGAAATAAAAACAAAAATAAACAAATGGGACCTAATGAAACTTAAAAGCTTTTGCAAAGCAAAGGAAACTACAAACAAGACGAAAAGACAACCCTCAGAATGGGAAAAAATATTTGCAAATGAATCGACAGACAAAGGATTAATCTCCAAAATATATAAACAGCTCATGCAGCTCAATATTAAAAAAACAAACAACCTAATCCTAAAATGGGCAGAAGACCTAAATAGACATTTCTCCAAAGAGGACATACAGATGGCCAAGAAGCACATGAAAAGCTGCTCAACATCACTAATTATTAGAGAAATGCAAATCAAAACTACAATGAGGTATCACCTCACACCAGTTAGAATGGCCATCATTTGAAAATCTACAAACAACAAATGCTGGAGAGGGTGTGGAGAAAAGGGAACCCTCTTGCACTGTTGGTGGGAATGTAATTTGATACAGCCACTATGGAGAACAGTATGGAGGTTCCTTAAAAAACTAAAAATAGAATTACCATATGACCCAGCAATCCCACTACTGGGCATATAGCCAGAGAAAATCATAATTCAAAAAGACACATGCACCCCAATGTTCATTGCAGCACTATTTACAATTGTCAGGTCATGGAAGCAACCTAAATGCCCATCGACAGACGAGTGGATAAAGAAGATGTGATATATATATACAATGGAATATTACTCAGCCATAAAAAGGAACGAAACTGGGTCATTTGTAGAGACGTGGATGAATCTAGAGACTGTCACACAGAGTGAAGTAAGTCAGAAAGAGAAAAACAAATATCGCATATTAACGCATATATGTGGAACCTAGAAAAATGGTACAGATGAACCGGTTTGCAGGGCAGAAATTGAGACACAGATGTAGAGAACAAATGTATGGACACCAAGGGGGGAAAGCGGCGGGGGCGGGGGGGGGGTGGTGGTGTGATGAATTGGGAGATTGGGATTGACATGTATACACTGATGTGTATAAAATGGATGACTAATAAGAACCTGCTGTATAAAAAAATAAGTAAAATAAAATTCAAAATAAATATAATTTATAGAGGCATTTCTTTAAAAAAATTTTTTTTTAAACTTCTGAAACAAATTGCATACAAATTGTGTGACATTTGAAGGAAATTTGCCAGCGTTGCTCAGTGAAGCATAATAAATATATGCGGCCCATAATAACAAATTACTTAAACTCAGGGCACTAAATGATTTATTAATTGTCTCCTAATCCTTTCCAGCTACGACTAAAACCAGGAGTGTGGCCATATTTCACATACCAGTTCATAATGCCTCCAACGCCAAACAGCACGGCTGCCGCTAGCTATCGCGTCCATTTTTCATTCTGGTCCCCGACTCTGCAGATGGGCCTGGAGCAGGTCCCGGAGCTGAGGGGACTGCTGATGTCAGCAAAGGGGTAGATGCACCCCAAACACATCCCAGCCCACTGACTTCTCCCATGATGTTCATTTTGCCTAGAGCTCCCCTCCCCAGGGCCCCCTTCCTGTCCAGCTCTCCCACTGCCGTCAGTACATGCTGCCCCTAGGTAGATATTAATCCTGGGAGAACACAGGCCATTGTCTCCTGGGATGCCCAAAACCAGGCTCATAGCCCCAAGTCCTCTCCGGCAGCGGATGCTGAGCCAAAGAGAATCAGAACAGAGATGGGAAATAGAACACCAAGACCTGCCCTTTCTCGAGGACAGGCTGACCCAGTGGGGAATGTGGATTTCTGCTGTCGTATCCACTTATTGGGCCTCCTCCCCACCCCTAGCACTCCAGACATTAGCCTCTGCTACCTGGGAGACTCTGTATTCAGACCGATGCCCAGAGCCACCTTCAGTCCCCACCCTCTCTTGGGACTGTCATACCCACGCAGCTGCGCTGACCGTGTGTCTGGCAGGAGGGAACATCACCAGCAAACTAGAAGTCTGCAGCCAGATATGCCGCCTGCGGGTGGATGGACAACTAGGACAAGGTAGGGTCCCAGGAACTGAGTGACTGGAGAATTGCAGAGACTGAGTTCAAGGGGCGAAACGATTCTCCAGGCCTCCTTGCTTCCCCCAACATGCTTCTCTCCTGTACAACCATCTCAGAATCGTGCCATCTTCTACCAGGTACCTGAGTCTGGGAAGCATCTTTCATTCTGCCTCTGCCCTCCTTTTCACTCCCACACCCAATCTAGGGGGTTTCACTCCCAAAACACATTTCTCAAATCTATCCCTTCCCATCTCCACTACCGCTGCATAATTCAGAGCTCAGGGGTGAAAATCAGCAGCTCTTACCCAAGTTTTGTGGGATTTGCACAGAGTTCCTGGTTCTGTTCTATTTTTTTAAAGGTAATATGTAATTGGTTCAAAAATCAAAAAGTATATAAAAGTTTACACTGAAATGTCTCCCTCCCATCCCTGTCTCCCACTTGCTGAAGCAAACATAAATATAGATTCCTGTTTTCCCCTTTTATGCACACTTTGCTGCACCTTGGTGGATTTTTTTCTTTTTACACTTAATATATTTGTGGAGGTCTTTCCATATCAGTACAAAGAGAGCTTCCTCATTCCTCTTTTTTTGTTGTTGTTTTTGGTGGTCCATACAGGGATCATTCCTCTCTTTTACAAATTTTTTTTTAAATTTATTTATTTGTATGCGTTGGGTCTTCCTTGCTGCACGCGGGCTTTCTCCATTCCTCCTTTTAAATGCATAGTATTCCATTGTCAGGATAGTCCATAATTTAGCTAATTGGTCCCCAATTAATGGACATTTGGGTCCTTTCCAATCTTTTGCTATTACAAATAATGTTGCAAAGAATAAACTTATGGGGACTTCCCTGGTGGTGCAGTGGTTAAGAATCCACCTGCCAATGCAGGGGACACGGGTTCGAGCCCTGGTCTGGGAAGATCCCACATGCCGCAGAGCAACTAAGCCTGTGCACCACAACTACTGAGCCTGCACTCTAGAGCCTGCGAGCCACAACTACTGAGCCTGATTGCCACAACTACTGAAGCCCGCACGCCTAGAGCCTGTGCTCCGCAACAAGAGAAGCCCCCGCAATGAGAAGCCCGTGCACCACAATGAAGAGTAGCCCCCCTCGCCGCAACTAGAGAAAGCCTGCGTGCAGTAACGAAGACCCAATGCAGTCAAAAATAAATAAATAAATAAATTAACTTTAAAAAAAAGAATAAAGTTATGCACATGTTATTTCATATAAGTGTTAGTATACTTTTAGGATCAATTCCCCAATATGAAATTGCTGGTCAACAGGCATATTATTTATAATTCTGATAGCTATTGCCAAATTGCCCTCCAAATGAGGTTGTACTGATTTACACTATAAGTCAGCCTGTTTCCCCAGAGCCTTGCCAATAGAGTGTGATAACAAACTTTTGGGATTTTTGCCCATTTAAAAGATGAATGAATAATGCTAACTCGAGACAGTTTTAATTTGCATTTCTCTTATTATGTGTAAGATTGAATATCTTTTATATGCTAAGAGCCATTTGTATTTTCTTTTCTGTGAACAGTCTGTCAGAATCATTTGCCCATTTTTTCTATTGGGTGGTATTTTGTTGTTGATTTTTAGGAACTCTTTGTATATGAGGGAGAACAGCCCTGTGATTTGAGTTGCAAAACTTTTTTCCCCAGTTTGCCATTTGTCTCTTGACTTTGCTTAAAATATTTTGCTGGTGCTTCCTAAAATTTTTAATTTCAATTCCAACAGGCCAGGAGCATTCACTCTCTCATCTATCGCAGCCCCCTAACTCCTCAGTTTTACAGTTGACTTGCTTTACTGTTTTTAATTGTCAGCCAAGACTGCTGACTGTGTGATGCCTGGAACTGCTGCCACCGTTGTGTGACCCAGAGGAAAGCTCATCTGAAAACAGCTGATATACAGAGGGTGACAGAGAAAGAACCTGGGGGCTTGCTGATGTCCTTGGGTCACTGAGTTTATGCAACCTGAGAGCAGTCCTGGTTCTGAACTTCATAATATGTAAGAAAATGAATCCCTTACTGTTTAAGCCACTTTGGGTTGGATTTGCCGCTACTAGCAGCCAAAGGCATTCTAACCAATACACACCTTGAATGTTTGAGCAAAAGTCTGGTCCCTTCCAGCCCATCCCCACCGCTACTGAGGCCTGAGTTCTAGAATATAAACCTCACAATGCCACTCCCCTATTTTAATACATTCCATAGCTCCCATCACCTGCAAGATACGATCCAATTGTCGTAGCACTCAGTCCATCCCTGCCCCCTCCTCCCCTCCTGCTCCAGCTGTCTCACACCTCCCCGCTCCATGGAGGGGCCTTCCCCTCCTTCTCCTAATTCCCAGGACAGTCTGTTCCAACATCACCTCCTCCAAGCAAATTGCAGACCAAGTCCCTGTCCCCCCCCCATCACCGCCATGAGCATCCAGTGCTTTCCCCTAGGGCTGCACCCACCTCGTTGTCTATACATCTTTTTACATGCCTGAGCCCCTACCCTGCTCATTCCCTGTGAGCTCCTTGAAAGTGGGGACAATATCGTGTTTATTCTGCATCCCTAGCTCTGGACTCAGCATGTGGCAGGCGTTCAGGTAGTGTCTGCAGACCCGAATGGAGCTCCCCAATCTCATCTCATGTGTTCCCCCAGATGCCCCCTCAGACCTCCTTCCTACCCAAGTCCACGGCACTCTATAGAGAAGCTAGAAGAAAGGTCCCATCGGAACGGGCCTGCTCTAGGGAGGGAAGCAGATGACCTATTAATCACCGAATTAAGCCGCGCTGGTGGCCTCGAGGCCTCAGCACATCATCTAGTGCACCAGGAAGTCAGGATGAGGAGCTGGGCTCCAGCCGCTTAACCAGCTGTGTGAGCACAGAGGAGTTACCTAAGCCCTCTGTGCTTCAGCGTCCTTATTTGGGAAAGAGGGATGAGATGAAGGTGTACTGAGTGCAGTCAATCGTCTCACAGAAACTGCTTGGTTGGTAATAAGAGCCACGCCGCCCCCCTCTTAGAGTTGCAAGCAGCCCCTGGAGAATCAGGCACACACAGATCCCTCACCAGGCGGCGCCTTTTCTAGTTCAAACACCAACGTGGTGACCACAGAGCAGAACTATACTTATGGGAACAATGGGGAGAGGAGAGCGTGGGCAGTCACTGGGCCCTTCCGTGTGCAGCCCGTGCCGTGGGGCCTACCTGTTCCCACGCGCGCATCTCCGCCTCTCTGCGAGGCGCCGCTTTCCGTCCGATTTAGAGAGAAGCGAGGCCCACAGGAGCCCAGCTGTTTGCCAGGAACCCCGTGCAGCGGGGCTCGGGGTCTCAGCGCAGCTCTTTACTGCCTCGTGCTGCCCCACGCCCCATGGAATGAGGCCGGCCTGACCGACCCAGGACGTGGAGGCTGAGACCAGGGAGGGGGGAGGAGACGGGGATCCAGGGGTGAGAGACGGGGAGACGGGAGAGTGAAGGAGAAGCTCTTAGAAAAGATTTTTCTCTTGTCACCAGCATGCCTGTGAGGTGTGTGTGTGTAAGATCCTGTGTGTGCCTGTGTGTGTGTGTGGGAACCACGCGTATGATTCCGTGTGTGCGCACATGTACATGTGTGTAGGACTGTGTGCGACTGTGTGTTACACGGGAGTACGACTCTGCCTGGGTGTGTGTGTTGAGGAGGGCAGGAGGGGAGCCGGCACGGACTGGCCTCCCTCCGTGCGCACGCTCATGCAGGCCACGTCGAGCCTAAGCATGCCTCCCGTGAACTCTGCGTGGCGGCGGCAGCGGGAGACTTCACCTATTAACTCGCCTCTTAACAATGCCCTGCTGTTGCAGGCAGTTGCAACCAGCTATGTGACATCAGCGGGACCGGCTCTGTTATTAGCCCATGAGTGACCCGGCCAGGCTGCCGAAGGGACAGCAGAGGGGAGAGGGAAGGGAGGAGACGCCTCTCTGATTCAGCCGGGCTTCCCTGGACAGACCTCCCCTCACCCAGACGCATCATGGCTCCTCGGTCAGACAGGACTCTGACGAGGCCCTTCTGCCCACGTGTCTCTCAGTTTTCAAAGACGTTCAGAGCGCAGGGGGAGACACACACATCTTCCCAAGCCAGCAAACAGAAGCAGCGGCCCTGGCCTCCAGCTGGGAAAAGAGTGGGAGGGGGCAGGGGCCGCAGGAGAAGAAGCAGTCTTGGTTCCCAGCCAACTCTCTCAGGTCCCCTCAGCACCCACCAGGATTTGTCCCCCACCAGGACTGCCGCTGAGTTTCTCTCTCCTTCTGCCTCTCATTCCATCTGACGCTGTCCGTGGTGAGACAAATGGGGCCCAAGGTCACACGGCCTGTCAGGAGCAGACAGATTTGGAAACACAGCTCTGCCCCATCGCTGCCTAATCCCCTGGCCACTGCTCCTCCAAAGTCCTCTGAGCTCTGCCCGACAACAGTCACAATCAGGGGCTTCCCTGGTGGCGCAGTGGTTGAGAATCTGCCTGCTAATGCAGGGGACACGGGTTCGGGCCCTGGTCTGGGAAGATCCCACATGCCGCGGAGCAACTGGGCCCGTGAGCCACAACTACTGAGCCTGCGCGTCTGGAGCCTGTGCTCCGCAACAAGAGAGGCCGCGACAGTGAGAGGCCCGCGCACCGCGATGAAGAGTGGCCCTCGCTCGCCACAACTAGAGAAAACCCTCGCACAGAAACGAAGACCCAACACAGCCAAAAAAAATAAATATAATAAATAAATAAATAAAAGATTACTATTAAAAAAAACAGTCACAATCAATGATTTTCTCCCTGAGAAGAGCAAAAGAAGATAATCTTATGCGGCCTGGACCCTACACAAATTCCTACCCTTTCCCTGGACTCCAGGGAGAAAAAAAAAACAACAACATCCCAGCAGCTGGAAAGAACTCATCGTCTGCATTCTCCAAACCCTGTGAGGACCCAGTGTCCCCAAATCAATCTAGACAGGGGCGAACACAGTTGACAATTTCAGTGGAAAGGCCCTTCTTTCACCATTCCCCAGCTTCTTTGCAAAACAAGGTGCAGAAACCAAACAACTAAGCACAGAATGTGATCCCTTAGGCCTGGGGAGAAAGGATAACAATCAGCCAACCTTCCTTGGCCTTGCCATGCCTTCAAGGATCCTTTTGCTTCCACCCTCTGGGCTTTGTGAATTACAGGGTAATGGACAATAGAAGCTTGCTTCCTGGCTCAGACCCTGCTTTTCTAGCTGAAAGCCCTCGGGCAAGTTCTGTCCATTTTACAGGCAGGAAGAGTAAGGCCTGGAGGATGCAGGGTCGGCCCAAGTCGAGGAACTGGAGCACACGACAGCACTGTGTCCGCCAAGATCCTAACTCACAGTCCGGAGCTCTTTGCACTGCCCCCTCCCCACCCCAGCCTGCTTTTCTTTCACTCACTGTAGCCTTGATCAGAAAACCAATTATCACTGCACTAACTCCCAAGCCTGTTCTTCCTGGCAGGAGGAAAATAGAACCCTAGTAGCAAGCTGATATTTGGACAGTCTGAGAGCCTCCCAACTGCTCCGGAAGACCCAGCTTTCCCCTTCTAGGACTTAGCATCGCTGCCAAAAGAAGGGGAGAAAGCTTCCAACAAAAGTTTGTTTTCACGGAGATTTTATTTCCTTCGCTGAGGCTCTCCCTCCACAGATTTCTCTTTGTTGGCGGTTGCATTCAGAAGTCACCAGATACACAGCCCCTGACCCTTCGAGCCCTCGGGGGATCTCACGCCTTTATCTCTCCTCCCAGGCCCACAGGCTGCCTGCTCCCCACTCAAAAGGCCCTTTGAGCCACTCTGGAGAGAGAGGGGCTCTTCAAATGGACAGAGCTTCAGTGGGACTGAGCCCTCCACGTCAAGGTTGGGGGAGTGAGGACAGTAAGAGGGAGAGAGATGGAGGGGGGCGCGGGGAGAGGGGGAGAGGCAGAGCGAGAGCTGGAGAAAGTGGGGGGGGGGAGATGGAGGCAGGGGTGCTGCGTGTCTCTGAGTGTCAGCAACTAACCGCATCCCTGTATGCGTCAGGCGGCAGCTGTGCTCCACGATGATGGGGCTCTAGCTAGGGGCTCAGACAGAAGGATGCCAGTCTCCCAGGCTGTCCACAGGCCTTGGCTCAACTTGCACCGAGGCGGGGACAGCCCCAGCAAAACTCGGAAGGGGATAACATTTGTCCTAGTTGGACAGACCTTTCCTTTTTGCCCTTTTTGGGAATCAGCTGCCCTCCCGGGTACACAATTTAGAGATTTTGCTCTGGCTGTCTCTCTGAGCCAGGGAAGAAAGGGGCTAATAATATGAATCCAGGCTTCACGAGCAACCCCTCCGGGTGTGTGCATTAAAGAGAGAGGGAGAGAAGGGAGAGAGATTGAAAGTAAGAGAATCAGGAGGATAAATGCTTAGCTCTGGGGAATAAATTGCTAAAGGTAGAATTACAGGTTCAAGAGGTGGGTGGGATTTAGAGGTGGCAGTGAGCTGCGGCCACTGATGGAGGCCCAGCGGTCCTTAAGGGAGCCCTCCAGGAGGGGGGTCCTGACATGTGACATCACGGGCACAGACCGGAGGGCCAGGCAGAGCTGAGTTTGATTCTCGGTCTACAACTTGCTCACTTCGTGATCGTGGACAATTTATTTAATCTCTTTGGGTCTCATCTCCGTCATCTACTCAAATGGGGATAACGGCATCTCAAGGGTTGTGTGAGGACAGAAAACAGACCCCCAAAGCCAAGCAGGGACCCCGGCACACACAGCCCCCTCCTGCTGTGAGGACTGGGGTCGAGTTGGACAATCCGTACTTCTCTTCAGGTTTCCACTGCTCACCATCTCACCCTTATCCCAGATTGCATGTGGTCAGACAGCAGAATTTTAAATGTTTACGTCTTTAAGTGTCTATTTTAACTTTTGTCATGAGGAGACAAAGAGAATTTCCAAAGCATTTTTCAAAACTAGTGTCTTATATGTTCCTCAAATGGCCTAATTCCCATTTAATAAATGAAGGAATCAAGAGTCAGAGATAGGAAGTGACTTTTCCAAAGCCACCCAGTAGGTAAGCAGCACAGGTAAGACGAGGCCAAGCCCAGTCAGTGTCTAACGCAAACTCGACTAAGAAATGCCACCCTGCACAGGGCAGGGAGGGGGAACAGAGGGATAGAGGCTTGGGGCTTCTGCACTAAGGGAAGCCACAAAGGATGACAACTTTTTGAAGATGGAGGATTCTAAACAAACTTTTAAAGCCTGGATTTGAAAGACCAGAGTCTGCAGGCAACTCAGAGGGACATCTGTTGGACAAGGAGACAGAGAGGAGAAAACAGCTTCACATCATTTCTGTGGCCAGAGCAGGAGTCCAGGGAAAGCTGTCCACTACATCTTTGACATGAAGACCCAGGGGAGGGAGCCCTGGGCCAGACTGGGGTGCAGGAGACTGAATATGTAGTAGAATCGGAATCTATTAAAGTCTGTTACTCAAGGCAAAGTGAGTTCTAAGGCTGGGACCTTAATTACCCATCTGCTTACAGAACATGTGCCCAAGATCTCCACTACATGGTGATAAACATCGAGGGGGGAGGAACTAGAGAAGGTGGCCGGTCCTGGCCTAACTTTAGGACCCGCCAAGAGGACCTGCCGTCGGGCGGCGGGCTCCGAGGCTCACGTTTTCTCTCCGCACGCATCTTCCATTAGGGCCAGGGATATAGAAAGATGGGCTGTGACGTTCCTTCTCTCTCCCCTCTCTTCCCATCCTGTTCAGTGGGTCCCCTGACAGCACTGAGCTCTGACCGGCCCTTTAAAAACACTCTCTCCTGACCAGTGTTGACCTGCCCCCAGGGCCAGGCCAGGTGGAGTCCCACTTGGACTAGAAGGGTGACTCCTGGAGGACGGTCCATCCAGGGAGTCTGGAGTCTCAAATCCATAATTACCAGCTCCGGAAAGAGCACCATCCCTCTGCCTCCTCCGACACACACAAGACCGGCTGCATGTTTCTAGGCTGATCTCCCCTTAACCAGCTGCAAAGGAACTCTTTCAAAGGGAAGATGAGGAATCCCTCCTGGGTCCAGGGAAGCCACCAGTCTGTATTGTGAAGCAATTTCAGACAGTCTCCTTTGGCTTTCAAATGTACTTAATCAACATGAAAAGGATTGTGAGGGCTGGAGCTCCTACAGGTAGAACTAACGGAGAAGAATAATGTTCATAAATCATTTAGCATGCACTCCAAACAGGGGTGTGTTTTTTTCTTAAAGGAAAAGGCAAGGCCAAAGAAATGGAGCCATACAGGAAACCCAAGCCGCTGTAACTTCTCCCCAAATGTAGGCTGTCCCCAAGTGGAGTTTATATCATTTTCATCTGCGATCTGATCCTCAATACTGATTTTTCCAGCTTGGGTCCCTCCCCCATCCCGAAGGCTCAGACCAGCAAAGGGGTCAGCACTGTGGAAAGACAGCTGATAAAACAGCTGCACCCCTACCTCCTCTGCAGCCCAAATCAGGGACTGACGGTCTCTCCTCAGCAGCTGACTCCACCCTGGGGCAGCTGGGCCTGAGCTGGGAGCTCCAGGGGGAGGGGAGCCAGTCCCACGGGACCCAGGCAGCATTCTTCAGGCCTCAGCTCAAATGTCACCTCCTCAGAGGGGCCTTCCTTCCACCCCATGTGGAGCGATGCCTGTGGCCCAGCCACTCTACCACCTCAACCTGCTCTGTTTTCCCTGCTGAGCAATTATTACTGCTTTACACTATATTAGATAGATGTTTATTGTGCATCTCCCCCAGCAGGATGCAAGTTTCATGAGGGCAGAAAATGTGTGTTCTGTTGACAGTTGAAACCCCAGCACCTGGAACAGTACCTGACATATAGTATAAGTATTCAATAAATATTTGTTGAATGGACAGATAGATAGATTTTTAAAAATGGCTCCTTTCCCCTCATCCAGGGAACATTCCAGATAGAGAAACCCTTGTCTACTCCAAAGTAGGAAAATAGTAGTCAAAAGATAGAAGCTGTTGCTGATTTCTGATTCTGACTGTCATTTTAGCCCAGAATACACTATTCCCGCTCATCAGCCTCACCTTCTCCACCTGCAGAATGGGTATCACGCCGATGAGAGGAAGAAGAAGAGGGAGAAATCAGGGAGAACTAACGCTTATTGACCATCTCCTGCCAGTGCCCTGTGCTAGGCGCCGGATTGACAAACGCCACCCGTTTAATCCTCACAACCACCTTGAGATTGATATCATTATCACCTGGTCCCAGAGAAGGACACTGTCAGAAATATAAAGTAATTCACCCAAACTTGCACACCTAGGAAGTGACAGAAAGGGGATTTCAACCCAGGCCTGCAGATCTCAAAGCCACTTCTACTGTACATCACACAGTGGCAACACGTTGCAGAGTTTATCCTTTGACCCACGTGAAAGGTGCAACGTCCCAGAGGAAAATCCAGGCTGTGCCCGGTAGAATTTGGAGATCCTTAACTTTGCCCTTTTCCAGAAGTTGACGTGGGACACTTAGGCGGCCAACTTGTCCCAGTTTCCCTGAGACTTCCCAGGTTTCCTCATGAAGGTCCTGTGTCCCAGGAAAGCCGTCAGTCCCAGGCAAACGGGAACAGCTGGTCTCCCCCGGTGGGAGGCAAACACAGCTAGAGACCCTGAAAACTCTGAGCCCAAGAGCTCGGGGCTTCCTGGGAAGGAGCACGGCCTCCACGTGCTTCCACCAGCAACGACGGGAGGGCCCAGCTGCGTCCGGTCCCCCCGGCCGTGTGTCCTCCAACAACGCGCGCCTGGGACTGATTTGCAACAGAGAGGTCTCAGCCCACGGTGGCACAGGGGGAGAGCAGGAACCTGTACGGCGTCCTGGCCCCCGTTGCCCTGAATGCAGACTTCGGCCTCAGAACAAGAACAGCACGGGCTCCTTCCCTAAAGGACCGCAACCTCCAGGACAAGATGACCTTCTGAAAGGAAGGAGGGCAGATTCCTGGAATTCCAGCCGAGGAGCTGAGCAAGAAGGGCAGAATTCAGGACCGTCGAGAAGTTACCAAGAAGCACCGCAGGGCCCACGGCACGGACTGTCCTGGATCCCCAGATCACAGACACGAACTCGAGGGAAAGGTCACCTCTGTGGGGTTCTCCTTCTGTACAAGAAGCCATCCCTCTATTCCCTAGCAAGGCTTTGGTGGAACCTTTACTGCATATTTTCCTTTTTTCTTTTCTTTTTTTTTTTAATTGGAGTATAATTGCTTTACAATGGTGTGTTAGTTTCTGCTGTATAACAAAGTGAATCAGCTATACCCATACATATATCCCCTCCCTCCTGAGCCTCCCTCCCAGCCCCACCCCATCCCACCCCTCTAGGTCATCACAGAGCACCGAGCTGAGCTCCCCGTGCTATACCGCAGCTTCCTACTAGCTATCTGTTTTACACATGGTAGTGTATATATGTCAGTGTTACTCTCCCAGATCACAGGCACGAACTCGAGGGAAAGGTCACCTCTGTGGGGTTCTCCTTCTGTACAAGAAGCCATCCCTCTATTCCCTGGCCAGACTTTGGCGGAACCTTTACTGCATACTTTCATTCTCCTGCATCCAGAGGGTCCGTCCCCCGGCCCCCCTCCTCCACTGGCTTCACCTCCATCTGGACCACCTGACTCAGAGTAGGGGCCGGTCGCTTCTTCTCCTGGGGCCAGGACTACAGTTAGAGCCCTAGAGCCCAGAAGGTCAGCGGAGGCCAAGTGCAGGTGTGGGTGGGAGTGAAGAAAGACACTAGGGCAGGAGCGGGGGTTGCATAGGACACGCTCCTTCCCACCTTCAAGAATTCTATGTTCAGGACCGTGGGAGAGGGCCTCTTTTGCCCCTTTGTTCATTTGTTCTTTCACAACAATGGTGGCTCTGACCTGCATCTTCTAGCCCAGAGCTACGGGGCCCGCAGCCCACTTATCCCCTCACCCACCCTCCAGCCAGCCCACTCACCCCTGTGCTCCCAGGCACATTGCTTCACAAATGCCTTCAACTTTTTCACCTGGGCGTTTTCAGTGTCTACCTGCTCTGGGTCTTTGAGTTTGCCTAATGGCCTCCCTCTCTTCCTCATCATATATCTTTAACCTCCCTCTCCCTTCCTCTCCACTCAAAAACAAAGAAAGCCCCTTTCCTCCTTCCCAAGGCCAAATCCACCTGGGCTCTGACCCTCCATCCCACAGCGCCCATCACCTGTGAGTGCATGTGTATTCAGGTATCTGCAGTGTCTCCCTCTACTCAGGCTACCCCCCCCACCCGTACCTACCAACATACAGAGTCTCCCAGACCCAACTCTCACTGTTATAGGCATGACAGCACCCCCATAGGCATGACCCATCACCATCACAGGTGTGACAGTGCAGTGGGAAGAGCACTGGCCCAGAACCATCCAGGACACTTATTGGCCCTGTGTCCCAAGAAACTCAGTTTCTTCATCTGTAACGTGGGTACAATGGCCCCTGCCTGACTCCCTTAAATATTGTAAAGATCAGGTAAGATAATGGACTTGAAGTATTTTGTAAATTGTAATTTGAATGTAAAGAATTATTTAATTTTTGGGATAAACAACAAGGACCTACTGTAGAGCACAGGGAACTATACTCAATAATTTGTAATAACCTATAAGGGAAAAGAATCTGAAAAAGAATATATATATATATATGTATATGTGTAACTGAATCCCTTTGCTGTACACCTGAAACTAACACAACAGTGTAAATCAACTATACTTCAATAAAAAAATTTTTCAAAGAATTAATTAATTTGTAAATTATTTGCTTAACCCTCTGGGATGATACCCCTCCCAGCTCTCTCTTTCCTTTCACCACCAAACTTTTGAAAGAGCGATTGGTATTCACAACGGCCACTTCCTTGCAACTATTCTCTCTTGATCCCCTGCACCCTGGCTGCTGACCCCACCACACCAGTGACATTGCTCTTGAGGTGGCCCAGGGCTCCTGTCCACACGTGCCGGGGCCATTGCTCAGTCACAGCCCCCCTTCAAGGCAACAAGTGCCACACTTGTTGCACTTGGCCCCTCTCCCTCTCTCAAACCTGCTTATCTCCTTATCTTTACCATTTCTCTTTCCGGAACCACTTCTATTCCGATCATACAAGCTGTAGAAATCATGGAACGCTTGTTGATTCCTCCCTCTCGACCACCCATACCCTCCTCGAACTGTCTCCTCACCCCCCAAATAACTCAGGCCCAACACACTCCCAGGGGGCACACGGTAGATCCTACTGGCCCAACTCCCACATACATCTCCCATCTTCCTCCCTCCTTTTCCGTCACCAACATGCTTGTTAACTCCTTCAGTACTTTTCTTTCCCAGACAATTACAGTCATCTCCTAACTTACTCCTCTCTGCTCTGATCTGCTGTACATTAGTGTCAGCAAGACTTTTCTATAAGGCAAAATCTCTTGTGAAACCTCGTGGACTATAGAATAAAATGCAGATCCCTAAGCTTGGCATAGAAGGCCTTCATGACATGACTCCAACCTAGTGTCCCAGTCTTAACTTACAGTCTCCTTCTGTGCCAATCCTACACTCTAAATAGAGTATTTCTTGTTCCTGGCCTATGTGCCATGGTTACCTGCCTCAGGGCCTTTGCACGTGTCCATCTAGCTGTTGGAATGCCTGTTTTCCACTACTGTCTGTTAGAACCCTACTCTTCCTTCAAGCCCAGCTCAAAGCCATCTTTTCCATGAAGTAGTCCCTAGCAACCCCGGGGAGAAGTAATGTTTCCTCATCCAACTCACAGTATGTCAACTATGATGCTTATCATCTTTGTGTTATGGCTACTTAAATCCTTGTCCAGTCTCCTCCTTTAGACTCGTTCCTCACTGAATTACATTTAGCACACTCTTAAACCCATAGTAATTATGCAACAAATATTTGCGGAATAAAAAACTGAATGACACAATTCAGTCTCTCCAGCGGTTTCCAATCCAAGTGCCGCATGAAAGATCTGCTTGCTGATTGTTGGCGACCGGCTTATCTCCTCCCCCATCCAAGGGTCCTCTGGCAAAGCCAGTCTGACAGCCAGCCATGCTCCACACACACTGGCTTCCCCCACCTCCTCACTCCCATTCACTCCTCACCCCTTTCCAGTCTCTTCCACCCTGACCCGCCACTAAAACCACACTCTCCAGGAGGCCAACGGCTTTCACACCAACGAAGTCTGTGAATGCTTTTTTAGTCCTTCTCTACTTAGGTTTGCTGCTGCTGCTGTTGCATCTGACTCTATGGTCTCGTTCTCCATCACAAAGCTTTCGACTCCTTTGGTTCAATGATGCAACACTTCCATTACCCTGTCCAGATTCTTCTCTCAACTCTCTGTTACCCTCTGTGTCTCTTTCTCTATCACCTCTCTTCAATGTGTGTTCCTCTGTCTTTGCCCACTGCTCTTCTCCCTCTGCACCCTCTCCCTGGCGATCTCATTCCAGTTCATGGCTTTGACCACCATCCATGGCTAATGGCTCTCACACCTCTATCTCCAGTTCCATCCTCTAGCATGTATTCAGTTTCCTGACAGACAACATCTCCAAATAAGTGTCCCACAGATACTGGAACTCAATATATTCTTTTAAAAAAAGAAAGAAAGGAGAGAAGAAGAAAGGAGGGAGGGAAGGGAGAGAAGAGGGAGGGAGGGAAGGAGGGGGGAAGGGAGGAAGAAAGGTAGGAAGAGAGGGAGGACCCACAGCCCAAAGACCCTTTGCTCCTCCTGGGTTTCCTGGCACAGTTGCTGGAACCACCACGCACCCAGTACATAAGATGAAAACTCAGAAGTCTCCTTGGAGTCCTTCCTTTCCCTTATCCTCTCAAAGCTCTGGGATCTGGCCCTGCCCCTCTAGCCACAGCACCCCTGCCTCCGTCCAACCCTCATCACTGCTTGCCTGGAGTACTGCACTAGGTTTCTAACTGGCTTCCCTGCATTTGGTCTTGCCCACGTGGATCCAGCCTTCTCAGGACGGCCAACATGATCTTTCTAAAACACAAATCTGTCCAAGGCACTCGCCTGCCTAAAACCCCTTAATACTAACAATGGCTAAAATTTACTGAGCATTCTCTTTGCTCCAAGACTGCCCTCTTAGCACTTTGTGCTGATTGATTCAGTCTTCACAACAGGTCAATGAGGTAAGTATTATTTTTATACCCTTTTTACAGCTTAGGAAATTGAGGCGTGGAGAGAGGATCATTCGCCCAAGGTCACGCAGATAACAAGGCAGAGCAGGGCCTCTGGCTCCAAAGCCTGTTTCTCCAATGCTGTGTCATGCTGCTTCTTCAAGGGCTCCCCGTGGGCTACATGAAAACGCCAAGCTCCTTAGTTGGCATTCGAGGCTCTCCAGGACCCGGCCAGCCCTGCTTCTCCACTTGCCTCCTCTCCGGACCTGCCTCTTGCTCCAGAAACCCTGAGCTGCCCACTGTGCACATCCTCAACAGACTGGTTCGTGTATCCGCGCCTTTGTGCAGATGAGCTCTTTGCTTGACTCTCTCCTCCCCCACATTTGGCCACATTTGGATGACTCTCCACTCAGGTCAGTTTAGATGGCACAAGGGACAGATCCTCCCAGCCTCCCTGATGGCCATCAGCCTGAGCTGGGTGTCCTTCCATGGTGCTCCACAGCCCCTCGCCCTTGAACTTTCCTCCACAGTCCTCCCCAGACTGTCGACTCCTCAAGGGGGAGGACTCTGTCTTATTCACCTCGTCTCTGCAGAGTACAGCACGGTGCCCGGAACGCAGTAGGTGCCCCGTAAGTACCTGCTGAGCTGAACTAAACTCTGCCTTCCTTGGCTTACCCCATCCCACCCCAATCAAGGCCCAGGCCCTCTGATCATTTCGGATCACCCCGGCGCACAGCCATCTCCTTCTTCTCGGAATTCCCTCAGCACACAGAATCTGTGCCACTCACTTAGTAATTAATCAATCCTGTCCCATCTCGTGACACCTCCTGCATTGTAATCTTATTATTTAACTCATATTGTTACTTTTCCTCTCATGAACCGCCTCCCCAGTTAAAGGATAAACTTGGAGATGGAAGTTAGGGAATGGGTGTCACTTGCATTTTTATCTTCCTAAATGCCTTGTATATATTAAGTGTCCAATAAATGCTTGGTGATTTAACTAAACGCAATCTGGGGAAGCCAAGGTTGCGCTGTAAGGCAATGAGAGAAGGGGGAAGAGACCCTGACTTTAAAGCAGGGGCTGCTCAGAGGGGCAAAATATTTGGGGCTCAAAGGGGTGTAACCCAGTCTCTGCTCATCCTCCCCCCCAAGCAAGAGAGTCACCTGCTGGCTTTGAAATCGATGTTTACTTGGATGTAATAAAACATTGAATTAAAATTTTGGATTTAGAATCAGGAGTCGCAATGTATGCATAAAAGCCAAAGATATCACTCTCTGCGCTCTGTCAAGAAGCTGCCAGCCTGGCCTGCTGGACACCGAAGCCCACGTTCCATCAATTCCCCCTCAGCCGATCTAAGGACCGTGGGGAGATCCTTCAGGCCAAGTGGTAGAGGAGAGAGCCCACCGAGAACCTGGGGTTCCATCCAGCCTTTGACAAGGGCTCACTCACCCCTCCCCTTCCTCTCTGGAAGCAACTCCATGCCGAGAAACAGGCTTTCATTAAAAATAAAAATTATCTAGTCCACTACGTGCCAGGCAGAATGGATACAAAAATACATGCCAAGCACCCAGGCCTCAAAAATCATCCATGATTAAAACATGTACTGAGCATCTTCTTCTAGGAGCAACACGTAATGAACATGTAATGAGCATGAACTCTGTGCCAGGCCCTGCAGCTGGGTCTTGGGAATAGAGTAGCATACAGGACAAGCCCCGACCTTCTAATAATAACCAACCGCTGTGCACAAGGCACCGCAAGGACACAGAGAAAGATCAGACACGGTCCTCATCCTCCAGGAGTGTGCAGTCCAGTTCTGGAGTCGGGTCCTTTTTGTACAGGCGTGCAGTATCCTCACAGCTGCCATTAGTCTACACGACAGCCGGTCCCACCGGAGCACCTGTGCGCCAAGCACAGTGGACCCCGGAGCTCAGAGCACGGGCGGATGGCCTGGAGGAAAGGCAGCCTCGGCCAGGCCTGGGGTGTCGGGGAGAGTGTCACAGTGGAGGAAAGGCGTTGGCAGAGCTGGGAGAAGGACAATGTGAGACCGAGACCGCAAGGAGGTTTACTGGAAGGCAAACCTCTCAGGCATACAGAGTAAGGGGCCTGGACTGGGGCCAATTCACATTCTAAATGGGAGCCATGTGACAGGGTGAGGCCCAGGGAGAGCCAAGGAAGTGCCTTAACGACATAGACACTTGGAGGGGAGGTTTTGAACTAGGTAGGGTGGTCACCCGTCACGGGAACTTTCACTTAGCAAGCACAGCACGCTAAATCCATCAGCCCCTCACTATTCACAGTGTGGCCCACAGACCAGCACAGCAGAATCACCTGGCAGCCTGTTCAAGATGCAGGATCTCAGCCCCACCCAGACCTCCTGATTCAGAATCTGCATTCTAACAAGACGCCCAGGTGACTCATTTGTTCATTAATGCTTGAGAAATGTGGTTTTGGTGGCCCCTTCTCCCCTGGCCATTCAACTCCCAGGCACCTTGGCTGCATCCTGGGGACCACGCCAGGGCCCTGCCAACCCCCCCACCATCCTGCCATGAACTACACCTCCTCTCCTCAGAAAGGAGGAGACCTTTGCTTCTTCCCTGTGCAGCTCGTCACTGGGATCCTCTTCAGCTTCCAAGTCTCTACGATTCAAACAACTTTGAAAATGAGATTTACTCTCCAGGGTCTGACCTCTCTCCCTGCCAACCCCCAATTTATAGATCTCTGGTAAGAAGCAGTTCCAGGAGCCCCAGGCAAAGGGAAGCACTGATTTTTTTTTTTCCCTGAACCTACGGCCCGCCCTCTAGACAGAGGAAGCCAACAGGGTGGTACCTCTCCCTGCAAGGCAAGTGACGGCGAAGGTGAAGCATCGGTCTGGGGACGTGAAGCTTGGGAAGAAAAGGGCGGACACAAGATTACCCCTGAGATGACACAGAAATTCTGGAGTCCTGAGTTTCAGCCCCTCCTTCAGGAGACGGGCGCGCGGGCACACACTCCAGCCAGCCACACACACATTAAGTGGATCAGTTTGCTGACGGAAGTCACGCACGGGCTCCAGGCATCTTGCTGGCTCGCAAAGGAAAGACCACCCCACCCAGGGCTCGGGCTAGCCTGACTGTGCTCCCAGAAAGGCCTAGAGGGAGGGTATTTGGGTTTGCGGCTTGAAACTGTAGGCCTCACTGAGAGGTCGGGGGTGTGGGGGGATGAATGCAGGGGGTTGGGGGAGAGAGAAAACCAAGGCCTTGCAGTCCTGTCTCCACAAACATTTCACAAGCTCTTCCCTCCCGGCTTCTGCTGTCTCCCCATCTCCCTGAAGGGCCAAGGAAGTGGGGAGGCATGGGGAGGAAGCAGGGGTCTGGCACGCCATGCAGTGGCAGCACTCTGGCTGGGTATCAGGCCAGATGATAAATACTAAGATAAATACTTAGAGGCCAGACGTGGGGTCCCAGCCTTGGACCCTCTGTGTTGGAGATTTTGTGCACAGTGTGTCCACGGGGCCTAGAGTTACGGTTACCAGACACCAGAGCCTTTCAGCTAAGACTTGAGGTGAAGAACACAGAAGGGAAATTTTACCACAGTGAAAGTCCATCACGAGGGCCATATATTTAGAGACTGCAAATGTTTTACGTCATCAGGAAAGGTTTTTTTGGATGCTAAAAACACTTGGAAGCCGGGGTAGGCAGTGAGAGAACAGTGAGTGAATTTGCCCATCTCTGAAATGAAAAAGTAGTTTAAATAGTATCATCAAGGGAAGCTTTAAAAAAAACAACCCCTCTGGGGAGGTGGAAGTGGGTTGAGGGTATCTGACCAAGAGGACTCACACCACCCAGCCACAGCCCCTCCCCAGAGCCCCAAGAGCCCTATTCCATTTTCCTTTCCCCTGCACGTCAGACAGCTCGAGCTGAAGGGCGAGGCGGAGGGCGCTGGATGGGGTTCGGGTGGCCCCTGGGATAACTTTGTCTGCCTGTCTGGGCAGTTTGTTGGGTACCAGCCCCAGCCCCTCCTGCAGAGTCGGGGATGCGGAGATCAGCAGGGATCACGAAGATCACTCTTCTCCTAAGTGAGGACGTCTCCCCCGAGGTGCACCTGCTGCGTGCCCAGGCCTGTTGGGGGCAGACACCTCTCCATGTGGCAGTGTGGGTACCGCCTCCATGGAGGCTGTAGGAGGATGCAGGGTTTGAAGGGGGAAGTGAGGAGGGGGGAAGTGGAGTCCAGAGCCTAGCGGACACACCCCGCCCACTGTCCCCCAGACCCCGCCCCTGTCAGCATCTGACATTTCCCCAGGACCCAGAGACATCAGGGCTAATGCTCCTGGGGGGACAGAGGTGGGGGGAGTCACAGCTGCTGCCTGGCAGGCCCCCGGCCCCCCGCACGTCTGGGGTGAGATGGGGGGCTCTCTCAGGGATGCCATTCAAGCCCTGTCTTTTGGGGGAAAAAAGCCAAAGAAAAACATGTATTTATAACATGAACTTCCCTCCTCTCCTTCCCCTCAGCCAACTGATTAATTAAATGAATACAAAGGCCGTCTTGTTGGGAGCTCCAGCCTCACGGACCCTCTGTGTTTTCTTTAAGCCGGCCTAGCAAACAGGAAACAAAAGGCTTAATTCTGTCTGGTTTCATGAAGGGGGCTGTATGTCACAGTCAGAGGCTGGGGCTCGGCCAGACCCCGCGGAGCAGCCAAAGGCAGCTCGCAACCCCCAGCCCCCCAGCCAAGCCCAGCGCCCCCCAATCACCACTCTTCCCCAAACCCTAGCGAACGCCAAGCTAGCCCAGCTCTTGGGGGGAATGTCTACACACGGGAGAGAAACTAAAAGGGAGCTGGGAGTGCCTAAGAGAAGGGTCTGGAAGAAAACCTTCAAGGGAGTGAAGTGGAGGAATTTGATCCACTGGGCCATTAACAATGGGAGAGCGGGAAGGGGGCTGGGCTGGGGCTTTCCTGATGGGTGAGGTGAAAAACAAACATTTTCTAGCTGTCCTACTTCCTATTCCAGAATCTCTCAGACAGTCTCCAGCTGGGCAGCACAAGTTGTCCCCATCTCCCTCCCACAGGTGGGAGCCACAGCTCACAGAGGGACCAAAATGGGCAGCACCGAACGCCTTCTGAAGACGCCCTGACCGTGCCTTGCACTGTCTCCTTCTCCCCAAGCCTTTGCCATCTCTCCTGTGGCCAGGCCTTGCGGACGCTTTCCTTATTTTCTGGGAATCACCAGAACTTTGAATGGGGAGGAGGGAGGCTGCTTTTTTTTCTGCAGAGGAAGAAAGCAATACTGGGGAAGGATTTAAGCTGCACTGCTGTCATTCCAAAGGGCTCCAGAGGTTTGTTCCCAAAAGTTCATGGGACCAAAGGACGTGCGTGGCCCCAGCACACCACCCTGTCTCTCAGATCTAACCCGGAAGTGACAAAGAAGACCCCACTCCCTCCTTGAGGGTAGCAGGACAGAATCAACAGCAATCTGGGTTCTGCCCCAACCTAGGCTCTCAGCTCAGAAAGCGTTCGTGGAACCAAGACCCTGGGAGGCCAGGGAGAAGGGGAGAGAATGAGGGATGACATCGCAGAGAAGGTGACCAGGCCAAATCTCGGCCGGTGGTCTGAGTGCATGAGCCCGGTCGAGGCCCTCTACTTCAGAGCCTGTCAAGTCACTCGACTTGACGACCTTTATTGAGTTCCCGGATGTGCCAGTGTTCTAGGCTCTCGGGGGACGTCAGAGTGAACAAGAGACTGACCCCCGCCCACGTGGAGCGCACATCCCTTTGAAAGAGAGCAAGAAAGCAAGTGCCCCGCCTGGCCCTCTATTCATCCCTCTGCCCAACAGTTGCTTATTAAGGGCACTGAGACTGAGACGCAGTGATGATCAACCCAGACACTGTCCCTGACATCCTGGAGCTTGTCTAATGGGCAAGTCAGATCCTAAACCTCAAACCACACAAATAAATATGCCACTGCAAACGGTGATGGCCACGATGAAGAAGCTATGCAGGGTAGGAACGATGGCGCCGGCTTCCGTGTAGCAGAGAGATCAGGGCACGGGCGTGAGGGAGAAGCCACCCGGAGGCATTGCCAGGCAATGCAAGCGACGGCAGAGGTCTGGGCCAAGCGCATGGCGTGGAGAGCGGAGGGAAGTGGTCAGGCCAAGACTCACCTTAGATACTAGGTCGACTACGATTGGCTATGAGGAAATGGAGGAAAGGTCAAAGTCAAGGATGATCCCTGGTTTTCGGCTCAAGCAACCTGGTGAATCCTCCTGCTGTTCACTGGGGTGGGGCAGGTTGGGAAGGCACAGATTAAGCTGAAGGGGAGGAGATCAAGTTGGGGTGGCCCTTTCTGTTCCCTCCCCTGCTTTCAGTCCCTGGAAAGAGAATCTCTGCTCATCCCTTTGCCTTATTTCCTACTGAGACTAACGACTGTGACCTGGAGAACAAAATGCCTTGACAGTGGGACCCTCTGGCCCTACCTCAGTTACATCAGGGAGACAGGGAGGCCGGCAGCCAGGACCTGGTGCCGCGCCTTGAATGCAACACCAGGTGCACTCCTCGTGTACAGCCCTCAGAGGGCATTAGTGTCACTGCTGTGTAGACGGGAAGACTGAGCCACCTGCCATGGGTGCCGGGAGCCCAGGGTTCCCTCGGTGAGTGGGTGCTGCTTCTGTCTTAGCTGGTCCACAGAGCAGCAAGGAGAGACCCAGGAGCCCCAAATCACTTGATCTGGGACAGTGAAGTGTATCACATTGTTTTCTTTTGCACTAACTGGCTTAACCTCCTGGTTTGGTTTTTCTCGGATAGATAATAAATATAATCTGTACTGAATGAATGTGTGAGAGTGGCAGGGCTGCCTGAACCTGAGTGAAAGTCAGAACAAGAGAGCGTTTTGCAGTGAGGAGAGAGGGTACCCAGACGAAGGTGGGAGCAGCCTGCATTCCACTCCAGCGAAGCTCCTCAGCCCCCTCAGAGTGGACAGGAGCCTGGGCGGGCGGCCTGGGCCGGGGGAACAGACATCAGTCAGGTGCCACCTGGGGGTGGGCTGAGGGTGCGGGCTGGGGACTTTGACAACCACCAGTGAGAAGGAGAAAGAGAGGAAAGAAGAGGGAAGAGGAGGAGGAAGAAACAGGTGAGGTCCAGGATCTGCAAAGAAGCAAAAAGGAGAGCAGAGAGGGGAGGGGAGGGTGCGTGGCATGGGGTGGGGGGAATATCTGTGTCTGAAGAGCCCAGAGGTCAGATCTACAGGCTTAGGACAAAAGGCCGGCTGAGCAGGCTGTCACAGGTCAAAGGGACTCCAAGGAAGTGGAGATAGGAACAAACCTACACGGATGAATTTTCCCAAGTTCATCTGCGCTCAAGTCAAATTGACCTCGGCACTCATACCACCAGAGGACAATGGACAGGAATGAGTGTACTGAAGGAGAACCCAAAAGCAGGTTTAGACCAGAGGAATGGCCCTTCCCCTACTCTCCCCATCCTTCTTACCCCTCTGGTAAGGGGTGCCAAGGAGGGCACCAAAGGTTTCAAGGCTGGTCGATGGGGTGTATTACATGCTTCCCATCCCACCTTTGCCTTTCTGGCCTTTCCATCCCAAAAGCTGATGGGAGCAAGTACGATTCCAGACACAGAATTCTTTGCTCTCTTCAAAGAGAAGCCGGCTATAGAAACGATGGTGGAACATCTGACCTCCTCCGTACGAGGACTCCACTCTGGCCCCTGACACGACTCATCTCTCTTCTGGTAAGTAGACTTGAGAGCCCCCAGCAAGTCCCAGGAAGATGGCCATCCGGGCCTCAACCTGAGCATGGGCTGGCAGACAGCCAGGGATGCCCAATCCCTCCCAAGCTCCTCTCCACTACAAGGGCCTGCCTTGAGGTCTAGATGGAAGAAACAGCTGCTTCCCGGAGGGCCCTCCACTGGCCTGGAAGGCCAAGATTATGCTGCTAACATGCAACGTAGGGAGGTCGCAGCCAGGTTTCCCAGGAGCCCCCAAGCTGCAGCCCACAGCTGTGGCGTGGCCCCCAGAGCCTGCTGCAGGCGTCTGCGTGCAGGGCAGGGTGAGCAAGAGTGGCGATGACCCAGCCTGAGGTCACTGTGATCCTTTTCCAGGAACCCCACCAGCTCTGTGCACAGGCAGCTGCTGCCTGCACAGCCCCAATCCCCCTACTGACCCCAACTTTACAGCAACCCGGGACCTCTGGGGATGTGCGCCCTCCCCCGACGACTCTCAGCTCACCCTTGCCGCTGCCGCATCGGAACCTCGGCCTGGGTCTCCTTCTTCCCCGCTGAGGGCGGGCAAGG
The DNA here is from genome assembly GCF_965194805.1 of Balaenoptera borealis. Classification (NCBI taxonomy): domain Eukaryota; kingdom Metazoa; phylum Chordata; class Mammalia; order Artiodactyla; family Balaenopteridae; genus Balaenoptera; species Balaenoptera borealis. Next base: position 103,730,729 of record NC_138868.1, on the reverse strand, counting down.
GCTCTGAGGCAGAGTTATTTATTGCTAACAAGTCCCCAGAACGAGAACCCTCCCAGCCTGAGGCCTCAGCGGAACCTTGAGGGAAGCCGAGGACTCCCAGGGAAGGCGGGGGTAGGGCCTCTTCCTCAGGTAGGTGTGGAGCAGAAGAAGACGTTTCTCTGGGGCCTCAGTCAAATAGGGGTTCAGAAAGAGAGATCCCTACTCAGGGAGCTGGTCCAGAGGCAAAGAGGATCCATGTGGGGAGTCACAGGGCACGAGGAGCAACCTCCGGCCTGTGCTCACCGCCCATCCCACAGCCTGGGCAGTAATTAAATGAGTCTGAAGGTCAGAGTGGCTGCAATTGAGAAATTTCATCTTCCTCCCATCTCAGACATAATGAATTACACAAGGACCAAGGTCTCCCCAAGTGTCATTAGTCAACTATTCTAAATACCCGCCTTCTCCAACCAAGCAAGGCCCCTAACCCCTCAGAGAAACAGGGGCCTAGCTGGGCTTGGCTTCTACAGTAGCTCTGCCCAGTAGAACTTCCTGCAGTGATGGATATGAGGCTATTGACCTCTTGAAACGTGGCCAGTGAGAGTGAGGAACTGAGTTTTTAATGTGATCTCATTTTAATTAGTTTAAATTTAAATAGGCACATAGTGGTGGTTACCATATTCTTACCCAATAGGGTAAAAGCCAATGATCTCAGGGAAGAACCTTCTCCATGCCTTCCCAGCACGGACACAAGGCCTCTTCTCTAAGTGATGCAGCACAGTGGCCCTGCCCAGGGGAGAGGGGCATGTTTTATCCTCATAGTATCAGCGCTACTTCCTTCCGGGAGCCTTTTATAGGCACGCGGCGGCTCTATACTTAGAATCATGGAAAATTAACTTGCATGGGACCTTGGACATGGTCAGATCCGAATCCTTTGCTCTACTGATGTGGGAATTCAGGCCCAGAGAGGTGAGGCAGCTCGCCAAGGTCACAGAGGAAACTGTAGCAGGGCCATCAGAAGCCAGGTTTGACGTCACTGCTCTACGACCCCCCTCCCTCCCTGGACTGCCTCTGAACGCCAGTGTACTCTCCCTGACAGCCACGCTCTGCCCTCATACAGACTGGAGCTTCTCAGTGAGGAAACACACAACCCTCAATGAGGGTGCTGGGGAGACCCCACGGGTCTGGCGATGGGCACAGAAGGCAGGCTGGACAGAAGAGTCTCCTGGGCTCAGATCCTGCTTCAGGCCCTATCCTGACCCACCACCCTCAGGGGATGCCTAGGCCAGCCCCCGATGCACAGTCAGCACTCAGCAGAACGAGTGAATGAAAGGAAAAATGAACAAACTCAGGGCCAAGTTTGGGGCACACCCAGGGATGCACAAGCCCAGGGAAAATGACCTGCGACCCTCCTGTTGGCTCAGAGTCTGAGAGGAAATCCCACCCACACTGTTTCCAGGTACAAGCTTTGAAATGGAGAAGTCTCCCCTTCGAGGAATTTTGGCACCATCTACACTCCCAATACTCAGAGATAGAGCCTCTCAGGATGCCCGTCTCCAGCTTCCCAAGCAGACCTTGTGGTGGCAGAGCCTGGGTGCCCGTGGCCAGGACAGAAGTCCTAAACCAGGTGTTGGTAACCTGGAGTCCCTGCATCCTAGGGATCCCCGGCTGGGACACTGTTAACAAATTTTGCGTGTGTGTGTGCGTGTGCGTGTGTGTTTGTACATTTTTCTTGGGAGAGAATCCATCATTCTATCATATTCTCAAAGAGGCCATGACACCCAAAATCAATTTTGGAGGTTGGAGAAATGATCGGCCATTGCTCACAGAACTCCTCCACAGGATGTTCCATGGCGTCTCAAAGTCAACACCTGAAAAATGAGACCCTTGTCCCACAAGAACTTCGCTCTTTTCATGAATAGTATGTCAATCCACTGAATCTTCAGGCTGGAGATTCCACTCTAAGGCAGACTCCCAATACCTCGTCAATCACCAGGTTCTATTGATTCTTCGGCACAACTTTTAAGTCCATCCTCTTTTCCATTCCTCCCACCCTGACCTCAACCGCACCACCCCCTATCACTGCCCAGCTACTGCCAAGTCCTTCCCCTTGCTCTTGCTTCTCAGCTCCAAACCATCCTTATCTTCTTCAAAAACTTCAGTTTTATGTTATGACTCATCTGCTTACAATATCAAGAATTGAGGGTGGGAAAACCCTGTGTCCTGAACCTGTGTCATAAGCCAGTAAGCAAGAGAACAGAAGGTAAAACAGAAAGACCATAGGCTTGGGAGCCAGACCAACCTGGGTTCAAATTCTGGCTCTGCCTCTTCCAAGTTATATGTTACTGAGCAAGTTATTTGAACTCTCTGAATATCAGTTTACACACCTATAAAATGGAGTAATAATGAACACCTTCCTTAAAGAAGCACTATTTCTTGTGTAGTGGTCAAGAGCTCTGGCTCAGAATTAGACTCCCTGGGTGCTAATCCCATCTTCCCAAATTACTAGCTGTGTGATCTTGGGCAAGTTCCTTAACCTCTCTGTGCCTCAGTTTATCTATAATATCAGAAGATAATAATAGTACCTACTTTGTAGAAGTGTTGTGAGGATTGAGCTAGCGTGAAGAGCTCAGAACGGTGCCTGGCACATGGTAAGTGCCAAATACATATTCGTTATTATTACTGGTAGGATTTGTGGTGATAATTAAATTCTCTGGAGCATACAAAGCACCTTGCCCACTGCCTGCCAAATAGTCGATGCTCAATAGGTGACAGCATCTTTCCCTTCACTAAAAATGTGCTGAATTCGCCTGTTTTAAACTCGCGGAGTTCACATTAGTGGCGAAATATCCAAGTGGGAACATTCCAGCAGAAGCAGTTAGGAGGAGGAATGACGCCTAGAGGGACATTGAAGGAAGAGTGGGATTTGGGGTCCTCTGATTCAGGGACTCACCCAAACCCCAAGGAAGGGCTGAACGTCCCCCCCTGTCAGCCAGTGTAATAGTGTGATCCAAACTCAGCGCGGGAGGCAAGAGGGCCGAGCTCCCCTGCTGTGCAGTGAAGGCCCTCCTGTGGAGACAAAGGGGGCTGCGGGTACAAACCTCCCTGCCTCTGAACCCCCAAGACCTACTGGACAGCAGCCTTCCCAGGAGACTGCTAGAAAAGCCGCCTGCGTCAGCCAAGGCCAGAAGAGGATTACTTCTCCCAAGAAAGGTTAGGGGTGGGAGCTGAGCTGGAGGTGGGAAGGGGGTGCCAAGGAGCTCTTACCCAGGGATCAGAGGACGCTGGTGGGAAGGGAGGGGCTGAGTGCACGGAGCTCCCACGGCCTGTCCCGCGTGGCACAGCGGAGCCTGGCGAGGCCCACCAGCGGCACTGCCATTCGACTTCGGAAAACCCGCAGACATCACATTGCCTTTGGCTGTTCCCCCTCCTCCAGGGCCCTGCCAGCAGTTTCAGGCTTGGAACAGCTACCAACCAGCCCTGGGATATTGCCTTAGCTTGGGAAGGGCCCTCGCAGCCATCAGCATACTTGATACTCACAACGCTCCGGTGAGAAATCTATAATCCTACCCCCATGCTGCAAATGAGGGAACTGAGGCTTAGAAGGTTCCATCTGGAACGTGCCTTGTTCCAGCCTGAAATCCTGGTCCCCAGCGGTTCTGAACTTCCAGCTCTCTGTACCCTCACAGAGCTGCCTCTCGTTAAACCCCTCTTCTCACCGGCAAGGACCCTGGACCAGGTTTGCACGGCCAACTCCTGCCATTCGCCGGCTCCTGTTCCCAGGCCAGTGTCCATCTCTGTCTCCACCGCAGGGCTTCCTCCCCGGGTTTGAGGAGGGGGTGGGAGGGGGTCCGGGTTAGCGCTGGCACAGGACAAAGCAGCCAAGCCTCTCATAATAAGGAAGAGCTGGCTGTACATTATGCACACATTTGTAAGTTATGAGTATCACAGAGAGAGAAAGAGGCACATAAATTCAAGTGGCCAACTTGTATGCACACATGCACACTGGCACGGGCAGAAGGCTGGCTTTAAATGGTAAAAATTAGCAGCTTGAAACAGTAAAAAACCTCAACTTTGCCTCAGAAAGATGCAGGGCAACTTCACAGAGTTTTATGTGGCCCATAAATTAGAGCTGAGAAAGGGCCTCTGCAGCATTCCTCGGGACAGACGGGGCTTTCCGCCGTGCAGATACGCTGTGTGGCAGCATTACAAATGTCCCAAGCAGTTTATATACAACAGCACAGCGTGAGTTTGCTGGGGGAGATTGGAGCTGGTAATTGCTATTCTAAAACTGGCCTTGTAAGCTTGAAGAAATGTTTTGAGGGGGGAAAAGAGCCAATTTAAGAGCTTTATAAAGCCATAAATGCCTTCCGAGCAAACCAAATGTAATCTATCTAGGGAGACGGGTCACCCCTCAACCCCAGTGGCAGACCCCGCGGTGCTGCTGTACGGCCCAGAGAAGTTACCCTGAAGGCCCCGCCGCAGCATGTGTGTCACCTGTATGCAGACAGGGGACTGTCCCAGATGACCCGGGTGCCTCGAAGGCTCCCCTGGGGCAGGGCTGCCATCAGGCTACCCGAGAACGACCTTCCCATCCGAAACCACACTCAGCTACTTTCTCTGCCAGCCAGTGTTGTTTCCTTTCCCCCCCGACAAACAGGACCAGCCGGCCCCGGCTTCCTACGTGCTGCCCAGGTGTCCTACCTCCTGTGGCCCCTCGGGAACAGGGAGGGGCTGGAGGCTCCAGAGACACGGCCTTGGTTCCACCCAGAAAGAGGGGCTTCGTGACAATTAAGTTAGGAAATGTACGTAAAGCACCTGCCACACAGCACTCCGTAAAGAGCAGCTATTATTACTTCATGGTTGCCGTGACTTAGGGGAGGAGCAAGTGTGCCCTGAGCGGAGGTACCACCTTCTCCAGGCCCAGCTCCCCCAGGCTCCCGGCTCAGCTGGAAGGACATCACTGAAGAGGCCCGGCCAGCAGCACACGGGCACGGACGCTGCCCAGCTCCCCGGGGAAACCGTTCCAGCGCCTGTTTCCTGACTTAATTTGCCCTTATCTCCCCCAGATGCCTTCAGACGCATTCTTTCTCCGCAGCCCCTGCCCTCACCTTGCACGTGATGCCAGGACCCCAGAGTCCTCTGCTAACCCTGATCATCAGCTCAGAGCCTCTTCACGCCCTGAGATGTATGAATGCCCGCAGGTTTAAGGCTACAAAAGCCGAGACCTCCTGGAATAGAAGCAGCCAGATTTCCTGCTCCCCGGCCCTCTGTCCTCACCCGCCGGCCTTCCTCTCACGGCTCTTCCACAGCGCCCTCCGCCATGATAATCCCACTCTCTTTTCGGGTGTCAATATTTCCTAACGGAAAACAAAAGCCATATAATGCACAATTACCCACGTTCCACTGTGTTTTAACAGCTCTACTGACGGCATGAAGCACCACACAGGAGCAGTAGAAAAGGATTCAGGATTAAGTTTCCAGTGAAATGTGTTTTTAGTTATACATATGTTCATAGTTGTTGCGACACCTTATTAAAGTTGAAAGCTACATATAACGGCATTACTGGTGACCCTTCTCAACACCGCTGAAGTCAGGTTTCCTTATGGCCCAAAGCAAATGTGACCCAGTTGCCTCCAAGCAGGCAGTTCCCATGACCCCTCCTAGCCCTCCTGAGCTTCCCCCGACTCCCTACGCCCCGCACCACAACTTCTGAAAGGCGGGTCTTGTAAATACCATGTAAATGCTATGTAAATAGTTGTAAATACCATGTAAATGCTATGTAAATAGTTGCTGGCAGGTGGCAAATTCAAGTTTGGCTTTTTGGAACTTTCTGGATTTTTTAAAAAATATTTTTTGATCCACAGTTGGTTGAATCCACGGATGTGGAACCCACAGATACAGAGGGCCTGCATTTGAATCCTGTATGTGCCGTTTGCATAGCTGGGTCACCTTGAGCAAGTCTCTTGACTTCTCTTGTCTTCATTTTTCAGTTCATCTACAAAATAAGAGTCTGAACTACGTGATCATAAGGGTCCTTTCGGTCCCAGGATTCCTAAATGAATTCCTGCTAAGGGTTTCTGGGAAGTATTTCTTTTCTACCTACCAGGCACTTGGTGCCATAAGGAATAAAAACATGAATAAGACACGGCTCCTGTCCTCAAGGAACCTGCAATTTCATTGAGGAGAAAGGCCTGTGAGAACAAAAAGTGAAATTACAGCAAATACTTTCAGCCCTCGTGCAAGAGAGCAATATATGAAAAGTCATGAGGCAGTACATGATTAGATGCCAAATGAGTTGTGCAGCAATAATTGCTCTAGGCCAAGGAGTTCAGAGGAGGAGAGAGCACCAAGGGACAGCTGGTCACAGAACATTGTACTGGCGAGGTGGGCAATGACGCTGGGCCTGAAGGACACATGCACGGGGACGTGCATCTGTGGGAACGGCTGAGCTTGAGCCCTTCGTGAGCAACAGTGCTCTCTAAAGGGCAGGGTCAGGGGACAGTGCATCCACCAATGAGAGTGGAAATGAGATTTCATGCAGAGAAACCGAAAGGGGAGCAGTGTAGACAAAAGCAGAGGCTGGGCTGCAAAAGGTTTTAAGTGCCAGGCTCAGGGGCCTGAACTGTGTGCTGTACCCAGCAAGGGGCCGATGAAGTGAGCACGGAGCACGGTATTTTGAGGGGATGAATCAGGCAATGGTTTGCAGAGTGCACCGGAAGTGAGAGGACAGGCAGCAAGGAGAGCAGAGAGAAGGCAGCTCTAGCGGTCCAGGCAGAAGTTGACAGCAGCTGAACCAGGGTGGTGGCAGTGAAGATGCAGTGACAAGGCAGGCACGGAGAAGGATGGGAGGACAGCCTTGGCCTCCGAAAGTTAGAGACTGGCTGATCAGTTATTTATCACCCGAAATTGGACACTTTTGATGTGAAAGGGGAGCCATTACAATTACACTGGGACAACAGACTTAAGCCAGGACTGTCCTGGGCAAACCAGAGAATGAAGGGGGATGGGGGGTGAGGAGGGACTCGGAGGTTTCAAGCCTACAAGACAGGAAAAGCTTGGGAGTTGACAGGGATAGGTGGGAGGATGGTGGCATAGAGCAACAGAGAAATAAGGGATGAGAGGAGTTTGTTGAAATTGAGCGGCCAAGCAGATTTTGAATTTGAATTCTTTAAAGACAAGAACTGCATCTTATCTGAATTATCACACAGGTATTTGCTAAATCGAATCGAGACAATAAAGACCTTTTGAATTTAATCTAAAGAGGACTGATTGTTGGAGGAATAGGAGGCAGGGCTACCCTTCTCCCCTTGGTTTTGTTTGTTTTTATGTATGTCTTTAGAATTTCAATAGATGTGCCTCTTGGTGGGTTTGTCCCCGTGGTCATCTGCAGCCCAGGGAAGTCTCATCATGAACTGATGATTCTAATGTGCTCTGAAAATATAAATGGGGCATCAAAATGGCCAGCAGTGGCAGGGGACTCTCAGCAAATCCTGCTCCAAGCAGGATAGAAGAAGCAGGGAAGTAAATTCACCATGTCCCTCTTCCCAACTAAAATGCAGAAAATGAGGCCAGAAAAAAGAAAAAAAGAAAAAGAAAATTCAACCTAGAAAATCAAGAGAGCAAATATGAAGCCTTCCCCTGCCCTTGGCTAATGTGGACTTTTGTGTGAGGACTCAGAAAACCTAGGACTTTTCTACAGGCTGTCACACTGCCCCCCACATAGGGATTCTCTATTCCAGGATCATGGCCGCACTTTTTCCGTGGCAGACACACAAGTCCACCAGTTGGGTCTTATAACACTGTCCAGAGGAGGATCTTACAGACATCCAGTGACCCAGAAATCTGAGGCAGAAACATCGGCTATGAATTATCCAGGTACGGGTGGCTGCAGTTAGGTGATCAAGCTAATCTCCCTAAGAGTGTTGATTACAACTGAGTTAACAATACAGGGTTTAGGGTAGGACGAAGGTGCCTGACCCAGCACCTCTCCTTGAGCTACACGAACTTTGCTCCTAGTCCTCAGAAGGGGTTCCCTCTTGGAATCTCCCGATGAAATCAATTCCACAAGTCTCTCTAGCTGATCTGGCAACACCAACATCAGGACAGAAAGTTGATGCTGTGGCTTGCAGTGGCCCTCAACTTTTTTCCACTGCACACCCCTGCAGTTTGCAGCAAGCTCTGTAGTCATGGTGAATCGCTGCAGCAATGACTCCCTACTGGGAGCAGATGACCTCTGAATGAGTGATCAGTCAGAATGGGCCGAGGGGTGGCAGTGTCTTTGAGAAAGCCTTCCACCCTTCCATCCCCAGGGAGGTTCTGATACACCCACAAAGAAGAGCAGTCCTCACTCTCTTTCCTTGAGAATTACTGGACAGAAAACAAGTCAATTTACAAATCAAGAAAGTCACCATATATACCCAACTTCCTTTGAATACCTACCAGCTGTATGAATTACCTCACTCCCTTAGCCTTCATTTCCTCACCTCTGAAATGGGAGAGGCAATAATAAAAAGCCTGTTTCCATGGGCTATAGTAGGATCAAATGACATAATGAAAGTGCCTGCAACACCGTAGGAACTTAACAATTTTGGGGGTTTTAGTTCAACTGACATTTTAATAGTGTGATTAGTGTTGCCATGAAACTGATATTTTCTAATTATTGATATTTGCTCTGAACAAGGCTCCAGATATGATTCTCTGCTATACACTGAATGTTTGTGTGCTCCCAAAATTCATATGATGAAATCCCAATCCTTAATATGATGGTATTAGGAGGTGGGGCCTTTGGGAAGTGATTAGGTTATGAAGGTGAAGCCCTCATGAATGGAAATAGTGCCCTTATAAAAGACACCCCAGAGAGCTCTCTTGCCCCTTCTTCCATGTGAGGGTACAGCAAGAAGACAGACATCTATGAACCAGGAAGTGGGCCCTCCACAGACAGCAAATCTGCAGTGCCTTGATCTTGGTTCTCCCAGCCTCCATAACTGTGAGAAATAAATTTATATTGTTTATAAGCTATCGAGTCTACAGTAATTTGTTATAGAAGCCCCAAAAGACTAACACATTCTCCTTCAGGAGAAATCCATTTATTCAGTAATAAAGCAGATAGTTTCCCCCATCCCCACCTGACCCAGGGCCCTAGGAGAGGCCCATCAGCAAAAGGGCAGTGGACACCTAACATCATACTCAATGATGAAAGACTTTCCCCCTGAGATCAGGAATAAGACAAGATGCCCACTTTTATTACCACTGCTATTCAAAATTTATTAGAAGTTCTAGCCAGAGAAATTAGGTAAGAAAAAGAACTAAAAGGCATCCAAATTGGAAAGGAAGAAATAATCTATGTGTAGATGACTGACCCTATATATAGAAAATCACAAAGAATCCACAAGGAAGCTACTAGAACTAATAAATTCAGCAAAGTTGTAGGATACAAGATCACATGCAAAAATCAGTTGTGTTTCTATACACCAGCAATGAACAATCTGAAAAGGAAATTAAGAAAGCAGTTCTATTTATAATAGCATCTAAAAGAATAAAACACCCAGGGACATATGTAACAAAGAAAGTGAAAGACTTCAGTGAAAGACTGAAACCTAAAAAACATTGCTGGAAGAAACTAAATAAGACCTAAATAAATGGAAAGACATTTCATGCTCATGGATAGGAAGACTTACAATTGCTAAGATGTCAATACCACTCAAAGCAATCTACAGCTTCAACACAATCTCTATCAGAACTCCAACAGGCTTTTCTACGGAAAGAGAAATGCTGATTCTCAAATTTATATGGAATTGCAAGAGGCCCTGAATATCCAAACCAATGCTAAAAAAAAAAAAAAAAGAACGAAGTTGGAAAGCTCACATTCCCAACTTCAAAATTTACCACAAAGCTACAGTAATCAAAACAGTATGCTACTGGGGTAAGGATTAACATATAGACCAATGGAACCAAATCAAGAGTCCAGAAATAACCCTATACATCAATGATTAATTGATTCTGACTAGGGTGCCAAGTCCATTCAACTAGGGGAAAAAGAGTCTCTTCAACAAATGGTGCTGGGACAACTAGATTTCCACATACAAAAGAATGAAGTTAGACCCCACCTCATACCATTAACTTAAAATGGATGAAAAACCTAAAATTAGAGCTAAAACCATAAAACTCTTTTTAAAAAACCCATGGAGATAAGCCTACATGACCATAGATTTGGCAATGATTCTTGGATATGTCAACCAAAGTATAAGCAACAAAATAAAAGTATATAAATTAGACTTCATTAAAATAAAAACTTCAAGCCAGTGTTTCCTCAGATGCCCCAATAAACCGTAGCAAGGCAAAAAATAATAATAAAATAAAATAAAAACTTGTCCATCAAAGGACATTACCAAGAAAGTGAAAAGACAACCTACAGAATAATAGAAAATATTTGCAAATCATATATCTGATAAGAGTTTGATATCCAGAATATATAACGAACTCCTACAACTCAATAACAAAAGGACAACTCATTTTTAAACTGAGCAAAGCACTTGAATAGAAATTTCTCCAAAGGAGATATATAAATGGCCAATAAGCACATGAAAAGATGCCTCACCGTTAGTCATTAGGGAAATGCAAATCAAAACCACAATGAGATACCACTTCATTCCTGATAGAATGACTGTAAACAACAACAACAAAAAAAACACCAAAAAATAACAAATGTTAGTGAAGATTTAAAGAAATTGGGACCTTTGAGTTTTGCTGGTGGGAACTTAAATGGTGCAGCTGCTGTGGAAAATAGTTTGGTGTTTCCTCAAAAAGCTAAATGTAGAATTACTATATGGCCCAGAAATTCCACTCCTAGGTACATACCCAAAAGAACTGAAAATAGGGACTCAGACACTTGCAGTATTATTTCACAATAGCCAAAAAGCAGAAACAACCCAAGTGTCCCTCAACAGATGAATGAATAAACAAAATATGGTACAAACATACAGTGGAATATTATTCAGTCATGAAAAAGTATGAAATTCTTCTGTACGCTACAACACAGATGAACGTTGAAAGAGCCAGTCACAAGAGGACAAATATACTATAATTCACTTATATAAAATATCTAGAATAGGTAAATTCATAGAGATAGAAAATATCTGATTAGCGCTTACCAAGGGCAGAATAGACAGCGGAATGGGGAGTTACTGCTTACTGGGTACAGAGTGTCTGTTTGGGGTGATGAAAAGTTTTGGAAATAGATATGGAGATGTTTGCACAACATTGTGAATGTAATTAACGTCACTGAATTATACACTTAAAATGGTTAAAATGGCAAATTTTATGTTATATAGATTTTACTCAAAAAAGGACAGTAGAAAAGAAAGGGTGTACTTATTTAATTTCTCATGTGAAACTAAATTGAACCCAGGGAACCTAAACAAAGAGAAAAACCCAGATTGCTTTCAACCTTGAACTCAATAGTTATAAATGCACGTGGGCTTTGCAACAGCCTCTACTCGGGCTGAGACATGGGGCCACTGGGCACAGAGAACACTGAACAAACTCCAGGAGAGAAGGACCAGGGGTGCTGCTTGCTTTCTGCAGAGGTGCTGGAATCCAGTACCCACAGATGGAGTGAAACTTGACAAATGTTTGTTGAGCACCTCTTATGTGCCAGGTGCTGCACACACAGTGGTAAACAGTGAGTAACCTGCTTGGAGCCCTGGCCTGTGCTCAGCCGCCAGGATGTCTTTCTTCATGGTTTGTTTCAGGTTTCAAATGAAAGGACTGTATGGATAGAAACGCATTATACGGGAGTGAGATGGTGTTGTTATCATCACCGTTATCACTAGGGATTTACTGGGTCTTCTTGGAGGATGCCAGCCTAGCCAGCCTCCGACTCAAGGCCAGGGAAAGCGATCGGGAGCTCCTGAGTGTGGGGAGGAGAGGTTCCAAGGAGAGAGCAGAGAACAGTGGTCAGCATGTGCAAAGTTCCGGAAGCTCAGGTCGCTACCCCACGAGGAGCCCAGACCACAGGCTCTACTCCCCTGGAGAAGGCTGGCTTTTCCCCCTCCAGGCTGGCTGGCTCAACGCCCTACCACACAGTAGGGTCTTTCTTCGCTCATTATATTCCTACACGCACGCCCTTGTTTATGGCTCCCCTTTCTCTGTCTATTCAATCCTCCCCAACCTTCAAGGCCTGGCTCGTGGGAGACAGGATGGCTAATGGAAAAAGTTTACATGCAGATGGGCCTGGGTTCTGATCCAAACTTATCAACTGGGTGGCTTGGCCTTTGCCGTATGTAAAAATAGAGGCAGTCATACCCACATCCCAAGCGTGCTATAAGGTAGTAAGTGTCAAGGGTTTGGTACTCCACCCACCTCTTCCATCAAGTCTCTCCCGACCCATCAGCCCTCTTATCTCTCCTTCCTCTGAGACACTCTTCCCTGTGTCTCTCATTTGCTAATGAATCCTCTCTGCCCTGGAACAGCCCTTGTGATGATCCACCCTCAAGAATTGCTATGTACCTCCTCCAAAACCATTTAACTTTCCATGTTCTCATGCTTCTCTCTCCACTCAAACTGTAATCTCCTGCACGTAGAGGCCAAATCTTATCTGCTTTGTTTCCCTCCCTGGTGGCTGGCACAAGGTGGGTGCTAAATAAATTGAAAATACATTTGAGGCAAATGGAGGGGCCACAGGCAACAGAGGAAAACCTCACAGGAAATAGAGCATGTTCGGCTCAGAGTAATAGCCCATGGGTGTTCTCTGCTCTGCGTGCAACCGTCCCCTGCCCATACTGGCCCTTCAAGAACACTCCATTCCTCGAATGAGTGGAATCTGCTGACGCCCCGGGCTCATCAAGGTCAATGCTAGAGTGGAAATCCAGGCAAATGGTTGATCTGAAGAAAATCACCTCTTTTTGTGAATTTTACAATGTCTTGGAAATAGTGTTCATCTTCTTTGTTTCGTTTGACCATTAAAAAGAGTCAGTGTAAAAAAATTCACTAAAAAAAAAAAAAAAAGAGAGAGAGAGTCCATGTCCCATGAGCATGGCTCACCCTGCATTAGGGAGAGGTGGCCCAGGAGGAGGCTACAGTGGCCGGGGTTAGCTGGCCAGGAATTTAAGATGTATCTCCAGTGAGCCACAAAGCAGAGGACTCCCTGTCAGAAAACACACTTGTCACATGCTGCGGCCAGCATGTACCAGGTCCCTTGGAACTTAAGGGACTCCCAGCCCATTGGGCCAGGAAGCCCTCTGCGCACGGAGCTGGGAGTGTCTAGGCCAGCCTCTCTGAGAGAAAGGAAGTGGCTGCTTCTCCGCATCCCATAACCAACACTGGGAATAAAAGCAATGGCTCGGATGGCTTAGCCCATGATACGTGAACCTAGCATGTGCCAGGAGTTCCACACACAGTAGGCCATTGGAGTCCCAACACAACACCATCATGGAGTTATTATAGTCCCCATTTTTACAGAAGAGGACACTGAGACTCCGGTTAAGATGCTTGGCCAAAGTCAGGCTGACAGTACGCAGCAGATACGGGATTTGAACTCTGGTCTGTCTGAAGCCAAAGGCTTTTGTCTCTCAACTAGGCCTTCCAGTGACTTCTGCTATTGCTGGGAGATTCAGAAGCCAGATGGAGGGAGCAAGGGGACAGCCTTTAGTGGGTGCATGAGGCCACGACATCCTCTCTGTCTTGACTGACTCTTCGGGTGACAAGCTGCCCCAGAGCCCGGGACCGAGGGGTCCCCCTGGAATTGGGACTTTCAGCACTAAAGCCTAAACGTGGTACAGTCCCCAGCAAACTGAGATGGTTGGACCCCTATGACTGAGGGTTTTCTGTGCTCTGTGGCTCCAAAAGAAAGCAAATGTCTTTTCAGAATGCAAACATAGCTGAAGGAAAATATTGATGGCTCCCACTCTGAGTAGGAGGATAGCTTTAGGTCTTCCCCCAAGCACAGCCCCAAAGGGCCAGGTCACCAGGGCAAAGAAACCTTCTGTCTGTGTCCCAGCTCCAGCCTAAGACCAAGAGTGGCCAGTCTGGGTGGAGCTTGGCCTTGAGGGGGTGGACAGAAGAGCAGAGGTGCTCAGTACCTGAAGCCCTCTGGACCAGATTCTTAGGACACATCTCCCCCATCAAATGCTCACTACAACCCCATAGTTGGGGGATTTCTAGCCCATTTTACAGACAGAACAGCCACAATCTTATAGACCATTTAGAGGATCTTCTCAGAAGTTCGCCCAACATTTAAGAATCCTGAATCCTGAGCATCTTGCCCTCGGATCTGCCTAGATCTAAGAATCTAGGCAGAATCCTCATGACACAAGCCCATGGGGAACTGTTTCTATGGGGAGGGAGGTCAGGTCACATCAGGCCATCTTCCCAACCCTTGCTGGGCAGCTGGTAAAGGACCTCACTAGTGTCTGCCGTCCCCAAGTATATGCATCAAGGGAGGAGGAGACCCATCCCCACTGCAGGGCCCTCACCAGGCCCTCCGAACCACTGTTCTCGTCCATATGAGGACCGGAAACCAAGAGGGCAAAGCCTCTGTCTGACTATCCACACACTCCCCTTCTGATTCAGGCAGCACCTCCTCCAGGAAGGCGTCCCTGACTCCTGCAGCCACAGCGAGACCTCCTCCCTTGGCTTCATACAACCTCCTCGCGATGTGTCACACGTTCCTGTCTTGTGCTATTATTTAACTTTATAAATAAAGAGGATGGACACTGGTGGGAGACTGCCTGGGTTCAAATCCTGGCTCCCCCACATACTAGCTGTGTGACTTTGAACAGGTGGCTTAACCTCTGTGTGCCTCAGGTCGCCCAAAAGTGAAGGCGGCAGGGCGTCCACCTCAGAGTTGTTATGAGAAGTCAATGAACTATAAGGTGTAAAGTGTTTAAAAGAGTGGTATGTAGCAAGCACTCAATGAATGTTTGCTATTATTATTATTCAAATATTAATATTGATGCTACTAAAGTATTGTCTCCCTAGCTAGTTAGTAGTCTAGTCTAGTTAGCTAGACTGGAAGTCTCTGGAGTGCAGGGCCAGAAACATGCTTCTTTGCATTATTCCCCATGTTAGGCAGACTTGCACCAAATAAGAGCTATACAACAATTTCCTGTGCACTGGCCTTTGCAGAAGACTGACAGCCCATTCATTTTACTTCCTAGTTCTGGGGAGAGAAGTATGTCTGCCTGTCAGTGGCCAATGGTCACCTTTACCAACAACCCCCAAGAACGACCCCAAAATGTCTCACAGCGAGATGAGCAGAAGCAACAGAGATTTTGGAATGAGCTTATGGCCCCTGAGGCCATGTGACCCCAGGAGCAGAATTCATGGAAGTCAAGGCCCTCTGGCCATCCCCCACCCACCCCCCAGAAGTAGAGGCCCACAGAGCAAACCTGTCATCCCCCAAGAGCTGTGTCATAAACAGAAAAGCCAAAACTTTGTAGAAAGAGTCCTGGAGGGAATCCCAGAGGCCTCAGTTCTCATCTTGGCTCTGTTCTGTGTGATCTTTCACAAGCCCCTTAACCTCTCTGGGCCTCTGTTTGGTCAGCTGTTAAATTAGAGAGTTGTTCAAAGACTTAGCTCCTCCCAATCCTGACATTTCAGAGAAAGGAAAAAGCATCTTTGAATGAACCTAACAAATCATTTCTCAGGCAATCAGTTCCCCTCACTCATTCATTCATTCATTCAGTCATTCCACAAACATTGGCTTGGCTTTCACTATATACAAAAGCACTATTCTGGATTACAGCAGTGAAAAAGAAGAGACAAAATCTGATAATTACAGGAGAAAAATAAAGGGGGTAGGGAGAGCCAGGGATGGGAGAAAAGGAACTTCATTTTAGATAGGACCTTCAGGGAAGGCCTCAGAGAGAGGATGACATCAGAGCAGGTACCTGGAAAAACCAAGGGAGTGAGTCAGGCAGATACCTGGGAAAGAGAGCTCCAGGCAGAGGGAACAGCCAGTGCAAAAGCCCTGAGGGAGGAGCATGCCTGACCCTTCCAGGTACCACAGGGTGGTGGGGGGGGGGGGGGGTTGGGCGGGGCGGGGTAAGGGCGGCTGGAGCAGCGAGGGAGGAAGATAGTGAGAGGAGTTGGACTGGGGAGGTAGGAATTCAGCCACAGTGAGGACTTTGGCTTTTACTCAATGATGCATCCATATCATTAAGGCTTTGACATAAATGAATTTGACACTGTTCAGTTATATGATGAATCTGTTCATTTTTCGCCTCTCCACCGCAGACCTGCAATCTATTTATGATTTTTATTATTATTACTTTCGTTTCTGTTTCTCTTTCCAGGCCTATAGCCAAGCTTTAGCCTGGTCTCCACTTCAGAATCTCAGCCTGGGTCGTCCCACCTCTCCTGAAGGTGCTGCCTGGTCCAGATCAGACTCCTGTGTTCTTTCCCAAGCTCTTCCAAGGTGTCCCTCCTGACCTGTCAGTCTGCCCCGTCCCCCTTGCCATCCATCAACCCCTTCCTCTCTCCCCAGGGCCTTCACACCGACTGTCCCCCGCACACACACACACACCCTGGAATACTCTTTGCTTCCTTCTTTATTCACTTATGTCCTCCTCTCCCTTCAGGTCTCAGCTCAAACTTCTCTTCCACAGAGACCCTTCCCTGCTCTCTCTAAATAAAATCTCCTATTTAAATGCTCTCATAGTTTCATGTTCTTCCCTTCAAAGCTCTTGTTACACATGGTTTCTCAAATTTATTTGTATGACTTTTTTTTTTTAACTAATGCCTCTCTTCTCCATCCCCCTGTAAAGTCTATCAGGATAGAGGCTATGACTGTTTTTGCTCCTTTCTAGGCCAGGCACCAAGACAACGCCTGGCACACACTCAAGGTACCCAATAAATACTGGAAGAATAACTGAATGAGAAAATGAATGAGTGCCCCAGGCCTCCAGGTTATCGGCACCCTGGAGGCACAAGGCCTGACCAGCTCAGGGCTCTTTGGAGGCCCTGTGGGCGTGGTCAGAGCCCTGAGCTAAGTGGGGAGGGGGCAGGCCGGGAGGGGAAAGGACCTGAGCCCACAGAGCCCCCATGCCACATTGGGCACTTATCTGGGTTATCTCATTTTATTGTCATGGCCGCCACTTGAGTTGAGAATTACTATCCCATCTTACAGCTGAGAGAACTGAGCTCAGGAAGTAAGTTTCTCAAGGTCATATTGTAAGCATGTCTATAGTCAGACCTAGTCTTTCTAATTCCAAAGTCTATGCTCTTTCTGCTCTGCCCCGACGGCACTGGCCTGGGCAGTTTCTAACCCAGCTTTGCCACTGATTTCCTGTGTGACCTTAGGCAAGTTACTGCCCTCTCTGAGCCTCAATTTCTCCATATATAAAATACAGAGGTTGGAATAGATGTCTTATCTCCTTTCCAGTTCTGAGATTTCTGAGACTTTAAGATTCTATGCTTCTAAATTTATAAACTCACATAATGGGTGTTAAAGTACCTAGCTCAAGGTCAAGCACATGGCAGACACTTCATAAGTGTTCATTCCTCTCTGCCATCCTCCCAATTCCCTGTTTCAAAGAGTCCCTGCTTTGCAGCCCTCCCGAGGCCACCTATGCTGCCCTGGTTATCCCAGGAGCCCCAGAGCACTGCGCCTCCCCCCCACTCTCCTCGCCCCACCTTCAGGAAAGCCTCGCCAGCTCTGACATCCACGCCTCCAGCTGTGCTCCCCAGAGAGGCCCATGCCTCCCTGCCCCCACTCCCTCCTGCCTCCTGAAGGGGAACTTTGGTCTGTGTCCAGCACTGTCGAGAGAAGGAAATGGTGGGAAGGGAACCCACACATCCTGAGCACCTAGTACCAGAGACTAGACCAGGCTCATTGAACCCCTGCAAAGAGCCTTTGTCCTCCCCATTTCACAAAAGGGAAGAAACTCAGGCTCAAAGAGGTTAGGAAATTGCCCAAGATCACACATCCAGCCTGTGGCAGAAGCCGGGCTTAACCCCTACCTGTCTAACCCCGAGGCAGATACACTTTGCCAGCCCAGGGGGATGCCGAAGCCTTGGGCAAAGGTCCATTCTGTACCACCAGCTATTCCCTCGCAAGCACCTTTTTTTTTCACATCTGTGTAACTTTGAATTTACAGCCCTAGTGACTTAAGCCCATCAATCTCTCTCTGGCCACCCCTCCTGCCTCTCCTCATTGTCCCCTCCAAAGTACCAGACTACAAAATATTCATAAGTTGTTCCCAGTGTTTCCAAAAGGATGGCATGGCCTCAGCCACTGCATCAAGGAAATAAGTCAAGAGGTTTACTCCATCCCCTCCAAGGGAAGGGGCCAGATCTTCCAATAAATATAGTCCTCCCGACGGTACCAAGAAAGAAGGGTGAGCCTTCCTCCCCAGCTCACAGCTGCTGCCCATGAGGGCTTTCCAGAAATCAGACTCAGGTAAGACGTCTTGAACGTCAACATCACCAGGCACCCCTGGATATGATCAGGGCCCTAACTTTGGAAGAGCAGGCAAGGGATGCTTGCATTTTCTAAAGGCTCCTCCTGAAAGCTTTGCCCTGGAGTAGTACGCGTTGGGAGGAAGGGGTTTTGTGGGAACAGCATCAGCTGTGCTCTTTGAAGCAGCCTGGACAGGAAACTCAGGTGAGAGCAAAATCACTGGCTGGCTGTTTCTGGTGCCCACTGTCTTTCTCCCGCCTTGTTCTGCCCTCGCCTGGGATGGAAAAGGAGCCCCTAGGGATGGAGGGGTTGGCCAGCTCTCTCTCTGGGAAGGGTCTCCTCTGAGCATGAGGTCAGGTGAAGCCAGCCAATGGTGACTAGAATCCTCGCCAGCTCCCTGCAAACTTCAGCCCGAACCTCGTGTCCCCAGGATGCCCTCCAGACCCCCAGAGGATGTACACCCCCTGGCTATACTCTCGTGGCTTCCTGGACTTCTCCTCTTATCATGGTTTCACTAATTACCCGCAGAACTTGAATGCCCATCTCCCCCCAGCAGACTGTGAACTCTACCAGCAGGGAGACCGTCTGCCTAGTTCACGGCCGTATCCCCATCCCCAGCACCTCCGCCAGGTCTGACATGTACAAGGTGCTCAATGAAAATCTATAGAATGAATGTTACTACCCATGGGGAGGAACCCGTGGCCTGGTGCGGGCTGACGGGACCTGGCAGAGGCCAGCCCCCGACACCAGGCCCCAGATGGCCCCTGCACTGGACTAGATGGGACAGCCACTGGCACACAGTAGGCACACAGTTCAGGTCTGTCTCTATGCCAGAATCTGGAAAACCACCTGAGGGCGCCATTCACACCCCAGCCGTGGGGCAGGCGTGACGGGCCATCCTGCCAGCTTTCAATCGCTTAAACAAGGTTGTCATCACTCTGTGAGTGAGCACGAGAGGTGGTGTGTGTTTGTGTGTGCGCTCGACTCCAAACTAATAAGAAATAGAATCTGTGACAACCGATTTTCTCCCCAACACGTTACATGGGAGGCAGAGTGTAGGCGCTTTCACTTATGTTTATATACCGTGCGTAACACATCCTTGGCCACTAACTCGCTTGGCCCACAGCCCTGGCAGGAGGCACTGTCACCACCATTTACTGAGGAGGACAGTGGGGCCAGCTTTTAAGGTCCCGCGGTGAGCATACGGCTGAGTCACGGTTCAAACCCAAGGCTCTGGCTTGTTTGGCACCGGCCTGCCTCAGTCGTGCTCCTTGTCACACCGCAATCTCATCACCCATGACCTGCCCAGGCCACAGCCCTGTATCTTACACTGAGCTTGCTATGAGCTGGAGCACGGGGTCTGGGGTGGGAGGGAGATGGAGCAAGAAGGCAGCAAGCAATCCTGCAACTTTCCCCCAAACACGCATCTCCCTAGAGCAGGCAGCGAACTGGGCTAGAAAGACCACGGATCCAGGTGGACACCGAACCAGCTGCGTGACCTTGGGTAAATTCTCTTACCCCCTCTGAACCTCGCTTGCTTTCTCGGGTCCGTGGTGATGACCGGATAAAATAAAGAGTGAGAGCTGCCGGCACCCGGGGAAGGAGTGTCCATTCCTCTGTGGCCTTGTGCAGCTCCTCAGAAATCACAGGGCTCAAGAACAATCCTTTTCTTCCCTTGATCTACGTGCTAGCTGTGGCAGCCCATCTCCTCCTACCCTGGAAGGGTCCAGTCCCACTGTGGTCAGGCAGCACCGCCAGCACCACGACTCTGTGCAGAAAGAAAGCCCTGCCAGCAGCTAATGACACTGCCCAGAGTACAGCCCGCGAATGCAGTTCTCTCTCCATCTCTCCCTTCCAAAGCCAATGGAAATGACTTTGAAAAGTATTCCAGGAGGCCAGATGTCCAGCTTGGAAAGGGGTTCTCCCAGCAAACTGGGAGTCAGCAGGAGGTAGCACCCCGCCCCCATCTTGTTGCCACTAAGAGGCTCTCATGAACGGGGTGCCTTCCCAAGGAGAGCTGTGCCAGTGCAAGGAACAGTCACTTTCCCCGGGAATGGCCTCCAGAGAAGGCTGGAGAATCCTGTCGAGCTCTTTGGCTTTCCTCCAGATCATACTCACACGTGAGGGTCCCCAGGGGTCTGCCGCCCCACTGTGTGTCTAGCTCTCTCCTCCCAGAGCTGGGAGAGGCCTAGCAGGAGAGGGGCCGCGAGACGGGCTCCCATCGTGGCAGCAGAACAAGACCACCACTTCTACCCGGGCCACGGGAGAGCAGCAGACTTGAGCTCCCAAACCACTGGGCTCTCCTGCTTGATTTCTGTCCCCCTGGTCCTCCTGGAGACTGCAGGACTCAGAAAGGGCCCCCCTCAGCAGGAGCTCCCCCAGCCCCTGCACCCAAACAAGGGAGGCCCAGCTGCCATTACATCTACGCTCCCCACCCCCTCGCTCACTCAGAGTTAGGCAAGTCCTACCACTATGGGCCAAATGTCCCCTGGTGCCTCACCACCTTTTCCTGACCCAGGTGCCTGGTGGTCTGGAGCACACACTTCAGCACGTATAGCCCACAGAGTCACAGAATAGTAGATCCCGAAGGGGCCTTGCAGATAATCTCATCTAACCTCTTCCTTGTACAAAATGAGGGTGCTAAGATCAAGAGAAGTTAAGAGATGTGTCAGAGGTCACACGGGAGAGGCCCCGAGTCCCATACGGCACACAGCTGGGCATTCATTGAATAGTGGGCTCAGGCCCCGCTCGTTGACGGATGGAAGGACCACCAGGGAGGGCTCGGGAGTGAGAACAAGCACCTGTCACCACGAGGCCCTGGGAGCACAGCCGGAGTCTCTCTGGGCTGCTTCTCTCTGCCTCTGATCTGGAATTGAACTCACAACCCACACAGAGCAGGGCCTCACCTGAGAAAGGGCGGGGACAGCCCTGGACTCCCGGCTTAGCACAGGCCTGGGAATCGAGCAGTACTCAGTGACAAGGGACCACAGAGTGAGGACTGTGAGAGGGACCTCTGGGGGGGGGGGCTCGCTCCCCCTGCTCCATCACGGACCCCCTGCGCCACCCTGGACTCAGCCTACTCGGAGTCAGCAGGCCCTGCCAAAAATGGGCTCAGTGTTCCCTGGTGTCCGTCAGGATGGAGAGCCAGAGGACCACGGGTATAGCCCCAGGACACTCTCTTCGCCCCGGCTGTGGGCCGGCTTGCAGCCTGGGTAGCAGATGGAGGCAGGGAGATGGCCCTGCAGCTCTGCCACCACACCCCACTGCCACTACCCCACCTCCCTGCCCGAAACCCACCTCCTCCTCTCTGTGCTGACCAGCCCAGCCCTCCCGTAACCAAAAGCTTTGTGGAAGTGAAAAAAATAGATCTTCTAGGTTTGGGTTTCCGTAACAGCCCGTAGGTCTCTGCAGAGTTTGCCAACCTGGACCTGCCGCTTCAGCCATTCTCTGAGCCCAGGTTCCTTCCACTCGTAAAGTGATACAACAACTGCTTCACACTTCACCTACTTCACAACGTTGAGAGGCTCAAAAGAGAGAGCGCATGAGAATGTTCTCTATTAGGAAAGAAAACCAATATTCACCATGAGCACTTACAGATACTTTCTTCTAGAGTGTTAACAACGGTCCTGTGTGCTCCATAATATTACTATCCTAAGTAGGTAAGAAAACTGAGGCTCAGAGAGGTTCAGAGATGTGCCCAAGGACACACAGCTTAGTCGTAGTAGAACCAGGGTCAGAACCAAGAATGTGACTCCAAAGCCAGTGTTCCTTCTCCCAACACCACACCGTCTCAACAAAAGAAGCAAGTGATGCTTTTTATGAAAAAGCAAGTGAGTCTTCAGACAAAATGCTGCCCTTGTGGAGCCGCCCCTACTGCTAGACTTGCCCATTTGCCCTGGGAAGGCCATCGGTCAAGTCAAGGCCAACTCCCCACTGTCTTGAGAGACCCTACAACACAAGGGCACCCGAGGGCCAAGCCCTCACAATCCATGCCTTGGCGGCTGTATGCCGTCATGATACTTGTTGGTTTTGTGGTTGGATGGTGGTTCCAACGATTGTCTGTTGGTGAACCAATCCGATTTGAGGAAACACAAAATCACGGAACTTTGGGCTGAAGGGGGCCTCTGAGAGCAAGTTCCAGTTCCTCCTCGGACGGCTGAAGAAACTGACATCCAGAGGTCAGTCACGTGTTGTAGGTCACACAGCAAGTCAGTGGCCAAGTCTGGAGCAGAATCCACTGTCCCTGATCCCCAGTCCGAATCCCTGTTCTCCACATCCCAACCGCTCCGACATCGGTCAGCTTCGCAGCCCCCGAGGGCCGGGTGTGGGCCTACAGTCTCTGCTCTCTCGGCTTAGGAAGAGCAGGGATAGTAGGTGAGAGAGGGGTATCACAGTCAGGAATGAAATGAGCTGGTCGGCCTCCTGCACTAAATCATAAGCCTAAGTTCTACGCATTGAAAGGTCACTGTGTGAAAGCAGTCCACCTCCAACAGGGAGGCCTGGGAGGTTCTCCTGAGGCAGTGGTGGCCCTTCTGGCCCCCTGGCCGTGGTCAGAGGAGGCTGAACTCTTCACGCTGCCCCCCCAGCCATCGCCATGACAGCACCAGAGCACCTTGACCTGGACAGTCTCACGTTCGCCCCTCCCCCTCCAGCCCCGTTGAGAGCTCACCTCCACTCTGTCCCCATCACTCGGCAGCCTCCCATCCCACTTCTGCCTCCTCTGGTTAACGATTGATTTCTGCCTTCTTTTCTTTCCGCCTCAGTGCGTGTGCACAGCATCTCTCATGCGTTTGTGTGTAAGTTTGTCCTCGCCCAAATTGCACAGTCCCTGAGCACCGGGTCTGTGTCCCTGTCCGAAGTCTGTGTGCAGTGCGCAGCACACGGCTGCTTGTTCAACACTTGCTGATGTGCCAGTAACCTGTGGAAGGCCTAGGCCATGTCCTGGGGGAGGAGAAAGCCAGGGGGGAAGGGGAGGCTGGATAATGCACCAACTGGAGAGGAAACCCGCTGAGCCTGCCCTGGGTGCCAGACACTGTGCTCGCACTTTCCAGACACTCTCTCCACAATCCTATGAGCTACGTGCTTTTATTTCCCACTTTACAGATGGGGAAACTGGATCAAAGATGTTAAGCAACTGGTCTAAATCCACACGATTAGTAACTAGTAGAAGGAGACTTTCAGTGCGGGTTTTATCTGATGCTAAGCCCACACTCCGCACTTGTCGCAGCGCGTGGGCTCCGTGAGGACAGGGACTTGGTGGTTACATGTGTTTGTTCCGTTTGCTTTTGCTGCTGTATCCTCAACGCCTAGGACTGTGCCAGGCACAGAGGAGACACTCTCTACATATTTGCTGAACGAAGGAACAAAGGAATGAATGGATACCATGCTGCATCTCCCTAGCAGGACAGAGCAAGGGATCCTGATGCCAGGTTACTGGTTACTCTATTTCCAGGAATCTTGGACAACTGTTAGTTCCTCTCTCCACCCAGAAAAATAATCCAATAAACTAAGGATCCTCCAAAGGCCACGTGGTGGATGGCTGGGTTAACTAGGCATGGGATGGGGCTGGCGGGGGATTGCGGGGGCAGGTAGAAGCATAAGCTGAACACAAAAGGCTGGACGATGTGAGGGATTTAAAAGGTTCTCAGTGCCCTGTGACCTGCTGATTCGGGGCCACTCTCTGGCCCCTTTGGGTCTGACCCTCCTCCCCGAACAGGCACCCCACTGCCTTGACTGAGCTGTACTGAAATTGGCCACATTCCTATTGAGCAGAGAAACTAACAGTTACACCACCGACTCCGGCCCCATCTGAACCCTCCAGAGTCTGCTCTGGGCCCTAGGGCTAGCCGCTTTTCTCCACATTCCAGCCAAAAATAATATAAGAACGAAGCTGTTTGGCGGAGACTTAATCTAATCTTCATTGCTTCAGTTTTAAAATATCCTGCCTGGTTTAGGGTTTCTTATTACACACAGGGATGTGTTTTTAGTGAGATAGGTCTTAGCAGAACCGTCCTTCTTGTAATTAGAAACCCAGGCAGGCAGGGCCTGCAGTGAGCCATCCAAGCCAAACAGCAGATCCCCCTCAAGACAACACGTTGGCAGCAAGCTCTTCCCGAGCTGCCCGAGGGCTTGGTTCTTCCTCACTCCTGGGGGATCGGGACCGAGGAAAAGCCGAGCTCTAGTAGAAGGACTGTGCCTTCCAACTCCCTCCACCCTCATCCTGTGTGTCCCAGCTCTCACCCCTGATCAGACTGGAAATTAAGATGCTGCCCAAGACTGCTGGAGAAGGATATGCGGAGGAAAAAATTACCCCAAGAAGTCCCCCCCAACGATGAGGGAGAATCAAAGGCAAGCATTCCACTGGAGCCTGTCTCCAGTATCAGGGATAACTTTAAAAACTCAGGCGCCGGAACGGAAGGAGGCTCCAAGTGCGTATACACTTTTGTATAACTGCTCCAAGTGCGTATACACTTTTGTATAACTGCCGGGTGTAACTTCTCTGGCTTTCTGGCCCAGAATCTGCTTTGATCTGCCAGCAATGGAGACTGCTAAGTGAGGTTCAAGCTGCGGCTAGCTCCAGACCAACGCCCATCCCCCCCGGCCCTAGCCCGACCAGATGTCACACACCAGTCCAGGCTGCGGCCTCTTCTTCCCAGTGACATAAAGAGAAGAGGCCGCATTTCTGACCAGTCAGATTCTGTGTTCATCTGATGCATGAAAGCTAGTCCAGGTAGCACCTCTGGGAATAAACATGCTGGTTCCCCCAGCTCCAGCTTAATTGCCTCTCCTGGAAAAGTGCAGGTGCATTTTGGAATCACAGCAGGGACTTCAAATTCCAGGATATAAGAAAGGCAGGAGTTTAGCCCCTTCACCCAAGCCTAAGAACTCCTGAGAGTTGTGGGGAAAGGCTCTGGGGCCAGGCAGGGCAAGAAAACACAATGAAGAAAATAACTTTGCCGCTCAGAAGCCTCCTCTCTCCCATTTCCTTTATTATTTAGAGTGCAGGATTCAGGCAGCAGTCACTCCTCAGAGCCTAATGAGGAATTCATGTGATACATTCCACTTTACAGATGAAGAAACCGAGATCAGGAAGCTAACTGACCCACTGTAGTCATGAAGCCAGAGAGTAACAGGGTATAAAACTGCCAGGTCCCCAAACTCCAGCCTAAACACTACCCAGCATGCTGACCTGCCCGCCTTGATTATCTCCTTCCTCCCTTTCCCACCAGGTATTAGATTTAATTAAATTAGCAGATCCCCATCACAACAAGCCTGGCCACGCAGCCTGGACGGAACCCAGCCAGTGCAACTCTTCCTTCTAAATTCTGCTTCTCAACATAATTCAATCTTCAATAAGTCACGGATCTCATGTGAAGTGTTTTATACAAAGCCTGTTGTGTTGGCTAGAATCAAGGCTAATGGTGGCTCATGATGATTTCACTTCCCATGTAACTTCCTCTGTGGCATCATTTTCACCCTCTCCATACTCTGATCTGCATTTTGTTTGATCCAGACACTTTGCTTCACATGCCAGCACCTCAGGCAATTGCATCACACATTTATATATATCTTACAGCATCGCTGTCCTGGTGCCACAGGAAAATGAAAAACTTATAACAGCATTTCTCACCTTCCGCGAGCTAATTTAGAAAATGTGTTCCAAATTAAATAAATCGGGAACAAAAGTTTGAAATTGTAGATAGAATTTCGGGGTGGGGGTGCTAAATAAATAGCAAGGAAATCTTGCAACATGTTGGAGGCCTATAAATTTTATAGGTTGTTTCTTTAATAAAAACAAATTCAGTTGCTAACAACACAGTATTATTAAGCTGCTAACCTTTAAAAATCTAATTTGGCCTGCTCTGCTGCTGTTTCTGTTGCACACTGCATTCACCCAGGGTAAGGAAGTCAGGTTGAGGGGTTTGGTTTGGTTTCTAAACCAGGCTAATAGAGAGCCTTTTAAAACCCAGCCTTTTTTGCTTTCTAGGCAAGCCTTGGTCCCTAATGAGTTACAGCCCCAGGTTGGAGATGGACATAGCAGAAAGAAATTTAACACACACTCTGGTGCACCCATAAACCTCAAGGCCAAGGGAGAGGAGGTATGTTTCCAGTTAGGCTAGAACTCCGTGAATTCAGGATTCTCCACTCACAAGACAGTAATTCTCCTTATTTCATCACTAACTTACTTCAAATGTGTTTATACAATTTATTGCTACTGAACTTCCAGGCAACTGGTGTAGAGTTAATGAAACCCAGCTTGGAGAAGCTTTGAGCTTTGAACAACTAACCACAGTTTAAATGGTTATGACATGCGGTCAAAGCCACAGCCCAGCCCCACTGCAGTTTCTGTGTTAGGACCTAGTTAAAAACCTTGTCATCTCACCTTTTGCGCCAAATCAATTGAAAAAGGAAAAAGCCTTCCATGTTTCTTCTCAAGGTTCCCAGCCTTTCTCCCTGACATTTTTAACACATCTATCTCACTGAATGCAAGGCAAAGCCCCTCCCCCAGTACTGAGTAAATATTTTAGTTGCAGTTTGAATGGGCAGCCAGTTGAAAGCCTAAAATCCAGTTTGAGTTTAATTGAACAGGGTCAGGCCTACATAAAGCAATGTAGAGAGGGGGTGTCAGGGGGAGGCACCAAGCAACATTTAAAATCAGACTCAGTGAAAAGTCCAAAAGGCAATACAGGAATGTACAGATGGCACTGGACTGGAAAATAAGTGAACTCGTCTTTCCGAATGACTTGGACATTGATTTTTATTAATCCTCGTTGTCATACAGCCTCCTCCCCCAAGCTCTGTCCATGTGGGAACTCCAGGACGCTCCCTCTTTTTAAACAGGCCCATTTTGGAAGAGTAAAGGGGAGGTACTGGATTGCCAGCGCTGCACAATAAAAGCCCTTTTTGAAAGCAGCACTTTCATTAACTTAAAGCAATCTACAGACTTAAAAGCAGAGAGCAGTAAACTCCCAGAAAGGATCATAAAACAGCCAGTCTCAAGCTGGGTACACTTCAGTGCAATTTGCACAAGGCATTTTACTGTGAGCGGCGGCCGGGCCCATCTCCCTCCGGTAACCCCCTGCCCCTTATTCTGAGCAGCTTCTCTTTCTCTGGGCTTGCATGCCTTTAGCGCTCACAAAGGGGAGGCGGTGACCGGGGAGTCTCCGTGGGGTCACGGCTCCCTCCCGCCCTCAGGCTCTCGGCGGGAGAGAGTGCGCACGAATTCCAAGCCTGCAAAACAACAGCCTCGGAGCTCCGCCGCTGGGCGGTCGCCGCGCCCCGGGCCTCCGCGGCCACTCGTGGGTCGCGAGCCTTCGGCGTCCCGGAAGCGCCGTCTGGCTGCCCCAGAGAGGGGTGCGAGGGCTGCGGAGGGCTGGGAGGGTGGGTTCGCGACTGCAAAGGAGAAATTGCAAATCTTCCTCCAGTTCACCCTCCCTCCCCCGCCAACACACTCTGCTTCCCTAGCGGCCCGAGGGATAACCTCCCTCCCGAGTCGGGACTTCTCTCCCACCGCCGAGCTAGGCCGGAGCCAAGCGGGGTGCAGCTCGAGTGGAAGATCACGAGCCCAAAGACTGGAGACCCTCCCTACCTTCCCCCCGAGTTCCTGAAGCCTCGAGAAGGCCAGAATGGCAGGGCAGGCAGGAGGGCTAGGGACTAAGGCTTTGCGCAATATAGCTCGTGTTTGGACACCATCATTTTCTCAGATTTGGGGAGGAGGAGATAGTCTAAATTTGCCTAAAATGCTAAGCTTTCGGTTTCCACTAGTTGGAAAATATTTCAACACGCTGGAGGAGTCCCGGGACAAGTGGGGTAAAGACAAGGGACTCCGAGTTCGCCCCTTTCCCAGGCGGAACGTCGCACCGGCGGCCCGGCTTGTGGGCTTCCGGGCCGGGCCTGGGAGAAGTGCAGACAGCGCCTGCGGGTCAACAGCTGGCGGCTCCGGTCAGGGCTCCAGAGCCCGCCCTGCCCTCGGCCGCAGCCCGGACTCCCAGGGCCCGGCCTGACGCCTCGCTGCTAGCGCCCCCCGCGCAGGCCGCGGCCCCTGCGGGCCACCGCATCCGCCCGGCCGCGCTGCGCCCGCACACCCGAAGTGGCTTCCGGAGCCCGCCGAGCCGCCAGGGTCGGGTCCTCGGATCCACCCCGAGCCCTGCGAGGCTACCCCGTCGCTTCGCCCAGAACATCCCTTCGATTTGTCCGCTTCCCGGAATCCTTCTCCTAGGGCCGGGTCCTGCGCGCCTTAAGTCCTTTCCTCCAGATCCGCTTTAGGGGAGAAGCAGCAGGAATTCGGGACTCGCCTGCCATGGCTCCTATCAACTACTTTCATCGCCTACCTAAACGCTTTTCAACCCACTTAGCGTGGGGAGTCGCGCGCGCGACCCTCCCCAAATTCCAATAGCTTCAACCCACCCACCCCACCACCAAAGCCGTGAACCCCTGGCTAAATCCTAAAAACGCCACCAGTTCCTCCGATTCCAGCCTCAGATGTAACCCCGGGCCCCTAACTCCAGAACCACCCCCACCCCCCACCCCCGCTGCTCTGGCCGGGGTATAGATTCGATCCCTAAGCTACTGAGCGGCCCTTCGATCCCGCTTCTGAAAACAGCTCGGTTCTTAAAATCCCAAACTCTAGCCTGGCCCTGAAGCCCAGCCCTAACGCACAACCACCACCCACCCCCCGCCCCACTCCCAGTCCTAGCCGGGCTCTCCCCACCGCGCCGGAACCTCGGGCTCTCCCGCTGAGAGCCCCCGGAAAAGGCGGCACGCTTTGCTCGTTTCTTCCTCAGGATCTGGAGTCGGGAGAGCCCCGCACGCCTAACCCGAAAGAAACGCAAACTTTGCGCGGCAGACTCGGGACCCTGCCCCATCCCCCTCGGCTCTCTGCTTTGGGGCGCTTTCCTTCCCCCCCCACCTCTTACGAACTCATGCCCCCGTTCTAGAGCCAGGAGGGCTCCCTATTCCCGAACCTCGCCGAGGGCCCCTGCGCCTCCCCACACCTCGCCAAAGACACCCAACAATCCGCGGAAAGCCAGTAACCCTACAAATTATTGCTCCTCCCGCGGGTAGGGTCCCTGAGCCCGGCCCCTGCGATCCCAGCTTGCCTGGCCCACAGCTTGTGCTCCGCTCTCCCCACGGATCCGCCTGCAAACCCCCACCCACCCTGGCTCCCCAGGCCTGGCGGGACGCGGCCGCGGCTCCCGGACTCCAGGCACCCGGCCCGAGTCTGGGGCTGCTCCCGCTTCCAGCCGCTCGAAGGCAGCTCCAAGCTGCTGGCGCAGAGTAGCTCCGGCCCAAAGGGCGCCCGAAGCCGGGAGAAAGAAAGCGAACCTGGAGCCGGCCCGCCGCTCCCAGCCTCGCCCGCGGAGCGCCCAGCCCCGAGCTGCCCGCACCGGGGCTCCGGCCCGCGCGCACGTCCCTACTCGGGTCCCCGGCGCTCCCAGCTCGCAGCTCCCCGCCCGCCCGCCCGCTACGGTGTCTTGGGCCCGCGGCGGTCCGAGTCGGCAGCCCCGCTCCTGGCACCCGCGGACAATGCGCGCCCGGCCACCGGCCCGAGCGGGGCGAGGCGGCGGCGGCGGCGGGGCTGCGCGCTGGCCGGGCCCGGGCGCGGGCGGGCCGCGCGGCTCCGGCCGCCTCCTTCCCCGGCCTCGCCACCACTCGCGCTGCTTCGCTCCGCGCTCTCCCGGCGCTTCCCCAGCTTCTCTGCACGCTCCCGCCGTCCCTCGCTGCTCTCTGCCTCCCTCCTCCCTGCTGCCTCCCTCTCTCTCCTCCCTGCTGCCTCCCTCTCTCCCTCTCTCCTCCTTGCCCTGTCGCAATGAATAATACTCTGGCTTGGGGACTGGAATAAAACACACGCGCTCTGAGGCAGCCGCCCGCAGCAGCAGCAGCAGCCGCCGCCGCCGCCGCCGCGCCGCCGCCGCCTGCAAAAGCGTCTCTGACATGGAAATGAATGACAGCTTACCTGATGCCAATCTTCATCAGACTGACACCGGCGTGACAACACAGCCTATACTTCCCAGCACTGCTCGGGACGTCAGCGGCACAGGGACCCGCCCCCCGGAGCCCCCCCCCCCTTCACACACCTCCCCTCTCCTCACTCCC
This sequence comes from Balaenoptera borealis, assembly GCF_965194805.1. NCBI lineage: Eukaryota > Metazoa > Chordata > Mammalia > Artiodactyla > Balaenopteridae > Balaenoptera > Balaenoptera borealis. Next base: position 103,700,257 of record NC_138868.1, on the reverse strand, counting down.
CCTTTCTCCCCACCCCCTCAACCCCCCCCTCCCGGCCCCGGCCGCTTCCAAGTCGGAGCAGCCGCTGGAGTGTCTCCCTCTGCTGGAGGCTTTTCTAAGACGCCGGGCGCGGGCCTGCTCCAGCGGCCGCGGAGGCAGCAGAGCGCTGGAGAGACAGCGTCAGACTGCGAGGTTGCCTCGGACACAGGAACGCGGCGGACCCCCAAGGAGCTCGGGAACCCTGCCCCCGCCCCCCAGGCCAAGTCCTCCTCGGCAAACACCCGAGGCCGAGTTTCAAGACATTCTGGACTCAGGGGCTGGAGATGAGGTGAAATTTTCTGTGGACCCCAAGAGAACTCCCCAGAAATTATGAAACTTAAAACTGGCAAGAAATCCTTCTCTCCACCACCACTCCTCCCCCACTCCCACCCCATTCCTGCCTGGCTGGCCTCATTTTTATGATTGCATTTGAATAATTCTCATTACCCTGGCCCCAGAAAAGTTGCTCAGGTGACACTCTGGTTAGTTATTCCTAATCTCAAGAGCTTTCTGCTCTGGGCTTCCTGGGGCGTTTGGTTCACCGAGGGGTGACTGCAACGGTGGGGCAGAGGAACAGATAAAAAGGTGCAGAGGCTTTGTCAGTAAATCACCTCTTTGCAAATGCCGGGCAGGCCTGTTTTAAGCCACTGCTATTTTTATTCTAAAAAGTCGCAAAGGTCTGGGGGTCGGGTGGTGTAATATAAAGAGGGAGGCCGGCTGGGGTGATTTCCGGGGGTGGGGGAAATTCACCTAAGTCCCTTCTAGGAGGAAGACCAACGCAAGCATCTGTGGTCAGACATGTGCCTTCTTTCATTCCACAAAGATTACGGTCCTACTAAGTGAGGAGTGCCAGGTGGGGACACCCAGCCACCTACAGATGCAGGCTTGCTTGCTTCCACAACTTAGCACATGGCCCTCTGCATAAATGGACAAGAGAACCCCTTCTTCCCCCATGAAATTTGCTTCTTGCTCCCTGTAGGGGAGCCATTTCAGCCACAGTCAGGCAGCGATTGATCCGCTGACCCCAGACCAGGCAGGGGGCCTAGACAAAGACACTGATGTAAGCAAGGAAAGCAGAAAGTGAAATCCAAGCAGACCAGGTTTTGGGTAAAGAATCTGACCCAAGAAGTTGAAGGCTGCCCCTTTGCTCTTTCCAGGCCTCTGGGTCATTCATTGTCTGCCTTCTCACGGGCAAGGATGAGAGCCATTAGCTGTGGCTCAGGGGAGACAGCTGAGACCTTTTTTGAATCACATCCCAGGTACAGCAAATACTGTTTGTCAAGATCCTCTCAGTACCTCCCCCACCCAGATTCAACCTCCAAAGTTGCCTGTGGAAGAAACTTCACTGGAGCCCCCATCGTAGACGGAGTTCAATCCTCTCACCTTCACACAGAACCTCCAAAGACTTCACTATGTGTATTCATGTCACCCCAGCCTCTGATCTGTGGTCAGAAACTCTGGCTGCTGACAGCATAATCGCTATTATATATTATACATTGTATAATAATATAATAATAATGAATGCACTTGCCCTTTTTATGTAGTACAGAAGCAGCCAGATTCTCCAACCCAGAGGCTGGAGGTCAGGCTGCCATAAACTCTCAGAGGGAAGCCCTCTTCAGATACAGGAGGGGGAGGGGAGATCCATTTGCCCCAGCCCAGGACGCCTGGAGAGAGGGTTTTCTCTCTTTCCCAGGGCTCCTAGTGAGTTGCTGTAGCTTGCAGAGTCAGAGGGGAGAATCAGGCTGAATGTAAATACTTAACCCCATCAGAGAGGTGTCAGTGAGCCGTAAATAGTACTGCAGGCAACAGCCATGCGTCACTGATTCACACTTGTCACACCCCTCATTTCCTGAAATCCAGTTCAGTGCCCATCTCTTTCTTGGTACAGGCGATCCATTGCCATGAGCTATTAATTTTTGGAGTCTTCTTATATACTGTGATTTCTACTAATACCCTATTGAGGCTTTAAAATGCACATTGTAATTTTAAATAAATATATCTTACTTTGACTATTTTTGTAATTTGCAAAAGCTTAAAAAAATGATTACCTCAGGCTTCCCTGGTGGCGCAGTGGTTAAGAATCCGCCTGCCAATGGAGGGGACACGAGTTCGAGCCCTGGTCAGGGAAGATCTCACATGCCACGGAGCAACTAAGCCCGTGCACCATAACAACTGAGCCTGCGCTCTAGATCCCGCAACCCACAACTACTGAGCCCGCGTGCCATAACTATTGAATTCCACGCCTAGAGCCCGTGCTCTGCAACAAGAGAAGCCACCACAATGAGAAGCCCACGGACTGCAACGAAGACCCAATGCAGCCAAAAATAAATAAATAAATATTTTAAAAAATGATTATCTAAATGTAACTGTTGTTCTTATAATCATTCAAAGCAAATATTTCTCCTGCACCCCCTGGAAGCTCAGCTGTGTGCTAGAGCTAAGGATAAAGGGCAGAAGCAAAGAAGTTCAAGTACCAGCTCCTGTCCTCTAGGAGCTTCCATTCTTGTTGAAGAAGGCAAAGCACCAATACATAAAACATTAAATAATAATAATACAAGAATCCAACAGAAGACATGGCTAGTAAATAATTAATGAAAAAGTGAATCGGGGCTTCCCTGGTGGCGCAGTGGCTGAGAATCTGCCTGCCAATGCAGGGGACACCGGTTCGAGCCCTGGTCTGCGAGGATCCCACATGCCGCGGAGCAACTGGGCCCGTGAGCCACAACTACTGAGCCTGCGCGTCTGGAGCCTGTGTTCCGCAACAAGAGAGGCCGCGATAGTGAGAGGCCTGCACACCGTGATGAAGAGTGGCCCCCGCTTGCCACAGCTAGAGAAAGCCCTCGCACAGAAACGAAGACCCAACACAGCCATAAACAAATAAATAAATTAATTAAAAAAAAAAAAAAAGTGAATCGACAATATGTCAAATTCCATGAGTTCCATATCTAAATGTTGGCTTTGTCGGTGAGTAGAGAAGGGATAGAGTGGAAATTAAGTCTGTAGAATTCACTTCAGATATTCTCCCATCTCTCCCCCATCATCCTTCTGAGAATGAAGAAAAGGATGGAGAGGGGCACACATGTCATGTAAGTCACCAACCCATCAACATTAGAACCAAACAGGAGTTCCTACCAATCCTAGCCATCTCTCTTATATGTTGGCATTCGTAAGGCGTGGTTCTGGGCCATGTTCTCACTGTATCTGCACTTGATTTGTCTTTAGTATAAGCAGTTAACAGCAGCCCAGGTTGTCCCCTCTGAGCCCTAGACATATATAATCAATGGCCTAACTGAATCCTGTCTGTATCACCCTATGAATACAAATTTAAGACTTGTCTGTATTAGTCTGCTTGGCCTGCCATAACAAAATACCACAAACTAGGTGGCCTAAACAACAGACATTTATTTTCTCACAGTTCTGGAGGCTCGAAGTCCAAGAGCAAGGTGCCAAGTAGGATTAGTTCCTGGTGAGACCTCTTTTCCTGGCTTGCAGATGGCACCTTCTTGCTGTGTCCTTACATGACCTTTTCCTTTGTGTGCACCAGAGAGAGACAATGATCTCTGGTGTCTCTTCCTCTTCGTATAAGGGCACCAATCCTATTGGATTAGGGGTCCACCCTTATGACCTCATTTAACTTTAATTACCTTAAAGCCTAACTTCAAATATGGTCACAGTGCAACTTCAACACGTGGGTTTAGGAGAGACACAATTCAGTCCATAACACTGTCCACATGCTTGTTTCCTTTATTCTCAACTTAATTATTTTTGATGAATCTTGATAGATTGTGAGTTCTTTGAGCATGGGGACAGTATCCTATTTCATCTTAGAATCCTTAGAACCTGGTACAGTGCTCAGTCCAGAAAACATATTAAAGAAATACTTGTTGAATTGAATGAATGGAATTTATCTCTCTATCATTGCCCCAGTCCAGTTGAGGGACTTATCACCCATCACCTGGAGTATTTTGACGATTTTCTAACTGGTCTAATGCCTCCAATATGCCCAATACTTCCTATACACTATCACCAGAATGTTCTTCCTAAAACAAAGGTTGTCTCACACCTTGGCTTCCCCTCAAAATCCTCAGTCACTTTCCATTGCTTATAAGATTCAGCCTAAAATGTTTAGTGGGCCTTATAATAAAAAGGATGGCCTTCAATGCCGCATTCCTTAGCATGGCATTCACACTCCTCCTCCTCCTCGTCTGGCCCTGTCCACCTTTCAGGCTCATCTCCTGTATTCCTACCTACACCTCCCAACTCCACCTTCAGTGGTTCCAAGTGCTGCCCATGGACTTCCTGCATGACAATCCCCTGGGGAACCTCTCTATAGTTCAGGGTTCCTGGTTCCATCCTTGGAGAAAACTGGTCTAGAGAAGGGCCTGGGAATCTGTATTTTTAAAACTGCTGCATGAAGTGAATGAGAAGACAAGCCACAGATGGAGAGAAAATATTTGCAAAGACATCGGGTAAAAGACTGTTATCCAAAATGTATTAAAAAACTCTTAAAATTCAACATTAAGAAAATGAACAACCTAATTAGAAAATGGCAAAAGATCTGAACAGACACCTCACTAAAGAAGATACACAGATAGCAAGTAAGCATATGAAAAGGTGTTCAACATCATATGTCATCAGGGAAATGCAAATTAAAGCAAGATACCACTGAATACTTACTAGAATGGCCAAAATCTGGAACACTGAAAACAGCAAATGGGGATGAGGATGTGGAGCAACAGGAACTCTCATTCGTTGCTGGTGGGAATGCAAAATGGTGCAGCCACTTTGGAAGACAATTTGATAGTTTCTTACAAAGGTACACATCCTCTTACTATATGATCCAGCAATTACACTCCTTGGTGTTTACCCAAATTAACTGAAAACTTATGTCCACACAAAAACCTGCACACAGACGTTTACAGCAGCTTTACTCATAGTTGCCAAGTCTTGGAAGCAACCAAGATGTCCTTCAGTAGGTGAACAGATAAACTGTGGTACATCCAGACAATGTGATATTATTCAGCACTAAAAAGAAATAAGCAATCAAGCCATTAGAAGACATGGAGGAACCTTAAATGCGTATTACTAAATGAGAGAAGCCAACCTGAAAAGGCTACATACTGAATGATTCCAACTTTATGACTTTCTGGAAAAGGCAAAACTGTGGAGACAGTAAAAGGATGAGTGGTTGCTAAGGCTTAGAGGGTGGGGAGGGATATGAATAGGTAGAGCAGAGAGGATTTTTAAAGCAGTGAAATGCTTTGTATGATACTCTAATGATGAATACATGCTCATTATACATTTATCCAAACCCACAGAATGTACAGCACCAAGAGTGAGCACTATTGCAAACTGCGGACTCTGGGTGATGATGTGGCAATGGAGGTTCATCAGTTATAACAAGTGTTCCACTCTGATGGGAGATGTTGCTAATGCGGGCGGCTGTTCGTGTTGGGGGGAGCAGGGAGTATAGGGGAAATCTCCATACTTTCTGTTCAGTTTTGCTGTGAACCCAAAACTGCTCTGAAAAATAAAGTTTATTAATTTTTTTAAAAAGCCACTGTGATGGAGAGGCTTGGACACTTCCATCCTAGCCACCCCTGGCGCTCATGGATAACAGAACACATCACACACTCCCAACCCTTCCCACACTTGCTCACGCTGTGCCTTCAGCCTTGACTTTTCCTTCCCTCTTTCCCTACCTTCCAAAGTTCTATCTGCTGTTAAGACTTAACTGAAGTATCACCTCTTTTTGATACTTCCTTGGATTCCCCGGCAGAGAGCACTAGCTTTGGAATCGCAGGGACCTGGCTCAAATCTCCACCCTGTCACAAAGTAGCCCAGTGTCTGGGAAGTTCCTGACGCTCTCCAAGTCTCTGTTTCTGCTCTTGTGAAATGAGGAGGATAATAGTATGCAATTCTTGAGCCCATGGGGATTAGATGAAATAATGAAGGCAAAGCGCTCAGCACAGTCTCTGGCACATGGGAGGCTCTCTAATAAACAGGGCCATTAGATTTAATGGCCCTTTCCCAGGGTTTCCACAGCACCTGCCTGCACCTTTATTATAGAGCTTATTTAATCGGCCTGAGGATGGGAGATAGCGTTTACTGAGAATGCTCTGACAGGCTCTGAGGCTGTAAACACAGATAATGGGAACAAGGAAAGGAGGAAGGGGGTGCTTACTCTTTACCTAAAGCCCCTTCCTGACCCTGGAACCAGGTGGGACTGTGGCGCTCTGGGCAGCCAGCGGCAAGTGAGGAAGATTCCATTCCTGATTAAATGCATGAAACAATGTCCCTCAGAGACTGGGTTTGGGGACCAGAGCAGTGAAAATTCAGATGCTATAAATCCTCTGAAAGGTAGGGCTCCAGGATTGTGCTCCGAGTTGGAAGTGGGGATGTCGAGGCCCCATGTACATCTCTGATTCATTTTTTTTTTTTACCCTGTGAAAGCCTCTCTGGGTATTCCATTCCATTCAACTCCCACCCTCTGAAGCATGGGGGCTGCAACCTGTCCTCTGGGCACAGATAGGCAGCTAATTGGGTCATGTCTCTAACCAGCTTCTCTAATATAGGAGTAATATAGTCCCCAAAGCCTTGCAAAAAAAACCCATCTTTCTTATGGTGCCGATGTACATGTGGGAAGATTCTTCAAGCACTGTCTCCCGCCCTTGTCTTATTCTGCCAATCCCCGCCCCCAACACACACACATACACACGCACACACACAAATATATACGCTCTCAAAGGAGCTGCCCGGCCTTAGCTCCAGATGAGAGAGTCTGTGGGAAGCAGGAAAGGAAAGAGAAGAGTTTGGAGTAATTCTTCATTTCTTTCCAGGTTCCAGCAAGGAGTGGGCAGTATCACAGCCAGTCTGAAAGAACTGAGCAAGAGGTCTATTGAGAGAGAGGATATCTGGACTGTAAAATGCTATGATGATTTCCAAAAATGGCATCCCAAGAATTTGGTCACAAAAAGTTGAGAAAGGAAGATACGAAGCCATGCTGTCCCACATGGCAGCCTCTAGCCACCAGAAGCTACTGAGCACTTGAAATGCAACTGTTCAATTAAGGTGTGCTGTAAGTGTAACACCCATAATGGATTTAGAAGACAGTATACAAAAGGGTGTAAAATATTTATTAATAATTATTTTATACGTATGAGATACTGCAATGGTAGTATTCTGGATACATTGAATTAAACAAAATAGGTTATTAAAATATTTCACCTGTTTCTTTTACCTTTTTAATGTGGCTATTAGAAAATTTTAAATTATTATGTGACTTGCATTCAATTTCTATTAAAGCCTCTTTTCTGGGCTTCGGTTTTGCCCTGGTATAAACTGTGTCTAGATGCTGAAACCTTTATCATTGATCATGTATCACTCAGGCTCACCAGTTCTTCAATCTACTCTGCTTCCTGCCAACACCACCCAGGACCAGCCAAAGGGTGATGGGGTGGGGGGAGGCCAGCAGGACATTCAATGCCTTCTCCCTCAGACTGCAGAAGTTGCTAAGATCTCCCCTCCTCTGCTCCCAGGGTTACATGGAGTTTTGAAATATCTGCTCTCTCCAAAACAAAGATCTCTTCTCCTACCTGTACTGGAGGACCCAGCCCTGAACCTCTCTTCCCCCATATCCTTGTCAACCACCTCGTCACCATCACAATTGTCACCTCTGCTTTCACTGTCCTCTCCCTTGGCTCCATCCACATCCTCACCACCCTCATCATCACCACCTCTCACAGATCTGCCCTGCATTCTTCTGCCCATCCAATGGACCATCCCTACCCTGTCTCCAGGGATGACCCTATCCGTATTTGTTGCCTTTGATGCTGCAGCCAATCTCTAAGCCCTCCTGAGCTGAGGATTGTGCATGGTTGGACGCCCATCTTCATTCTGGTGACTGGGGCCTACAGCAACCTGACTGCGGGGCTCAGAGAACCAAGCAACAGCTCTGGGAAAGGGGGAAGGCCACAGCCCTGGCAGAAGCTGGTCACGTCTCATCCCGTTGTAGGGGGAGGGTGAAGAAGAGTGGTCTAGTGAGAGAGCAAGATACCCAACTTACCCAGCACGGGGAGCATGGTTTGCTCAGCAGAGAAGAACAAAACCAGGCGACGCCAATAATAATAATAGCCAATATGTATTGATTATTTGCTCAGTGCCAGACTCCATGCAAAGTGCTCAACATGCAATGTCTCATGAGATCCCCACAGCACTCCCGTGAAGCTTAGGTAAGGAGAGTAACTTGTCACCATGGGTGGACTCAGGCGGGCTGCCTCTGGAACCCACACTCCAAACCACGGTCCTGCCTTGCTTCTTCAGAAGCATACGTGTTCACTCCCTCACTCCCTCATGCACTCACTCATTCATTCTTCTTCAGCATGTGTGTACTGAGAGCCGCTAAGAAACGTGCCAGCTCATTGGTTCCCATTCAGCATCCAGGCTGGCCAGGCACATCCTAAGCCCTTGGACTACAAAGATGAACAAATCACCATCCCTGAATGCACAGCGATCTTGTTCGGGGGCCAAGAGAGAGATGGAAAGCCTAACTCTGTCTTCGAATCCCTCTCCCATTCTGCAGGCGGAGAAAGTGAGGCCGGGTAGGAGAGACAAGGAAGGGGTGAGCTTCAAATCTCTCCTGACTAAATGGGGCCAGTACGAGTCAGCTTGGATTCTCCAACCAAACCATTTTGTCATCCAGCCCCACCCTTCCCTGGAGATTCTGCAGACATACTGTGTCACTGCTTGGCTGTATGTCCTCTTGACAGACTCAGCTTGGCTTCTTCTGCTTTACACTACACTGGCAGCTATCACAACGTGCAGTGGGAAAGGCCACACTCAAGTCAAAACTCATCCTCTCCAGAAACTCTACGTAATTCAGACACCCATGTCCTGGAGCCTTCTGAATTCATATGCTCACATTTCCACTATAGTAGTATGCACTGGAATGCCACTTTGTACATGTGCTTAAATTTCAAATATGTATGCATTAGCTCCCCAAGCAGATTTTGAACTTTTTAGAAGCAAAGAGTGTTTCTTTTATATTTTATCTTGTTCTTCCCAATCTCGCAGCATTTGGTAGCAACCTCAGCCTATTTGAATTGCCTAATAAATGCTGATGGCTTGATGTACTGTGTGCAGACATAACTGTGTGTGTGTGTTTGTCTGTCTGGGTAATATCCTGAATCCGTATGCATAGCAGGGGTGTTTGTGCCTCCGAGGATCAGTGTGAGCATATGCACGTGTGTGTGGATGAATTCTCCAGCTATTACAGTTATGGAAGCTTAGACACACATCAACACAATCCATCAATTTCCAGACGTTATCTCTCATGACAATTTCCTGCCAAATCTTTGAGTTGCAATTAAGAAAGTAGATAATTTGAAACATTTTCCTCTGCATGTTGAGATGGATTATAATCCTGATTTGATAAAGACTCTTAATGACTCATTAGCCACCCTTGGCTTCTCCTAAGGTCAGCCAACTTCCCAGGCACTGGGAGGCAGCGGCCCTCAGGCCATTACATGTTATTGCTTCAGTGGCACTAAAACAAAAAGACACGACAAAGGGCCTTCCCTGGTGGCGCAGTGGTTAGGAATCCACCTGCTAACGCAGGAGACACGGGTTCGATCCCTGGTCTGGGAAGATCCCACATGCTGCGGAGCAACTAAGCCTGTGCACCACAACTACTGAGCCCGCGTGCCACAACTACTGAAGCCTGCGCGCCTAGAGCCCATGCTCCGCAACAAGAGAAGCCACTGCAATGAGAAGCCCACACACCACAACAAAGAGTAGCCTCCGCTCACCCAGCAACTAGAGAAACCCCGCGCGCAGCAACGAAGACCCAACGCAGCCAAAAAGAAATTAAAAAAAAAAAAAAAAAAAGACACAACAAAGCCACAACCACCCCGCAGCTCTTGAATTCTCTTTTCTTCAGCTCCTAAATTTGGGCGTCGATTTTCTTTTCCTGGCTTTGAACAAAGCCTCTAATTTCCTGACAAACAAATGCTCTCCCCAGAGTCTGCCTGTGGCCAGAAGTGGCACACACGGTGTGCTGCAGCCTTCCCTCTGCTTGGGTAGTGGTAGAGGCTGTCACTTCTCCAATCACAATGTTTCCTAGAAAGTGATCCCCAAGACCAGAGGGTGGGGATCTTGGGAGCAATGATGATTTCAAGTTGTTTACAGGTGATAACCACATAGCAGCCCCCTCCTGCCTTGGCTGACCAGGGGTCAGAAAGTAGAGAAGGCCATTGAGAGGGTACCCCACCCACTCCCTTCCCTGCTGGCAGAGAGGCACCCCTTCCAGCCCCAGGCTTAGATAATTAAATTCCTCATAGAAGCCAAAGCCATGGTTTCCCTTGGGTCACCCACTCTAGAATTTAAGAATCTTGACTCTCAGAAAGTTCTTACTCATGTGTGGACTTGTGTGGACATGTGTGCAGCACACACACACATACGCATCACAGATGAACATGTAGGACACACATCCACACATCCACAGAAGCACAGAGGCAGCACACACACGTGCACGAGGACTTCTCAGAATGGTCCCTGACCCTGAGATCAGGTAAGGGAGTAAGGAGGAAAGGGAGGCTTAGTCAGTCAGCAAGTATGTATCTTTGCCGCATGACTGTGTGGCAGGCACCGTGCTATAGGATGGTACAAACAGTATGGATAAGCTGGTGGTGGTCCAGCCTAGCTGGACCAGGGGCTGCTGCATTCTGAGTTGGAGCAGGTGGGAGTAGCACAGGTGGTCACCGGCAGCCTTCCGAGCTCTGATTCCCTTCCCGTCCCTCCCCCATGTGTGTTCTCACCCCTCTCCCGCTCTACTCTATCCCTGCTGTCACAGGGTAGGCTTGGGGTGAGATAAAAAGCCTCCACTCCCCCCGCCCCACTCTCGCCCTGCGCCTTCGATCAATGTGACAGATGCTCTCTGGGCAGAAGCCCTGCGGCTGTCTTCTCTGCCACCCACCCCTCCTTCCTTCCCAATGAGTCCAGGGAGATCTGAGCAGAGGGGTGATGGATAGCCCTGTCTTACTGTTCCAGACTCCGAATCCACCAGGGCCTGGGAGAGCTGTATAAATCAGAGCCTGGGTTGGGCTCTCACCAGCGCAATGACTCGACAAGAAGAATGGAAAGCGCAGGACCGTAAAACTGTCTAGGGGCTAAGTCGTTTCATTTCAAGTCAGGGCCAGGGAGAGAAAATGTTTGGTTCTTGGGAGACAGACTCATTTGGAGAGGACGGATAAGCTGGTGGAGGGAGGTCTGTGTGTCTGGATGCCCAGAGAGAGGGAGGCCGAGAGAGGTGGGTCCCACCGGAGGACCCAGGATGGGTCATCCCTCATCTCTGTGTCCACTCATTCTCACCATCCAAGAGGAGTGGCGGATACTCATGTCCCAAACGTTGATAATGTTTGGAAAAATTAGCCGCTAGTGAGGATGGAAGGTTCTCACCCAGATGGCTGATAAACCATAACTGTCCTTCCTCTGAGGTAGGAACGGCTCTTGGTGGCGGGGGACCGGGGTGGGGGGGGCGGAAAGCACCGCTGGGCACGGCTCTAACCACCACTGTGACCAGCAGTCATTCCGACTTCGTTCACTCAAATGTTCACTGAGCAACCCTGAGTGCCAGGCACTGCGCTCCGCGCTGGGGCAAAGCCTGCTCTCAGGGAGCTCGCCGTCAAGTGGAGGGACAGGGAGGGACTCATAAATCAATGGCACGCACGTCATTATCCTTTATAACAGCGCCTGTGACAAATGGCTGCATTTATTGATTTGCCTGGTGTTCTCCCCTCATTAGACTGGAAGCTCCTTAAAAGGAGAAAGGAGGGGGAACCAATATCTGAGGGCCAGTTATATGCTCCTGTTACGCACTATAGTCACTTCATCTCCATCACGCTTCGTGGTGGATTTTATTATCCTCATTTCACAGATGAGGAGATTGAGGCTCAGGGAGGTTGATTCACTTGCCCAAAGCCAAAGCAGTGTGTGGGAGAGCTGGGACTCCACCCAAGCTGACATGTCCCCACACCCTGCTCAGGGTCTCCCTACATTGTGCCCTTAGCCCCTGAAGCAGTGCTTAACCCAGGATGCCATTGATTACACCAAGGAGGGAGGGGTTAGAAGGAGTGTGGTTAATGCTGGGCGGCGGGGGGGGGGGGGGGGGGGGGGGGAGGCAGGGGGAAGGGTCAGGGAGGACTTTGCAGAGGAAGAGCTTACCGAACAGTTTTAAAGAACAAATGGAATTAGCCAAAATGACAAGGGAAGAAAAGCCAACACACAAATGACATGGAGACATGAAACAGTGTTGTGTGTAATGGCCACCTACTCAAAAGCCCCCCTGCTTCCCATGAGCTCCCCTCGCCCTCCCATTCCAGGCCTGAGAAATGGGAGCTCAGCGGTGACACACGGGGCTTCTGTACTACGGAGTGGAGTGTTTTTGTTTTGTTGTTATTGTTGGTATATTTCCTGCAACCAGATGATAAGATCCAGGTAGGATCCAGTCTGCTTTGCTCACAAGTATAATTCTAACCCCTAGCGTGGTGCCTGACTCATTTTGGAACGAGTGACAGAGCTGGACCAGGAAAAAGGGGCGTGTTCCCTACATCCCTGCCCTCCCTTGAGGCTGGTATAATTGGGCGAGTCTGGAAGCCCCTCCTGTTTGGGGTCACGAAAAAACATTTTAAGACCAGACAAGCACCAAGGTAGGACCAAAGAAGGTGAGGTCCAGGTGGCTCCTCCATCTTTTCTGCTTGCTTCTCCAATTCAGGAGCCAAAACCAGGCTGTGAGCTGAGAGGAAGGGGCTGCAGAGTAGACGGTGAACCTGCCCCTAGGCTCTGGCTTATGCTACAGGGACAGCAAGAGTCCTTGCGAGGCAGAGGCCTGAGGAACACCAACATTCAAGGCACAGCACGAAGAAGAGGAGCCAACAAGGGGAGCTGAGGAACCGTGAGACCCAGACAGACAGCCGGCCACCCACCGCCTTCTTCGCCATGGTAGCGGCATCACCCCAGGGAAGGCTAACCAGCCTACCCCCTAGAGACTACCAAGGTACTAACCAAGCACAAGAATGCGAGAAGGAAAACAGAGGCTTAGAGAGTTTCACAATTATTTTTGTAAGAGAATGAAGAGGGAAGAGCGGTAACTGGATCAACAGAGAGAGGAATCACAAGCCAAGGGTCTGTGGGGAGGGCCGATCCACCCTGCAGAGCCCTGAAAGGTTCAGCCCTTGGAGGCACCAAGCACCTCGGGGCCGAGGTCGGATGCCTGGCTGGACAGGGGGCATCGGTGGAAAGTCTGTCTATAGAAGGGGTCTTCACTCTCCCCACATGGCCAGTCAGCCATGCTCTTTATCCTCCAGGAAATAAGAGGTTTTTCCCTTTGGAGAAACTAAATAAGAACAATATTGGACTTGGGAACACCAAGTATGGTGGAAGGTGAAGAGGATTAAGGAGAGGTGACCTTTAGTCCTTTCCCTGGTCTTGCTAGCAAATCTCCCATACCACCAACCAGTAGATTGGAAGATTCTACTTTGAACAACTGAACAGCCCCAGAGAGAACTCCAGTTAGTGATATCCCAAGCTCCCTCAATAAAAAGATTCATTTTCTACCCCATCACCCTACTTGAAGCCCATCGGTCAACAAACTCTGGCACTTACAAAACAATCTTCCAAAATCAACTTTTAGTGCCTCTTTCTTAAATATGAATAAACAGTTGAGAATCATCAGTTATTTAAAGAAAGCCTCAAATGTGAAAAAAGAAGCAAGCAAACAGGAAAAAAAGGAGATCTAAGTTGATAGAGAGTTTGCAAGGAACAAAAGAAAAGTTCAAAAGGAGCAATAACACCCATTCTGAAAGATAAAGGGAAGGGTTGTATTCATAAAACAAGAAGAGATTACAATGAAAATGGAAAAAATTAAATTAAAAAGCCTCTTTTAAATTAAAAATATAATTAAATTTTTTTCAAAAACTCATAAGTTTAGAAGACAAAACTGAAGAAATCTTCCAAAGAGGGAGGAAGCAAAAGGAAAAAGAGATGACTAGGAGAAAAACAAAGGATTAGTTTCCTGATTAGCACTGCACAAAAAAATGAGAAAAAGATATATACTAATCAATGCCCACCACCATCATCATTATGACATTTTAAATCATGAGGAATAAATAAAAGTTTCTAAAATTTCTAAAAAGAAAAAAAACAGGTAAAAGAAACAAGAATAAGAAAACATCAACCTTCTTCAAAAACATCAGATTTTAAAAATACCTTCTAAAATCTGAAAGAAAATATTTTTTAACCCAGAATTCTATATTCAAATAAATTATCAGTTACATACCAGAGTAGTACAGAGATATTTTCAGATAGCCAATGACTCAAGGCAATTACCTCCCAAGCACTCATTCTTAAGAAGTTATTGGAAGATGGGGCTTAGTAAAGTTAGATGATAAAAAGACGGAGGATTCAGTAAATAGGGGATCTAACATGAGAAGGCAGTAAAGAAAATATTCAAAAAGATGATAAAGGGAAATCTCAAGATGACAGCTATCCACTATTTCAATTCCAAGAGCAGCCAATCCAGACTGGAGCAGAAAAACAGAAAGTAATCTTAGAGGGATAACTATAGGGGAGAAAATGGAACAGATGGATTTGAACGTATGGAACATGGTGTTGACAGGTATGTAGCAGAATTGTTAAACCATTTGAAAAAAATTAATTATAAGTACATTTGGACATCACGTCAATAAAAAGGAGGCAATTATTAACTACAGGAAAAAAAAACAAAGCTATACAAAAGAGGACACATGATCACAGTACACTACTTGACTCAGGAATAAATAATATTTGCATAGTCATTAGTATATAAACCCAAATATCAATTTAACAAAAAAGAAAATTTATGTTGGAGGGATGAAATAGGGGGAGAAATAGGGATAGGGATGAAATTGGGGGAGAACAGTGTGGGAGAACTAATTTCTCATCCACCATGGTAGAAAGTCAATATACAATTTCTAAAATTAGTAAATCAAGAAATAACAATACAGGATATCATTTTAAAACATGGCAATATATACAAAAGAGGAATAAGCTATAAGAGCTGAGGGTGATTGACCTGGAGAATGGGAGTGTGAAGGAGTGAAGCAAGGCAACTGTTGATTTCCAAACTATGTACATGTATTCTTTGATTAAAGTAAAAATTAAACGTTTGAAATAGGGCCTCTATGGCTCACACACAGTCCATCTTAGATCCTCAGGGTGTGAGATCAGATGAAAATTTGGCGCCAAAGCTCTGATGAAAATAAATGATGCATTTTTACCTGAGTGTCTGCATATACCCAATAGGCTTCAAAGGTTAAGAAATCTCATCCTGGTCCCCCATTGTGGACATTACAGGCAATTCTCAAACATTCTGTGATATTTCATGTCTGTGCTTGCAGGTCTTTCCGATTAGAATGCCTCAATAAACAAATGTCCCAAGCCCCTAACATGATGAACTTCACTTCAACCTTTAAAACTCTTCTAAGCTACTGCCTCTTCTAGAAAGTCTTTCCTGATGCTTCTTCCCCAGAGCTCTTTTTCCCTCTTTTGGCCTACTTCTGACTCTTCTGTGTATACATCTAGCAAAGCATCCATCACCCTGTGTTTCAGTTGGAAATAAGCCAACTCTCCAACAAACCTGCGATCCTCTCTACATTCATCAGCTTATGCTAGTTACACTGCGGGATGAGCAACCACAGAATCTCAGGCACTCACTGCATGAAGGTTTATCTCCCATCAGGTTATGTGGCAGCTGTGGCTCTGGTTCCACTCCATGTCTTCTCTCCAGGTGGGACCCAGCTAGAGGTGCAGCCCTATTCTGGATATGCCACTCTTCTGGCAGATAAGAAAGAGAAAATGTGGGTGGGACCATAAAATGTCCCCAAAAGCCTCTGCTCAGAAGTGACTTATATCACTTCTGCTGAAATTTCATCGGCCAAAGCAAGTCACATGACCAAGTCCATATCAATGGCACAGATAAGTACAATCCTCTCACAGCGAGAGGCAGCAAATTGAGTACAATAATACCATCTATTATGGTCTCCTTGGTGGGGTCCACATCTTATTTTTGTATCCTGGACCTAACACTATGCTTGGCACCAAGAAGATATTCAGTGCATTTTCATTGACTTGAACCGAATTATCAAATGTACAAACCTGAGAATAGAAGGAGATTTGGGAAAGGGAAAGGGCTGACGTACAAGCTCATGGTATGCAGAATAGCACTGGACTTGGAATCAAAAGACCAGGTTCCAAAAGCCGTGACACCTTTCTGGGCTCATCTTTAAAATGAAGGAGATGAACTAGAGGATCTCTAGGGTCCCTTCCGGTTCTAACCTTTTAGGAGTTTGTAGTGGGTTTCTTAGTACCTGCTTGCCAATCTGCCAACTTCTATTAGTCGTGGTGTCAAGGCCTACAATTGGAAAAAAATAGGCCCCCAGATCACCTCATGTGTCAAAACTGAAAATTCACCCATGTCTGCAAAAGAAAATAAAACTATACTTCAAAAATGAATATGTTTTCAATAAAAATATCGTGGCAAATGTGTTTTTTTTAATAAACCATTTTCTGTTTTGAGCACATTGTTCTAGGCAGCAGGATCTCCAGTTATGGGAAAGCTATCAAGGCACTGCAGAGGGGCGATTACACATCTCAATGCACCAACATTGAGTTCAGGTTCACACATGGAAATTGTCACATCAGTTGAAACTATCTCACACATAGTAGGAACTCTATGTTTGTTGAACAAATACATACCTGTCTTAGTTGGACTTTTTGGGCTCTAAAGCTATCATTCCCATCTTTATTTCTGTATGTTTGCACTTGGTTTTTTTTTTTAAAGAAAAAAAGCTTTTAGAAAAAAATTAATCTAGAAAGTGTTGAGAAATCCCATAGCTAATGGCTGATGTACTAAGAATTATTTAACAGAGACTGAGTCCTGAGCCCTGTGTTCTCATCAGCAGAAGGCAAATGCTGTGATGACCCTGTTTGATTAGAGAAATGTGTACCCTTAAGTTTCCAGCCATAAATCATGGATGCCAGCACAGGTATCCACCACCATCAGATAATAATAACAACATGTGCATAGCATTTACTATATGCCAGGACCGTTCCAAGTTCTTTACATATATCAACTAGCATAACTACCAGAGCAACCCCAGGAAATAGGTACTGTTATCTCCATGTTACTGTTGGGGGAATCAGGTACAGAAAGGTTAATTAACCCATCCAAGGTCATGCATTAAGAAGCAGGGCTGGGTTTTGAACCTAAGCAATCAGGCTCCAGAGTCTGGGCTAAAGTCACTTCTACTTTATTCTGCCTGAGGGTGCAGCATGCTGCCAGGTGAGTTGGATCCATTCCTGGATATAGATGTGGCCTGAAACCACCAGCATACCATCACCCTCTCCCTCTTAAAGACCCTCCCCGTCCTACTCCTGCACCAGCCCAGGAGACTGTGGTTTCCACCCTCAAACTGTGGGTGCTATGAGGAAAGTCAGTGTGAGTGGCTCCCTCAGATGCCAGAAAGAGTCATTTTTTAGGTGGATGCTCATCTATCCTCATCCATCTCCAAGTTCCTGGACTCCATGCCCCTTGCCTGGATGAATATAAGGAAAGGTAGCCTCTCCCTGGGACAGCTAGGTCTCATTTCTGGTGGCCACAGCACTGCAGTCATCAGGCAAGGCTCTTTCCTGTAAAGACCAATCAATACTGCTCCATCCCACATCCCCACCGTTTCCTGCTCCTCAGTCTATAACTGCTATTGATTACAGCAGAGCTGGGAAGCAAATGCCAAAATATATCAATCACCAAGATGGCAAAGAGACTTTATTAAAACCATTACACCTTCTTCCACCGTCCTGCCCACCGCAGCTTCCTTAGCCCAGTGGCCATTTCTTTTGGAAGGTTTCCAAGAACTTTGCAGACATGATCTGATGGCTGGTGGAATTTCCTCTATTTGGGGAAAATTTAGACCCAGAGAAGGAGCAAGAACAAGTCCCCTGGTGAGAAGATGGAAACCAGGTGTGTGAAAATATGTGCATGTGTCTGTGCAGTACGTATATGAAAATGTGCACGTATGCATGTTTGTTTAAAGAAAAACCTAGAACTTAGTCACATTTCAGAAACACTTTGTAATTATCACTGAAATTTTTACCAGATTCCTTCTGGTCGCTTAATGTCCTTCACTAAGTGGTTTAATTGTGAAATTTCACTTTATAATTGGGTTCATTTTAATGCAGAAAGAGGTAGATTTGCATAAGCAAATGACAAACAGTTAACAAAATCCATTAGCAGAGAAGGAGGCAGTCAAAGAGCCACGTACCTGGGCTTGGAATCAAACCTGTGTAGAAGAAGTCCCTGCCCCAACCCAGACCAGTTCTGCTGCCCCTAAGCAGACAGAGGGGAAGGAGAAAAAGCATTTCAAGTGCTTTGCTGATTATCAGCACGAGAGGAAACCAGCCCCTGTGCAGGAGACACAAAATGAGGAAGAATTTTTGCTTGTCCAAAGACCTTTTCTTTGCAAGGAAACTCAGGCAAGGATTTTTAAAGAATCTCCAATTTTACACAGATCTTTTTTTTAAAAAAGATTTATTTATTATTTATTTATTTATTTATTTATTTATTTTTGGCTGCATCAGGTCTTAGTTGCGGCTCACGGGCTTCTCTCTAGCTGTGGGCGTGCGGGTTTTGTCTCTAGTTGTGGGTGTGTGGGTTTTCTCTCTAGTTGTGGCGTGCGGACTCCAGAGCACGTGGGCTCTGTAGTTTGCAGCACACAGGCTCTCTAGTTGAGGTGCGCAAGCTCAGTAGTTGTGGTGCGCGGGCTTAGCTGCCCAGTGGCATGTGGGATCTTAGTTCCCCGACCAGGGATCGAACCTGCGTCCCCTGCATTGGAAGGCAGATTCTTTACCACTGGACCACCAAGGAAGTCCCTATACAGATCTTTGACAACTCTCTTTCCGGGTTTCTGAGAAGAGCACTGGACTTAGAGTAGAAGGGAGTATGAAGACCCGACTTCCAGTCCTCATTCTGTCACGAGCTAGCAAGGAGCCTCCTGTCGGGAACCTCAACTAGATCATACTTGAATGTTTATGTGTCTCAAACTCCTACTATCATCACAGGTAACTGACAAATTTATTCATTCATTCAAAAAATACTTATGGAGCCCTTGCTATGAGCAGGTACTATAGAAATTACAGAGACTCACAAGGAGGTGGGGTGAGGACCAAGCTGAGGGACATGCAGATAAGCAGTAGACAAGGCCCTGCTCTCATGGAACTTACAGTCTGATGGAGTGCTATGAACTGAACTATGTCCCTCCCTAAATTCACATGTTGAAGCCCTAACCCCCAGTGTTACTATACCTGGAGACAGAGCCTTTAGGGAAGTAACTAAGGTTAAATGAAGTCATGAGGGTGGGGCCCTCATCCAATAGGACTGGTGTCCTTATAAGAAGAGTAAGAGCTATCAGAACTTTCTCTCTCTCCATGCACACACAGAGAAGCGGTCACGTGAGAACACTGGGAGAAGGGGCCGTCTGCCAGCCAGAAAGGGAATCCTCACCAGAAACCAACCCTGCTGCCACATTGTCTGGGACTTGCAGCCTCTAGACCTGTGACAAAAGAAAGCTCTGTTGTTTAGGTCACCTACTCTGTGGCATTTTGTTATAGCAGCCCAAGCAGACTAGCACATACTGGGGGCCGGGGTTGGGGGCAGAGGGACCTCACCCAATTCTAGGGATGAGGGAAGCTTCCCAGAAGGACTGGCAAGGGAAGAGTACTCTGGGTGGGACAGCTGCGGGGATGGAGCCTGTAGTGTCAGAGAAGGAGTAGCAAGAACGAGGCTGAGGAGGTGAGGGGAGCCAGCTGGGGGAGGTTTCATGAGCAAACGTGCCCCTGAAGATCTGGAAGACCGAGAAGCTGCTCTACATTTGGAAACTTAGGACCCACCTCATTGATGCTTCTGATTCTGCTGAGAAAAAAAAAAATAAAGACAGCTTGGGTTCTACAGGCACGAAGAAGTAGTTGGCTTCTCTTGCCACCCTAGCCAGTGAACTCTCTTCGGCATGTCTGCATATGTTCCTCGTGGAAATACTTTGCTGTTTTGTCCATAAGCTTCCTCCTAGCTTTTCAGAGCATCTGCTGGGACAGTTCCCTCTTCAGGTGCTTGCTTTCAATTCTGCAAAATTCCTTTGCTTTTTGTTAATAATTGCTAGTACTTATTGAGTTAGCTAAGGCTAATTGCATACCAGGCACTGTTTTAAGGGCTTTATGTGTATTAGCTCTTTTAATCCTCAAAACCACCATATAAAATAGATTCTATTAACTCTAGTTTATGGATAAGAAAGCTGAGCACAGAGAGATTAAGACACTTGCCCTGGGCCACTCAGCTAAATGGAGAAGTCAGGATTAAAACCAGGGTCATCTAGCTTGGGTGTCCATACTCCTAACCACAAAGCTATACTGTCTTTGGGGGGGAAAAAAGGACAGAAAAACCAGGACTCAGGTAGTTTCTCATGGCTAGTTTAAGTGCCAGAGGTCCTTCTGACCCCAGACTTTATGCTCTTAACCTCTTGAGGGAATGGAGAAGAGGTAGAAAGATTTGAGAGTTACTCTGGAAGGAAACTAGGTAGACTACCACAGAGCAGTTGAAGAATAAGGGAGAGGGAGACGGAGAGAAATAGGAGGTTGGGGTGACACCCAGGTCTCTGGTAAATCGCACAACCAAACCTTCATCATCTTGTGCCACCTTCTGCATTCATTCATTCATTCTTTCGTTCATTTAACAAATACTTAGCCAGAACCTACTATGATTCAGGCACTGGGCTGGGAAAAGAGGAGCAGGTAAATACTGAGAATGACCACGACACTCACCTGCCCCTTCCCATTGCCCTCATCCAAGGAGCTCAAGGGCTGTACATCCTGGGGGAGGGAGCTGATATATGAATAAGTACAACAAATTATCACAGTGTGATTATATATGTCTGTCAGTATATGTCTTTCTATCCATAGAGCATTAGAAGGAGGATAGCCTGTCTCTGCCTAAACGTGTCAGGGGAGGTATCACTTTGAGGAGGTGCCGTCTGAGCCTGTTGTGAAGGATGATGGGGTTACCCTAGGAGGGTAGCTGGGCTCCTCGGAGCGTCCCTGGAGAAAATGTCATAGATCCCTGAATCCTTGGACACGGAGGCAAAGAATTAGAAAATGTGAGCAGCGAGGGGAGCCTTAGAGGGCATCTCGTTTCAGCCCTGTGTCCACAAATGAGCGAACTGAGCCCTGCAGGCACAGCCCCACGAGTGTGGGCCCAGCCCTAGTCCCAGCCCCCCGGGGTCCACGCAACCGGTCTGTAGCCATCAACAGCCAACAAGACAGCGCCAGTGTTCTGGGTTTTGTGACCCACGGGTTGTGGAGAGCGAGGGAGAGGGAAAGGGAGAGGGGAGAGGAATCAACAAAGTCTCCACATCCCTGGTCTGTACAACTGGAAACAGCTCTAAACCGCCACCTCCGCCTCCCCCAAGGCCCCCCAGTCCTGGGTTTCGAAGTTAGGCTCTCTTCCTCAGTTCCACCTCTCTCTGCTACCTGCTCTTCCAATTCCACACCTTCCCAACACGTATTTCAGCTGCAGATTCTCTTTTCAGCTGCCCGCAGCGAGCCCAGCTCCCACCGCTCACCCCCAGCCCCGCATGCTTCCACGAAGGTCAAAGGGTTGCCGTTCAGCAATCTGCCAGCAGGGGGCAGTCCCGCAGCGAGTCTCCATCCTGCCCCGAACCTCCCAGCCCCCAGCCCGCCCAGTCACAACTCCTTAGAGATGCAAATTGAGAGGCAGCCTTCCTAACCCGAGAGGGCTGCTAATTCTCTGACGAGTATGCAGATTTCCATCCTGCCTTTGCCTGGGTTTATTTGTTTTACTTTGCAATAAATTTAAGACAGATTCCCTGAAGCAGAGAGGCAGATGGACCATAAACTCTGCATTTTGAGCAGCCTCAGTTACTAGGTTCGTGTGGGTTCTGATCCCTGTTTGAATTATATCTATGAAAGTTGACATGGATTTGGGTCTGGGGTGTGCTGGCTCCTTGATGCTCTGGAGCTGCTTCTAGGGAATTTACAAGGGTTGATTTGATTACGGGGACGTTAATTTCTCACACAGGCTAACAAGGAGGCTGAGAAGCCTGGCTCCGCTGTAACAGGAAGAAGGGAAAACAGGACAGTAAGTTGGGTTGCCCCACTATAGACAGTGTCAGTACTGTTTTCTCATGCCCCTTGCAGGGCCTTAAGTCAGACACCCCAGGGACCATGTGCTGAAGCCTGTGCTGACCCAGGGGGAGGGAGGAGGAGGGGTCGTGCAGTGGAAAGTGCCCACAAGAAGCTCAGAGTCTAGGAAAGAATCAGACGCACATATGGGGCAGACAGAACTAACACATCTATGAAGAGATAGTAACAAGAATGGCACACGTTAGCGTTGTAGAACAATGTAAACTGGGCATGAGGGGATCCGGCAGAAGGGGGGAAATTGCAGCTTATCCCTCCTACTGGCACCTGGGCCCAATAGGGCAAAGGGCAGGCCTCTCCCTTCCCTGCTCCCTCTCAGACCACTAAAAGAAAGAAGGCGCAATGAAGAGGAGTACAAGCCGGGTTCTTGCCCCAGCTCCTGGGGCTACTTCTTTGTTCAAATATTGGGTAATATGTTTCATTTCACCGAGCCTCAGTTTCTCTATCTGCAAAATCAGAATCACATGATTGTCACAAGGACCAAGGAAGATAACTTGGGTAAGAATGTACGTATGCTGCGTTGGGTCTTTGTTGCTGTGCACGGGCTTTCTCTAGTTGCAGCGAGCGGGGGCTCCTCTTCGTTGTGGTGTGTGGGCTTCTCATTGTGGTGGCTTCTCTTGCTGCAGAGCACAGGCTCTAGGCACACGGTCTTCAGTAGTTGCAGCGCACGGGCTCAGTAGTTGTGGCTCACAGGCTCCAGAGTGCAGGCTCAGTAGTTGCGGCGCACGGGCTTAGTTGCAATGCAGCCTAAATAAATAAATAAAAGGAATAAATGCTAGCCTCCTTAGCCACGCATTCAAGGCTGTACTCTCTTAAAAAAAAAAAAAAAAAAGAATGTGTGTATGCTGGAAAGGACTGGAACATAAACAGTCTGTTAGAGACTGGGCCATTTTCTCCATTAGGAAAGAATCACTGATTAGAATAGGAAGGCCTGGGGCAGAGGGGAGGTATGAAGGGAATTCTGCAAACTTGTCGTGAGACCTGGAGCTGGGCGCCACAGCCCAGACAGGTACAGAGGCCAGCTCTCTGACCTGGTCCTTCCACTCAGCTGCACGCAAAGCCTGCCGAGAGCAGAGGCCTGGCCGGGCCACCTAAGGCGGTGCCAGCAGCAGGAGACTCCAGACGTTGCTCCGGGGAACTCTGAGGGCCTGGACCACCGGCCCGAGCTGGGCAGGGAGGCTGGGCCACAGACTCATCTTCCCCGGGAAACCCCAGGGTCCCAGCCACGGGGGAGAAGGAAGCGCCCTTGCTCTGCCTCCCTTCTCTGCGTCCTTTATCCAGAGGCTGGGGCCGGGAAGGGAGCCCGAGGGGCCTGAAAGGAAGCTACAAGAGTCACTGAAGCAAAAGGGACAAAGAGAAAGAAGAGGGCAGATAAAGGAGGAAGGATGGAGCCCAGGACGTGTCGACGTGTGTTCCTTGCCCGTTGGGAGAATTGCCAGAAGACGGGCAAAGAAGTGAGAGGCACGCAAAGGGGACAAGAGAAGAAAATGGCCAGGCTTTGCCAGGGGGAGGGCAGCTACCGGGAGGTGGGGGCTGAGATTAAATGGAAATGAAGGGCTTGGTCACCATGGAGAAAGAAGCTGGAAGCTTTGGCAGCAGTAAGTCTATTAGGAGGAAAGCGTGGGAGGATCAAAGCCGCTGTGGGTGTGTCTATACACACAGCGGGGTTGGAAAATAACCAGCTAATTCAGTCCCAAGCAGGGGGTGGAGGGACAGGGGGTGAAGACCACCGGTTGAATGGTTGAATTCTCTCCGAAACAACAATCCTCTCCCACTGTCACTTCGCCATCCTACCTGTGCCTCTGGCCTCAAGAACACACTAAATTAAAACCGTTAGTTGTCAAGATTTTGTTAAATTTGCTGACCCTACACACACAGACACACACACACACACACACACACACCAGTGATGTGTATGGCAAGGAAAGGAAGCCCTAAGTCCTGCGGCAGCGATAGAGGAAGGGAGACAAGGCTGAGGCCAGGAAGGGGTGGGTGGGGACGACGAACAGAGAAACTAGGATAACCAGATACCTCGATCTTCATAGAACCTCCTGAGGGAGGGATGAAGTCCAGCAACTACAGGCCACAAGGCCCAGGGGCTGGCCACAATCCTCTCCAGATTGTGGTGGGCAGTACCACCCTTAGACCCACCACCCCATCTCTGCCTGACCCTGCTCTTTAGACAAGCCCGTGCTGCCCCTCCTCCAGGGCACCCCTCCCCAGGGACAGGGGCACCCCTCCCCAGGGACAGGGCACCCCTCCCCAGGGACAGGGGGCAGGAGCCTTGCTCCCCCTTCTAGGTCATATTCCAGGTACCCAGGCCAACCAAGGGGTGAGCGTTGGAGGGGGAGTGGGGAGTTATGATGAAGACACATCTTGGGACGGGGGCCAAGGGGCACGAGGCTCCTGGAAGAGCAGGGCGATGCTGGCGATGGGAACGGGAGGCGTGCTCGGGCCGGGCATCCCCGTACACTCTTGCCTTGGCCCCCGAATGTCAGCGGCTGCCCTGCGCAGGGGAGAGCCTGGCTTCAGAGCTGGAGGTGAGGAGACTGAAAAAAGTAAGGAATCCAAGACTGCTGAAGGTTCGAAGCTTCAAGAGAAAAGGGAGCCAGAGGAGGAGCAACCAGATTCTGGGCATGCGTGGTAGAGGACAGTGGAGGAAAAGAGAGCCGTAAGGACATCTCCTAGAAGATTCGGTACATGCTCAGACCAAAAATCATTCATTGTTTATCTGCAATTCAGATTTGACAGGTTGTCCTATATTTTATCTGGCACCCTCTCCTTGAGGCCGGAGGGGCTGGAGTGGTGGCCAGGAGGCTATGTCACGCGTTGGATGAATACAAGGGGATCTTCATAGATCTAAGAGGTCAAAATCTTCCTAGAGCTAAAACATGCCAGAGAGCCTTAACCGTACAGGGTCAGATTCTTCCAGCTATGATGGGTTGTGAAGACCCGGTCATTTTCAAAGGCCCCTCGCTATGCAGAGAGTATGGCCAAATCCTCTTATCTCTGTCAATACTTTAAGATGGAACCAAAATCCAAGTAGTAGACAACTGAGTCCCCCAAGGAAAAAAAACATCTCTTTCTGCACCTACTGGAATCCCAGAGGCTAACTAGGTCCAAACTGATAAGAAAGAATTTCCTCAACTGAGAGCATGTTGCCTCAGTGCTTCATGTTGAAAAGGGGGACTCTGTCAGCAAAAGAGGAGTGTAATTAACTTCTTGCAAAAGTTTACACAATTCTACACTATTTTTACCCTAAAACTCTCCTACTACAACTGATGCTCTTTAAAGTTCTTTTCTGAATTTAACCTCTCCGATGCTACATTTCAGGAAGAAAGTAAATAAAGAAATACACAAATTAATAATATTCATTTTGAACTCAGTTATGAAAACAGAAGCAAAAGAAATCAATGGTTGCCAAATGAAAAAGGATGGACTCAAAGAAAAATAATTTTTTTAATTCCAAAAAGTTTTACAATGGTATGACAAACAATAGAGAATATAATACAATTAAAACAACAGTAATAAAGAAGCAGAACAGCAGTGTCCTGTTAAGTAATTGGATGGGATTCATCAGGGCAGCAACTGGCGCTGAGCGTTTTTTAATTTTCTCCCTGCTGGAGGTTCGCCTCTCCCAGTCTCAACAAAGAGATAAACTACTTGTCAGAGACGAGGCCGTCACAGAGCAAAATTGAATTCTTCAGTATTTGTTTTCCTCTTCATACCTCCTCCCCAAAGAGGAAAATCTGATCATCTTTTAAAAGGACTCAAAATCTAGAAATGATTCCCTCTGTCCCAGAGGATCACTTGATTGCATCATGCAAAGAGTTAATTGCACCATGGTTCATGCCGGGAAGCCGGGTTTAATAAGAATTACTAATTGCCTCTCCTTATGAAGGAATCAACTTTGAAAAGGCAAAAGACAGAGGCAGACCCAGGACTTAACAATGCATCTGTGGCCAGGAAAAGCCAAATGGTACCATGGTGCTTTCAACAAATGAAAGTCTCAGAAATTCGAGTCCAGAAGAACGGTGGGGCCCAAGCACTAGGAGAAGTACATAAAAAAGAACCTGCAACTGAGCAGTCAGGGCTACGTGCTCCTCCACAGCAGTGATTTAGCTTTAGGAAAACCACAGGATGGTTCAAACTGGACTAATGTTGTTAACTTAAATTTTTTTTAATTTTAGAATTTTGTTAGCATTTAATTAATTCTTAGTTGTGAAAAGCTACAAACATTGGGAAGTCATACCTACTTTTCTGTTTGTACCTTTTAGGTTACATTATGATACAAAAAATTTAGGTCCATATTAGATGTCTGAGAGAACATTTTTCCTCTTTGAGAAATGGCCTGAACATTAATCAAATATGAGTAACAGTGGTAGAGTGGAAAGACTTTGGCCTGGAAAGTCAGAACACTCTGGGGCCTGATTCTAACATAATTCGCTGGGCATCTGGGGCAAGTCTGTGCCTTATTCACTTTCTCAGGGTTGTTATGAGGATCAAATGAGATAATGGATGTGTGGTAACCATTTAAAAAAGTGTTGCTCAAAGCATGTGAAAAGCATTTTCCATAGCATCGTAAGAAAATCTAATTTGAGATGGGTAGTCCTTGGATTTGCCTGCTTGAACTCAGTGAGATTAAGAGTGTTGCTTCCAGGGACTTCCCTGGCGGTCCAGTGGTTAAGAATCCGCGCTCCCACTGCAGAGGGTGCGGGTTCAGTCCCTGGTTGGGGAACTAAGATCCCGCGTGCCACATGCAGCAAAAGAAAAAAAAAAAAAGTGTTGCTTCCGTTGTGATTAACCTAAGAAGACTGCATGGAAGAGAAGGAAGGAGACAGAAGAGGGAGCGTGCACTGAGCCTGCTGGTACCTTGCGTAGCTCAGAGACACAGCAGGGCTGCCCCTCTAGCCTTGCTCCCCGATGGTGTTGGTGGGCCCTGCCGCCCTATTCATGCCCAGCCCTGCTTGCTTTGTTCTCTTGCCTTCCAGAACCCCCTTCTGCGGCAGACTGGGAAATGAGACAGAAAAGGTATTACTTAATGGTGTCTGGGAAGAGTTGTCAATTTTTCCTGCTCTGGCCCTTGCCCAACTTTCCAGTCTGCACTACTCGAGGTTGGACCCACCTAAGTGAAGCCCAGGCAGGTCAGTTCAGTCGGAAATTCCAGGCATTGAGTTCTCTGAAGGAGAGGAAGCAGAAGTAGAGAGGAATGGGGAGGCATGTTGGCTCCAACTAAATGTTTACATTTTTTGGAAAATGGATGCAAATAAAAATTAGTGGCATCTTAGTAGAGAATCTAGACACTAGTAGTTCCCAGACTACAGCAGCATTTTTGGTCATTATTTGACACCAAAAAGTAAGAGGCTGCTCAAATATTGCTTTTTCTTTTTCTTTTTTTTTTTTTGGTATTTTACCCCCTAGAGCGTGAATTATCCATTGTCTTACCAACAGAGAATAAAACACAATTCCTTTTTATAAGTAAAAACAAATTCAATATACAATAAAAAAACAAATTCAATATACAATAAAATACCATTTACAATAACAACAAAAATTATTTTTAAATAGTCTAAAAAATAATATATGAGACTTGGAGAATATTTTTAAACGCTATTTTTTTTTTAATTTGTTTTTTGGCTGCGTTGGGTCTTCGTTGCCGTGCACAGGCTTTCTCTAGTTGCGGTGAGCGGGGTTTACTCTTCACTGTGGTGAGCGGGTTTCTCATTGCGGTGGCTTCTCTTGTTGTGGAGCACGGGATCTAGGCACGTGGGCTTCAGTAGTTGTGGCGCACGGGCTTAGTTGCTCTGCAGCATGTGGGATCTTCCCGGACCAGGGCTCGAACCCGTGTCCCCTGCATGGGCAGGAGGATTCTTAACCGCTGCGCCACCAGGGAAGTCCCTTAAACCCTATTAAAGAATGTAAAAGAAGACCTGAATGAATGGAGGAGTCTATCATACACATGGGAGGGACGACTTCACTTCACACAATGTCAATTCTCCCCAAATTAACCTGTAAATTTAATTCATTCCAATCAAAATCCCAGTAGATTTGGCTAAGAGTGGGGGCAAAAGAACACCTGACAAACATTCTAAACCTGTGAAGAAGAATAAAGGTCTGCTAATGCTGGTTTAAAAAAAAAAAAAAAAAAGAGCAGGAAGAAGGAACATACCATTCCAGACATTGAGAAATATGAGAAAGCCAGAGTTATTAAAACAGTGAGGTACCTAAACAGAAGAGAGAAATGGGCCAGTGGGATGGAAGAGCGAGTCCAGAAGCAGACTTATATGTGCATGAAAACTTGGCGTGTGATAAATCTGGCATCATAAATCACGGTAAAAAGATGAATTACTTCATAAGTGGTGAAATAAATTTGAATCTATTTCATTACTGAATGAGAAAATAAACTCTATACGGAGTCAGTACTTCAATGTCAAAGGTAAAATCATAAACTAATAGAAGAAAATATATGTTAATATATTGTGACCTTGAGGTGGGAAAAGAAACCATGAGGAGAAAAATGGGTGGATTTTACATCACAATTAAAGATTGTCATTCAGTGAAGTACACCATCGATAGAGTTAGCAGATGAGTACTGCCTGGAAGAAGACATTTGCACTAACAAATGTTCAGGGAATCCCAACAAATTAGTAAGAAAAAAAGAGGAGATAATAGAGAAATGAGCAAAGTATAGGTCTACAAATAGGTAGTTCATAGAAAGGGAACCTAAATGGCTAACAAGTCTTTTTTTTTTTTTTTTTTTTCACACACACACACTGTATTTTATTTTTACAAGAGATAAATAGACTGACACCAAGCATTGTACATGGATGACCACAACAAAAGCAACAATGATAGCAATTACCAAACATGAAACACACTCATACTATGTCATAATATTGACATTCAGTCCAGTAATCCTCCACTGTAACAGCTCCTTTACTTTGCAGTGAAAATTGATTTGTATATTCTTTACCTCTGAGTCCTTGTGGGATTTTTTTTTTTTTTTAATTCAGACAGAAAGTCACAAAAATTATACTCATCCTCATCAGTTCACTCAGTCCCATGTAATTAATTGTTTTTTTTCATCTTGATCTTTTGTTAGCACTTTTATGAGCTCATCAGTTTTTCATCAGAGTTCTGAAAATGCTTATTCATTCAGTTCAGCAGTACAGTCAGTTACCAGAAACCTGTACTTGTCAGAGTCTTTTCCATGAATTTCTTGAAGATGAAACCCTTTTATAGGAACATATGGCTAACAAGTCTTTGAAGTGATGCTTAATTTCACGAATAATATGAAGAACACAGAAGAAAAACAAGATATCACTTTACAGCTAATAAATTAGCAAAAATTAAAAAGTCTCATGATACCAAGTGCTGGCAAGGATGCAGAAAAACAGGAAAGCTGATGAATGTGCAAACTGGCGCGGCTATTTAGAGAGCAGTTTGGTAGGGTTTATTAAAATGAAGACTGCTTGGAGCCCAGGACCCAGCACTGCCACTGCACGGGTACACTCGCCCTGGAGAAGCTCTCACACAGAAGCACCTTGCTGATGGGGGTAGCACAGTACTACTGGCACCTGGGTGTCCATTACCAAGGGAACGGAAGGGGAAATGGTGGTGTCTACAGATGGAAAACCTCTGTGCAGCATTAAGACGGAGTGAAATATAGATCTTCTTAAAGCAACAGGGATAGGCCTCCAAACTGGAGTTGGGATGGTGGGTGGGGAAGAGGATAGGTTTATAGCACAATACTATTTATGTAAATTTTTAAAAGACACATATGTTTCAAGGATACATATGTGGGTGAATAAACTTTTGGAAGGTGAACGAGAAGGACACACATGACAGTGGATACTGGGGGGCTCCACCCATACCTCTCTTCAGGGCCAATGCGCCCACCCCCCAGCTGTTGGGGTGTTAGTGCTGAGGCTCAAGGCTGCATCCCTCAGGGGAACTGCCTCACCCGAGGTTAAGCCCCTTCTAGGGGAAGTGATCCATGACTGGCTGATGCAGGGTTACTAAAGGACCCTTGGGAGAACTCCGCAGTGTCCTGCCAGGTCCAGAGCTTGTGTGGGCTCAGCTGAGTCCGCAGCTGCAACCACAGCGGGAATCCGCTTCGCCAGCAGCCCCATCCTCCTGTCCTCCCTTCTTCACAGGTGTACCTCCCAAGAGCACTCCCTAACAAACCTGCGCGCAACTCTCCATCTCAGAACTTTCTCCGGAGAGCCCTAGCCAAGGAACACATTAAATAATCAAGAGTGGGAGCCTTTAGTGTGGAGAGTGGAGCAGAAATGGGGATGGGGGAACAGAACGGGGCAATAAGAGTTCAGTAGGTCAACGAGAGGTCTCAGTGGCCCGGCACTGACTGCAGACCATGGAAGGAGGACTGCTGATCGACTCCATCGTGTGCACCCAGAGCCTAAAGGGCAAAACCAAGAAATCGAAAACAACATCTGCCTGCGGACAGTTCGCACGCTGTCCCCTCCCTGATCACTTTTCTCTGCAACTGAACACCTGCCTGTGGGCCAGTGGACTCAAAACACAAGGGAGGTAACTGGGCGAGGTCTTACATTTTCTTACGCTGGTAACCAGGGGCATCCTAGAGGACCAGGAAACCAGGGACCCCTTTGGCTCAAGTCTATCCTCGCTGCAAGGAGCTGTGAGAGAGCTGCATCCTGCCCACAGGGGAAGGCGAGAGTCAGTGTGGTTGCGTGTGTGTGGTGGGGTGGGTGGTATAGTGTGTGTGTGTGTGTGTGTGTGTGTGTATGTGTGTGTGTGTGTGTGAGAGAGAGAGAGAGAGAGAGAGAGACAGACAGAGACAGACAGACAGACAGAGAATATGTTTTCACCTCAGGCTTGCACAGCCCAAGATTCAACAGAGATATAGGTTCTATTTTTTCCATTCACTCCAACACTAGATGGAGCAAGAGATCTTCATGGCACTCGTGGGGAGGGGGCTACTTACATCTGGGGGAGCAGCTCTGTCTGCCTCTGCGCCACATGCCACACAGACTTGGGCTCCTGCTCTGCCTTCTACCCCCCATCCTGCCGGCCTCTCCCCTCCTCTGACTCTCCCGCTTGATATTTTGCTGTGCCAGAAACTGGTCCCCTTCCTTGGGCCCTGACCCAGCCCACCTCCTCTCTACCCATCACCCCACCCCACATCTCCAGAGTCCTTTGCCCTCTTCAGGGTCTACATGGGTCTCTGGGTAAACTTCACACGCCCAGACACGGAAGGAAAGAGAAAAACTCCTGCCACAGCACTTGTCTGCGCCCTGGGAAGAGGCTGTGTGATATTCAGGAAGGCCACTCAGTGGCTGACCAGAGGCTGACGTACCCAGAGTTCTCTGCTTCCTCGTTAAAACAAACAAACAAACAAAAAACCAGAGGACTATATTAGAAGGAGTATAAGTAAATTATAATGTGAACTCACCAACCCACCCTTTTAGTAAAGTGTATTGCACTCCTGCTATGTAGCATCTAAGTATGTTTGGAAGGCAGGGGCTTCCAAAATGAGTAAGACACAATCCTTGGTGTCCAGGAGTTTACAGTCTGGTAAAAAGGTAAGGCTCACACACAAATATCTATGATGTAAAGTGCAACATGGTAAGATCACTGAGAAAGTTACCCCCAAATGCTCCGGGTGTTCAGAGTGGGAATGCTCACATTAGAAGGAAGAAGCAAAGGTTTCCTGGGCCATATATCTTTTGAGATGGGGGACTTCCCTGGTGGCGCAGTGGTTAAGAATCCGCCTGCCAATGCAGGGGACAAGGGTTTGATCCCTGGTCCAGGAAGATCCCACATGCTGCAGAGCTACTAAGCCCATGCGCCACAACTATTAAGCCCACGCGCCGCAACTACTAAAGCCTGCGTGCTGCAACTACTGAAGCCTGCGGGCCTAGAGCCCACGCTCTGCAACAAGAGAAGTCACCATAATGAGAAGCACGTGCACCGCAATGAAGAGGGGCCTCCACTTGCTGCAACTAGAGAAAGCCTGCATGCGCACAGCAACAAAAACCCAGCACAGCCAAAAATAAATAAATAAAAATTTTTAAAAATAATAACTTTTGAGATGGATTGCAATTGATGTAGAGAATTTGTTATTAACATAATTTTCAAATTAATTTTACTGCATTTGAAAAATACATTGAACATTTTAAAAAGATGATCAACAATCCTACTTCTTTTTTTAAAATCGTAGAGAGTAAAAAAATCAATATTCCCTTCTCACCCATCCCATTCCATTCCCCGCAACTAACTATTTTAACAATTTGGTGTGTGTCAGCCCTAATCTTTAGATTTTCACAGAAAGAGAAGAAGAACAGTATCACAGGTAAAGAACAGGAGTAAGAATAGAAAAGGCAAGTCATGTGCCTGGAGTGTACGGCAAAAGCCGAAGATGAGAGGGTAAGAGGAGTTGGAGTCTTGCTGCAGAGGGTCCTAAACACAAGAGTGTGGAATTTTGGACATTATTCAATAGGCAACCTCAGATAAGAAATGGTAAAAGGAATTAGGGATTTTTAACTAGAAGAACAGAAGATCTAGGAGGCTCATGGTAGCAATAATTCAATTTTATAAAGTGCTATCATGTGGAAGAGAGATTAGGCTTTTAATGTGAGGATCCATAGGTCAGAATTTGGGTCAAAAATTGGAAGTTTCAAGAGCAAGATTTCAGTTCTAGGTAGGAAAGGACTTTCGAACAAACAGACCTGTGCAGTAAGGGAGTGGACGGCCAGTGAGAAGTCTGCCCTCTCCATGGAGACGCTCACTCAGGCAGAGGCCCAATGAGCCGTCACTGCGGACAGAGGACTCATGCATCAAGCAGAGAGCCGGTCTGAAAAACCTGTAAAGTCTTTTCTAGTGTTAAGATTCTAGAGTCAAATGGGGAAGCAGTGAAGGATGTTTAAGTGAGGGGTTAAATAATTAGAGCTGTGCTTTAGAAAAACTCATCTGGCGGAAATGTATAGATTGGGTCAAAGTAGAAACAACCTTAAAACGGATGAGCATGAGGCCGATGGAACAGCTCAGTCAAAAGCAAGCAGGACTCTGGTTACACATGGTGAATTAGACATCCTTGTTTATCTCTTCTCCCTCGTAAAATCCAACTAAAATGACAGTAAATAAAAAGGACACGAACCCACAAAGACAAAGACTATGGAAGAGGAGCCAACAGCAGATGAGAGAGGTCAACAAAATCGGACTTGGAGTGGGAAGCACTGGGAACCTCTCAGGGCCATGGACCTGGGTGAGGCTGGAAATGGGCAGCCAAGTAACTGCCCAACATCCCAACCCCACCCCGATCCTCAGCAGATGAGAGGACCTCCCTGGAGAGACTGAACTGGAAGAGGTCCATATGCAGGGACGGTAGTCACAGCTAAAGGTCAGGTGACAGGCCATTCTGAAACGGGGGTCAGGGGGTGGGAGGGGAAGGGAAAGATTGCATACTGAGAGGTGAGATCCCATGGTCCCCTTCCCTGGCTAGGCTCCCAAAATGTCAGCAGCCAGGCTTATACTCACCTCCTCCTTGGGCAGAAGACTAGAGAATTCCTTTCTTGGGAAACTTACCAGCTCAAGAGAAAAGACTAACCAACACTGCTATTTGAGAGCCCCCAATTAAGTGGCCAGATCCCTGCCCTATCACTCTGCCACAAGGTCCACTAGTCAGAAGACCAACCCCCCGCCCCCCCCCCACACACACAGAATCTCTATCTGATCTTTAGGGCATCATTTTAAAATACTAATTCCAGGCAATGCGTACTGAACATTTGAGAGAAATCTCTGCCATGAAAGACCTAATGATCAAAATACAGGAATTTTGAGGAAATAGACAATGCAGAAAGAAGAGGAAACTTCCAAAATAGAATAATTAAAACTTATGAGACTCAGGAGATGACACTGTATTCATAAAAAAAAAATATGATGTTATGAAAAAGAAGAGAAAACAAGAGCCTTTTAATATTAGAATAAAACATCTAAAATAAAATATTAAATAGAAAAACTGGAAAAAAGTTGAGAAGTGCTCATAGAAAATAGAGCAAAATAGAAGAAAAGGGATAATAAGTACATTTGAGACTCAGTTTAGAAGGCCCAAAATCCAGCTAATAGGAATTCCAGAAAGAGAGAAGAGAGAATGGATAGGATGAAATTATCAACGAAATATTGCAAGAACATTTCCCAGAACTAGAGGCCACAGTTCCCTAGACTGAAAGGATCTCTTGGGCACCCAGGACAATGAATGAAAAAGTGACACCAAGGAATGTCACCGTGAAACTTCAGAAGGTCAGGGATAAAAAGGAAATCCTATTTGTGGAAGCATTATTCATAATAGCCAAAAAAGTGTAAACAACCCAAATATCCATCAGTTTATTAATGGATAAACAAAATGTGGTATATCCATACAATGGAATATTATTTGGCAATGAGAAGAGATGAAACACTGAGTCATGCTACCACATGGAGGAACCTTGAAAACATTTTGCTAAGTAAAAGAAGCCAGTCACAAAAGGCCACATATTGTATGATTCCATTTATATGAAATGTTCAGAACAGGCAAATCTATAGATCAGAATGTAGGTTGGCAGTTGCCTAGGGCTAAGGAGCAGGGGCTGGCAGTTGAGGGGAATTGGAGACTGACTGCTAACAGGTACAAGACTGGTATTTTGTGGAGGTGATCAAATGTTCTAAAATTGATTGCTGAGATGGTTGCCCATCCCTGTGAATATACTAAAAGCCATTGAGTTGTACATTTTAAACGAGTGAATTGTATGATATATGAATTATATCTCAATAAGGCTGATATATTAAAGAGAGAGAGGATGAAAGAAAGAAAGGAAAAAGAAAGAAGAGAGGGAAAAGATTGCATGAAAAGGAATTGAAATCAGAATAGCATTGGACTTTCTAAAAACAGGCTTAGACACACACACAAAAAACTGGTGACATAAGATCTTCAACATTTTGAGGGAAGATGTATATATATTTTTGCAGTATATATTATATACATTCATTTCCAGATTATTTCAGAACATATATATTCTTTTTCAGATTCTTTTCCATTATAGGTTATTATAAGATATTTAACATAGTTCCCTGTGCTATACAGTAGGTCCTTGTTGTTTATTTTATATACAGTAGTGTGTGTATGTTAATCCTGAGGGAAAATGACTTTTAACTAATATTTCTACACCTTGACAAATTAGGAATCAACTATAAAGTTAAACAAGGACATTGCCAAAAATGCAAATCCTAAGAAATATTTATTTCCTTAAATCCTTTCTATGAAGGTTTACAGAAGATTTGAATTTCTTCAAAATAGGCAGTAAACTCAGAAAGAGAAAGACCCGGGATCCAGGAAATAAGGGGCTCAAGCAGGAGCGGAATGAAAGGAATTCCCGAAATGTTGACACAAAGACGTGCCACAGGCTTAAAGCTCGACCTGTCTGGACTGGAGCAGGAAAAAGATGCTGTAGCTGGCATCTGCGCAGGAAAAATAAAACGAAACTGAACTGACATGGAGCTGATGAATTATCTGATATCCATGGCCAAACTGGAGGAAATTTATAGTTCTCCTAGAATGTTTGGGGCAGAGCTGTCGATGAGTACATATAAAACTAAACAAATTTTTTAAATACCCATATTAACTTAAAAAATAAAACGTACAAGAAAGGAAGTGTAATCATAGTACACGACATGGCTTAGCTACAGACAACATTTCCATAGTTAAAATACTATAAATTCTGAACAACAATTTAACCAAAGATTATCTCATAACTAAATTAGGAGGCTTGAGGGAGGAGAAGTATGCATTTATGTGTGTGGAAAGCGTTAGAGGGTTAAATGGTCATCTTCCAGATGAAGAAGGCAACAATGACGGCAAAGCTGGGGAGGTGGAAGGTAGCATTAGAAGTTTAATGTTTTTTAGAAAATACGGACTCAATACTGTAAGGGAAATTTAATTTTAAAAAGGTAATGAAGTCCTGAGTTAGAGTAGTGTTTGGTGGGGATGAATAAGGAGATGGATTAGAGAGATGTGGAAGCTGGATCTGTGGGCTGATTAAATGGAGGGCAAAGGAGAGGGAAGCATGAAACCAAGAAAAACCAAACAAAATCACTCTGGTTTTAAACCTGGTTAGAGTAAGGTGGTGCTGGGGAACAAAGCAAAGCTTGAGAAAGTTAGCTGCTTGTAAGGAAGGCAGAGGTGGCCTCAGCGGTGTTCTGGGAGGTGGGGTCCCTTTGTCTGCACCCTCTCGTGCACCTCTGTGGCTTCTAAAGGTACAGTATTCTGATTGCAGTTGTCTGGCAAACAGAAGCTGAGAGGATCTTAAATGTATAAGATTCTGGCACTGAAGGGGGTCTTCGAAGTTCCTGAAATGAATTCCTCTGACATTTAGCTAATCAAATCAAAGCCCAGAGAAATTAAAATCCAAGGGAAATTGAAATCGAGTTTCAACCAAGCAATGGTCAGCCATGGTAAGAACTCTAGAGAACATAAGGAATTGAAGACCAAGAGAAGGCCATTACATTCGGCAATTAGGTGATCACTGAGGAAATAAGCACCCTGGGGCGGAGTGGGAACGGCCAGAACGCAGGGGGTTAAAAATTCTGTGGGAGCTGAGGCAGTGGAACTTACCTGAGCGCCTAGCACAGAGTCAGGGCTCCACAAATATTAGTTGTTGTTATCTCTTTTTCAGAAAAACATGATTTAAAAAAAAAAAAAAGAAGCTAGTAGCTGAGTGAGGATAGTTAAGTATCAATACTTAAAGGTGTTTGGAAAAAAAAAAAATGTGCATCTAGACTGAAGCGAAGGCCCAGCAAAGACAAGTGACTAACGGAACAGAGAAAAGCAACGACTGCTGGAAGTGAGGGCCAGAGAACCTGGGTGGACATTAATGAAAGACCTAAGTGCAACGATTAGTTTTGAAAAAGAGGGCAACTCCAGACTAAAGGGGAAGAGAAAATGATGGGGAATATCCAGATGAATTTTGAGTAGGAAGAAAGGGATATTCAAAACCTAGATCAGATGATCTCTTTCTCAGGAAAACAGCAGGTGTTAATTATCAACTGAGAGTGGGTGTTTGAAGGTATGAGCTTGAGGAAGACGGAAAAGCTTTGGCACAGTGATTCTCCACCGGGGGGGATTTTGCCCCCCACCCCAGAGGCCCTTTGGGTTAGCAAGGTCTGGAGACATCATCTGTTGTCACCATGGGGAGAAGGTGCTACAGGCATCTAGTGGCATCTTGTGGAGGCCAGGGCTGTTGTTAAACATCCTGCAATACACAGGACAGTTCCCCACAATAAAGAATTATGCTGCCCCAAATGTTACTCATGTCAAGGTTGAAAAACCATGCTTTAGAGCAACTATTGAGGGAATTGCACTAAGAAGTCAACAAGAAATGGGGAGGAAGATTGCTCAGCAGCTGCACGGGCCAACCCAGCTTAAACAGCATAAATTTATGGTGAATCCAATTGGTTGGGGTTTTCTTTGTTTTCTAGATACCTTAAGCAGAGAGAGCTCATATAAATAGAGTGTCTCATTTTGAAGGGCTTTACAAACATGCCGTAAATCAATTACTAATGGTATAAATATCTAACATTTATTACCTTAAACAAATCTTTGAGGTAGGCAACTTTTTTCTGGTTTCCAGATGAAGAAACAAAAACACAGGGAGGTTAAGTAACTTGCCCAGAGTCACACAGCCAGTGCAGGGTAGGAAAAGGATTTAGACCCAGGTAGTTTGACAGGAGGGCTTGTATTCTTATCAGGATGCCATGCTGCCTCTAGGT
Organism: Balaenoptera borealis; assembly: GCF_965194805.1. Classification (NCBI taxonomy): domain Eukaryota; kingdom Metazoa; phylum Chordata; class Mammalia; order Artiodactyla; family Balaenopteridae; genus Balaenoptera; species Balaenoptera borealis. Next base: position 103,662,160 of record NC_138868.1, on the reverse strand, counting down.
GACCTCTAACATTGCTTCCACTTCTCATTTCGACACTCTTCGAATGACCTCCCAATTCTGGAATGTGGGTGTCCTAGCAAGGCATTTCTTTTGACAGCTCTGCACCACACATATCTCCTTTCCTTATTACACAGGATCCAGTTATTTCAACAATCCAAATCCTTGATGCTAAGGGCTAGGAAGGTGGTTAAATTTTCCTAAGAGAGAAATCAAGTATTTTACACATGACCTCCGAGAATAAACTACTTGAAATAAGATCAGCAACCTAACCCCTTAGAAGTTCTGCAGAAGGCCAGTCTGTTTTATAAACCGATGTGTTAGCCATGCTCCTCTTTCTGAGATTACAGAGTGATTTACTGCCTCTGAGCATTATTTATTCTACCTGTAAAGCCCTTTTTGACTATTGGTGCTTGATCATATGCTCTGCCCAGCCTAGGTTTGGAATTATTAACCTCCTAGGGCTGTGTTTATGAGGACTTTGCAGAAGCACTGCTAAGGTTCTACCTTATATGTGCATTAACTCAAGGAGAACTCAGGGAAACCTAACGACAGGCTTATGATGAATGTTGTTATGAGAAATGCCCAAGAAGCAGATGGGCATTTGAAGAGATTAGACACTTTAAAGCATCAATAATCCATCCTCAACCTGTTTGACTTTTGACCCAGCTCTGGCACCTGAGTGCAAGAGGGCTGTAGGCATGAGACCCCCTGCCTGGCTGGTAGCTGGCAGAGGCAAGGTGGCTGCCATGGGAAATGGAGAAGCAAACAGCTTCCCTAAAGGACACTGAGATGAGAAGCAGCTAGAAGGGGGCCGAGGGACCAGGATACGTGGCAGAGAAAAACAGCATCCTTGCTCCAACCCCATCATTCCTCTCCCCAGCCTCTGCCAGCTCTGCCTCGAGGGTCAAGGGGCTCACGGGAGACTCCAGGGCTCCCGTTGTCCAGCTCCCTTCTTTCTCTCCAGTTCTCCTCCTGGCTTCTTTCTCTGATTCTTTATGTTCCCTACTCTCCCAGCGGCCTTATGCTGCGCTACATACCAGCTGCCCTCAACAACATTCAATCTGCAGCCTCCAAGTTACACGTTTTCCTTGTATACTCATTCCCAGAAAGTCTTTCTTGATTACATACTGACATAGAAGAAAGACAGGACCAGGAGGATTGGAGAATGTCTTTATTTCTATTTAATTACTAAATTATTTAGGTTTTTATTTTCCTGATCCTGATTCTGGCTCTTGCTTAAGTACTAACTGATAGCACTTGTTCTTCAAATCACTTTTTAATACTTTCCCAACAATTCACACCTGATGATTCCCATCACTCTAGAGCTAGGATCCAATCATCAAGGTTTTAAACGTGAGGAACTTCTGTTGACTCTCACTGAGTAGCAGATATTTGGGATTTGGAGATTAGAGCATGAAGCGGGGGTGGGTTGCATATCTCATTCAGTGCAGGTGGTTCCACTTAATCTGGTCTTACGTCCCTTACGATTAGAACAGCCTTGCTTTGTCTAACTTAAATGTATCATGATGTCGTGCTCTCCATCCCAGGAGAAATGCAGACTTTCATCGCAGTACCTACTCCTCTGGGGAATCTCTCACAGCCCTTCAAAACGGTCACCCTCCGATCCTCTCATGCTGTAGTAGGATGATCTGGGAGGGTGGGTAAAAATCTATCTGTTCTGACAAACAAGGAAACTGATGTCAAGGGGGAGATGGGGCTTCGTCAGAGTCGTGTACCTGAGGGAAAGGACCAAGCACAGAACCTAGAACCCTAATCTCCAGTCCTCTATACCTCCTGCTGCTATGGACAGAGGGGTTCTCCCCTTGCTGAGCCTCCATGCTGACCTCCAGGCCACTGCCAAGTGTCATTCCCTGATGGCGTGTTTTTAATCTACGCCCTCCAGTATCTCCAGTAGTGAGGTTAGTGTTAGTTAGGCCGTTCCGTTTGTCTTTGGTTCTAATTATCAGCCCTGCCAGGGTCCCTCTCTTAAGCAAGAGGCCTGTTTTCATCAGCATCTCAAGGTGGCTGATTTCTGAGAAGGATATGGTGGTATGTGTCAGAAGCAGCTTACATCTTGACTTCCTGTCAGGATGATCAAAACTGATTTCTACCAGGAGCCTAAGAAAGATGATCCAGCCCTCTTCTACCCCAGATGCTCCTCTGGGGTAGAAGACAGAGTCCCCGGGGTACCACTACACTCTTTCTTTAAATTATATGGACTTTGAAACAAGTAATCTGTTTAGACCCTTGGACCAATTAAGGGATAAGAGAGAGAATGTTTGCTGTTCCTTGTTTCTTCGATGAACTCCATAAGGAAAAGAAAAAGAAGTAGGTGTCTATGTGACCCACTATTCCAGTGACCTGGAGAAGAGGTGTCATCTATCAGGTCAGCCTCTCACCCAACTATCATGCTAGCCTTCTTGGAACACTCTGATCCAAAAAGGACCTAAAACAAAGAATGCATATGGGAGGTGCCCAATAAATATTTGTTGAATGAATGAAAAAGAAGTTTTGACATCCTACAGTATCTCTTCAGTTTTTAGATCACCCTCACTCTGGACTAGAGGCTAAAAGAGACAGAAAAGAAATTAAAATGAGTTTGGCACCGAGACAGGGTAAAGTTGTGTCTAAACATGAGATAGAAATCGTGTCCGTTCTTAGCGTCCCAGATTCTCCACGTGCAACGACTCAGGAGATAATATTGGCAGACAGAAGAGAATGAAAACTTATTTCCAAGACCCCCAAACCAGTGAAAGTGTTCCATCTCCATGATCCAAACATCTAGGCCTATTCTTGACCAAAGGAAAGAGATAAAAAAATTCCCTCTCAGGAAACCCAAATTTTTGCAGAGCTGAAGAATTGCTGTTTCACAGGTTTAGCTAAACAACGCCAGCTTGATTATCAAACATTAGAATTGGGAGAAACAAGCATTGATGCAAGTAAAAGAATATTCTGCTGCTGATTTAAAGACAAGTGAATCGCTAAATATTTTTATTAGCAGCAAATTTGCTGCTTGCTGGAACTAATTTCACGCCCTGTAGATATGGTGCTTAAGTTGGAAATGGCGTTAAATTGCTCTCTCCTTGAGGCGGGTAAGGCTTCTGATGGCAACCACCGCTAAATGGCACAGACCAGGCCGCTCCTCTAAGACAGGCAGCTTTGGAGCCAATCACAGGGAAGTCCACAAGGAGTTCTTCCTTCTTCCCAAGAAATGTTTGTGTCTCAAATATCCAAACCTTTCTAAAAGGGAGTTGACTAGAAAGGACCATTCCTCCTGATGGATTGGTCCAATGGACCATTCCTTCTTGGATTTCCACCTCAATCTTTTCTCTAAACTCATAGAACGCTTTTAGTTAGTACATCCAACTGTCACTCAGTTGTAACTTAGAGGGTTTCTTGTGTGTTAGTCCTATCACTTCAACTGTACCATACAGCTCCTAAAAAGGAAAGATCACATTCTCCAGCCAGAATTGGAACCAAAGTGAGCAAATGGGCCCAACTTGCAGGTCAGGGAGTTGGAAAAGAGAACTGATGCAAAGACGGTAGCACAAAGGGTGAGACCAGGTGAGACCAAGGAGGAATAGAAAATGCAGAAGTCACGGCTGCCCCGGGGAAGTGAAAGCACATGAGCAACTGGAGTGGAGGCAAGGCCAGCTCTGAGGGTCAGGGAATTGCTGTGGCTCTGAGGTCAGAGCCAGAGGACACATTAAATAGTAAAGGTCAGAGCAAGCTGTGAGTGAACAAATAAAGCAACAGAACACAGAACACAAACACTTAAGGAAAAAGAAAAGGGCGGGGCTTCCCTGGTGGCGCAGTGGTTGAGAGTCTGCCTGTCAATGCAGGGGACACGGGTTCGAGCCCTGGTCTGGGAGGATCCCACATGCCACGGAGCAGCTGGTCCCGTGAGCCACAATTACTGAGCCTGCGCGTCTGGAGCCTGTGCTCCGCAACAAGAGAGGCCGCGATGGTGAGAGGCCCGTGCACCATGATGAAGAGTGGCCCCCGCTTGCCACAGCACCATGATGAAGAGTGGCCCCCGCTTGCCACAACTGGAGAGAGCCCTCGCACAGAAACGAAGACCCAACACAGCCATAAATAAATAAATAAATAAATAAATAAATAAATAAATAAAATTTGAAAAAAAGAAAAACCTATAGAACCACGCCATTATTATAAAAAAAAAAAAAAGGGCAAGAGTCCCAAAGGTCAAAGCAACAGTCAGGAAACGTGGAGAAGCTGATGAAGTAGGAGCAAAACACACACAGAAAGGGGGGAAGGGAGAGGAGTGGACTGGGAGTTTGGGGTTGGCAGATGCAAACTCTTACATTTAGAATGGATACACAACAAGGTCCTACTGTACAGCACAGGGAACTATACTCAATATCCTGTGATAAACCATAATGGAAAAGAATATTAACAAAGAATGTCTCTATGTGTATAACCGAGTCACTTTGCTGTACAGCAGAGATAGTCACAACATTGTAAATCAACTATACTTCAATAAAAAAACACACAAAGGTTGAGGTGCTCATTAAACAGATGCTTAATAATTCGTTAATACCAGAGTCAACATGGGTTCACTAAGGATAAGTTTGCCAAACTGAACTCATTTCCTGTACAGTAGAGTTATGACCTTGATACATCAGATCACGTTGCTCAAAGACTTCTGATTTAGCTAAACTCTTCACCTACAGGCTAAAGCCTGAATTCCTTAACATGGCATTCATGACCCTTCGCACGCTGTCTCATTTCCTGCTGCTCATTTCCCTGACACTGGCACTCCATCTACATTAGAATATTTGCTGTTCCTGAACCAAAGACATTCACTCTTCCATGGTTGGCTTATTCTGTTTCTTCAGTCTGGAATATCTTTCCATATCCATTCTCCACTTATCTCACAAAAATCCTACATATCTTTCAAGACCCTGTTAAAATGTCACCTCTTTTTTTTTTTTTTAATTAATTTATTTATTTATTTACTTCTGGCTGTGTTGGGTCTTCGTTGCTGCACGCGGGCTTTCTCTCTAGTTGCAGCGAGCGGGGGCTACTCTTCACTGCAGTGCACGGGCTTCTTATTGCGGTGGCTTCTCTTGTTGCGGAGCACGGGCTCTAGGTGTGTGGGCTTCAGTAGTTGTGGTACGCAGGCTCAGTAGTTGTGGCACACGGGCTTAGTTGCTCCGCAGTACGTGGGATCTTCCCGGACCAGGGCTCAAAGCCATGTCCCCTGCATTGGCAGGCGGATTCTTAACCACTGCACCACCAGGGAAGTCCAAAATGTCACCTCTTGTATGAAGCCCTCCTTTCTCCTCTTCCCCCTATGATGAAGTAATCTCCCCTTTCTCTGGGTTCTCTATATACTTTATTTATACTGCTAATATTAATATGAAATTATATACATGGCATATTATCTATTATATTTTATATTGAAAATATATATATATATATCTCTAATACAAATTTGAGGTAATGCATATTTAATTATACACATATTGATTTGGAGTTGGTGTATATATGAATGTCACTTCTATGAGTTCTTTAAGACAAGAATGATATCTTGATCATTTTTTGAGTCCTCAGCACCTAACACAGAACCTAGTAGATGGGAGCTCAACAATAAACATTTATTGATTTGAATGGGAGAAAATGCCAAATACAATGTATCTTTAAAGTAATCACATGAATAATATTGTAAAATGGGTCATTAGGCAAAACTGAAGCTGTCTGAACACATATTCAGACTGGAAGGAGGTCTCCACTGATACCAAGGTCTATCCTAGACAATATTTTATTAGTGACCTGGAATAAAACATACAAAAAATGTTTATCAAATGTTCAGGGAGGCCGACTAATATCATAGGAAAGAGAATCAAGACTTGAAAAATGAATCTAATAGGCTGGAATCTAGTGGTCTAGAAAACTAGCAAAGTAACATTTAAATAAATGTAAAGTCCTATATTTAGATTTCAGAGATAAATTGCACATACTGAGTACAGTGGAGAATTTACTTGGCAGTAATTAATGTGCAGAAAAATTAGAAGCTTCAGTTAATCAAAAGCTTTAAAAGCAAGCAGTGAGATGTGGCCAGTAACAAACTAAGGTCTTGAGAGTCCCTGATGGTCACAGTGTGTCCAGCTCAAAAGAAGAAGTAATCACATCGCTATACTCCATACTTTAGAGCTTATGTGAAATATTATGAGCAATTCTAGTGCCAGGTTCTAAAAGATGCTTTAATAAACCACAGTTCATCCAGATAGCTGTGACAGGGATGGTAAAGGAGTCTAGAATCGAGGAAATAAACAAAGAATGAGGGAACTCTGTGTGTGCTTAACTTGGAAAACTGAAAACCAAGGGAAGGTTTCATTGTATCTTCAAATATTTTTCAAGTGGCCTTTCATGTGTTGCTACAAATGGCAAAGCTTTGACAGAATGAGCAGGAATTACAAGGACGCAGAGTTTGGCTCAATGTAAGAACTTTCTCAGGTTTATAGCTATCCAACAATGAAGTGGGCAGCTTTGGGAGGTTGAAAGCTCCCCAACCCTGAATATATTCAAGCAGAGGCCAGAGAAGCAGATAAATATCTATAAGAGATTTATGGAAGAGCTGTCTCTCTCTCTCGTGCGTGTGTGTGTGTGTGTGTGTGTGTACACAAAAAGTATAAAGACCTTCTCTTGTTATATCTTTCAGTGGCTCATCAGAATCGGCAGGTTAATGCTTAGATTCCTTATCAGGCCACGCAAGCCCTTCATGACACAGGCCCCCATGACCCCTCACTTCATCTTCTACCCTTCCCTGCCTTCCACACTGCCTACCACAGACACTGAACTCCTGTCCCCCCACCTGTTCTGCTGGTCTCTCTTATACTGCTAGATATTTGCATATGCTGTTTCTTGTGCCTGGAACCTCTTCCCTCTTATCCTTGTGACTAATTTCCAGTCATCCATAAAGGCCCAATTCAGCATCACCTTGGAAACTCTTCTTGGCCCCTCTAATTCCTCCCCTGTAGGTAGGAAGTACCTCAGATTTGCCTGTGATGTAGCCTTTATCACACAGGGTGTTTTCTTGTTTGTCTTGAAAGTAGAATGTGAACAATCTGAAGAAAGGCACTGTATCTATCTCCACACCCCCATTTCCAGAACACCACCTGATGGATGGGGGATGCTCAGTTCTTAAAGTGAATAGTATCAGGCCCTTATTCCTTAGGTCAAAACACAACCAAGGTGTCAGGCAGAATCTGGAGTTTAATAAGTGGGCAATCAGCTCAGCTCCAGAAACAGAAGGTTTGGGGAAATGACCATTCAGGAATGGCCATCCTTCTCAACTGCAGATGAGATCACACACTGTGCTTTCTTTTTCTTTAAGGAATCTGGCTTCACTCTCTTCATTCCTCAAGCGCTCTGCTCTTTGTCACTCCCCTCCTTTCTTCTCTCCTTGTCCCCTGCTCATGTGCTGACTCCCCTAACTGTCTCAACCTGAAGAATATGTTGGCAAAGCAATGAAAGAAGCAATTCTCTTTATAATCATGTATTTATTAGATAAACTTAAGTCACATCTACTGCCCTCGGGGCCTCTGAGTTTGTGCAGCAAACTCCTATGTTAATATTTTCTATTGGGGATAGCTTGGTATGGTACCCAAAGGTTAGCAAAACAAGGTTCTGGGCTAGAAAATTCCAGAAATGAAATTTTCAAGATTTGTTTCCTTCTTATGGACAGGGACCCTCACCAATTAAAAAACGTGGGATATTTGTGAGCTTGCACTCTCATGCTGGGCCACACCTAGGTACTTGTGTGCCTCTGAGAGAATTAGAGCCCTAATCCTGATTTAGCTCTTAGAGCTTCTTCCTAAGTATTTGGCCTTTCAATCCCAGAACACAGCACCGATCTATAAAAAGCCCTTTCAATTTGAGCAGCTGAGAACTCAAATAAGATCTGTACCCATATTTAAAAATCCCTCAATTCTGGGTCTGACCATCTCCTTTTGCTCAGAGCTCAAGAACTATGGCTACACTGCCCGCAGCCTCAGCTTGACCCTGTTCTAAAATACCCCGAAAGAAGGGATGAGAACACTCATTGGTGTGACCCTGCTGAACAGGAGCACTTTTCAGCTGCTCCTGGGCACAGCGAACTCTCCATCTTGTAAGGCAGCGTGGGGCTCAGGCCTGCCATGGGCTGTAAAAATGCCTCAAGACATCTGCTAGTCTAGAAACCCCACGGTTCTTCCAAGACTCTCGCGCTTTCCCACAAAGCCTCGTGCGTTTCCTTCTCCCACCCACCGCAGGTCCCGTATAGGCTCCAGCTGAGTGTTGTCGTAGCCAGCCTCCCAGCAGCTGCCTGGTGTCCTGCCTCTTGGGCTGCAGTCCTCCTCCTTCCCCAGAGTTGAGGAAATCAGAACTCACGGAATCCTTCTCCTGCCAGCCGCTGTCTATCAGCTCCCCGGAAAGGATTACTGGATCACAAACCCAGCCCAGGGCAAGGCCAGTGGTAGCAGATTCTCTTGCTGTTTGATTCTTTGTATCCTCCTCCGTGTCTGTAGGAGGACAGAGGAACCTGAAACTCCACCTTATCACCAGCCTTGGCACCCTCCAGGAGAGGACGCCACTTCACAAAGAACAAAGAAGTCCCACCCATCCTACAGGTGAGGAGAAATCAAAGGAGCCCTCTCACTCGACATCCCGGGCAGGAATCACCCCAAGCCAGCGAGTGGCTCAGTGTGATGGGAATCAGGCCCCGTTCTGACCACAGACTACACTAACTGGCACCCAGTCAGTTTTTCTGACAAGTCAGATCATGTCACTCCTCTCCACAAAGATCCTCCAATTCTTCCCGTGTCACCCAGGAGGAAACTCAAGCCCTACAAGGCCTGGCCAGGAAATGAAGCCTCCTGCCCTCTGTTACACTCTTTAGAAAACAGGGGTCTAGAAGTGAGGCCTGAGATTCACGTAAACCAGCCACCCCCCGTTTACCAGAACTCCAGCTTCTCAGTCGATGATGAGCAAAATCACAGCTCCACTCCCTCTCTGTCCACCAGCCTTTTCCTCTTTTTCAGCTTAAGATTAGACCCGGGCTTCCCTGGTGGCGCAGTGGTTGAGAATCCGCCTGCCAAGGCAGGGGACACGGGTTCGATCCCTAGTCCGGGAAGATCCCACATGCCGCGGAGCAGCTAAGCCCCTGCGCCACAACTACTGAGCCTGTGCTCTAGAGCCTGTGAGCCACAACTACTGAGCCCACGTGCCGCAACTACTGAAGCCCGCGTGCCTAGAGCCGTGCTCCACAATGAGAGAAGCCACCGCAATGAGAAGCCCGCATACTGCAATGAAGAGTGGCCCCCGCTCACCGCAACTAGAGAAAGCCCGCGCGCAGCAACGAAGACCCAACACAGCCAAAAATAAATAAACAAAATAAATAAGTTTATAAAAAAAAAAAAAAGAATTAGACCCTAGAACACCTCGTCGGCATGAAAGGCCTTTCCAGCCGTCAAATAAGCCAAATGAACCCAGTCTTCTCACAGCTGCGGACCCTAAAACATTTCATTTGATACGTCTTAATGGTAAAGCTGAACAAGTTCTTCCTTATTTGGGCAAAACAGCCCTTGCAGAGAATAGACAAAATGCCTGACTCCCAGCTGTTGAGCCAACAGGTTGAATTTTCTCTGAAGAACATTCTGATGTGTAAGAACTGGCAAATAAAAATCAGAAATCAAAAGCATGTTACTTGTCTCGTCCATTTCTGAGTCCCGCCAAAGAGGGACTCTCCCCCTTCTCCAAACCCGGGATGGCAGGGGTTTTCACAAGACACAGTGCTGCAATAATTCTGAAGGAAGCTGTCCAGGTTTGCTTTCCGTTCTATTGTCTTATCCTGTCAGCTCCCTCATCTCCCAGAATCCAGGCTTAATAATTTACAGCAGAAAGACATTTAATAAATAAACGGCCAGATTGGAGCTGTCAGCTCCGCACAACGCGGCTGTTTCCGCTCGGCACCAGCACTCACTCTCCCGGCTTGCTTCAGCTAAAACAATCCCATTTGCTATTTTCATAAAATTAGTTCCTCTGCAGTTTCTATTAATCAGAACGTTCTTTGGAGAGAATTATACTGGGATTTCATCACCCTCTGAGTTCAACGGTTATGTGAATCTGATGAATTTTTTTTTTTTTTAATTTATTTATTTATTTTGGGCTGTGTTGGGTCTTCGTTTCTGTGCGGGGGCTTTCTCTAGTTGCGGCGAGCGGGGGCCACTCTTCATCGCGGCGCGCGGGCCTCTCACTATCGCGGCCTCTCCTGTTGCGGAGCACAGGCTCCAGACGCGCAGGCTCAGTAGTTGTGGCTCACGGGCCTAGTTGCTCCGCGGCATGTGGGATCTTCCCAGACCAGGGCTCGAACCCGTGTCCCCTGCATTGGCAGGCAGATTCTCAACCACTGCGCCACCAGGGAAGCCCCCTGATGAATTTTTATCACTTCTATGAGTGGCAGAGGAGGTAAAACACACACCCACACCCACACACACACACACACACACAAAACTTGGGTGGGCTGATGTAAGTGAGCAAAGAGCTCTTCTCTTTTATCTGCTGAAGTCTTACAGACCTGAGAACCTAGACCAGTCTCCCCAACCACACATCTGAGCAGCTTTCTCCCCAGAACACGTCTTGGGGTTATGGACTCTTAAAATCTTATGAAAACCATGGATACCACCGAGCCCCCCAGAAAAGCCCACATATGCACATATACACTAAACCTTACCCTTTGGTGGGTTTGTGGACACCCACCTCCCCGCTCCACACATATGGCCCATCCATGGGCTCCAGAGTAAAAACTGTGTCCTATGCTTTTCTAATTGTCTTCACCTCCCTTAAGAAGCTTAGACTGGAATAGAAAGTCAGCTGCCTCTGAATTCCTTTGTTGAAAGAGAAAGATTTTTTTTAAAGGAAGAGCATAAAAGTGAGAAAGTTTTTCATGATGGCCATACACCTTTTGAGAAATGAGAAAAGTGGAAGACAGAAGACAACTCATATTGGCTGAAATAATGAAAGTCCAAGTATCCATAAATTGATTATGGTGCAGTATATTTGGATGAGACATGAGATCAAAGTCAGGAAAGTTTTTGATTAACTCTCCTTGGCTCCAGACTATATAACATCATTCCCATCGTAAGTAAGATAAGCTCCATGTGAGAAAAGACACTTGAATGAAAAAAAAACTTAGACCAATGGAACCACGGTTCTAGTACCAGTTTTGTCCACTGACTATGTGATTTTTTTTTTTGATAAATTTATTTATTTATTTATTTTTGGCTGCGTTGGGTCTTCATTGCTGTGCGGGGTGTTCTCTAGTCGCGGCGAGCGGGGGCTACTCTTCATTGCGGTGTGCGGGCTTCTCGTTGCGGTGGCTTCTCTTGTTGCAGAGCATGGGCTCTAGGCACACGGGCTTCAGTAGTTGTGGCTTGCAGGCTCTAGAGCGCAGGCTCTAGAGCGCAGGCTCAGTAGCTATGGCGCACGGGCTTAGTTGCTCCATGGCATGTGGGCTCTTCCTGGACCAGGGCTCGAACCCGTGACTCCTGCATTGGCAGGCGGATTCTTAACCACTGCGCCACCAGGGAAGCGCCTGACTCTGTGATTTTTAAGAAGAAGCAACTTATCTCTATCAATGTAAGATTTTTTTTATATATATTAACACTAAATGATTTCAAAAGTCTGTTTCAGTTCCAACATTCCATGGAAACTGATTCATTAGAGACCTCTAAGATGGTAAGGATCAAAACATTTTCTAAGGGCCCAGTAGTAAATATTTTAGGCTTATGAGCTATACAGCCTCTGTATTAACTACTCAACTCTGCTGTTGTAAAATGAAAGCAGCCATATACAACATGTAAACATATGAGCATGTCTGTGCTCCAGTAAAGCTTCACTTAATGGACACTGAGATTTGAATTTCATATTTTTCACATTTTTCTTCTTTTGATTTTTTCCAACCATTTAAAAATGTAAAAATCATTCTTAGCTTGCAGGTCATAGAAAAAATAGATGGCAGGCCAGTTTAGGCCCACTGGCCATAGTTTGCTGACCCCTGATCTACGGCAATAGGTAAATATTATGATCTGAAACATCACAGTGGTGATCCTGGGTGAAGCTGGAAGGCCAGTAACTCAGGTTCAACTACTGACAATAGTACTGGGGGGAGGGGGCGTTTCTTTAACCCAGTTTTCCAATCAGCAGAATAGAACAATGGTAGGTCTGGAATCTCAGCGAATAACTAACAATTACTTAAGTTTGGGGTACATTTTCAGATCTGCAGAAATGCTAAAATAATCACAATACATGAGAAAATGTATACAAGAAATTCAGGGCTGTTTGGCAGAAAAAAACTTGATAACTATAAAACGAACAAGAAAACTTTATGTCTTCTCTTGAAATCATTCCTTGCACTCGGTAATCCTAATGACCCCTTTTTGCCACCCCACCTCTATCAGGCAGCATAACAAATGAGTTTACACATTTGAGAAAGAGGAAATTAGACATTGGTTATTACTGCTGTTTTTGCTTGGACTTTTTTGTTTAGGAGAAAAGAAAATTGTAATTAAACAAAATGATATTCATACATATATGGTACCTATGTACACCCTACAAGTACAATGTGAGTGATACATCTACAGCAGAGATATGGAATGCTGTATAACACTTGGTGTACAGAAGACAATTTTTAAAAACAGAAAGATTGGATAGTCAAGTAATCAATCTTCTGCAGAATGAACTTTGATTAAGTGACGGCAAAAGATGGAGTGCTATGGTAACAGCACTTCCCTCAATTTCAATGGGAGGGTAGGATATGAACATTTAATCAGAAAACTAATACCTTCTCCCAGTTAAGGGAGGATAGAGTTGGGTTTTGGGGGAGGGTTCCTTCTTATGAGAGAGAAAACCTAAAACGTTATCTCCATTCAGGAAGATGTAAGAAGTTTGCAGTGCTTCCTCAGTCATACCCTATTCTTAATTTATAATTTAACTAAAGTCAGTTTGATCACTAGGAGTATAAGAAGTTTAACTCCAAATCTCAAGCTTTTAAACACTTTCCCCCAAAATATTAAAGGCCCAGAACTGGTCCTGAACAGTTGGTCTACACAACGTTATTGTCCATTATTTGCCTCTGCTCTGGCTGAGGCCAGTCTCCACATTATTCCCCAGATACTCAGTGGCCAATCTTGTCTCACCCTCTTTGTTCAAACTATTTTCTCTCTGTGGATCCCCTTCCATTTCTGTTTCACCTTTCCCATTCCTACCCATATGCCAGGGCCCAGCATTAGTTCTAGCTGTACCATGAAGACCCACAGTAACTCCAGCCAAAGCAATATTTCCCCCAAACAATACAAGTGAAGAAGTGCTCTGAAGACGACAGTGCTCCTGCAGATATGTAGTAGTATTATTATCTTTGGGGGAAATTAACTATAAATTAAGTTTGGCACATTGTCATATCTCTGTTTAGTGTTTCCTAATTGTTTCATGTGCTGTTGATGTCAACAAACCACAGGCTATTAAGGCAAGAGTCACATCGCATTTCTTTTGTATCCTCAAAGTCCCTACCAGTGCTTAGCTACAGTTAACATGCAATTCCAATGAAATGAATTAATCAAAATAATGGCTTTCTTAACCACAGAACTCCTCATTGGGCCATGTAAGGTTAAGTTGTTAAACACATAAGAAATCATTGTTTAGTACACATGACTGCAAATGAAACCTTGAAAGTAGAATAAATGTGAGACATACATTCAGTGGAATTCAACCATCTTCTTCCATTTCACTCATAAAGCTGTGATTCAGGAGCTGAATTCCCTAAATCAGAGATTCAGTGTTCCAGGATTGAACAGTTTGTTTCATGATGTTTCAGAATCTTGTGTAAGGTCAAAGGTTTGAATACTGCAGCCCTCCTATTTGGTCTTGTTTGTTTTGATTTTTGTCTGTTCACCTTTCCTGATTCAGCAATGGAGCATGCATCCTCTGTCTTATTTCCTTTGGCCTGATTTACAGGTCTTTTGGTCTAACAGGCTCTAGCCTCAGAACAAAATCATGGCAAGTTTTAGTTTGCAGTTAGGCAAGAGCAGTTTGCTAAAAGCATGGACCATTTCCAGATGCCTGGAGGCGTAGCTACAGAAGATTTACTTGATTTGATCCTGGCTCCTCTTCCCCAGTCTGTCCCGTGAGTAGAATGATTCTTGCTGCAGTGTACGTCGTAAGGCTAACTGAAGAATAATGCCAAATACAAAAAATCGAGGTAAGGACGAATGAAAACGTGATGTTATTACAAGGTGCTTCGGACTCGGTTCTCTCCAGGAGGCTTGTTAGCGACCCTTAATGACTGGGCCTGGCACCCTCTCTGAGGCCTAATTTGACTTGCCCCCAAATCCCGCGGTCCGCCGGAGCCAGTAGGTCGGGAACTGTGATGACCATTAGACTCCGGAATAGGCACTAAGGTCTAGAATGGAGGAAGAGGTGGCCTGGACTCTTCGCCTCACAGCCCTACGCTGCTGTCTCCATGGTAACAGCGAGGAAGGCCGGGAAAGCAGCTCTTCCGCCCAACAACCCGCCCTCAGGCTAGACTGACCAATGGTCCCGTGGATTACCTAAGGGAAGGTGTGATTGACAACGGGGTGGGGCGAGCGTGGGGAGCCAGGACTGCCTCTATCCAATAGAACATGAGGCCGGTCCCAGGACCAATAGGCACCGGCCAATCGGAGGGCGTAACGGAGGGCGACGTGCCCACCCACGACGCTCCGCGTTGCCTGGAGCCGCGGCGGTTGTAAGCAAATGAGGGGGAATTTGGGCGTTGAAAGAGCGGCGCTGATTAGCGAATCCGGAATTGCCTGGATGAAAACCCACTTGTGATTCGCCCTGAGTAGACCAAATCCCTTGTGGGCTGAAACAGGCCGGACTGAGAGGTGTGAGTAGGGGACCCGGGAGATGGGGAGCCAGAAGTGGGGGGCGGGGAGGTGAGATGAGTGGGGGTGGCCGCGGAGAGGAGAGAATGGAAGGGGATGGGGCTGAGAAGGCTAGAGGAAGGCGTGGGCGGATGGCGGTGGAGGGACCTCTCAGGCTACCCTCACCGCCGATCTGGACCCAAGGCCTGGCGGCCAATAATTGCTGAATTGGGGGCGGAAAAGGCAGGAATGCTTTATTTCTCATGCTCTTAAGAAAGTGACATGTCAGTGCCCGGTTCGAAATACCTTGTGACCGAAACCTTAATCTCTCTCCCAGCTACTGGTAGGTAGCAGGCGAAAATTCTGAAGATGAGACCTGAGGGCACTGTTTTCCTGTCGCCAGTTTGAATCTGCGACAGGGCGGGGAAATTTAGACTAATACCTTCTCCCAGTTAAGGGAGGACAGAGTTGGGTTTTGGGCTTCTTCTTATGAGAGAGAAAACCTAAAACGTTATCTCCATTCAGGAAGATGTAAGAAGTTTGCAGTGCTTCCTCAGTCATGCCCTATTCTTTTTTTTTTTTTTTTTTTTAAAGATATGGCAGTTTATTATTTATTTTTTATTTATTTATGGCTGTGTTGGGTCTTCGTTTCTGTGCGAGGGCTTTCTCTAGTTGTGGCAAGCGGGGGCCACTCTTCATCGCGGTGCGCGGGCCTCTCACTATCGCGGCCTCTCTTGTTGTGGAGCACAGGCTCCAGACGTGCAGGCTCAGTAGTTGTGGCTCACGGGCCCAGTTGCTCCGCGGCATGTGGGATCTTCCCAGACCAGGGCTCGAACCCGTGTCCCCTGCATTGGCAGGCAGATTCTCAACCACTGCGCCGCCAGGGAAGCCCCGGGAAGCCCCCATGCCCTATTCTTAATTTATAATTTAACTAAAGTCAGTTTGATCACTAGGAGTATAAGAAGGTTAACTCCAAATCTCAAGCTTTTAAACACTTTCCCCCAAAATAGTAAAGGCCCAGAACTGGTCCTGAACAGTTGGTCTACACAACGTTATTGTCCATTATTTGCCTCTGCTCTGGCTGAGGCCAGTCTCCACATTATCCCCCAGATACTCAGTGGCCAATCTTGTCTCACCCTCTTTGTTCAAACTATTTTCTCTCCGTGGATCCCCTTCCATTTCTGTTTCACCTTTCCCATTCCTACCCATATGCCAGGGCCCAGCATTAGTTCTAGCTGTACCATGAAGACCCACAGTAACTCCAGCCAAAGCAATATTTCCCCCAAACAATACAAGTGAAGAAGTGCTCTGAAGACGACGGTGCTCCTGCAGATATGTAGTAGTATTATTATCTTTGGGGGAAATTAACTATAAATTAAGTTTGGCACATTGTCATATCTCTGTTTAGTGTTTCCTAATTGTTTCATGTGCTGTTGATGTCAACAAACCACAGGCTATTAAGGCAAGAGTGACATCGCATTTCTTTTGTATCCTCAAAGTCCCTACCAGTGCTTAAATCAGATGGAGAAAGACAAGTATCGTATGATTTCACTCATACGTGGAATAGACAAACAAAAATGAACAAACCAAACCAAGCAAAAAGAAGACATAGATCCAGAGAACAGAGTAGTGATTATCAGAGGGGGAGGCGGGGAGGGTGCAAAATGGGTAAAGGGGATCAAATGTAGGGTGACAGATGGAAACTAAATTTTTGGTGGTGAGCACACAGTAGGGCATATAGAAGTGGAAATATAATGTTGTACACATGAAACATATAATGTTATAAACCAGTGTTACCTCAATAAAAAATAAATCTTTAGGAAAGAAAAAAGAAAACAGTGGGTTACAGGAGTGAACTGCCCTTCTGGAGGATTCTTCTTCATTTTCCTTTATAGCTGTTCCAAACCTTCAAAGATAATTGGGCGGGGCGGGGGGTAACTTTCACACTTTTTTTCTACTTTAAACACTTCAATATGGTTTGAATTTTAAAATATTAGGATAATGCCTCTACCTTTATAATGAAATAAAATGCAAGTCTGGGAAAAATCAATTGTCACGCTACCAAAATGCCATCGATGTGGCATCATCTGTTAACGCGCTGACAGAAAAGGGGGATCAGTGTATCCAGATTACACCCTTCCACCCTTTTTCCTGCATGCTTCTGTGATTTGAAAGTGCGTAGCGACTGTCGTCCATTAACCACACCACTCGGGCCCCCAGCAGGCAGCCCTCCAGTGCCGGCTTCTGCACTGGGGTCAGTACCTCCTAATTCCTGCAGATTCTAAGCAGGGCTCATTCTCTTTCCTTCCTTGCTCCCCAGAGACAAACGCTCTTCTGAAATTGCTTTCCATCATTTATGCCCATGTTTTTATGTTTACTGTATATGTGTAGCTCATAAGCTATATGTATATTACTATTTAGGTATTTTTTAAATTTTAAAGATACAAGTAGCATAGTACTGTGGGCTTCATTTTGCAACTTGCTTTTAGACTCAATATTGTTTCTGAGATACATTCATATCAATAAGGCCAGCTCAAGTTCATTCATTTTAAGTGTTCATTCTGAGTATATAATACCCATTCCCTTACTGATGGACATTTAGATTTTTTCAGATGTTTTGCTATTATGAACACCCTTCTACATGTCTCTTTATGCCAGAGTTTATCTAGGACCGTGGTTCTTTAAGGGGATGGTAATGCCCCTTTGGTCATTTTGGAATTCATGAGGGCACCCCTGGTTATTATTGTGATTTTGGAGACACTACCAGGGTTTACAAAGCGGGTCTGGGGACGCTAGAAGTCCTGCAATACACTGGACAGCCCCTCATAGTAAAGAATCGTCCTTCCTCCTGCACAACTTTTGAGTGTCTCACAGGATACTCATTTATAATATGAGCCTAGAACCTAACTCCATTTTTTGTATAAGCATAATGTATTTTTTGGCACAGTTTAATATAGTAAAATTTCCAGGAATGCAACTGTAATGTAAATCAAGGGGAAAGTATACTTATTTGTGGTTTGGAACTTTTTAACAAGAGTTGTTCATCACTCTAGAAAACCCTGTACCTGAAGGCAGCCCAGCTCGTGGTATTTGAGTTGCTGTATAACACACCTGCATCAGCCAGCATTTGTAGCTTTTGCGTTCATGGTGATTCTAAGTTTAGGTGCGAGCATCTGAGTGCGTTACTTCCTTATGTATTCTAGTGTAGTCAGCCTGAACATTTGTATATTTAAACATATGCTGTTTTATTATGAATTACTTTCCATTTAAAATTGGCTTCTGCGTATGATATAAAGTAGAGATCTGGTTTTATTCTTTTCTGATTGGATAATCACGTGTCCCAACACTATCTATGAAATCCTCTACCCAGTGACTATAAAGCCAACTCTGTCTTGTGCAAAGTTCTCATAAATGCATGGATCTGCTTCTGGGTTCTCTGTTTTATTCCACTGGCTCACGTGTCTTTATGCCACTATCACACTGTTTTAATTACCTTGGTTTTATAATGTGTCTTGCGGCAGTTGGTAACACGAAAGGCAAGTTTCCATCCTGTTCTCAAAATTGTTTTCGCTATTCTTGGGCTTTTGCTTTTCCATATGAATTTAGGATCAGTTTTCAAGTTCCACAAAAAATTACTTTGAGATTTTGGTTAGAATTGCATTGAACTGATAGATTAAGGAAAATTGAGATATTTCAATATTAAACCATCCCATCCATTCAGGAACATGAGTTATTTCTCTATTCAGGCCTTTTAAAAATATGTATCTTCAAATAAAGTTTTATAATTTTTGCTATAAAAATCTTCACATCTTTTGTTGGATTTATTCCTACTTATACATGTATACTTATTCATACACACATCTTTTTATTGCAAAAGTTTCAAATATATTCAGAAGTGCAGAAAATAGTATAGCAAACATTCATATATTCACCACCCAGCTTCAACAGTTAACTCATGACCAGCCTTGTTTCATATTAGCCCCCGTCTTCTCCTCTCCCCTGAATAATTACAAAGTTCCCAGACATCGTTTTATCTCTGGTGTGCGTGTGTGTGTACCTGTATATCAGAAATAATCTTGTAGCAGTATAACCACAACACCATCACATTTTTTTTTAATTTATTTATTTATTTATTTATTTTTGGCTGCCTTGGGTCTTCGTTGCTGTGCATGGGCTTTCTCCAGTTGCAGCGAGCAGAGGCTACTCTTCGTTGCGGTGCATGGACTTCTCATTGCGGTGGCCTCTCTTGTTGCGGAGCACGAGCTCTAGGTGCACTGGCTTCAGTAGTTGCAGCAGGCGGGCCTCAGCAGTTGCAGCACGCAGGCTCAATAGTTGTGGCTCACAAGCTCTAGAGCTCAAGCTCAGTAGTTATGGTGCATGGGCTTAGTTGCTCCATGGCACGTGGGATTTTCCCAGACCAGGGCTCGAACCCGTGTCCCCTGCATTGGCAGGCGGATTCCCAACCACTGCGCCACCAGGGAAGTCCCCACATTTTTAAAAAAACAATATTTTTCATTTAAAAAACAAACAGCAATTCCTTAATATCATCAAGTATCCAGATACTGTTCAGATTTCCCCAGTCATCTCATAAAAGGTTTTGTATAGTTGGTTTGTTTGAATCAGGACCCAAACAAGGCCCATATATTGCATTTGTCTGGTATGTCTCTTCAGACTTTCTTTGAAGTAAACTTTTTTGGAATAAAAAAAAAAAGGTATAACACACATACCAAAAAATATGCAAATCAGAAGTGTACAGCTAGATACAATTTAACAGAATTAACAAAGCCATGTAACCAACACCCAGATGAAGAAACAAAATTTCATAAGCACCCCAGAGCCCCCTTCAGGCCCCCTCCAGTCACTACTTTCTACAAGGTAACCACACTCCTGACTTCTAACCCCAAAATTAGTTTGACCTGTTTTTAAACATTATATATGTGGAATTATACAGTATGAACTCTTTTGCCTTTAGCTTTTTACACTCAATATTTGCAAAACTCACCCACATTGCTGGGTATAGTTGTAGTTTGTTCATTTTTGCTGCTTTCTACTATACCATTGTATGAATGAAGAGATTGTAAGTATAATACCACACTTTAACTATTCGACTGATGGATATTTAGGTTGTTTCAGTTTTTAACTATTTCAAATAGGGCTGCGGTGAACTTTTGTAAATGTCTTTTAGTGAACTTATGTGTATGTGTCTGTTGGGGACACACCCAGGAAGAGAAGAGCTGGGTCTAGGGTTCACGTATACTCAGCTTTATTAGATATTACCAAAGAGTCTCCAAAGCGGTAGTAACAACTTAGACTCTCACCAGCAGGATATGAGGGTTCCAGTTACTCCACATCTTTGTCAACACTTGGTGTTATCTGTCATTTTCATTTTAGCCATTCTGGTAGGTGTCTAGAGGTACTGCATTTTGGTTTTCATTTGCAATTTCCTGATGACTAATGAAGTTGGGCACCTTTTCACATATTTGTTGGCCACTTGTATATCCTCTTTGTCAAGTGTTTATTCTTAGCTGCTTGATCTATCAGTTTCTGAAAGAGATATATTAAAATCTTGCACGAAATTTGTGGGCTTTTCCGTTTATTGCGGTGATTCAGTTTTGGCTTTATATGTTTTGAGGCTTTGTTTTAGGTTCATGTGTTTTGAGTTGTATTCTTTTGTTAAATTATTCCTTTTGTGACGGTCGTTAATATTTTTCAAAGCTTTACACTCTGTTTTGCTTGATGCTGATATTGCTTTACCAGACTGTATTTTGTTTTGTTTTGCTTGTTTTTTTCTTTTTTTTGGTAATTGTGGTAAAAAACACATATATAGATTTTACTACCTTAACCATTTTTGAGTGTTCAGCAGTGTTAAGTATATTCACATCATTGTGTAACAGATCTCTAGAACTTTTTCATCTTGCACAACTGAAACTCTGTATCCATTGAACAATTCCCCTTTTCCCCTCTTTTTGTTTTGGTAGTATTTGCTTTGTATGTCTTTTTCACTCTGTATTTTCAGCCTCTCTCTCATTATGCTTTCTGCACAGCTATTATAAAGAGCTGTTCGAAAAGAAAATCTAATATAAGAATCTCTTTTAATAGTCAAGTGTAATCTGCTTACATTTACTATGATTACTGTTATATTTGGGCTTAGTTTTACAGACTTATTTTGTATTTTCCTTTGCTTCTTTCCATTCCTGCCTTCTGCTTTCTTCCTTTATTTTTCTCAGTCTACTAGTATGGAAGTTATTCATCCTATTTATGTTATCTTGTGTTTACCTATGTGTTTTTTTAACATGCATATTTAGCTTAACAAAGCGTATAGGTAAAATCATTAATTCTCACCTCTTCAGAGCAAAATAATAACTATGGAATGATTTAACTTTGAGCTGTCCTTTCTCACCTTCCACTTGTCGACAAATATTTTAGTTCTTCCTTGTTTTTAACTCATCAAGAAATTAGTCCTTATCATTAAAGAAGTCTTTACTGTCAGTATTTACTAATATTTTTCTCACCATTCCTCCTTACATCTCACACCTTCTTTCTTAGTTCATTTTCCTTCTTGGTGAAGTATATCTATGAGGGGTGAACTCCATTCCAGTCTTTGTATGTCTGAAAACCTCTATTTTACACTCACTCCAGTGGGAACCTTGCATGCTGACCTCCCTCCAGAGAGGTTTCCATTTGTCTCTGCTGGGATCCTATGGGCTTCTCACTGTTAGTGTGGCTTTCATGTTACTCTTACTACTTGGGATTCCCACACCTCAGTGGTAGTGTGATCCGAACCCCTCTCCCGCATGTGATGAAGGATTGGGATGCAGATTTCTCTTGGGTTGTTCTTTTTTCACCCATGGGCTCAGGTTCTTGGCCCGCTTTCTTCCAACCACGTCAGCATCAAATTTTTTAGTCCCTGTTTCAAAGACAGCTGAGCCCTTACAGAGCCCATTTTTATACCTTGTTCTCAGTTCTAGTTCTCTGTATCATGGGTCTGAGACCTCACCTGTCGAGGAGAGGACCACTCCTAAGGTTTGCACCTGGTTCCAGGACCCCTGCAGGTCTTTGGGCTCAGCTCCTGCTTACTATCCAGGCTTTGAGTTACATTTTTGTTTATAGCACTTAAGGATTTCCCTTTATTGCTTTCAAGCTGCGCTGTGTATTAAATTCTTTTCGTTCTATTTTATTAAGCCTTTCTATGTGTTTGCTGTTGTGTGGGGTAATTCCCGTGTCAGCTCTGTCCAGCATATTGACCAGAAGCCAGAGTCATCTTTCTCTAAGATTAGATACGATCCTATCACTCCTTCACTGGACTTTTGTGGGCTTGTTAGCACTGCTTCATGTATTCATCCAACAAATATCTATTACTTATAACCTCTGTAGAAAAGAACCGGCAAGACTGTAGTGAGCAAGATACAAAGTCTCTGCCCTCCTGGAGTTTACTATTCTAGCTGGAGAGACAGAAAGTAAACCTGTGAACAATAAATCAGAATGTGAACTACAGTTTGTGAAGTGCACTCTGAAGGAACTGGAGTGAATGTGGGTTCCTTTAGCTGGGACAGTCAGGGAAGACTTCTTTGAGGAGGCTGCGTTTAAAGCTGGGTCAGAAGGACGAGGAGCAGCCAGCCCTGCAAATGGTAGACGGCTTCTCTGGGGTCAGGGGTTCATTCCAGGCAGTGGAAATAGCAGGCACAAGGACCCAGAGGTGGGAAAACCCTTGGCATATTGAGTTACTGAGGGCACCCGACACCCCTGTGCTCTAATGAGGGGGGAATGGGCAAGGGGGCCACGCCCACCTGCTGCCAGGCCTCTCTGCCCACCTCTCCCTTACTCTGTCCTCTGGCCATAGTTCTCTCCCAAATGGGCCCATGCAAAGTCACCTCCTTTGTAAAGCCCTTCTCAAGTCTCAATTCCCATTGCACTTTGTTTTTCCTGCTGATCACAATGGAGAGTTGTCTGCATAGCAGTGTTCTCCAATAGGTCTTAAGCTTCTGTCAGAAGAAATGTCTTATTTACCTTGTGATCCCCAGCTTGTAGCAATGCTCTACAAGATAGGTGCAAAATAAATGTTGACTGGGACTTCCCTGGCAGTCCAGTGGTTAACACCCCGCGCTTCCAATGCAGGGGGCGTGGGTTCGATCCCTGGTTGGGGAACTGAGATCCCACATGCCTCTCCATGTGGTAAAATAAATAAATAAATAAATAAATAAATAAATAAATAAATAAATAAATGTTGAGTGAATTTATGTAGGGTTTTGTTGGTTAGCAGTTCATGCTTAGGACTTACTTTCCAATATCTTTATAACAGAAATTCTCATAGGTAATCATTTTTGTGGT
Source organism: Balaenoptera borealis (assembly GCF_965194805.1). Taxonomy (NCBI): domain Eukaryota; kingdom Metazoa; phylum Chordata; class Mammalia; order Artiodactyla; family Balaenopteridae; genus Balaenoptera; species Balaenoptera borealis. The sequence goes on along the minus strand of NC_138868.1, from coordinate 103,638,932 downwards.
ATTTAAGCCATTAGGGTAAAGAAAACCATCAGCCTGAGGAGGAAATTGTGTACTTAAGGCTTGCCTCTGATACTGAAAGGGAAAATCAGGGGAGGTACTATATGGTGTTACCCTGGAGTGGGTTGAACGGTGGCCCCAAGAAAGATATGTCCACATCTTAACCCCTGGAACCTGTGAATGTGACAGGTTTATTTGGAAAATGGGTCTTTGCAGATGCAATTAAGTTAAGGATCTTGAGATGAGATCATGATGGATCATTTGGGTGGAACTAAATCCAATGACAAATGTCCCCAGAAGAGATGGGACAGGAAGAAGACAGAGACACAGGGGAGGCCATGTGAAGACAGAGGCAAAGATTGCAATGATGCAGCCACAAGCCAAGGAACACCTGGGGCCACCAGGAGCTGGAAGAGGCAGGAAGAATTCTCTCTTAGAGCCTTTGGAAAAAAGTGTGACCTGGCTGACACGTTAATTTCAGAATTCTGGCCCCCAGGACTGTGAACGTATAGCTGTCTGTTGCTGTGAGCCACCGGGCTTGTTAATACTATCCCGTCACCTTATACCGCAGTTACGTCTTCTGCGACGTGGACATAATACCTACCTCAGAAGCTTATTGCCGTGATTGAATGCGCTATATTTGTAAGGTACTTAGCACAAGTGAACGTTCAGAAGCAGGGATGGCTCTTCTTCTTCTCCAGGGATTAGGAGTTTCTGTCTTGTGATTGCCTGCGGAGTCACAGCTCCCACCACAGACTTAACCCGAGAGCTTCGACTTCTCGTGGGCCCTGGAGCTCTCGGGTCCTGGTACCTTTTACAGCCCTCGGTTAGGGTTTTGTATCAAGGGAGAATCCAGCTCGTAGGTTGTGGGAAGATAAACTCAGATTCCGAATTTGAAGTGACCCACGTGGAGCAGAAAGCAGCTTCTCAGTCCTCACCAAAAAAGAAAGGTTTAGGTTCTAAATTTTTAATTCCTATTAAGGGACTCGACATTCCCAAAGACCTGTACTGACGAATCCTCCTACCACAGCAATCATCAAAAATTCCCCAGAATGAATTGGGACTTTCTGTGTTTGTCTGACCGCCCACCAGGAAACCCAGGAGCGCACGGAAGGCTGGCGGTACCCACAGCACCGGGGGCGGACGGCTCCTCGGGCCGGGGGTCCAGGCCTGCAGCTCTCCGCTGCCTCCCCTGCATGGCTGGCACCGTGCTGGGCGTGGGGGCCGGCGTGTTCGTCCTCGCCCTGCTCTGGGTGTCAGTGCTGCTGCTGTGTCTGCTGCTGTCCAGAGCCTCAGGTATAGCTAGGTAAGGCCTTCTCTCCAGCCAGCAGTCCCAGGTAAAAGCGATCGGAAGTGCCATCGCTGACGCTCGTGAAACGTTTAGAATTCAGAAGCTCATTGTTGTAACTACTGGCAGTTTGAATGAGTTGCATTTTCACTTCATCATAAGCACTAACTGTGTTATTTATGCTCGGAAGCAGAGGTGGGAGGAGAAGGGGAGTGGTGTTTGTCAGCTCTCAGTGTTGAGGAGATGGGGGGACACAGGGGATGAAAAGGGAATCCGCTTTCGGTGCCTGTTGAGTTTCTTGGGGTTGTATGTGTGCGTGTTTCTTAATTGTTGAGATTTACGGCAGGCACTGGGTCCAGCCCCTGAGGCTCCAGACCCGGGTTCTGGGACGCTGAAGAGTCGTAGGTGACTTGGGCTGGCGTTGACTTAAGAAAGAATCAGGCCATAAACTGACTCTAAGGTCACCGTAGAGTCACACTCCCTGGCCAGACAGTGTAGGTACAAATCAGCAAGTTACATCATTTACTCAAGTTTCCTGGTTTAAAACACAGCACTGGGGGGGGCGGGGCTGCTTCGCTTTTTCCCGATCATGACCGCACAGAGGCAAAGGTAAAAACTACCAATTCCCATTCTTAGGAATTTGGAGTTCCCAGGAATAAACAGAAATGCGTCCCGCTGGTACCTGTCTGGGAAGGAGGGTTTTGGGATGAAGGGGAAAACATTTCTAAATTCCCTGGGCGGTGTGGGCAGCACACTGGGCCCTGTTAATGGACTGAAACAGGATATCCACCCAGGGAAGAGCCAGTCCCGGCCTAGCTGATTAGAAGGGAGACCGAACAGTGCTTTTAACCCTCTGTCTATCACTGCCAGGTTCTCCGTCATTTTCGTGTTCCTCGGTGCTCTGATCATCACGGCAGTTCTGTTGCTGTTCCCCCGAGCCAGTGAATTCCCCGCCCCTGAGGCCGAGACGAAGGTAAAACCATGGGTTTTGTTTTGCATCCTGGGTTGTGTCTCTTCTTTCTCTTGCTCTGGACCTCCATCCTGCCGCACATGGTCCCTGATGCCAGGAGGGCCGAAGTGTGTTAGAAAAATTGTAAAGTTGAAACCAGGATGGGGGGAGCTCAGAGGGAGTTTTAACCCCCTCCCCCCTCCCCCAGGAAGAGACAGTCCTTCCGATGCCCCCTTGCGACACCCCCGGGCAGCTGTTTGCCTAATCTGTTCTCGTCTCCAGTTTGCATCAAATGGAACGAGCAGTGAGCCCAGAAGCCACCTCGTGGTGTGAGGGCCGGAGTCAGGCAGACAGGCGGGAAGAGCCTGCCCTGAGTAAGAGGCTCCCACTCCTGGTGGCCTCGGCTCGGAAACGCGCACCCCGGGCAGCACCGAGGCAGTGCTCTCGGGTGCTGGACGACATGCATTGTCACCTCCGTGTGTTTGCATTTTTCCACTTGTGGCAAGGAGGGAGTACCTTCCATAGAGAAGAGCAGTGAGGAAGCAGTGAGGAAGGCTTTCTCTGGAAAGTGGGAGTCGTAGAGATTGGTGCATTTAACACTAACAGCCTTTGGGGAAGCCCCTTTGGTCGTCGTTTCTAGAACCACATCTCCCAGCACCTACCTGTCTACGTGGATTTTTATCATCTCTCCTAGACCCCACCCATTCTGGTTCATTCCTGACTGGGGCTCTGGCTTTACCATACAGAGCTGGTCTCAGATCCCTCCAATCTTTTTTTTTTTTTTAATTTATTTTATTTATTTTATTTATTTATTTTTGGCTGTGTTGGATCTTCGTTTCTGTGCGAGGGCTTTCTCTAGTTGCGGCAAGTGGGGGCCACTCTTCATCGCGGTGCGCGGGCCTCTCACTATCGTGGCCTCTCTTGTTGCGGAGCACAGGCTCCAGACGCGCAGGCTCAGTAATTGTGGCTCACGGGCCTAGTTGCTCTGCGGCATGTGGGATCTTCCCAGACCAGGACTCGAACCCGTGTCCCCTGCATTGGCAGGCAGATTCTCAACCACTGCGCCACCAGGGAAGCCCCGATCCCTACGATATTGATCACAGTATTGACTTCCTGTGTCCCATTACTTTTTCGAGCAGCTTCTTTCCTCTGTTTTAATTTTTAAGCTGTCATGGTGATAACAGCTAATGTTTTTTTTGTTTTTTTTGTTTTAATTTTTAATTAATTAATTAATTTATTTATGGCTGTGTTGGGTCCTCGTTTCTGTGCGAGGGCTTTCTCTAGTTGTGGCAAGCGGGGGCCACTCTTCATCGCGGTGCGTGGGCCTCTCACTATTGCGGCCTCTCTTGTTGCGGAGCACAGGCTCCAGATGCACAGGCTCAGTAATTGTGGCTCACGGGCCTAGTTGCTCCGCGGTATGTGGGATCTTCCCAGACCAGGGCCCGAACCCGTGTCCCCTGCATTGGCAGGCAGATTCTCAACCACTGCGCCACCAGGGAAGCCCGCAGCTAATGTTTTTTAAGGCATCACTGTGTGCCAGGTCCTGTGCTAAGCCTATTATTGACAAGCTCTCATGTAAACCTCAGGACAACCCTAAGTGGTATGACACAGGTGCTGTCAGTGTCCCCAGTTCATAGGTAAGGACGCCGAGGCTGGAAGGGGTTAGGGTAACTTGCCCAAGGTCATACATGTATAGGAAGAGGCAGAGCAAGGATTCAAGCTGAGGTCTGTCTTCAAAACCTTCATTGTTGGGGACTCCACAGAATATCGAGGACCTTCACAGCAAGTGCAGAGGCGACTATTTTGACACTAGACACTAGACTACACAAAATGACATAACTCCTGAACTAAAATCGGCACACATTTCCAGTTCTATCTAGGACTGACCATGGCAAAAGGGAGGAAATTTGTTCTGAAAATTCCAAGGGAAATAATACTTACCACACAAAACTGAGGAATTATTTTCATACATGCCAGGTTTTTTTTTGGTCAACATTTGAAAACCACTCTGACTGTGTCAGGACTGTGTGTGTGAGCTGGGGCGCAGGCTCCCACCCTGGTTTTCCTGTCTACAATGGGGAGAGCGATGAAGGCTGCGTATTTCTGGATTGCTGCAGATGTGGACATTGGAAGAAGGGCACAGAGCAAACACTGTTTTGAAATCAATCCCTCTTTCCTCTGTCATATGAGATTCAGACCCAGGAGAGCAGAATGAGCTTTGAGCAAAATATGTTCGTCAGCATGGCCAGCAGGATCTCATTTTCAGGTTTTGAGCACCAGCCCCTGCAGCAGCTTGGCTCAATACTGTATCAATAATACATGGCCTGGGCCTTCCTCACCCAAAGCCTGCTAATTGGCTAATTAAAAAGTGAACCGCGTTGAACCAGCAAACACACAACTCGCAAGAGACTTGTTCAGTCCTGGAGCCAAGGTCAAAGTTATGTTAAAGCGCTTTCATCAAGCTGACCTTTGTTGTAAGTTGGCTGTTAGGGTAATCTCTGGAGCAGCCCTTTCCTTCTTGGTGTCTTTGGAACTCAGTGATCACAGCAGAGCTCGGACTTGAAAGGTGCTTTGTGTATTGCCACTGTATTAGTTACCTACTGCTGCTGTAACAAATTACCACAAAATTAGGGGCTTACAACACAAATTTACTGTCTTATATAGTTCCGTAGGTTAGAAGCCCCAAATCAGCCTCACTGGGCTAAAATCAAGGGGTTGGCAGGGCTGTCTTCCTTTCTGGAGGTTCTGCGGAAGGATGTTTCCGTGCCCTTTCCTGCTTCTGGAGGCCACCCTCGGCTTGCAGTCCCCTCGCTCCATCTTCAGAGCCAGCAAAGTAACGTCTCTCTGACTCTGCCTCCACCCTCACATCTTTCTCTCTGACCCTCTCTCCTGCACCCCTCTACCACTTCTAAAGACCCTTGGGATTACATAGGGCCACCTGTATTGGACAGTTCAGGCCAATCTCCCTATTTTAAGGTCAGCTGATTAGCAACCTTAATTCCATCTACAACCTTAATTCTCCTTTGTCATGTAATTTAACATATTCAGACTTTCTGGAGATGAGGATGTGTACATGTTAGGGCTGTTATTCTGTCAGCCACAGTCACCCTTCAGGTATTTTGGGTTCTCTTCAGGTACTGGGTTCTGAAAGCTTCCGGAAGTTGTGGAGTCCCCAGTCACTTGGTTTGTGCTGCTGCTCTCTTAAGTCTGTAGATTAAACTGCTTTTTCCTGCCCAGACTTCAGCAGCACCATTTGGATCTGCGGAAAACAGAGCTCTGGCTGTGAACAGTAGACAAGCAGGGCCAATACCAATCATAGGTTTCTGTCAGCAAAGACCAACAGCTTCGGGGCCTCAAGTACGACTGGTTGCCAAGCAGCCAACTGTATGAATTGGGGCAAGTTATCTCTCCTCTTCGTGTTTCAGTATCTCAGGAAAATGGCTATTTCCTCCAGCCCTTGGAATGCTGGGTTACGAATGTTAGGGTTCAGAACTCTTCTGATGAAAGTTTTAGAGTCACCTTTTCATTTTGAAAGTGACATCTCCTGAGTTGGCAATGGGTTGATGATGGGAGGGCTTGGGTCCTGGGTGTGTGGGGTTTATTATACTATCGTATCTTTATGTATGTTTAAAATTTTCCATGAGGAAAGGTTGACAGCCACCAAATGAGCCTTCCAGAGCCCAAGCAAGCAAGCTTCTCATTAGCTCTTTCAGAGAACTGATTTCAGAACAGAAAAGGACTCGTCCAGGGTCTTCAGAGTGTTTGTGAACCTCCTACATGGAGCCATTTGTTCCCTGGACTTCATTAAGCCTCTCTTTATCTTGTGTTTCTGGCTCAGCATGTTGAGAAAAAGGTTCTTTCTTATCCATTTGCAGGGTAGACTCAGGGCAGGATGTTACTGGAAGTTACAAATATGGACAGACTCTGGGCCCATTCATCAGAGATTACAGATGAGCACAGCCAGGGTGCGGAAGTGACAGTAATTTCGCTTTTGATGTTTCCTTCTCCAGATTGTAGATGCCTTTTTCATTGGCCGCTATGTCCTGCTGGCTTTCCTCACTCTCGTCTTCCTTGGGAGCCTTTTCTTGGTTCTAATCCATCACATCCTGGAGCCAATCTGTGCCAAACCACTGCGGTCCTACTGAGCCATCTTCAGGAAAACCAAGACCCTGTTCTTTCCCTCGCTTTGATGTCACTGATGAGCAGAAAGGTATTGTTTGGAGTCTTGTTCTGACAGCCTTCCTGCCTTAAGATCGGAGGATCATCTCTTCATCACTAAGACAAATCCCTTGAGTCCTGGCTTCCAGAAACAGGGTTGCAAAATTGCCCCTGGGGAGAGATTCTCACCAGCTTAAGAGGGATATTGCTGTCTTCTTAGCACCTGTACCTCAGACTTTCCATCTCTTTTGAAAAGGAAATAGCAACAGGGATCTGCTTAGAGTAGGTTTTCAATGAAGACTTCAGTAAATGAATTTTGGGAAAAGAGGCACTTTGGCTTCTGCTGTCCAATAGACGGAAGAACTTGGTCCTTTTTGATACTATGAAAAATTGTTAGTTACAAGGTCAAGATCATTTGGGAAAGAAAGACAATCAAAGTTCAAAAGGTTATTTCAGTGTGATGACCTGGAGACATATCCAGGTGCCGGTTCCGGAGCGCTCCGCATATCCTGACACCGGGCTCCACAAAGGCCATGGTGTCACTTCCCGCTGCTCCAAGAAAGCAAGCAACAGCAGCCAAAGGACTGGGTTTCACCGCGAACTCCTGGCCACAGCCTTCTAAATCCAGCATTTCTATATTTCAGGTTTCCTCGGGGATTAGAGGCAGGGTATGGAAACGTCAGTTGTGTGTCCTGCCGCTCTGTCTCTCTGGATTCTTTTTCTTCCAGGATTCGGCGGCCTTTGTTCCCTTACTTGGTTACCATAAGAGTCCATTTGGGGTTACTGTCATCTCTTTCATCTTCGTAGTTCTTTCTCCAAAGCTGGTGAGAAATGTATATGCCCAGGCTTAGGTATAACTTTATACCTAAGTGAAGTGAAATTTGTTATTAACTAGAGGGGCTCTAGGCTGGTTCCATTTTGGAAGTCTCATCCTGGCTCCCTAGAGCTATTTGAAGAAGGACTTTCTGGCTTAAAATTAAGAACCAGAAAACAAGTTGGAAAAAGAACTTTGATTGAGTACATGCTATATGCCAGTAGTACGCTAATCTTTTTTTTTTTTTTTACACAGATGTAAATGACAGGCTTGTGTGTTAAGGGCAAAAATATGCTTCGTACAAAGGGTATTTTAGCTCAGCCTGCCTTCTGTAGATCCTGTAACTACCAGCAGTGGTGACATAAATGATGGGTCACTTTCTACCTTCATATGCCAAGCAGTCATGTCCAACCCTGAAAACAACCCTCACAGGGTTGGGATAAGAAGTAGAAGTCTGGGAGGGCACAAAATGAATTTCACTGAGTTCTACATGGGGGACCCCGATAATCAATGGCTAATATGGCACCCCCTGTGCTCACGGCCTTCCTGGGGACAGGGCTTAGAGGGCATCCCTTAAATACAAACAAATCATCTCAGGGTCCCATTCATCCTTCTTTGATCAATGGCCTTAGCGCAGGTGGTGCCACCCAGAGGGGATCCCGCGGCAAAGAGACTGTGGTGATCCCACTGTCTGGAAGCGGGGGAGGGAGAGTGAATCAGGGCTTCCATATAAGAAGACAGGTTATTTCACAGCCTCTTAAAATTGCATCCTGACGAAAACCACATCAGCAGGACGCCACAACGTTCACAGCGGAGACGTTTGCCTGATCCACTAGGTGGCGCTGTCTCAAGCCGGCAGAACACACTAGGTAATTTTTTTGACAAGTTCCTTTTATTTCTCACTGGTAAAACAGAAGTAGAGCTAACATTCTTTCCTGATGCATGGTATCGGATATTTAATCTAAGAATTCATCAGAGTTATTGTACGCTGTTCAGTTGCTAGGGAATGCACTGCCATTCATGCATGCTGCACACAGCAGGTGTGGGCACTCACTCAGCATTGACTGTGCTCCCACTGGGTGTGAAGCACGGTCCTGGTGGAGTAAATCCATCCAAGAATGAGGCTCTGAGGCATGCAGGCTGTCTTCCTCACTCCTTCCTGGGATGAAGGCATCCAAATCATTTTTAAATGTTTTTATTCTAACATAAAGTAATCCGTTTCTTGATCTGTTCTCTGAGACATAAACTTTTCTGTCAGCTCTATCCTGTTGCTGCTGCAGTTGAAGGGTTTTGTTTTGCTTTGATTTTTATTCATGTGTAAAGAAACCTGCTGCAATTATTTCACAGATGAGAGACAGGCAGAGAGATGCAGGGGTTTAAAAAGTTGCCCAGCTTGTTAGTAGTGAGGTTCACACTTTGCATCGGGATCCTGACATTTCATTTCTCAGATAGTTTAAGGATCCGTTTTGGCTTTCAAACAACTCCTTATTTTTACATTGGCTAACACTACTTCTTAGCTATTTGTATGCGCCATTCCCCTGACCCATATCCAAAAAAGGTAAACGTTTCATTAAAGAATTCCTAATTAACATTTATAGTACAAATAAAAAACATTTTATCATGACTTCTTGGCATAAAGCTTCAAGTATTTGGCTCTTATTACATAGGAGCAAGTTTCCAGACATGGGAATGGGAACCGCATGGAAGTGAATCTGGAGAAGTGCTGATTCTCCTCACAGGAGCATAAAAACTCAGGATTGGAAGGGATGCTGTAGTCCATAGAGTTCAATCTTTCATCTCTATTTCCAACGCAATACTTCGGAATATTCTGTTCTTCACTTGCTGAAATCACAATTTTTATTGTATTCAGCAAACACGTACGAGGCACTTTTCTAAGTGCCTTCTTAAGTGTTAACTTATGTAATCCTTACAGCAACCCTGTGAAATAAGTGCTCTTAATACCCCCATTTCACAGACGGGGAACAGGCACAGAGGGGTGAAGTGGTTTGCTTGACATCACTCAGCTAGGGGTTAAACAGGACTCAGGACCTGAACTCAGGCAGTCTCAGTTCTTCTCTTCCTTACATCGTGTTGCTCCATAAGATGCAAACAAAGGAAAAGGAGGGACCAAGGAATACCAAGGAGAAGCAGTTGAGTCTCGAGGAAAATCCAGCATCTTAGGAATTGGCCAGGAATCCAGGGCAATACAGTTAGAAGCCACGTGGACCTCAGGGACAGCCTCACTGATCACCTCTGGTTTGGGGTGGGGGGGGGGTCTCTGTGCTGTGAGACTTTGCTTAGAGATACCGAGGGAGCGGCTTGTGGACTGAGTATCAAGGATATACGCCGCAAGCTCTCTCTTCAGCACTGTCTGCCCAGAAAGTTTGGTACTTGGCTTGGTTTTCAGAGGCGCCAGTGGAAGAATCAGAGCCACAAGCCAAGATTATGTGTTTGTTTCTCGATCTCTGTCTCTAGCAGACCACACTGGTTGCTGTTTACTCAAGGAAAAAAAAAATATTCCCCAGTCCCCCCACTCCCAGGCCACTCGACACACACCCTCCTGCCTCAGTTTCCTGGGACCTAAGAAATGACAGCAAGGATCAAAGCTGGGGCCCAGCACCACAGACGGAATGAGAAAGTTCATTTTTCTGGTTTTCCTCACACACGTTGGATACTGTAAAGGGTGTACATTTAGCCCAGGTCCTGCCTTCAGGGAACTTCGGGTAGTTACACATGTGGCATTTATATGGTATCCAAATGCACCATGGCCATCCTCTCCACTTTTTTTTTTAAATCTTTGCGGATTTCTTTGGTCTTGCTGTCTTCATATTGATGTTGGCCCCATTTTACACTGGGAACATGTAATAGTTTCCTATTGCTGCTATAACAAATTACCACAAACTTAGCAGTTTAGAAGAATACCAATTTATTATAGTTCTGGAGGTCAGAAATCTAAAATGGGTTTCACGAGGCTAAAATCAAGGTTTTGGAGGCTCTAGGGGAGAATCCTGTTTCCTTGCCTTTTCCAGCCTCTGGAGGCTGCCCATATTCCTTGGCCCTGCATCCATCTTCAAAGCCAGCACCTTCTGACAGTCCAGTGGTTAGGACTCGCCGCTTTCACTGAACCTGAGGACACAGGTTCGGTCCCTGGTCGGGGAACTAAGATCCCGGAACGTCACTTGGTGGCAGCCAAAAATTTTAAATTTAAAAACTAAAAAAAAATTTTTTTAAGCCAGCATCTTCTAATCTGACACCTGACACTCTTGCCTCCCCCTCTGATTTGTAAGGAGCCATTGTGATTACATTGGGCTCACCCCTGACAATCCAAAATAGTCTCCCCATCTCGTGGTCCTTAACCACGTCTGCCAAGTCTCATTTGCCATGTAAGATAGCATTCACCGGTCCTGGGAGTTAGGCTGTGGACCCCTCTGGAGGAGGGGGCATTATTCTGCCTACCCCAGCATATCCGGCCCCTCTTCCGCCTCTAAGGACTGCCTCCTACCTTCCCTCTTCCATCCTCTCCGTACCCCACGCCTTCACGCATGAGGCCTGCCCCATTAGCTCCAGTGCCACTCTCCAGTTCTCAGGGTGCCCACCCGACACCCATGATGTGTTGATAACTTCCCCCGACTTCACTCATAGTGGCCGCCTCCGAGTGCTAAGATCCCCCAAGAGCCGCTTTCCTTTTCTTGGCTTCTCCCCACCCCCTCACTAGCCCAGCCTCCCAATGGATCTCTAAAGGAGACATGCAAAGAGTTATTGCTTTTTAATTACAAGTGCTATTGTAACATCTATAAGGAAGAACACTTAAAGCTTAATTGAGACCAAATGTGAAGTTAAATTAAATGAATAACTAATTAACGTAATGCTCATGCATTAGCCTCGAGTGAGTGCCGAGGCCCAGAGAGGGGGCAGGTCCTGGGCCTCCAGGGACAGTCAGTGCCCAGAGCTGCGGGGATGGGGTGCGGGGCAGGGATCCTGGGCCTGGGACCCAGGTGTGCAAGGACAGATCTCAGGGCCCGGGGCCCCGGACTCCTACCTACACCCCAGCCTTCATTTCTGGGGCCCTTCCCGAGCTCCCACACGCCCTGTGCATCTCCCTAGCGCCACACTGAGCCGCCGGCACCAGAGAATGTCTGTTCATTTTCCAGTCCCTGGGCCTAACACATTTAGGGGCTTGGTGCGCGTCCATTTTCACTTCCTTCCCGTTCATTCTTCCTTCTGGATGGTCACATCTGTTCCTCCATTGCCACTGGGATTGCCCTCCTGCCAGCCCTGTCCCTTCAGGGCTGGACGAGTGGATGGCGATGTCTTTCAACTTGAGTCACCCACCCTGGTGTTTTTTCTCGCATTGTTTAAACGTTTCCCTGTTCCTGTCTTATCCCCTAACTAAACAAGCCCCTGAGGGCAGGGCTTGCGCTGACACTGACTTGTCTCCCTGATTCATAGCGATCCTCTGAGGGAGGTAACGTTATTACTGTTTTCTAATGAGGAAAAGGCTCGAAGCCATCAGTGGTGAGGCTGGGGAAGAGACCTCCAGAGTGAGCGCCCAGGGAGGGACAACACCCTGCCAACACTGCCCCAGAAGCGGGTGGGCGAGTGAGCCTGTCTCCCTGCAGGGAGCAGAAAAGGAGCCCCGGCACGGGCTCTACTGTGGGATGATGGCGCCATCTAGTGGCTTCCCTGAGTGCTGCTGGCAGGTAAACCTGATCTTTTTGTTTGTTTGTTTCGTTTTGTTTATTTATTTTTGGCTGTGTTGGGTCTTTGTTGCTGCGCGCAGGCTTTCTCTAGTTGTGGTGAGCGGGGCTACTCTTAATTGCAGTGCGTGGGCTCTCTTGTTGCGGAGCACGGGCTCTAGGCACGCGGGCTTCAGTAGTTGTGGCACACGGGCTCAGTCGTTGTGGCTCGCGGGCTCTAGAGCGCAGGCTCAGTAGTTGTGGCGCACGGGCTTAGTTGCTCCATGGCATGTGGGATCTTCCCAGACCAGGGCTCGAACCTGTATCCCCTGCATTGGCAAGCGGATTCTTAACCACTTCGCCACCAGGGAAGCCCCAGGTAAACCTGATCTGGAGAGACGCATTCTTGAACCTGAGCTGCAGCTCCGCCCTGGGGGCCTGAGGACTTAGACATCCCAAGTGGCTCCTGCTTTTAAAGCCAGAGTGGGTCTCGGGCACTTTGAGACTTGCTATTTGTCACCATTGGCGTGTGTACAACCTGTCTCAGCGGGGAGGGAGTTGTATCCGGCCCGTGAACTGCCCACAGGCTCGCCCGCGGGTCCTCAGTGTCCTCACGACTGCCTCCTCTGGGCACGCCAGTGGTCAGCACCCCAGCACACCACCCTGTGGCCCTGGGACGCTGCCCCAGCGGCCCACGTGAGCCCTGACAGGACGAGCACAGGCACAGCTGGTGACATCTGTATCGGGGCTAATGGGCAGCTTCAGAGGGCAGACAGAAATGCCAAGCGCTGGCCTGGCAGATCCAAGGGTTTGGGGCGGCCAGAACACCCGGGAGAGGAGGCCAGCTGCAGGGGGCCCGCGAGCTGCACACGGAACAGCTGCCTGAACGAAGCCGGCAGTACCCGCCCTCCTTGCTAGTCACGTCACCCCGGTGCCTGTGCTTTGGGTGTCAGTCCTTTTTCTGTGTCCACTACCTACTCCGTTCCCAGAGCAGAGCTGGCAGACAGTGAGCACTCGGCAACCACTGGCATTTCATTAGCAAAATATTTAATAACGTAACTGGTACTTCTTTGGTCATGCCCTCCGCCCCACCCTTCCCCTACAGCACCGCCCTGACAAGTCATCTTCCCTGGGGACACAGAGGGCTGGGATGAGAGCAGGCAAGGGGCCCCCACAGTCGGGAGTGACGCCTCCCCTGTCTCTCCCTAGGCCTGCCCTGGAGGATACGGCAATAATGCTTTAATCAAAATGGGTCAGGAGTTAGAAACAGGATCAAATGGAGGGTAGATGGAGGAGTGCCAACGTGGGGAAACACACGGAGAAAACTGGCTTGTGGACAAAGGGACAAAGAGAGGCCGGGTGGTTCTGAAATAGCGCTTCTAGGCTCAGGCTGATTACAGAGGCTCACGTTTAACGTGAGAAGGGGAGACGCGCTTTTTCCAGGCCGTGGCCCTGCTGAACCTCTGCCTTCTGTCTTGGAATCTGAACAAGCAAGAGTCTGAGCATATCCCTTCTTGTACCAAAATGCGGACGCCGCTTAGCCCTGATCCCTTCCGCTGGCGGCCTCCAGAGCTCAGGCCTTCATCGCTGGCAGGGTAACTGACGCCTTCGGGGCCCTCACAGCTCCTCCTCTCCTTCTGCTCCCCTGCCCAGGACTGTATACTGTGTGGTAAATCACTTCTCTGTCATCAAGGGCTTTGCAGTTAATAGATACTGTTTAATAATCTTTAGGACCAGGCAGCCTCTATGCTCTGTTAGTCCCCAAACAATGATGAAAACCTCCCCTGACGTATTCCCGGCAGCCACGAGACTAGTTACCCATTCATAAATCTTAAGAATGCATGTCCTGTTTCCAAGTACCCGCCCCCCTGCCCCAGGTTAACTATAAAATTGTCCTGATGGCCCCTTGGTGGTGTGGAGCACTCCCAGACCGCCGTCCACCTGACCCCAATCCCGATTCCACCCTGTAAGTGACCCTATACTAAACTGGTCCATTGATCACACGGAGCTGCCTCCTCAATTTTTGGTCTCAAGGTGCCTTAGTTCAGTGGGCACTTTGCATCCCCTCCGTCCTCCCACAAGGCCCTTGAGTCTTCCGTGGCCTCAAGCTTGGTGGTCCCCTGCTGGTAGAGAGTCTCCTAGCCCGTGGAAGCCTCGTGGGCTGGGCTGGCTGGTGTTGGGTCCAGAGGCTTTGCCTCAGCCATCTGTGGGGGGGAACTGTGGGACCCGGCGAGGGCCCTCCAAGTTTCTGCTGCGATCGGGTCCTCACATTTCTCTATACCTGCGTGAGGAGCAGAGAGGCAATGGAAGAGAAAGTGAGACAGGGGTTAGCAAGCTCCTGCCCCAACGGTGGGGACGGGGAAGGCGGGTCCCGAGGGTCCCTTAATAATTGCCTTTCATCCCGTTCACTATGATTAGGGCTCCCTGTCACCTCTTCAGCAAGCAGGGAACACCAAGCCAGAATAATGTGAAAAACGTTACAATGTCTGTACCGCGTTTGACCACTCTGCAAAGCAGTACCACATACCCAGCTTGTCGCAGCCTGAGATCAGCCCTACCAGGTATTTAGAAACGAGCATCCCCATTTGACACACAAGGACGCGGACATTCAGAGAAGATGCCCAAAGCTCTATAGAAGCAGGTGAGCAGAGAAGCCAGGATGGTCCAGCATTTCTGGTTTCAAGCCCCGAGCTCCCTCTGCCCAAGCAAGTGACTCTGCTTCTCCCACACAGGCCTTCCTGAGAGAAGGACCCGCTGAGGATGCAGAGAGAAGCCAACCCCGCACACCTGGGGTCAAACTCAGGCTCTGCTGGGACTAGCTAAAGGCCTGAGGTATGTTCCATGAGTTCCGAGCCTCTGTTCTCTCACCTCTAAGTGAGAACATCTACCTCTCAAGGCTGCTGAGAGGGAAGCCAGTACAGCTACAGACAGACTCAGCTCACGCCCAGAGCAGACGCTTACTGCGCACTCACTCTTCCCTTTCTGCATCACTTCCTCTCCTCCCAGCGTCCCCCCCCAGGCCTGGCCTGCGGACGGCAGGTGGAGGGAGCACTGGGCACGTGAGGTGCCCGCCCTGCTCCCCCTCCAGGGCAGGGCACGGATCCGCTAATGCCTCCTGCCCTGCATTCGTCTCCCCCTGAACCCGGACGACGCCGTCCTCAAAGGGAAGTTCTCCCCCAGACACGGTGCTGGTTACCATGACCCCAGTGGGCTCTTCCTCACATCTACCATCCAGACCAGGTCCATCGCTCCGGCAGCTTCTCATTAGCAAGAGCTTCCTAAGGAGAGCCAGAAAGGCCACGAGAGAACATTGCCAAGCCCAGCACCAGCCGCGCAGCCCAGCCTCTAGCGCCCTGCCTCAGCCGCGAGCCTATCTGCGCGGCCTCCACACCCGCCACCTCTGGGCAACAGGCAGACAGCACAGCAGGCCAGCTTTGGGTTTTGCTCCAGAGGCTTTGCTTGGTAGCCGCTTCTGTCTGCACACCCCAGGCAGAGGGGCCAGATGCCCTTGGCTTCTGAACTTCGGAGGCACAGATGGCTCAGCGTCCAAGTTCAGAGGGAAAACGATTTCCCTGGATGCTGCCCGCTCTGTCCCGGGGTCTGCGTCCAAAGCCCTATCGCTCTCCCTAAGGACGAGAGGCTGCCGACCTTCACAGCAGCTCCGGCCCCTTAGGAAACACTTCCCCAGCACCACACTCCGCCCAGACTCAGAGTCTTTGGAACTGGCCCCCAAGGAAAAAGCGAAAGTCAGAAAAATCACACTGAAGGAGAGAGGCTTTGCATGCGCTCTAAGGGCACAGGAGTTAACAGACTTGAAGAAAATACTCACAAAGTCACGGGACTTGAGGAAAATACTACCGCGCGTGGGTTAGGGCCACACTAGAGCTATGGAGACACATGGGGATAACAGAGGACAGGTTAGTGGGGCCGGGGGCCAGGGAGGGGTTCCCGGAGCACGCGCAGCATCGGCTCCGAGTTCCTGAGGTCTGGGCTGGAGCTAGGCTCAGACTGGTGCAGAGCAACTGAGCGCTGGATTTGACTCCCGGGAGACGTGAGGCCGGGCAGGCAGGGCTCCGGCTCTCCCTCCGCAGGACTTACCCTCTGTCTCTACTCAGGGATGCCTTCCAGGCCAGGATCTCTTTGTACACCAGCCGGCAGAGGAGCTGAGGCGAGGGAAGGCGACAATCAGCGTGGAGCACGTGGCTGGTCCCCAGCCCTAGGTGACCGCCGGGCTGGCTCACAGCGTCACTCCGTAGGGGTCCACCCATGGGACGCAGAGTGGTTCCGAGCAAAGCCCTGGATGGCCGACACTTCGGACCACTTTTGAACTTTCCAGGGTTCCAGCCCCGCAGGACAGGGCCCCTCCCCATACCCATCTGTGCGCCCCACAGCTCTTACCAAGCAGGCCAGGATGTCGGCAGTGATGAGCATGTAGAAGACGTTGTTCCAGCCTGTGGGGGAAATGAGCCCGGCCAGCAGAGGCCCCAGAGCCGCACCTGTGTGGAGCACAGCATGAGAGAAGGGCCCTGGACCAGGGACCCTGGCCCTCCCTGCCCGCACGAGGGCAGCGTCCCAAGCGCGCGCCCGAGACCAGGCTCGGGGCTCAGCTGCCGAGAGCTGAGAGCCAGAGTCACAGACCTATGGATCCAGTGCCGTCGATGATGGCCGTGACGGTGGAGAGCGCCTTCGCGTTGCCCTTCAGGCTCTTGTGCGTGCCCTGGGGAGAGAGAGCAGAGTGGGGAGGCCTGAACCAGGAGGCGGCACCGAGCAGGACCAGGACCAGGACCAGGACCAGGAGAGGGACGGGCTCAGGGAAAGGCAGCGCTGGGGGCTTGGAGCTGGGAGCAAAGGGGGGCCGACGAAGGATTCTGAAGGACTTTGAGGATCTCGTCTCTGCAGGCTGGGGGAGGGGGAAAGACGTGGGGAAGATGGGCCTGGAGGCAGAGGCCCTGGCCAGTCCCCAAGGTGGCTCCGCTTACCAGGTCAGCCGAGACAGCAGTGGTGATGAGGGCATAAGGGCCGTTGACCAGGGCTCCACAGATAAGCAGCATTACTGACGTGGTGATGGAGACGGCCCAGTTAGAGAGGAGAGGCCACCGCCACCCCCAGCCCCAAAGCGGGCGAGTCCCCCAGGCGTCAGGCTGAGAACCTCCACTTCCCCGAGCCTCCCACCCACATCCCCAAGCCAGCCTTGCGGTGTCCCCAAGGCAGCGCCACTCCCTCACCTATGGAGATACTGATCCCGCTCTGGCCAACGTAGTTGTACAGGAACATCTGAGAGAGGAGAAGGGGGAAGACAGAGTCATACACACCCTGGCTTCCCCACAGGCTGCCTCCGTTAGACTGGAGCCCAGAAGTCTGGGAACCCCAGAGGTCCCCTTTCTCCTTTTCCTTCTCATACCCAGGCCTCTCGGTCTTCGTGTCCCAGGGATGCAGGGTCTAATACGTGGTAATCTATCATTTCCCTTTGCCCCCCCAAAGTCTCCTCTCATATCGAACCTCAATCACTTATTCTTTCCTTGGTCAAGAAGCTCAGCAGCTGGCCTCCCCCTTCTCACCAAGGCCAAATAACCACGAATCCCTTTCCAAGATTCTCAGTCTGGATCTCTTTCCTGTGCTGACCCTGGCTTCTCCTCCCCTGGCCGTGCACAGGGATGTACACACACAAAGAGACAGGTGTGCGTGTGATGCCCGGGCGTGCACAGAGTTCAGCGGCCCACGACACACACACACTTTGCCCTTGAGTTTCTACGCACCATGGGGGCAGCCAAGATCAGCATGACGCAGCAGGTGGTGGCCCTGCCATTGGTGTAGTCAGAGATGAGCCCCGCCAGGATGCCGCCTGGAACACAATGTGCACGTGGGACCCCGAGCACTGCCCCATCACTCAGCCCAGCGCGAACCGGGGCTGGGCACCCAGAGCCAGCTGAGTGTCTCCCTCCGCAGCCTTCCCCGCACCCACTGCTCACGGGAAGACCACCTGGGCAGGATGCCACCTTTTCCCTCTGATGCCACCTGCCTAGGTCACATCCCACTGGACCCGTCCCTTTTTTCTACACCCTGACAAGAGGGGGATGCAGCCTAGAGGCAGAGCAGGGCATGGTCTCACCTACGATGCCACCAACATCGAAGAGCGTGGACAGGTCCCCAGACTCCTTGGCACTAAAGTGAACTGTGGAAAACAAAAGCATGTGTTCAGACCTGGGGGCTCAGGGCAGACATCCTGGAGGGCCACCGCTGGGAGCGTCCCTGCAGACACCTGGTCCAGTATCATCTTCAGAGGAAGGAGTGGGGGGCCATGGAGAAGTGATTGGCCAAGGTCACAAGTGAGTCTGCAGCAGTTTGGGACCGGATGCCCCTTCCGGCCCCCAGTCCTGTTGGATGAACTCGACCTCCCGGAAAAGCCCTTCTATGAAAGCATTGGGATCTGGCCCCTGAGGACCCTGTCCCACTGGGGCACAACTGCTCTCTTTGAGCCTCAGCCTGTCCAGCCACATTCCTGCCCTCCCCCTGACCGAGCGGCTGGTCCCCACAGAAGCTTGTCACCTCCATTTGAGGTCCCTGTTTATAAACAGAGCCAGGAAGGAGGCTCGTGGGAAAATGGGGACCTCAGGTCCCAGACCTCGCCCTAGAATTAGAAAAAGGGACGCCCAGAAGCTTGACTTGTAGCCCAGCCCTCAAGCTTGACTCACACTCTGTAGCCAGCGTCAAGGCCACAGAACAAAGAGTCAGTGACCACAGGGTTGCCCTGGCGCTCTGCCCCCGTCGTCGAGAGGGGCCCCTCAGATGGGGCCGGGGGCGGGGTTGGGGGGTGAGTTACAGCCTGAGACGCGGCCCCGACTCATCCCCACCGCATCCTGTTCGGTGCAACGATGCCGTGTGGAGGGCAGCCTCGTCCCTCCCACGGGGCCTGGAGGGAGCCCGGCAGCCCTGGCTGAGCGGTCCTTGGCCCTGGTGGAGCTCTGAGGCGCTGAGGCTCTGGGGGCGGAGCTGCCCCCTGATAGAGTAGCGCCACGTGTGGAAAACCAGAGATCCAGGACAGGGGAACATAAACATCCTTTTCAACCACAAGAGTGACCTCTCCTCATCTGCCCATCCTCGGGCAGGGGCGGAGGCAGGGGAGAGGAGGACCACAAGGCGGGCAGCCCAGCAGACCCAGGCACAGGGCATGAGTCCCCCGAGGCTCCCGGCAGCCCTGCTTGGAAGAGAACAGTGTTTACTGCCAGGCTACAGGCCCTCTTCCTTGGGCTGCGGGAGGCTTAAGGGGCTCCTGGAGGCACTCAAAAGGCAGACCGTTTCCAGCACCCTCCGGTCCCGCCCATCTATGAGCCAAGCAGCCTGGAGGGGGGTTTCTCTTACACCTGAGGCTGGAGAAGAAGTGAGGGAGGATCGCAGAACAGAGCTTTGAGTTCCTAACCCCGACTCAGTGCCGAGGGAGGAAAAGTGGCTGGAATCAGGGACTGGGTTGGGGGGGGTGCGTCTGCAAGGTTTAGCTTCCCGTTAAAGAAAAAAAAATTTCCCTCCTGCCCTAGGAGAGGTTCAGCAGAAATCCTGCCTATTCCTGGAGTCATACGCATCACGTGACAGGTTTCCTCCTCAGAGACCCCTCCCTTCCTCACCTCCTCTTCCCCGGGTACTCACCCACATTGAAGATGTAGAGGGGCAGCCAGTAGAGGAAGGTGTAACTGACCAGCTTGGCAAAGAGCAGACACAAGGAGAACTCGACCACACCCTGGGGAGCGTAACAGAGGGCGCGATGGAAACAGGGGCAAGACATCCTTGGTCCGTCAGCGGAGCCCCATCCCAGCACTTCCCACCGCCCACCGCACAAAGCAGCCTCGAGGACCTCTCCAGCCTCAGTAACAGCAGTGCGCCTGCGGCCCGGATATGCTGTGTCAGGACGAGCCTCCCATGCTCCCCTCCCCCGGTGGGCCGCCCTCCCTAGGCACTGCATGTAAAGAAATGCTGGAAACCACAGGTCACCCTGAGCATCCCCATCTCCTGAGACCCAGCAGAAAAATCTAGAGAGCCTCTCTCCTCCTTCCAGCCCACAAAGGACTCACCGGGATCCAGAGCGCCCCAAAGAAGCTGATGGCAGCGGGCTGAGCGCTTGGCTCCTTGGAGGAGGTGACAGCAGACTCCAGGCCGTTCTCTCTGTTAGAGTGGGGCCCACTGCCAGGGTCCTCAGCGTCGTCCACGTTCTCTTCCAGCCCACCCTGAGCAGAGGAGAGCCCTTGCTGTGGGCACGTCCACATACCACCTCCCTCCCACCAGCTGGAGGGACAGCCCACGTGCGAGGTAGGGGCTGCCACGCTGGAGGAGGTATGTGTCCCCCTCCGGCACTGGACTCACCTCCTGCCAGGCCCGTCAGGCTGTGGGGGAGCCACCCAAGGGCATGACTTTGGCCCTCACGCAAGGGCCTGTGAAGTAACCGTGGGCACACGGGCCCCTCCTCCAACTCCCCAGGCCTCCCTGGGACCAGCCCCCGGGTGGAGTGGAGGGCAGGGACGGGACTGGGGGCCACACTCACATGGTGCTGAGGTGGGGAGCAGCCCACGTCTTCTGGGTCTGAAAGAAAAACCTTCTAAGAAGCTTCCCAACAGGCCAGGCCCTCACCTTGCATGGCGTGCGGTCCCCACCCCTCCTCAAAGGGGGTGAGTTGACTTTCCAGCACAAGGGAGCATGGAACCGGGGCTCCGGAGACCACCTTCGAGGTCTGGGTCTCCTAACAGTAAGTTGTGTCACTACTGCCTCGTGGACTTTCGTTCTCTTGCTACAGGTGACCATGGCCCTGACTCCCTGGCCCGTCTGTCAGGGAGCTGGGAAGAGGCAGCAAACGCGGAGAGGTCCACCCCACCTTTCCCTCCTCAGTCTCAGAAGAGCCAGCGTTTGCCAGGCGTCCTGACTACACATCTCACGGGAACGCTCAACAGCCCAGCGAAGCAGGCGTTGTTATACTTATGTCACACATGAGAAAACTGAGGCTCAGAGAGGTTGTCTGTCCCAAGTCACACATCTGTGGCTCCAGCCCCGCGATCCCACGCTACCAGCCGCCTTCTCCCAGGGCCTAACCGGGAGGCTCGGCTCCGGCCCTGTGAGGAGGGAGGGCTCCACTCACATTCAATGAAGAAGAAGAAGGTGATGAGGCCCATGATGGCGGTGATGACGCCGGGCACCACAAAGGACAGGCCCCACTGCTCATCCACCCAGATGCCGGCGATCAGGGAGCCCAGGATGTTGCCCACGGATGTGTGGGAATTCCAGATGCCCATGATGAGCCCCCGCCTGGAGGGGAGGGAGGGAGGGAGGGAGGTAGAGAAGAACAGGAAAAGTAAGAAGAGAAGCACAGGGCTCCTGGCGACCGCCCGACCAAGTGCAAAAAGCTGGCTGCCTGCAGCCTCCGAGCTGAAGACCCCACTCAGGGAGGAGCGGGAGGGTTTGCTGGTGTCAAGGGAGTGACAGCAAGGCCGGGGGTCCCGCTCCCCAGCCGCTCCCTGAGCAAGCACTCTGGCTCCTGCTGCCCCAGGGCCCAGAGCCCCACCCCTTTCTTCTCTTGCCCTAAGGCCGTAACTCTGAAGTCCTCAACCAGGGGTGACTCTGCCCCCAGGGGACACAGGCACTATCTGGAGAGTTGTGACGGTCCCAGCTGTGGGTGCGCTAGTGGCATCTAGGGGTAGAGGCTGCTGAACACCCTACACTGTGTAGGACGGTCCCACAACAAAGCATTATCCAGCCCCATATGTCAATAGTGCCAGGGTTGAGAAACCCTGCCCTAAAGAAACTGTTTTTTGCACAAAAGCCAGTTCAAGGGAAAAAAAAAAAAAAATATATATATATATATATATATATGTATGTATATATATATATACACACAAACATATATATATGTGTGTGTGTGTATACAAACACACAATTTTATAGGCTTCGTTTTTGTCTTCACGCAAAATGGAAATTCATCTATTAAGAGGAAAAAAGCATAACTGAGGTTGCAGGTTTTAAGGATCAAAACCTTAGCAATGAGAAAATCAGTACTGCTTTTAGTCACTAAAACATGTGTATCTCGGCCTGTGAAAGTCAGCAAGATGGAGGCAAGTTTCTAATCTTTGACCCTGAAATCACATTAGGGGCCACGAGGGACCCACCAGCCCAGCCCCCCAGGTGCCGCCCACCCTCCTGCCCCATCACACTCACTTCCCCTTCCCGAACCAGTTGCCCACGCAGGTCACCACGGAGGGCCAGCCCGTGGTCTGGACGAGTCCGTTGCAGATCTGCAGGGAGGGAGGAGGGAGGCGGGACAGGCCTGGGCTGAGCGGTGCAGCCTCTGGGATGGGGGCCTCTCCGCAGCGCACACTACGCACCCCCTTCCTTCACCTGCGTGCACGCACCCCCTAACCCACCAGCTGATTTCTCCTGTGGCCCCAGATCCCCACGGCAGAGACCAGGCCTCGCAGGCACCTCCACGGACCTCAGGGTGACGCTCAGCGCAAACTCACTGAGCCCACGAGGCTGAGCATGGGCAATGGGCAATGGGCAATGGGACCCCGCATCGTGATAAAGGAGCACAGGGCTGGATGCGCCGGGACCTGGGGCGGCTGGGTAGGACCTGCAGCCTCTACCATCTTTCTGTGCCGGGAACAGAGGCCTGAGTGCAAGGCGAAGGCTCGTACCTGGATAAGAACAAAGTACCAGAGCGCGTGGATGTTCCAGAAATACCCCAGGCCGAGGAGCGAGGTGAAAAGGCCGCTGAGCAGCATTCCGGCTGTAAGGTAGTAACGGAGGGGGAGCCGCTCCCCAAAAATGCCACTGCAGGAGAGAGAGTTGGATCCACGGTACTCTCTGCTACCTGCGCCCTTCGGCTCTCTGCCTCCTCTCTCTCCGCCGCTCCCCCCACCAAATCCACTGAAACGACTCTGCTGAGGTGACCACCTCTGTGTTGCCACACGCCAGGGACACCCTCGGTCCTCCACTCACTGGGCTCCTCTGCTTTATTTGACGCTGCTGACCAAGCACCTTGAAGTGCGCTCTCCGTGGCCTCTGTGAGGTCACCGTGGTCCATCTGCCTCCCCCCTTGGCTGACCAGTCCTTCTCATGCATTTTCTCTTGCATCACTTTTATGGTTTTAACTACCACCTATATATATGTTACACAGCCCAGCTGCATATCTACAGCCCTGAACTCTCCCCCAGAGCGTCACGATCATATCCAGATGCCTTCCAGACATCTTGACTGGATGCTCCCCAAAACAACTGCCACTCAACAACTCCAAAAACAGAACTCCTCTGCCTCCGCCCCCCAACCTGCCCCGTGTCCCGTGCCCCTCATCTGAGTGGATGTCGCCACCACGTTTGGCCACTCAAGCCAGAAACCGCGGGGCTACCTCAGTTTCCTGCCTCTCCGTCCCACCCTTCACAAGCAACCTCCAAGACCTGTGTACCTTTTACTTACTTCTCTCCAGTGCGTCGTTTCTTTTTCATCTCTATTACTACTGTTCTAACTCAGGCATTGCTCAAAGCTCAGCTGAGCTATTATCAAATCTGTTCCTTAGCATGACCTGGTACTCAGTCCTACTCTCCCTCAAATCTACCTTCCGTCACCCTCACAGCAATCTGTCTGACGTGTTAATCTGAACATGCCACCCTTCAGAGGCTCTCCTGTGCCCACAGCCTGGTACACAATGACCTCATTCTTCAGCCCCATCTCCTGCATTTTACACTCTGGTAAACCTGTTATTTGTCCCCCCAGATCATACTGTTTCACACTCGCCTTACTCTGCCCATGCCATTCTCTCCACCTAGCCATTTCTGCATTGCCAAGCCCAATTCCTCTTCATTAGTTCAAGTGTCATCTCCTCCAGGAAGCCTTCCCCAACCGCTCTTCTCTAATCCCGGCTCACACTAAGCGGCCCCTCGGAGCCCCCAGAGTGCCCCGTATGAAACCACCTGTCTGGGAACCACCACACTGTTTTATAACTAGCTGCTGACGTTATCAGTCACTCCACTAGGCCGTGAGCTCACTGGAGGTGGTACCCTGCCTTAGTCATCTTTGATTCCTGGGAGCAAACATCATGCTTGCTACGTAAAAGCCGTGCTGGGGTTTTCCTAGCATCCAGGGCTACCCTTGAAGGACCCCGGGCCAGGACAAACCATTTTCCAGCCACACCACTGACACTGCCATCTGAGTGAATAAACTCGAAAGGACATCCAGGAAAGCCTTTCCAGGAAAAAGAATTACCAAAAGCGGGAGTTGGCCAGGTGAGGCAGCAGGCTCGGTAACCGCGGAGCACGCTGGCTACGGGCTGACAGGACGTGGGGACGTCTTGTCTCATGTCCGCCTGGGGGAGCCACCAGCTTTTCCCTTTGACCCTGCTGCCCCCAGGTTGGCCAAGGGGAGACAGCAGCTCTGAACGGTTCTACTCCGGGAGGTCACAGGCTCTGCCTCTCTCTCACCTGATAAACATACCGACGGCGTAGGCCACGAGGAAGGCGTTGTCCACCGCCCCCAGGAGCTCCTTGTAGTTGCTCTGATCTGAAAGCCGACGGGAGAGACAGAAAGCTGGCCGGCTGCATGGACGCCCCTGCAAGAAGCCCTTTCCGGCCCCGGACGACCCTCTCCTGGGTAGGGGGAGTGGGGTGTGGGGAAGGACAGCTTGTCCCGCTCTTACCAAATGGGGCCCAGTTGCACCACGTGGTGTCGTTGAGGCTGTGGGTGTCGTTGATGGGCTGGATCATCCCTGAGCAGTTGCGGTGCAGACGGCTCTGGAGAAGCCATGGGCGCACAGGTCAGGGAGCATCCTGTGGCCCCGAAAGGAGCAAGCAGCCTCCAACACACCAGCCCCGCTGCCCCCCTCGACTGGACCCCACGGTCCCTCCTCCGGCAAGAACTGGCTCCAGGGGCAAGTGGCCACAGCAGAGCCTCGGTGAAGGGCAAGGGGGGTCTACGAGCAGGGTAGACACAGGGCCCAGGGTGTCTGCTCTCTGGCTCCACCCGCAGCCCCCGACACCACCGTCTTGGTGATTAAACCCAGGAAACTCTCCTGGGAAAAAAGAACCGCTAAAAGTGGGACTCTGCCGGGGGGAAGGAGCAGGCTCAGTGACCAAGGTAAGGGAACAAGGATGGTTATACGCCAAGTTCCAGACCGTTCTACGGAAGTGTATTTCTGCTGGGGCCCAGCATCTCCTGCTTTCTTCCTCACCCCCAGGCCAGCCTCACCTTGACGACACTGATGGGCTTCCTGGACATGTGATAACAGGTGTAGATTAAGAAGGTAATCAGCAGGATGAAGCCTCGGTACCTGCAGGGAAAGGTGGGCAGCCGGGTTAGCAGGGAGCTCGGACCCGCAGCCTCTACTGTGCCCAGGAAGCGTCCCACCCGTGTCCACTCTAGCGGCCTCGGAGCCCCAGCACCGCCAACTCTTCTACATCAGGCTCCCCTCCAGACACAAGTTCCTTGGGGCAGAGGCCAAGGGGAGGGTAGGAACAGATGCCAGAGGCCAGAGTGCTCGGGGGGCCCTACATCCCTGCTCCCGCTCCCGAGGCCTCCCGACAGAGCCAGCCCAGCATCAGCGCCCTAGACGACACCAAAGTACCCCCTACTGCTCTTACCACGGCCCATCACCTCTACTTCTCTCTGGCCTCACTAAGGTCGGGGTGCCTCTGTGTGTGTGAGAGATGGGAGCAGGGAGATAGAATTGTATTTAAAATACTGGACATGGTGGAAACCGGTAGGAGATTGATGTGGGAGAAGGGTCTATCTTTAAAGTGAGGTTGGGACTTCCCTGGTGGCGCAGTGGTTAAGAATCCGCCTGCCAATGCAGGGGACATGGGTTCGAGACCTGGTCCGGGAAGATCCCGCATGTCGCGGAGCAACTAAGCCCGTGTGCCACAACTACTGAGCCCGCGAGCCGCAACTACTGAAGCCTGCATGCCTAGAGCCCGTGCTCCGCAACAAGAGAAGCCACCACAATGAGAAGCCCGCGCGCCGCAACAAAGAGCAGCCCCCGCTCGCTGCAACTAGAGAAAGCCCGCGCGCAGCAACGAAGACCCAACGCAGCCAAAAATAAATTAATTAATTTTAAAAATAAATAAATAAATAAAGTGAGGTCAACACTGCTCTTAAGCCTAGAACACAGCAGAAACAGCACCTGCTGCAGCCCAGTAGGGGCAGAGCCCAAAGCCTAGTTGGAAATGTGGCAACAGAGGGAAAGCTGGTGACGGAGCCCAGGTCCTCTGCCTCGTCCACCCCACGGGACAGAGGGGTCATCCCTTCCACCTGTGGCTCACGCATCACATGGGCCCTCTCGCACCAGTGCTTCTCGTCCCATGCGCTGGTCTGGGGCGGAAGGAGCACCTCAGCCGGGCACCACCGAAGTTTCCACTGCATGCCCCGCTCTTCCCCTTCTGCTGAGGGTCTGAGGAAGGGCCTCCACGTCCTCCTGAGTCACAGCATCAGCTGAGTCGAGTCAGCACTGATTCGGGAGCCAGGAAGTACATGGAGAATAGACCTCAGCAAGGACTCTAGCCCAGGAGAAAGACCAGAGCCTTGGTTTCTTAAAGAGCCCACGGAGAAGGTGGGGAAGAAGGGGAAGGGGGCCTGAAACCCTTTCTATCCCTGGGATCCACGAACCAAAGGACCAGGACACTGGAGGCTCAGTCTGCCCTCTGCAGACATCTGCCTCCAAACCCCAAATCACTTCCCCCCGAGCACGTCGTGAAGGCTCCTGCTTGTGAGATGAAGGGGTATTCCAGCAGAGGCTGAATTCAGGTTGGGCTACCAGGGCCCTTCACCACTGGACTCATTCTCTGTCTCATCCCCTCCACTGCCTCACAGTTTATCTTCTGAAGAGAATGAAGGTACACGTGCCCCCGCCATCACCTGGCTTAACATCGCTCAGTGGCTCTCCATTCCACTAAGAACGAAGCTCTGACTCTCTAGCCTGAATCTTACGCTCCTCTCTACTGCCCGGCCTCTCTGGCTCCCCACTGCCGAGGGCGCATGGGGGCGGGGAGTCACCAGGGGCTCTCCAGGGAATCTGGGGTTACTCCAAGGGACTGTCACAGTGGCCCTGTGACATAGACAAGCTTGGTGGCAGCAACGTTTTCCACTTGGCAAATGGCCCATGACTGCTACCTCAGGGAATTCCAGAATCTGGTGGCAAGGGTTGGGGGTGTCTCTGAGAGAACTGGAGAGGGTGCCCAGCGGGGCTTCTTCAAAGAGCACAAGATGGAAGAAAATCACAGCCCTGCAGATAACACTCACCAGCGTCCTGCCCGGGGAGCTGCTGGGTCTGGAAAAAAGCTGAAAGCTTTGAGGGATGACTCTAATTCACTGTGTAGCCAAATGAAAGTTCCTAAGCCTTTTTTGGCTCCGGTTTCCTTATGAGATGCCCATGCAGGACAGTGCCAATCACACCCAGCTCAGAGACAGGGGAACACAATGTGACTCTCACCCTGGGCCCTACGTCTCTGTTGGGCCACCCTTACGGCCCCCCGGGATCAGCTGAGTCTATCTTGGCTGCCACATGGATACAGCCATTGACCCTGGTGACAGATCAGATCTCCTCTGGGCCTGAAAGACCCCCAGGCCCCACTGAGCCCCCCGGCGCTGACTGTCCTTCCTCGATAGGCCAGGCAGGGAGGCCCAGGCTGCAACTCAGCCATGGCGAGCCCACACCGAGCCCGCTCAGGAGCTGCTCAGAGACAACGAGGGATCAAAAGGCACGGCCCCGCTGGCAGCCACCTTTCTCCTCCCTCCCTCCTCCCACGACGACACTGCTTCAGCCCCAAGTGCCAACACCTGCCCACCTCAGATCACCTGCCCTGGACTTTCTCCGGCCTGCGGTCCCCGGTGTTCTTCCTTATCTGCCTCCTGGAGTCCTGTCCCTCCCAACCTTGGGTGGCAGAAGCTATGACAGAACAGCAGGCACAGCCAGGCCCATTTCTGACATCTCGATTTTCTCTGGCAGAAACAGGACTGCCTTCCCATCCACATCCTACCATGTGCCAGGCACTGTGCTAGGGGCCCAGAGAAACTGTAAGAGAGACCTCTGCCCTCCAGGGGCTCACAGGTCAGCAGGGAGACAAACAGAATTGGTGCGACGGTGCCATAAAAGAGGGCAGCCCTGCATGACACAGAAGCAGGGCCACCGAGACCAGCTGGGATGGGAGCAGTGACAGGAAAGGATTTGGAGGTGAGGCTTCAGCCGGATCTTCACAAACAAGCAGGAGGTGGCCACGTCCACCAGGGCTGGGGCGGGAAGCGGTGCCAGGGAGAGGGAAGTTCGTGTGCAAAAGTGCAGAGGCGTGAACAGCAATACCTGTCTGGGGAACTCTGTGTAGTCAGGAAGTCTGGAAGGTGGGACTGGGCCAAGCATGGAAGGCGAGGGAGCGGGGAAGGAGGGAGGGGACAGGTCATGGAGGGCCTTGGGTGAGTTTAGACTGTCTCTTGGGGTGATGGGGAGTCACTGAAGAGGGGTGGGAGTTTCTAGGTCAGAGAGTTCTGGACACCTCCCAGGCTAAGCCAGATGAAGACCCAGGGCTCTGCCCTGCTGATTAGTTTGGGAAGCTCCAGACAAGCTTCCTCGCAGAAGGTAGGGCCGGTTCCCTCTGCCTCATCCACCCTCAGCCACCCTCCAGGGAGACCCTCGGTGGTGCATTTCAGGGAGCTGTAAGAGAAAAGAGCAAGGACTTAGGAATCAGGCGAAACCTGATTTCATTCCTTACACCTGTTAGTCATCTGCAAAGTAGAGTTTATCACCTTTCTCACAGGGCTATTGACAGGTTGATGAGACGATGCATAGGACAGCTCTTACATGTTCCTCACACCCAGTGGGCACTTAAAAATGACCGCTCCTATGATTTCAGATTTTGAGGGAGGAAAGCTGGAGGGGGCGGAGGCAGCCCGTGCTGCTCTGTTACGGGAGGTGAGCAGGGTGTGGGTTAGCACCAAACTCCTCCGAGCGGTGGTGGTTCCAGGCCCTGGATTTGCCTGTGAGGTAGGGATTTGGAGGCCAGCATGGCCACGCCTCCCCACATGCCTAGTATACAGAGGTGGGCTGGAGAACACGAAGATGCCCCAAAGCTGCCAGTGTGCATGCGGGAGCCTGCAACGGGACAGAGCAGAGGCTGGTCCGCTGGGCCCGCCCATGTTCTCCCTTGGGAGTAGACAGGGCGGCTTAGCAGAGGTCCACAGTCACGCTGCTCTGCCAGGTTCCAGCCCCATCCAGAAGCTTGGCCTGACCTTTCTCTCAGCTCTAACTCCATCCCTCAGTAGAAAACCTGACACCCAAGATAGCAGGAGAGTCACAGGGAGGGAGGCGGTGGGGCGGAAGGACCTCAAACGTGCTGTGTGATGCTAGGACGGGCAGTGGCCTCCTCTGGGACTCCCTGCCTGGACGGCAGCACAATGGCGGCATGAGCCTGGAGGGGCACAGCTAGCTGGGCAGGGCATACCTGGCGCCTCCCCTTAGTCAAGTCCTCTTTCCATTCCACTCTGGCAGCTCTTCTGAGAAAAAGGCCAAGGTGCCATAGTTCAAAGGGGACTGGGGACATGGGTCCGGTGAAGGGCTGGGCTGACACAAAGGCTGTCAAACTCACAGTAGCTCACAGGGAAGACAGCTGACGTGCTCCTGCTGCCTGTAGAACCCGCAAGTTTCACTTCGGCTTTCACAAGCCCTTCTTTCAGAATCAAGAGGCCCCAGAAAGGGAGCAGGGGGAAAGATACACAGTCGGGCTTTGCCTAGCTTGTCCCAGGGCGGCTGTGAGGGGGAGGGATGGCAGCCCAGGTGCTGTCCAGGCTGGGCAAGCAGGCCAGAGACCCGGGAACATGCATGGCGAGGCCCACAGACTGTTCCAGGCCGGGTGCCCACCCTATGACCCTCTAAGTCTGTGTTAGCAAGAGATGGCACTTCGTAGAATCTCACCTCCCCTTACACAGCGCTGGTTACTGAGTAACCAAGTCAGATAAAGAGGTGGACCAGCTATCTCTTAACTATTAGCTGACAGTCCAATTTATTCTTTCAAATGAGCACGCTGATATCTTTATGGACCTCATTAAGACTTTGCACTAGAAGTGCTTCTGAGGTAGGGACAAAGAACGATGTCTGCCAAAGCAGCAACAGATAACAAACAAAACCCCAAAGGACCTACTACCACCCCCATCACAACAACAGAAAGCAAACAGCCCAGCAGAAGGATGCTGACCTTAGGAGACAGTGGAAAGAGGTCCCTTCTCTCCAATGTCTACCCAGACATCCCCTGGTCCCTGCATCCCCCTCCTTGCTTTGCAACCACATTGCTGACGGTCCCTATTCCCATGGCAGGCCAACAGGGAATTAAACTCCCTCACTGACCAACCCGTACCACTTCCTGCCTCAGCCCAGCCCTTAAGCCAAGTCTGGGGCAGCGAGTAGATGTCTGGGGCTACTCAGGTTGGCCACGGGACAGACCGGGCTGGCTGTAGCTGCAGGTGCCCTTGGCACTTGCCCGGAGGAAAGTGCCACTTGGTGGGCTGTCCTTGGATGTGCCTGTCCTGGGACTCAGCAGATCTGAAAAGGAGAGAGGGCTGGGGACAGTAAGAACCAGGCCAATGGTGACAATGCCATCCCCCCGCCCCCTGCTAAGTCCTCCACTGCCACTGGGACACATCCTGGTAGGCAAAGGCCAGCCTGGAACAGACAGCCTGAGCCAGGCCTTCCGCTGACAAGATGGGACGGGGATAGGCCAGGTCTGGGAGGGCCTCTGAGAAGAGAGGAACAAAGCCCTCTTGGGGCTGAGAGCCAGCCCAAGGACTCCTCTACCTGTTGCCCTTCCTCCAGATGGAACTTGGGCATTTGCTCAGAGACATCAGGTTGACACAGGGCTCGGTCCCAAGATCCTTCCCAGAGAAGGGAGCCATTGGCTAGTAGCACAAGGAGCCCGGGACTTTCTAGAAGGAATGAGTAGATAAGATAATGATCTTTTTTAGGAGAGAGGAAAATACAGGCTTGATTGCTTTGCCTTGAGAAGGAATCTAAGCAGGGGAAGCCTGAGTGCTTAGACAGAATGAAAAGACGTGGCTTTTAGCTACAGCATGAGGTTTCGTTTAGGTACCTGGAAAAACTCTGGAAGAGTGTGAGAGCTGGTAGGGTTTGGAAGAAGTGGTCAGTGGGTGGTTGGTGGTCTCTCTTCTGAAGAGCGGCTACGCAAAGAGTGAAGGTGGGAATGCGCTGATGGTGGCGGGGCCCTCCTCCCCAGGGAGCTAAGATGAGGACTCTTCTCTCGGGATTCCCTGGAGGCCTAGCCCACGGCTCACCCTCACCTACTCCTTTTCCCCAGCGTGAAGGACCCAGGGGAGGAGGCATGAGCCAGAGGGCAAAACGAGGGCAGTGATACCGCCCACCCCGCCTCCACCCCGCACACCAGCTTGGGGACAATCAGATGGGGGCGTTGTGGGCTGCAGAGACTCCGACGCTGGTGTCTGCCCCCAGTTCTGGTGTTACTTTGGGACCGCTCAGCTCCGACCTCAGCACTCAGGTGGTACAGCTTGACTGGAAGAAGTAAGGTCTTGGCCATCCATTACAGACCATCCCCAAACCCTGGCTGCCTTCTAGACCAGTGCGTGGCCCCTGAGGCCAACCACCCCACCCAAAGCCAGGGAGGTGCGCGTCAGTCTGCTCTGTAAGGGGGGAAAGAGGAAACAGCAGAGAGGAAGAGGAAGCAGAAGGCGGCTGGGGGAGAAGACAGCAGTCACGTGTGGGTGGGGGAGGGAGCCACGCAGGGTCACATGCTCTTTGGGGATCAGCCTGAGGAGCCCGAGGAAGGGAAGGGGGTGGGGACAGGGACGGTGGGCTCAGCCCTCCAGGTCCTCCACCAGGCTCTCTCCTTCCTTCTCGGAGCTGCCTCTCACCATCACCGCTCTTTTTAAGGAGCCCTTTCTGCTGCTCTTACCGGGCATCTCTGGGCAGTTACCAGGAAGAGAAGGAAGACAAGAGAAAGCTACTTTGCAGCATCTGGGTCCCTGGTTTGAGGCCATGGCCGAATAGGGAAAAGGACGTTAGACCAAAAGCGGCTGCGTCTTAACTTCTGGTTCTGTTACTGTGACCTTGGGCGAGCTGTCTCACCTCTCAGCCTCAGCTTGAGCTTCTTTTAAATGAGATAGTAAACTCCTGTCACACGAGGCTGCCCTAAAGACTAACTGAGATAACATTTCGCCTCTCAGCCTCACTTTGATCTTCCTTTAAATAAGATAGTAAAGTCCTGTCACATGAGATGTCCATAAGGGTTGATTAAATGAGATGCGATGGATCTGGCAGCAGGACCTCAGCAAACTCCGGCGGGCAGAGCCACGGGTCCCCGCTGCAGCCCCCAGCCCGCCACGGCCTTCTAGGGCGTGGGGGAGGGCAGCGAGCTGGGAGTTCGCAGCTCCTGCTCTCCTGCCTGCCCAGTGCCCCACCCATTCCTGCTCATCCCGTGGGAATGTCACCTGGTCCTCTTCCCACAGGCTCCTCTCCTCCGAGTCCTGAACTGCTCCCTCCCCACAGGCCCCAGGAAGCAGGCCCAGCCCCATAATCAGCAGCCATACTCATCTCTCTGGCGAGATGCCCACGTTGCCATCTGTCCCCAGACGTGCCCACGCGGACGCTGGCACAGAAGGCAGGGCACCGGCCAGGCCCAGGGCTGGGGAGGCCTCAGAGGGGCTGTGACTCCGGTGAGGAGGCCGCCTGACCCCGGGGGGTCTGACAGGAGAAGGAGGGGCAGTACCATCTTCCTGGGCAGGAACTCCTCAGCGTCTCTGCCTTCCGCTTGCACACCTCGTGCCGCGTGCCTCTCAGCCCCCTGTCCGGGGACCGCGCCTTCAGGCCCCAGGCTCCCGCCGGCTGCGGCTGCACATGACCAGTGCCGACGAGACAGGCTACGTCCTCACTGCTGCGCCTTCGCCAGCTCCACGGCTCCACTCAGAATACCTCCAGATCCACCAAGGCACATGCTACCTGTTCCCCCTAATGAAGATGAAACCCTCCCTCCACAGAAACTCACAAGCCCCGTGCAAGTACCAAGTACTAACTGCACGCCAGGCACAGGGCTAAGTGCTTTAAATATCTTCTCACTTAATTTCACCAAAACCCGGGGATGGAGGTACATTACTATTTCCATTTTAAAGACAAGGACCTGGAGCCTTAGAGATTTAGTGATCTGTCTCAAGTCCAAAGGCTATGGTTTCTTTTCCCCTCCCACACTCTAACGGGGAGGAAAGACCGTGGGCTTGGGAGCCTAACTAACCTGGATTCAAATTCACCGCAGTTACCTACTAGCTATGCGGCGCTTGACCAGGTACGTAACTTCTCTGTGCCTCATTATACCCATATAATGGGGAATTAGGTGGGGAAACAAATAAAGACCTTGCAGTGAACCACAAACACAATGCCTGGCACAGAGCAGTAGGAAACGCGAGTAGAAAAATAGTCAATAATTAATGTTTAGTCAGTGCTTAATATGAGCCTGGCACTGATGTATTTTACCTGCTGCATCTCGAGACAATCTTTAATCCTCATAGTGACCTGACGAGGTAGGTGTTACAAGCATCCTCACGGTACAGACAAGGAATCCAAAGCTCAGGGCCAGCCCACCCTCTGGTGTCCTGCTCCAGGACTGTCTGCTTTCTTCACTTCTGCTTAAAAGCCCTCCTTGGGTACAGGTGGAAGCAGCAAATTTGATAATGAGAGTACACGCCCTCTCTCCAGCTTGATCCTTAATTCCAAGAAAGTAGGACCCTGTCTTAATCATCTTTGTAGGCCTCACAGTTTAACACAATAATGTGCCTACAGTAGGAACTACATTGACGTTTGGTGTTTGTTAGGAGTCCAAACCTCCATGCATCAGGAAAGAAGTAAAAGCACACTTATCGTGTGCCCGCCATCAGCCACGGGAGGTCAAGAATGTTCACAGATCACTTTTGCCTTCAAGAACCCACCTGACTTTCACCCATGAGGGAACTGAGTTAACGACACAAGGCACACAGTGGTGAGAGGATTTCAATCCGGGTCTGTCTTAAACCTGGGAGATGTGGGAGAACACAGTGGTTGGGTTCACACTTTAACAAGTGTGTAAATGACGTGTGTGTCTGTGGAGAGTTGTGCTTTCCTGAGCTCTTCTAAAATGCTGGAGTGGGACAGGCTGTTTACAATGATCCACTCTCCCTGCCCCTCATTTTCTCTGAAATATAAGTTACTTTGGTTAAAGGGTATAATTAATGTATATGAATAAGACTCTACAAGGAACAATAATGGCAGAGAGATACAACTTCAAATATATATGGTAATGAGATATATTTTTGTTTATTAAGGGAAAAAAAGAGAAGTAGAATATTTTATTTATATAAGTATCTCAGAAATTGTTTGCTGTGTGAGCAATTTCAAAAGGTTTCTCAATGCCCTCTTGGTCCACGATCTGTTTCTATACATCAGCACCCTGGTTGTGCTTTGCCTGATGATAACACTATAATGTTACCAGTCATGATTTCAGCTATGATTTTAAATGTTACCTGGGCTGCAACCTTACTTCTTTAATTTGAATCTAGCATCTTCTAGGTCAGTGGTTTTCAACCGGGGATGTACATCAGACTTTCCTATGGAGTTTTATTAAAACATAGATGTTTAGGACTTACTCCAGACTTACTAAATCTCTTAAGTCAACATTCTTGGTATCTCCTTGGTATATTATGTAAATTATGTATTGGGGTTTTTATATATCTCAAGATTTTTTCCTCTATAAAAATTATGCTCATAATTTTTATAAATCAGATATAATGTTCACTGTCTTCTTTGAAATTAGCCTTAGTGTGTTTTTAGACATTGTCTATTTTTTTTTTTTTTTTGGATTGGCTTTATTTTGTTTTACATACCTCAGGAATAATCAGACTTCCTTGTTAGCTGCATTTTTCTTGTCATGAATTCTCAACAGATCATTCATTTTTGAAAATTATCATTAATAAGTTAATCCATACCTTTTTAGGTCTCTGTCCCTTACAGATAGTTTTTGTTCTACTCTGATGCTCCCTAAAGGCTGCGCAGTCAGCTATAGGCCAAAGGTTTTATCTTTAGCAAACAAGAACTGTCTCAGAAAAGCACAGGACCAGGTACATACTCGTGGGTACGTACTCCTGATGACATCACTCAGATACCTTTAAGAATATACCAGTGGACTGAGTCAGCATTTCCAAAACTCTTCAGCAAAGACCCTAACCCAAAGACCCATTTATGAGGTTGCAAACCCAAGATTCAGCAGAACAAGAATTAATCACTTAGGACTGAAAGAACTGATAAGGAATGACTGTCACTTACGTTTGGAATATTACTGATGTTATTATAGTGTTCAATCTTCTGAATGTATAAGAAAGCCCTTTCTCTTTCTTCTTAAGCTGTCTGTATCCCATAACAATTTAGGAGATCCTGTTTTTGTAAACTGAAACATTTGTAAATACCTTATTCTCCCTGCCTGACCCCTCGGAATTCAGAAACTTTTTTTGAGTCTTCTTGCTTTTTATAAAATATGGTTATTTGCAAAAGTCCAATAAGAATCTTTTTTTTTTTTTTTTTTTTACCAGAACATATTAGAAAACTTGGTTTTACAACCAAGGCCTTGCCTGGAATGTCGTACTTGACAATGATGCTCATTTAATCAGATGTTGCTGCCACTTTTAAGGAATTAAGGTTGACACCCAATACAAAACCTGCCTAAGAAAACTGGCTTACTGTGTTCCCTTACACACAAATCAGGAAGGTCACTCCCTGGCAGGCCCAGGTAACTTAGGATATTTTGGGGACCTCAAGAAGAGAGGAATTTGCCTAAATTTATAGGTACAGCAGGTAAAACCTAGTGGAGACAGTCCCTTGGCTTGGCTTCCTAATCTCAGAACAGTAAATAATAGAAGGCTTTGAAAAGTCCAATCCAAGATCCCTTATGAAAACTTCCAGCAAAGTGAACTTAACAAGGCCTATATAGTAAATTATGTATATAGATTATCAGATCAAATCTAATGAGACCAACCCTATTTTGTGATCAAGAATAATCTTTCTTTGAGACTATTTTTGATCCCAGCAGGGCAGACTGTAGGGAAAAAAATGTGTGTTTCTCTGGAAAACTGTGCATTGCCCAGAGGACACCCCTCCAAGTTATCTGATTCTTGCCTTTCACTAAGCTTGAATTCCATGAAGTGGTAAGTAACTGATAAGTCATATAAAATATGTCCATGAACTGACAGAGTTTCAATAGTCTTCCCTCCCAACCAGTTTTGCCTCAATATGCCGAACTTATAAATGGGGACGTTCTTTGTATTCTCTCTTTTCAAAATTGTGGTAAAATATATGTAACATAAAATTTAACGTTTAACCATTTTAAAGTATGCAGTTCAGTGGCATCAAGTACCTTCATATTGGTGTGCCCCCATCATTACCATCCATCTCCAGAACCTGTTCATCTTCTCAAACTGCACCTCTGTACCCATTAAACAATAACCCCCCATTCTCCCCTCCCTGGATTTTTCTTTTGTGCCAATTATAATATCTTCTGGCACCCTCATTATGCGTGAAATTAAATCTTTTTAACACGTGTTCATTTTTATATCCTCACGAGAATCATGATCTTATCTTTTTCTGAAAAATATCTTTTAAGAGTCCTAAGCTCAAAAAGGACCAAATAAATAATCTAAATGAGTGAGGAAGGCTGGGACTGTGAGGACTGTCCCCAATGAGGGCTGTCACCAACTGACCATCCTGATTTGCCCAGGACTGAGGGGGCTGGGGATGTAGGATTTTCTGTTTTAAAACGGGAACAAGGGGCTTCCCTGGTGGCGCAGTGGTTAAGAATCCCCCTGCCAATGCAGGAGACACGGGTTCGAGCCCTGGTCTGGGAGGATCCCACATGCCGCGGAGCAACTGGACCCGTGAGCCACAACTACTGAGCCTGCGCGTCTGGAGCCTGTGCTCCGCAACAAGAGAGGCCGCAATAGTGAGAGGCCCGCGCACCGCGATGAAGAGTGGTCCCCGCTTGCCGCAACTAGAGAAAGCCCTCGCACAGAAACGAAGACCCAACACAGCCAAAAATAAATAAATAAATAAATAAAATTTTAAAAAAAAACGGGAACAAGCTGGTCATATTAAGAGCTTGCACCCCATCTAAAAGGGGCTCCTACTCCTAATGATATGATTGGGGAATTTAGGCCTGAGACTGCTACATCAGAGAAGCGAGGAATCTGGCTATTTACGTTGTTTTATAATTTGAAAATGATGGCAACTAACACAATATTAAACAAAACAAAACACTGTGCAGACCAAGCAAAGTGCTCCAGTGCGGCCTCCGATGAAGAATGGGCTGAAAGCCCTCCACCCCACCACACACCCCCTGATCCGCGGCCTCCTCAGGCCTCCTTGGTCAGGAGGAAAACTCCTGTGGAAGCCGCTGGGCCGCCGCTGGGGTGACCACCCTGCTGGGGGGCAGCTGCCGCTCGGATCTGAGACGTATGTCCTCCCGGGAGGGTGTCTCTCAGGGCCCGGAACCCCTCAAGGCAAACTCCCAGGACCACTGGGTTCTGGCCTTCGTGTTATCCAAGGGCCAAAAGAGACCGAAAGAACCAGTCGACAACTCCAATGGCCACTTTTTCAGCAACTCCGCCACGCCCTGACCTCGGTTCCCTCGCCTGCAAGCCCGGCTCCCGCGGGTGCTCGGCGATAAAGGAGACGCTCTGAAGGTCTCCCCGGGGACGGGTGCGGGGTGTGCGTGCCTGGAGGTGCGCACGCGAACGGGCATCGGCGGAGACTCTCCTGGGCAGCCTCCCAGGGAGGGGGCCTGCGGAGGCGGAGCGAGCTGGCGCGTGCGTGCCACCCACCTCCCCGACGACCGGCCAGAGCCTGCCGGAGCCCGCCGCCGCGCCGCACCGCCCCCCTACCCCCCCCGACGCCAGCACGCTGGGACTCCCGGCCGCCCGACTCGGATCCGCCGAACCCGAGGGAGCGGGAGGCCGTCCTGGCCCGGCGCCCCCCACCCCGCAGGCCCTCTCACCAGCTGTCCCTGGAGAAGGCGCGGAGGAACCAGACGCCCGGCGCCAAGGAAGACCGCATCTTGCCCGGCGGTACCCGAAGCGAAGCCGGAGCAGAGGAGGATGCAGAGCTGGGCACGCGCCCCGAGCCGGCGGTCCCCAGAGTTTAAATGCCCCGCCGGCCGGCCCGCCCCGACCTCGCAAACCATGGCCTTTAGCCCCCGCCCCCTTGCGCCTGACCGCCCTCGGGCCCGGCCGAGCGCAAAGCGCACGCCCACCGCCCATCCTCCGGCCGGCCGCGAGCACGGACTTTTCTCGTGCTCTGCCTGGGGGCTAGGGACCCGCGGCCCTCCGAGCCTCTGGGGCCCCCCCTTCGGCCTGCGCTTGTCGGCTCACTTCCCTCCGGGGAACCGAAAGCTGCGATCCCAGACGCAGTCAGCTGTGTGTGATCTTCCGTCTGCCCTCAGCTGCTCCTGCGTGCCTTCCTATCCTGATTAGCTGGGGCACCGACACAGATCGGGAAACTGAGGCAGGCTGGAGGGCCAGCGTCCCACAGGACGCTGATTTGAGTGCCAGCGCCCCCTGGGAGCGTAGGTGTCCCAACAGGGACTTTCTGTCTCACTCAGATTCCAGACCACGCAGTGAGCCAGACAGGACCCTACCGCACCTTGTCCACGGAGAGACTGACACCCCCGCCCCGCCCGCCTCTACTCCCCACGGTGACTGTGCGGCGGCCACTCCTGCTCTCCCTTCTGAAGGCCCGCAGCCGTGCAACAGTGAAGGGCCCGTCTGAGGCACAGAGTTCCGTGCTCTTAAAAGTGCTCTGCAGACCTCTAGCCTGAAGATGTCCAGGGTATGTTTCCACGTATAAAAAGCAGTGATTGTGAGATCTTTGTCTATGAACCCAAGGGTGAACTAACTATAGAGGGAAGCATTGGCCTGGAGAATAAAATGGTTAATAGAACGTGAACTAGGAACTTGTCTGGGCAGATAGATTTCAGCCCTAAGCCCACCCTGCCCCTCACTCCTAGGAGTGCCCAGACCCAAAGTGCAAGGTCAGAGAAGGGCAGTAACGGCTACACCAAACAGGTTCAGACCCAGGAGAGTGGGCTTGGCCGCTGCCAGCCCCGGAATCAGGCAAAAAGAGGTAAACAGAGTTGTAAAATCCTCCCTTAACGCCAGGCAGTCAGGGGCAGGGGTCTCGTAGCAGAAATGAAGACAGCAACAAACAGAGGGCAGGAGGTAGACGACTACAAAGGAAAGGGGACGGGATAGAAGGAAGAAGCCGTGCTGGGTTGTGTAAGGTATGGAGCTGAAACACTGAGGAAGAGCGCAGCTACCAGCAGCTAACCCAGCCCTTAATTATACCACACAGGGTGCCCAGCTGTACGTTCGTTTCGTTCTTACAGGTCAGGGAGGTGGGCATTATCCATCTGAGAAGACTGACTACCCATGCTGGTTTGCCTGGGACAATCCCAGCAGACACCCGCTGTCCCAGAATGTATGACGGACAGCTCTGGGGTCGGTAACACCCAAAAGGCATTAGGCCTGAAAGAAGGCAGATTAAAGGTGGAAAATAAAATGAGATAATGAGATGATATCACCAGGAAGAGAGCTGCCTGTGTCCAAAGGACTAGAGGGAAGGATAAAGTTGAATACAGAGGAGCCAAGGAAGCAGCTGAGGTCACTTGAAGCTACACGGGAGGAGTACGTGGACGTCAGCAAGGGAAGGGAGGAGCCCACCGCCAGGGCTCCAGGGGTGCTATCCAGACTTCAGTAGTGGGGAATATCTATCTTTCCATTTCAGACAGAGAGGAGCCAAGGAATAAGACTCATTAGCACTCACTTTACATGCCCCTCTGGAGAAGGTGTGTTTGTGCCCCTCAGGGGACCATGCTTGTCTGTGGCTGGAACCCTCAGAGAGGCATAAAGAATACGCCCTCATGGTGGTATGGCTATTATTCATGCTGTGCCAATGAGTGGCTGGGAGCAGGGCCAGTCCTGAGACAGTCTTTGCCTTGTCCTAGTGACTTCCTGTGAATTCAGGGGCCAGGATGGCAGCAGGGACACTCCTACCAATGCTCCTCGCTTGCTCCTGTGTGTGACCTGACAATCTCCTCGCTTCCTGCTGCTTGGGGGAGTGACAAAAGGATACTTCTTTCACTCAGCTACACAAGCTCTCTACCCTTGACTCACCTTCCTGTTATCTGGCCCCCTTCACACGCTACCTCCTCAAACCTGGCAGGGTGTGGACAGCAGTATCTGAAGGCAATAAGGAGGGAGGGAATGAGCGATTGAACCACACACTAAAGAAAAAGAGTCTTAGTTCTTATTGTGGGTAGCCCTATAATTGGTCAAAAATGCTTACTATGCCTTAGTATCAGACACCTGTAAAACAGGAGCTGGCAGTTAATGACCTTTTTGCCCATCAAGTACCAGTTCCCATTGCTAGCAAGTTTCATTGACCATCCATGGGACTTTTTTGGGTAGTCAGTTATCCGCTTAGGTCCTTCTAGATATAGCAACGAGTGTCCTCCCTGGTTTTTTCAAAGGGACCCAGGGACCTGAATTCTTGAGAAAGTCTGTGAGAACAAGTGCCACGAGGACAAGCCATTAGGCAGCAGAACCCTCGCGTTTCCCTGCACACACACGATCATCATTCTTTGAACCCGTCTCCGTTCTCCCACTTCTGTCTCACTAAATGGAGAATAGCACAATTTTTTTGTGTGATAGAGTCAAAACCCAGACCCTTGATTAGTGGGGTAGGAGTTGAGATATTAGGAGAAATTGGGATTACTCAACCTTTTAAAGATTCAATTTCATATTAGGCCTGTTGACTGAGACGCCAAGTGTAGTGAAAAGAACATGGGTTTTGAGGCAGAGCCAGCTCTGGCGCTCCTACTTCTCCGAGCCTCAGCTCTCTCGTCTGTAAAATGTGGATAATAACATTTATCTTGCAAGGTGGCTGTAAGAATTTAAAATTATGCATATAAAAAGTGTCTGGCCGTATTAAATAGGTTTGATAAGTGGAGCAATTATTATATGTGCATGAGCTTATATACAGCTTGAGGATTAGATATTGACTACAACTGATGGAAACAAATGGCCGTTATAAATGAGAACAAAATATAGGTGCCAAAGGATCAGAGTCCTTAAAAAGTATCAATGGGTATAACAGAATAGATTTGACCTGCAAAGTCTTTAATATCCTGTGTGTGTGTGTGTGTGTGTGTGTGTGTGTGTGTGTGAATGCATATGTATGTGGGTATCTGTGTGTGTGTATACAACTTCACTCACTGAGTTATTGTAAACATTATGATAATACATGTGGAATAATTTGGGGTTGACAAGGATGGTTGTATGGGTTAAGTAAAGTGTCATAAAAATGAAGGAAGCTATTATTATCTCAAATATATCAGATGCTGAACTCTTGCTAAGAAGAGTTGCTTTTAAACTTCTTCCAGCCAACACAATCAAAAGATAAATAAGCAAGGTGACCATGTATCCAAAAAGATTTTGTTTCTCAATAAAAGACAATCTTTTGGAAGGGCTTGGCAAAGAAAGCCCCAGCATTGATATGACTGGTCAAAAGGAGGGGCTTCAGTCTATTCAAGACTGGACTGATGGCTCATAATGGCCTGAAGAATGGGCTTTGGGGACCACTATCAGCCAAACAAGGGGACAGTCCTGCTCTCAAATAGTCAACCGGGGTGGCAGCAGGTATATATAAGGACAACCTGAAAGGAGGCAGTCATTGGGAAGGGAGGAGCAGATTGGGCAAGTGGTTAAACTCTTATGGTCTCCCAAAGTTGCTTTGTTCAGGGGGAAAAATAAAAAGGAATATATGGCAACGATAAAAGGCAGACTCAGGTAGTCTGTTCACACAAGCTGAGGACAAGTTTTGGTTGCTCTAGTATCTGAAAGTAACAATTCATTAATATATTCATTTAATCAACACTTTTGGAGTGCCAACTATGTGCCAGGCAGGATACATTGATGAATGAGAGAGGCACAGCCCCTAATCTCAAAGGAGTCGCAGCTGAATGGGACAGACATGTATAGGGATGTAATTCCACCTCAAAGAGCCCTAGAGGAACAGGTTGACTCAAACAGGAAACAGGTTAAAGAGGTATGTTCATCCTCCTAAGGAGGCACTGAGAAAGGATCAGATGACCCTGGAAGAGGCTTCAGAGGCTCCACAGTAGGTAATATGAGAAGCAGATGTGAAGCACAGCTGGGCGCATGCCAAGTAGAGAAGAAGAGAAAGGTAGGACCAACAGAACGCATGGACACAGGCATGTGCAAAACAGCGGAGCATGAAAAAGCGTGGTCTATTTAAGAGATGGTGCATAAAAAATTCTGTGTAGCTGGAGAGCACACATGCACAGTGAGGAGGTGCTGAAGATATGACCGTTTTTACTTGTGGTGAAGTAGCGAAGAGCCTTCAAAGTCAATGTTAAGGGGTTGGGATTTTGTCCTTCGGACAGTTGGGGGTTATGAAAAGGAGGTTTGCAAGAAGGGTTGAGACACGATCAGATTTATGTTCTTAGAGGAGAAATGGCCATTTAAAAGCCCTTGCCGACCTCTGATTCTGGATCAAGATGGAATAGACTCACTTCTCCCTATTCTTCTTGCTAAGTGCTAAAACCCTGGGAATTATATATACAGCAACGTAAGAAAATTCTGAAAAAGTGGAGAGAAGAAGGAAGATTAGCTAGGAAGCTCGAGATCTGAGGAAAGACACAGTAGTGGTTTGTCTGGGTTGCTTTTTGCTTCATTTATCCTGGGCTGGGCTCTGGAGAAGCCAGCACCCAGTCCAGAAACACCAACAGCACAGACAAAAAAGGAAAGGAAAAAACACCAAGAAAAGCTAGCCAGCTAAGTAAAGGATCAAGAAAGGGGCATCCCCTCCAACCAAACACTACAGAGAGCACAGCAGCCCGCCCCACTTCTATCAGCAGAGGCAAAGTGGAGGCCTCACCTTCCATTTGCACCTGGCTGGAATGAGGCATCCTCTCAGCCCCGCCGTCAGGGCGGTGTCTGGGAACTCCGAGTCCTGGGAAGCCAGGACTTTCACCACCTTCCGGTGGTGATGAGCACGCCACCCCCCCCCCAACCATGGTGTCAGCGGAGATCATATGGGGAGCAGTAAGGAGGGCCCCTCCCCCTCTCATGCAGGGTGGTGTCAGTGGAGGCCCAGTAGGGACCCAGATCTCCCACTCTCCAAACTGTAGCGAGATGCCCTTCTCCACCACCCCACGGGTATCAACTGAGGCCAAGTAGGAAACCTGAATTTCTACCACCCGCCTGGAAGAGAGTATTAAAAACATGATCCAACGTGCTGTCACTTTCTTAAAAAACTAAACATACACTCACCATACAACCCACTAGTTGCCTTCCATAAATGAAAATTTCTGTCCATACAAACCTGTATACAAATGTCTGTAGTGGCCTTATCTGCAATAGCAAAAACCTAGAAACAACGAAAATGTCCCTCAACAGGTGAATAGTTATGGTACACCCAATACTACTCAGCAAATAAAAGAATTATTAATACACACAATTTGGATGGATCTCAATGGCATTGTGCTGAGTGAAAAAAAATCTGTCTCAAAAGGCCACGTACTGTATGATTCCATTTCCTTGAAGTGACAAAATTATAGAGATGGCAAGGAGCTGAATGGTGTCCAGGGGTTAGGGATGGTGGGGACAGGGAGGGGTGCGAGTGTCACTTTCGAGGAGTAACATGAGGGAGGTCTTTGCGGTGACGGAATAGTTTTGTATCTTGATCATGGTGGTGTTTATGTGAATCAACACGTGTGGGAACGGCACACATAGAACCATACATACATCCTGTACCAATGCCGACTTTCTGCTTTTGACATTGTGCTATAGCTAGGGGAGAAACTGGGTAAAGTTTCGCCCCTGAGCTATTTTTGCAGCTTCCTGTATATATATCATTGTTTTTAAAAAAGTTTTGTAAAAAGTGAAAAAAAAAAAAGGAGCTCTTTGTCAACTTTTTAGTTCTTCCTAGTAGTTCTCAGTTTGCTAATTCTAGAAACAGGGGATGGTACAAATTTACCTTTTAATATAAATCTTTTCTTTTCAGAATATGCTGTGGAGTGGCAAGGTCAGCTGTCCATGCTAATTCAAGTTAACATCTAACTTGCCTTCATCAGTACAGGTTTCAGCATTAGTCCCTTGATTCCAAATTATTCCAACTCTGCTTTTATCTAACACCTTCTTCTGTACCACTTAATGGCTAGGAGATAATACTCCTCCCCATTCCAAAGACAAGAAATTTTAAGCTTATAGAAGAAAACAGGCATGTTCTGAAATCACATAATGGTGGTGGTGGAAAGATAAGATACCAGCTCTCCCCAAGGCCACTCCGTCAGAAGATCAGATTCCTTCGCAGCCCCTGGGGTGACTGTGGACATGCCTCCCTGCCTTACACTGCTGCTCTCTTATATCTACAGTTGGGAGCACAGTTTTACTGCACCATTGTAAAGCAAGAGGAATGAAACAGGGAGAACAGGTTGGACAAAGGAAAATTGGAAACTGGATTTAGAAATGAGAAGCATGTGACTTCAGAGAACTATGATGCTTTTCACAGACAAGAATGGGAAGGTCTTTTAGGGAGAAGTTTACTAGTAAGATTAAAGAAGTTCTGGATAAACAAACTGGTGCCGCACTATATAAACTGGAGATGTTCTTGCTACCCTTCGATGTCCATGGCAGCAGAGGCAGGCCCCAGATCTGGA
Organism: Balaenoptera borealis; assembly: GCF_965194805.1. Classification (NCBI taxonomy): domain Eukaryota; kingdom Metazoa; phylum Chordata; class Mammalia; order Artiodactyla; family Balaenopteridae; genus Balaenoptera; species Balaenoptera borealis. The sequence continues at coordinate 103,594,279 of NC_138868.1, read as the reverse complement.
AAAACTCGCTTATAGCTCCTGTGGCCCAACAATACCTACACCCTATAATTTCTCCACAAAACTCTTTTGCACTGGTCTCAGATCCCTGGCTCTTAGTGTGCTGTTGGCATTCCTTGTAAAATATGCGAAGGACAGTCAGGCTGCAAGATGCAGGAACTGAGCTCGAGATTGAAATTCCTGGGAGAGAGACCTAAACCTAGTCCTAATCCTATTTTAGATCCAAGTCTTCCCTTCTTCCGAATTCAAGATCAACTAAATGTTCACCGTATGCTTCTAGTAATTTCTATTGACTGAGCCCTGTTTCTAAACCTTTCCCCCCCCTCCTGCTCATGAATTTGTACAGGTTCTTTCCAGTTTATAATGACAGAGCTTCAGCCAGAGAGAGGGGCATACGCCCAGGCATCTCGAGGGGAAAAAAAAACAAAACAGAAAATTCATCAGTTTCTTTCAAACTCCTTGTGTGACTTTGTCAAGTCCTTCAAGTCTTGTAAAGTCCTCGTCTATTTATTGCACGGTAGGAGGTTTAAGACATACACACACACACACAAGCCTCAAAATTAACAAATACAAACAGGTTGAAAACAGATGAACTATGAATAAATATTCGGTCTGGTTAATTAACAAATATTTTAAAAATCAAATCTGAAATTCCTTATAAAAACTTCCAGTAAAGCAAACTTAAGAAGACCTGGATCATAAATTAACACTCTTGCTGCACCTATATGAATAATTAGACCCAATCTAATGAGACCAGCCTTAGGTTGTGATCAAGAATAGCCTTTCTTGGAGACTATTTTTGATCAAAACAAAGGAAGTTGTAGAAAACATTTTATGCTTCAGTGGAAAATTACACATTGGCTAGAGGACTCCCCTCCAGGTTATCTAATTTTAGCCGATAGTTGATCTAATTTACAATTCTGCAAATTTTAAATAACTATAGAAGGAAATCAGTTTTGTCTCCATTTGAACTTTCACAGCGTTCCTTTATTCATATAAATATGAGTAATTTTTTTCTTTTGCCTTTTCTTGGAATGAGTTATAACAGCTGCTTATTTTCCTTAGGGGTTTAAGTCTTTAACACATGCTCACTTTAATATCAACATGTTCATTTTAATATCTGTATGAAAGTCATGAGTTTACTTTTTTCTGAAAATTGTCTTTTAATGTATATAAACAATTATCATGTAAGGCAGAAAAAATACGTACTGCATACAAGTAGTATACTATGGTTGGGCAAGGAGGAATAATTGCTTCTGATTGAGAGAAATCAGATACGTTTTCACAGAGCGGGTGGTAGTAATACTTTGCCTTAAGGGTGAGTAAAATTTTAAGACTGAGAACTGGAAGGACAATTTCAGGCAAACAAAAGGCCTATTAATCCTAAGGGGATCTCCTGACCCACATGTTATTAGCCTGCACCCAGCACCCTCGAGTCCCAAGAAGAGGCCAGACTCAGTCCTGTGAGATTCACACAGGAGCAATACCCAGTTTGGAACCAGTCCCAGGGAATCTCCCTGTGTATCTGACCTGGCAAGGCTTACAGTCCCAGCGCTCAGCTGATGAAGGACTCCTGGCGAGCACAGAAGCACGAGGCGTGATGAAACTGGGATAACTGGCTCATCAAAGCAGTGTGTCTTGAAATGAGCATCACAACCTATTTCCTGTATGTCCGATAGAACTATACCACAGCCTAGACAAATTCCCTACCCTGTGCTGCCTGGCAGGCCAGGTGTAGAGCTGTATGGATCTAATTGCATCTTACTCCTGGAGTCAAATTGTTTCATTAATGGCTATTAATCCAAACATTTCCATTTTGCCAGTGGTGAAGAGGAAGAGGTAGGTATGGAGTTCAGAAAATGTAATACAAAGAAAATACATATTTAGTAGAGCATTAACTAAGTCTCCAGCTATCACTGTTTATCTGTGCCTGATGACATTCCTTCATGAATGGATTTTCCAGCGTAAGCCACTGTATGTAAGTCTATACTTACTGTAGACTGACTTACTACAGACACTACAGTATAAGCCACTTACACTATATTAGTCTCCTAGACTAATAACAAACATCTCCACAGTTTTCAGAAACCCATGCCTAGCTAAACTTCCGATTGTGTTGGCTCAAGCTCCAATCCCGTTCTACTTCAAACTCTCTTTTCCCTTGATCTTCCATTGTTAATTTCAGTCTCAGCCTGTTTCTTGCCTTATGTCTATGTGGTTTCCCCTCCCACTCCCAGCTCTGTTTCCGGGTTTTTGTCTTTTGTTGTTGCTTTTGTTTTTGTTGTTTGTTTTTTACAGAGCAGGAGTCACAGGGAGAAAGGCCCTCATCTACCATCCCTGAGCCAAGTCACTAGTAAGGGAAGAACAAGGAGTTACCTTATGTGGAAAAAGGCTCCTGAGGCTGAACCCTAAAAGACCGAGCTGTATGACAGTCAGTCAGGTTTCATGCGTAGGATATAAAGTCCCAATAGTGACAGGAAAAGATGTGTTGCTCAGCTCTGTAGCAATTGCTTTGAACTCCTTAGAGAAAACACAGAGTCCACCTGGGAAAACAGGGTAAGACATGTTCCTCCTGTAGCTGAACCTGTCAGGTGAGGGTACCTACAGTTTTAAGCCAGGAAGGACTCGAAGATAGGCATCATTTCACCCACTGGCTGAGCAATAAAGGAGACGTGCTAATCTATAATTTAAACAACACACCCATCCATTTGGCAGCTAGGCAAACCCTGTTTCCTTGATTCTCCACCTTAAAAAAAAAAAAAAATCTGGCTTTAGTGGTAAGAAGGCTCAGAGTAGGATGGAACAATGAATAAAATCAAATACCCAAATGCAAATCAAATGTAAATGTCATCATTTACATCATCAAATGTCATATGGTACAGAGCTGGTACCGTTCTAAGTGTGTAACTGAATTGAACTTGGGTCTTACTTGCCTGCCGTGCAGCAGAGCCAATTTACTACCACTGGGTTGTGATGAAGGAAATCACAGCGTTTATTTGTAGGGTGCAAAGCAAGGAGTATGGCGCGGCTCGTGCTCAAAAGACCTGAATTCCCTGATGGCTTTCAGGGAAGGGTTTTCAAGGCAGCATCAGGGGTGGAGGTTGCAGGGTGCGTGATCAGCTCATGGACTTTCTTCTGATTGGTGTGTAAGGTAAAAGGGTGATGTTTCAGGAATCTTTATCATCAACCTTCTGGTTCCAACCAGTCTGGGGTCTACGTGCTCGTGTTCAGCATTTAGTCCCCATGGGTGGGAGGGCGGCCTTAGCTCCTGCAGAACAACTCAAAAACATGTGTCAGGTTGTAACATGTATCCCTTGAGGAGGAACTCAGACTCTGTTTTATTGCTGAACTATTGTTTCTTGACTGCTTTTCCTTTGTTTCTGCCTTCCCTCACTTCCCTAATTAGCAACTGCTTGAGTCTGCTCATTGGAACTCAGGGAAGCCTTAGGAGACTAAAGCCTTTTCCTACAAACAAGAAATGGGGGACACAGAGGGACTTTTGTACCCGGCAGGACCCCACAGGGTGCTGCTCACTTTCAATCCCCTCTTTTCTTTGATACTCCTCAATCGTGAGGGGACCAGGGGCAGGACCAGAAAGGGAATCAAGTTCTAGATAAAGAGGTTAATCACAAACTCGGCAGGGGAACTCGGTTTTAGGGGGACTTGGTTTCAAGTGAACTGGAGAGAAGTTAATTTATTATACACAGTGGATTCCGTATAATGATTTCCGTAGATGTTTTGAGGCAGGGGGAGGAACCTAAGACAAGAATTGAGTAAAATGTTTACCAAGGGTGATCTCATCTTGGGGCCTGGAAAGGATGATGACTCGTGCAGTAAGTACAACACCAAACTGTCTTAATCAAAAGGAATTGATTTGACTTCTCTTCGGCACACCCCTCTAATAGTGGTCAGTAATACTGAGAGCAAGACCAGACATGGACCATTCATTTCTACCTTAAGAGAGCTTTAAAAACCAAAGTCAGCATATTCAAAGTCTTTTGCCCATTGGAAGGGGCCTAGCATGCCAGGAGAACGTTTGCTTTTATCTCTCTCTATAATATATCCAATCTGCCAAGTCTTCTTTTCGGAGAAGCATGGAAAAATGCCCAAGATGGGACACAAAGCAAACTATGCTCACTACACTTAAAGTGAAACTAAAGGAATATTTTGCTTCCAAAACCGGAATCTAAGTAAGTAAACACAGAAAAGTAATACCTGCTACCTATCATACCTTAAATTGTTGGAAGATGTGAAGGCAGCCATTTCTAGCCTCTGCACCCAGTGGGTAGTCAATAAAGTTATTGACAATCTCATTCCTGCCCATCATAAAAGGGCTAAAAACTAAGGGTAAGTAATATTGGACAATTACCAGTAATACACTGGAACAATGCCAGGGAGAAGCCACAGAGTTCATTAAATCAAAGCAATTAGAGCAAGGCGTTTTAGGTAGAACTGCCTAGGAAAATACATCACGTGCCAGCTTTGTGATTGTTACTGCACGAAAACTAGTACATGAATATCCTCTGCTACTACCGTAATCCTGGAATTGCCTCTATCACATGTATATTCCTTCTTTCGGCATGAATTCTGTAAGTTGATAAAGTTGCCTCTGGGGAATAGCACAGCTGAGCTCTTCTGGGATCGTGGCCCTCTTGCTGGACACACACCCATACTTTCCTATATCCTCCTGCCCTGCTCTCCTATTCCGTTGTGACCTACTGAACTCGCATCTACTCCGACAAGATCAGGGTTGGAATCAGAGCTGAAGAGAATGAACTTGTCTGACGCTACCGCATCAGGTACAAGTAAAATGTACCACGAGTCCACAACTCAGCATGAAGAGTGAATGAAATGGAAAACTGGTGAGGTCAAAGGTGTAAAACATAATTAATACATTCATAGAACGTCAGAGCCACTGGGGAGATTGAAGGTCCCTTAGTATAACTCTCTTACTTTACAGAAAGAGAAAACTGTAGCCCAGAGAAATTATTTGTCTCAAATCACAGTCACAATTAAAGAATGAAAAACAAAGTAAAATGATGTCTAAGGACCTTTAAAGATCGAAAACATTAGGTAAAACTACTAATCATGTAGAAGCATTTGGAATTTTAAAAATTCAAATCTGTGTATCTATTTAACAAGTATTTTCTGAGAGCTTATTACATGCCAGATAGAGCACTGAACAAAAACAGACAAAAATCCTTGTGCTCATGGAGTATACAATCTAGTGGGGAAAGAAAAGAAACATTAAGTAAAATATATAGTATGCCATACAGCTGTAAGTATCATGAAGAAAAATAATGCAGGGGAAGGGGAGACGGAGCACCTAAGCATGGGGGTGGGTAGGAGGGTCACATTTTAAAACAGGGTGGTCAGGGAAGGCCCTCTACTTCTGATACACTTGAATGAAGGCTTGACGGAGGTAATAAAGTGAGCCAAACATTATCTGAGGGACAAATGTCTCCAGGCAGAGAGAGCTAATGAAAAAGAAGAGTCCCTGGAACGTCCATCGAAATACAAGGTCAACGCGGTCCAGCAGAACAAGCAAGGAGGAAAGTAGTGGGTGATAAAGTCTCAGCAGTAACTGGGACCAGATTTTACAGGGTCTTGTATGACACTGTAAGGACTCCGGCTTTTCCTGAAGGAAATGATAGCCAAAGGAGACTTTGAGCAGAGGAGAGACATGATCTCACTTTTTTGAAAGGACTGCTAAGTGGTCCTAAGTGCTAAGAACTTAGGTGGTGCTAAGAAAAGTCTATAGTGGGCAAATAGAGAAACAGAACCAACCAGGAGGCTACTGCAATAACTCGGGTGAGACATGATGATGACTTAGAACAGAGTTGTAGTAGGGCAGACATGGAAAAAATAGCTGTATTTTAAATATATCTTCAAGGTAGAGCCAACAAGGATTGGATGTGGGCTGTATAAGAAAGACAAGAGTGAAGGTTGCCTCCATGTTTTTTTGGCCAGAACAACTAGAAGGATGGTGTTGTCATCTGCTGAGAATGGAGAAGACTGCAGGAAGAAACAGATGTTTTTATAGTTTGGGATGTGTGCATGTGTGTGAGAGAGAGAGAATGCGTGTGTGTGCAGAGGGTGGAGATCAGAAGGTTTGGTTTTAGATGTGTTAAATTTGGCTGCTGTATTGAGAAAGTACACAGGTGCAAGAAGAGATTACTTAGGAACTCTTAAAATAATCTATGAGAGAGATGATGGTGGTTTGGACCAGGCATCTCGCAGTAGAAGTAATGTGAACTGGAAATATATTTTGCAGGTAGAGTTGACAGGATTTGCTGATGAAGTGATGAAAGATGAAAGAGAGAAAAAGAGGAAAGTCAATGATTTCTTCAAGGTTCTTGGCCTCAGTAACTAGACAAATGGAATTACTATTAACTGATACGGGGGAGACTATAGAAAGAGCAAATTGAGGGAAACCAATGATGTGGAAATGTCAAGTAGGCAGTTAGGGTTAAAAGTTTGCATTTTCAGGGAGAGGTCTGCACCAGATATATAAATGTGGGAGTTATCAGTATATAGGTAATATTTAGAGCCACAAGACTAAAACAGATCACCGAAAGAGCAAGTGTAGATACAAAAGAAGCCCAGGGACTGAGCCCTGGGATACTCTCAAAAGCTTTGGGGTTGTGGGAGCCATGTGTAAGGTACCTCAAAAAAACAGAGTGATCAATTGTGTTTAATTCTGATGCCAGGTCCAGATAAAGTCTGAGAATGACCATTGGATTTAGCAATGTGGATGTCATGGATGACTTTGAAAAGAGCACTTTCATTGGAGAGGTAAAGGCAAACAGTCTTACTAGAATGTATTCAAGAGTGAATGTGATGAGAAAAACAGGAACAGGAAGTATAGACACGCAAGGAGTTTTGTTATAAAGAGAAGCAGAGAAGGTTGGTGGTACATGAAGGAGAATGTGGGGTAAAGAAAGGCAGCAGGTGGCTTTCTTTTTCTTTCTCTCTCTCTCCTTTCTTTTTTTCTTGGTTAGTTTTCAAGACGGGAGAAATTACAGCAAGTTTATATACTGATAGGAACACTCTAGTAGTCAAGGAAAAATTATGATGCAGAAGAGAAGGGGAAGAAATGCAGAGGCAATGTCCTTTCGTAGGTACAAGGGAACTGGATCCAGCCAGTAGTCAGAGTAGGCCTAAGACAGAAGAGCGAACAGCTCATCCATATTAACAGGAATTAACACACACAGGTAGGTAGGTAGGTATGACGGTGGGAGCTCAGGGAAGTTCCCTTTGGACTGCTTGTTTTTTCAGTGATACAGAAAGCATCGTCACCAACTGAGAGTGAGTGTGAGGGAAAACCTATAGGAACTTTGAAGAGAGTAAAAAAAAGAAACAGTTATCTAGGAAAGTGTTCATTCTTAATCCATCGTTTTTCACTTGAAATGTCTGTCACCTTCCTTATTTGAAATAGTGGGCCCAAATTTAATCCTGTCCCTCACCCCCCCGCCCTGAAATCAAAATCTATCTCATTTAGGCTCAATCTTATCTTCAGGCCTCTTCTTCCTTATTAGTCCCTGCTAATTTAGAAAACTTGTAGAATTTGTCCTCCCAACCATGACTTCAGAAACGTGTAAATTCAGGCAAACTCTTAGAGTCCAGGCTCCTTTCCAAAGCACATTCATCCAATTCAAACAGGATTCACCGCACTATCATCACTAAGGGTCATGAGACTCAGGCTTCCTCCTTGGTAGCTGCTGGTTATCCCAGCATTCTCTAACCCCACAAAAATAAATCTTTAGATACTGTCTACACATAACCAAACTACAATACAAAAGCATACTCATTCTCAGGTGAGATTTATATTCATAGACTTAACCTAGAGGAAGAAGACTTGAAATTTCCCTGGTCCTGTGTAAGACCTAATCCCTTCACCATTCTTCCATTAACTTGATGTCAGACAAGTCAATTCACCTATATCAGATAACCAAACTAAAAAAGTAGAACAAAACCAGCAGAAAAAACAAACAAACAATCAAAACATGTTGGACGACACCAAAGAAACAAATAAAAACCAATACAACTTATCCTAGGAGTGAAAAACTTTAACATCTGAAAATCAATTAATATAATACATCTTATTAATAGAAAAAATGACAAAAATACATGATAATCTGAATAGATGCAAAAAAAGCATTTGACAAAACCCAACAACTTTTCATGATAAAAACACTCAACAAACTAGTAATAGAAGGGAACTTCCTTAAACTAATAAAACCTATCCAAGAAAAATGCACAGCTAACATCCCACATACTAGTGAAAGACTAAATGCTTTCCCCCTAAGATCAGGAACAGGACAAGGATGTCATCATTCCTATTCAACATTGTACTGGATGATCTATCCAGGGCAATTAGGCAAGAAAAAGAAATCAAAGGCATCCAGATTGGAAAAGAAGTAAAACTGTCTCTATTTCCAAATGAGAAAATCTTATAGATGAAAAATCCTAAGGAATGCCCTAAAAAACTATTAGGCATAAAAAATTAATTCAGGAAGGTTACAGGATACAAGATTGATATACAAAAATCAATTGTAGGGCTTCCCTGGTGGCGCAGTGGTTGAGAATCTGCCTGCCAATGCAAGGGACACGGGTTTGAGCCCTGGCCTGGGAAGATCCCACATGCCGCAGAGCAACTAGGCCCGTGAGCCACAATTACTGAGCCTGCGCATCTGGAGCCCGTGCTCCGCAACAAGAGAGGCTGCGACAGTGAGAGGCCCGCGCACCGTGATGAAGAGTGGCCCCCGCTTGCCGCAACTGGAGAAAGCCCTCGCACAGAAACGAAGACCCAACACAGCCATAAATAAATAAATAAACAAAATTAAAAAAAAAAATCAATTGTATTTCTATACATTTGTGACGAACAATCTGAAAATAAAATTAAGGAAATAATCCATTGAAAATAGCATCAAGAAGAATAAAATACTTTGGAATAAATTTAACAAAAAAGTACACATTTTATGCTCTGAAAATTACAAAACATTGTTGAAAGAAATTAAAGACTTAAATGAGTGGAAAGACATCCCATGTTCATGGATCAGATGGCAATAGCTCCCAAATTGACCTATAGATTCAACGCGATCCTTATCAAAATCTCAGCTGGCTTTTTTGCAGGAAGGTGATCTTAAAATTTATATAAAAAATGCAAGGGACTCAGTATAGCAAAACAATCTTGAAAAAGAAGAACAAAGTTGGAGAACTCATGCCTCTCAATTTCGTAACTTACTACAAAGCCACAATAATCAAGACAGAATGTATTGGTTTAAGGATAAACATATAGATTAATGGAATAGAACTGAGAGTTCAGAAATAAACCCTAACATTAATGGTCCAACTTTTTTTTTTTTTTTTTTTTGGCTGCATCAGGTCTTAGTTGCGGCACACAGGATCTTTGTTGTGACATGTGGGATCTTTCGTTGCGGTGCAAGGGCTTCTCTCTAGTTGCGGTGTGTGGGCTCCAGAGCACGTGGGCTCTGCAGTTTGTGGCACATGGGCTCTCTAGGGTGCGAGCTCAGTAGTTGTGGTTTGCGGGTTTAGCTGCCCTGAGGCATGTGGGATCTTAGTTCCCCGACAAGGGATCAAACCCGCGTCCCCTGCATTGGAAGGCGGATTCTTTACCACTGGACCACCAGGGAAGTCCCAATGGTCCATTGATTTTTGACAACAGTGTCACATCAATTCAGTGGGGCAAATAATAGTTTTTTGAATAAATGATGCTGGGACAACTAGATATCCTCATGCAAAAGAATGAGGTTAGACCCCTATCTAACACTATATACAAATATTAACTCAAAATAGATCATAGACCTTGGTGTAAGAGCTAAAACTATAAAACTCTTAGAAGAACACACAGGAGTAAATCTTTGTGACCTTGGATTATGTAATGGCTAAAGCAACAAAAGAAAAAGTAGATGAATTGGACTTCCTCAAAATTAAAAACTTTTGTCCTGCAAAGGAAACCATCAAGAAAGTGAAAAGACAATCTCCAGAACAACAGGAAATATTTGCAAATCATAAGTCTAATAATGGACCTTATGGAGAATATATTAACAACTCTCATAACTCAATCATCAAAAGATAAATAACGCAATTACAAAATGGCAAAGGATCTGAAAAGACAGCTCTCCAAAAAGGATATACAAGGGGCTAATAAGCACATGAAAAGATGCTCAACATCATTAGCCATCAGGAAAATGCAAATCAAATCCACGAGATACCACTTCATACCCAGTAGGATGACCATAATTAAAGAGACAGATAAGGACAAGGGTTGGAGGATGTGAAGACATCTGAACCCTTATACACAGTTGGTGGGAATGTAAAATGGTGCAGCCACTCTGTAAAACAGTTTGCAGTTCCTCAAAATGTTCAACGTAGAGCTACCATATGACCCAGCAAATCCCCTCCTAGGTATACACCCAAGAGAAATGAAAACGTATGTCCACAGAAAAACTTGTAAAACAAATGTTCATAGCAGCCTTATTCATAATAGCTAATTAGTAGAAACAGCCCAAATGTTCATCAATTGATAAATGGGTAAATAAAATGCAGTACATCCATAGAGTAGAATATTATTCAGCAATAAAAGCAATGAAGTACTGATACATACTACAACATGCACAAATCTGAAAAACATTATACTAAAGATTCCAGTCACAAAAGACTATATATTATAAAATTCCATTCATATGAAAAGTCCAAAATAGACAAATCTGTAGAGACAGAAAGTGGGCTGGTGATTGCCAGGGGAATGGGAAACAACAGCTAATGGGTATGGGATTTTTCTTTTCTATATTTAAAAAAAAGTTTAATTGTGGTAAAAAAAAAAACCCACACATAATCTAAAATTTACCATTGTAACCATTTTTAAGTATACTGTTTAGTAGTGTTAAGTATATTCACATTGTTGTGAAACAGACCTCTAGAACTTTTTCATCTTGCAAAACTGAAACTCTACTCATTAATCAACTTCCAATTTCCCCCTCCTCCCAGACCCTGGTAACCATCACTCCACTTTCTGTCTCCATGAATTTGACTACTCTAGGTTCCTCATATGAGTGGAATCACACAGTATTTGTCTTTTTGTTTCTGGCTTACTTCACTTACCATCATGTCCTTAAGGCTAATCCATGTTATAGTACGTGACAGGATTTCTTTCCTTTTTAGGGCTGAATAGTATTCCACTGTACGTATATACCACATTTTGTTTATTCATTCATCTGCTGTTGGAAACTTAGGTTGCTTCCACCTCTTGGCTATTGTGAATAATGCCATTATGAACATGGGTGTGCAGATATCTGTTGAAGATCCTGCTTTCAATTATTTTGGATATACACCCAGAAGTGGGATTGCTGGATCACAGGGGCATCTCTTTAGAATGACAAAAGTGTTCTAAAATTTGTTAGTGGGGACAGTTGTACAACCCTAGAATATACTAAAAACCACTGAATTGTACATTTCAAGTGGGTGAATCAAATGGTATATGAATTATGTCTCAATGAAGCTGTTAAAAAATACAACTCAGAAAGGCTAAATCAAGGATATAGTTACATAAGGATTTTGACTGAACTGAATAATTAATCTGGTTAAATAACCAGTCAATCTTGTCACATGGGTAATTCTGACTCTTATTTGCAATGACCTGGCTAGATATTTAGGTGTTTTTTGAGACATAACTTAAGTGCTTTTTAAACACTGACCATTAGAAGACGTAGGAAAAAGAAAATGTCAGTACCTATCTTTAATTCACAATATTAAACCTTTTCATATTTTGTGTCAAGAAACACTGTGGGGGCTTGCCTGGTGGCGCAGTGGTTGAGAATCTGCCTGCCAATGCAGGGGACACGGGTTCGCGCCCTGGTCTGGGAAGATCCCACATGCCGCGGAGCAACTAGGCCCGTGAGCCACAACTACTGAGCCTGCGCGTCTGGAGCCTGTGCTCCGCAACAAAAAGAGGCCACAATAGTGAGAGGTCCGCGCACCGCGATGAAGAGTAGCCCCCGCTTGCCGCAACGACAGGAAGCCCTAGCACAGAAACGAAGACCCAACATAGTAATCAATCAATCAATCAATAAATCTTTAAAAAAAAAAAAAAAAAAAAGAAACACTGTGAAGAAATAACAAATTCATACTAACTATAGCAATTTTTATTTCATCTGCTCTGTAGGTATGGCATTCACCAGATTTTTTTAAAGATAGGGAAATAAGGTAGAATTTTTTTTAATAAGTTTAAGGTAGAATATTTTTAATAAGTTTATATTTTTAATAATATAAACTTATAATATATAATAAGTTTATATATTAATATAAATAAGTTTATAAATTAATATTAATATAAAATAAGTTTATATATTTTAATAATATTTTTAATAAGTTTAAGGTAGAATATTTTTTTAATAAGTTTAAATCATAAGTCCATTATTAGACTTATGATTTGCTTTATTCACTTTGACTTCAGATTCACTTTTTGAAATGTCACTCACAATTATTTCACATAAAAGATGCCCAAAAGACAGAGAGTTTATTTGCCTTTCTCTTTTTTGCAATAAAAATTATAAAATTTAAAAGTCCTATGTCCATTGTCACTGAATGGGGAAAGAGGGAATAAATTAAAAAACAGGAGAGAAAAATTTTTGAGAAAAAAAAAACATACATCAAATTCAGATTGTTCTCATCTCTAATTGTTATACACAACTAGAAAAGTTAACAGCAAAACAGATGGCCACTGAGGCTCAGAAACTCATTTTATCACCTTCTCTTCTGCTTCATCCAGACATTTTCAATTTTGTCAAGACTCAAAGTACAGATATAGACTCAAAGTACAGATATAGAAGACTCAAAGTACAGATACAGAAAGACAATAAATGAGATAATCACAAAGATTTCTAATAATCTCTTCTAATCAGAGCAGAGCAAAGTGAGAGAAACCTTACCAGTCTGACTGATCATTTTTAAAGCAACATGCTCCATGTGGTTTACAGCAAAGAGACAAGTTTGGAAGCCAACTTTCAATCTTGGTGCCAAGCAGAGTGAAACAATGGTCATGATCTAATTATAGTGATAGCTGTTATTATGTGGGACAGTCTTTCTTTTCAGATTACACATCTTATAAACTTTAACATCTTTTCATAAATAATCTCTCAGGGTTGACTTTAAGTGAAGGTTGAAATACTAACAGTTGATTTCAGATTCTTATTACAGATTTTTCAAAGTCCGTCTGTGTGCAGAAGCAAAATTATGAATGGCGACTCGAAGAGTTGAGTTCCCTTCAGGGATATCACAGGAATTGATGACTGAATGTAGTGCCCGGGTATATGCTGCAAATAAAGATTTGCACAGTGGTGAATGAAGTCAGATTCTAAACAATTCTCCCAACCTTTTTCTATTAGTACTGTTTCTCTGCCCAGTCTCACAGGAATTAACTTTAACCCATTCACTGAATAAATATTTACTGAGTACTTACCACACGCCAAGTACTCTGTGATTATAGAAACAAAAGATAAGGGAGAGGATGGACACAAAAATTAAATTGCAGTGTAATATTTCCAGACCAGAGGCATATACAAAATGTCATCACAGAATGAAGTTTGGAATGAAAGAAAAACTAGGAGAGGATGGAAAAGATTTCCAGAAGTGGTAACATTTAAGATGGTCTTGAAGGATTAATAAAAGTAAAGGAAAGAAGGCATTCTAGGCAAAGAAATGAGTGTGTGGGGTGCAAAGGTATAAAAAAATGTGGCATGTCCTGGCAGTAGCAAGTTCGATAAGGCTAGAGGGTTGCCTGGAGCCAGAGAGAAAATATGCCAAATATGACATGTATTTTGTACTGTAATGGTAAGTCCTACAGGTTTGATGATAGGGGAATGGCACGATCAGATTTGTGTTTTTAAAATATAACTCACAGGACTGATAAGAAACTCATATCACAGGGCAACAGGAATACAAATACTTGCAGTACTTTCAGTGTGTGTATGAAGCCTATATAATCTCTACAGTATGTAAATCAATATATTTAAGAATGGACAGGAAACAGAAATATTAGTCTCAGCAGGAATGACTCATCTTCTCTAGCTGGGATCCCTGATAAAGATAGAGTTTATATTGGTCCTCATTTCCCTCAGTGATCCTTAGCAGAACTGAAAGTCTAATGTGGATATCTACACATTATAAATAATATATATATGTGAATATAAATAATAAGTCTATGTTAGATAAGACCTAACTTAGATGGCCGTAAGAGGCAAGCTCTAATATTCTTCATTTACAGGAGGACCTGAAACCCTAGTCTCACTACTGTGGAGTGAGCTAGAAATATTTCCCCAGCATAAATGGAGACAAGAAGATAACAGATCTCAAAGAGAAATATAATTCACTATAATTATTTTTATTGCCTCAGTTGTTTTGTAAAGGGGGTAGAATAGTCTCTGATATATACTAAGCCCTTAGTCAATAAATGCTAAATTACTACAATCACTACTTTTACTGTTGTTGTTTTCTTAACTGCCACCAGGCCCCAACCATTCCTTTAAGAGACTTACCTTTGTGGTTTTTATAGAAAATACAATTGTTGGCACAGGTATCAGGATGAGCATCCCAAAAATCAGGACCACAGCAGCATAGTGGAGGTAAAGTAATATTATACAGCTGCATTTTCTCCTGGATCTGGGCTTTTAAAGCTTCTACATATCTATAAAAATACAGTATGACCAGGCAAAGTGAACCACTAGGAAGAGAATGAGTGTGAGTCCTTATTTTACTACCAGCTTTAAACTGTTAAACTATTTCATATCTCTGTGCCTCAACTCTTCCTCTTTGTCCTGGGAAGCAGCACTAGGAAAAATGTAGTGCTATTCCAGAGAGGTATTAGGCAATCAAGAAATTTGATGAAGTTCTGTACTCCCAAAAGTATGAGAAGACACAGTCATCTCTTTTTTAAGGAAAATGAGAACACTGACTTCCTAACACGTTTCCTCTAGAGCCAAAATTTCACACAGAACTTTTCAAAGTACCTTTGGTATTCCTTTTCTTTCTGTTGTTTTTCTCTGGCTCCTTTTACTTCCTCAAGTTGTAGCTGGGCTAGTATCTCACTCATCTTCTCCCCTGAATATGGCTCTTCACGAAAGTTCATTCTTAATACCCTCTGCTCTTCAGCATAACGTTGCTGCTCTTTCTTTTTCTTAATTCTGAGAATAAAATCATAACGTGGTTAGGAATTTCGTAAAATCATTATTTAGAATTAGCTTCTAGATCCAAATAACTCAAGAAATTCCCAGAAACAGGGAAGTCAGGAAATCAGTTTAACACCCCTAGAAAAGCCTCAAAAACTCCTGCTGGCTGATTTGAGTTTATCCCGTAGTTCATGTATACACATAGCCTCTTGAATGGAAATGACCAATGGTTACTACTAAAAGAGTTTTCCTGTAAGAATTCTAATACAAGAACTTTCTCAGGTTAAAACTACAAGTAGACAGGGCTTCTGCTTCTGGCTAAAACGGAGTAATAGGGACTGGGCTTGCCCTTCCACCTTAAACAACCAAATAGATAAATAAACAAATCAACCCAGAAATCAACCAGACCAAATACAAGAAAACAATGGTTTTCAAGACACTAGATATTAGGCAGCAAAAGACAGTGATCCTTGACAGATGGAAGACAAATGAAGTGAGCCCTACAAGTGCCCAAGCTTACTGCCTCAGAAGTTTCAAGGCAGCAGCACAGGGAGTTGAGGTGGAGCCTGGGAGACTCCCTGAGTTGAGGAGATGAAGCTCAAAGTCCAGGGACACAAAAGCAACTAGAGCTCCTAAGACAGAAAACCAGGGAGAGAGAGCTGCTCAGAGAGAGGACCCTAGAGATCTGCAGAGGGTCTCCTTCTACTACACAGCAGAGCACTGTGCATGTACGTGAGGAAATGATTTGGGGCCAGGGACAGAACCATCCGAAAGAATAACAGGGAACAGTGTCCTGTGCTCACACAGAGCACAGAATAGAGCCTGTTCCCACCAGTCAAGACTTGAAAAACTCATAATGCACAGGACATTGGGTAAAGTTTTCAGAAAGAGTTTACCTCAGTGGTGGGAAATAATGATTAGTCCTAGACTGAGCACTGCTCCAGACACACCCAACATTGTAACAGCAAAGCCCCAAAGTAACTTAACTGCATCCCAAAACAAAGCTCAGGAAAATTTATAAGAATACAAAGATATCCAGTAACCAACAAGGTAAATTCACAATGTTGGACATCTAATCAAAGATAAGATGCAAAGAGGCAGGAAAACACAACTCATAATGAAGAGAATAATCAATCAATCAAAATCAACCTAGAATGGACAGTAATTAGAATTAGCACAGAAGGACATTAAAACAGATAGTACAACTATATCCTATATGTTCAAAAAGTTTAGACATAAAAAAGGCTGAAATCAACTTCTTGAGATGAAAACTACAATTTCTGAGATGAAAAATACATTTGAGAATAAGCTTATATATTAAAGAAATGGAATTAATAATAGGTGACCTTCCAAAACAGAAAGCACTAGGCCCAGATGGGTTCACCGAACAATTAAGGAAGAAATTATACCAAATCTCTTCAATCTCTTTCAGTGGGCAGAAACAGAAAGAATATTTCTTAACTCATTCTATGAGGTCAGCATTACTCTAATACCAAAACCTGACAAAGATATTACAAGAAAACTACAACTAATATCTCTCATGAACAAGAGGCAGAAATCCTCAAAAATACTAGCAAGTCAAATCCAATGGTGTACATATATTACATTCCACAACCAAGTGGAATTTATGCCAAGAAAGCAAGCCTGGTTCAACATGAAAAAAATCAATTAATGTAATAGATCACGTCAATAAGCTAAATAAGAAAAATCACAAGATCCTATAAATAGATACAGAAAAAGCATTTGACAAAATCCAATACCATATAATCCAGCAATCATACTCCTTGGTATTTACTCAAAGGAGTTGAAAACTTATACCCACGCAAAACCTGCACATGGATGATTAAAGTAGCTTTATTTATTTTATTTATTTATTTATTTATTTATTTATTTATGGCTGTGTTGGGTCTTTGTTGCTGTGCACGGGCTGTCTCTACTTGCAGTGAGCGGGGGCTACTCTTCGTTGCAGCGTGCGGGCTTCTCATTGTCGTGGCTTCTCCTGTTGCAGAGCACGGGCTCTAGGTGCGCAGGCTTCAGTAGTTGTGGCACATGGGCTCAGTAGCTGTGGCTTGCAGGCTCTAGAGCTCAGGCTCAGTAGTTGTGGCACACAGGCTTAGTGGCTCCGCGGCATGTGGGATATTCCCCGGCCAGGGCTCGAACCTGTGTCCCTTGCATTGGCAGGAAGATTCTTAACCACTGTGCCACCAGGGAAGCCCTAAAGTAGCTTTACTTATAATTGCCAAATCTTGGAAGAAACCAAGATGTCCTTCAGTAAGTGAATGGATATATAAACTGTTGTACATCCAGACAATGAAATATTATTCAGTACTAAAAAGAAATGAGCTATCAAGCCATGAAGAGACATTGCACATAAATGCATATTACTAAGTGAAAGAAGCCAATCTCAAAAAGCTACATACTGTATGATTCCAACCATATGACATTCTGGAAATAGTAAAACAATGGAGAAAGTGAAAGATCAGTGGTTGCCAGAAGCTGGGGTTGGAGGGAGGGAAAGAAGGGTGAAAAGGCAGAGCATAAAGGACTTTTAGAGTAGTAAAACTATTCTGTGTGATACTATAATGATGGATACATGTCATTACACATTTGCCCAAACCCATAAATGTACAACACCAAGAGTGATCCCTAATGTAAACTATAAACTTGGGGTGATAATGATGTGTCAATGTAGGCTTATCACTTGTTAACAAATGTACCACACCGGGCCGGGGGATGTTGATAATGGCGGAGGCTCTGAATGTCAGGGGACAGGGAGTACATATGGGAAATTGCTCTACCTTCCTCTCAAATTTGCTGTGAATCTAAACTGCTCTATAAAAATAAATTCTTTATTAAAAAAATACACTGGATGGGATTACCAGCAGATTAAATGCTGCAGAACGAAATCTGAAAGCATAATGATAGAAATTATCCAAAATAAACCACAGGGGAAAAATCCAAAAAATTAAAAGGAACACAAAAAAGCAGTTAATCCAATTAAAAATGGGTAAAGGACTTGAATAGACATTTCTCCAAAGATGATCTATAAATGACCAACAAACATGAAAAGATGCTCAATATCACTAATCTTTAGGAAAATGCAAACCAAAATCTCAATGAGGTATCACCTCATACCACATTCACAGCAATATGAATATGTTTATTTATTAACACTACTGAACTGTACACTTGAAAATGGTTACAATGGTAAATTTTACATTATGTGTTTTATACCACCAAAAAAAAAAAGACATGTCACATAAATATATAAATGAACAAATGGAGGGGGAAAAATGAAACAAAGTTGTTTTTAGACATACAAAAACTGAAAGAATTCATCCCTAGTACAGGCATAACCCAGAGATACTGCAGGTTTGGTTCCAGACCACTGTAATAAAGGGAATATTGCAATAAAGCAAGTCACATGAATTTTTTGGTTTCCCAGTGCATATAAAAGTTCTGTTTACACTACACTGTAGTCTTTTAAGTGTGCAATAACACAATGTACATGCCTTAATTAAAAACTCATGCTATTGGCAAAATGGCACCAGTAGAACTGCTCAACACAGGGTTGCCACATACCTTCAATTTGTAAAAAATGCAATACCTGCAAAGTGCAATAAAACATAGTGCAATAAAACGAGGTATGCCTGTGTATCCACAACTAAAAGAAATGTTAAAGGTTGTCTTTCAGACATGAGCAAAGTGATACTTTAGGTAATATATATAAGATTTTTCTTATTAGTTAAATCTCTTTAAATAATAATAGACTGCTTTAACAAAAATAACAATGTATTTTATATATAAAAGTAAAATGTATGACAATAGCATAAAGGTTGGGAAGAGAGAAATGGAAGAACATTACTTTAAGATTCTTATATTAAGATTTTTATACTATATGTGAAGTAGTATAATATCATTTGAAGGTAGACTGTGAAAAGTTAGAGATGTATGACATAAATCCTAGAACAACCAATAAAATAACAAAAATGTCATAGTTAACATGCCATCAAAGGAGATGTAATAGATATAAAATTATAAAAGTAATTCAAAAGAAGGCATAAAAAGAGAAAAAGAGGACAAAGAACAGATGGGACAAATAGCAAGATAATATACTTATATCAAACCCTACCAAAAATCACATTAAAAGTAAATGATCTAAACACCCCAATTAAAAGGAAGAGATTGTCAGATCTGACAAAAAGTCACAACCCAACTACATGCTGCTGACAAGAAACGCACTTTAAATATAAAGAAACAAATAGATTAAAAATACAAGAAATACAAAAGATATGCTAGCACTAGTTAAAAGAAGGTTGGAGTAGGTATATTAGTATCAGACAATGTACATTTCAGAGCAAACAAAATATCAGAGATAAAGATCACTTCATAATTATGGAGTCAATTATAATTGAGAAGACCTAACAATCCCAAACAGTTATGTATCTAATAAAAGAGCTTCAAAATACATGAAACAAAGACTGATGGAACTTCAAGGAGATACAATAAATCCATAGTTACAGGCAGAGATTTTTAATACCCTCTCTCAATTATTGATAGAATAACTAGGCATAAAAATGGCAAAGATATGGACTTGATCAACATCATCAACCAATTTGACCTAATGGACATTTATAGAACACTCCACAACATTTATAGAATAGCAGAACACACATTTATAGAACAAGAGAATACACATTCTTCTATTATAAGGTTATTGGACTTAGAACATTTACAAAGATAAATCATATTCTGGGCCATAAAACAAGTGTCAGTAAATTCAAAAGACTTCAAGACATACATAGTACAATAGAATTAAATTAGAAATCAATAACAGAAAGATCCTTGAAAGATCTCCAAATACTTGGAAATTAAATAACACACTGCTAAATAACCTATGACCAAAGAAGAAAAAAGGGGAAATTAGAAGGTATTTTGAACCAAATGAAAATGAATTTATTGAATGTGGCTAAAGAGTATTTAGTATGATATTTATAGCACTAAATGCCTATTTGAGAAAAGAAGGAAGGTATCAAGTAAATGTCCTAATCTTCTACCTTAAGAAACTTAAAAAAGAGGAGGAAATTAAATCTAAAGTAAGCAGAAGAAAAGAAATAATAGAGATTGAAGCAGAAATCAATGAATTAGAAAACAGAATTAAAAAAATTAATGAAACCAAACACTAGGACTTTGAGAAGATCAATAAAACTGATAAATCTTGAGCTTATCTAATCATGAAAAAAAAAAGAGAGAGAGAAGATACAATTTTTAAGATAAAAAATAAGAGAAATGAAACTACTACAGATTCTACAGATATTAAAAGGATAATAGGAGAATACTAAGAATAATTTTATGCCAATAAATTAGACAACCTAGATGAAATGACAAATTTGTTGAAACAAACTACTAAAGCCTCATCAAGAAAAAAATAACCTGAATACCCCTATTTCTACTATCAATGTTGAAACTGTTGTTAAGAACATTTCCACAGTGAAAAGTCCAGAAACAGGGACAGTCACTGGCAAATTCTACCAAACAGTTAGGGAAGAAATAATGCCAATTCTACATAAACTCTTCCTCCCAAATACTCCCCAGCTCATTCTATGAGGCTAGCATTTCCCTGAAAACAAAACCTGTCAAAGATATTACAAGAAAAGTAAAAGCCAATATCTCCTAGAACATAGATGTAAATTCTAAACAAAATTTTTAGCAAATCTTACCAAACAATACATTATAAATTTATTTATTTATTTATTTCTGGCTGCGTTGGGTCTTTGTTGCTGCGCGCGGGCTTTCTCTAGTCGCCGCAAGCGGGCTTTCTCTAGTTGCCGCAAGCGGAGGCTACTCTTCGTTGTGGTGCTCGGGCTTCTCATTGTGGTGGCTTCTCTTGTTGCGGAGCACGGGCTCTAGGAGCACGGGCTCTAGGCACGCGGGCTTCAGTAGTTGTGGTGCGTGGGCTCAGTAGTTGTGGCTCGCGGGCTTAGTTGTTCCGCGGCATGTGGGATCTTCCCAGACCAGGGGTGGAACCCATGTCCCCTGCCTTGGCAGGTGGATTCTTAACCACTGCACCATCAGGGAAGTCCCTCAAACAATACATTAAAAGGATAATACATTATTACCAAGTGGGGTGTAACCCCAGGAATGCAGGACTGATTTAACATTCGAAAATCAAACAATGTTATTCACCATATTAGCAAACTAGAAAAGAAAACCTATGATCATCTCGCTAGAGAGGAAAAAAAAAAATTGACAAAATCCAACATCCATTCCAGATAAAGATTCTCAACCAACTAGGAAGAGAAGGGAACCTAAGAAAAAACTATAGCTAACATCATACTTGATGGTGAAAGACTAAATGCTTTCTCTCTAAAATCAGGATTGTCCACTCTCATCACTTCTATTCAACATTCTGGAGGTTCTAGCCAGTGAAATCAGGCAAGACAGAGAAATAAAAGACATCCAGATTTAAAGGAAGAAGTAAAACCGTTTTTGTTTAAAGATGACATGATTACCATGTAAAAAAATCCAATGAATTAATAAGTGAGTACAAAGATCCATACCCCAAAATCAACTGTGTATTTCCATATACTAGCAACGACAACAACAAAATCAGCAATTGAAAATTTCTAAAAATACCAT
Source organism: Balaenoptera borealis (assembly GCF_965194805.1). Taxonomy (NCBI): domain Eukaryota; kingdom Metazoa; phylum Chordata; class Mammalia; order Artiodactyla; family Balaenopteridae; genus Balaenoptera; species Balaenoptera borealis. The sequence goes on along the minus strand of NC_138868.1, from coordinate 103,572,455 downwards.
TTACAATAGCTTCAAAAATATGAAATACTTCAGGATAGACCTGACAAAAAATGTGAAAGACCTATACACTGAAAACTGTAACTGAGAAAAATTAAAGGAGAGCTAAATAAATGTTCCTGGGTTGGAAGACTCAATATCATTAAGATGTCAATTCTCCCCAGATTATCTAGAGATTCAACACAATCCCACTCAAAATCCAAGAAGGTTCTTTGGTAGAAATTGACAAACATTTTAAAATTCATATGGAAATGCAAATGGCCTAAAATAGCCATGGCGACTCTGGGGAAAAATAAACTGGAGGGCTAACACTACCTGATTTCAAGCATTATTATAAAACTATACCAATCAGAACAGCATGGTAGTAGCATAAAGATAGACAAATAGATCAGGAAAACAGAAAAGAAAGTCCAGAAATAAACCCACACATATAAGGACAGCTCATTTTTTTTAACATCTTTACTGAGATATTATTTGCATACCATAAAGTTCACATGACCATAATGTAATTTGAGAACATTTTCATCATCCCCAAAAGAAACCTTGTACTCATTAACAGTCACCTTCCACCCACTCCCACTTAGCCCTAGGCAAACACTAATTTTTCTGTCTCTATAGATTGCCTGTTCTTGACATTTCATATAAATGGGATCATACAATATGCAGCCTTTCATGACTGGCTTCTTTCACTTGGCATAAGTCCATGTTGTAGCATGTACTGGTACTTCATTCCTTTTTGTTGCTGATATTCTACTGTATAGATATTATCTGTATCTATATATTTTATTTATCTATTCATCAGTTTATGGACATTTGGGATGCTTCCACTTCCTGGCTATTTTGAATAATGCTGCTATGAACATTTGTGTAAGTTTGTGTGTGGACGTACATTTTTAGTTCTCTTGGGTATACACCCAAGAATGGAATTGCTGAGTCATATGGTAACTCTATGTTTAACCTTTTGAGAAATTGCTAAACTGTTTTCCAAAGTGATTGTACCATTTTACATTCCCCACCAACAATGTATGGGACTTCTAAATTTTAGACATCCTCATCAGCACTTGTTATAATTTGTCTTTTTTATTAGAGCAATTCTTATGCATGTGAAGTGGTATCTCACTGTGGTTTTGATTTGCACTTCCCAATAACTAATGATGTTGCATATCTTTTCAAGTGCTTATTAGCCATTTATATATTTTCCTAGGAGAAATGTCTAGTTAAATCCTTTGTCTACCTTTTAATTGGGTTATCTTTTTATTATTGAGTTGTAAGAGTTCTTTTATATATTCTGACTACAAGTCTCTCATCAGATATATGATTTGCAAATAATTTCTCCCATTCTGTAGTTGTTTTTTCACTTTCTTGATGGTTTTTAACTTTGATGAAGTCCAACATCAACCTTCTCTTTTATTGTTTGCTGGACAACTGATTTTTGACAAATGCACAAAAGCAATGCAGTGGAGAAAGAATAACTTTTCAGCAAATGGATATCCACATACAAAAAAATAAACTTCAAACTATATGTGAAAATTAACTCAAACTGGATTGCGGACCTAAATGTAAAACCTACAATGATAATCTTTCTAGAAGAAAACAAAAAAGAAAATTTTTGTGACCTTGGGTTAGGCAATGATATCTTAAATATGATGCCAAAAGTACAACATATTTAGTCATTCAGGAAATGTAAACTAAAACCACAATGAGATGCCACTACATACCTATTCAAATGGCTAAAATGAAAAAGACTGACCATACCAAGTGTTGGTGATGATGTAAGGGAACTTGAACTCTTACAAGTTATATTACTCTTGCTGGTGGTAATATAAAGTGGTACAACTACTTCGGAAAGCCTTTTGACAGTTTCTTTAAAAAATGAAATATATACCTACCATGATGATCCAGTCCACTCTCAGGTATTCACCCAAGACAAAAGGTAACATATTTCCAAAGACCTGCACGTGAATGTTCACTGCAGCTTTATTTGTAATAGCCAAAAACTGGAAACAACTCAAATGTCCATCAAAGTATGAATGGATAAACAAATTGTGGTATATCCATACAATGGAATACTATCCAGTAACAAAAAGGAATAAACTCTTGGTATCATAACAACAAGGACAAAATAATTACTCTGAATAAAAGGAGCTGGGCCCAAGAGTACATGTTGTATGACTCCAGAAAATGCAAACTAATCTATAGTGACACAAAGCAAACCAGTGGTTGCCTGGGGAAAAAGCTGGGGAGGGCAGGAAAGAGGTGCTACCTAGGGCATGAGGAAACTTTTGAGGATGATAGATATGTTCACTATCTTGACTATGATAGTCGTTGTGTGTGTGTGTATGAGAGAAGACATCAAAGTTTACACTTTTATATGTGTAGTTTATTGAATATCAATTATGTTTATTCAAAAAAAACCACCTACTTGCAGAGAGGAAATGAGTTGCTCAGTGAGAAAATTGTCAGAAAACCTAATTTAAGAGCTTTTGTTAAGAAATATAATTACTTCAAGGCTAGAACTTATAAATATATTCTGATAATGTCAGTTGCTAAAAATTACTTTGAAACAAATGAGCTATTGTTTTCTGAACAGTAGTGTGAGGTCAATTCATACTCACACCTCTTCAATAAAGCATGAACTGCTGAAAATTCTGGGCTTCTATCCATTTGTAGCAGGTTATTTGCTCCAGGGGAATTATGGGCTTCCTTTTACTTAGATTAACACAGGTATATACTAAAACCCAGGAAGCTGTCTTATAAAGGCTGAAAGATCAGGCACTGGAAAAGCACAAGAAACTTGTATTGTATGTGCAACTAAGTCCATCCAGATTATGAGAGCTAATCTCTGGCCACCTCTAGCAGAGTGACAAGGCCACTTTGAACAAGGATTTTCTTATAACTGTTCTGCCACACTTGCTGTTCTTTCTTGAGCTACAACTGTAAGTCTAAGTTGAGTATTCCTCAAAGAGTATAGAACGTAAATATAGCTTTTATGGTATGATTCAAACTCAAGTGCAATATAAAGTTGTAAGAGGGCAGAGGTAAGAAATCTCACTATTGTCACTTGGGCAGAGAGATAATGTTTTTATAACTAGCAAGGATCAAGATTTAAAGGCATATAAGGTTGTGTACTAGGAATGTGAGAAAGGTAATGTGGAGAAGAGCCACAAGACACATACCTCTTCACAATTGACTTTTTTTTTTTTTTTTTTGGCTGTGCCGCAAACTATGAGAGCTCTTAGTTCCCCCGAACAGGGATCGAACCTGTGCCCCCTGCAGTGGAAGCTTGGAGTCCTAACCACTGGACCACCAGGGAATTCCCCAAAATTGACTTTAAAATACATGTCGCTGTGCTCTCTTAAAATATAATGCATGAAATAAGAGAATAAAAGGAAGAGATTAAAAGAGTACAAAAGTTTAAAGATAAGCCTAAGATCATAGGTGCCCTTGGCTAAAGATCGTCTTATATAAAGATCTTATTCCAAAGAGAGCCAGTAAAAAAAAGTAAATGTTTTTAGGACATTCATATTTGATTAGTTCAATAACTCCTTAGCTTGTGAAAAAGGCGAATGTGAAAAGATTTTTCTGTAGATAAGAAATTAAAGTGAGGTTTTCAATAGTGAAACAAATGGAGCCAAGTGAATTACAACAGAACAGCTTAGTTACTGGTATAATTCTCTATACCATTTATTCTCTATACCAGTAAACTAAGAGCTAAGGAAACACGTCAGCATTGTTTCTCAAATGTTGGTAACAGGACAATTACTAGAAATGATGGAATCAGCCCTTTCCCCCTTCTCCCCCATAGCTACTCCTCTCCTCACAGTCAAACATCTTAAGGGTTGTCTAGCTTTCTCTCTCTATTTCCTGATCTCCTCTCCCACGCCAATATGGCTTATTAAGACCCATCAATCACTCCACCAAAACAAGTCTAAGGTCAGTGGTGGCCTACAGGTTAATCCATCTAGCATTTACATTCTCAACAGGGGCAACATTGTACCTAAGGCAGCAAAAATTGATTCAAGGGAGCAAAATATCTTAGATATTAAAATAGTTTGGGGCTCTCCAAAAAGTCATAGTACATAAGCAGAAATACACTACCATCTAGGCATTCTCCATATCTTACACTATGCCTTCTTCCCAGGTGACTTTACACATACCATCTGCTTCAGTTACCACCCACTACCAGTAACTCATTAAGCTACAGTTCCAGCATAGACCATTCCTCTGAGATTCAAACCTACTTAACTACCTGCCAATTTGACATTCCACTTGAGTGTCTCAAAGGTATTTATCTGGGAAAAGAACCCGCAGCTTTGGTCAGATTCTCAGGTTAAGAACTACTGCCATACAGTAGTTTCAGAAAGGATCATAAAAATAAAAAATGGCAAAAACCAACTAAAAAAGTTGATATAAACAATTATTCTATAAACAAGTTTATTCTTCTCGGATGTCTTTAAAGCTTCTTGCATAAATATACCTTTTAGCTGACACACAATAGAAACTAAACTAGGTTGGAAATCAACATGTCAACATATCGGTTTTTCCCAGGGCACTGACGTGAATACAATTATACTGGTTCTCTGGTTATGCTAAAAGGTATTCTAAAACCAGTGTCAGACTTTCAGTAAAAGAGAGTAAGAATACAAAACACTGCAAATTGATTTGTAAACTTGCTACACTGGGTGTTTGCATAACTAAACAACAAGTAGATGTCAATATTTACATTTTGAAGAGAATCCTGAAAAGAAAGTAATATCACAGGCAAACTGCATTAAAAATATGTTCTTATAATTACAACAACAACTCAAAAACTCTTGTTAGCTATCTTCCATATAAAGTCACACCACTAATCCTTTACAAAGTTAAACCAAGATAGAGACCTAGAACTAAAATCGAGGGCTATCTTTTTGGCTCTATGGATTCATACTTCTTGACCAATCACAGAAATTTGCCAACACTAACACTATCAAATAAAAGGAATTCTGCATCCAAGAATAAGAAATAGATTTATTTCAGGAGTTGAAAGAGGTGCTCTGTTAGGTGGTGGTGATGGGATGAACTGGGAGATTGGGATTGACATATATACACTAAGAAGTATAAAATAGATAACTAATAAGAACCTGCTGTATAAAAAAATACAATAAAATAATATTCAAAAAAAAAAAGAGGTGCTCTGTTAGAAAAATAACTTCTCAAGGAGATGACAGAAATCTTCCTCTTTGGTACAACGTGATTAAGGTCTCATCTAGCACAGTCTAAATCTTTGCCTGCTGATCCTGTTTTTCTGTTCAACTTTTTTTCTCTGTCTCTGTTTCTTGATTCTGATAGTATTCTTCCTTAGTGATTTCTCAAATCATTACTAAAAATAACTTAATATTTCCTACTGGACACTCTACTTGGATTTCCTTTAAGAACTTCAAATCCAATATGCCCCCAAACTAAACTTATCCTCTCCACCTCCACCTCCTTCCTGGAAAATGTTTCATAGTACCCCATTTACCTGGTGGCCTAAGCCATAAACCTGGGACTTATCCTTGAATTCTCCTCTGACAATATTTTATTACTTCTACCTCTTTTGCTCTTAAAACTGCCTCCTCCTCGCTGCCTTCCTGGCCCTGGCTTATAACTTATTGAAGTTACAGACTTCAAAGTGCTTAGGTGATGGAGTCAAATAAATCTGGGATTGAATCCCAGTTCTGCCATTGCTAAGTGTGATCTTAATCTTAGGCAAATTACTTAAACTCTCTGGGGCTCATTTTCTCATCTGTAAAATAAAAAGAATAATAAAATTTACCTCATACGGTTATTGAAGTAGGCAAATGAGCTAATGCCTCTAAAACACCCAACAGTATGTCTGGCATATTGTAAACACTCAATGAATGGTGGCCGCCACTACCCTGCAGGACTGTATATCAATTAAATGATACAATAATCTATGTAAAGCATTTAACATGCAGTAAGGGCTTAATATTTAGTAACCTTTAAAAAATTAATTTCACCTTTCATCTTCTGTATAAGTATATTACTTCAGTAATACCCTAACATCTAGTCTTAGCCATTTTATCTATTCCTCACAATGCCTCTAAATGGCTGTTTTCAGGATAAAATCCAAATTCCTTCTCATGACATACAAAGTTCTTTATGATCTTTCCTCATTTTGAAGGTTTACTTCTTGCCATTCCTTTAGCTCCAATCACATCCAACTCAGAAGTGTCCTATTCTTTCATGAGTTACTGCTTTTACAATGCTATTCTTTTTGCCTAGAATTCCCATCTACTCTTTTCCCCAATCCAATTCCAATTTTGTCTCATACTACTTCTTCTAACCCTTCACAACTCAGCCCAGGAAGCCTTCCCTGTCCTCGAGAAAATGGACCCAGCACCAGCAGCAGCAGCCTTGGCGCATGTCCTGGCCCTGGGCAATTTATATCCCAGCGAGGCTTCCTGGGGGACTGACTTCTCTCTTTTTTTTGTGATTGAACAGCTCTGCCCCATGGGGGGCCTTTTTCACACTTGAGTTCGAAACACAGTCTCCGCGCTCTCAGACATTCTTGTAATTTTTTCCTTCTAATGACATAAGAAGGAAGATTTTATTTTACTGATATTTTACTTGATTTTTTACATTTATGTTGATGAAAGAAATTAGTCTGTAACATTGCTTTCTTGTAATACCCATGACAGGTTGGTATTAAGGTTATACCGTCTTCTATAATTATCTGGGAAGTATTCCCTGTTTTCCATTCTCTGGAATATCTTATATAAAACTTGGTATTATTTTTTCCCTTAAATATTTGGCAACTAACATTTATTGAGCATATACTACATGCCAGATTCTATACTAAGCTCATTTACTATGTTACCTCATTTAATCCTCACAGCAACTTTCTAAGGTATATATCATTATTATCCCTGTTTTATAGAGAAGAAACTGGGTCTTACAGAAGGTAACTTTCCCAAAGTCACAGAGCTGGTAGGCAGCAGAACTGGGACTTCAACACATGTATCCCCATGTTCTTAATCACTTGCTATACTGTCTTGTAATACTTAATATATGGTATTATGATTACCTATTCATTTATCTGCCTCCCCATTAGTCAGTGAAATCTATCTAGTAAGATCCTTGAAGGGTGGGATCATGTCTTCCATTTTTTGCACCTCTTAAATCTAGCATCATGTCTACCAATTAAAAGATGCTCAATAAGTAGCTGCTAAGTGAATGAATGAAAACATATCATTTGATTCTTAAAACAACTGGGTGAGGTAAAGTGGTTATTATCAATCCAGGTTCAGAAAGCAGGTATATGTTTACTTTAGAATGTTGCTAAAATGGCTTCTGTCTTTAAGTTAAAACATATAACCCCCATGCAAAGAAGGCATACATGATTTAGTTTCTTCAACAAGGAAAAAGCAAAAAATAAATTTTAATTACTTGCAAACTGTCAATGACAACAGATTTAATGTTCTGATACCATCTGTAAGACAGAGACCTTCATATTTTTTCTGGGGTCAAGAGTATAAATCCAACAAGAAAAAGATTATCTGGTGAGAAAATGGCAATAAAACAAAAGCCTTAAGCAGAAAAGCTTTCAAAGAAGGTCAGCAGTATAGCTAAAGAAGAATTCCCCACCGACTATGCCATGTGGTAGGGATGTCATAAGAAGATTTAAGGTAGACATAAAATACCCACAGCAGGGATGTCCTGGCTTCAGTTAAATGAACTGAAATTTCCATTCTGTCTTTTGCCTGATGAGTCTGTAAAAACGCTTATATATGGGCACCACAGAACTGAGATTTTTTTTTGATGTAGATCAGATCATAATTATGGCAAAATAACTAGGTTATAGTAAGACAAATCTGGCCTAGATATAAGAATGAACGTCCGAGAGCCAATGTCCTTATGTTCTGAAATTGTTATTTGGGAGATTATATCAATATAACTACAATCCTAAAGAATATTAAGAATAGAAAAGATCCTTGAAATATTTAAATAGAATTCTGCCTAAAGGATACCCTAGACAACCTCATGAGGATTCTTCCAAGCCTCTCTCTTCTAACCCCAATCCAAAATACACATACACACACACTTTTTTACTGCAGCAGTTTTTGTCAAGTTGCTTTTAGGACAAGAGTATTATAACATATCTCAAAGGGGAAAAAAAATGTGAGAATAAAAACATACCAAAGGAACTATTAAACACCTCACAGGAAAACTATTCTCACCAGTGGACTGCCACATAAAAATTTCAGAAGTCTTTGTACTCTCTATAGCAAAACAAACAAGATATTCAGCAAGGGGTCCCTTACAATGTAGATATTGCTTAGGCTCCCAAAGTCAAATATGCTAAAGATAAAAAATTGAAATGCAGAAAGAATAGAAAAAAATGATTTACTTCCACCAGTGAAAGACAATTCTTTTTTTTTTTTAATTTATGTATTTATTTATTTTTGGCTGCATTGGGTCTTCATTGCTGCGTGCAGGTTTTTCTCTAGTTGTGGCGAGCGGGGGCTACTCTTTGTTGTGGTGCACGGGCTTCTCATTGCGGTGGCTTCTCTTGTTGCGGAGCTCGGGCTCTAGGCACGTGGGCTTCAATAGTCATGGGACGCGGGCTCAGTAGTTGTGGCTTGCGGGCTCTAGAGCACAGGCTCAGTAGTTGTGGTGCATGGACTTAGTTGCTCAGTGGCATGTGGGATCTTCCTGGACCAGGGCTCGGACCCATGTCCCCTGCATTGGCAGGTGGATTCTCAACCACTGCACCACCAGGGAAGCCCAAAAGACAATTCTTAAACATCTTGGAGTGTTTACTTTAGTCATTTTGTTCATCATCATTGTTTTTGCAAAAAGCTTTGTTTCCATTGAGTCCATAGCTTGGGAGCAGTTCAGGGGTGGTTAAGAAGCTGCCCTGGGGAAGGAGGCACAGGCTCAGGCAGAAGCCCCAAGGACAGGGGCCTGCAGCAGTGCCCCTCATAGGCCACTGGGTCTTCTTATTTTACTTGGAATATTTACATTTATGCTCATGAGAGAAATTAGTCTGTAAGTGTTGATTTCTGGTAATGTCCTTGTCAGGCTGGTACTAAGATTACGCTGGCCTCTACAATTATTTGGGAAGTATTCTCTGTTTTCCATTCTCTAGAATAGTTTATGTAAACCCTGGCGTTATTTTTTTCCCTTAAATATTTGGGATCCCCTAATGAAGACATCTGAGCCTGGACCTGAACTTGAATTTTTCTTTTAGGTAAGATTTTTTTTTTCAGTAAGTGATTTAATTCCTTTATGTGATATGGGTTTACTCAGATTTCTATTCCTTCTTGCATCCATTTTCAGTTTTTTATTTTTACAGGAGTTTGTCTATTTCATCAAAGTGATCAAATTTCTTAGTGTAAAGTTGTTCATAATGTCCTCTTATGAACATTTAATGTTTCTAGGCTCTGTAGTAATGGCTCCCTTTTCATTCCTAATACTGGTAAATGATGTCTTCTCTCATTTCGTTTCACTGATTAGTAAAAGAGATATGTCCCCAGCAAAACTAAATTTTCGGCTTTGCTGATTTTCTCCATTGTACATTTGTTTTCTATTTCATTGATTTCTATTCTTTCTGATTTCTTTCTTCCGGTTGGATTTGCTATTGTTTCCTAGCTTCTTAGGATAGCAAATTATAATGTCGATTTTTCAGCCTTTTCACTTTTTCTGATAATTTCAGTTGAGGCTGCAATGTTCCCTCTAAGCACTGCTTTAGCTGCATCTGAGAAGTTTTGATATGTTTTATTTTCATTCTTATTCCCTTCAAAGCACTTCCTAATTTCCACTATAATTTTACCTTTGAAAATGTACTTCTTACTAATTTATAGCTTAATATTGCTATAGAGAACATACTCTAGAAGATAACCCAGGATGTGATCAACTTTGGTAAACGCCATGAACACTTGAAAATATATTGTCTCCGTTCGGTGTTTTTATGAATGTTTTCATTTTTCTTAAGGAAATATCTAGCAGTAAAGCAGCTGGGTCATAGCGTAGGTGTACATTTAACTATATAAAAATACTAAACAGTTTTCTAAAGTAGCTGTGCTCTTCTCCTCTTTCACTTTAAATACATGAGTTACAGTTAATCTACACCCTTGCCACTATTTGGTACTGTTAAGTTGGGTTTTGTTTGTTTGTTTGTCTGTTTAAGCTATTCTAGTGAGTATGAAGTGGTATCTCATTGTGCATGGAGTGCATATTTTAAGATCCTATTTTTTAAATTTCAGACTTTCTATTTTATTCTATTTTAAAGATTCCAGTTCTCTGGTGAAATTCTCCATATTTTCATCTATTTTCTCCATCTTTTCCTCTATTTACTTAAAAATATTAATCATGTGTTTTAAAGTCCTTGCCTGATAACACCAGTATCTGTGGCATCTGTGAGCCTGCTTCTGTTAACTTGTGGTTATCTGGTCCTATCTCTTGACATGCCTAGAAAATTTTAACTGAATAATATTGTTTTAAAATTTTTTATAGGCTCCAAATTATGTTATCTATGACCAGAAAGAGTTTACCCTTTTCTCTGCTAGGCAGAGAGTGCAGCATTCATCACTTTTATCCAATCAAGACACTTGAGCAGAAGCAAGAAGAACAACAATTCTGCAGCCTGTGGAAAGAAAACCACATTCACAGAAAGATAGACAAAATGAAAAGGCAGAGGGCTATGTAACAGATGAAGGAACAAGATAAAACCCCAGAAAAACAATTAAATGAAGTGGAGATAGGCAACCTTCCAGAAAAAGAACTCAGAATAATGATAGTGAAGATGATCCAGGACCTCGGAAAAAGAATGGAGGCAAACAAAGATGGAGAAGATGCAAGAAATGTTTAACAAAGAACTAGAAGAATTAAAGAACAAACACCTAGAAGAATTAAAGTGCACACGGAACATTCTCCAGGATAGACCACATCTTGGGTCACAAATCAAGCCTCAGTAAATTTAAGAAAATTGAAATCATATCAAGCATCTTTTCTGACCATGAAGCTATGAGATTAGAAATCAATTACAGGGAAAAAAACGTAAAAAACACAAACACATAGAGGCTAAACAATACATTACTAAATAACCAAGAGATCACTGAAGAAATCAAAGAGGAAATCAAAAAAACCTAGAGACAAATGACAATGAAAACACGATGACCCAAAACCTATGGGATGCAGCAAAAGCAGTTCTAAGAGGGAAGTTTATAGCAATACAATCCTACCTCAAGAAACAAGAAAAATCTCAAATAAACAATCTAACCTTACACCTAAAGGAACTAGAGAAAGACGAAAAAACAAAACCCAAAGTTAGCAGAAGAAAAGAAATCATCAAGATCAGAGCAGAAATAAATGAAATAGAAACAAAGAAAACAATAGCAAAGATCAATAAAACTAAAAGCTGGTTCTTTGAGAAGATAAACAAAATTGATAAGCCTTTAGCCAGACTCCTCAAGAAAAAGAGGGAGAGGACTCAAATCAATAAAATTAGACATGAAAAAGGAGAAGTTACAATGGACACCGCAGAAATACAAAGCATCCTAAGAGACTACTACAAGCAACTGTATGCCAACAAAATGGACAACCTGGAAGAAATGGACAAATTCTTAGAAAGGTATAAATTTCCAAGACTGAACCAGGAAGAAATAGAAAATATGGACAGACCAGTCACAAGTAATGAAATGGAAACCGTGATATAAAATCTTCCAACAAACAGAAGTCCAGGACCAGATGGCTTCACAGGTGAATTCTATCAAACATTTAGAGAAGAGCTAACACCCATCTTTCTCAAACTCTTCCAAAAAATTGCAGAGGAAGGAACACTCCCAAACTCATTCTACAAGGCCACCATCACCCTGATACCAAAACCAGACAAAGATACTACAAAAAAAAAAAAATTACAGACCAATATCACTGATGAATGTAGATGCAAAAAGACCTGAACAGACACTTCACCAAAGATGATATACAGATGGCTAGTAAGCATATGAAAAGATGCTCCTCATCATATGTCATCAGGGAAATGCAATTTAAAACAACGAGACACCACACACTCCTATTACAATGGCCAAAATCCAAAACGCCGACAGCATCAAATGCTGACAAGGATGTGGAGCAACAGGAACTCTCATTTATTGCTGATGGATTGCAAAGTGGTACAGTCATTTTGGAAGAAAGTTTGATAGTTTCTTAGAAAAATGAACATCCTCTTACCATACAATCCAGCAAATGGAGTCCTCAATATTTACCCAAAGGAGTTGAAAATTTATGCCCACACAAAACCTGTACATGGATGCTTATAGTAGCTTTATTTGTAACTGCCAAATCTTGGAAGAAACCAAGATATCCTTCAGTAGGTGCATGGATAAATAAACTGTAGTACATCCAGATTTTAGAATATTATTCAGCACTAAAAAGAAATGAATTATCAAACCATGAAAAGGAATTTGAGGAATCTTAAATGCATAATACTAAGAGGAAAAAGTCAATCTGAACAGGCTACATACTGTATGATTCCAGCTATATGATATTCTGAAAATATTGGGTTGGCCAAAAGTGCCTTTGGTTTTTAAGTAAAAATAAAAGACACATTTTTTCATTTTCACCAAGAAGTTTATTGAACAACATATTCACTCACCCTTTTGTTCCACTACCTTCTGCCATTTTTCAGGCAACTTCATAATTCCATCTTCCCAAAACTTTTTATCTTTTTGAGCAAAGAACTGTTCCAGGTGCCTTTTACAGCTTCCAGGGAATTAAAATTTTTTCCATTAAGAGAATTTTATAAAGACCAAAATAAACGGAAATCCAAAGGTGCAGTGTCTGGTGAATGTGGCAGGTGAATCAGAAGTTCCCAGCCAAGCTGTAATAGTTTTTGCCTGGTCATCAAAGAAACATGCAGTCTTGCATTATCCTGATGGAAGATTATGCGTTTTCTGTTGACTAATTCTGGATGCTTTTCATTGAGTGCTGCTTTCAGTTGGTCTAACTGGGAGCAGTACTTGTTGGAATTAATCGTCTGGTTTTCCAGAAGAAGCTCATAATAGAGGACTCCTTTCCAATCCCACCACATATACAACATCACCTTCTTTGGATGAAGACTGGCCTTTGGTGTGGTTGGTGGTGGTTCATTTCACTTGCCCCACAATCTCTTCCTTCCGTTCCACATTAGTGTACAGTATCCACTTTCATCACCCCTCACAATTTGTTTTCAAAATGGAACGTTTTCATTACGTTTAAGTAGAGAATCGCATGCGGAAATACGGTCCAGAAGGTTTTCTTCGCTTAACTTATGTGGAACCCAAACATCAAAGCGATTAACATAACCAAGCTGGTGCAAATGATTTTCAGCACTTGATTTGGATATTTTGAGTATGTCGGCTATCTCCCGTGTGGTATAATGTTGATTATTCTCAATTAATGTCTCGATTTGATCGCTATCAACTTCAACTGGTCTACCTGACCGTGGAGCATCATCCAGTGAGAAATCTACAGCACAAAACTTTGCAGACCACTTTTGACATGTTCAATCAGTCACAGCACCTTCTCTATATACTGCACAAATCTTTTTTTGCATTTCGGTTGCGTATTTACCTTTCTTGAAATAATAAAGCATAATATGCCAAAAATGTTGGGTTTTTTCTTCCATCTTCAATATTAAAATGGCTACACAAAAATTCACCGATTTTCATAAGTCTTTTTTTAAATGCACGCTGATATGACAGCTGTCACATACAATCTAACAAACTTGTTTTGAATGAAGTTAAAGACAACTAAGTGCTACTAGAGCCATCTTACAGAAAAACCAAACGAACCTTTTGGCCAACCCAATAGCAAAACAATGGAGTCAGTAACAAGATCAGTGGTTGCCATAGGCTGGGGGAAGGGAGAGATGAATACACAGAGCACAGAGCATTTTTAGGGCAATAAAACTATTCTGTATAATACTACATTTGTAGATACATGTCATTATACATTTTTCAAAACCTATAATAATGTACAACACTGAGAGTGAAGCCTAATGTAAAATATAGATTATGATATGTCAATGTAGGTTTATGAGTTGTAACAAATGTATCACTGTGGTACAAGATATTGACAGTGGAGGAATCAGTCCATGTGTAGGGGCAGGGAGTAAATGGGAACTTTTTGTACTTTCTGCTTAATTTTGCTATGAACCTAAAACTATTCCCAAAAAAAAGTCTATTAAAAAAACATAGCTCTTAACCATCTTTTAATACTACAACCCAGATCAAAAATAGTTGTTTGCACTATGGATAAGAAGGTAAAACCACTGCTTGATTATTTCTAAAACCTAGCTTCCAAAATCATCTTAACTGGTAATTTAAGGCTCACAATGAGGATCAAAGAACTTACTTTTCAATTTTCTTCCTTTGTTCTTTTTGCCTTTGTTGTTCTTTCACTTGTTCTCTTTCAATATCCATGAAGAGTCGTCTATATCTCAGGTACTGCTTTTGACGCTAAAGAAAAGAAGTTAAAATTGTTAAGATTCCGCTCTCATAGGACTTTCCAAGAAAGGAAAATATCCTTGTGCCATAGACAAGAAAACTATATGATACAAAAGTCACAGGGAATTAAGTCCTTAATTTCCTTCTATTTATGGTGACTCAGGATAATATCACATATAGCAAGAGATTTATATTTTCAAGCACATAGCTATTAGATGTAACAGACAAATCAGAAAAAGAAGTACTAATTTAGTTTGCCCTTAGCATGGTCAGTTGTCAATAGCACTTGAGGAAATGATTATATTTAATATGATAAGATACATACTATATTTACTCTGTGTTCCCAAGTAGTAAGTACCACAGAAGCAGAGCCAAAGAAAGAATGTAAGAGGTATTTTATAACAGAACAACGTCACTTTAACTTTTCAAAATTAAAACCACACTACAAAAGCACACTCTAAGCCTAGCCTAATATGGTGGGGAGGAGGGAAGATTGAGGAATATCAGAGCATCATACTTTTAAAGGGAACAAGTATAATAAAAGCAAATGCTGGGGCTTCCCTGGTGGCACAGTGGTTAAGAATCTGCCTGCCAATGCAGGGTACATGGGTTCGAGCCCTGGTCCGGGAAGATCCCACATGCCACGGAGCAACTAAGCCCATGTGCCACAACTACTGAGCCCACATGCCACAACTGCTGAAGCCCACGTGCCACAACTACTGAAGCCCACGTGCCTAGAGCCCATGCTCCACAACAAGAGAAGCCACCGCAAGGAGAAGCCCGTGCACCGCAAGGAAGAGTAGCCCCTGCTCGCCACAGCTAGAGAAAGCCCGCGCGCAGGAACAAAGACACAACGCAGCCAAAAATAAATAAATAAATAATAATAAAAAAAAAAAGCAAATGCTACTACCCTGTGTGTGATCTGTTCATACTTCCAAATTTATATATTCTCTTTTTAAGGGCACAAGCTACTCAAAGAGCACTAGTATACACACAGACATGTTTTTGTCCTTAGAGTAGCTTGTGTCTTTTTGGTAAAAGTTATTAAAACTATAATAACAGTTCTCAATATTGAGGATACATCACAATCATCTGTGGTGTTTTTTTAAAACAAAGATGCCCCAAACCTACCTAAGATACTGATTCAGTATATCTGCTTTGGGTCCTGGCATTTGTATTTGGAAAAAAGCTCCATGTCTGATTCTGGTGCATGGCCAGTGTTAAAAACTGTTCATTTAAACTAACTTTAGATTGAAAAGGAAAAAAAGGAAGTCACAAATTAAAACTCTTCCTAAAATTAGCTATTATGGCAAATATACACTAACTGAAGAAACTCACTAGGATCACCTCTCTGATTTCACATCAAGGTACCCTAAATCCTAGAAGCTTAGAAGAGAAGTTCAACATATTAAAATGAGTCAAGTAACTTTTGTGCCTTTATCTATGGAATTTGTAGTACTAGCTCTTAATGTGTTAGGACACAACAAATTGTTTCCAATCTCACATATACTATTAAAGTAGAAACACTGATGTCCAAAAGCCATTATCACTACATACCTCTTTCTTGTCTTCCTCTTGACTTACTCCTGACTGAAGTGCCAGTGGAGTTTGGAATTCAGTGTTCAGTCCTGATTGATATTCACCACCAACCTGTTAGAAAGTCCAGTCACACAAAGAGACAAAATTGCCAAAAGTTAGCCCTATGTATGCTTTTGATAATTTCATCTATTGATTCCTTTCTCCTGCAATCTTGACCTCAACTGGATAAAAAAATTTAAAAAAACAAATATAAAAGAATAAAATTTTAAGAAAGAATAAAAGAAAGAAATTAATCAAACAAAAACAATAAAGAAAAGAAAATATCCAGGTCAAAAACATGGATGGGGACTTCCCTGGTGGTGCAGTGGTTAAGAATCCGCCTGCCAATGCAGGGGACACGGGTTTGAGACCTGGTCCGGGAAGATCCCACATGCCATGGAGCAACTAAGCCCGTGTGCCACAACTACTGAGCCTGTGCTCTAGAGCCCGCAAGCCACAACTACTGAGCCCACACACCACAACTACTGAAGCCCACGCCTAGAGCCCATGCTCCTCAACAAGAGAAGCCTCCGCAATGAGAAGCCTGCACACCGCAACGAAGAGTAGCTCCCGCTTGCCACAACTAGAGAAAGCCAGCACACAGCAACGAAGACCCAATGCAGCCAAAAAAAAAAAAAAAGAGGATGAACTAATGACAGATCAAAATGTTCAGAATGAAAGTACTTCTAAACTGATCACTTGAAATCACTCTATCATGAGTGTGTGCTTGGGACTGAATCCAGGATATAAAACTAGATCCCTTAACATCTCAAATCTATAATCATTTTCAATTTATACATATTCTTGCAAGGTGTGAGTTTAGAGAATAAAAGCTTGAAAATATTATAGCCATCAACTGACATGGCAGGGAAGAAACTGGGGCTTATTTCCCCCCTAATTATTAGAAAAGTCTGTTGACGTAACTTAGTACACTTACTTGGACATAATATGGTTCAAATTATGATCTCTAACTTTTAGAAATAAAAGTTTAAAATTACTTTTATCTTTTTAGCTTAAAAGTTATTTATCTTTCAGCAAAGTTGCAAGATACAAGATCAGTATGCAAAAATCTATTGTATTTTTATGTACTTGCCATGAACAATCTGAAAATGAAATTAAGGGGAAAATCCATATAAAATACCATCAAAAAATACTTAGGAATAAATTTAATAAAGGAAGTGTAAATTGTATACACTGAAACCAACAAAACATTGTTGAAAGAAATAGAAGATCTAAATGAATCAGAAGGCTTAATATTGTTAAGATGGCAAATTGATCAACAGATTTAATGCAATCTACATCAAAATTTCAGCTGACTTCTTTGTAGAAGTTGACAAGGTTATCCTTAAATTCATACGAAAATGCAAGGGACCTGGAATAGCTGAGATGACCTTGAAACAGAAGAACAAAGTTGGAGAACTCACTCTCCCCAATTTCAAAACTTACTGCAAAGCTACACTGATCAACACAGTGTGGTACTAGCATAAGGACAGACTTATAGATCAATGGAATAGAACTGATAGTTCAGAAATAAACTCTTAAATTTACAATCAACTAATTTTTGACAAGAGTGACAAGCGAATTCAATGGGTAAAAAGAGTCTTTTCAACAAATGATGTTGGGTCAACTGGATATCCAAGTGCAAAAAAGAATGAAGTTGGACCTCTACTGAACACCATATAAGAAAATTAATGCAAAGGGGATTGAAGACCTTGCAGAATGCAAGAGATATAAAATTCTTAGAGAAACACACAGGAGTAAATCTTCATGACCTTGGATCAGGCAATGGTTTCTTAGAAATGACACCAAAAGCACAAGCCACGAAAAAGTAAGTAACCTGGACTTCTTCAAAATTAAAAATTTCTGTGCTGCAAAGGAAAGGAAACCACCAAGAAAGTGAAAAGACAACCCACAGGATAGGAGAAAACATCTGCAAATCACAAAACGAATAAGGGTCTTGTATGTAGAATATGTTAAGAACTCACATAACTCAATAATTAGAAGACAAATAATCCAATTACAAATTGCGCAGAGGATTTAATAATTTTCCAAAGAAGATATACGCATGGCCAATAAGCACGTGAAGAGATGCTCATCATTAATCATCAAGTAAATGTAAACCAAAACCACAATGAGATACGACTTCACACCCATTAAGAGAACTATAATTAAAAAGGCAGACAATGACAAATGTTGGTGAGGATGCAGAGAAATTGGAACCCTCATAATACTGCCAGTGAGAATGAAAAATAGTGCAGCCACTTTGGAAACCAGTTTGGCAGTTCCTCAAAGGTTAAGCATATGATTACCATAAGTCTCAGCAATTCCCCTCCTAGGTATATACCCAAGGGAAATGGAAACACATATCACAGAAAAACTTATAAACAAATGTTCATAGCAGCATTATTCATGACAGTCAAGAAGTGGAAACAATCCAAATGTCCATCAACTGATGAATGGATAAATAAAACGTGCTATATGAATATAATAGAATATTATCCAATGAATAGGAATGAAGTACTACTACATGCTACAAGGTCAATGAACTTTGAAAACATTACGCTAAGTGAAAGAAGTCAGTGACAAAAGGCCATTCCACGATCTCATTTATATAAAATGTCCAGAACAGGCAAATCTATAGAGACAGAAAGTAGATTAGTGGTTGCTTAGGGCTGGGGATGGGGGTGAGGGGAAAAAGGGAGCGAGTGGCTGCTAATGGGTATATGACTTTTGGGGAGTGATGAAAATATTCTAAAATCGATTGTGGCAAAGTTTGCACAACCCTTTGAATATAGTAAAAACACTGAATTGTACACTTTAAATGGGTTACTTGTATGGTATATAAAGTAGTCAATCCTCATTATTTGAATACTCCTATATTATTTGTGAATTTGCCTATTCGCTAAAATGTATTTATCACAAAGTTAATACTCGCATTGCTTTTGTGGTCACTTGCAGACATGCACAGAGCTGTGAAAAATCTGAATCGTCAGTTGTGCACATTGCCAGCTGAGGTCGAACACGGTGATGCTCTACCTTTGTTTGGGCCTTCATGCTGTAAACAAGTATCCCTTTCAAGGTACATTTGGTGCAAAGGTTTTTGTATTTTTGTGCTTTTTTTGTTGATTTTGCTGTTTAAAACATCCCTCAAGCACAGTGCTGAAGCACTACCTAGTGTTCTTAAGCATAAGAAGGCTGTGATGTGCCTTATGGAGAAAATATTTACATGTATTAGATAAGCTTCGTTCAGGCACGAGCTATAGTGACACTGGCCCTGAGTACAATGTTAATGAATCAACAACACACATTAAAAAGGTGTCTTTAAACAGAAATTCACACAAAACAGTTGAGCAATGAATGGTTCAGTATTCACTAAAATTCAGTGTTTACGGCAACTTTATAGAACATAACTACTATGAATAAAGAGAACTGATTGTATATTTCAATAAGGCTGTTATTTTTAAAGTTATTTATTTGTTATAGAGGAAATCTGAAAACAATACATAGCAAAAGGCTAATGGTGGTTATCTCTGGAATTTTGGGGGTTTTTTCTTTTTGTTTATTTGTATTTACTTTCGCTATAATAAAAATGAAATTTTCTGCTTTCAAAAAAGTAAGAAAAACCGGACTTCCAGCACTGGCCAAGGAGTAAGCCCACTCTGAGCCTCTCTCTCTCACTGATTGTAACTAAAAATTCCAGGAAATGTGGCCCCTGGTATCTGGAGAGTATATGGGGTGGGTATCCTCAAGAGGAGTGAGTTCAGAACTCCACTCAATACTCTGTAATGACCTATATGCGAACAGAATCTATAAAAAGAGTGGATATGTGTATACGTATAACTGATTCACTTTGCTGTACAGCAGAAACTAACACAACATTATAAATCAACTATACTCCAATAAAAATTAATTTAAAAAAAAAAGATGCATGAGTTAGAAAAGTGGATTCCTTAATTCTGTGTATGAACTGGCACACATCCCAGAATCACCCCTGAGCTGTGCATGCATGGTATGGACTTAAAGAAGTATAATGAAGGCTTTGAGAACTGAACTAACATTGGAGCCACTGTTCACAGAAGATGAGGAAGAACGTATAATCTGAATTTAACCAGGTTGACTGCTTGCCAAAACAAACAAAAAAAAATATGCAACATTATTCAGATGATTTTAATAGAAACCTGTCTCACAATATAATATTCAAAATTGGACCCAGAAGAAAAGACGGCAAGATAATCCAGAATATGGATCCAAAGAAAGACAATTCTTCCTCTGAGATTAGTAGGAACAGGTAAGAATGGCAAAAAAGTAAATGGTCAAGGGAGTGATTGCATGATGGCTTCTATTTTTTTTTTTTAACGAAAGTCTGAGAGTATGGGGGTGCAGCAGGAACTTTAAGGAGTATTTAAGGGTTAGAATTATCAGTGTGGGCCATAGGTGAGGGAGCAGACAAGTGGCAAGTAAGGAAAAAGCTAGGCAGCACTGGGGACCCAGCTGTGACTATAAACCGTAAGGATGAATGTGTATAAATCTACACTATTAAAGAGCTTTTTTCCAATAAGGCTGGATTATTTGGGAGCCTAAAATGTGAAAGGACTGATCCAGGGTTGAGGATTTTCAGGGCTGGTATGGCAGAAGGACAAGAAGAAGAGGTTCTGACTACCAAAGCTGCACCCTCAACTAAACAGTCAGCATTCGGTACCCTCTTCTGTGCTCAGCTAATGCCCTATGCATCCTCCACCACTAAGTACGTTGCTTCAAAATTATCACTTATTTGTCAGTCTCTCTTCTTTAGACTGTCTGAAATTTGAGTGCTATGTCTTGTTCATAGTTATATCTTTGATATTTAGAACCTAAACAATGGCTAACATCAAACAGGTGCTCAGTAAGTGTTTGATTGACTAATTCTTTCTAAACAAATTTAGCAAGAAACTAGCAGGTACCAGGCACCATGTTAAAGGCTGTCCACACTCCAGTAAACAAAACAAGTGTGGTGCCTCTCCTCATAAAGCTTATAGACTAGTGGAAGCCATGTAAATAAGTAAATAATTACGAACTGTCTTGTTTATGGAGAAGGAAACAAACAGAATGCAGGGACAGAGGAAAAACAGAAGAGGGGAGGCCTAATCTTGATAAGGTGGTCAGAGCAGTCTTTTCTAAAAAGGTGACATTTAAGCTGAAACGTGAAGGATGAGAAGGGACCAACTTTGTGAAGAAAAAAGAGAAGACTATCCAAGCAGAGGGGGAAAAAAAGCAAAACAGCTGAAGTAGAAAAGGGCCTGGCATAGTTCAGGATATATAAATGGCGATGCAGAAGAAAACATGACAGCCTTCCCTTAGACCAATCTTAGAGACCCAAACCAAAAATAACAGAGGATCTGCAGTTTAGTCCTAAAAACCTCAGCCCAAATCCATAATTCTGCCTTTATGCCTCCTTTTCTTTCTGCTCTCTTAAAACAGCCAAGAGGAAATTTCTCTTTATCTCTTTCATATATTCTAACAACGCTGGTTGCCTGAAGGCTCTGTCTTTAAAATAACGTGAAACCACAAGTCAGAAATTATCCAGACAATGGTAAAATTCTAGTGGGAATAAACTAGACTTCAGTTAAGTCATAGAAAAATCTTAGTAGGCCAGCGTACTGTGACATTTTCTTGAAAAACTATAGATCTTAAATCAATACACCAAAACTTAGGCAATATAACCCTAACAAGCTCCAGCCCAAATTCTGAATAGTTTATTTCTTGGTGATCCTACCTTATGCTCTACCAGGTTACTAATGGAGATCTAGTCCTGTCTGTTGGTGAAAGATCCTCCTGACCCCTCCCCCTCAGAAACCACTTATTTCTTTCCCTCTCACACCATAGAAGACAACGGCCACCAGAAATACACCTTTAATAAAAGAACATACATGTAAAAAATACAATTTTCCAATAGGCAACAAGCGCTCCTGACAATACCCTAGGCTTCGGCGGGTAATCTTAGATTTTACACACTATGAAATAAACTCAGGATCTGCTTTTTGCTCAGCCTTACTGCTCCCAGCTCAGTAGGACCCATAACCCTATCTAAACTCCAGGGCTCATACTCTACAGTCTGCTTTACCTGTCTGCTGCTGGAAGCCTCTCTCTGGTGCTTGGGTGGAAGATGTTGATGGCCGGCCGGAAGCAAACCTGCTCGCTGTCTTTCAGCTGTTCCAACAGACGGTTGCTGTATGGAGCGTAAGCTCTAAAAGATACAAATGCATTCACCAAATTGTGTGAGCAGTGACGTAATGGTAGTAAAAATACTTTAGGCTGCAGCGATACCCCTGCTGTAATCTAAATAGGTCAGAATAGTCTAATACATTACGGCATAAAAGTAGACATTACACTTCCTTCCACTACTATGGATCTTAACTGTATCTGCAAAGCAATAAGTTTCTCTATCCATAAAACAAGGATAAGAATAGTATCCATCTCCCAGGGTAATTGTGAGAGTTAAATGAGACAATGGATACAAAGTTTTAGAACCATTTTGGCTATGGTAAATGCTTAATGAATTTAAGCTGTTAGTCTTAATAATATTAATAACATTATTGATAATATTAATAAGAGATAACACTATCATCATCATCATTGTTGTTGGTAGCATAGCTCTGGCAAGTCTATATCAGACTCTAACTAACTGACTTTCTGCTGCTTACACTTTACTATACTCTGCTCTACCTGCTCTCTGGTGGAGCCTGGATCCTGGATTTCATGTAAAACATATTCATGATGCTCCAGAAATAACTCCATTCTCCATCTCTCATCTGTCATATTATGTGAGGCCTGCCCATAGTTCCTGTGCTAAAAGAAAACAAACATTGAACATCAATTGTCCAAGCGGTAGCATCATGCCAGGGCAATAGTAAAAGCTTCAGTGAAGAGGCCAGAAGTAGTTTCAACAGGGCAGAATGGTCACGGAACAGGAGGACATTATATCTTTGCCCATTGTTATTGACCTTAACACTAAACCCCTGAAGCAGTTACTACTTTGCCCTGTCAATCTTGAACCAAAACCTAAGGAATTTACTCTCTGTTACTTACTTCTCACTATATTCTGCTTTACTTATTCTCTGGGAGAGGCTAGGTCTTGAATACCAGGTGAAACATACCGATGGCACTCCAGAAGCAACTCCTCTTTCAATCTCCCATTTCTCAAAAGATGAGGGCTGCTTGATACACTTGTTCTAAAGGAATAACAAAACACAGAACTAATTGTCTAAGCAAAAATTATAGGTTAGTGACAATACTGTACACTTCAGTGACAACCCCGAAATAATGATACTAGGGGAGGGTAATATAACAATTAGAGGTGTGCGTGTGTGTGTTTAATATAAAATTTCCAAACATACATAAAAGTGGGAAAAAAATTAGTATAATAGATCCCAGATACCTATCACCCAGCACCGACAATTAGCAACATCATGTTTTTTGTTTTTGTTTTTTCTTTTAATTTTTATTGGAGTATGGTTGATTTTACAATGTTGTATTAGTTTCAGGTGCACAGCAAAGTGAGTCAGTTATACATACATCCACTCTTTTTTAGATTCTTTTCCCATATAGGCCATTACAGAGTATTGAGTAGAGTTCCCTGTGCTATACAGTAGGTCCTTATTAGTTATCTATTTTATATATAGTAGTGTGTATATGTCAATCCCAATCTCCCAATTTGTCCCTCCCAGCAACATCATGTTTTTTCATCCATCTCTTCTCCCACTCTTTTTCCTGGAGTATTTTAAAGCAAATCCCAGATTATTCTGGCATTTTTTTTCTTTTTCATTTTTTGCATGGGGCAACTCTTTATTCAACAACACATTTGGAAGAAGATAAGGCAACAAGGCAATATTTTTATAATGTTGCTAGCATTTTCTCAGGTAAAGCCAGGAAAAAAGCTTGTGTCATTTCCCAAAGTACTCCTACTCGATGTCCCCAATAACTCCATGAAGAAACACTAGAAGTGGTGAAGTCTAGGAAGTTTTGAGTGGCAAACAGCTTGTTTTTTCCTTCATCATAATTGGTTTGCAAATTGGATGTCTGGCTTTGGTGTACTGCTTCAGATGGCCAAGAGCAGAATTCCTTCAGTATGTATAAGACTAAAGGTCAAAAGCCAAATTTGCTGAAGGACTTGAGTTCAAGAAGAACAATTTACGGATAACCAATCAATGTTATATAAAACCTATCTCTTATTTAACCCAAATGACAGAGGTATGCTTTCTCACCTGGACTCTTTAGATCTGGCACACTCTGAAATAAATGAAGACATCATACTCTTAGCCTAACTCTAGAAGCTTTAATTCTATGTAGTCTACATACTAGCTAGCTTGGCAAGCTCCAGCCCAAATCTTAAGTAATTTCATCTGTTACTCTTTTAGAAAGTAGACAGTGCTCTCACTGTATTCTGCTCTACCTGCTCTCTAGGGGAGGCTTGGTCTTGCATTTTAGGTTTAACATACTGATGACACCCAAGAGTCAATTCATCTCTCACTCTCTCTTCTCTCATAAAAGATGACAGTTGCTTCAGAAACATGTTCAAAAGAAACAACAAAAACAGAAAACAAGTCGTCTAACCAGGGCAACAGGCTAATCTTAATACTCTAGGCTTCAGTGAGAACTCCAGGGAAATGGTACCAGATGAGGATATTCTGATACATTTTGGCTTGAACGAGGATGTTATACTTTTACCCCAACTCTATAGATCTTCATTTTTTTTTTTTTTAAATTAAACCTTTCTTACAACACTTCTTAATTTTATTTATTTATTTATTTTTGCCGTGTTGGGTCTTCGTTTCTGTGCAAGGGCTTTCTCTAGTTGCGGCAAGCGGGGGCCACTCTTCATTGCGGTGCGCGGGCCTCTTACTATCGCGGCCTCTCTTGCTGTGGAGCACAGGCTCCAGATGCGCAGGCTCAGCAGTGGTGGCTCACGGGCCCAGTTGCTCCGTGGCATGTGGGATCCTCCCAGACCAGGGCTCGAACCCGTGTCCCCTGCACTGGCAGGCAGACTCTCAACCGCTGCGCCACCAGGGAAGCCCCTAGATCTTAATTTTTAATCCCCAAACACGTACAGAATAGTCTGACAAACCATCCCCCCCAAATTTTAAGTAATTCAGTATCTGCTAATTCTTCCTATAATATTCACGTAAGGGCAGTATGCTTGTGGTAATAAAGTGGGCTTCAGCAAAAGTTATAGCATAATCTTAGTAAATTAAAATAGTCTGATTCCACAATAAGAATATGAATGTGACTTATCATCCTTCTGAATGACAGAACTGATTTGACTGATACAGTTCACTGAACAAGGACCTGATTCTATATTTGACATTACCAGTTGTTGAAAATGTATAAAATCCAGTTACTTTATTTCTTATCTATCTCTTTCTGATTGTGCTCTACCTGATCTCTGATGAAGGCCTGGTCCTGAAGTTTAGGAGGCAGATACTGATAACCTGCCAGAGGAAAGTCTTCTCTCCCTTTCTCATTTGTCATATCACAATATGACTCCTTGAAGCGTACCTTCTAAAAGAGAAAAAAACATAAAGTGTAAATTGTTCAGTGGGAGTAACGTGATAGCAATAATATTCTAGGCTTTATTGGGAGCCTTACGGTAATTTTTTCAACTCCAGATAATGTGAAACATTATGGAATACAATAGAAAACCATACTTTTTGAAATCTAGCTAAGAACAATCTTGGAAAGTTCCAAACTAAACCCAAACAATGCAGTTCCTGATGGTCTCTCTCCTTTTTCTGCTCTACCTTGCTGTTGATGAAGGCCTGATCTTGATGCCTGTGTAGAAGATCCTGATGGACATCCAGAGGAAACACCTCTCCCCCACTCCTACCTATCAAAATTGATGCTGGCGGCTTCAAATTTGCTTTCTAAAAAAGAACAAATATAAAATAGCAATTGTTCAGTTAAGAAAGACAGGTTAATCAATAATACTTTAGGTTGCACTGAGAATTCAGGAGTTAACTGAGGTCAGAATATAATTGAACATCTTATAGAATTAACAAATTATACTCTATTCCCCATAAACCCAGCCACAACCCTAAGTAATTTACTTCCTGTTGATCCCTTTCTTCTTCCTCTTGGTCTAACTGATCCCTGGTGGAGGGCTGACCTTGGAACCTGGGTAAAAAATACTGTTGGACACTTGTGGGCCACTCTTTTTTCCCATCTTTCAGCTCTCAAAACAAATGACGGCTGCAAGAAATACTTTCCCTAATGAAGAAAATTTTTTAAAAAGCAAATTGTTCAGACAGGAGTAATATGCTGCTGATAATACTTTAACACTTAATAAGAACCCTGGACATTTATTTGATAAATCAATCAGTAAACTATTTTGTTCCAACTATGGCTCTCCAAATCAGCTGCAATATAGTCCTTGCAAATCTCACTACAAGCCTTAAAGAGCTTATTTCTTTTTGTTATATCTCCTTTCCACTCTATTTTACCTGATCTCTGGGTAGAAAATCCTGGTCCTGGCATTTGGGTTGAACATTCTGGTCTTTGGGAAGAACATGCTGGTCTGTGGGTAGAAAAGCCTGGTTTTGGAGTAGAAAATCTTGGCCTTCCAAAACAATATTCCCATCTTCTAGTTCAACACTCTGATCTTTCAGCGTAACACTCTGAGTTTTGGTCTTAACAGCCTGGGCTTTGGGCTCAACAGCTTGGCCTTCCAAAACAATATTCCCATCTTCTAGTTCAACACTCTGATCTTTCAGCGTAACACTCTGAGTTTTGGTCTTAACAGCCTGGGCTTTGGGCTCAACAGCTCGGCCTTCCAGCTCGATATCCTGGGCACCGAGCCTCAGCTCAACGCTCTGGGCTTCCAGCTCAACACTGCAGACACCTGTCACATCACCCTGGGTTTGCAGCAGGTCACCTTGGGCTTCCGGAAGATAATCCTGGGCTTCTGGCAGAACATCCTGATGTAACTGCTTTACCTCTTCCTCTTCCATCACAGCAAATAATGGATTTTTGAATTGTACTTTCTAAAAGTGAACATAAACATCAAATATAGAATGCCAAGCATCAGCAACACTGGGTTTTCTGCAAGATTCCTAAAATAATCTTAAAAGGATACAGTAGTCAAACAAATTACTAAAATAAAATGCAAAATTACGGTCTTTGCTCAACTCAATAGAACCTAAATCTACAGTCCCAAACCAGTACAAGAATACTGGCATCTCTAGTCCAAATCATAATTACTTTAATTTCTATTACACTATCTCTTTTCACTCTGCTTTACCTGAACTGTGCTGAAAGGTATATCCTTGTCTTCAAAAAGAAGATCCTGCTGGTCCCCCCAAGACAAATTCTTTTTCCCTTTCTTATCTATCATAATAGATGAAGATTGCTCAGTGTCAGGTTCCTAAAGAACACACAAACAAAAATGGAAAAGAAAAAAAAAAACAACCAAATGTATCTGTTACAGGTAGAAACAAGAATGCATGCAAAAGAATTAAGTTAGAACTCTTCCTCACACCATATATAAAAACTAACTCAAAATGGATTATAGACCTAAATATGAGAGACAAAATTATAAAATTCTTAGAAGAAGACATAGGATTAAGCAATGGCTTAATAGATACTGCACCAAAGGCACAAGCAGCAAAAGAAAAATAGATAAATTAGACTATACCAAAACTAAAACTTCTGTGCTGCAAATGATAGCATTAAGAAAGTGAAATGACAACCCAGAGAATGGGAGAAAATACTTGCAATCAAGTATCTGATAAGGGACTTTTATTCAGTATAAAGAATTCTTATAACTTGATAATAAAAAGACAACTCAATTTAAAAATGGCACTACATTTGAATACAGATTCTCTCCACGAGAGATATATAAATGGGCAATAAGCACATGAAAAGATACTCAAGATGATTAGTCATCAGGAAAATACAAATCAAAAGTATGGAGAGAGACCACTTCACACCCACTAAGGTGGCTATAAAAAAGATGGGCAATAACAAGTTTTGAAGACGATGTGGAGAAATTGGAACCCTCATACATTGCTGATGGAAAACACCTTGGCAGGGGCTTCCCTGGTGGCGCAGTGGATAAGAATCTGCCTGCCAATGCAGGGGACAGAGGTTCGATCCCTGGTCTGGGAAGATCCCACATGCCGTGGAGCAACTAAGCCCGTGCACCACAACTACTGAGCCTGTGCTCTAGAGCCCGCGAGTCACAACTACTGAAGCCCGCATGCCTAGAGCCCGTGCTCCGCAACAAGAGAAGCCACCGCAATGAGAAGTCTGCACACCGCATCAAAGAGTAGCCCCCGCTCGCCGCAACTAGAGAAAAGCCCACGCACAGCGATGAAGATCCAACACAGCCAAAAATAAATTTTAAAATTAATTAATTTTTTTAAAATTAAAAAAAAAAAACACCTTGGCAGTTCCTCAAAATATTAAAGAGTTAACATGACCCAGAAATTCCACAACCAGAGAAATGAATGTCCATACAAAAACATGTAAAAACTGCTTATAGCACAATTATTCATAAAAGCTAAGAAATGGAAACAACACAAATGTCTATCAACTGATGAACAGATATACCAAGTGTGACATACTGATGTACTTATACATGCTACAATGTGGATGAACTTTGAATACATTATGCAAAGTGAAAGAAGCCAGTCACAAAAGACCCCATATTATATTATTCCATTTATATGAAATGCCCAGAATAAGCAAATCTACAGAGACAGAAAGTAGTTTAGTGGTTGCTTAGTACTGGGGGTAGGGACAGGGAGGGACTGGGGAGTGACAGTTAACAGGTACAGGGTTTCTTTCAGGGGTGAAGAAAATCTTCTAAATTAGATTGTGGTGACAGTTGCACAACCCTGTGAATATACCAAAAACCTCTGAACTGTACACTTTAAGTGGGTGAATTGTGTGGTATGTGAATTATAGCTTAATAAAACTGTTAGAAAAAAACAACTATTGGGCATTATAATCTTAATACTTAAACCCATCCTTAATTAGCTGTGGATAGCTCTAACAAGGCATCTTTTTTCCTCTACTCTTTACATTTCCCTACCTGATCTTCCATACATTTCTGGTAATCTACAAGAGTTAAAAGACCTTGATGGACCTCAAAGGGCATTTCTCCTCTTATCCCTACATTTATCCTAGTGAATGATGGTTTCCTACAAAGTGCTTTCTGAAAAAAAAGAAAAATTAATACAAATATAAATGGTCTAGAGAAAGCAATATGCTCATGACACTAAGCTGAGTTTTTGTGAAAGATCTGGAGCAATCCTAGCAGGTTATGGTAGTCTAATACAGAATAGTGAGTTCTATTTCAAGTATACAAACAAGTCACTTACATATCAAACACATGGAAGTGAAATTCCTGGTAGGAGAATTTTTTTTTTTAACATCTTTATTGGAGTATAATTGCTTTACATTGTTCTGTTAGTTTCTGCTGTATAACAAAGTGAATCAGCTATACATATACATATATCCCCGTATCCACTCCCTCTAGTGTCTCCCTCCCTCCCTCCCTATCCCACCCCTCTAGGTGGTCACAAAGCACGGAGCTGATCTTGGTAGGAGAATATTTTAACTTTATAAATGATAATTTGCCCCTATCCTAGCCAGTAACAATTTCAGAAGGCTTATAATTTTGTCTTGGTGATCTAACAGTGGGCAAGGCAAATATATCTCTTCTATGTTTATCTCTAAATCTGGAACAACAATAACAACCAGAGAGATTCTAATGTCAGTCAAAATAAGTCTAACAAGAAAACAAAACCAGAGTTCAGCTGGGTTATAGATTGTTCTCCTTTCTGACTGGCAGCTTCCTCCTTCACACAACTGAATGGGTAGAAAACTGCTCAGATTTGAGGGGAAGACTACATACTTGATAAGAAAAATTTCACTAATTTCTTAGATCATTCTCAATTATATGGAGTAGATTTGTTTGTGATGTTTTACCTGAAAAACACACATGCATTCTTTGGAAGCAAGCAGCTAGCCTGAATTCACCATCAACATCATAATGAATTACACTTAAATGGCACCTTTGATGTATCAAACTGGTTTACACAAGGATGTTATCTCAGACTTAATCCTCCTCCCTTCTACTGGAGAATTATTTCAGTCAGGCCTAGGAACAGTACTCTTTCTGGGAAAAACATCAGTTGAAAGATTTGAACATGCTCCACACAATGTGAAGTATCAGTCTCTAGGCTCTGATAACCCTTTTTTTTTTTTCTGGTTTAAATAAAATGTGTCCAATCATCTCCTTTGAGCAGTACCGGGAAGTCAGTCTTATGGACCAAACTATAGTACTGCCAAATCCGTGGTAGAGGTATGAAAATTGTCAAGAAACTAAGTCAAGAATTTAGTTTCAAAAGAGTCTTAAGTCACAACAAGGCAATCCTAGAAAAAGTTAACCATACTTAATGCATCTAAGATGGAATGCCATATGTAGGCACACCCATGCCCACTTGTTTTTTATATTTAACTATAAATTTCTTAATTATCGCTGAAGAGGAAGGTATTAGAGCTTAGTATTCTACCAACTGCAAACATATAAGAGACAAATGTCTTTGATGGTTGCACAGAGATACTGAAGGAAAAAATACCAAAATAAAATATAAACATATATGTAACCTAGGAAAATGTAAAAAAATACCAGTTAGGAAGCAAAACTGAGAAAGAACTAAGCAAGAGACAGAGTTCATAATGGTACCAAAAAAAAAGAGTAAAAAAAGACTAATTAATGATCCATTTTACTGATGCTGCCTATCAAAACTTGAAATTAATGCTAAAATTAAGTAAACACAGGAAAACACATGGGTTTAACATCCAAATTTGTGAACATGGAAATAAGGAGGCACCAAAACAATGTAATTTTACAAGCACAGCTTTAAATATTCTTTTAAGTCTAACTCCATATTTAGGTTCCAATTATTCACTCTAAACTTATTCTATATTTTGAATCAAAAGAATTTCTTTCTTTTTAAAAAATAATGGTATTGACTTTTTCCTGATTAAAAAATAAAATATATACATTATGGAAAATTTCTACAGTAAAGAAAACCAAGAGAAAAAAATAAAAATCACCTATAATAACACTATCCAGAAATAATCAGTATTAACCTCTTGGTCCATTTCTTTCCAGGCCTTTGTCTGTGCTCATAGCATTCTCTCCCCATCTCGATATTTTGCTTTATTTTTTTCATAGCACTTATCATTTGAAATTATATTTTGTATTTATGTGCTTATTTATTATATGCTTCCCTACTAACACAGGAGCTCCTTGTCTACCTTTTCACCACTGTTAAGTCCTGCTTCTAGAACAATGCCTGGCAATGGTAGACATTCCATAAATATTTATGGAATGAATTTTTTTAATTGAACTTATATTGTATCTAATTTTATATCCTACTTTTTCCACTTAACTTTATATCACAGACACTTTCCCTAGTCTTCAGATATCCTTTGAAAGCATGATATTTTTGATAATAGCTATAAACGAATATATCATAACTTTTAAACTGCTCCCTACTATTGGATAATTAAGGTTATTTCCAATTATTTTTCAGGTCTAAATAATGTAGAGATGTAAATTAATCTTTATCTTATTTTTTATCTGTATTTTTCGAACCAGCTCATTAGAATTTAATTTACCTCTTGGGTGGGAAAGTTTTTCTTTCGATCATCTGGAAACACCGATGCATTTTTTTTATTCACAGTCTTAAATGATGCCAGCCGTTGACGTGCTTCTTTCATGGTTTGACTAAGCTGCCAAAGAAAGGGGAAAAAAAGAAAACAAAAACAGGCTAAAGTCTTAATACCAAATTCACTAAGTGTTCCAACAGGAAAACAGGCCCCTATTATTAAAAAAAATGCCAGACCTAAGACAAGAGGATTACTTGGAAAGGAGATTTTCTGATCTGCTGATAAGTGTATTTACAACATTATTTTCATTATCTTAAGAGACTGTATTTCATGACTTGATTTAAGTGCTGTTACTCAAATCATTTTTTAATAATGTATGCTTTATATTAAGTACGTACACAAAAATATTAGAACCTAAAAGTCTGAATTTGGAAATTATTGAGCAGATACATTCCTTACCTTCTATCCATCTTCTTAATAAAGAGTTATTTCTTCAACTGGTCCTTGCATGCCTGATCACTTTTATCACTCCTTGTAAGAAGACTCTATTCCTAGTCCCCCTAAAATCCTTTTTTCCTATTTACATGAGTCTCTTCTTCACCCATAACATTTGAAAACTATAGTTATTTAGTCTTTTCTCAAATGTCTCTTCTTCCAGGAAGCCTTCCTAAGTTAATTAAGAGTATAAATTCAAACCTGTCAACAGAACCAATTTGTCTCAGGTACTCTAGGTAACAATTGATAATAAATATTAATATTAAATATGTTAATTTTGTGTTCATTCCTTATCTCTACCTACCAATTTCAGTAAGTATCTATTTTGATTTCTTTTTCAGAGAAGCACACAGTCTAATTTACATTTCACATATCTGCACAGAATGTTCCTTTAAGGAAAATACAGAAAAGCACATTCCCTATACTACTCAGTGAAATTATGGCGAAGCCAGGACCAGTTCTAACCCATCCAGTGAAAGTTTAATGACATCATTTCTCCCTGAAAGGGAAATAATGACTATGATTTACAGATAGAAATAACAAATACTTTATGATATTTACTAATAGTGACATAGAGATAAAAACACTCTCTTGCTAACAGCCCGGTTTCCTTACAGCATTATCACCTCTGTTTTGTCCTCGTTTCTAGAAGGTCTATACCTCTAGCCAGAGAAATCAGCTTGAAACATTACTCTTTATTCTACTAAGAGGAGGACTTCCAAATTTGGTTAGTGCAGAGGGCTAAAGCGGTCAAGATAGAGTTAATCACAACGCAAAAAGAGATAGTATATCTGCAGTTGAAGTTATGAAAAAATACAGAGCCATGAACATGCTTACTTTTACTCCTTGCCAAGTGTGGTAGACATTATTGCCCTGCACAAAGTGACCAAGGATGCAAAATACTTGCTGTAACAGATTTAAAATAAGAGTACATAATCTTCATTTTCCATCAAGTCCAAACCTCTATTAGTCGCAGATTGATTTTAGTCCCTTAAGCAGGATATTTCAACTGGTCCGGCAGTTGGACTAAACATTACGTTCAGTTTTTCTGTCTTTACCAAAACCCTTCATCAAATCAACCAAAAGATCCTTTCAATAACCTGCTATGAGGACTGTAGTAGGCTGAATAATGGCCACCCAAAGATATCAGGGCTTAATCCCTGAAATGTTACTTTATAAGGAGAAAGGGCCTTTGCACGTGTGATTAAGGATCTTGAGATGAGGAGATAATCCTGGATTATCCAGACAGGCACTAAATGCCATCACAAGTGTTTTTATAAGAGAGGTAGAGGAAGATCAGACATACGGAAGAAGTGATGTGAAGATGGAGGCAGAGATGGGTCTGATGTGGTCACAAGCAAAGGAATGCCAGCAGACACCAAAAGCTTCAAGAGTCAAGGAACAAATTCTCCCTAGAATCTGCAGACACCTGGATTTTGACTTAGTGAAACTGATTTTGGACTTCTGGCCTCCACAACTGTGAGAGAATAAGTTTCTGTCATTTTAAGCCACTGAGTTTGGGGTAATTCGTTACAGCAGCCACAGGAAACTAATACAAAGACCAAAGTTAATGTTAATAAGCACTAAACAAAACACAGAAGACAAGGGGATGGTAAAAATCAAATTATGTAAAATGAACAGGCAGAGAAGTACGTTCCTCTTATTGTAAGATAATGGTGATCACTACATATATTGGTGAGTATGTGTGTGTATATATATGCATTTGTATGTGTATATATATACATATATATTTACATATGTGAGTTTAAACACATATATGTGTTGTGTTTGTAACTACTCAAAACATAAAATTTGACCAAAAGTCTTGTCTGTTCTTTTTCTTTTTGGGGGGCCGCGCCACGCGGCTTGTGGGATAGTTCCCCGACCAGGGATTGAACCCAGGGCCACAGCAGTGAAAGCACCAAGTCCTAACCACTGGACTGCCAGGGAACTCCCCCAAAAGTCTTTTCTGTCCTAGAAGCTTAGACACAATTTTCATTCCTTTGTAGCTGTTGTTATCAACAAAGACTGGCACTGAATCGCTAACCAAGACTTAAAAATTCCCTGATGGAAATAAATTATTATATAATTACATAGAAAACCCAGCTATCAATAAGCAAAGGTAGTTCTGACCAATAAAATGTACTATATAAACAAATTTTGAGATTTAAATAAACAAATTTTGAGACTTAAATCTTAAAATCTAAAGCAAACACTGATCATATATTAAAATGTAAAGCTTCAAACAAATATGTAGGATGAAATTTGACAAATATAGATATCTACTGTGACATTGTTCCCCACTCATTGTTCATATTTTCTTCAGTTCTTTTTTTTTTTTTTTTTTAAACTTTGGGTTTATTTATTTATTTATTTTTATGGCCGTGTTGGGTCTTCGTTTCTGTGTGAGGGCTTTCTCTAGTTGCGGCAAGTGGGGGCCATTCTTCATCGCGGTGCGCGGGCCTCTCACTATCGCGGCCTCTCTTGCTGCGGAGCACAGGCTCCAGACACGCAGGCTCAGTAATTGTGGCTCACGGGCCCAGTTGCTTCGCGGCATGTGGGATCTTCCCAGACCAGGGCTCAAACCCATATCCTCTGCATTGGCAGGCAGATTCTCAACCACTGCGCCACCAGGGAAGCCCCAGTTCTTTTTAATTTATTCAGACAATTAGGAATTTATATGGAACTATATAAATGAAACAATGTAGTAATAACATGTAGGTCATGGGAAAAGACTATAGATGAGATCTAACATTTATAGAATTTCACCTATTGCACTGCCATGGAGGCCTAATACCAATGTATTTAAATGTATGTTAATGCCATAAAAATCTACCCAAAGTTGAATTCTATCCAAGTACAATATAGTTTATTTGCAAAAGATAACATATTGAGTTTTCAGTGTGTTAGACTTTCCTACAGCCACAAAAATACCATACACCTAAAAATTCACATGAGGCCCTTAGCATAGACTATGAACCCCAATGTAGTGCATCAATTTACCTTTAAGTAGGCATACCAAACTAGAGGTTGGCCAGTAACCTAGACCTAATGCAAAAAGGCAGGATGGGCCAATAAAGATTCCTTACCTTACATAATGAACAAGGAAGTGTTCAGAGAAAAAGTCAGAGACAGGAGCTGGACCTAAAAGATCCTAAGATGGAGAGAAGAGGCTAAAGGAGCCTCAGGTATGCCAAAGTTTTGGAGCTGTGATGATGAAAATACCAGTTAGTAGTAGAAAAATAAGTAAAGAAGAGAGAACACATGTAGAGACAGGATGACCAACTCTCCGTTTGCCTGAAACTGTCCCAAAGGAGTTAGCGCTTAACTCTGTCTCATTGTCTAGTTCTTAGCGACATCTAGTGGATAGAAACTGCAACAAAAACAGTAAGATTAAAAAAAATTGAGCATCTATTGTCATGGTGTTGTATGGGCAAAAGTTTACAGGCTTAAAGTAGTTTAAGTCACTGAACATTCCTCAGTAGTGCATCTTCTTTTAAGAAAAAAACAGGGTTGGGAATTCCCTGGCGGTCCAGTGGTTAGGACTCCGCGCTTGTACGGCTGGGGGCACGTGTTCGATCCCTGGTTGGGGAACTAAGATCCCACATGCCACAAGGCACAGCCAAAAAAAAAGGAAAAGAAAAAAATGGTATAAAAACTTTTCAGATTTGGGGAACATTTAAGGCTTTTCATAACCTGATTTTTCCTACCCGTCTAACCTCATTTTCTGTTGCTTTACCCTGTACACTATCAATTAGAAAGGTTCCATCACTTATTAGCAAATATATTGGGTTGGCCAGAAAGTTTGTTCGGGTTTTTGTACGCTGTTACAGAAAAACCTGAACGAACTTTCTGGCCAACCCAATACTAAGCTCATTACATATTCTAGACTTTTTACTATTCCTCCTATCTCAAAATTCTTTTGAATTTACCAATTAAATTCAGTTTACCAATTCAAAATACACAGCTCAAATCCACCTCTTCCAGGAATTCTTCCCAAACTATTTCCTTGGAATTAAAAAATTTTTGAATTTGCACTGTACAAATTTATCAACAATGCAGCAATTATCTCCATATTATTATCTAATAGATTGGGGGTCTACCAGCTTTGTATCTCTACTTGGAAATATAAACCCATGAAAGGTCCTATTTCACATATTAGTATCCCTACAATGTTTAACAAACACAGTATATTCAAATATCTGTGGACTGATGTGTCCTATTCATGTATCAAACAGATGAAGTAAAATCCTCACTACAATGGAATTTATAGCTACCAGTAGCATGAAAGCAAGGACTGTTATTCTGTCTCAGTCAATGTTCTATCCTTTGCAATTTCTGCAGTGCCTGGCTCAATAAATATTTGCTCAGTAAACTGTTCATAATCTTAAAAACACAAATGGTTATAAAAATGATCACTACAAACCAAATAATGACAAGAAAAAGTCATAGTTTGGGCAGAGAGAAAAATCTTTTTAATAAGTATTTCAACATAACACGTGCTTATAAAGCTTTCCCTATTTATACTAACAGCATAATCCGATTTGCTTCATACTTATGACGAAGTATGTCAGCAATCACACAACTTTTATTTTCACATAATCATAATTTTCCACATTTTTGTTCTCCTCTCACTAACCCTAGGATTACATTTTAGAATGATAAGATGAAGGATTATTCCCACAGAAGAGTTGAAGAACATGATCAACCGGACAAAAGCCTGGGTATATTATGCAGGGTGGAGGGGGGTACTGATTAGATGGCATCAAGTGATTTGAGTGGATGAATCTACTCATGGTGGTTAATTTTTAAATATTCGTTATATAAAGTGAGTCACTAAAAAGTTACATTAAAAAATTCTGAATATGTTAATTTAGAGTTTACTATATTATTACTTGACTTATAGATCAATTTATTGTGATAATCAGATTGAGGGACAGAAAAAAGAAACAAAAATAATCTTTTGTCCATATGCCACAAACTGAGAGTAACTTACCCATAACACAATTTCAGTATAACTGAAAAATCTACATTCTTTGACCTAAAGCTCTTTCTAATAAGTTTTGAACTCTAACACTCTGGCACCTTTCTTTAGATGATTCTTAAGTGTCTGACCAATAAATATAAATTTAAAATATATATAAAAATAAACATCATCCCATTATTCCCCACTTTACAAAGGTAAATAAAAAGAGGAGGTGATAAAAAGCGAAGTTGAATGCGACACCTCCTAATCTCTACATCATAGCCTAAAAAAAAACCCAGAGACATAAAATAAAATGAATATGTACTTACAGCCTGGGCTTGTTGTTGGAATAGTTCATTCTGATTCTCTCTATCTTCTATTCCATCCTCAAGCTTCTGGGAAGGAGGTAACCTAGCACTTCCAATAGCAGCATTCAAATGGTTTGGAAAAACACTCGTTCTTTTAAGAGTTAAGTATGCTGGATCGGAAGAGTGCATGGCTAGAGAGCCTTCTTTTTCTGCCTACACAAAGGAAGAAAGAGTGAGCTTCCCCCAGTCCAGTGCAATCAAATAATGTCTACCAGCAGCCCAAAAGCTTTAAAACTGGGGTTGGGGGGAAGGAGGGGAAGACTTTAGCTGGCAAAAAAACTAACATTTATCAGGCGCCTACTATGTGCTAATATTTTACATTATCTAATTCTCAAAACAACACTGGGAAACAAGTATCATATCCCCATTTCACACATAAAGAAACTATAGTCGAGAGAATTTAAGTAATTAGCCCAAGGTCACAAAGCTAGTAGGCAGCAAAGCCAGAATTCAAACCCCAACCCCAAACTCTGACATTGTTTATAACTATTTGGCGAAAGCAAAAGAGGGAGTCAGAACAACACAGGAAACAGAAACAACAGTTTCTCTGTATACAATCCACTGCCCTCACTAGTAAATCAGATTATGCGAAGCCTGGAATCAAAAGAAAGTGATTCTGTCATTGCCTAATAGCATTTCTCATAACAAACACACTTCCCATTCAATCTTTACTCAGGCTCACTTTTGAACTTACGGCTTCATAAGACCTCTGAAGTTGTTGCTTTTTTCTCAGCCTAATTTGCTGATTTACTCGGCGTTTGACTTGTCTCTGAAAACGCTTCAGAGCTTCTTGTTTCTTTCTTAGCTGTTCCTTTAGCTCTTCTTCAATCAAATATGCTGAAGTCTTTAAAGATGAAAAATAGAAAATAAACTTACATGTCCCATTCGTTTTGCCCATTAGGACTCTGTTGTAAACACAAAGCAGTCAGAATACAGCCCTGAAAAAATAATTCAGTTCTACAACCCAAAATTCCCCATACAGTAAAGAAATCACAGGAGTTCAGAGCTGATAATCTAGACGTAGCTAGTGAGTACCAAGAACTTAAACCAAATCACAAACCAAAAATTGGAATCTGTGAGCACTCAAATCAAATCTTAATTTTTCATTGTACTGAGAACTAAAAGTATCTTCATTAATTCTTTTTTTTTTTTTTTTTTTTAATTTTTTTTTTTTTTTTTTTTTTATTTATTTATTATTTATGGCTGTGTTGGGTCTTCGTTTCTGTGCGAGGGCTTTCTCTAGTTGTGGCAAGTGGGGGCCACTCTTCATCGCGGTGCGCGGGCCTCTCATTATCGCGGCCTCTCCTGCTGCGGAGCACAGGCTCCAGAAGCGCAGGCT
This sequence comes from Balaenoptera borealis, assembly GCF_965194805.1. Classification (NCBI taxonomy): domain Eukaryota; kingdom Metazoa; phylum Chordata; class Mammalia; order Artiodactyla; family Balaenopteridae; genus Balaenoptera; species Balaenoptera borealis. The sequence goes on along the minus strand of NC_138868.1, from coordinate 103,533,590 downwards.
CAGTAATTGTGGCTCACGGGCCTAGTTGCTCCGCGGCATGTGGGATCTTCCCAGACCAGGGCTCGAACCCGTGTCCCCTGCATTGGCAGGCAGATTCCCAACCACTGCGCCACCAGGGAAGCCCTTCATTAATTCTTAATGAACCAATTCAAACCTATATTATGTTACATTCTCTAAAATGAGTAAAATAGTCCAGATACACCAGATTGCTCACCACTCACCCACTATGTCCTATTATAAAATGAGAATTAGGCTTCATTTTTAACCTAGCATGCCCTTCTTGTCACCTCTATCTAGAAAAGGCCTACTCAGTCAAGACCATCCAATACCCATCTAGTACCTCTCACTCTTATTAACGTTGAGTACAATACTTCTTAACTCCCCCATTAGATTATGAATTCTTTGAGGGCAGGAAATGTATTTAATTCTCCTTTGTTTCCCCTATGGTATACAACACAGAGCCTTGAATACAAAGGTACTCAATATTTATATAATGCTTAATTCCAAAACATTCTAAACAATCTGGAACATTTTATCACATTTGAGTCCTTGATCATTGTTCACCTCCTCCAAGTGCTTTGAATAACAAAGTCATTATAATAACAGCAGTTACCATTATTAAAGATCTATTATGAGATAAACACTTTAACTACCTTGTATCAATGAATCCTCAAAACTACCTCCAATACTAGGTATTCTTAACTCTTATGTTAAAAATGAGGAAATGGGGCTCAGAAGGATTAATCTTTAGTAGTAGCCCAAGATCCTATAGCTGGCAAGCAGCAGAGCTAGAAGTTTCTCTGACTCCAACACTTATGCCCTATACTGTACTGCTTTTCTCTTGACTATGTCTCTCTTCCATAAGGAATCTTCATATTAAATAAAATCATCATACCTCCTATCTATCCCTTCTTCTAATGCAGTGATTCCAAATTCTAATTCTGAGGGGTGCCCCAAATTATTTCACAGAGAGTCATTAAATTCTCCAAATCAAATGAATTTAAGTTCCAATTAAAATTAAAATTTCCAAGAAATCTATCCCATAAACTATTCTACAAGAGTATGTACCATAGGAGTAGAATGTACAAGACAGATATCAATGAATAATTAAGTAAAATAATTCCAAAGTAGATATATATGTAGTAAAGCCTGAACAAGTGACTCAAGTTAAGTCAAGACCCAGACAAATTTAAGCCATTCTGCCTTTCTTTTATTCCCATTGTCTCTGTCGGCCCTCTTTTACTCGTACCTTGGGATTATCAAACATCTTATTGAAGTGCATGACTGGTTCCAAATTGTGGATCTCAAGCATAAACCAAAGATAAGATTGTACCATAGAAACATATTTTAGAAACATATTTTTCTTATCAACCCTATTGTGTAAGACAACCAGAACCTGAAAACACTTGTTCCATGGGATGTTAAGAGGTTCCCAGAATCATATAAACTTGAGAAATACTGGGTTAAACAAAAATAAATAGTCGGCCCTCTGTATCCACAGGTTCCTCATCCTCAGATTCAACCAACCATGAATGAAAAGAAAATTTTCCATAAAGTTCCAAAAAAGCAAAACTTAAATATGCCAAGCACAGGCAACTATTTACATAGCATCTACATTGTATTAGGTATTATAAGTAATCTAGAGGTGATTTAAAATATATAGGAGGATGTACATAGGTTATATGCAAATTCTATGCTATTTTATACAACTGCTTGAGCATCTGTGAATTTTGGTATCTGCAGGTGGGGGAGGTGGGGGAAGAGAGGGGTCCTGGAACCAATCCCCTCCAGATACTGAGGGACAACCGTACTGTTTCAATTGTACAACCAATTCTTCATAGCCTTTTTGCACCCTATAGACCATCCAAGGGGGCAATACAGAATGAAGTGTTTCTCAGGACAATCAAAGAATACATTCGGATAATTTATATATGGTGGAACTAATAGTTAGATTTCATAGTCCTTAGTCTCCAAAGGTGATCTCCCCTTCTGCCCCCAATGAATCAAGCCTCCCAGTATGTATGCTCTTGTGTAGTCATCTCCCATACTGAATGTAGTCTGACTGTATACTCAATAGACTGAGGCACAAGTGTTGGCTCCATGACTTCCCAGGCAAGGTCATAAAGCAACCTCCACCTAGGGAAGCCCATACTAGCCAAGCAGAGAGACCACGTGGAAAGAGGAAGATGTCCAGCCAGCCCTCAGCCATTCTAGTCATCCTAGCCCAAGTGCCAGATATATGAGTAAGAAAGCCATGTAGGACATTACAGCCCAGCAGATGCCAGATAAAGAAGAACCAAGAAATCCAGCCACCAGCCAGAATCCAGTCAAGTTGTTCCAGACATCATCAGCTATTGGAGTCACCCCAACTGAGGGCTCAGACACTGTGGAGCAGACAAGCCATCCCCTCAGTGCCCTGCTCAAATTCCTGATGCACAATATTGTTTGCTTTATGCCTTTAAAGTGGTTTAGAGTGGTTTCTTACACAACAGTAGATAATCAGATAAATTATAAAACAATGCAATAGCTATATATGCTGATAGGAAAGCAGTATCCTTGGATGATAATTTAATTAAGGGGCAGTCTCAAACTATGGCGTTTTTAGGAATTCTGATGGCTCCTTGAAACTTAAGGACAAAAATGATTAGGCATTTCCCTTTAGCATAGACATGATCTTAGGGTAACCAAGCTTTAGAAGTTCTAAGTTGACAAGACCTATGTCTGTTAATAAGAGTGAATTCCCCAGGCTGTATATGCTAAAGTGATAAAGAGTTCTATTAGATGCTTGATCAAATTGCCTTTGACTGGTAATGATCAGAATTTTTTAAATGAGGGAAAGGAGACATGTTTACACATGCTCCAAGACTTTAATATTTTGAGTTGATATGTGGGAACATGTGATGATTCTTTTTAACACAGAAAATCTTGGTCGTTTTTAGACATTTTTATGCTATTGATATTATAAAGATATCATAATATGGGCAATTAAAAACAGGTGTCAATAATTTAAATACCAAAATAACTTTGTACCAAATCTTACTGATTCTTCTGGGATGTTTCGTACATTTATCCCTTTTCATTTCCATTTCAATCCCTTTTTCAAGGCTTTCCCTCTACATTACTTACCACTAAAATCCTGGTGCTATACTTCATGCCTAAATTGTTACCATTACATCCTAATTTGTCCCTCAGGAGCCAATCGCTCCTTCACCTTTAAAAATGTTAAAGCAGGACTTCCTTGGTTGCTCAGTGCTTAAGAACCCGCCTGCAAATGCAGGGGACACGGGTTCGAGCCCTGGTCGGGGAAGATCCCACATGCCACGGGGCAACTAAGCCCGTGCGCTACAACTACTGAGCCTGCACTCTAGAGCCCGCAAGCCACAACTACTGAGCCCGCGTGCCACAACTACTGAAGCTCGTGTGCGTAGAGCCCGTGCTCCACAACAAGAAAAGCCACCGCAATGAGAAGCCTGCTCGCCGCAACTAGAGAAAGCCGCACGCAGCAATGAAGACCCAACGCAGCCAAAAATAATAAATAAAATAAATAAATAGTTATAAAAAATAGAACTTTAAAAAAAATGTTAAAGCAATTAATCTAATCAAAACACTATTTGATCATGAAATTAATCTGTAAATATTAAACAATGAATGAATTCAATCCCTTCTCCAAAATTTCCTGTGGTTCCCTACCACTCCTATTTTCCACAATCCTATCAACCACCATGCCCCTACTAGGCCTTCCACTGCAATCAATCTAACCTACCCTTAAATCCTAAATATACCTTGCTTACTTCCTACTCTCTCCATTCTTCTTAATTGGAGAATCATCCTCTTTCTTTTTGATTAACGAAATTCTTCATTAAACTTTCTTGGGTCACATCAATTCAAAACCATATCTTTCTTCGTTAAGTGCTATAGTCTTAGCACTTTATCATATACTACTCAGACTCAAAATCCTTTCTGGAAATAGCATAGTAATAAATGAATGCATATGTATATACATCCTTACAGACATAAATAAAATGAACGCATACATGCCATTGCACTGCTATTTAACATTTACTTGAAACATGTCTCATTTCTTCTCTGAGATGAAGGACCACTAAGAGAACCTACCTCATACTTTTCAACTCATGTTCAGCACCTTGTCTATACATTGTGAAGATCTTCACACATCTTGTGCATTCCATAAATATCTACATGCTCCATCAGGAAAAGGAGATATGTAAACAACTTACTATAAATATAATGTGGTATTTATAATAATCAATGAACCACAATAATATATGAACAAATAGCTAAGGAGCACAGTTTGGCGAAAGACAATCAAAAATCTTCTTACCAAAAATGAAAAAAAAAAATCTTACAAAATTGTCCTCCTGTGTTAATAGCTACGTAAGAGAGTTGTCTGACAGGCACACATGTCAATTTGCAAAAGTTTCCCTTCATCTGAAATGCTCTTCCCTTTCATCTGTACTCACAGCACTTCCATTCTTTAAGGACTAACACAAACTATATTACCTCATTCACTCATTCAACAACTATATCCTGAAGACTTGCCATATGCCAGTACAGGAATGAACAAAACATAAAGATCCCTGTCCCCATGGAATTTACAGTTAAACTTTCTCGGAATCCCAATCAGAATTCATCTCTTTCTCCTTTATTCTCCCACTACATCTGAACCTTACTGAATCTCCATTACAAAACTTACCATAAACTTTAAGCAATCAATGTTACATTAACTGTGGTCGTCATCCCTACTACATTGTAGAGCGTCTGAAAGACAGTGCCTATGTCTTGTGCATAGAAAGCAATCAAGGGTTTGCAAAGCAAACTGAAATATATATAGGTAACAAATATTTGATTATGCCGACTAAAGCTGCAGCAAGTTTCGGCAGATACATATTTGTTCTATAATCCTAATGCAAGAACATATCTATTTATGACAGAATAGAAACGGTAACCCCAGACTGCTCATCTTATCTGAGCACCAGGGATTTGAGAAGGCTAATACAAAGAAAGATGGAGGAAGAACCCCACCATACTTGCATCAAACTGACACTCACAGATGCCGGGACTGCTGAACTATCCGGCGGGGCAGGCTCCACCCATGCCCCAACGGGTACTATAGCCTGGTTCCTCTCAGCCAGCACTGCCAACACGTCCTTGCTCTTCAGGGGGTTTAAAGCCAGGGGCAACTCTGTGGTATTTCGAGGCTTCTTGAGGGGGGCCATACTTCCTGGCATCTATGATTCCTGGTTAGGAGAGAGGAAAAGCTTAAAATCTTCAAACGACCGCCTTAAAAGCTCAACCCCCTAACACGTATGCCACAGGCTCCTGAAAAGGAGAGAAGCCTTGGAGGGAGGCAGTAGCCTGACAAGGATACTGGAGAAGAAGGAACGAAAAGGGAAAAAAGGGAAGAGAAGGGGGAAGAAACAAAGGAAGGAAATGTTTAAAGATCGCCCTCGGAAAGGAACAGGGACGAGAAGGGGGAGAAACAAGAATCTGAATGAGAGAACGAAGTTTGTGCCAGTGGCGGCAAAGCGATGCAGGAAAGGGAGGAAAGTGCGTAGCAGCCGGAGGGCAAGGGGGCTGGGAGGGTGCGGGGTGGGAACCTGGGTCTGAGGCAAAGAGTCCGAATAATTGGTGTCCGGTTATGGGGGGGAAGCGCTGGACGCCGGGGAGTCCCGGACCAAAGAAAAGCCTGTTTCTCAAGCCTCAGGGTCCCACTCCTGCTGAGACTGCACCGGCCTAGTATCGATAGCGGTTCGCCACGGATTCAAGCTACCACTGACACTAAGGGAACCGCCTCCGGTAAACCGCCGCTTTGGAGATGGCTGCCCCGCCTCGCCGCGCCCCGCCCCTTGGCGGCCTTGTATCTGCCTCTTCCGGGCTTGTGTCACCTACCGGAGACTGGAAAGGCGTGAGGGGCGGGGTTTCGCGCTCCAGAGGTTCGTCACTTCCGCTTTGTCTCGCTGTGTGGGCGGGACTTATAAACGCGCGTGGAACTGGTGGGGCAGGGGTGAGTTCGCGTGGCCGCTGGGTAACAGGCGGGCGGAAGTGTCGCCCCACTGGCCGTGCCCCGAGTGTCCCGGCGCTGGGACCATCCCACGTCCTTCAGGAAAAGAAGTATGTTGGGCTGAAGAGCTGGTTGGGCAGGGCAGGGGACCAGTTGAGGGAAGCACGGGAAAAGGATGGGAGAAGGCGGGCCTGGCAGGGCTTTCTTGAGGAACGAACTAAGCCAACAGTAAATCATACTGATCTTTTGTACACCTCGCTACGTTAACGGAGCTCTTTCATACCTGTTCTTATATATAAACATCGCAGCCTCATGAGTGGTCTCCCTGTCTGCTCCAAGCTTTGCTATAATCCTGGGACACTTCGCTATTATCCATGTGGAATACCCATTCGTTCGTTCGTGTAATATATAATTGAGAGATTTTTATATACCACCACTGTTCTAGGCACTGGAAGTATATAGCAGTGAACAAAACAGACATATATCCCTTGTTCATGGAATTGACAATGAGAAGTAACCAAATAGACTAATGAATAAGTAGACAAATGTGTCTGGTGCTGATGAGCATTGTAGAGTAAAAGCTGAGGAAGAGGATTAAGTGTGTTGGAGGGTAGGGGAGATGCAATTTTAGATAGGATGACCAGAGAACACTTCACTGAGGTACTTTTGAGCAAAGACTCCAATGCAAAATTCCATGAGGTAATGGAACAAGCTACTTTAATTTTCACCAGAGAGTGTTCCAAAAGAGTGTTCCAGGCAAAAGGAACAGCAAGTACAATCACTCCAAGGTGGGTGCCTGCCTGGCTGAGAAACTGACCCTGGGGTTTTCCAACATTAAAGAGGCTGGAAAGAAGAGGGAAATGCAAAGAGATTGGGAAGGATCAGCCAGCAAGCTAAGGAAGAAAACCAGGAGGGTGTGATACCTTGAAAGCCAAGTGAAGAAAGTGTTTTGTTTAAGAGAACCAACCACCTATGTTAAAAACTCTGCTATTAGGTCAAATAGGATGAGGACTGAGAATTTACCATTGGATTTAACAATATGGAGGTCATAGACGACTTTTATAAGAGCGGTATTTTTAGAGTAGTTTGAGAGCAAAAGCCTGATGGGGTAGACTTAAAAGAGAGGGGGAGGAAGAATTGGAGACAGTCATTTTAGACAACTCTTTCAATGAGTTTTATTGTAAAGGGACACAGAGAAATGCGTAGCTGAAAGGAGAGATAGGATCATAGGAGGATTCTTTAATATCGCAGCACATATGTTTTGTTGATGGGAATTATCCAGTAAACAAAAGAAAACTGACAATGCAGGAGAGAGGAGAATTTTTGTATCTATGTCCTTAGGTGGGCAAGAGGGAACAGGATCTAGTGAACAATTGGAAGGATTGGCCTTAGATAGCAGGAGAGAGAGAGTTCATTATAACATTAGCAGTGAAAATAGAATATATACTGGTAATTGGGTAATATGGCAGTGGGAAGTTCTTTTCTGATTCCTCTGTTTTTTCTGTAAAACAGAATTGTAGCCAGCCTACAAGATGGCCTCTGATGATCCCCACCTCCTGGTATTCACACCCTGTGTAGTCCCCTTTCACACCGTACCAGAGTTGGTCTGTGTGACAGATCGAATATGGCAGAAGGGATGGTATGTCACTTCAGAGATGAGGTTATAAAAGATACTGTGTCCTCTCTCTGTTTCTCTTTCTCTCTCTCTCTCTCCAGCGTGCACTCTCATTCTTTCCATCTCTTACTCTTGCTCTCACTCTCATTCTCACTCTCACTCAGGTCACTTCCTCTGGGGGGGAGCCATTTATGTCATGGTAAGTCACATAAAAAAGCCCACATGGCGAAGAACTCAAGGCTCATGCTAACAGCCAGGTGAATGATCTTGGAAGTGGATCCTCCAGCCCCAGTCAGGTCTTCAGAGACTATAGTCTTGGCGAACAACTTGACTGCAATCTCATAAGAGACTCAGAGACAGACGACCCAGCCAGAAACTGTATGAGATAATATTTGTTGTTTTCAGATGCTAGATTCTGAGGTAATTTGTTACACAGAGATAACTAATACAAATAGAAAACAAGTTCATCAATTAATAAAATAGAGGAAGAGATGTTGGAGGTTTGAAGAAGGTATAAAATAGTTGTCCAGAAGAGTAGAAGTATGAACTAGAAACATGTGCAATTGCCAGACAGCCTTAGGGACCCATGTGAGGTTCATGATTATGAATTTAAAGTGAGACTAGTCAGCATGGTTGAGTGTTTTCCTTCAGTTGCATGGTTACAGGCATAGCCATAGGTAGAAATTTTACTTTTAATCAGGGTTGAGGTTTTACCAAACTATTACTCTCAAACAAGAAAGGGGCAAGAGAGTTAAAGTTGAGTGCAAGGGAGTGATTAAATGACTGACCATGGAATTTAAGATAGGTAATATGGGAAAGGATAACAAGTAGATAAGGGACCTTGTAAAATTTGTAGGATCAAGAGATTGTAGGCTCCAGTGGGGATCTAAGGTTTATTAGAGTAGGATACTAGAGGGAATGCACTGAAAAAATAAGAGATGGTGATCCAAGAGTGGGATGTTTGAAACTGCAGATATTGGTACTGTCAAAGTTTATGGTATGACCAAGGGAGGGAGTAGGAGAACAAGATGACTGGAGAAGAAGAAGTCATAGAAATGAGGGCAAGAGCACTGGATGGATTATTCCTGAGGTTGTTGAAATCACCAGGATACATGACCAGAGAGTGTTGGCGAGAGCCAGGAGCAACAATCTTCAAGGAATTTCAGGAAAAGACCCGGAGACTGGTAGATGAGTGTAGCCTGGAAAGTAGCGAGTGACATAGTCTAACATCAGATTCAAAGCAAGAGGTGAAGCTGAGAAAAAAAGGAGCTCCCTTTTTATAAATAATAAAATAAAAAATAAATGGTTTGTAAATAGCCCTGAGTAATCAAGTAACAAGAAGGAAACCCATCCCACATCCACCCAGAAGGATGAGGAAAAGAACATACCACTGGAGAGGGCCAGAGGGAGATTGATCTGTACACCTCCATACACACACACACACACACACACACACACACACACACACTCAGAAGAAGTGTTACTAGGTAGCTCCTTGCTCTCTCTAACCCTCTACCTCAGGTCTGTGCCTCCCACTAACTGCTGTGCCAGTGGCTTCATATGAATCTATACTCTCGTATGTCTAGAGAGATCACATCTTGGGCCCTGCACCCATTTTCTGACGTCTTCTCAAGGCTTATCTTCTGTATGGCCAGAGTTTGTTTCTCAACAAGAGAACTGTTTGCTTAGAAATGTCTCTCTTCTTCAGAAACTCGAATGGGTATTGCTGGCAGCAGTCTTGCGGCCCTACTCCAGAGCACTCCTCATCGGGCTGGATAGTCTCTGATGTGTGTGGCTGGGGGGTCCCTGGCCATCTCTGCACAAAGCCCTGAGTCACTGGGTCCCTGGCAGTGGTCCACCCCACACAGAACTCAGAAATGTGCTGCTTGGTCGTCACTGTCCTATTTGTGGCCGACTGACACCCCCCACCTGTAACGAATTAGAAAACTTGGTCACCCGTTCGTCCTAAGGGCCTATCCTAAGGAGAACCTCTCTGGAAGTGGGAAAGCTGCCTATTCCCACTCTCGTGGGATCTGGATATAGGGATCCTCAGGCAGCTGAGTCGTACCCTCTTCCACTCTCTTTCCCAAATTTAAGCAGGATTCCCCAGGGCTAACAACCAATGTTCTGGGATATTTCCTGAAAGTTCTCTTTGTTCCTCCTCCTCCTTACCCACCTCACAAAATAACCCTTCTAACTGGAATAGTTGATGAGGGTTCTTCTGCTTGCCTGTGCAAAATGAGTTTCTGCAGCAGCATTTCATTGTATGTGGCACTGATAGCAGATTGTTCCGGTTGTCTCAATAGCACCTGCTGTACTGATCTTTGCAAAAAATTCTCTAATTTTATCATAGATGCAGAAGTCTTTCCCCTTTCTGTCGGTGATAAAAAAAAATTAACACAAGAATTTCATTGTCCTCCTCGTTATCAAATACTCATCTTGGATGGACACAGAGATGCGCTTCCCAGATCCCCCTTCAAGGAAGGACTTGTTGGCCCAGCTTCTGAGAATGTTGTAGTCCCTTGAGCTGTCGGCTCCTTCAGGGACGGCCTCAGCTTCAGAGAGCAGCCTCACCCCCCTCTGAGGAGGAGCCGCATCCTGAGACTGGTGGGTCTGGGGATGTAAAGGCCTGGCGGTTTCTGCCTAACTTGGAACAACGCCAGTGAGCCATCATTTCAGCTTCAGAGCTCCCGTGGGCTTGGCTGAGGTTGTCCAACCTGCATCACAGCTCAACCTCTTCCTGTGCCTCTTCCTGCTTCCTCCTCCTCCCTTCCACAGGTGCCAATCTCCAGCACACTCCCTGATAAACATCCTGAACTTGAGTCTTAGAGTCTGCTTCCTGGAGAGCCCACCTACAACCCCCTCTGAGTGTTGTTAGGCCTCAGGGACCAAGGCACTAACAGCTCTGAGGCCACATAATTCCCAGTGTAAAAATACATAGACAATCCTTATCATTATTCTTTTCCACCAAACCACAGTTTAAAGTCCTTCCTATTCCCTGTTGACACTTTTGAGCCTCTGGATTAAGCTAAGTCTCAAGGTTACCCCACCTCTAGACTTTCAAAATATGTGAGCCAAGGAAGTTGTTTATCGTGAATGCCAATTTGCATTAGGTTTTATATTGTTTGTAACACAGAGAGCCCTGAGATGAGCAAAGTAGAGGGAGGCAATTGGTAAATGTAGGAGGATGAAGCAGATAAGCAGAAGATTCCGAGTTACCTACAAAAACTGGTTCCAGGAGCTGCTTCAGTGTTTGAGCTCTCCAATTCGAGATCCTTGTGATGTGCCTCTCCTCTGATGGTACCTTCCCTGGGATATCTGTTCTTTGAAGCCAAGGAAGCTTCACGAAGATAAGAGACTTTGCCTTAACACTAGTTAGGACCAAAAAGATTTTATCTATCAATAAATTGTTACCAATATTATTCACCATATTTTTACTGTTTTAGAAAATGTACCTCTAAAATATAAAAATTACAATCATTAAAGATACTTTAAAAAATATGTTGCAGGATCTAAAAGCAATTTCAAAAGAGGAATTTCAAAGATGTTTTATAGAATAAGTAACAGGCGCTCAAGATAACTATTTGGAGAAAACCAAGTCATTCATTTTGTGTGTTCTTCTATGATTGTTATAATTATCCACTATTAATAGTCTCGTTTTCTATATCCCAAATCTCTAGAGACAGCATATTATAGCGCAGAGAACAGAGACTTTGGAAACAAACCTGGATTTATATTCTGACTCTGCAATTTACTGTTTATGGTCAAGTCACATAATCTGCATCTTTGTTTCTTCATCTACAATATGGGTGGAACAATTGACCTTTCAGGACTTTTTTGTGAAAATGAAGGTAATATATGTGAAATGTGTAATATATAATAGGTTTTCAATAAATGCTCGCTAAATTTTTTTTTTTAGGAAGCAACATAGAATTCATCTCTTCTGCCCCTAGCAGACTGATTTGTCTGCACATGGCCCAGCCTGGGATAGCATTCTATCCTCCTGGCTATTGTGACTGATACTGAGCTGTGTCTGTGACCTATTCCGCACCAGCCACAGTCCTCCACCAAGTTTTTTTTAGCTAGCTTCATCAAAATTCTCCTCCTCCCTGGATAACAAGCCGCACACTCCAATGTGTTAACCACTAGCTACATGTCGCTATTTAATTTCAAATTAATTAAAATTAGATAAAATTTATAATTCAGTTCCTCAGTCCTACTAGCCACATTTGGAGTTCTCAATAGCCACGTGTGGCTAACAGCTACTGTGCTTACCAGCAGAGATACAGAAGTTATATCGGGCAGCACTGATACCTTAGACTGACTGGCAACGACGGCCCCCCTCAAAAAGCGTAAGAAGGTTTATGAGAATGAAGCTGACACCAAGACATAAGCAAGAGAGATGAGAGATAACTGCCATGGCTTTTAAGTATCTCATTCCCAATTATTCTGGTTCCCTCCGAAATTTTGTTACATGGTGCAAGAAATTCCTCCTTTTGGGCTTCAAACAGTTTAAGTTGAACTTCTGTCACTTACAACCAAAAAATCTTGATGAATCACATTCTTTAACTTGACGAGCAGCAAACCAGATGCAGAATCCTGGAGGGCTAACTCTGGTAAGGATCTGTAAATGAGACAGAGCTGGACCCTAAAAGTACTACAACAAGGGGTGAACATTTTGGCCTGTCTTCAAGGCCACCTTCCTACTAACTTAGTTGGGGCCTTCTTTTAAGAAACCTTGTCTCAGGACTTGCCTGGTGGTGCAGTGGTTAAGAATCTGCCTGCCAATGCAGGGGACACGGGTTCGATCCCTGGTCCAGGAAGATCCCACATGCTGGGGAGCAGCTAAACCCATGCGCCAAACTACTGAGCCCACGTGCCACAACTACTGAAGCCTACGCACCTAGAGCCCATGCTCCACAGCAAGAGAAGCCACTGCAATGAGAAGTCCCCGCATCAAAACGAAGAGTAGCCCCTGCTCACCGCAACTAGAGAAAGCCCGAGCGCAGCAACGAAGACCCAACGCAGCCAAAAAATACATAAAATTAAAAAAAAAAAAAAAGAAACCTTGTCTCTCCCTATGTTGCATCCCATGTATCATAAATTCATCTTCTTAGTGTCCCCAGACTCACCACTGGGGACCCAATCATTCTCTTGCTGACTAAGTTTTTTTTTTTTAAGTCCCTGTTGCTCGCCTTTATCCTTCCTTGTCTCACGTCTTGTCTCAGAGCCTTCCTTTTTTCTACCCACTTTTTACTTCTGGGCCTGAGTGAAGGCAGCCTCTTTCAGGAGTGTAGTATGTGAACACTAGTCCAAGAAGCACAAGCTGAATCTGCACTATGCTGACTTATAAACTGTGTGACTTTGAGCAGGTTACTTAACCTCTCTGAGCTTCATGTCCCTCCTTGGGAAAAAATTCTTACCACATAAAGTTGTTAGAAGATTAAATAAGGCCATATTCTGAAAGACAATTTGTTGATGGCGGGGAGCCTCGTGGAGAACCCCAGAAATGAAGGGTTTAAACGAGAAAGGAGAATTTATTAAAAGGATACAGGAATGTCTCCAGGATACAGCTGAGCCTGAGGAATGAACTAGTACTAGGGTAGCTGTTTCAAACATTTTACATATTTATTTATTTTTAGAAGGCCCTGCTAAATCTATAGTTTCTTTTTTTTTAAATTTTTATTTATTTGTTTTTTTATACAGCAGGTCCTTGTTACTTGTCTATTTTATGCATATTGGTGTGTATGTGTTGGTCCCAATCTCCCAATTCAACCCCCCCCGCCACTTTCCCCCCTTGGTGTCCATGCGTTTGTTCTCTACATCTGTGTCTCTATTTCTGCCTTGCAAGCCTTGCATCTGTGTCTCTATTTCTGCCTTGCAAGCCTCTATTTCATCTGTGCCATTTTTCTAGATTCCACATATATGCATTGACATACAATGTTTGTTTTTCTCTTTCTGACTTGCTTCACTCTATGGCAGTCTCTGGGTCCATCCGGGTCTCTACAGGTGGCCCAGTTTTGTTCCTTTTTGTGGCTGAGTGGTGTTCCATTGTATGTGTGTGCCACACCTTCATTATCCATTCGTCTGTTGATGGGCATTTAGGTTGCTTAAGCATTTTACATATTTAATCCTCACAGCAACTCGTTCAGTCCTCAAGTCAACACTCTGAGGTAGGTAATACTATAATAATCATCCCCATTTTACAGATACGGAAACTGAGAGATTGAGTAGTTTAACTCAACACCTAGTAACGTGGTAGCCAGGTTTCAAATTCAGGGAGTTTGGCTTCAGAGTCTGTGTTAACCCCTACGTCATATTGTCTCAAATGGTGATAAGTACGATGAAAAAAGAAGCTGGGACTGGTAGATAGCAAGACAGAAAGGACCTGGATCCTCGATAACATTGCTGAGCCACTTACTTTTACAAGTTACAGACATGCCCTTATTTAGGACTCTGGTTATATAAGATAATAAATCCCTTTATTGGGGGACTTCCCTGGTGGTCCAGTGGTTAAGACTCCATGCTACCAATGCAGGGCGCCTGGCTTCAATCCCTGGTCAGGGAAGTAGATCCTGCGTGCTGCAACTGAAGATCCCGCGCGCCTAACTAAGACCCAGCACAGCCAAATAAATAAAATATTAAAAATAAATAAATATAAATAAATAAATAAAAGACAATTTGTAAGGGGCAATGCAAATATATTATCAACAGTATTATAGATATAGATGCAGCTCTCCCAACTAGAGTTAAGCACCTAGGCAAGGATTGTGTTTTCTGTTACTTTTGAATGTGACACCCCCACATCCCACTCCTCTTACTAAAGTCTGGAACACGGAGTGCTCTTCACACAGTAGGCAGTTATTAGATGCTGGCCAGCTGATTTCCATTTCCGTGCCTCCCTCTTTGGGAGGAGGGCAGGAGACGGAGCATGGGACCAAACCCGTTCCTGATAAGGTTGGTGGGAGGACACCATCTGAGGATCTAGGAGAAAAGAAAAAATGAAGCCATTCATGAGTTGGGGGTAATTTGTGGCTTCCCCATGATTTTTCAACCTGTTTTTCTTTGAGCACTGAAGCTTTACATGAACAGAAATCCAGAGATGTTTTCTAGAATGTCCTTGCCACATCTCAAATAGGTCAACGAAAGCTGGATCTCTCCATGCTTTAATAGCAATTCATGTCTCCTCTTTGTTCCTCTGGAGAGTTGCTGAATAGGGCACGTTCATCGACCGTGGACACAAGCCTGAGTTCCTCTCATTTTCTGAGGGGGTGGGAATTCTATTCAGAAATCAAATATTGACTCTCAGCATAAAACACTTTGATGTTTTCAAGTTTTCCAGTTTGGAACTGGGAGCACCTCCTCCCTGCCTTATGGAAATCTGGACCCCATGCCGTTGCAGGATCACATTGTTTCTGCTAGTAAACTCCACGCCTTTTTGAGACACCCTATCTCTGTAGAACGCTTTTCTTCCAGGCGTCCCCTCACATTCACAGAACTCACAGGCAGCAAAACGAACGTTCAGGATGAAGGCCCCGGGGAGGGCACGGGGAGACTTTTGACCCCCATCTCTGTTCATATTTGATGTTTCTCAGAAGCGAGCCAGAGGTGGGGAACTTTAAAAAGAAAAAGGAAAGAAAAAATGTCCTTGGGGAGGGCCATTCCTCACTCTCCAGGCCCACAGAAAGCTTGTTTTGTTCCAAAGAGAGCTGGCTAATCTGTCTCTGGTTCGCTGGTTGCTGGAGCAGCAGGGCCCTGCCTTCTCTCAGCTCAAAGCCTCACACAAATTCCTCGTTCCCAGGCAACGCGCTGCAGCTCCACAAATTCTCAAGTCCTCCCTCTCCCTCCTTTCTGGCAAATTGAACTGATGGTAGGGACAGCTCTGGCACCATTCACATATAGGTTTATGGAACAAAGAATCGAAAATAACTTCAGCAACGAGAGAGGGCACCAGGAGTGGGCAGAGAGGTCCACCTTACATCCTGAAGCTTAGTCAGAGCGTGGGTGCTGGGGGTAAAGGGTTAGACCAGGATTTGGACTTCCAACTGATGACCCAGAGAGGTGGTCGGGAGCCACAGCTTTGTGAGCGACTAACCTGGGTTTCGAATCCAAGTTCTGCCACTTAGTAACTATATGACCTCAACAAATTGCTAACTTCTTGAAGTTTTAGTCTCTCTTGTTTGTAAAATGAGGTGATAATATCTACTGAAAAGGAGGTACTGGGAGAATTAAATGAACAAATAGATACAAAGTGCCTGACAGTAAGAGTAGCTTACACACACACACACACACACACACACACACACACACACACGCTTTGAGAGCAGTTAGAGAAGGGGAGAAGGTTTGGACAGGATACGTTCCTGCAAGGTCACCCAGAAATCTGGGGAATTAACTTCTCCTTACCCCGGAGAAGCAGCCTTCAACCCATATCTGGTGGCAGTTGGTGGATAAATATCCCAGCTCCCTTGCCCCTTGGGTGGGATAATTGAGGCTTATTCTTCATTATTTCCCACAGGATTAAGCTCTAGCTGTCCACGGTAGTAAATTGCTTGATGTGCAACCTTCATTGGCTTCCTTCCCTTCCATGTCTCATTCCCCCAATATCCTACCTGGTTTTGCTGGGGTCACCTTTCAGATAAACTATTTAGCTTCTTGTCTTGGAGTCTGCCTCTGGGGGAACCTGGACTAAGATATCAATATTTCTCCAAATTTCTGAAGGCCTAAGTTCTCAGCACTATCTCTGACTCCAAACTCCTGCTTCACCTGAATTAGTCCCTTTAGAGATCATTTCACTGTTCTATATGTGCTGTCCTCCTGCACCACCTTGTTGATCCAGACCTGGAACTCCGTCCTTTGTCTCAGTGTGTAAACACACACACACACACACACACACACACACACACACCCGTATTAGTTTTCTATGCTGCATAACTAATTGCCACAAATTTAGCAGCTTAAAACAACATACATTTATTTTTTTTACAGTTTCTGTGGGTCAGGTACAGCTTAGCTGGATTTTCTGCTCAAGGTTTCATCAGACTTCAGTTAAGGTGTCAGCTGGTTTGCATTCCTTTCTGAAGCTCAAGGTCCTCTTCCAAGCTCATGTAGTCATTGGAAGAGTTCAGTTCCTTGTGCCTGTAGTACTGAGGTTCCTATTTTCTTGCCAGCTATTAGCTGAGGGTAGCTCTCGGCTCCTAGAGCCACCAGCATTTCCTTGCCACGAGGCTGTTTCACAACAGGGCAGTTGACTTCTTCAGAGTCAGCAGGACCATCTCTCTCTCTCTGGTCTGCTAAGTCTGAGTCTTATATAACATAATCTAACCAAGGGAGTGGCTATCCTATCACCTTTGCCATATTCTATCAGCTAGAAGCACACACACACATACCGCAATTTGTGTACAGTAAACTTTTCTTAGAGTTTTGAAGAAGACAGAGGAGAAAGGGTTTTATAGTGTAACAATGCAAGTTGTTCTTCAACTGTTTTCAGCTCCCTGCCCCTTGTTGCTTCCTCACCCCGACCTCACGTCTCTCCTCTCTGCTCTTTCTCCATCCCCAATTCCTGTTTATTTCTATTGCACAGGGGTTTATCTTTTTGTGCCTTGATGTCTTCTGCTCCAGGCCTTACCTTCCACTCCATGTGGCATATCTAGATATTTTTCTTGCTAAAGACAATTTACTCTATAAGAGGAATTTGGGTGCCATTTGTCAGATTATTTTTCATTCTGCTACCAAAGATTAATTACAGTTTAGTGGAGGAGACAGATTTGACTCAATTAATAACAGGAAGTGAATGAAGGGAAGGAGGGAGAGGGTGCTAAATATAAAAATCACCACTGATGTTACGATATTAGCAAGGACCAAACCTCTCCAGTAGTATCGGTGCCAGAGCCTTCTTCCTGCGGCCTGGAGACAAGACAAGAGGCCAAGTGGGCAGGGACATTCTTCAATCTAATGGTAGGGCTTCCCTGGTGGCGCAGTGGTTGAGAATCTGCCTGCTAATGCAGGGGACACGGGTTCGAGCCCTGGTCTGGGAAGATCCCACATGCCACGTGAGCCACAACTAGAGGAAGCCCTTGCACAGAAACGAAGACCCAGCACAGCCATAAATAAATAAATAAATAAATTTAAATCTAATGGTAGGGTTATTAAAACCTACTTATCTATACATCATTCGTGTGTGTGTGCGTGTGTGTGTGTGTGTGTTGGGGGAGGTTTCCATTCTGAGCTGCAGGGCCACTGTCTGTGTGCTCAGCATAGCGGCCTGAGTACAGCAGGCCAGGGCTGCCGTGGGCATGGGGGAGGGGAGGGTCGGAATCCCAGAGCCCCAGAGCGGGTGCCAGACGAGAGTGGCCTGAAGCACCTGTGTGCAGCCGAAGGGCCAAGAGGACCGGGCCGAGCTGCTCAGGAGAGGACGATGCCCGCGGAAATGCATCTGTTGAAGTGCTCAGAGGAGGAAAGGGCACGGGCCTTGGAGGCGGTCAGTCAAGCAGGGTGTCTACACATTGTTTAATAGCCATGTTATGCAGAGCTCAGAGCTCCTCCCTGGGAGGAGACCCATAAGAATGAAGAATTACAGCCCCTGCCCTGGAGAGTCTCCCAGGCTAATGAGGAGATGGCCACAGTAACCATGTTTTCTGATCCCAAGGGGGACAACCCTCTTCAAAGCTAAAGAAAAGTAATATTTATAATGAGGATATCCGTACCAAAAGAAAAAAACGAAAGACAAAAAAACAAAAACCCCCGTCTGAATCATCAACAGTTAGCTGGAACAGACACACCCACAGGGAAAAACCCAAGGAGTTCATGGAAGGATAAAACGAGGTCAGCTCAGACAGGTGAGATCACCGGTACGTGTTGTGTGTGAGACTAAGTTGGCTGGACCGTTACCTTATGTTTCTGTCACCCGTTGCCTATTGGATCAGTGGCCCCCCTCAAGTGAATCCCAGTTACTTCTGGGAATTCCCAAAGGGCTGCCTCATGTGTGCTCACACATCGCTCTGTCATCTGCAGTTGCTATTTGGTGCCCTCCCCGCTGTCATTCCTCTGGCCCAGCTCCCCCTCACAGTTGCCCTTCACTCCACCAGCTGCTAGAGAAGCCCCCTTACCCCCCAACAAGTTCTGGCCCATTCAATAGTCAGCAACTGTCTGCTGAGCACCTACTATGTGCCCCGCCCTGTGTTACACAGTAGGGCTACAGAGGCCAATAAGGCACAGTCCTTCAATCAGAGAACTCTCTGTTCTTGAGATGAGAAAAGCACAGAAGCAGATGATATACGCTTCTGTAGGGCTACTCATCTTAAAACACCTGAAGCAGGATTGCAGAATTGCTCCTCGTACACTCAGATGTGCAAAGGCACAGTGGTGCCTTTGTGCCTTTGCAGCTGCTGGGGTCTCCCATGTGAGCCTCCCACCCCCCCACCCCAGGGCAGCAGAGGAAAACCAAAAGTCAGTCCATCCTGGTAAACTCAGTCTAACCCAACCACCTGAATGTTCTCTTGAGGTAGCTCAGTCTCTGCTTGGATCAGTCTTTCCAGTTTCTTCCCCAAACCCAGCTCTTCTCTGAGAAGGGTTAGGGTGAGCATAGGTGGTGTGGTTTAGGGGTCCTTGTGGCAACGGGGGAGATGGTGTCCGGGGACCTGTGTGGCCTTCTCAGGACTCCCACTGGTCTCTGCATGAGTCTAGGTTGCTCCCTGGTCTGAGGGCAGTTGGTGGCCCAGCTATCACCTGCACAGT
The DNA here is from genome assembly GCF_965194805.1 of Balaenoptera borealis. Lineage (NCBI taxonomy): Eukaryota > Metazoa > Chordata > Mammalia > Artiodactyla > Balaenopteridae > Balaenoptera > Balaenoptera borealis. The sequence continues at coordinate 103,514,217 of NC_138868.1, read as the reverse complement.
GCGGCCCCTTTGCTCCCTGTTCTGCCCTCTACTAGTGCTTTACCCTTCAGCACCTCTGGGTCCCCTCAAGGGAACATGTGGCCACTTTGGGGCACTTTCGTATTCTGCGTGGGTGTAAGGAGCCTCAGGTTCATCCCTGGAGGGGACGTGGAGAACTTAGATCCTGCCCAGGTCTCCCTCTATCACAGTTCTCTTTCCACAGTCCTTCAGGATGAAAAAGGCAGAGTTCAGGCTTTCTATTTCCTGAACATCATATCCTTTTACCTCAGACAATAAGCCTCTGGACCTAACCATCACAGGCAAAAGATGCCATTTGTCTACAACTATAGAAGAACGCTATGGTCTGGTCCACAGCCTGCTCTGTGATACATCAAAGGAGCAGATAAAAGAAATTAAAATATCCTTCTGTACCTTACAAATACTGGCTTTCAAACCTTTCGTCTTGCTACTGACTCTAAAATACTATTTTCGATGTCAGAAGCTGAATATTGCCTTTCTCTTTTTCATAGTATTCATGCTGAAACACCATTAACTCTACCAGAGGCAGACAAGCGCCTTGAGCTGTGTAGGAAAAAGTCACAACCATAAAGATGCAAAAGGAAAAAGAATCTGACTTGTGTATCTCAGAATATTTTTTGGAGTTCCTCTGTGAAGTTCAAAAGCAATGCTTCCCACCTCTTCTCCCCATCCTTTGGCTCAGATGATGCACTCAATCTTCAGTTCTAGAAACCTGGCTTACACAAGCTGTCTCCAGTACGTAAAAAGAATACTTTGAGAGATAGCTACTGCATTTACAAAACCAAGGTCAGCGTTAGAGACAATCAAGAGGGGAAGTTGTAAACTTTGGTCTCACCAAGATAAAAGATCCCTAAAGGAATGGAAAAGAAGAAGAGGCAGTTTTTTCTTAAAGTTTAAAATATCACCTCTCCAACAAAGAATTTTCTAGGCACTCTACCGTACTAAATCTTCAACAATCCTCTCAACAATTTCTACAAGGAAGCTACTGTTTTCCCCCCTTACAGATGTGAAATTGGAGCATTAACAAGGTTGCACACCCATCCCCAGATCACACAAGCATCCATTCCACTGACGCCCCTCAGGAGACGGTGTGGACGTGGTAATGAAGGATCAGGGTAGAGCTGGGGTGTCTCTCTTCATCACGCCTCAAGACTTGAGGGAACGGCTGGGCTGTAGCTGGTGACAGAACCCCAGGCTCTTGGGCTATTACCTTCATCTTTGCTCTGACATGTTCTAGAAAATGGGCTGGAGGCTGGGGAATGAGCAGAGTAGCTTCTGGAGAAAGGTCCCCAGCAACTACGTGATTCTATGATAGGAGAGAGAAGCCCAAGCAGGACCAGGACCGGTATGAAAATAATAGAATTCAAGCCATATTCCAATCTTCTTTCTTTGGGGTGGAACAGAAGTTTTCCATTTCTTCAGCAGTTTCTGGAATCTCTCATTCCCCAGCTTTTGAAAAGCTCCTCTCCCTTCATTTTCAGAGCTTATTGGAGGTGTGTCCCTGGCACACACCCTCCTTCGCAGGAACAGGGAGTGTGAGGTGGAGACAGGACAGGTTGGGACGCACAAGGTCCAGTTTAGTGTGTGTCCCAGGCCAGTCCCTTCATTGAGCCCAAATCCTCATCTCCCCCTGGCAGTGGGGCTCAGCGCAGCTGGGCAAAGAACTGCTAGGCTGCTGGGACCCATCAGACTGAACCCTGTGCTGGAGATTATCTCCCAAGCAGATACCCTCCTCCGAACCCGGGATGTAGGGCTTTGAAACTAGAAAATGCCAGGTCTGAAAGAGAGGAAAGAACAAGTCCAGCAACACACAGAGCTCTGTGTATTCAGAGAGAACTTGGCAGGGTTGTGTTCGGGCAGAGAAACTCCGAGTGGTACAAAGAGACGTGCCCAGAGTGGAGAAATCATGCTAATTGTGTGCACCAGAGCTGGAGAACGCCACCCAAAATGAAGAGAGAAAGGGAAGCTCTGTCCAGAGCCTTCAGTGCCCTGCGCCTCACTCCTTTTCTCTACCTGCTTCTGATCCAGACAGGTAGGAGACCGGAGGGTAAGAAAGGGTCTGGAGAAGGGACCCGGGGCTTTCCAAGGAGAGGGAGGGGAGAGCTGAGGGCCAGAATGCCTCTGGGGCGGGAGGAGGGGAGAATGCTCCGCCGCCGTGGGAAGCGTCTCAGTGAATTCAGGCATTCGTGTTGAATGTATTTCTTCATTCTGTGTGCCTCCTGCCCGGCCCCTGCCCCCCACCCCCCAAAGCCTGCATGACTTTGCAGCTCCCACGGCATTCAGTACATTAGATGGAGGGCAATGAGCCGTTTCTGATGGGATGTCTTGTTGGCGTGGGCCAGTCCGGCATTCCTTCCGAGGGACTATGGTGGGCCTTGGAGGGGTGGGGAAATCTTGGTTTTGTGCCTCCCCAACCGCCACCCTGGCTTCTCTGAGCGTAAAATAACAAGGGAGATGAAAGAAGCTTTGGAGATAATAAGCCTCCTGGTTTGGGAGAGTAACACCAACCTATGCATAACACACGCGCCATAGACACCTACCTCCCCCTACCAACTCCTTGGAGAAATGATCTTATTTGAAATACATGTGCTTATGTGCACACACACATGCGCACACACACACACGCTATTCCAGAGAGCCTAGGAATTCACAATTTAGTGGGGCAAATAAGATGCAGAGATCATTTTAATAAAATGCAGAAACTACTATGAGTCAGAGAGGCAGAGGGTTCCAAGAATCAGAGAGAGGTCACCTACCCCATCAGGAAGCTGGTGCTGGTGGTACAGGATGGGAGTGGGGGAATATCAGGGGAGGTTTCCTGGGAATGTCTGCACTGAATTTTAAAAGATGAGAAAAACAGGTAGGTGTGGGAGTGAGCATTATAGTTGGGAAAATGGGCCAAGGTCAACAGCTTGAAATGGTATCACATGTCAGGAGCAGGCCAGCCAGTCCCCGCTGCTGGAGAGGAAAGTGTGGATGGAGTTAGGTGAGACTGGTAAACCCTGCTAAGGAAACTGTAATATAATTTGCAAACAATGGGAGCGGGGGAGGATGCTGAATGGTTTTTAATCTGGGAACCAGCGGGGCCAGAGTATAGCTCAGATCCCTCACTCTGCAGTGAGGCGTTGGAGGTGAAACTGTAGGCAAGCAAGATAGGAAAGGAAGCCTGTATCCATTTGCTGGAACCACAGACTGGGTGGCTTCAACAGCAGAAATGTATTGTCTCACAGTTCTGGAGGCTAAAAGTTCAAGATCAAGGTGTTGGCAAGGCTGTGCTCCCTCTGAAGGCCCTAGGGAAGGTTCTGTTCCAGCCCTCTCTGCTGGCTTCTGGGAGTTCCTTGGCTGTGACAGATTAACTTTAATCTTCACATGGCATTCTCCCCTGTGCTTGTGTGTATATCCAAATTTCTCCTTTTTAAAAGGACACCAGTCATCTTCGATTAGGGGCCAACCTCACTCCAGCATGACCTCATCTTAGCTTATTACCTTGGCAATGACCACACTGCAAAATAAGGTCACATTCTGAGATACTTGGGGTTAGGACTTCAAGATATGAATTTTAGGGGACACAAGTCAAACCATAGAGAGGCTATTGCAATAGTTCAGGAGAGAAATGACCTGGGCTGGAATTCGAACAAAGAGAGGGGGAGTGAGGGATGTTGAGATAATATTTTGGAGGGAAAGTCAGGACCTAGTGATTTACAGGAAGTGAAACGATCTAGAGAAGGAGGTAGGGTTTCTGTTTGAAACCATAAATTTAAAAAATGGGGCAAGGTTGGGAGATATGATAACTAGTGTTACTCACATTGAGGTTGAAATGCCTATGAGACATTTGTGGGAAAATGTTGAATAACCTAAAGCTGGAGGGTTGGAGAGAAGTATTTGGAAACTGTCAGCCAAGAGGTGAGATTTAAAACGATGAGAATGAATAAATATTACCTTAGAGGAGAAAATGAGCTAAATATGGAACATTGAGGAACCCCAAGATTTGCAGAGGAAGGCAGAGAATAAAGCCCATTGAGGAGACCCAGAAGGAACAATCAGAGGCACAGAGGGAGACCTGGAAGACTGTGGTATCCAGAAAGTGAAGGGAGTTGGGAGTTTCCCGGAGAATCATCATCAAATGTATCAAGGAACCCAGTATAATAAGGACCTGAAAGAGCCCATTGGATATGCCAATTAAAAGGTTACCATTAGGGACTTACCTGGTGGCGCAGTGGTTAAGAATCCGTCTGCCAATGCAGGGGTACACGGGTTCGAGCCCTGGTCCAGGAAGATCCCACATGCCACGGAGCAACTAAGCCCATGCACCACAACTACTGAGCCCATGTGCCACAACTACTGAAGCCCTTGCGCCTAGAGCCCATGCTCCGCGACAAGAGAAGCCACTGCAATGAGAAGCCCGCGCACCGCAACGAAGAGTAGCCCCTGCTCTCCGCAACTAGAGAAAGCCCACGTGCAGCAACGAAGACCCAACACAGCCAAAAATAAATAAATAAATAAATTTATTTAAAAAAAAATAAAAGAGGTTACCATTAGCCTTGGTGAGAGCAGTCTCAGCAGAAATTACAATAAGTTGAGGAAATGAGAGCTGAGGGTATGGAGGCAGTGAATTGGGAATAGGAAATGCACAATGAATTATACAAATCAGAGATGTCCCTAAGCTCTTTCAGGTCATCATATGGTAAAGAAAAAAATATATAGAAAGATCTTGTCAGTCAGTGTGATTAGGCAAAAACAAAAGGTGACAAAGGATCTTCTGTGAGGGAAAATGGAACTTAATAAGGACTATATAACAAGGGACTTCCCTGGCGGTCCAGCGGTTAAGACTCCATGCTTCCACTGCAGGGGGCATGGGTTCGATCACTGGTCAAGGAACTAAGATCCGTCATGCCAAGTGGCTCGGCCAAAAAAAAAAAAAAAAGTATAACAAAAAAATTCTAAATATAAACTATGCTAATAAGATATTAGTTACAATCTATGACAGGTAAGAGGTAAGTGCAGGGTCAGGCCATTGTACTGCTGTGGACTCAAGAGCAATGAAGAGCTGAGATTCTATAAGGAATTTCTGCCATCCTCAATCTATGAGGAACATGTCAGCTTCTGTGACAAATAAATTCCAAAACTTAAGTCCTCCTGGCATTAACCATGGAGTAGTCAGTGCCATTTCAGGCTAGGTCTGGGATGAGGCAAGACTCTGTTCCATGAGGTTTTTCAGGGACCAAGCTGATGGAGCGCTATCAACTTTGACATGTGTGTCCAATGGTCAGTCTGAGATTTATCTTCATTTCTTTTAGGTAGAGGATTAAAAAAAAAGGAGGGAGGTTTTTCTAAATCAGCCTATAAATGGTGTCCACCACTTTTACTAGTATTACTGGCTAGAAATCAGTAGTAGCATAATTAATTGCAAGGGAGGCTGGGAAATGTAGTTTTAAGATTGGCACTAAAAGGGGGGCTGGACCATGTGGCCCTGGCTCCCAGAGATTTACCGTAATCCCTTGCCATACTCCCTACGGCAGCAATCACCAAACTAGCCTCAGGCAAGTAACACTTAGTGCTCTGAACCTAATACGGCCTAATGAGGCTTTCCTAAATTCATCACAGCCCTATTCCTGGAACATTCAAACAAGGCTTTTCTAGAGGCTAGGATACTAATTTAGACATAAACACAACATGCCATAAATCTACATAATCTGATTTGCAAGATGTTACTCTCTGGGATCCTAGAGCCAGCCCATCCTCTACGGACCCAATAGGAAGAAGTCCCTTGCCTGGTTTCCACCCTTTTAGTCCTAAGATGACCTTCACATTGTAGGTGCTGTCTTTTTTTTTTTTTTTTTTAATTGCAATTGAAAATTACGTACAGGAACATGCATTTTGCATAAGGATACAGTTTTATGAACCTTTACGAAGTGAACAGACCCATTTAATCAGCCCCCAAGACCAAGAAAAAGAACATTTCAGCACCTCGGAAGCACCCCCATACTATTTCTGTTACTATTGCCTTCCCCTCAGGGTCACAGTGGTGTCCTAACTTCTAATACGGATTAATTTTGCATGTCTTTGAACTTCATAAAAATGGAATTATATGTATGCATTCTTTTATGCCTGGCTTCTTTCAATGAGCACCAAATTTGTAAGATTCATGCATTTTGTTGTTAAAATTATAACTTGTTTGGTCTCAGTGCTATAGAATATTCCATAGACACTGTGGTTGTTTACAGTTTGGGCCTTTATGCATAGAGTTGTTAAAACATTCTAGTAGATGTCTTTTGGTGAACAGATATACCCAGGAGTAGAATTTGCTGAGTTATACGTGTGTGGTTAGACTTAGTAGACATAGCCAGAGTTTTCAAAAGTGGTTGTATCAATCTACTTTCCCACCAGCAGTGACTGAGAGTTCCAGATGTTCCATATATTCACCAATAATTGAATCTTTTCTTTTTCATTTTAGCTATCCTAGTAGGAGGTAGCATCAAATTATGGTTTAAAATTGCATTTTTTTTTTTAATTTTTAAAATTTATTTATTTTTGGCTGCGTTGGGTCTTCGTTGCTGCGTGCGGGCTTTCTCTAGTTGCGGTGAGCGGGGGCTACTCTTCGTCGCGGTGCGCGGGCTTCTCATTGCGGTGGCTTTTCTTGTTGCGGAGCACAGGCTCTAGGCACGTGGGCTTCAGTAGTTGTGGTTCACGGGCTCTAGGGCGCAGGCTCAGTAACTGTGGCACACGGGCTTAGTTGCTCTGCAGCATGTGGGATCTTCCCGGACCAGGGCTGGAACCTGTGTCCCCTGCCTTGGCAGGCATATTCTTAACCACTGCGCCACCAGGGATATTGCGTTTCTATGATGATTAATGAAGTTGTCTTTTTCATATACTTATTAGCCATTTGGAAATCCTTTTATGTGAGGTACCTGTTCCAAGTCTTTTGCCCACTTTCTATTGAGTTTCCTGGATTTTGTTAAAGTAGTAATTTGTAGGAGTTTAAAATATATATGTTGGATATGAGTCATTTATAGGATATATGTATTACAACTATCTCCCACTGTACAGCTTGCCTTTTCACTCTCTGAATGGTGTCTTTTGATGAACAGAAACTCTTAATTTTATTGTGTCCAGTGTATCATTTTCTTCTTTTATGGGTACCACTTTTCTGTCCTGTCAAAAAATCTGTGTCTTCCCTCAAGTCATGGAGATATTATGCTATGTTTTCTTTTTAAAACATTGTTTTACCTTTCACACTTAGATCCACAATCTACCTAGAATTGCTATTTGTGTGAGATGTGAGATAAGGATCAAGATTCTTTTTTTTTTTCCTATGTGGCCCAGCACTATTTATTAAAAAGAAAAAAAAATCTTTCTCCACTTCACTGCAGTGTCACCTGTGTCATAAGTCAAGCAATCAGGGAGTTCCCTGGCGGTCCAGTGGTTAGGACTCCATGCTCCTACTGCAGGGGGCACGGGTTCGATCCCTGGTCAGGAACTAAGATCCCACAAGCCTCGCAGCCAAAAAAAGAAAAAAGTCAAGCTATCATGTTTAAGTCTGTTTTTGGACTCTCTATTCTGTTCCATTGATCTATTTGTCTATCCTTGTGCCAATATCACAAAGTAAACCTCCTGGGATTTTGATTGGCATTGTATTAAATTTATAAGTCAGCTTGGGAGATATGACAGCTTAACAATAATGATTATTCCAATCCAAAACACGGTAAATCTCTGTGTGTCATCTTAACACTTATTAGCTAGGTACACATTACTGAACATCTACACTCTGTACAGTGTAGAAAAAAAGCTATCCTTCTCTTCCTGGATCCCAAGGGCCTTCTTCACAATTTCCGTTTCCTGGTTTTCTCTTATATTCCTGAGTGATTGACACTTAAAATGATTTCACAGTTTTGTAGGCCTCAGCGTGGTAACAGCATAAGAATACAATACAATAACCCCAACAGTGAAAGCCCTGTATAGTAGGGACAGAGGAGGGGGGTTGTTTTCTCAGAGCATTTAATATCCTTTATTATTAATTCATTAAGAAGAATATTAAAAATGAAAAGTGGAAAGCAATATTTTTTCCTCTTCAAAAACCACGCTGTGTGCTGCTCTTGGGTTACTGTATGCAGTTCTGGTTACCACATCTCAAAAAAAGAAATAATAGAGCTGGAGAAAGCCCAAACAAGGGTATCTATACTAGCCAAAGGGAAAGAGGGACTTCCTTGTGGAGACATATCCAAACAAAACAAAAAGCCCTTCAGATAAAAAGGGATTTAACTGCAGTCCATGGTATCAGAGTGTACAGATTAGGTGTAATATGTTTCGCACTATCTCATTGATACTTTTAAAAGGTAAATTGATGGCAAATACTGGTAAAAGAAAACCTTTGCCCAGCAAAAAGGATCACATGAAAATGAGTAGATGATGGTTTCTTTAAAGGAAGAGGCTATTAAGGGACCCCAAGGCTACTGGTAGGTACATTCTATTTTTTTTTAGCATTTTATTTTTATTTTTTTTTGAATTTTATTTTATTTATTTTTTTATACAGCAGATTCTTATTAGTCATCAATTTAATACACATCAGTGTATACATGTCAATCCCAATCGCCCAATTCATCACACCACCACCACCCCCACACCCCCGCCGCTTTCCCCCCTTGGCGTCCATACGTTTGTTCTCTACATCTGTGTCTCAATTTCTGCCCTGCAAACCGGTACATCTGTACCATTTTTCTAGGTTCCACATATATGCGTTAATATACGATATTTGTTTTTCTCTTTCTGACTTACTTCACTCTGTATGACAGTCTCTAGATCCATCCACGTCTCAACAAATTACCCAATTTCATTCCTTTTTATGGCTGAGTAATATTCCATTGTATATATGTACCACATCTTCTTTATCCATTCGTCTGTCGATGGGCATTTAGGTTGCTTCCATGACCTGGCTATTGTAAACAGTGTTGCAATGAACATTGGGGTGCATGTGTCCTTTTGAATTATGGTTTTGTCTGGGTATATGCCCAGTAGTGGGATTGCTGGGTCATATGGCAATTTTATTTTTAGTTCTTTAAGGAACCTCCATACTGTTCTCCATAGTGGCTGTATCAATTTACATTCCCACCAACAGTGCAAGAGGGTTCCCTTTCCTCCACACCCTCTCCAGCATTTGTTGTTTGTAGATTTTCTGATGATGCCAATTCTAACTGGTGTGAGGTGATACCTCATTGTAGTTTTGATTTGCATTTCTCTAATAATTAGTGATGTTGAGCAGCTTTTCATGTGCTTCTTGGCCATCTGTATGTCTTCTTTGGAGAAATGTCTATTTAGGTCTTCTGCCCATTTTTTGATTGGGTTGTTTGTTTTTTTAATATTGAACTGCATGAGCTGTTTATATATTTTGGAGATTAATCCTTTGTCTGTTGATTCGTTTGCAAATATTTTCTCCCATTCTGAGGGTGTCTTTTCGTCTTGTTTATGGTTTCCTTTGCTGTGCAAAAGATTTGAAGTTTCATTAGGTCCCATTTGTTTATTTTTGTTTTTATTTCCATTACTCTAGGAGGTGGATCAAAAAAGATCTTGCTGTGATTCATGTCAAAGAGTGTTCTTCCTATGTTTTCCTCTAAGAGTTTTATACTGTCCGGTCTTACATTTAGGTCTCTAATCCATTTTGAGTTTATTTTTGTGTATGGTGTTAGGGAGTGTTCTAATTTCATTCTTTTACATGTAGCTGTCCAATTTTCCCAGTACCACTTATTGAAGAGACTGTCTTTTCTCCATTGTATATCCTTGCCTCCTTTGTCATAGATTAGTTGACCATAGGTGCCTGGGTTTATCTCTGGGCTTTCTATCTTGTTCCATCGATCTATGTTTCTGTTTTTGTGCCAGTACCATATTATCTTGATTACTGCAGCTTTGTATTATAGTCTGAAGTCAGGGAGTCTGATTCCTCCAGCTCCATTTTTTTCCCTCAAGACTGCTTTGGCTATTCGGGATCTTTTGTGTCTCCATACAAATTTTAAGATTTTTTGTTCTAGTTCTGTAAAAAAAAGCCATTGGTAATTTGATAGTGATTGCATTGAATCTGTAGATTGCTTTGGGTACTATAGTCATTTTCACAATATTGATTCTTCCAATCCAAGAACATGGTATATCTCTCCATCTGTTGGTACCATCTTTAATTTCTTTCATCGGTGTCTTTTAGTTTTCTGCATACAGGTCTTTTGTCTCCCTAGGTAGGTTTATTCCTAGGTATTTTATTCTTTTTGTTGCAATGGTGAATGGGAGTGTTTCCTTAATTTCTCTTTCACATTTTTCATCATTGGTGTATAGGAATGCAAGAGATTTCTGTGCATTAATTTTGTATCCTGCAACTTTACCAAATTCACTCATTAGCTCTAGTAGTTTTCTGGTGGCCTCTTTAGGATTCTCTATGTATAGTATCATGTCATCTGCAAACAGTGACAGTTTTACTTCTTCTTTTCCAATTTGTATTCCTTTTATTTCTTTTTCTTCTCTGATTGCCATGGCTAGGACTTCCAAAACTATGTTGAATAATAGTGGTGAGAGTGGACATCCTTGTCTTGTTCCTGATCTTAGAGGAAATGCTTTCAGGTTTTCACCATTGAGAATGATGTTTGCTGTGGGTTTGTCGTATATGGTCTTTATTATGTTGAGGTAGGTTCCCTCTATGCCCACTTCCTGGAGAGTTTTTATCATAAACAGGTGTTGAATTTTGTCAAAAGCTTTTTCTGCATCTATTGAGATGATCATATGGTTTTTATTCTTCAATTTGTTAATATGGTGTATCACATTGATTGATTTGCGTATATTGAAGAATCCTTGCATCCCTGGGATAAATCCCACTTGATCATGGTGTATGATCGTTTTAATGTGTTGGTGGATTCTGTTTGCTGGTATTTTGTTGAGGATTTTTGCATCTATATTCATCAGTGATATTGGTCTGTAGTTTTCTTTTTTTTGTAGTATCTTTGTCTGGTTTTGGTATCAGGGTGATGGTGGCCTCATAGAATGAGTTTGGGGGTGTTCCTTCCTCTGCAATTTTTTGGAAGAGTTTGAGAAGGTTGGGTGTTAGGTCTTCTCTAAAGGTTTGATAGAATTCACCTGTGAAGCCATCTGGTCCTGGACTTTTGTTTGTTGGAAGATTTAAAATCACAGTTTCAATTTCATTACTTGTGATTGGTCTGTTCATGTTTTCTATTTCTTCCTGGTTCAGTCTTGCAAGGTTATACCTTTCTAAGAATTTGTCCATTTTTTCCAGGTTGTCCATTTTATTGGCATACAGTTGCTTGTAGTAGTCTCTTAGGATGCTTTGTATTTCTGCTGTGTCTGTTGTAACTTCTCCTTTTTCATTTCTAATTTTATTGATTTGAGTCCTCTCCCTCTTTTTCTTGATGAGTCCAGCTAATGGTTTATCAATTTTCTTTATCTTCTCAAAGAACCAGCTTTTAGTTTTATTGATCTTTGCTATTGTTTTCTTTTTTTCTATTTCATTTATTTCTGCTCTGATCTTTATGATTTCTTTCCTTCTGCTAACTTTGGGTTTTGTTTGTTCTTCTTTCTCTAGTTCCTTTAGGTGTAAGGTTAGATTGTTTATTTGAGATTTTTCTTGTTTCTTGATGTAGGCTTGTATAGCGATAAACTTCCCTCTTAGAACTGCTTTTGCTGCATCCCATAGGTTTTGGGTCATCGTGTTTTCATTGTCATTTGTCTCTAGGTTTTTTTGATTTCCTCTTTGATTTCTTCAGTGATCTCTTGGTTATTTAGTAATGTATTGTTTAGCCTCCATGTGTTTGTGTTTTTTACGTTTTTTTCCCCGTAATTCATTTCTAATCTCATAGCGTTGTGGTCAGAAAAGACGCTTGATATGATTTCAATTTTCTTAAATTTACTGAGGCTTGATTTGTGACACAAGATGTGATCTATCCTGGAGAATGTTCCATGCACATTTGAGAAGAAAGTGAAATCTGCTGTTTTTGGATGGAATGTCCTATAAATATCAATTAAATCTATCTGGTCTATTGTGTCATTTAAAGCTTGTGTTTCCTTGTTAATTTTCTGTTTGGATGATCTGTCCATTGGTGTAAGTGAGGTTTTAACGTCCCCCACTATTACGGTGTTACTGTCGATTTCCTCTTTTATAGCTGTTAACAGTTGCCTTATGTATTGAGGTGTTCCTATGTTGGGTACATATATATTTATAATTGTTATATCTTCTTCTTGGATTGATCCCTTGATCATTATGTAGTGTCCTTCCTTGTCTCTTGTAACATTCTTTATGTTAAAGTCTATTTTATCTGATATGAGTATTGCTACTCCAGCTTTCTTTTGATTTCCATTTGCATGGAATATCTTTTTCCATCCCCTCACTTTCAGTCTGTATGTGTCCCTAGGTCTGAAGTGGGTCTCTTGTAGACATCATATGTATGGGTCTTGTTTTTGTATCCATTCAGCAAGCCTGTGTCTTTTGGTTGGAGCATTTAATCCATTCACATTTAAGGTAATTATCGATATGTATGTTCCTATGACCATTTTCTTAATTGTTTTGGGTTTGTTTTTGTAGGTCCTTTTCTTCTCTTGTGTTTCCCACTTAGAGAAGTTCCTTTAGCATTTGTTGTAGAGCTGGTTTTATGGTGCTGAATTCTCTTAGCTTTTGCTTGTCTGTAAAGGTTTTGATTTCTCCATCGAATCTGAATGAGATCCTTGCTGGGTAGAGTAATCTTTGTCATAGGTTCTTCCCTTTCATCATTTTAAGTATATCACGCCACTCCCTTCTGGCTTGCAGAGTTTCTGCTGAGAAATCAGCTGTTAACCTTATGGGAGTTCCCTTGTATGTTATTTGTCGTTTTTCCCTTGCTGCTTTCAATAATTTTTCTTTTTTTTAAATTTTTGCCTATTTGATTACTATGTGTCTCGTGTTTCTCCTTGGGTTTATCCTGTATGGGACTCTCTGCACTTCCTGGACTTGGGTGGCTATTTCCTTTCCCATGTTAGGGAAGTTTTCAATTATAATCTCTTCAAATATTTTCTCTGGTCCTTTCTCTCTCTCTTCTCCTTCTGGGACCCCTATAATGCGAATGTTGTTGCGTTTCATGTTGTCCCAGAGGTCTCTTAGGCTGTCTTCATTTCTTTTCATTATTTTTTCTTTATTCTGTTCCGCAGCAGTGAATTCCACCATTCTGTCTTCCAGGTCACTTATCCGTTCTTCTGCCTCAGTTATTCTGCTATTGATTCCTTCTAGTGTATTTTTCATTTCAGTTATTGTATTGTTCACCTCTGTTTGTTTGTTCTTTAATTCTTCTAAGTCTTTGTTAAACATTTCTTGCATCTTCTCGATTTTTGCCTCCATTCTTTTTCCAAGGTCCTGGATCATCTTCACTATCATTATTCTGAATTCTTTTTCTGGAAGGTTGGCTATCTCCACTTCATTTAGTTGTTTTTCTGGGGTTTTATCTTGTTCCTCCATCTGGTACATAGCCCGCTGCCTTTTCATCTTGTCTATCTTTCTGTGAATGTGGTTTTTGTTCCACAGGCTGGAGGATTGTAGTTCTTCTTGCTTCTGCTGTCTGCCCTCTGGTGGATGAGGCTATCTAAGAGGCTTGTGCAAGTGTCCTGATGGGAGGGACTGGTGGTGGGTAGAGCTGACTGTTGCTCTGGTGGGCAGAGCTCAGTTAGACTTTAATCCGTTTGACTGCTGATGAGTGGGGCTGGGTACCCTCCCTGTTGGTTGTTTGGCCTGAGGCAACCCAACACTGGAGCCTACCTGGGCTCTTTGGTGGGGCTAATGGCAGACTCTGGGAGGGCTCACTCCAAGGAGTACTTCCCAGTCTTCTGCTGCCAGTGTCCTTGTCCCCACGGTGAGCCACAGCCACCCCCGCCTCTGCAGGAGACCCTCCAACACTAGCAGGTAGGTCTTGTTCAGTCTCTCCTGGGGTCACTGCTCCTTCCCCTGGGTCCCGATGAGCACACGACTTTGTGTATGCCCTCCAAGAGTGGAGTCGCTCTTTCGCCCAGTCCTGTAGAAGTCCTGCAATCAAATCCCACTAACCTTCAAAGTCTGATTCTCTAGGAATTCCTCCTCCCGTTGCCAGACCCCCAGGTTGGGAAGCCTGACGTGGGGCTCAGAACCTTCACTCCAGTGTGTGGACCTCTGTGGTATAAGTGTTCTCCAGTCTGTGAGTCACCCACCCAGCATTTATGGGATTTGATTTTACTGTGATTGTGCCCCTCCTACCGTCTCACTGTGGCTTCTCCTTTGTCTTTGGATGTGGGGTATCTTTTTTGGTGAGTTCCAGTGTCTTCCTGTCGATGATTGTCCAGCAGCTAGTTGTGATTCTGGTGTTCTCACAAGAGGGAGTGAGAGCACGTCCTTCTACTCCACCATCTTTGTTCCAATCGGTTCTGGAGGCTGAAGTTCAAGATCAAGATGCTAGTAGAGCTGGCTTCTTCTGAAGTCTTTCTTCTTGGCTACCTTCTCTTTGTGTGTTCACTTGGTGCTCCCTCGGCACCTGTGCACCCTTGGTGTCTCTTCGGTACATTTTTATACTTTAAAGCTTGACATTCCTTGGTGTCACCGCAGTTCAAAATCCTACTTGACGAGGGCCACCTACCTGATCCGGTATGGCCGTTTAAATTGATAGGGACGTCTTGCTGCGAGGTCAATTTCCTTTTGTTCGGCCTCCAGCGGGAACAGAGACTTTCTACATAATGATGCCTCAGAGACTTGAGGACGATGATTAAGTTAATCATTTCTCAAGGTTGAATAGTCCCAGTCCCTTTTATTTGCACTGTTAGCCATTTCCTCACTTCTGTGTCCTGCTTTGGCACCTGTCCCAGTTCTCTGTGTCCCTTGAAAGTTGTGGGACCCTGAACTTAAAAGCAACTCCGATTTTGGCGCGAGTTTTGGGAACCAGTGTTTGCTCCCCAAAAACGCTTTCTTTGTCAGCTTCTGAGAAAGACTGCTCCCTCCACCAAGAACATACCTACATACATCCCTACGACTCATGGGCAGGCCCTGTTCACAGGCATCCACCTAGAAGAGGGTGAGGCCCAGGGCAATCCACATGCTGTAGCTTCTCCAATGTTTTTATCCAGAAGAATCAAGTTTAAATTGGTAGAAAGAGGGACTTCTCTGGCGGTCCTGTGGTTAGGACTCCATACTTCCAATGCAGGGGTCACGGGTTCAATCCCTGGTCAGGGAACTAAGATCCCACATGCTGCGCAGTGTGGTCAAAATAAATAAATAAATAAATTGGTAGAAAGAGCTGACTTGAAGGGGGAAAGACATCACAAAAGCACTAGAAGGACCTTGTGTGGGATGGAAGAGAGTGGACGATGGGGAAACTCAGGGAGGGCCAGAGAAGACAGAAGGGGGGAGGAGAATCCCTTCCACTTTTTCTTGGGGCTGGGACTGTCACTGTCCAGCCTCCGGGAGGGAGGAAAGGGGAACCTCAGTGCTTGGGGTTGCTAAACCCCAGGATGGCTCTGCATATATATCACTCTCATGTGCCAACCCCACTGCTTCAGACTGGGTCCTGAGGAAGGGGGGTAGATGTGCCCACCCTGGCCTTTAATGAAGCTCAGTGATTTTTTTCAGGGCCACCTCAAGTCACACACACCAAACCCTATTTGCCTATTCAGGGAAATTTGAAAGCTTTTGTTTCTAAATCAAAGCAAGCCTGGGACCTAGCAGATACAAGGCAGGAAATCCCATCTAAACAATCACAGAAACTAAGAGCTGGAGAAATCTTAAGGATCGTGTAGCCAAACGATTTCAGCCTGATACACAGAGCCATAAGGATTCCTAGCAGCACCCCAAGGTATTGGAGAGGACAGGGCTCTGGTCCTCACCACCTCTTTGACCAAATCAGGTGAACTAGAACTAAATTTCATTTCTTTTCAATTTCTATAAGGTTTTGTGGGAACAAAAATACCTTTAATTTAAAAAATTTGAAAATAGTTGATTTTGTCCATTCTAACTCCTGCCAATTGAGACTCCTCTCAGTAACAAGTATATAATATTCATACATATGGTGGCTTTCATCATTAAAGTAGTCTCTTCCATGCTTAAGGTTTTATGATTGTAACATCCTTGACAGGTGATGGATCATAGAATGTCAGGGTGGAGAAGGCTCCTAGAGATCATCTGGTCCCACCACCTCACTATTCAGAGGAGGAAATGGAAGCACAGAGAGGTGAAAGAACAGTCAATTGGCCTTTCCTTGACCACTTCCAAAGATGATGAGCTCATTACTTAACAATGCATTTGCTCCCAAAATGGACTGGATATGTTTTTAACTTAAATTTGCTTCGATCTGTACAACTAACCTTTTAGTTCCATTGCCTCCTGGTTTGGTCTGGGTCCTCGAGGTACAAGGAGAGGAATAGGGGTTGGAAAGGTACAGCTCACCTTCGCCAAATCTACACTGCAGCAGCAGCAGAGTGGGAAATAGGGATGAGAAAGAAGGAGGGAACTTCAGAGGCAATGAGAGTCAAAGGAAGCAGCTGGGGGTGCAGAGGGACAGAGAATCTGACATGTATGTGTCTATTCAGCTAAATTCAGCCCTGTTCCTAGCTGACATCCTCTCCAGAAGACCCCTCCCTCAGGTGGCTGTATTGCTCTGCAAGGCCAGGTGACACCAACAAGCAGCATCTGTTCAGGCCCCAAAGTTCCTAAGAGATCTCTGAAATGTGAGATGTGTCTCTGGATGGGGCTGCCATTGGACAAGATGGTCAAATCCCAGAACTAACTACAGGGCTGGAAAAAACCATGAGACCATCTCGTTACCACTCATTTGACCTGTGGGAAATCTGAGCCCTGAACAGATAAGCAACTTCTCCCAGGTCCTAAGTCAACAATAGGGCCCCGATCTCTGATTCTCTATTCTGTGTTCTCTCCCCTACACCACAGTAACTGACACACATATCGTGCTTTTGCACTGTGAACTGGATAAGACACTTGCTCTTGTTATTGTTGTCATCCTTATTTTCTAAAAGAGAAGAGTGAGGCCTAGAAGGATGACTTGCCCAAATTCTCACAGCCAGTAAGCAGTGGAGCCCAATCGTACAAGGTCTTCTGACTCCAAGCTCTTTGCTTGACCTGTCCCAAATCCCTCTTCCATAGGGGATGCAAATTGGGCTGGAGTTTGGGTGAATTTCCAGGACTGTTCTGCCCTGGGCAGGCCTAGTATGATGCTACGTGCAGCTGGGGCAAGGATAGGGGAGGCTCTTGGTATGACCAGAGAGTTGTCCAGTTGTCCTCAGGCCCCTAAACTTGCCCTTTACTGGCACTGTCTCACGACACCCTCCTTTCTTTGGGAATCTACATTTCCATGCTTTCTCCATCCCCCGCTCTCCCAATGCCCAATTAAGGAGAAAATCTGACAAATTCACTCTGAGGTCTAATGACCTATAAGCTTCAGTGGGTAGGGATGTTTGTCAGTTTTGCTCACTGATATATCCTGGGGACATAGAACAGTGCCTGGCACATGGGAAGTCTCAATACGTATTTCCATAAATGGGCCACATAAGGTATGGGTTAGCTGGAATCTTCCTCAAGAGGAAGGCAATGGGGAAAACTGCCAGAGGCAGAGGTCCAGATTGAAGAAGGATTGAGGTCAAAGGGGTGGGTGTGAGGGATGACAGGGGAGTGGAGGGGCCAGAGCTACAGTCGAAGGGTAAGAAGGAAGGACTGACAGGGAGTGAAGGGCCCAGAAGGGTGAGGCACGGAGAGACCAGAGGACTCGAAGATGGGAGTGAGGTTAGGAGCCAGGGCCTGACGCTGCCCTCGCCTCGTGGGTCTCTGTTCGCAGAGCCCCTGGAGGGGGTGAACATCACCAGCCCGGTGCGCCTGATCCATGGCACAGTGGGGAAGGCGGCCCTGCTTTCCGTGCAGTACAGCAGCACCAGCAGTGACAAACCCGTTGTCAAGTGGCAGCTGAAGCGGGACAAGCCAGTGACCGTGGTTCAGTCCATCGGCACAGAGGTCATTGGTACCCTGCGGCCCGACTATCGAGACCGCATCCGCCTCTTTGAAAACGGCTCCCTGCTTCTCAGCGACCTGCAGCTGGCTGACGAGGGCACCTATGAGGTTGAGATCTCTATCACTGATGACACCTTCACTGGGGAGAAGACCATCAACCTCACTGTAGATGGTAAAGTCTCTGGCAGGGAAGGAGGCGGGACTGGTGACTGGGACTGGGGCCACATCCACCCAGTACATTAGCTAGACCCCAGGAAAACCCACACAAAAGCCACCTGGGAGTGAACCAACTGGAATGTTAGAGGTTGGCAGATAGGCCATAGCTAACACGTATACAGCGCTTACTATGTGCCAGAAACGATTGTAAGTGCTTTGCCTATATTGACTCATGTAATGCTCATAATAATCTAGGGATAGTTAATATCAGGGACCCCATTTTGCAGATGAGGAAACTGGGGCATAAGTTCAGGCAGCTAGTAAGTGGTAGAGCCAATATTTGAACCTATTTGGACCTAAGCTTAGCCCAACTAAAATATCGTCCAGGCTGGGTCAGTTTAAGACATCTTGGAAAGGTATTTGGGAAGAAGGGAAGGGAAGGTCCATGAGGGCAGGGACCATAGCTGTCTTGTTTGGCATTGTACTCCCTGTGCTCAGTAGGTGCTCAATAAATAGTGGGTAAATAAATGAGTGAGTGGATGGATGGATGGATGGGTGGATGGATGGTGGTAAAGAGCTGGAGTGATGATCTCTGAAGACCGCAGACTGAGTTGGAAGGTAGGCAGTTAAGAAGGGGAAGGGAGATGCTTTTTGGCCTGTGGCTCACAGGCTCCCCCCACCCCCGGGCTCAGTGCCCATTTCGAGGCCCCAGGTGTTAGTGGCTTCGACCACGGTGCTGGAGCTCAGCGAGGCCTTTACCCTGAACTGCTCGCACGAGAATGGCACCAAGCCCAGCTACACATGGCTGAAGGACGGCAAGCCCCTCCTCAACGACTCGCGGATGCTCCTGTCCCCCGACCAAAAGGTGCTCACCATCACCCGCGTGCTCATGGAGGACGACGACCTGTACAGCTGTGTGGTGGAGAACCCCATCAGCCAGGGCCGCAGCCTGCCCGTCAAGATCACCGTGTACAGTGAGTCTCCCGCTGCCCTCCCCTGGGACTCAGAGCCCTGAGAGGCAGGTGCCCATGAGAGGCTAAGGACATCCCAGACAGAGTGCCACTGGACGGGGAGAGAGGCAGAGATGGGCCAGCTCTCCCTGGAGGACAGCCACAGGTGGGAAGTGAGCTCTGGGCAAAGTCCACCACTGGCCAGCCATGCTGCCTGGGGTTCCTTTTCTATTCCTTCGGCCGCAGGAAGCTCTCCTCACCACACCCCCTGCCCCCTCTGAAGTCTCTCCCACCTCTCTGCCTCTCTCTCCCTAGGAAGAAGCTCCCTCTACATAATCTTGTCCACAGGAGGCATCTTCCTCCTCGTGACCCTGGTGACAGTCTGTGCCTGCTGGAAACCCTCCAAAAAGTCTGGGTAACTCTCCAAGTTCCTCTCCCTGAGCACCTGAATCCTTTAACCCATCCCAGCCCCAAGTTCTGTTCTTTCCTTTGTCTCTTTAAACGCCTTTCCTCCCAGGGCCCCGCACCTCTTCCTAGGAGATCCATCTTACCACTGCATGTGTTGTATATGGAACCACATCCTGTGCTCACAACCCTGACAACCCCAGCACTATGAATACTGGTTTCACTTGCACGGCACCTTTTGTGAGCCAGGCACTGTGTTTGTGGTTAGGGTGTTACATTTAAATGTGATTATCTGCAGTTTACAGACAACGACCCCGAGACTCATATTAGTTAAATGACTTGCCCACAGTCACAATGCTAGGGACAGACTCAGGATGCAAACCTAGATGGGACGCATCCCAAAGCCCTGGACTACTCCCCCTCCCACCGCACTCAGCCCGTCTTCCTGTTACAAGGCCTCGTTTATGGCCATCAGATCCCGCCCGTGTCCTCACCCCCAGAACTTCTCCTGCTCACACTCGACAGCTCTGTTCACAGGGTGCTGGGTTGATTTGCAGGAAGAAGAGGAAGCTGGAGAAGCAAAACTCCCTGGAATATATGGATCAGAATGATGACCGCCTGAAAGCAGAAGGTGAGCTCCCAGCCACGCACTCACCCGTCCCATCTTCACTCAGATCAGTGAGCTGCTGGGAAAAGGCTGAAATGGGCGACAAGGAAGCCAGCTCTGCAGGGCCCCTTCCTCCATCAACTGCACGAAGACTGCAGAGCAGGGAGAGGAGCGGCCAAGGTAGGACCTCGGTATTCCGGACCCTTTGGTGGAGGCTGGCTTCCCGATGGCCTTAACTGGCCATTGGGAAGCAAAGAGTGTGTAAGTGCTGGCTGGTGGAAAGGGTTCTGTACCCGGGCCAGCCACCCCATTCTTTGCTCCGTGCAGCAGACACCCTCCCGCGAAGTGGAGAGCAGGAGCGGAAGAGCCCCATGGCACTCTACATCCTGAAGGACAAGGTAAGCAGCTCCGGGCTGGGTGCCCTGCAAACACTCCGCCAGCCCCTGCCATGTTCTGGTGTTACGTAGCCATACCATATTGATATACCTTTCTAGGACTCAGACTAACCCTGAGAAATATTTGTGTCATCCCCACTTTAGAGATGAGAAAAATAAGGCTGACAAGGGTGAAATGACTTGCCCGGGATCAAACAAGTCAATCAGTGGCAAATCTAGGCTTCAAACCCAGGTCTTTGGACACTGTCTCTGGTGGTTTCCCTACTATTCCATAACCAACTCTGTCCCACGCTGTCCAAGGCAGGTGGAAGGCGCAGAGTAAGTGGACAAAGCACTCAAAGTAATGCATTTCAACATTTAATGAGCACCTATTATGTGCCAGGCCCCACGCTAGGTGTCCTATGTTGCAAGAAAAAACAGACCTACGCCTGCAGCCCTCCAGGCAGTCGGAGTGTGGAGGGGACTATGTCCCCTCCACCTCGGTATTCCCAGCGCCCTGGAACAGCAGGCGCGCTCCCAGCCCTGGCCGGCTGTCCGCTGACCCCTCGCGGCACGTGTCCTTGCAGGACTCCCCGGAGCCCGAGGAGAACCCCGCGCCGGAGCCTCGGAGCGCGACGGAGCCCGGCCCGCCCGGCTACTCTGTGTCGCCGGCCGTGCCGGGCCGCTCGCCGGGGCTGCCCAGCCGCTCTGCCCGCCGCTACCCGCGCTCTCCAGCGCGCTCCCCCGCCACGGGCCGGACGCACACGTCGCCGCCCCGGGCCCCGAGTTCTCCCGGCCGCTCGCGCAGCGCCTCGCGCACACTGCGGACTGCGGGCGGCGTGCACCTGATCCGCGAGCAAGACGAGGCCGGCCCGGTGGAGATCAGCGCCTGAGCCTCCTCGGGAGCCCCTGGGAGGCGCCCGCGCACTGCTGCCCGCGGCCCGGGGGAGGGCAGGGCAGCGGGGCCGCAGCCCGCCAGGGGCGAGGGGCGAGGGGCGTGGGGCGAGGGGCGAGGGAGGTCCTCACCCGGCGCGAGGGGTCCAGCGCGTGGACGACTGTGAGCATGCGCAGATGGGGGGACGCGGCGGGAAGGCGGAGGGTGGATCCGACGGTGAAACCGGGTTACGTTTGCTCCCGGCTCTTTAGTTGTGTTCTCAGTGGGTGTGGGTTGTGCCCTTTTAGGACCATATAGATTATTAAATTTACGGCCCAATCCCCGGAGGGGCTTATGGAAACTAACATCAGTAACCAAACCCCCTTGACTCTCCTATGCCCTTCTTAGGGCGCACTCACGCTTCCCACCCATTCCCCTTCCCTCCGAACGAACTCTTGGTTCCTGGGGAACTTTTTTGGCAAGCCCAGATTAGAGAGGCCACTTGACTCAAACGTACAACTGTCCTAAACTAAGGGGAAGTCCGATGCCCTTTACTGGGTGTACAGAGGGCTGTTCTGAGCGTCCACGGAATCATTGTGAAGGCAGTGCCTTGGAGCGCCCTTCTCAGGCATATGGTACCTCGATACCTACCAGTTGCTGAGGGAGGAGCTCAAGTACAATACATTCCGTTGCCCCGCTACCGGGGTTCTAGCAAGAGCAAAGGATTCAAGCCTCCCACGCTTGGCCTCCTCCCACGCTTGGCCTCCTCCCACGCTTGGCCTCCTCCCAAAGCCTCCCTCAGTGGCGTGCCCGGCATTCTTTCCGTCTCTGTTCCATAGAGAAGGGGCTTCTCACTCATTCTCCAGGCCCAGAAGGCTAGATCAAGTGAAGATCTGTCTTTTGACCCCTCATACCTATGGCTTCTCCCTGGCTTTGTACGAAACAAGCCTTTCAAACAATCATTATCCCCCGGAAAGTTGTTGGGCTTCCTCCAGCTGTAAGAGGATGGAGTTCGACTCTCCCCAAAAATGGTAGGGGGAGGAGGAGGCTTATTGCTCCCCAGCATGTCGTGGAGACATGATGGAACCCTTGGCCTCTGGCCTCTCACCCGCCCTGCTCCCAGGTGCTCAGGTCCCAGGAGACAGGACAAGGGAAGACTCCGCAGTCACACAGACAGCAGAACACCGAGAGGCTGGTCCACTGTGTAGCCCGGCCACGCCCATGCCGCCGCCTCTTGAACAGTTTGTAGGAACGGTAATCTACCGTGTGAAGAGAGAGGGCAATTAAAAAGCTGAAAGAGAAGAAGTCCCTCGCTGTGTTCTGACCTCTCTCCCCTGATGCCTCTTGTGCATCCCTGGTCCCTCCTTAACTTCCTAAGCTCCTGCTCTGACTCTGCACCATCCCACAGAGCGACTCTCAAGGTCCCTGTTCCCCACCACTCCACACTGGGGCCAGTTTTGTCCCAGCCCCAAGGACAACAACATTTCTAGTTGTTCCTCTCTGCTCTTACCTGGACGTCGTGCCCCTCCCAGCTCCCTGTCCCTATGCACTTCTCCAGGCTCATCTGAGCAGGTGTGCCTTTGCAGCTCCCCTTCCTTAGCCAGAACTGCTCCCCTCACTTCCCCATGTGCCTCATCTAGAAGGAGATAATGCATGCAGGGGAAAGTTGCTCAGGCAGGTGGAAGATGCAGGACTTGGAGATGGGTACATGCTGGTCAGCCTTGAGAGGCAAGGGTGAAGATTAAGGTGAGATGAGGGCAAGTTGTACTCCAAACCCCGGTTCTGCATCCCTGAGGGGCCGGCTTCCCAGGCTCAAGCCAAATCTGCCTTAAATGGGGTGAGGGGGGAGTGGTTTTGTTTTTGTTTCGTTTTGATCTTCATCTTTGTATTACTGGCATCTAGCAGAGTGCCTAGCACATACTGGATGCTCAATAAACTTTTGATGAAATGAAGTGACAACTTTATTCCACTTAATCAAGGAGAACAAACAGCCTAAAAATACCAGTCATTTCCCTTTTCTCTTTTCTTCTCACATCCCTCCATCATCCTTCACCCTCTCTGGAAATCCCATATTGTCCATTCCAAAATCATCACTCACTCATTCATTCATTCATTTATTCGGGTGTTCTTTC
The DNA here is from genome assembly GCF_965194805.1 of Balaenoptera borealis. Taxonomy (NCBI): domain Eukaryota; kingdom Metazoa; phylum Chordata; class Mammalia; order Artiodactyla; family Balaenopteridae; genus Balaenoptera; species Balaenoptera borealis. The sequence continues at coordinate 103,490,718 of NC_138868.1, read as the reverse complement.
GTTTATTCAACAAACATGTATTAATCTACCATGATCCGCCCTGTGCCAGACACTGGGGAAACAGCATAACTATGCCATGACCCCGACCAAAGAGAGTCTCATGGAGGAAGACAGATAAGTAAACAGATTATTACAATACAGTGTGGAAAATGCAACGACAGGTAGATACAGGGTGCTATAAAGGCATGTAAGAGCGGCATCTAACCCAGACTAGGGATCGTCAGCAAAGGTATCTTGGAGGAGAACAAGCCTGAACTTAGTCTTAAGATTGGTTAATCACATGGGGCGTGGTGGGGAGGATAAAAGGACACATATTCCAGGCAGAAGGAGCAGCATATATAAAAGCTTAGAAGTGTAAGGTGAGTCCTGACTTCTTAGCACTCATAAAATGTGGATTACCCAAGGGCAAATGTTTATATTAGCACTGACGAAAGACCAGACTTGTGCCAGTGGCAAGGTGTGGGAGCTGAACCTGAGACTCCTGGATTAAATTGGTATTGGCCCCCAGCTGGTAGCATCCCAGGCTCCTAAAATAAAAAATACAAATCCTCTCTGGAAAAAAACATCTCCTTAAATTTTCAGAGACTAAGACCAACCAAAGACAAGTTCACAAGGAAAGGTCATTAAACACAGAAGGAAACAAATCACCATGAATGAAAGTCAGCAAATATAAGAAGCAATAGATTTAGACACCCGAGGTCTTCAGATACTGAAATTATCAGATAGAAAACATAAAATAATTATGAAATGCTTGAAGTAATACAAGACAAAATTACAAAAATGAACAAGCAACAAGAGACAATCAAAAGTGATCAAATTTGGAAAGGAACAAATAGAACTCATAAATAAAAATATAATTTATTGAAATAAAAATGTAAATGAGTTTAACAGCACACTAAAAACAGCTGAAGAGAGTTAGTTAACTGAAAGGTGTACATGAAGAAATTATTCAGAATTAGGCACAGACAGACAAGGAGATGAAATATATGAGAAGAGAGATTAAGGGATACGGCATGTAGCATGAAAAGGTCTGACACACATTTCCTCAAGAGCTCAAAGGGGAGAATAGAGAGATGGAGAAGAGACAATATTTTAAGAGTAATGACTGAAATTTTTGTAGAACTCATGACAAATGTAAATATACAGATTCAAGAAGGTTGACACACAAGATATTTTAAAAGATTTCCACACCTACATAAAATGTAATAAAACTAGAGTACACCAAAGACAAAGAGAAGATCTTGTTGACTAAAAAAAATGCAAAACTTGAGAGTTGTGAATTAAGTTTTATTTGGGGCAAAATGAGGACTATAGCCTAGGAGAAATCATTTCAGATAGCCCTGAGAGACTGCTCCAGAAGCAGGGAGGACGGTCAGTGTTGTATATGATTTTAGTGAAGGAAGGTGCCTGCAGTCAAACACACATTTTGGCAAAGTCTTGCTGCTAGTCATGAGGAGCAGATGTCACTGGTAATGATTTTAATGCTTTTTTAGAAGATACAAGGAGATGCAAGAATTGGGCTCATAAAATCTTCTCCTGAAAATATCTACTGCAAGACCTGTTCTGCCACTTTGTCCCAGAGCACAGAGTGCCTCATTCCTGATCTCCACCTTGAACTCCTTTCAGGGTGTGTTGCAGGTCAGCAGCTGCAGTGGCTCATGATTTAATCTTTGTAGACGTAGATGGCAAGTGCCAATTTATATTGAATAGTTGGCAATCTTAAAGGCAGTCAGAGGGAAAAAGACAGATCTTACACATTTAGACAACAATAATAAAAGAAATCATTTGAAAGTGAATAATATCTTCAAAATGATGGGCAAAAACAACAATTAACTCAGAATATTGTACCTAGCAATGCAGTCTTCCAGATATGAGGGTAAAATATATTATCATCTGAACAAAAACTACAGTTCACCATCAACACTAAAAGAACTCCTAAAAGACGCATTTTAGGAAGAAGGAAAATTATTCCAAAAGAAAGTTTTGAGGCAGAAGAAAGAATAGTGAGCAAAGAAATTAGTAAAAACATAAGCAAATCTAAATAGTACCTGATAGGGATTTCCCTGGTGGTCCAGTGATTAAGAATCTGCCTTCCAATGCAGGGGATGTGGGTTCGATCCCTGGCCAGGAAGCTAAGCCCGGGCGCTCTAGAGCCCACGTGCTGCAACTTCTGAGCCCATGTGCTCTGGAGCCTGCAAACCACAACTAAATAGAAGCCTGAACACCGCAATAAAAGATCCTGCATGCCTCAACTAAGACCCGATGCAACCAAATAAATAAATAAATAAATAATTTAAAATAAATAAATAAATAGTATCTTATAAAATGAAAATAATATCTAATTTGTGGTTTCAAAACCTGACAAATAAAATACAGGGAAATGATATCATGTATATAAACCAGGAGGGGAGTTATCAGAATTAAATTATTCCAAAGTCCTTGAATTCTTTCAGGAGGAGAAGATGGCTAAGATATTAATTTCAGATTTTATTGAGTATGCAGGGGAACATTATCAAGGTAACTGCAAAAAAAAAAAAAAGAAAATGAGAGAATTGGTATAAGTTCCAAATCGATAAAGGGGGGAATGGAATAAGGAAACAAACACAAACTCAATCAATTTCTTTTAAAGCCGAGAAAAGAGAAAAAAAGCATAGAGGGTTTCCCTGGTGGCACAGTGGTTAAGAATCTGCCTGCCGGGGGGCTTCCCTGGTGGCGCAGTGGTTGAGAATCTGCCTGCCGATGCAGGGGACACGGGTTCGAGCCCTGGTCTGGGAAGATCCCACATGCCGCGGAGCAACTGGGCCCGTGAGCCACAACTACTGAGCCTGAGCGTCTGGAGCCTCTGCTCCGCAACAAGAGAGGCCGCGATAGTGAGAGGCCCGCGCACCGTGATGAAGAGTGGCCCCCACTCGCCGCAACTGGAGAAAGCCCTCACACAGAAACAAAGACCCAACACAGCCAAACATAAAAATAATAAATAAATAATAAATAAAAAATTAAAAAAAAAAAAAAGAATCTGCCTGCTGGGCTTCCCTGGTGGTGTAGTGGTTGAGAATCTGCCTGCCAATGCAGGGGACACGAGTTCGAGCCCTGGTCTGGGAAGGTCCCACATGCCGCGGAGCAACTGGACCCGTGAGCCACAACTACTGAGCCTGCGCGTCTGGAGCCTGTGCTCCCCAACAAGAGAGACCACGACAGTGAGAGGCCCGCGCACCGCGATGAAGAGTGGCCCCCGCTCACCGCAACTAGAGAAAGCCCTCGCACAGAAACGAAGACTCAACACAGCCAAAAATAATAAATAAATAATTAATTAATTAAAATTTTTTTAAAAAAAGAGAAAACATGAGGCCAAACTTGTTCTCACAACATCTCTAATTCACAGAGAGTTATTTTCCCAAATGTATAAAACTCCTGAGAGTTATTGAGAAAAAGACAAATAAGCAATAGAAAAATGAGCTATAGATAGAAACAAATACTTCCCAGAAGAAAAAACACAAATGGCGAATAATACTTGAAAAGATGCTCAGCTTCATTATTTAATCAGGCAAATGCAAATTAAGACAATAATAATATATTTTTTTGCATACTAGATTGTCAAAAATAAGAAATCCATCAACTCTTCTGAAGATGTGGTTTAAGGTTATTGGGACAACCAAATGATCTGGAAAACAATTTGTCATTAGCATCTGAAGTTGAATATTTGTATGTCCCAAGACACAGAAATTCTACTACTAGGTTTTTTATTCCCTAAAGAAAATCTTAATTATACTAGAAGACATACAAAATAAACATTCAGCACGGTTCATAATAGAAGAAGAAAAAGAACCACTTGATATACTACAGAGTAAGGAAATTATCAAAGACACTCTTCTGCAAAGAATCATAGAATTGTACCTGATTCCTGACAGCACCCAATTTAGAGCAAAACTTCGCTTCCTAGGACCCTCCTCAATACCCAGTCAAAGTCCAAATCTTATCATAGGTTCTAACACCTTACTGAGGCACCCCATGGTGCACACTCCCCTTAGCTGCAAGGAGTAATAAACCCAACATGTTAACAACAGGTATGTTCTGGTGGTCTTTTCTTTGCCTGCAGGGCATTGACAAGCTGAACACAAAGTACAATAACTGATCTCTTTTTCTTCTTGGACATGTGAGCAGACAGTTAAATACTGATGCCAACAGCTTTCAAAATCTCTACTTGGTCCAATTTCCAATGTTTGGTCTAGATGTGACCCATAGACATTGGTGTTGAGGAAGCCAAGAAACTGTGGTGTTGAGAGTGTTAGAGGTGATTTCCACATGGACCCTCGAATTGCCCGTGATGTTGATGGGATCAGGAAGGAGGAAGCAGAAGCAGAGCCAGTCAAGTGGCCTCAGGGCAACTTTCCCTTGGCTAAGAGGAGATCATTCCTGTCTCCTCTCTTGTCTCAATTTCCCTCCAGCTACTGGCATCATGGAACAAAGAGGAGAGTTTGGAAAATGGGACCAAACGGACTCAAGCAAAGAGGGAAACAAAATAAAGCAAAACAAAATAAAAACAAGAAAACAGAAAGGGCAGGATCTCAAGGCCAAAGAGAGTGCCCTGGGTGGTGAGGGCCGGCCGGCTGTGACTCTGTTGGTCAGTGAGGGCCTATGCCCCTTCCAGAACCCTCAAGGGCTACTTAACACATACCTAGTGTTTTCACAGCACTTACATACCCACTATCAACAAACTTCATACAGACACTTCACAGATAAAGAAGGTGGGGCTTGGAAAAGTTATGTGACTTATTTGAGGTCCCTCTGCCAGTACGAGGTGGAGATAGGATCACAACCTAAGCATAACTGACATCAAATCCCACCTGAATTAGTACTGTTTACCCCACCAGCTTGACCAGCAGGAGTCCCTGGGCTGCATTTTCAGAAAACACAGAATAAGACGCCAGAGAAACCAGGAGAAAAAAATGTCCTCTGGAGGGTCCTTGAAGAGCACCTAATCTCTCTCCTCTCTCTTCCCTCTTACAAGCAATGAAAGAGTTACTCACAAAAACACAAAACTCTAAAACTAGGGGGTGAAGGAAGATAGTATTTAAACTGGTCACTGGCCGGAGCATCCCCAGGGTCCCAGAGCAGAGCTTCCTTGAAATAGTTGGAGGCGGGTCCCATTGACTAACGTCATCCCCATGACTCACGCAGTCGGCTCTTCCTTAGTGTGTGGAAATGAGACAGTCAGGATGCTGATGGGACAGGTTGCTGGAAATGATCACTGTGGTCTCTGAGAGCCATCCAGACATACCTCACTGTTGGGAAGTCCCCTCGGCCATCACTCCACGGATCCCTGAGTGCCCTGGATGCTTGGACTGAGTGAGGAGAAAGAGTCTTAACGTCCTAAGGAAGAGCTCAGAATGATGGGGCCTTCCAATCCCCATCAGTTCTTAGCACTTGGGTGTCCAGAGTCTGGGAATGGAAAGAGGCTGTGCCAACGGCATGTCCAGGGGTGAGTCACGTAACTGTGGGGCAAGGGCCCCTCCCCAGCTGCTGCAGCCTCCAGGCTCCATTCCTGCACTACAGCACTGGCGCCTCTCCTCGCTGAGTCACCTGCCCGTTCCTACTCAGCGGAGGACAGCGCTAGTCATGAATCTGAATTCCTTTGAGACTTGCCCTCTTACCCCCCAAGGGAAATTTATACCATCTTTCTGGATTATAGAGATTTGAGTCAAATCAGGCTGCCATCAAATAATTAGCAGAGAACTTGTTTAGTCTCCCCAAGTCCAATGTATAAGCAGAAGAGACTAAAAAGGACTGCTAACAGCAACGTTCCTGGGGAGCAGGTAGTCACTGGGTCAGACAGGCCTGGGGGGTTCTGGACCTGGGAAATCCCAAATTGGCTAGATGTGCAGTAAATCCATCTGTCCCACCACATCCTTTCTTGTTCATCCTTGGCTGACTTCAGTGTCCATGTGAATACCTCCTTCATCACTCTGTCCCCACAGATCCCTGACCCCATAAATTCTACTCCGCTATGCCTGGCACACACATGCCCAGGCACGCGCCATGGAGTTTGTCACTGCTCTTAGTTCCTCCACTTCTGAAATACCAAGCTCTATTCTCTGACCCCAATTCCTATTCTTCCAGCTCTGTCACTCTGTTACTTTAACTCTATTTTTTACCCCTTGGAAATGCCCAGTTTGGAGAGACCACAGTGTTCTCTTGCTCTAATTGTCTTAATCAGTCTTGGTCTGCATTTGAGGGGAAAGAGAAGAAAGAGTGAAGGAGGCCTTCCTCTTGATAGGCTGTGAGGGCCGTGGCTGCAGCTGGCACCGAGGCCAGGCTGAGAAGGGGGAGGAAGGGAGGGAGTCGGCTGGGTTAGGGGCCCCACAAAGGAGCTGGCCAGGAACAATGGGGAACAAAGGCTGGACATTCTTCCGCTGAGTCTCCAGAGCCTGGCCTTGGCCTTCCGGGAGCAGTTCCAGGAAATGTCTGAGATTCCAGATTTGGAAGGAAGAGACCTGTAAACAGGAGCTGGGCTCTGAGAGGGGAGAGCAGCATCTCTGTAGGCAGGGGGTGGGGAGCCACGGGGTGAGCACTGACATTGCAGGCTGACAAGCTACAGTCCTGTCCGCTCTAGACATGAGGTTTCAGGGCTGGAAAAACTCTTAAAGGTCATGTACTCCAACCACCTTTCCAGGGCCTGAGAAATATCCCTGCCAAGGATGCTCAAATAGTTTCAATGACGGGATGTGCATAAAAATAAATGTATCACAATATTGGCTAAGCTTTACTGATCACTTACAATGCATTAGGCACTGTGCTAGGTGATTTTATGCTTTATCTCCTCTCACTCTTACTGCAGCTCTCAAGGTAGGAACTATTATTATTATTATTATTATTATTATTCTCACTTTACAAATAAGGAAACTGACTTTCAGGGGTTAAGTCACTTGCCCGAGGTCTCCCAGAAGCTTATCTCATCTGTCTCTGGGCTGACTAGGCACACAGAGTGGGCGTCTCCCAGACTGTCCAAGAGCCTGTGATCTTCTCTGTCTTCTGACCTACCACCCTGACCTCTCCCCGGGAAACGGGCCAGGGCATGACAAGACACTCTTGCTCCCCGCACTCGGCTTCCGGGGCCTGCTTTCCTCTACCCTCAGCTTCAGAATGCTGTGCCCTGACATTCCACCTCTGGGTTTTCACGCCACTCTAGCAGGGGGTCGCTTGGAAGCCAAGGGGTTGGGATTGGGATTCAAGGGTTCCATAGAGGCTTGAGGTAAAGGATCAAAACAGTGGCTGGAGTTATGGTTAGGCTGCGGATTACCTCTAAGAAATTCTAGACTAGATCACAAGATAAACCCTAGGGCGGGGCTTGGAGTCAGAGGTTATGACTAAAGGATCAAGGTCAGAGACTTTCTCTCCTCTGGTCTCCTCCCAGTTCTCCAAGGCACTGAGGGCCAGGCAGGAAGCATCGGTTTCCTCAAAGCCGCTTCCCTCCTGGGGCAGAGTCTCGGTCACAAACAACCACCACCACCGCGCCCGCCCCTCCTTCCCTCCGCTGTGAGCTCAGAGCAGTGGGACAAAGTGCTACGGACGAGGACAGAGGCCCGAGGGCAGCCATGGGCTCTGGAGGAGTTTGCCTCCTCGGGGCCCGTCAGCCCCTGCCTCTCCTGCTTCTGCTCGTCACAGGTGAGTGTGGCCCTCCCCACTCCTAGCCCACGCTCCGCTCCGTTGGTCCGAGGCCTGGCCGAGGCAGGGAGGAGACCCCCTTGCTCCTTTGCTTCCCTTTTGCAGTGGGGGGTACCAGAGACGACGGTGGTGATGATGATGATGGTGATGTTGAGTGTGAGGCAGACAGACTGAGAGCTCCACTGGCCCTCACCTGGGGGCCCCGCGCGCATGCTGGCCTTCTCCCCTCCCAGCTAGCGTGTTATTGGGGAACTGATCTTCAGGCAAGAGGAGGAAGATGAGGCGTGCAGGGATTTGGGGGCCCTATTTGTAGTCAGACTGGGCTCCACCTCCTTTTCTCTCCCAGGAGGCATGGCTCAGGACTCCCCACCCCAGATCCTCATCCACCCCGAGGACCAGCTGCTCCAGGGCCCTGGCCCGGCCAAGATGAGCTGCCAGGCCTCAGGCCAGCCGCCTCCCACCATCCGCTGGCTGCTGAATGGGCATCCCCTGAGCATGGTGCCCCCAGACATTCACCACCTCCTACCTGACGGAACCCTCCTGCTGCTGCGGCCCCCTCCCCGGGGACGTGCCCACGATGACCAGGCCCTGTCCACAGACCTGGGTGTCTACACGTGTGAGGCCAGCAACCGGCTGGGCACGGCAGTCAGCCGGGGCGCTCGGCTGTCTGTGGCTGGTGAGGCCTGGGCGGGGAGACTTGGGAGTGGAGACCTGGGCTGGGGGTGGCCCTAGATGGGAGACCTGGGAGGTGGGGCTCTGAAGAGTGAGCTCAAGGCAGCGGAAAGGTAGGTAATGCAGAACGCTGGGAGATGCCAAGGCGGGACCTGGATGTGGGGACTGGGTCCCGCTCTCTGCGACCCTCCCTCCTCCCCACAGTCCTTCGGGAAGATTTCCAGGTCCAGCCTCGGGACGCGGTGGCCACAGTGGGCGAGCAGGTGATTCTGCAGTGTGGGCCGCCCTGGGGCCACCCAGAGCCCACAGTCTCATGGTGGAAGGATGGGAAACCCCTGGCCCTGCAGCCAGGGCGGCACTCGGTGAGTGTAACCCCCTTCACCTCACCCTGTCCTGGCCACAACTGTGCACACCCGAGGGACTGACCCGCCCCGTGGCCCAATGTCCCCCTGCAGAATTTGAGGAAGGGGAGGCGGTGAGGCCTTAGACTTCCCTCCCCACTCAGAGGCCCTCCCCGCAGGGGAGACTTCACAACGCACCTGGTCCTGACAGGTGTCCAGAGGTTCCCTGCTGATGGCAAGAGCAGAGAAGAGTGACGCAGGGACCTATATGTGCGTGGCCACCAACAGTGTAGGACGACGGGAGAGCCGGGCAGCCAGGGTGTCTGTCCAAGGTAAGGGGAGGGCGGTCAGGGCCAAGGTCGGGGGCTCCAGTTAGGGTGGTGTGGTCTGCTTTTGGCTGGGGTTAGGGGATGTGGGAGCGGAACCCGGGATCAGGGTCAGAGCGGCGGGGACCCCATTTAGGGGTGGTTCCCCTGTCCTAGAATAGAAATCGGAGTGCTCTCAACCTGGGCGAGCTGCGAGTTCTGGCCCCTCTGTGGCCGAGGGATGTCCCACTCCTCAATTCCTCCATTCTGGCCTATGGGCCCCACCCCAGCCCTGTGCTCCCCACAGAGCCCCAGGAATACAAGGAGCCCCTGGAGCTTCTGGCTGTGCGCATTCAGCTGGAAAACGTGACCCTGCTGAACCCAGACCCTGCAAAGGGCACCCAGCCTGGTCCTGCTGTGTGGCTCAGCTGGAAGGTGAGGCCCAGGACCTGGGCTGGAGCCCGTCACAGCTTCAGAAAGGGCTGGTCACGAGAGCCCTGAGCCCTCCTCTCCCTCTGGACTCTTTCCCAGGTGAGCGGCCCTGCTGCACCTGCCCAGTCCTACACGGCCCTGTTCAGGACCCAGGCTGCCCCCGGAGGCCAGGGAGCCCCGTGGGCAGAGGCCCTGCTGGCTGGCTGGCAGAGCGCAGAGCTTGAGGGCCTCCACTGGGGCCAAGACTATGAGTTCAAAGTGAGACCATCCTCCGGGCGGGCTCAAGGCCCCGACAGCAACGTGCTGCTCCTGAGGCTGCCTGAACAAGGTCAGGGACAGATGCCCCCCAAAACCCAACAATATACCCCCAGCCCCTTTTTGTCCCACTCTAGCCGGGGGGGATGGTGGGTCCCAACCCTGGGCTCCCTCCTGCCCTGGCTCAGCAAGCAGAGCTGAGAAAGGCTCTTAGTCTCATCAGTATGGCTCTGACCCTGTGTCCCATTCCAGCTCTTTTCCCTAGAGCCTTCTCCCTCAGCATCCCTTACAGCCTCTCTCCCTCCCCCCTCCCCAGTGCCCAGTGCCCCTCCGCAGGAGGTGACCCTTTTACCTGGCAACGGCAGTGTCCTCGTGAGCTGGGTCCCACCACCTGCTGAAAAGCACAATGGCATCATCCGTGGCTACCAGGTACCCTCCACAAACTGACACACCCCCTCCTAGTGGTGCCAGGAGATCCCTCTTCCCTGGCCTCCTGTAAGACACTTGCTCTGGGCACTAAGAAATGGTACTTGGGCAGAGAAGCAAGGGAAACTTACTGTTGTTGGGCAAGGACCCTACTGTCTGCCAGACGCTGCCGAGCACTTACTTACACAATCTCATTTCATCTCATAGCCCACCCTGGGTCATTGTCCCCAATTTACAGACATGGAAAGTGAGGCTAAGGTCACAGGTGCGGGAAACAGAACAGGAGTCAAACCAGGCCGTGTCTGACTCCCAGCTTCTAAGGCAGTGGTGTCAGAGGGCGGTTCCTGGACCAGCCAACATCAGCATCACCTGAGAACTTGTTAGAATGCAGATCCTTAGGTCCTTTGCCAGGCTTTGTGAATCAGAAAGTCGGGGAGGGACCCGGCAATCCGGATTTTATCAAATCCTCCAAGTGATCCTGAAGCACGCTGACGTTTGTGAACCACGGGTCTAACGCCTATTTCGGCAGATTACTTTTGTCCCTCGTCTGTCGGTCTAGAGAGAAGTCTCTCCCACGCTGTAGGGGGAGGAGGAAATAGGACGTGTGGGTGCATGCGAGGGGCGTCCCCAGGTGAACGGCAGGACGGGGCGGCCACACGCCCGGAGTCTGATCCGCAAGAGGAAGGGCTGAGCTGCTGGGCTGGTGCCAGGGGGCGAGCTCCCCTCTGTTTGCGTCTCAGGTCTGGAGCCTGGGCAACACCTCGTTGCCCCCCGCCAACTGGACGGTGGCGGGCGAGCAGACCCGGCTGGAGATCGCCACCCGCATGCCAGGCTCCTACTGCGTACAAGTGGCCGCAGTCACTGGGGCTGGGGCTGGGCAGCCCAGCAGCCCTGTCTGCCTCCTTTTAGGTGAGGACAGTGCCCACCGGCCCCACCCAGACCCATTCAGGCCCCATCTCCGCCTTCCTCTCTCCCCGCTCACGCTTCCGGCTCCTTCCCCTCGTCTGCCCCACCCTCACTGCCTCGGCCGCCCCCTCCCCACTGAGCTCAAGTTCCCATACAGAGCAGGCCGTGGAGCAAGCTGCCCAGGAACCCAGTGCGCACGGGCCGTGGACCCTGGAGCAACTGAGGGCGGCCTTGAGGCAGCCAGAGGTCATTGCCAGCGGGGGTGTTGTGCTCTGGCTGCTGCTGCTGGGCACCGCCGTGTGCGTCCACCGCCGGCGCCGAGCTGGGGTGCACCTGGGCCCAGGTGAGAAGGTGAAGTGGGCTCCCAGGTGATCAGGTCTTCCCTGGGTCCAGCCAGAACGCTACAGGGGTTTAGACCGCTAGCCAGGTGCTGGAGACTCTGGGCTGACCCTTCCTCCTGCCCTCTCCTAGGTCTGTACAGACATACCAGTGAGGACGCCATCCTAAAACACAGGTGAGAGACGAAAGGGCCTGAGGCGAGGGAGGGGCAGAGGGGCCGAGGGACAGTGGAGCTGGGATGGAGAACTGGCCAGAGTACTAGTCTCCCCTACTGCCAGGCAATTTGGCATCCTGGTACCTGAATTTCCCTTGAACTTCAAGTGAAAATTAATTTCTCTTTCATTAATGTTCCTATCACACCACTTGACAAGGTGAGTAAACTGAAGACTCACGACTCAAGTGACTGCCCAAGGCTACACAGCTAGTAGCTGCCTTCTGAATTCCTAATCCAGTGCTCTTGTTACCAAGCTCTCATGAATACTTGCTGCACTCTCCTGCTGACTCGTTGTGCTAGGTGGAGAGTAACTAGCACAGGAGGACCAGTCTGATTTCTAATTTGCTCTGCACACTCAGCATCTACCTAGTAGTCCCTCTGGGTACAGGAAATCACCTTCCCACGGAGGCATCTTTCCTTCGCAATAATCCACCCGCAGTTCCAGCAGAGGGCGCTCTGCCCTTGCGTGATGGATTCTTACTCCTTGTTCTCAGCCGCGGAGCCCGCCTGCAGGTACATCTGCTCCAACCGCGTTTGGCTGACAGAGCAAGTCTCCCATTATGAGACACGATACTAAAAAAGAAAACATCCTTTTTTCTCCTACTGGCTGAATTTTACACTAAATAACCATTTCATCTCTGCCCACCTTCTCCTGTTCTTTATCTCATTAGATCTCCTCTGGGAGATTTCACATTCCAGGTCTGCATCTTTCAACAGGAATTTATCAAGCACCTACTGTGTGTGAGACACATCCAGCTCTACCATTTTGCTGTCAGTTTCTCGGCCCAGAGCAAGGTTCTGTGCTGGCTGGTGCTGTGTTCCTGCGTTGTTCTGTGCTCATTGGTCTTTCCCTTCCAGCTACCTCCTGGGCTTAGTCGGCTCTGCCCCGAACTTTCTCTGGCTCCCCTGGGACTTCATCCCTTCTTCCTGAGGGAGATTCCACTCTGATCACTTTGTTCATTCATTCCTTTAGAACACCTTCCGTCTAGCAGAGACAGCCACGCAAGCATAAATGCAATCCAGAGTTGGGAGTGCAGAAAGATGTACAAGTACAAGGAAGGGCCTGGGGGGGGGGGAACTATGGGAGGAAGAAGATTTCACATCTACCCTGACAGTAAGAAGGGGAAGGGCAAAGGGAACAGCAAGAAATAGCCTGTTGCGTTCATAGGGAAAGACAAACCTTTTGGTCTGGCTGGGGCATACTGTGTGGGATGGGTCAGAGCAAAAGGATAAGACTGAGGAGCTGAAAGCCAGACCAACGAGGGCCCTGTTAACCATGCTAGGCAGGTGGGTTCTATCCTGGTAAATGGGGAGCCACTGAAGGTTTTAGGCAGAAAAGTGCTTTGGTCTGATCCCTGCCGCATAGTGTCCCATTCAAAGGGAAGCAGGCTAGAGGTAGAGAAGCCAACATTCAGGTAGCAAACTCCTGATCTGCTGGCTGAGTGATCTCACATTTCTTCTTCTCAACTTACAGCATCAGCCTTGTAAGGAAGGCCTTACTGTTGCCATTTTACAGATGGAGAAACTGGGGCTTAGAGAGGCTAACAGACTGAGTGGCCCAGGGTTGCACAGCTAGGCTGCAGCAGATCTGGCTCCAGGTCTGTGTTCTTTTTGTGTCAGCCCATAGCTATCTCTCTTTGATACCTCCTAGCTCTGGGCAACTCAGACTTCCCCTGATCCCAGGACAAGAAAGCGGCGCTGAGTTTGGGACAGCAGATCAGAGATCTGTAGGAGACTGTGAGGGGCTGAAAAGTAGTGAGAATAACACCCCACCCCTTCTGCTACCCGCTGAGCTGGAGGTCTTGGCCAATCTTGTTCTCCCTCCACCCCGCCCTCCATTGCCCAGGATGGATCACGGTGACTCCCCGTGGCTGGCAGACACTTGGCGCTCCACCTCTGGCTCTCGGGACCTCAGCAGCAGCAGCAGTCTCAGCAGCCGACTGGGAGTGGACCCCCGGGACCCACTAGACGGTCGTCGCTCCTGTGAGCATGTCCCGAGGGGGTGGGGTGGGCCTGGCAGTGGAGCAGGGGTCCCAGGGCTGGAGAAGGGGGGCATGGGTGGGATGCGCTCACCATAATTCCTCCTGTCGTTTTTATTGCAGTGATCTCCTGGGATTCCCGAAGCCCCGGTGTGCCCCTGCTTCCCGACACCAGCACTTTTTATGGCTCCCTCATCAATGAGCTGCCTTCCAGCCCCCCAGCCCGGCCAAGTCCCCAGGCCCCAGCTGCCAGGCGGCTCACACCCCAGCTGGCCAGGGCCTCCAGTCCCTGGCCCAGTTCGGACAGCCTCTGCGGCCGCAGGGGCCTCTCTTCTCCGCGCTTGTCTCTGGCCCCTGCAGAGGCTTGGAAGGCCAAAAAAAAGCAGGGTAAGGATGGGAGGATGGACACGGCCTGAATCGGGTGGTAGGGGGGACAGGAGAGAGCATGGGGTGACCTCGACGCCGGGTGTGGGCCGCACCCCACTCACAGCCTGTCCTGATGGACGCCTATCGCCACGCACCCAGCCCGGAGTGTGCTGGCCTTAGCTTTTCTTTACACCGTGCTCTTGCTTGGGTTTTGCCACACCAGCAGTGAGCCTTGTTTCTGCAGCCAGCTCAACTCAGCAAACATTTAATAAGCACCACTGTATGCCAGACGGGGGACACAGAGACACCAGATATAATCCTTACTCTCTACGAGCTCAAAGTCTAACGAAAGTGCCTGACCAGTGCACAGATAATTCTAGAACCTGGAGGGGTGTAACCAGTGCTAGCCCGATGCCTCAGGCACTCATGACCTCTCTACTACGCACTGTGTCCATACGTACTACATACGTGCACGATATATGGGTCTGCCCAGGTACCCACCTCCAACTGGTTTCCCAGAGAATGAGTATTTCCTTTCTGTCCAGACTTTTCTCCTGACTTCCGGCTACCTGCTTTGACTTTCTAGAGAGAAATAATTATAGTCTCTGTTTCTTTAGCAACTACTCTATGTGAGGTGCTTTACTTATATTTGTTTTCAAATATTTCATTTAACCCTCACAACATATTGGCTAGGTGCTATTTCTCTAATTTTACAAGATTGGGAAAGAGGATCAGAATTGGGTAACTTGTTCAAAACTCCATGTCCATAAGCGGCAGATCTCAAATTTGAAGCCAGAATGGTCTGCTTCCAAAGGCTACTCTGAATCTCTCTGGGAGCACCCTTGGGAAATTCTATTCTCTCCCTGACTCTTTTCTCCTGTTTCTGAACATTGTCTGCACTCTCTCTGCTGTCTTCCTGAGCCTCCTGTACTGATTAGTAAGATTTACAAATGTTCAACAGCCAGTTTTGTTAAGTGGATATAATCCAACTTTTATTAAGACAAAGATGGATTCAGAGTAATTAAGAGCTTGTCCAATATCCAGAATTTTATGACTCTAAATATTAGCCAAGCTGGCATCCTTTCCAGCTTTGCCTCAGAGCTATTGCATTAGAAATCATCTGTGATAATGAAATACCAGCTAAAAAGAGGTTGCAGAAGTCTCATTTAAAAACTAGCTTTTCCATGGATAACCACACTAATTTGAATATAATGTATACCCTGTCTGAGAACATTAATACTACCCCACAAAAGGTGAGCAATTTTCTACACTCAGTTCTTAAGAAGGTTCCAATTCTGAGATGAAGCTTCCTAACCTCACTCAGAGATTCAGGTCCTCACTGCACCCCTTTTCTTCTCACCCGGCTCCACCCCACCATTGCCCAGGATGGGCTGAGAACAGCGACTCCCCTGGGCTGGTGGACACTTGGCCTACCTCTGGCTCTTTGCAGCGGCAGCAAGATCTCAGAGGCATGGAGCTCCTCTACTGCTGTCAGCTAGTCCGAAAGGCTGCTTCCTTGACTTCTAAAACTGGCAGGCTCTCTCAGTGTCCTCTACCCCCTTGACTTGCTTATTCTTTTTTCTTTTCTTTTCTTTTTTAATAAATCTATTTATTTATATATCTGTTTGTGGCTGAGTTGGGTCTTCGTTACTGGGCCCGGGCTTTCTCTAGTTGCAGCAAGCGGGGGTTACTCTTCGTTGCGGTGCACAGGCTTCTCATTGCGATGGCTTCTCTTGTCACGGAGCACAGGCTCTAGGCTCACGGGCTTCAGTAGTTGTGGCACGCAGGCTCAGTAGTTGTGACTCACGGGCTCTAGAGCGCAGGCTCAGTAGTTGTGGCGCACAGACTTAGTTGCTCCGCGACATGTGGGATCTTCCCAGACCAGGGCTCGAACCCGTGTCCCCTGCATTGGCAGGTGGATTCTCAACCACTGTGCCACCAGGGAAGTCCCCTTTTTCTTATTATCTGACCTTAGTTGGGTTTTTTCCTCTGTGACTAATAATCTCACAACTGCTGTCTCCCGTGTCTAATCCATTATATCTTATTCTCAGTTCACTTTGCTGATACATATCATCAGTACATTGAATAGCCTCATTAAATAATTAATTCAAACAAATATTTATCGCAATTCAGGTGTGCCCAACAAGATTCCACCTAACCCTGATAACATGTTTACTGTATAGTTTAATTCAAATAATATTGAAACTAAATTCAAGTAATTCCAAGCAAGGTGGAAGGAGGGTTGTTTTGTTACCAGAATCCTTAGAGGAAATGATAGGAGCAGGGATGAGTATGGCCTTTTCCTTCCCTTTCCACCCAAACCAACATAAACAACAGGTGCCCCCATTTCTGAGCTTAGTCAAGAAGCCAGGCACAGGACAAGACAAAGGTGATGAGAGCAGGGTTGGAGCACCCAAATTTGGCCTCCGGGACTCCCTGGGTCATATGACAATTAAAGGAAATGAGTAAAAGCCAAACCAGCCAAAGTACAAAAGGAAACTTTGATGGAGGAAGTCTAGCTATTGTGTGGCTTTTCATCCCAGTGGCTCAGAAGGTCTGGCTACTGTACATGGATTCCTAGGGTCCAGATGGATTCTTGATGAATGCCTTGTCCCTGCTTTGAACCTGCCCCAGATCTTTGAAATCAGACTGACTAGACAGCTCTGTCTTGAGAGTCCTGCCTGGTCTCCGGTCCCCTTTCCTAACTGGGCTTCTGATCATGTGACACTGACCTGAAGGCTGTTTCTTTTCTCCTTTGCTCGATGTTCTCCTGTTCCTGTTCTTGGGAAAATCCTTTTCCCTTTATTATTCTGCTCCTCTCTGGTTTAAGCTGAGATCCATTTTGGTTTTGGCCTGACCAAGTCATTGCACACAGCCGGGTCTTCTGTATTGTCACACTTCACTCAGAGCCCTGTCTCCTAAGTGGCCACATGGGCCTGATGATAGCTGCCACCTTGTACATGATTCTTCTCACCTTGTGTTTAAACCTGCATCTCTGATATCATCCATCCATTCACTCATTCATTCAACACGCACTGAATATCCACGGGCAGGGCATTGCCTCCCTGGGTGAGACCAACACATCTTCCTGTTTTAAAGTTCCTCTTCCCATCAGCTGACTCTCTCCCTTCACACCTGACATGGTCTGGAGCTCCCTGGTTTTGTCTTCCTCATTCAGCTCAACTTGACAGCCCAACCCATCTCTCCAAGTGAGAGACACTTGGGTTTATCAGGGCAAGACTATGCAGAGCCATGTAAGATATTTGCAATGTGAGAAGTGGAAATTAACAGATTCTCTCCAAGAAAAGAAGGAGTATTTGCCTTCACGGAGCCAAAAGTCATGACAGTAGGTAGCAATTTGAGGGTATAGAGATCAGGAAATTGGAATGTGTACAGTAAAGAGAAATAAATATATCTGTTAGGTGCCAAAAACTTTCCAATCTGTTTTCAGTTAACTGGCCAAACCATGCTTTGCAGTGGTTGTTTACAAACGAAACGGGCTCAGGAAGGTTAATGGATCTACCTGAGGTCACACAGCTAATACGTGGCTGAGCCAGGCTGAGTGCAGGTGTTTTGACTCCAAGCTTAGTGCTCCTTCCATTATATCACAGCAGCCTGGATGGAGGGAGGTTCTTCCCTCTTCCCTCTGGGTTCAAGAACCCTAAAGCTTAACTGGATGACCAGGCGGAAGATAGAGCCTGTGGTTGAGGTCTGCAAGGCACACCCAGGCTTGGCCTCCAGCCACCGACTCTTTGCTTTGCAGAGCTGCACCAGGCCAACAGCTCCCCGCTGCTCCGGGCCAGCCACCCCGTGGAGCTCTGGGCCTGTGAGTTGGGCAACCGAGGCTCCAAGAACCTTTCCCAAAGCCCAGGTGAGAGGAGGGCACTGCGAGGCAGGTGAAGGGGTGAGGCAGGGTGTGGGGCTTCTCCTGTCCCTGAGGAGGCTGGCTGGGTGCGGACAGGACTCTGAGGGGCTGGGTAGATGGACAAACTGGGGCCCGGGGCTGATGGGGGTTCTGCTCTCTCACGCCCAGCCTGTCGTTCCCCAGGAGCTGTGCCCTGGGCCCTGGTTGCCTGGCGGGCCCTGGGACCACAGCTCCTCGGCTCCTGCAGTGAGCTGGTGACTCGCCCTCTCCCCGCAGCACCCCTCTCTCCTCGTGGACCCCCCACTCAGAGTCAACAGACGCAGTAAGAGGGCACAGGCTCAGGAAGCAGGGCTGGGCACTGGGGGTGTGGGGTGTCTGCTGAGCGTGGACGGGGCTGGGGGAGGGGTGGCGGGGCCAGGAGGACGGCACTAACCATCCTGCCATCTTACCCCAATCAGGCACTCGGTGGAGCCCCAAGCCCCCTCCTGCCCCCCACTGCCAGCAGCCCCCGTCCCCGCCTTTATCCCCTCCAGTCCCCAGGCCTCTTCCCTCTCTGGCCCCAGCCCAGCATCCAGTCGCCTGTCCAGCTCGTCACTGTCATCCCTGGGGGATGACCAGGACAGTGTGCTGACCCCTGAGGAGGTGGCGCTGTGCCTGGAGCTCAGTGAGGGTGAGGAGACCCCCAGGTGAGTGGCCAGAGGGGCAACCAAAGGATACAGATGTGAGCGCGAGGCAGGAGCGTGCCTACGTCTGCTGCCTCCACCCTCCTCAACGGGGCTGTTTCTGCCACTCCATGCCCCGCCTCCCCCCTCCCCCCCCGACCGCGTCCCATCCCCCGTTTCGCCTCTTCCTAGGAACAGTGTCTCTCCAATGCCAAGGACTCCTTCACCCCCCATCACCTATGGCTACATCAGCGTCCCGACGGCCTCGGAGCTAGCGGACATGGGCAGGCCTGGAGGAGGGGTGGGGTCCGAGGTGAGGGGCTTGCTGTGCCCACCTCGGCCCTGCCCCACACCCACGCCCAGCGAGGGCTCCTTGGCCAACGGCTGGGGCTCGGCCTCTGAGGACAACGCCCCCAGCGCCAGAGCCAGTCTGGTCAGCTCCTCCGACGGCTCCTTTCTCGCCGACGCCCACTTCG
This sequence comes from Balaenoptera borealis, assembly GCF_965194805.1. NCBI lineage: Eukaryota > Metazoa > Chordata > Mammalia > Artiodactyla > Balaenopteridae > Balaenoptera > Balaenoptera borealis. The sequence goes on along the minus strand of NC_138868.1, from coordinate 103,471,818 downwards.
CCCGGGCCCTGGCCGTGGCTGCGGACAGCTTTGGCTTTGGTCTGGAGCCCAGGGAGGCAGACTGCGTCTTCACAGGTACGTGAGATCGCGGGCTTACTCCTCACCCCCACCCCCTGGAGTGGACACAGCTTCTCCCCAAGCAAGAGGCAAAGCACCCTAAGCATCGGATTCATCGTCATCATCCCTAAAACAGCTAGTTTTTTATTGACGGATGACTATGTCCCAGGCACTATGATAAGTGCTTCACATACACTCAGCATTAACAGCAACTCTCTGAAGAATATTCTTTGTCATTCTTTTCCAAATGAGGAAACTGTAAGTCCAACGGCTTTATTAGCTTGCTCAAGGTCACCTACCAGAACCAGGATAAATTGTTCAAGTTAAAATCACAGAGGCAGCCAATTGTGCAGTCCATTCTGCTACCTCCAGGACCCTCTTACCAGATGTGGGTCTCCAGGAAAGGTTGCTCCCCAGCCCAGTGACCCGGCTCCGTCCCCACTGTGGGAAGTTCTGTTTTCTCTCATACGTCCCCCTGTGCTTTCAAGGCCTTCTTCCTGTCCTGTGTGTGGCAGGGTGGGAAGTCACTGGGCTGCCTGTTTCACGTGTCTAGCAGGTGGGACCGTCATCCCCAAGTCAACAGAAGGTAGTCAGGGCTCCCCATGGCCCTTTGGTGTGCCCTTCCTCAGACACTCTATTAGATCCCCTAGACCCATCTTACGAGCCCTAACTCTACCTTTTGCCCCGCAAAAAAAGCAGTCAGCCTTGTGGCGAATAGGAGAGCAAGGATTACCTAGGACAGAAGGCCAGGGCTGGGCTAGGAGGAAAGAGTTCAAGCTGTTCTCTCTGAAGAAACCAACAGACATCTTCCTTTCCCTGGGGCAGAGGCTCCTGTGGATGTGGCCACTGGGGGTGATCGACCGAGTGGGGCTGGGTTATGTCTAGGGTTGGGTGTATGCCTTAAGCAGCCCCAAGCTCTCTGCCCTAAACTGGTCCATAAGGGTGAAGGACAACCCTCCACAGATACCTCTACCCTCCCTGACAGATGCTTTGTCACCTCCCTCCCCCCGGGATGACCTCTTCCTGAACTCCGCCCTCTCCCTGCCCCCGTGGGAGTGGAGGTCAGAGTGGTTGGAGGACATGGAGAAAAACCACACCCAGTGGCTGGGAAGGGGGCTGCCTCCCTGGCCCCCCACCTCTCGGATCTCGTCCCAGAGAAGTCAGCTCAGCTGTCCTGCGCCCAAGGCCGGCGGTAAGTGTCTGGCTGGCTGGCTGATGTGGCGATCTTGACTGCAGGGGTTCTTGGCAGTGGGGTGGGGTCCAAGAAGGCGCCTGGGGTCTGGCAGGAGAGCTAAGGAGCTGGGGGATAAATCCATCCTCCTTCAACTTCTCCTACAGACGCCTCGTGAGCTGATCCCGAGACTGCCAAGAGGAGAATCAGAACCCTCTCCCCTGTCAGCCACCAGCCTGGGCTGTGGACTGTGGGTCTTGGCCTGTGCTTCTCTGCAGTTGGGGTCCACCTCTCCCAGCCTCCAGAGTTCTCCGTCCTGGATTGTGAAAACAAATGAAAGCAAAACAAAATACGAACAAAGCGGACCTGGAGCCCCCGGGGGGAAAAAATCATCTCCACCTGACTCCCAGCCCTTGCTTTTCCTTCTGCTTCATCCACGTCCAAAACCAGGTCATTTGGGCCTAAGAAGCAGCCCTAAATCCTGATCTCCCCACCCACTTGGATCACGGGAAGTGGAGGAGCCAAATGTCTGCCTGGAGGACAGCAGTGGCTCACGGGAGAGGGCTGTGGAGGAAGGAGCTTCTCATCTCAGGGCCTCCCCTCTCAGCCCTTTCTGGACCATTCCTAGCTCTCTCCCCAAACACACCACGAAGGGACATAAAGAGAGACTCCACTGAGGCAATGAGGCCCTATCTCAGCACCAAGACAAAGGGTTCAGGATGAGTCTAGGGAGGAAGATGAAGGAAGAGTGACGAACGTGGGACAAATGCACCCTCCTCACACTGTTGTCACTATAAGCTTAAGGAATTTGATACCATAAAGCTACGATGACTTGAGTTCTATGAGGTCACTCTGCGGGGCACCATCCTGGGGAGGGCTCCCGGGTTAGAAAGGGATGCAGTGTTCATTGACACTCTGGCTGTCACTCCTTTCTGTTCTGTTGTGAATGGGGGAATTACCTGCAGCTTCCAGACTTTAAGCAGAATCCAGGAAAGGGAGGGGTGGGGGATTTTTGGGGGGGTCTGCTGGTCTTAGCAACTTGTCCTGTGAAGACAACTCCTGCTTTCAGAGGTCCCAGCTGCCCTCCCCAAAGACCAGTCCCAGATGGTTTCTTAAAATAGACAAAGTAGGGGCTTCCCTGGTGGCGCAGTGGTTGAGAATCTGCCTGCTAATGCAGGGGACACGGGTTCGAGCCCTGGTCTGGGAAGATCCCACATGCCGCGGAGCAACTGGGCCCGTGAGCCACACCTACTGAGCCTGCGCGTCTGGAGCCTGTGCTCCGCAACAAGAGAGGCCGCGATAGTGAGAGGCCCGCGCACCGCGATGAAGAGTGGCCCCCGCTTGCCACAACTAGAGAAAGCCCTCACACAGAAACGAAGACCCAACACAGCCATAAATTAATTAATTAATTTTTTAAAAAAAGTTTATTAAAAAAAAATAGACAAAGTAGCTAAGTTTCACAAAAGGTAGAACCACCTGTAACGGTTGGCTAGTGGGCACCCTTCAGACAAAAAACAGAACAGAGAAATGGAGGAGCAGGACTTCCAGAGCCTGAGCCGCAGAAAACCAATGGCGGGCAGGCAGGGCTGCATCCTCTCACTTGGTGGGAAAGGTCAGGGGCAGAATCCACACGCTGGGCGGTTGCTACCGGGCACGCCCAGGGCCGTGATCTCAGGATGAGGAGTCAGTGCCCTGGATACACATCCGTTCCTCTTTATTTGCTTTTCCTTTTTTGGATTTTATTTTTCTTTTAGCTTCCTGGTAAAATTCCTTTTGAAAACATGCCAACCTCATTTGCCAGACCAAATGAGAAAAAAGGGATTTGTACACACTTAGGTCAAAGTGGCAGGAGAGGTCAGAGCCTGGGACTGGGGGGGGGGGGTCAGCGGCCATCCCCTGAGAGCCCAGAGCAGTCACTGGGCAAGTGAGACGGAAACAGACCTCAGTGCCCAGCGAGTGGCGTGGGCTGTGGGTTCGGGAGTGATGGGGACTATGGCGTTCGTGGCCAAAATTAAAAGGAAATTCTCTGCCAGTCTAACCAGCTACATCTGGGCCTAATCTGGCTAAGAGGTGCCCGTCTACACACACCCTTCGTGAGGGGGTGTGGCTGGTTGTCTGAAAAAGTCTGTTTTTCCTTCTTGGCTGGGATTTCCCCCATCAGCTCCTTCTTTCTTTGAGTTTTTAAAAATTACTGTTATTGTAAGGGGTATATTTCCTGATAGGGGAGGAGGCCACCAAGGGAGGGCCTGGCTCGGCTCTCAGAAGGCGAGACAAGATTCTCGCTGTTGGTTATTTGGAAAGTCCTTCTGGGTGTAACTGGGAAGACAGTGGCTTCAGCTCCTTCTGGAGGCAAAACAGGTGGCATCTCTTAGCCCTGCCCTCAACTAGTGCTTTCAGCTGAAGAAGCTCAAATGATATATACACGCTCGCAGCCCCCTTCCTCCCCACATCCCGCACAAAACCAGACAAACAGGGCCCAGGGCTCTGATCAGACTCTTTTTATTGTCTTTTTTATGAATGGGTCCCAGATGGCAAGGGAAGAGCTGGCTCCTGGCTTCTAGGCCAGTTTCTCAGGGAGCCCCACGCATCATTGCTGAGAGGGAAGAGACTCGTCCCTGCTCCTCTCTGCTCAGCCCTCATTCACCAGGGGGAGGGGCTCTTGCTCAGGCTCCCGGCCCAGGGACACGCCCTTCCCCATGGGATTTCTGGTATTTCATCAAAGGTCATCTTGGTTCCTAGAGAGAGAGAGAGAGAGAGAGAGAGAGGCTGGTTTGCAAGGCGCTGGTCGGGACAAACAGGACCCAGTAGGGATGCACCTCATTTCTGGTCAGCCTCTCTCCTGATCCAGCTCTCCTACAGAGTCTGGCCCCTCCGTTACATCATCTGTCTTCATCCTTTGTCACCTGTACTCCAGGAGTCCTCCCTTCCTCCTTACTCACGGGGTCCCCTCCTTTTGACACTTCCCCCAGAAGACCTCTCTGCCTTCCTACTTTTAATCATCCCGTGGCCCACGCTCCCTAGCCCTCCACTCTTGTTTTTTGCCATCCCCAGCCCCTACCTCTCCACGCTTCTGTCCTGGCCTTTGGCTCTAGCTCCGGCTCCGGCTCCGGCTCCGGCCAGGGCCCCGGGAGCCCCGAGAGCTGCCGGAGCCTCTCGAAGAGTTGCTGCCGGCTGTGGAACAGGTGCTGGTGCCCTGGCCCCGGGACAGGAAGCTTGGTCGGCTGTAGGGGAGCCAGGCCTCTTCTGCAGCACGAGACAGAGGGGCATTTGTGCCCAGGCAGGGGGAGAACATCGCTGCTTGCCCCCGTGCCCCCCTAACCGCCATCCCAGCTCTGGAAGCAGAGTTGAGGGCAGACCATCCTGGGGGCTGAGGAGAAGCAGAGCGCGCAGCCCATGGCCTTCACATAACACGTGCTCAGAAACCCGTGGGGAACTCCCACGCAGAGAGGGCCTTGGGAAAGCAGGGACAGAGCGCCCGGCTCCCACTCTTTTCTCCTCTGGGCTTCAGTCCTGGGAAAGGATACAACTTGGGAACCTCAGGGGATTTTGCCCAAAGAGAGCTAGAGAGACAAGTGTCTTTGATGTTGATCAAATGTTGACCTCCTCCCAGCTGGAGGTCAGGGGTGAGCTGGGTTGAAAATTAGTGCATCAGTGGCACGGTCTGTACCACCTGTTAGGCCCCAGTCCCTGCGCCCACCCTCTTGTGTAGCAGGGGCCCTCCTTACCATCCAGGTGCGGGCCCCGCCAGGCGCCCAGGGGCCCGGCCTGCGCCACTCTCCTCCCCCCACTGTGCTCCCGCTCCCGTTCCAAGGAGGACATGCTGCCTGCAGCCCTCAGCCCCAAGGCCCAGCTTGCCTCTTCCTCCGGCGGCGGCAAGGGAGGGGGCGGCAAGTCTGGGGAGAGACCTGCTTTCAGCACTCTCCTGCTTCTCCCGATATGGGTCTTTCTCCCACTCCCACTCCCTGGCGTCAGAGGGCGCTGAACGAACAGCCCAAGGTTTGGGTCCACTCTCTCCCTCCTCCAGCCCGCAGAGCTCACCCTTGGTTATCCGCCTGCTTCCCCTACTGTCACCACCTCCCAGGCTCATGGCCCCCTCACCCCCAGGACTGTGCTCCCGCCGGTAGGGAAGAGCCTTGGGTTTCTTCCGGATTCGGGCACGGGGCCCGTGAAGTGGAGGAGTCATCTCCCCAGGCGCCTGCCGGGTTCTCCCTGTGGCATCGGGAGATGCAGGGAGGAGCGGGTAAGAGAGTTGGTCAAGAAAGGGGCTTGAGGGTGAAGGGGAAACAAGCTTCCGGGGGATGGGGAGGTGGAGGCCAGTTGAGGGGTCTACAGACTCACCTGGGGCACTGCTGGCTGTACTAGCGGCAGGGCTGGGGCTGTGATGGAGGGCCATGGGGTCAGCACCCAGGCCAGCAGACCTCCCTTCATGGCTACTCAGCGTGGGCTGGGATACACTGAGAGGGGAACTTGGCCCAAGGGGCGCCCTCCTGCAATGACATGAGGCTTCATTTGTTTGCTCAACAGACACTAAGTGCCTACTGTGTGCCAGGCACCGTGCTAAACAATCAACCTAACACTCAGATGAATAAGACACAGCTCGTCCTCCACAAGGCTCCCATGCTGGTGGAATACTAGGAAAGCCAACTTTGAAATGCCCCAGGAAGCTTGCAGAGTCCCTCCAATGACTGTCGGGAGTGAGAGACCTTGCCAGCCTCCACATTTCTCCCCAGATCACACTTCCACCCTGATACAGCCATGAGACCTCTGGGCCCCAGATTCATCCATCCATCTGGTCATCCACCCATTCACCCACTGAATAGATATGTACGGAGGGCCTGTAACATGCAAGGTACTATACACCTCCCTACCTGGGCGTCTGGTGGAGATGGGGAATGTCAGTGGGGGGCTGGGGAGGGTCAGGAGGTGAGGGGGTAAGAGTGGCTGTGGACTGCTGTCCATAGGAAGGTGTGGGAGAGGGTGTTTCCCCTCGGGACGGAGGGACCAAACACCCCCCGCTGGTGCTGGGCTCTGCCACGTGGCTCCTCTCGGGCACTGGTGGGCCCCACTCTTCCGGCTCTGAGCTGGGGGCAAAGAGGCAGGAGGGCGGGGTGACTGAGTAGCTTCATACCCTCCCTCTGGCCTTCCGCTGCCCCCTTCCCTTCCTCTCCCAGCATCTTTGCCCTCCGCCGACAGGAGGCCCTGGGCTGGTCCCATGTGTACAGGGCATCTGCAGGCAAGGCGCCTCCTTACCCGCCCTCCAGCTCCTCCTCAGGCCCCTCTAGGCAGCTCAGTTCACAGGAAGGGGGCGGGGGTGGCAGCGCTTCTGGCCAGTTGAGAGAGGGCATCTGTACAGGTTTTCCCAGAAGCTTTACTTTGCCTCCCCTGGCTCCTGAGGAGAGCAGGGTGGGGCCACAGCAAGATACAGGCAGGAAAGAGGCAGAGGTGAGACACGTCAGAAAGGAGTGCTGGGCTAGGTCCCAGAAGGGGGGGTGGAGGACACTCTTTGGGGAAGATGCTGCTCAGGGCTAAAATGGGGGTGTTGGGAACTGGAGCCCTACCACTGTCCCCCTGGCTCCATTCTGGAGGAGCATACTGGCTCCAGTCGCCTGGTTCCCCTGAGGGGTGTGGAGGGAACCCCCCGTGGAAGGTCTGCAGCTCCTCGCCGGCCAGGTCAATGGTGCTGTAGACGGGACCCTCAGCAGAGGCGGCAGCTCCCCGGGCCGTCTGAGCCAGGTAAAGGGAGATCCCTGCTTCTGAGGGGGAGAAAGACAGTGGCCCCGGGGAGGAGACGGGGCAGAGACAGAAAAATAGAGGACAACAGGAGAATGGAGGGCACAAGGGGATCCCACTTCTTCCCCTATCCCAATCCGGGGTAAAGGTGAGGCATGAGAGAGGCTCCCCCAACTCACAGCTTCCCAAGGACCACGCAGTCTCAGCAAGACTGGGACCCCTTGGCCCCCTTCAGTTTGCCCCAGCCGGTCGGGAGGAGAGAGGGTGCAGGGCCTCCTGGTGTACCCCTGAGGGAAGCAGAACTCCTCACCATTGTAATATCTGTCGTCTGGGTCAGGATTGCTGGGGCAGCAGCTTCCCCTGGGTTCCTGGGCCGAGGGGCTGCGAGATGAGTGCGGCCACGAGTCTGCCAGCCACGGGTAAGGAGCAGGGCCAAGGCCCATTGGTGGCCTGAGGGACAGTAGGTGAACGCTGGGGACAGAGAGCCTGAAGAGGTCAGTGAAGTAAGGGAGGCAGGGGTAATGGGAGCTGGAGGACGGTAACGGTGAGTGTGGCGGTGAGAGGAGGGCGGAGGTCAGCACGGGGAGGCAGCTGGGCCTGGGACGAAGGGAGTGGTCTCATCTTGGGGAGATGAGCTAAGAGAATTACCTGGAACTGGCTGCCGACAGGCCCTCTGAGTGTGGGAAGGACACTGGGGAAGACGAGGGGGAGACTGTGAGAAGCGCGGCTACCTGGGGTCCGAACCCCGCCCCACCCCCACCCCGGGGGCAGAGATGTCTTACCTGCAGGTGTGTAAGCAAAGGAGGCTTCCGAAACGGAACCCGTGGGAGAAAGAAGAGGGGAAATGGGGAGAAAAGTCAGAAATATCCATATTCTGGTCCACTCCTTGGGCCTGGTCCTAATTCCACCACTCGGGTTGTACCCTGGACCAATTTCATCGGAATTCCTAGGGATGCGACTCAGGCATCAGTATTTTTCTAAAGCTCCCCAAGTGATTCCTGCGTGTAGCGAAGATTGAGAACCTCTGAACTAAGAGACCTCACATCTCTCCGGACACGCCCCTTCCCAGGGAGAAGCAGAACTCAAGTCTCCTCCTTTCAGCGGGTCCCCCCTTTCCATCCAGACCCCGCCTGACAATTTATCGCCTGGGATCCTGGCCACACTCCCTCTGCCAGCCCCCGACCCCCAGGAAATGAGTTTCCGCCCCCCGCCCCCCAGACTTGCCCCTTCTCTACTGAGGCTGACCGCAAAGCCTGCTCCTTCCCGAGGCATTTTAAGGACAAATCTCACTCCTCTCAGCAAACTCAGGCCCCGCCCCGCCCCCTCTGGGCTCCGATCTTCCCCGTCCCCCCCCCAACCCCCCAGCCCAGGTCCCGACAGCTCCCGGTTCCACCTTGGGCACCCGGCCCCTGTCCAAGGGGCTGAGTTCCCGGGCGACCCCTCGCCCGACGCCGCTCCGGGAGCTGTTGAGTCCCTCCTCCTCTCTTTCCATCCTCCCCGCCTCCCTCCCTGGGGGGGAAGGGATCTCCAGGCTCCGCCCACTCCAAGGCCCTCCTTTCCATCCCCGCGGCGCCCTTGTGACCCCCGCCCGCTCTGCCCCCGGGCCGGGCTCTCACCCGTGTAGTGACTGAGCTCCTTGCGCTGCCTCTGGCGCCGGTAGAGGGCGGCGCAGAGCCCGAGGAGCAGCGCCCCGCACGCGGCGCCGCTGCCCGCGAGGAAGGCGGGCTCCCGCAGCACCCTCGCCAGCCGCTCCGCCAGCCCCGGGCCCGCCTCGAGCCCAGGCTCCAGTTCCGGCGGAGACGCTGTGGGGGTCAGAGAGGTGAGGGGAGTAGAGGCACCGCTACCCCAGGGCCCCCCTTAACTCCCAGCCCCGCCCTCCCACCCCCTCCGGACTCACGCAGCTGCACCGACACCGGGACACTGGCCACGCCCACGCCCGCGCTGGTGGCCGCCGCCACCTGGGTCCGGTAGAGGAGACCGGGCAGCAGTCCCCGGAGCACCGCCGAGCGCGCCCAGCCTGCCGCGGACCGGTTGAGGTGGAAGCGGCTCTCATTGCCCAGGCACCAGATCTGGGGAGGCCGAGACCCAGGTTTAGAGTTTCAGAAGTGGCTTCTGGCCTCACGGGGAAACTTGAAGCTCTGGATGGTAGAAGGGGCTTAGCCGGGCGTAATTCAACTCAGAGAGGGCACTCTGAAACCTGTCTCCTCTTCCCCCAGCCTCGTCTCCAGGCCCAAAGCCAGTCCTAGGTTCCCTCCTCCCTGATCCTAACCCCAGCCTGGTCTCCAGGCCCAAAGCCAGTCCTAGGTTCCCTCCTCCCTGATCCTAACCCCAGCCTGGTCTCCAGGCCCAAAGCCAGTCCTAGGTTCCCTCCTCCCTGATCCTAACTCCTGGAGCCTCCCTCTCCCTCCACTCCCCAGCCCGCCCACCTTCTCAACCCCTGCACCTGGTATTCCTTGATGACCCCATTTTGCTGGGAGGGGAGCGGAGGTTCCCAAGACACAGTGATACTGCTGTTGCCTTCACCCCCCAAGGCCACTGCCACTCCCTGGGGGGGACCACTGGGGGCTGGGCCAGGGTGGAGCATGGTGAGAAGGACACAGACAGTCATTGCAAGCTGCCCCTCGTGCCCCGCCCTTCCTCATCCTCCCAGTTCTAACATCTTAGGGAAGCGAGATGCATCCCTCCTTCCCGCCGGCTCCTTGCTCTCCGCAGGCAAACCTTCATCCTCCCCCACTCCCTCCCTCTTGTCCACCCATCAGCTCTGGGCCCCACCCCCTTACCCTCCTCAGGAATGCTCCTGGTCACCAAGGGGCTTTCAGCCCCCAGCCCCTCCTGGCCTTGAGCTTGCACCTTGATCTGAATTTGAGTCCCTGGGGGGAGTCCTCTTAGCACAGTACTTTGCTGGCTTGGGGACTGTAGGTCCAGCACTGACCAGCTTCCCCCATCAGGACCTGCTACCCTCCAAGACACCCGGAAAGCTTGTACCAGCTGGACTGGGCCATCTACCTGTGGGAGGCAGGACAAAGCACACCAGGGGGAGAGCTGGAGCCACACAAGCCCTCCAGCCCCAGCCCTCCTCCACTCACCCATCTTCCCCAGCCGCTCACCTCGCACCCTCCCACACCCATGCTTGGAGGCCCCTTTGTGCCCCATCATCACCTCCGCCCTTAACCTCATCCCTAGGCCACACTCACAGTCCAGGACACCTGCAGGGTCCGGGGCCCAAGGACTACGGGCTCCTGCAGACGCACAGCCACTTCAGCCAGTCCCCGCTGGCCCCTCCACGGGTCCTCCTCCACTGGCCTGGATGGGTCGCTGTCTACAGACCAAAGAGCCCACTCAGCAGGGGCCACCGGGACAGGGGTCAGGACTGAGAGTGTGTGTATGTTCCACCTCTGCCCTGCCCCACAGACCACTACTTAGTACTTCGGAGCACATCCCAGGGTCAGGAACAGGCTGGTCAGGGGAAGACCTTCGAGAGGTGGGCCAGGGTGTCCAGCTAACATGAGTATTCTTTCTGCGTGACTACATATGTGCCCTTTAAAGGCCCTGTTCCTCATCTCTCACATGAAGATGACCCTCCAAGTTTCCTTCCACTCCTTATAATCTGCGTTATCTGTGGGTAAAGGCTCAGAAGTGAGGAGTTACCAAGATGCCTGAATCATCTTCCTCTCTTTCCCTCTCTCCTCTTCTCTCGTTCCCTCAGTGAAAGGGAAGCATGACCTCCTATTCCAGGCCGGGCCACCAGGACAGACCTGGAACCAGGTAGGTGCCATGGTTTGCGGGGAGGGGGTGCTCTGCCATGTTTCACGTTATACCTGTGACCCAGAGACCCTGACCTTACTCACCCTGGGTGCGGACGGGCTTGGAGACGGGGCTGGGCTCACTGAGGCCCCAGGTTCCCACGGCTCGCACCAGGAACAGGTAGATGGTATTGGGCTGCAGACCGCTGACGGTGTGTGTCTCCAGCTGCACGCCATCTGCCACCGTCCGCCACATGTTGCCAGAGGCTTGGCTACAACAAGAATGAGGTGACAGAGCTGTCCGAGCCCAACCTGTCTATTTCATCTCATCCATTCTCTGTCACCCCCTACTACCTCCTCACCCTGGCAGACCTCTCGCCACAACAGCAAAGCCTTTAAGGACACAGGGGCCCCTCCTTGTAACATTCCATGTTTGCATTCAAAACCTTCTCTTTACCTGAAAGCCTCTATCACATAAGAGGTGACTGTGGCCCCAGCTTGTGGGTTAGGCTTCCAGGTCAGGGTAATGCTGTTCTTGGTAATGTCAGTGACCACTGGTTGCGAGGGAGGCCCCGGAGGGGTACTGGGTTCTGTAGGGGGGTCTGGTGATACTCCCCAGTCTTCTGCAGTGAGGAGATAATCTTTGAGTAGAAGGATGGGGAAAAGATGGCCCCAGCGTAACCTTCCTCCTTCCCAGAGGAGCTGTGGCGCTGTGACAGTGGTGATGGTGGAGGGGGGACATAGTGAACTAACCCCTGCTCACATGTGCCTCCCAAGGGCACCACTTCTGTCCTCCTTCTCCCCACCACCATGACCCTGGCATTTGGAAGATAAAATCAGTCCTGGGGTTTGGGGAGGTACTGGCCACCTTTGAAGCAGGTTTGGAGAAGGGTGCTGGCAAAACAAGGGAACAAAGGAAAAACTCACCCCGCCTCCTAAGCCAGCCACTCCAGGTGGCCTCCCCTGTGGAACTCTTGGCCACACAGCTGTAGAATCCCATGTGCATCTCCTGCGGGAGAGGGCGGAGGATGGGCAAACTGGGAGTGGAGCAAGGTAGGGCGAAGGAGTGGAGGTGGGTGTACAGAAGGATGGGGAGGATGTTGTCCACTCTAGGTGGCCTGAGAGCAGAGGGGCAGAGGTGGAGTTCAAGTTGCAGCAGGTACTGGAGTTGGGCATGTGGACCACGTGGCCATTCTCAGTTACTTGGGCCCCAGGAGTGAGACTCACCTGCACACTGGCGATGTGCAGGGTACCGTTGGCCATTAGGTTGAGTTGGACGCCATCCCCTTGCAGCCACTGCCCATCCTTCTTCCACTGGACGCTAGGCTGAGGGTTCCCAGTCACTCTGCATGGCAGCCACACAGAGGAGCCAAGTGCCAGCGTCTGATTGGCTGGTCCCTGGAGGATGATGGGAGGCAGCCCATCCAGGGAGGCTGAGAGAGGAAGAACTTGGGCACCTCAGGCGAGGGTCCTGGGTTCAGGCAACCAGCCCCTTGTCCTCATCTCTGCTCCTGCACTTCCCCTCCCCTGGATATTGCAGGGGGCTTCCATAACCACCTGTTGTCTCTGTGTGGGATCAGCCATCTATTAGTGGCTTCTGTACCTGATTTCCAAACTTCAAGGACATGCCTCAGGAACATGCCTCTCCCCTTGCAGATATATTACATAGAATCCAAGAAAAACAGATCTCTTTAAGTCATGATTTCCTTCCAGGCCACGAGTCCAGCCCTGTCTCCATGGGCACGTACCTCCTTTCACCTCCAACAGAGCCTTGGCCAGGATGCTGCCGGCCACACTGACAGCCTGGCACACGTAGTAGCCAGCATCCCCGCTCTGCACTTCAGTGATGCTGAGCTGGCCTCTGGGAGAGACTGAGAAGCGCCCCGTGGGCTGAAGTGACTGACTGGGGAATAGCAGGGCCTGGGGACAGAGCAAGCAACCAAGCCACCTGGCAGCTGGCAGGGAGAGCTCCCCATTCTCACCAACCCCAGAATCCAGAGAAGTCCTAAGGTTCTAGTTCATACTCTGTCCCAAGCCAGTTTTGTGACCTTAGGCAAACTAGTTAACCCTATTCACAAGAATAAGGGAGTTTTATTAAATGATTTGGGGGTGCCCGTCCCAGCTCTACCAGTCAGGAAACTGAGCAAGCTATTTAACCTTCCTGAGCCCCAATTTCCCCAAATTTGACTCTTAGAGGATAGTTATGAGGATTAAATCAAGTGATTACCTGAAACTCTTTCAGTACATTGGATGATAAACGTTAAGTACTTTCCCCTTCTTTCTGGCTTTAACATTTTACATTAGATACACAGAAGGTAGGGAAGCAGGTTTTAATGGCACCATGCTGAGCCCCTGACTGATACTTATTCCCACCCTCTACTACCATCAGCGTTTTTATTCATTTAAGAATCTAATTAAAATGCAGCATTCCCCAATGCTAGAGAAGATGTTGGAAAATTGTGGCTGTGGATTTGCAACGAGGTAGTGGGTGGCCTGGTTTCCCAGTGGGATGGGGTTAATGAGACTTATTTTATTATACTGACCCTGTTTCCCAGTAGCAAAATTCCCACCCTTCCCTTGGTGCGAGTTACTTGTGTTGTAACATTAACTAATGTTCATTCCAATTCTATATGCTGAGATTTGTTTGCTAAGGTTGAGGGGTGTCTGTGAGCTCCCCCTGGTGGAAGTCCTTTGTAATTAGAAAAGCTTGTAGTGTTCTACCCTGAGCAGCTTTGGTACAGTCATTGCTTTCCAGAGCGGAATGTTAAAGCCCAGGCCCCAGGCCTGGGGAGGAGGAAGGATCTAATTGGATCTGCTACATCCTCAGGACAGCCTTGCCCAAAACAGAAAGATTCTCCAAGGAATTACCATACAGGACTGTTCCCTACCTCCAAAACATATTATCATATGTTCCAGGCCTTTTATATTCATTATCTTATTTAATCCTCCCAAATAACTTGCACAGCTTTCTGGAAGGAAAGGTAAGACAGAACCCCAGAGAGAAGTTTGCAGAATGTAGAAGGAGGAAGGCTGAGACCCAGAGGAGAAGCTGGTGGGAAGGCCTGTGGAGCTGGCCACCTACTTGACTTCCCTCCTTTTGCCAGAAGATGGCAGGCGGGGGGTTTCCTTTGGTCTCGCACTGGAAAGCTATGCTCTCTCCAGGAGCCGCCATCTGGTCCTGGGGCTGGGTCACCAGCTGGGGTGGGACTGGGAAGGGGAGGGGAGATAAAGGAACAGGGAGTCAGGGGTACTAAGAAGGGAGACAGAGGGAACAGGAGAGAGAAGCCTGAGCTTGGCTTAAGCAGGAGCAGATGTCCATCTCTTGCTCAAGCCTGCTTAGCTTTCCCATCCTTCCTCCCCTTCCAGAAATCTCAGGGGACGCACTCATATCTCCTGCTCTGTCCTTTCTCCTCATTCTCCACCTCCACCCATCCTCCGTCTTCCCTCGTCTCATCCCTGCTGCAGGCAGTCCCAGGTGGGGCCCTCACCGTGAACACTGAGGGAGCCGGAGGCTTCGGCGCGGCCCACGCTGTTCTCCGCCACACAAGTGTAAGTCCCCTCATCTTCAGCGCTCACACGCCCGATCCAAAGGCTGTGGTCGCTCCGGATCTCATACCTGCTCCACCCCCCCACCCCCAGGCTGGATTGGCCACAGCTACAGACCCTTTCTCACCCACCCAGGACACACACCAGGATCAGGGTACATAAGGACAAGGTAGACCTCAACAGGGACAGAAGCTGGTACCCATGGACCCATGAACGGACGTGGGGACTGGTTAGCGCAGGGGCCACAGGCTCTGGGGGACAGACTTCTCTGTGCCATCAAGTGAGAGGCATCTGCCTTCCTTCCCCCCTCCCCCCCAGTTTTCTAGGGCTGGGTATGTTCTTGAGCTGATTGGGTCTCCTTACAGGCAGTAGGAGGGGGCTTCTCACCTGCCTGTGGGCAGTTCCCCATCCTCCTTGCGCCAGCGTAGACGAGGCGGGGGATCCCCCTGCACCTCACATGGGAAGTCCACGGGGGCATCAGCCAGGACCACCTGATTCACTGGTCTACGCAGGAATGAGGGACGCTCTGTGCAGAGGGAGTGAGTGAATAGTCAGGGGGTCTGCTCAGTTACTCACTCCCCAGGTTACACACTCCCGTAACTCCAAAACCCCACGTGCCTACCCAGGACCACAAGTTTGGCTTCCCCACTCTCCCGTTCTCCTGCCATGTTGGAGGCCACGCACACATACATCCCTGCATCACTCTTGAGCGTATGTGACATCATCAGCTTCCCTCCACGGAGCTGCAGAGTAATAATGGAAACTTTGATCCCTTATAGCCATCAAAGCATATTTGTTTATCTGATCCTCAAAGCAAGCCAATGAAGAAGACCAGTGAATTTGACCCACTTATCAGATAAGGAATCCTTGAGTGATCTGCGCAAGGTGGGGCTCAGGTGTTTCATTTCTCCCACAGCCCAGACCACCTCCCACCAGTCCCTGGGGCATCATACTCCCCACCTTCTTACACTGATTCCGTCCTACCTTTGCTGATTTATCCCCCACTCAGTAGCTGACTCTCAGCCTCTGGTCAGCTAATGCCCCAATTTCAAATCTCTTGTCTTATCGCCTCCAGGACTTTCCCCCCCGCCCCTCCAAGACCTTTAGATTCAGGCCTTCCTCCTCTGACACAGGTCTCAGACCCCTAGCCTAGGGCTTCGCCCCTCAGGATGTCCCTGGCCCGGACCCTGGCTCCCAGTCGTTGGATCCCCAGCCGTGGCCCCGCCCCTCACCGTGATCCTTCCCTCCTCCTCCTTGAGTCTAGCACCGTCCTTCTTCCAGGACACGGAAGGCTCTGGGTGGCCGCGGGGGGGCACGCATTCCATTACCGCGGGCTCCCCCACGGCCACCACCACGTTCCTAGGAGACTGCCGGAAATCATCGCGGAGGACTGGAGAGAGGGAGAGCGAGAGCGAGAGAGAGAGAGAATGAATGACCAGGGGAATAAATAGGGTGTGGGGTGACATAACTGGGTGAGGACACAGGAAAGTGTTTTGGGGAGAGGGGGATCACCGCAGACCGCAGACCGGAACTCTTCCCGGGTTGCGACAACACCAGGCCCACTTCCTCCTCCGGCCAAAGCGAGGGCTTTAGAGGCCAAAGGTCTTAGTCCCAAAGGGAAGCTGCTGAATGGGTTGAGATTGGGCCTGGCTCTGGATGGCATTACCCGGTGCCCTCCCGCCTCCCCGAGGCTCTGGAAGCAACCAGGGGACTCCTACCTGCCACTTCTAGAGAGGCGTTTCTACTAGCCGCCGCTCCCAGGTAGTTGCGCGCTACGCAAGTGTAGACACCCTCGTCCGGCCGCGCGCGGCGCCCGTGCACGATGCGTGGGAAGAAGAGGGCGCCGCTGGGCAGAAGCAGGCGGTGTGCGCGCGGGTCCTCGCGCGCGGTGGCCACGCGCGCCCCATTCTTGTACCACTCGATGTTGGGCCGCGGCCGGCCCTCCGCGCGGCAGGGCAGCGTGGCCGGCTCGCCTCGGGAGACCAGCAGATCTGGCGGCTGCTCCACGATGCGCGGCATCGCGTCCTCCGGCCCGACCTTTGACCCTGAGGGGGGTGGGGGGCGCAGAGCATTCAGACCCGGAAACCGGGAGAAAGATCGAATCTCCAGAGAGAAGAAAGATCTCCGCCTGCCCACCCTCTCTGTGTGTAGGGTCGAGTATCTCCTTCGGGACAGGTGCCCCGCACGTTCTTAGGCTGGAAAGGAGATGCCTGCGGACAGGCAGATCAGTAGAGGAATCTGGACACCTGCTCCTAGGCCGGCTTTCTAGGCCGGCTAACGACGCCAGCCTCCTCTCCTGCCAAGTTGAAGTGCAGAGTGACTGGGCCACGGCTTGGCAAGTAGACCGCGCCTCTAGCCGACTGGTTTTCAGTCCCCCTCCCGCGCTGGTTCACAGACCTGTGAACAACCATAAGCGGTGCACCAGCGCCGACAATTTGTTCTTCGCCTCCGCGCGGTCCCGGACCAGCGATATGGAGACTGTGGCCCAGCCTGGGGCCCCCCCTTAGGAAAGGGAAGAAGTGAATGATGGGCTGAGGGCTGGGACTCCTTATCCTGGAGCCCGTGAATGGGCACAGTGCCCACGTTTCTGGGTCCTGTGAAGTCACAGGAATTGAACGCAAATGATGGTGGAATAGTGAGTAACGCTCCTTTTCTAAGAGGGCATAGTTTTCAACAGATTATGCTACAGGTTGATATAGTTAAGAAAGGCTAAGAATCATTGAGAGAGGAATTCCTCTACTTTCCTTGGTCACTCAGATCCGTTCACCGCATGTCTGCTCCTGCCCCTCACTTGGCCTACAGACTTCTGCTCGCTTCTTCTTCTGCAGTTTGGGATCCAGGATCCTCGAGCGGGTTGAGCTCAGACGCCCACCCCCAGATTCGTCAAAAGTGGATTTGTAACCTATGGCGGCCAGTAGGCGTCGCTGCCGCCTCGCGTAACCTGGTGTCCTTAAATAATGAGGGACAGCCCCGTGCTTCTGTTCTCTGCCTCCCCTCCCCCGCCCCCGCCCCCAACGCCCCACCCCACCCCCAGTTCCAAAATCCGCGGGGACCTCTTGCTTCCAGCCTCTGTACGGGATTGGGTTTCATTTCTCAGCCCCGGCTCTTAAGAAGTTCTAGTGGAGACAAAGCTGCATGGGCTGCCCCGTGCTGCTGCTATCCTGGGGGGAGGGTATCTAACTGGTTAGGGACAAGAAGATCGGTTTCCCTCCCACTTAGGGAAGGAAGGAATTTTTCTCGATTTCCTCCCTTTCAGATGGAAATCTCTGCTTCTCACTCGTTTCTTCTCCTCCATCCCATTCCAGTCCCCGTTTAGATAGACCAGACCCCACGTGAGCGACCCTGGAGTGGTTAAGAGCTCAAGGAGTGTCGTGGAACCGACAGGGGCTGGAATCTCAGACGCTGACACTTCCTAGCTGTCAGAACTAGGGCAAATTATTGAACTTGTCTGGGTCGAAGTTTCTTTACCTGTAATGTGGCAGTAGTGATAGGGTTGTCACAAGACCAGAGTGTATGTAAAGCACTTGGAAGAAGACTCCATGAATATGGCTATTCTACCATTAGTTACGGGCTCTTCCTCCCTGGCCCACCTTACCTTATCTTGACCTCTACAGTCTCTACCTGAATCAGATTCTTCCAGGCCCCAAAATTCCCTTTCCCCCCTTCACATGGCCTTTGGGTGTAATGGAAGTTGGTTTGTTATTGCCAAGCTTTACGTTGCTTTCGTGACCATTGGGATACTATTCATCCACTCTGAGTTTGTTTTCTCAGTCACAAAATGTGACCATCAACGCACCTCCTTAAATTTTCGAGTTTGAATGAGACCGTGTGTGGTGAAAACACTGTAAGAGCGCTGGGGGAGCAGAGGCGCGTCTGGGGTGTCCGTGAGAACCTCCTGGGAATCTAAGAGGGTCAGGAGGTTGGAGAATCCCATCTCATTCCCCATCTTCTTCCTCCTTGCTCCCTCCATACAAACCACACCCTTCTCATCGGCTCTTTCCCCCTAATTCCTGTAGACACAGCTGCAGGCGTCCTTTCCCTGGAATTTCTTCCCTGTCATTCCAGGTCTCAGGAGATGCTTCGACAGCAGCTAATGAATAGCTAATGGCCACGCTAATGGGGCTCTGGCGCTCCTCCCCCAGCACCTGGATTACCCCACTCACAAACACACATCCATTGCCTGGGTCTCCTTTCTTGCCACCTTGGAGTCCCCAGCACGGTGCTGGTAGATTCGAGCGGGTAGAGGCGGAGGGATGAAGGCTGTGCCCAGAGGGGGATCAACAGCAAAGTCGTTCAGGGATGCGGGAGTTCCCGATGCGGCCGGCAGGGGGCGCAATTGGCCCTCTCCCCAGGCTCCGGCAGATCTACTCTCGCCGCCTCCCCGCAGCGCTAGGGGAAAGCGCGCTGTCTCAGTCATTTATTAATCACCGTAATTAGCGGTAATGACCTCCCCGCCAGCGCTGCCCGCCCGCCGCAGCTCTGCCGGGGTGGGCCGGCGGTGAGTTCTACCTCTGAGGGGCAAACTTCTAAGTTTCCCTGAAATGGTCGCCGCCTCTACCTTCTTCTGTAGCAAACACATGTTAACATTTTGGCGTCATCACCCTCGTCCTAAGTGAGTTCTTGGAAAACTTAGGGTCCCAAAGGGAAACCTGTTACCTGGGTGGGTCACCGAGTGGCCCGGCTTGGCCCAGGCCCTCCAGCGACCGCGCCCCCTCCTCTACCCTCCGTGCTGTGGGTCCCGGCCTCTCTTACTCCGGTTCTTCTCACCTGGGGTGGCCGTGGGCATCGGTTGGGGAGGAGAGGAGTGGTGGACTCAGCTGCCAACTCTTCCCAAGCCCTCGACCTCCCGCCGATATCCCCACTCAGGTGCTTTAAGCCCCAAACTATCCATTGGCCCCCACCACCCGGGAGGCGCTGGGAGGCGCGGGAGGGCATCGCTCGGTCCCGGACCTTGCCGCCCTCCCACCTTACCCCATCCCTGGATCCGAAGTCCCCGTGGGGCAGGGTCTCACCGTTGAGATAAGGATCGCCGGGGGTCAGCTGGCTTTGGTTGAGCGTCGCCACCGAGGAGTTGAAGCCGAAGAGCAGGTCGCTGGAGTTGGAGATGTCCCCGCCCAAGGAGTCCGCGAACAAGTTCATCTGCAGCAGCGTTTTAAGCAGGTAGCGCAGCATGGCGCGACCCGACTGAGACCGGGGCTGGGGGCTCGGAGCCCAGCCCCTGGGTCTGAGACCCGCGGGCCGGGAGCCGTAAGCCCCTCTACAGCCTCTGCGCGCTGTCCCAGCCACGGTGCCGCTCTCCTGCCGGCGCGCCTGGGTACCGCGCGTGCCTCCGCGTGCCCTCCTCCTTCCCTCGTCCTTCTCTCTCCACCCGCCAGTGCCCGGGTCCCCCGGGAGCTGGGCGGGCAGAAAGCAGGTGCCACGCGGTTCACCGCGTAATTAAGGGATTAATCCGCCGCCTTCCACCTTCCCACCCCCACCCCGACGGCCACTAGCAGGGCCAGAGACTAGAGTCGCGTCGCGCGCGAGATGGAGTCCCCGCCCCGCGCCCCGAGTCCCGCGTCGGTTCTGGACACCTCGGGAGAGTTTCACTCCTTTCTCAAAGCACCCAAGATGAGGGATGAGGCTCTTTCGGACTCTGCCCTTCTGCCTGACTTCAAAGGAGGAATCCCTCCCCTCTTTTCCTCTTTTAGGAAACTGAGGCAAAGCGCCAGACCGTTCCTCTAGCTCTCCAAGTCCTGGCTTCCACTTCCTCCCAAGTCCCCGGGCTTTGCTGCGGGAGTGCGGACGGCTGGCTTGGTTTGGGGCGGGAGTTGGGAGTGGGTGGAGAATAATTCCGCGGTGCGTCCACCCCTTTGCCCAGCAGTCGCCTGGTTTG
The DNA here is from genome assembly GCF_965194805.1 of Balaenoptera borealis. Taxonomy (NCBI): domain Eukaryota; kingdom Metazoa; phylum Chordata; class Mammalia; order Artiodactyla; family Balaenopteridae; genus Balaenoptera; species Balaenoptera borealis. Next base: position 103,451,696 of record NC_138868.1, on the reverse strand, counting down.
CAGCCGAGAGACCGGGGGATGAGGCGGCGCGTCTTGACCTGGGAGTCCTTGCCCCAGACGCACCACTAATCTAGTAGTTCCTGAGGATACTTAACAGGGATAAAACTGGAGGCGGAAAGCCCAGGGAAACCCAGACATCTCGCATCTATTGGCATGCTTTTGCATTACTTTGCTCTGACATATTTTATTAAATTGTCTTACCTTTCGGAGGAGACTGAAGGGGAACCAGGGAGTCTGGGGCTAAGACAAAGAGAGCAATATTGTTTCTGTAAAGGCAAGTGCAAGAGAAGACATGGGGTTGATGGAAAACTCGCTCAAATCTGTTCAAACTTGATAACGATCCTCCTTGGGGGGGGGGACACGACACCCCCCCCACCCAACCCCCCCCACCCGCCTGTTTCTGGCTTTTCTGGCGTGCTTTGTACCTGAAGATCTCCCAGTCGCCCCCCTCCACACACACACACACACTTTCCTAGGCTAGGGGTGGCCTTGGGGTGTCAGGGGAAGAGAGACCCGGGCCTATCTGAGCTAAGGCCCTGCTGATGGTGGGGTTCTGGTTCAACCGGAGGGCTCCGTGTGAGGAGACCACCTTTGAGGGGTGGCTGCCTCCGAAGTGGGAGGAGGCAGGTGAACAGGTCAGCATCCTGAGGGGTGGGTGCTACACAGACGTAGACCCCATCGTAAGCTAAGTCAGGAGTTGAGTATTTCAGGCAGGCAGCGCTCAAGTGAACTAGAGACTTAGTCAAGGGGTGGGGGCTTGTCCCCAAACTCCTCCCTCAGTCCTCAGAGCAGCCCTCGGGGGCCTCAAACGAACGGGCATTTAGGTGCCTTCCTACGGCCTCCCCCCCCCGCCCCGCCTCAGCTCTGCGCGTGACTTCGCCAGGCCAGAAGCAAGACGGGCGGAGGCGGGGCGGGGCAGTGGGGCAGGGCCTGCCCCACCAGAGGCTGCGCCCTAGGAGCTGTTCTTTCAGCACCCCGTCTGTCCTTGCTGGACTAGGAACCTGGCGCCCACATACGACTTAAATCCCAGCGGACCTTAAGTTGGAGTAGGTGGGAGAGGAGCTGGTGACACATTCTTTCTCAAGGACCAGATACTAAGAGATAGGACCTGACGTCTGATCCTTGTTCCAGGACGAGGTTGCATTCAGATAAGAGAGGTGATAAGGGATAGATTTTCCCACCAGAAATCAATCCCTTCAGGAATGATGAACCCAGACGTCCCAATCCTATATTTGCCAGTGAGGAGATTTCACACTCTAGAGCTGTTTGCGCATCCATTAAGGAGAAATTGGACTACTTGCTCTGCTCTGATGCTTCAGGTTCCCGGTTCAGGAGCCCTCTGCCCCCCTTCCTGCTGCCCCTCCCAGGTCACCTGGGTTCCATCACATCAGAGGATGAACCAGGACAGAAATCCGACGTCCTGGCACCAGCCCTGCTCTGGGGCAGGGAGGGCTGCAGCAGACAGGAAACTGCATCCCACCATGTGGCTCCTGCCCCATCCTAATCCCCTGATTTGCTCCCGGTGGGCCTCTCAGCAAACACAGGGCCTGCCAGCGTCTAGGGGCTTGTCACCCTGTTAGCGGATTTGTTCCCAGAGACAGCGCAGTTAATTGGCCCTTTATGTGGGGATCAGGGCTATTTGCTCAGGGTTCCCTGAGCGGAGGCTGCAACTCAGCCCATGGGCAAGGCTGCTTCCTAATCCCTGGCATCCTGGGTTTGGAGGCTGGACAAAGTAGGGCCACTCTCTTCCTTTCGGAGACTCTCCTGGCCCAAATCTCCTGTCCCTCTTCTACACCTCACTCCGTCTCAATACTCTTTTCTCTCTCCCCACTTTTTGTTCTTGTTTCTTCTCTTTCCTTTTTTGTACTTCTCTGTATCTCTAGAATACTCTCCCTTTGAACCAACTCATATTAAACGCCAAAAGAGGGTGCAGTACTCAACTGGGATGCATTGGAGAATAAACACCTCCCAACCACAGCCCAATTCCCAGCCCCCTCAGGGTCCCTGGAGCCCTGGATTTAGTAGAGCGTGGGGCAGAGAGTGGGCAGAAAAAGCCCAGCCTCCCTTTCTTAAGGTCCGATGGGCAGCCTGGACACTGGCCCTGCACCTTTTCCAGTCCGGCTTCTCTCCGTGCTCTTCCCACAGGCAGTTCTGGAAGGAGTTTGCCTCCTATTTGTCTCCCCACTGCCTGCCCCACCTCACCCCACAAACGACCAACACAACTCTGGCTTCTACCTCTTGCTTAGAATAGGTAACTCGCTGCATCTGTCTCCATTTCCTAACCTGTAGATCACAGGCGCTGGTACAGCACCTAAAGCAGCGGTCCCCAACTTTTTGGCACCAGGGACCGGTTTTGTGGAAGACAATCTTTTCCACCGATGAGGGGCGGGTAGGGGATGCTTCAGGCGGTAATGCGAGCGACGCGGAGCGGCAGATGAAGCTTCACTCGCTCGCCCGCCGCTCACCTCCTGCTGTGAAGCCCGGTTCCTAACAGGCCGCGGACTGGTACCGGTCCGAAGCCCGAGGGGTTGGGGACCCCTGACCTAAAGCACTCAGTGTGTGCACTATAATTGGAGGGTCCTCGTCTAACTTCCACCGTAGGCTGGAGAAAGAATTTGAGTTCCAGGCCCCTCCCTTCTGCTGCCTCAGAAGACTACTTCTTTCCCAGGGTTTTATCAGTAACAGTCTGCACTTCAGAAAGAGTAAAAAAAAAAGGAAGTTTTGAGGGGAGTTGGCAAAAAGAAGAGAGTAGCAAGAGGCAGAGAGGATGGGGAGAGTTGAGTCTATGGAGAGAGAGGGTAAGTTTCTTCTGATAGGGTTATGGCGTCTGGCGGGAAGAAATGTGTGTCTGGGGTGTGGGCGTGGGTGTTTATGGAGGGAATAGCTACCCCAGGGCAACTTCCGTGGCCTAGAGCCATCACATAGGCCAGAGAACGTAGCTGGGAATTTTCAGTGGCCAAGCTAGGGGCTGTATGGGAAGCTTCTTGGTGGTTCGAAGCCTGCATGCCAGCTGGTAGTGGATGAGCTGCTGGCATGTAATTGCCCAGGAGGGCACTCTAAGGACAACCTCCCTATCTCACACTGATTACTGCCCCTGCCTCCCCCTATTGCACACACACACACACACCCAGTCCATTTACATCCCCCCGGAGCCTGTAGCCTCCCATCACTCTCTCCGCCTTGGTCCCTTCCCAGGGCACTGATACACCCTGAACGTATGTGTGTGTTTTTGTTGGGGAGGGGGACAAGGAACTAACATCTGTCCCCCACCCCTACTAGGCTATGCCTGTGAATGGCCCAGCAGGGTTGCTGGCTTCAGAGCAATGATGCCAGGGGGCACTGACCCAGACTGCAGGGGCCAGAGGGCCAAACAGGAGGGGGGATCAGAGAGCAAAGAATAGGCCCCCAGCTGGAAAGCAGACAGCAGGAGCCAGCCCCCGGCAGGAGCCAGGGTCTGTTGGCTCAACCCCTGTAGCTGCTGAGATAATAGGCCAGGGCCCCTTGTCCTAGAGCGCACTTCCCCCCCACCCCGGCCCCCCACCCCTGGGGTTCCAGTGGAGGAGCCTGGGGGGAGTTAGTGTGCAACACACACCGCCAACTCTGGAAATTTGGAGGCACCTGGGCAGAAAGGTCCACATCCCAGTACAGATGGAACAAAGGCTAGGGAGAACAAGAGCTTTCCTGATTCCTTTTATTAAACTTGGTACAGAGCAAGCACTCTGTACATATTGGTTTAGTGAATACACCCAATTAACTAGTCAGTCCTCACAACAACTGCCCCCTCAGAGCCCATTAGCCTTCCCTCTGTGCCTCCCATCCATTCTTATTCTCTGTCTCTGTCTCTCTCCCCTTCTTTATTATTTTCCTAGGGCTGCTATAACAAAAAACCACAAACTAGGTGGACAAAAACAACACATATTTATTCGCTTTTGCAGGCTGCAAGTCTGAAGTCAAGGGCTATGCTCTTTCTGAAGGCTCTAAGGAAGATTTCTTTCTTTTTCTTAAATTTTTATTTATTTTTTTAACATCTTTATTGGAGTATAATTGCTTTACAATGGTGTGTTAGTTTCTGCTTTATAACAAAGTGAATCAGTTATACATATACATACATCCCCATATCTCCTCCCTCTTGTGTCTCCCTCCCACCCTCCCTATCCCCCCCCTCTAGGTGGTCACAAAGCACCATGCTGATCTCCCTGTGCTATGCGGCTGCTTCCCACTAGCTAGCTATTTTACATTTGGTAGTGTATATATGTCCATGACACTCTCTCACTTTGTCCCAGCTTACCCTTCCCCCTCCCCATATCCTCAAGTCCATTCTCTAGTAGGTCTGCGTCTTTATTCCCGTCTTGCCCCTAGGTTCTTCATGACCGTTTTTTTTTCTTTTTCTTTTTTAGATTCCATGTATATGTGTTAGCATACGGTATTTGTTTTTCTCTTTCTGACTTAGTTCACTCTGAATGACAGACTCTAGGTCCATCCACCTCACTACAAATAACTCAGTTTCGTTTCTTTTTATGGCTGAGTAATATTCCATTGTATATATGTGCCACATCTTCCTTCTTGTCTCTTCCAGGTCTGGTGGATGCCGGTAGTCCTCGGCATTCTTCGGCTTGTAGACGCATCACTCCAATCCCTGCCTTTGTCTTCACATGGCATTCTTCCCTGTGTGTGTACATCTTATAAGGATACAAGTCATTGGATTAGGGCCCAGCCCAATCCAGTGTGACCTCTTCTTAACTACTGCCAAGGTCCTATTTCCAAATAAGGTTACCTTCTGAAATTTAACCAAGTACACCTTCTTTTTCTGTTTTTCTTCCTTCCCTTTCCCCCTCTATTATGTCTGATACTCTGCTAGGGACCCTATTTTGTTAATTTAAAAAATAGTTTTATTATCCTAGGCATAATACATGCTCATGCAAGAATATCCAAGCAGAATAAAAGAGTATGAGATGAACAAAGTCCTCACACCATTCTTATCCTTCTTCAGCCTGGGGTAGCTACAGATGGTTTCTTGTGTATCCTTTCAGATTTTAAAAAAAGCATATATCTCTCTATCCTTCTTAAAACACAAATATGATCATATTAATTGTACTGTTTTGCAGCCTACTTTTTGTTAACATCAATATTTTTAGGGTATCCTTTCACATCAGTATATATAAATAGAGCTGACAAGATTTTACTGGTATGGGGAAACCTAAACATATTGTAGATTTTATGGTTAATATTAGTAAGTTAGTTTGGGGCATGTTAAATTTGAGATGCCTGTTAGAAATCTCAGTGGTGTCATCAGATGGGCAGTGGGATGAACTAGTCTTGAAGTTCAGAGGAGCAGTCTAGGCTAGAGATATAAATTTGAGAGCCTTCATCATATAAATGCTACAGAAAGCCGCAAAACTAGATGAGATCATCAAGGGAGATAGAAAAAAAAAAAAGTAAACAGGTCCAAGGACTGGAGCTTTGGGTACTTTAATATTTAGGATTTAGGGAGTTGAGGAGGAAGCATAAAGAAAACTTAGAAGGGGCCAGAGAGATAAGAGGAAATCTGGGAGAGTGTGGTATCCTGGCAACCAAGTGAAGGAGGAGGGAGGGATCTATAGTAAATGGAGTAAGAAGAGCTAGAATGAAGACCGAGATGAGTCATTAAATTCAGTAATGTGGATGCCACTGTGACCTTGTTAAAGGCAGTTCTGGTGGTTGGGTGGAAACAAATTCTGACTGGGGTGGCATGAGAAAATAGAAGCAAAGGAATTAGAGTTTTGCTGAAATGGGAAGATTTGTAGGGAGAAAGTTGTAAAAGAGGTGGGATCAGAAATCTCTTTTAATAAAATGGGAAGGAGAGCCTCCTGCTTCTGTGCTGACTGAAATTACCTAATAGAGAAGGGACATCCACGATTCAGAGAAGAGAGGGGAGAGTGGCTGGAGCAACGTCCTTGACTGGAGAGATGACGGGGTCTCGTGCACGAGTGAACAGTTTCACTTAGGACACAGATCGTTCTTCCACAATAACAGGAAGAAGAGGGTACGGCGTCCAGACACAGACACGAGTAGGTGGTAAGATGTGATGGTGGGAGCCAGTGGGAGTTATCTTCTTTTTGATTTTATTTAATTTTATTTATTTTGGCTGCACCGGGTCTTAGTTGCGGCATGCGAATTCTTAGTTGCAGCATACATGCGGGATCTAGTTCCCCAACCAGGGATAGAACCCGGGCCCCCTGAATTGCGAGCAGGAGCGCGGAGTCTTACCCACTGGACCACCAGGCAAGTCCCGGGAGTTATCTTCTGATTGCTTCTCTGTTCCCCATGAAATAGGAAGTAAAGTTATCAACTAAGAGTGGGATAGGGGAAGAGATGTTGACGGTTTGAGGAAGGAGGTGTGTGTATGACTTATTCATATAGGAGAGCAGTAGAGTTAACAACTACGGAAATGCAACATAATCACCAGGCAGTGTTAGAGACCTGCTTGGGGTTAGTGATCATGAATTTAAAGTGAGACCATTATGCATAGTTTTGCATGTTTTCCAGGTACCTTCAGTGGCTTGGGTGCAGGTTCAGAAGAGGTGGATTTATTCAACTTTGTGGGTTAGTCAAACACACTCAGAGAAGTGAGGGTCAGATAGGAAAGCTGAGAATGTCTACAAGAAACTGATTCTGATGATTGACCATGGGAATTTAAGCTGAATAAGGAGAGAAGTAGGGCCACGAGTTGAAAAACTGGAGTGACAGTGAAAAGGAATTGAGATCAATGGGAAAAAGTAAGATTCATGGATTATCCTGGTGGGGGTCTAAGTTTTGTTGTAATTGGAACATCAGAAGAAGCCAATGGGAAAAAATAGGAGATGATGATTGGAAATGAGGTTGCTTGAAATTAAGATCATGGAGTAGTTCAGTTACTGGTTATGACAAGGTCTACTAGGGTATGACCACAGGAATTAATGGCTAAGGTAGAGCAGACAACAAGGTTGTGAGCGGAGAGGTCAAGAAACTGAGCAGCAAAGATATTGTTCAGTGTTTTTGTTTGTTTGTTTTTTGATTTTTTGGGGATTTTTGGCCGAGCTGCCAGCATGTGGGATCTTAATTCCCTGACCAGGTATCAAACCCGTGCCCCCTGCAGTAGAAGCTTGTAGTCCTAACCACTGGACGGCCAGAGAATTTCCGAGCAGCAAGGATATTGGATGGATCATCTGAGTGGTTATTAGAACCATCAAGAATTAGAGCAGGGGAAGAGTTGGTGAGAAACATTGAGCCGGAAGCTAAAATCTGCAAGGAATGAGGTGGTAGGACCCAGGAGTCGGCAGTAGGTAGTACTGAGATGGTGGGTAATAGAGTCTTATGACATTGGACTCAAATATGGGGCATTTTCAACAACGAGGGGCAAGGAGTATATTGTTCCCCTTTAGGACCAGTGATACATGTTTGTGGCAGAAAACATCTGCCTCATTTTTATGTCCTTTAACAATTTTAAAGTTTCCATGATGTAGATCTTGAATACTTCTCATTTGTTTATTCCTATGTTTATTATTGTTGTGTTACAATTATAAACAGGACCTTTCTTTTGGACTCTTTCTAAATTCTTTATACCTCCCCCCCTTAAACCCTGAACCTGAGGATGCCAGTCCAGTGAGTCTCTGAGAGCTATTTCATCAGCTCTTGTACCTCCTGCCCGTCTCCACAGCCACTGCCTTAGTTTAGATTCTCACCATCTTTCACTCTGACTATTGCAAACTAACTCCCTGCGTTCAGTCTCCCACTGGGAATCCATCCCCTACTCTGCTGCTTCAAGGAGTTGTCATATATTTGTTCAAACCCCATTTAGTAAGCAACTGCCAAGTGCCAGACACTGAGCTACATGCTTGTCTCTGATGTTCAAATCTGATCATGTCACTCGCCTACTTAGAAATGACCATGGCTTCTCAATTCCTAAAGGAAGTGCATACGAGTATCACCATAGATCATGTGTGCCTTTCCCAGATCTTCTCCATTACCCCACCTCTCACCCCATCCCTCTGGCCATCTACATCTCACCACCAAGCTGCCTTTTTTCTTTCACGTGTGGTGCTCTCTCTACTCCTGTACCTTAGCTCTTGCCGTCCTCCACTTCCTCTCCCTTCTGTTCTCCACCTGCCAGGATTCCGTGCACCCTGGCAATCCAGTCACCTGGTTAGTGAAGCCCTCCCTGACTCTCCCAGACCACTTGATTTATTCCCCTACTGTATAACTTAACATGTGATGTTTAAATTATTTGCTCCATGATTAGCTTCCCCATGAGCTCCAAGTTCCCCTTAGGGAGCTGGAACTTATATCTGACTCATCTTTGAACCCTGGGTGCCTGACATAATGTGTAGCATAGCATTTATTGTGAACTTACTATTGACAGGGCTGTTCTAGGTGCTTTGCTCATTTAATTCTCCTAATAACTCAATAAATAGGTACTGTTACTACCCTCATTTTACAGACGGGGAGATGTAGGCACTGAGTGGTTAAGTAACTTGTCCAAAGTTAACTTAAGTGGCTACTAAATGGAGGATCCAGGATTTAAACTCAGGCTGATCATACACCTGTGTGCTTGGTATACCACCTCTCTGTGAAAGACCTGCATCTGAGGATAGCAGAAGGAAGATTCCCCTGCCCCCACCCCACCATTCTTATGTATAATTCATAATTCTAGTAACAGAATGACTTCTACAATCACATTGCTGAGTGTAATCCACTAAGACCTCCAGATCTTTTTCTACCATTCTGTTTTTAGTTCCGAAATCCCATAGTACCTGGTACCTATCAGTATTAAACCTGCTGCTCTTTGCATTTGCTCATTTCTATAATTCCTGGAACTTTTGCAGTTTCAGGGGAGTCAGAAATGGACTATGTTTTTTATCACTCTTTGTCTCAATTTCCCAGCCTCAACCTCTCTCTCTCTCTCTCCCCCTCTCCCCCCTCCCTCTCCCTCTCTCTCTCTCTACGTGAGCATAAAATTCACAAAGGAAGAGACCAATTAAGATCTTCAAATCCCCTGCATCCAACAGAGAATGTCTCATTTTTCAATTAAAGAGAAATAGTCCCATGCCTCTAATGATTTACATTCAGAGGGAAATGTTTTTGCGTTAAATACATATGTGAAAGGTTTTCCACCTTACGTCACTGAGTCTTTAGTCTCTGTGTTCTTTGAGTTGCTACTTGTGTTCATAGATTTATTTGTATTCACCTTGAGTACTGGACCTATCTCCAGTGTCTTTAGGGACCCCTCTGCCCTGGAGTCCTTCCTTCCACTGCTCTACATTGATCTTTGGTTTTCTACACCATAAGGGGCTCCGTTTAACTGACATACCTGGAGCTCAATTCCTGGGAGTGAAGATGACTCCAAGATCTCTCTGGGCTTCCATGGTCTGACCTGGAAAAGCCAGCATCATTGTGACCTCATTCACCATCTACACATGTAGAGAAGTCATTATTCTGACAAGTCATGAGAACCTATTCTTCTTCTTCCTTCCTTTCATGTGTCCCTCTCCTTTCCCCATGGCTTTTCTTCCATGTCCCTCTCTCTCCTTCCATCTTCCCTACCCCCATCCTGCTGCCTGTTTATTTCAAAGCCTTACCGCCTAGGTCCTGATTGCAAGGCTCATAAATATTCAACATTTCCTAGAAGCAACCTCTGAATGTTATTTCACCACTCAGTGTTGTTATCACATCCAATCAGAAATGGAGCTAGACTTTACTCAGGGTCACTTGCCTCCACCCCCTGAGCCCTACACTATCAGCATGGGGGACTTATTTTCCTCTCCAAGATCTTAATCATAAAGGGATGGCCCACTGTGACTTTGGAGCCCTTTATGGATTCCAACCTTGACAGGTGCTGAGACCCCCATCTCAAACGTGAGAATTTCCAAATATTCCATCATGAGAAGGTTTACCTATTCCAGAGCAATAACCCTGTTATTAAAAGAGGAGAAGGAAAGATAGGAACAGGTCTGGAGTTATAATCCAGGTAGAAAAACTATAAGCGCTGTGCCTGACGCACAGAAGACATTCGGTAAATACTTTAGTTGTGTGGAATGATTTCTAAGCATACGATGAAAGAAAAATAAACCAAAATCTAAGCAATGGTTGGTTAGTTATGAGGGACTATATGCAATTTTTTCACCTTTCCTCCATTTAAAAATATTTTGATAATTAATAATGGAAAATATAAAATTATCATTTTAAAGGTTTAAATAGAGGAAGGAGGGCAGGCAGATCACAGGTCGAGGACTCTCCTCAGGACAAAGAGTTCCTGCCTCGATGGGCACCCAAGCCCAGGCAGCAGCCAATCTCTTCTTTCCTCCATTGGTTTGGAAAAAGGGTCAGCAAACCCACAGCTCTTCATATTGGAGGGAAGGAAGGAAGAGAGATGTAGGGATAGGAAGCAATTGCAGGGAATCAGAGAATAGTAGGTCCCTTTGCAAATATCCTCCCCAAACCTTTCTTCTCATCCAGGCTTGGCTTGAATCCTTCCAGAGACAGGGAGCTCAAAACCTGGTGGGACGCCTAGGACAAGATGGGCAGCTCCAACAGAGAGAACGGCTCTGGTCTGTAGATACCTGCCTCATCTTTGGGGCTTGGTTCTAGTTCTGCCTCTAAAGAATTGGTTGGGAAGTGGGTAGGAAGAGAAGTAGGATCAAAAAACAGAGATGGAGTCCAAGAATTAAGGAAGAGAAAATCACTTGGTGAGATTCCAACATTAGTCGAGTCATTGGAGACTGAAGGCCAAGCTCATCTTTTAACACAGCCTGGAGCCGTCTCTGCCCAAAACCCACACGGGGACTTAGGTTGGCAGAGGTTGGGGGTGGAGTGGGTGGCGATGAGTTGTGCCAGCGTCCAAAGAAACAGCTTTCCAGCTCCCATTTCAGCACAGCTTAGGTGGGAGATGGAAGTGGGGAATATTCCGTGGGGCTATTTCAAAAGGCCAGGGCTGCTGTGAGAGGAAGCTGTAAAAGTGTGTGTGTGTGTGTGTGTGTGTGTGTGTGTGTGTGTGTGTGTGTGTGTGTGTGTGTATGAGGGGGAGGGTCGGTGTGGGGACAGGGCCCATGTGTTTTGGGCTCTATTAACTAACTCCCTCCCATCCATCACAGCCTCCCCCCAGGCCTCCGAAGCCCTGGCAGCTGGGTCACCCCGGGGAGGCTGGGCTGAGGGTCCCTAAAGGGAACCAGGCTTCAGGCAGAGCAGCGGAGACACATGTGTGCCTGGCTGGGTTGGGGCTGGCGCCTCATTGAGAAGGGGGCTCTCCAAGCTGGGCTTCATTAGGGCAGTGGCACTAATAGGGGAGGGGGTGCAGGGGGCCGGGCTGACAGCCAATTACTTGCTCGTCTGCATTATGGATTAACCCATCTGGGTCTGGGAGATTGGCTCCGAAAGGGGCACAAAAGGGGGGGCGTGACCACAATCACACACTGAATTATCCAGTCTGAGCACAATTGTCCACCAACAAACGGGGCCTCAGGATGGGTGACCCCCTTGGGTTCTCTCCATCCCCCACCCCTCGCCCCACAGGAAGAGCCAGAGATAAACTGCCGCCTGGTTAAAAGGCAGGGTCTGGGATGAGGAGAACAAGGATGCCAGAGAGGCAGGGAATTTAGGGAACGGGGGGCTGGGTTTGAGGTTAAGCCAGAGAAGTCAGGAGCCAAGCAAAAGTTCTCCCAACAGACTTTTTAACTTCAGTCCTCTACTTCAGAGGCAAAACATGACTTAAACTTGCCCATCTGAAATACCGGACAGAGTCAGAGAGCAGAGGGTCTCAGCTGAGTCTAGGGGAAAGGAATGGAAAGACTCTCAGAATCGGATGTCTCACATCTCACCCATCACCCTTTCTGAGGTTAATTGATTCCAGAAGTGAATAAGGGGCTTTTAGATGGGGTCCAGGAGGACCCCTGCCCTGCTCTGGCATCTCTGATGCTCTCCCAGTGGGAGTGCCCTGCACCCTCCCCCACACCTCCTCCTCTAGGAATAAGCCCACCGTGCAGGGTGATGGAGGAAGAATGGGAGGGGGCGGCAGGCAGGGGGCTTCTCTCCTCTGGCTAATCCCCTCATTACCATCTCATAATCAGAATCACGCTTTCAATGTAAATGGGGTTGTTAAATATTGGTTTCTCTAGACACAAGCTCCTTTGGAGAAAATTATTGATGCTCCCTTTTTGCCATCCCTGGCTGGCTCCCACAGTGAGGGTGGGTGGTGTGGAGTGTTAGTGAGGGCTGGGGGCTTCAGGGGCTGGTTGGTGGTGAAGGTGAAGGTGTCTGACAAGCAGGGGAAGACTGATTTGTTTTTAGTTGGCCCGGGCAGCCTCAATTTCCCTGGTTCAGCAGAAGAAACTCATCTGGAGGAAACTGGCTCATTTTGAAGTCAAGAACTTCTTGACTTCAAGAAGTCAAGCTGATTGGCTTCTGGTACCAAATCACTTTAGACTGGAGATCAGTATAGAGCTGTAGATCCCAAAGTGAGATTACTGGGAGAAGGGAGGTGTATTCATTGGGCAGCTCTGGCATCTTGCCCTTTGCCCATTGCTAGAAACCCATGGCACGCCCCAGGGCAGTGACCTGGACTCCCTGGCCAGCCATTTCTAGATACAAAGCACAACATAAAGTTACAATGACTCTTTACATGCAAAGCTTCATGCTTGTCCTGTTACAGCAGTCCTGTGAAACAGCTATGGTTGTTACCATCCCAACCGGCAGATGAAGCTCAGGGTCGTCAAGCTACTCACCCAGGTCCACATGGCTGGTCAATGGCAGATTCATATTGGAACATGGTTCTTCCAAGTCCAAACTCAGCCCCATCCCTTTGTGCCAAGCTCTATCCTTTAATAGTGAGTCTACTACTCCCATGCCACTGTGTGAACATGGAGACCATTTGGTGTGTCTGTAGTATGACCGTAGAGGTGTGTGCCTTGAGAGGTGGGTACGTAGAGCAAAGCAGGTCATTTTCTGCTCTGCTCTCCCACTATGGTTAGGACACAAGGCTGCAGACTGTTGGCGAGGCCACCACACCGCCTATTGTCTCTCCCTGTTCAGGGGCCACATCCTTCCCAGCCCTGTCTCTACCTTGGGTCCAAAACTGAGTATGAAAATAATAATAATAACGACAACAACAACAGTGGCTTCTTCTTACATTTGCTTAGCATTTAACACTTTACAAAGACTTTTTCATGTGTTATATGATTAAATCCTCACAACCACCTTGCAAACTAGCACTGTTGCTTACTGCTAAGGACACGAGCTCTGGAATCACACCGTAGGTTGACGTCCCAGCGCCACTTAGTAGCTGGGTGGCCTTGGGCAAGTTACCTCACGTTCCCTGCTTCTATGTCCTTCTCTATGGAATAAAGATGGTAAGAATTGAGCCTGCCTCCTAGAGTTTGAGGGAGCAATTAAGGAGATTATACATGCCAGCTGCTTACAGGAGTGTCTGGTACATACTAAGTTCTCAGTCAACCTTAGCCATTTTGAGGTGGGGTAAGGAGTATGATCCCATTTTACAGATGCAGAAACTGAGGCTTAAAGGACTAAGTAACTTGTCTAAGTTTAGTCGGTTGGTAACGACAGAGTTGGTTATTAATTCGGGTCGGGAATGAAATCTGCAGGGGGTCTGGGACTCCTGCACGACAATGAAGAAGGCGGTCTCCTGAGGTCCTTTGTTGGGTTTTAGTCGGGAAGGGCAGGTTCTTTCTCTCTTTAGCGAGTTTGGGCACACACAGAGGAAGGAGAAGCAAGTTCTCCACGGCGGCGAGTGTGAGGCGACCCCTCCTCTCCCCGGCCGGAGGCAGCGAGCGGAGCCCGGGCACCACGTGGCTCGCGCAGAGCCTTGGCCGAAAAGAGAGGGCGGGAGATGCCTTCGGAGGCCCCCTCCCCCCCGCCAGGGCCTGAGAGTGATTCCGCTGCTCGGCTCCCTCCGTTTAGCTTTCTCCTCATTAACTCCCCGGCCTCATTAATCAGCCGCGATGAAATGCGCCCCCGGGAACACTGCCCGCCCGCTCCGCCGTTTGGCGCTTTAATTATCGTCCCAGCGGGAGGAGGAGGGGTGGGCAACGTGCGCGCGCGTACACACACACACACACACACACACACACACACACACACACACACGTGTCCTCGGATGGACAAGACCAAGCCGGGCCCGGGTCGTGGCTCAGCCAGGGCAGCAGACACAGGCTTGGTCCCCAAGATGCTGCATCAGCCCCAGGCAACCCTAGCCAATACTTGGCATCTGTCAGTGAGTTTACTGTAGTGGTGTCATTTGCATCAAGCCCCCTCCCCACAGCGGAAGGGAGAACTTTCTTCTGTCCAAAAAAGTCCACAAAGCTTCATCTCTCTGGTCTAATTTCATTTACTAAACAAAATCCTCGCTGACCCGCCTACTGTGTGCTGCGCTTCTAGGTGTTGGAGATACAGACATAGCACCTGTCAGGCCTCAGGAAGCTCCCACATCGTCCAGGTGGGAGACAAGTGGAAGAAAAAAACGAACCTAACTTGAAAAAGAGAATACAAGAACAAAAACCCACACAGGAGGCCACAGAAGTGCAGAACAGGGCAGGGAATGCAACCAGGGCCTGCCCAAAGCAGTTTTCCAAAGAAGATCAAAGCTTGAAGGGGACTTAAACTATAAGTGAGAGTTAGCTGGGGAAGGAGTGGGTGCTTAAAGAAGCAAATAGAAAGTACAGAGGACAAAATATAGACAGCACTGTGTGTGCAGAGTCCTGTGGGTAATTCAGTCTGGCTGCAGGACAAGATCATGACAAGGGGACAGCATGTGGTTAAGACGCAGGTCACGGGGAACCTTGTCTGACGTGCAAAGGAGGCTGACTTAGATCTAACCTAAAGGCAATGAGAAGTTACTGACAGATTTTTAAGCCAGAGCGTGACATGATTAGACTTATGGTTTGGAACACCTCTTTTTGATGAGGAGGATGAATTGGAGGGGACAGGAATGGAGGCAGGGAGGCTAATTAGCAGGTAGGTGACTGATTGGGTGTAGAAGGCAAGAAAGAGAGAGAGAGGAATTTGGGATAGCCTCAAGTTTCCTCTGCAAAGTGTGTTTTGGGAATTGGGAGGAAGGTTGTCTTGAGGCATTTCAAGGTCTCTGACTCAGCTCAAATTAAAGGTAAGGCAGAGTCCAGCTGGTTCTCTCCTCTGAGGAGGCAACCAGGAGACTTGTCTTCTAGTCCCAGGTAGGTAAATTACTTCACCAGTTCTCTCATCTGTAAGATGAAACACAGATTGAATCTGGTTTACGAACTCACACCTGCAGTGTCCAGGGAGGTAACAGAAAAGATCTGAGCAGACCAGGAGAAGAATAAATGCCCAGTAACGAGGGCAGTGCCCTTCAACAACAGACGGCTCTAGCCATGTTGGAAAAGCGCTCAGGATTGCCAGATCATCTGCAGGAGAAACCAGAACTCAGAATTTTTAATATGGTACCTCCTAATTTAAAAATACCCATGTAATCAAAACATACTTGGTGTGAAACATATCAAATATATTTAAATCCATGAGTTCATAATGGTTTTTTTTAAAAAGTCATTGCTTACCTTTAGAGGATGCTAAGGAATTGGTTCATTATTTTGAGAAATAATAGGTAAAGGAAAAGAATCAAGCCTTTATCCTACCTTTTCTATTTGGATGTACCTAAGTGTAAACAAATAGTTGATGACAGGTTTTCTTTAAAAAAGTATTCCAGCTAATAAATGAAGATGGAATCACAGAATTAGAATGCCACAATTTGGCAATCCCTAATGAAATAATGGATCCAGGCAATGATCTTTACTGGATACTGGATGCTGATATAACAACAACAAAAAACAGACAAGCAGACATTACTCCTGATACAATTACACAATATTGCCTATGAAGTACTCTTGCAAAAAAATATCAAGCAGGGCTTCCCTGGTGGCGCAGTGGTTGAGAATCTGCCTGCTAATGCAGGGGACACGGGTTCGAGCCCTGGTCTGGGAAGATCCCACATGCCGCGGAGCAGCTGGGCCCGTGAGCCACAATTACTGAGCCTGCGCGTCTGGAGCCTGTGCTCCGCAACGAGAGGCCGCGATAGTGAGAGGCCCGCGCACCGCGATGAAGAGGGGCCCCCGCTTGCCACAACTAGAGAATGCCCTCGCACAGAAACGAAGACCCAACACAGCCATAAATAAATAAATAAACAAATACTTTAAAAAAAAATATCAAGCATTAATTGATCAAGCCTTTATATCTAACAACCAATTTACAGGAAATATAGGAGCAGAAGAACATGTTAAATGACACCATGGGGATACATTAAACAAAATTCAGACTGTGGAAAATTCTACAGAACAAATGACCCAGTTTTGTCATTTGCAAAGAAAAAAAAAAGAGAAAGATTAGAGGGGAACATCCAGTTAAAAGAGACATTGCACTGTATAGATTCATTTGGATCCTAATCTGAACAACAACATTGAAGAAAAATCATTGAAACAACTGGGGAAGTTTGAATATTGATTATATATTGGGAGATATAGGTGTGACAATTAGGTGTCAATTAGGGAGATTGTGTGTGACAATTAGGGAGATCAGGTGTGACAATGTTATTACTCTTATTATGTTATCTAATGAGACCTCACCTTTTAGGACTACTTTGAAATATTTACAAAAGAAATATGATTTCTGACATTTGCTTCAGAATCACGAGGGGAGAGAGGTGGAGATAGATGAAGGAAGATTGTTTTTGAATGGACAAGTGCTGAAGCTGAGTGATGGATCCATGGGGCTCATTCTATTACTCTCTCTGATTTTGTACATGATTATTATCCAGAATATGCTATTATCCATAATAGAATGCTTAAAAATACTTAACGGGCCAAAATGTGTCTGTCGCCTAGATTTGGTCCACGAGCTGCCAGATTCTGGCCTCTGGATCTGATGAGCTTCGGCTTCCACTCAACGCTACCCCCCCACCCCCACCATGGGTCCGAACCCTCGGTGGTGGGCGCTTTATCTCTAGACCTCGCTGTCCCTTTTCAGGTCCTTTCCCAGAGGTGCCCATCTCCCAGGGAACGTAAGAGTGTGGCAAAGAGGAGCATGAAACAAAGCCATAAAGACCAGCGCGAGTTCCCTGGGACAGAAGGCATCCCAGAATTAGGGAGCAGGGAGCTGGGTGTCAGGGGCCGTCACAACCTAGCACACTTCGTTTAGTTCCCTCCCTCCACCCCTCCTCTATCCAAGTCTTCTACCTCAACATCAAAGGTACACACACCTGTGCAGACCTCCCAGCTTTTATCTCAGCATTCCAAAGCCCAGACAAAGGCTTCCACTGCCCAGGAAAATAAAATTAAATAAAAAGAGGGCATCTCTCCCGGAACAGTTCGGGTTAGGGAAGAGAGTCGTCAACCTGGGGAGACGAAGCATTTGGGGCGCGGGAGGGGAGCGCGTGAAAGTCCCGTGATCCGCAGGCACGAGTGAGGGACGGTGTTGGAGGCCGGCTAGTGCTTTTCTGTGCAGCCTCTGCTTCCTGCCTCCCCTTCCTCTCCTCCCCCCAGGCCCCCTCCGTGAAAGACCCTTCCCCCGGCACGCGCCGGTGGCGCTAGCTGCTCTTTCGAACGGACGGGGCCAGCAGGGAGAAGGAGTTAACGCCAGGCGAGCGCGAGGGGCGGCGGCCGGGCGCGGGGCGCGGAGGGGACGCGGACAATAGGCAATCAGCAGCCCAGCAGGGCGCGCGCTCCCCGGACGCCGCCCGTCCCTCCCCAGCCCCCTTGGGCCTCTTGTTGTTCCCTGGCTCCTCCTCCCGCCCGGCCTTGGGGGCCCAGATTGGCCCGGGCGTTGGGGGTTTGGCGAGGCTCGGAGCTCGGCCGCAACTGGAGCGGTGTCCACGGTGCAGGCCTCGCCCCTCCACCCTCGCGCGCCCCGGCCCCGGGGTCTGCGCGCAGTGGTCTGGCGGCCGGCCCTGCCCTTCTCCCTCCTCTTTCAACACCCGCTCCCCGGCCCATCGGGGTAATGAGCCGCCCTCGGCCTGGCCCCGGCCCCATTGTGTGCACGTAGGGAACGAAACTGGGTCTCCGCGGTGCGATGGAGAGTGACCGCGCGCGCGGCTGCGACCCCCGCTTCACACCTGCTCCCCGCCCCCAGCTCGGGGCGGGCGCGGGTGTGTCCTCTCCCTCCCCGCGGGAGGGGTCTCAGCTGGGGCTGCACTTGGTAAAGAGGCCGTGGAGAGGCCGGCGGCGGCCCGAGGAGGAGCTATAAATTTGGAGCAGATGCGGCCTGACAGGCCCCGAGCCCGGGGAGGTGGGGGGAAGGCTCCGTTCCCGGCCCAGGCCCCATCTTCCCGTCTGCAGCGGAGTTGGACGGACTCCGGGCGAGGTGACCCGGGACTTTGGACGTACAGAGCCCGTCCCCCCCCCCCCCCACTGCCACCTCCGCTTCGGCTCTTTGTGTGCCCACGTGTGCGGAGGAGGAATGGAAGGCAGGGGGGTGCCGGAATGAGCTTATTGCTTTCCCCTTAAAAAGAGTGGTTTCTTTGGAAGAGACTGGCAAAGTCTGAGCCCCTGGCTCTGGCCTGACACTTCTGGGCAGCGGCTAGAGAGAAAAAAAAGCAGATAATAGAAGCATGCTTCGGCTGTTCATTCCACACCATTTAAATGCCCATTTTGTGCTAAAAATGCAAGGTAGGGAGACAGGCAGACGGGATGGGGGGAGGATGGGAACGGGTGGCAGAAAAATACTAAGGAATAATGCCTGCCATGCTGTAAGTACTATAGGTGCTGCGATACCGTACATTTAAGTAGCATTTCCCTTTAGTAAGTACAGTCCTCCCTGGGTATCCTCTGGGGCTTGGTTCCAGGACCCCCATACCAAAACTCGGATACTCAAGTCCCTTATCTAAAATGTCCTAGTATTTGCATATAACCTATGCACAGCCTCTCATATACTTTAAATCATCTCTAGATTACTTAAAACTCCTAATACAGTGTAAAAACTATGTAAGTACATAGTTGCTCTCCCGCAGCAAATTCAAGTTCTGCTTTCTGGAATTTTTTTTTTTCTCAGTATTTTCGATCCACAACTGGTGGAATCTGTGATTGCAGAACCAACGGACCCAGAGGGCCCACTGTAGTATTCTCTCCGTCCAACAGAGGAGGGAGCAAGGTGCTGAGTGCTGCCAGGGGCTTGATGGAGTTAGTATTCAATCCAGGTATCCCAACCCCAAGTGGGAGGAGGTGGGAGGGTGTGCTAAGGGGGCTTTCCAATACACTACACTGCCAAGGAGGTGAGGCGGGCCTGTCATGGATCTGGAAGGGAGTGGAGAGAGTTGAAACTGAGTGTCGGTAGCAGTTGACACAGCCCTGATTGACCTTACCTGGACTCGACACTGTGCAGCTACTTCTCTGGAGTGGCACGAATTGAAGGCTGAGTCCGTGTCCCAAGTCTGAAGGTCGTGGTACGGTCACCATTCTGACCTAGGGTGAACTGGGGGTTAGTGTCTACAACACTGGTGCCAAGCTGAGTTGGCAAAAGCCACTGTGTGCAGTGTCATCTCCGTTTACAGCTGTTCTCTGCTTCCTCTGCTTCTAACACGCCATGGGGCTAACCAGATTGGCCTGCAGGAACCATTGCTTCTTCCCTTCCCTTCCCTTCCATTCCTATCAGTCTCCCTGGTCCATACCCACATAGTTTTGTAGACTAATGGTTCTCAAACTTTGGCATGCATCAAAATTGCCTGGAGGGCTTGTTAAAAACACTCCCAGGGTTTCTGATTTATTTAGTCTGGGAAGTCGTAGGGCCTGAGAATTTGCATTTCTAAAAGTTTCCCAAGTGATGGCGGTGCTGATGGCCACAATTTGAGAGAGCTGACCTAGATGGAAGGAGAAACGAGGGCTGGTGAAAGAGGAAAGAACTGATGTGTGTGCAGTGCTGGAGAAGGTTATTGGAAGTTCAAGCTCCCCAGGGTCCTGGGGTGTCTTCACTCTCTGTGAGGGATAGATAGGCTATATCCCCAAGCAATTGTGGGCATATTCCGGAATTAGCCCAGTATGTGGGTTCCTTGTCTGGAGACTTAGCACTCCCCCTAATGGACTCAAACGATTCTGCACTCTCCTCAGCCTCCTAATGGAAACAAGAATTACCCTAATTTATTTTCCCAACCTATCTTGGTCATCCGTTCATCTCTTTGTCACTAAAGGTGCAGGGATGTTGTCTTACACATTTCTGTTAGCAAATTGATTAACATGTTTTTTTTTTCAAGGAAAGGCATTTTATTTTGATTAGCATGGTTTTGGGCGCTCAGTGGTGACTCCGTGAATGAATGAATGCTTTCTTTCTTCTTTAGGAGAACCCTAACATCTACCAGTCCCCTCCCCCTCACCTTTGCTTCTCCCAGCTGCTCTAAAATACTCTACAGGTGATTTAAGACCCAGATATTTGCTGAAAAATTCTCCTCAACGTGTCAGCATCATTATCACCAGTTACAAGACTTTGGCTGGGGGCAAGCAAGCCCAAGTCAGAGGCTGAGGATGGGTTTTGTAAAAATGTGATTAAAAAAAAAAATAGTATAGCAAGAAATTAGATGAGAAAAGCAGGTGGCATTTTATTTCCTACCACCAGGTGGCAGACCTTGCCCCATTAATGAGAATTTACCCTGGACTTGAAGCCTGGCCTCAACTACTTTTTTCAAATCAGAGCCAGGACAAAAGGCTGTTTCTCTACTTAAATGACTTGGGAGTTGAGGCAGGGAGAGCAGTTACTTGAAAATACCTTTGTTAACTGCTGCTACTCAAGGTACTTGAGTAGATCCCTTGAGTTTCCTCAAGGGCTCGCTGAGACGTGCTAGTTTTTCCTTCCGGAAAAGAGGTTCACCCTCTTGTAGATGGAAGAAAATGGGTTAGTTAACTAAGAAAAATGCAAAAAATGTAACTTCAAACCAGAGGTTTCTGGCGCCGCATACACACGTGGCAGCCCTGAACGGCTTTAAGCCCCAGTGCTTGGCTTCTTCTTCCCAGCCCCCATCTGGCAGTCAACCTCTATTTCCTACCACCCGACAGTTCTTTGTTCTCTTGCTCATACTGAATCTTCCTCAAACTAAAAATGAACGCTTTATTTTAACTCTAGAGTCCACTCCAGGGCCTTCTTACTAAATTCCAGTTTGCAATCTAATGGACATGTGGATGGTCTCTAATCTACCCCTCTCTCAGAGGATCCTCAGTATGTTACAAAACCTAAATCATACAGCAACTTGAGCAAGAGTTACAGGCTCACAGCAAGAATATACATACATATGTGTTTGTGTGAAAATATATATATATATATATATATATATATATATATATATATATATATATATATAAAATGTCTTACAGGAGGGCTCAATGAATGTTTTGGCAGACAAGCAGGTGAAGATTCGGTTTTATGCACCTTTTTTAAATCTCAGTTGTATGTGCAACAGATATTGAGAATAGAGTAGTATCCACCACAGTGCCAGGGTCAGAGCAGATCTATACCTTACACAGAAAACAGGAAGTTGTCTCTACCATTGTTAAGGGTCTCTAACACAGGTGAGCCATTACCCTCAGCTCATCAGCTTGCAGCTTCCTCCCTCCCTTTGGGATGTGCAAATCTCAGGTAATACTGACCATCTTAGACTAAGTAAAACTCACAGCCCAGAGCGCTTCACTGGTTCCCTACCACTGCAGCAGCTCCCTTGGTGGCCTAAAATGTTTATAGATATCTGTGCTAAAGACAGAGGCTATGAGAAAATAAATAATTGAAACAGTACATATTTGGGTTTTTTTTTTCTGTGTGGATTGTTAACAGAGTCAGTCAAAACATATTTATGGCCTGCCTGCAGGGCACATAGCATGGTACTTCACCCCTCATTGAAAATCCATTAAAACAATTACCAGGCCATGCTTGGAAACTTTTTTTCACAAAGGAATTTGCTTTAGTTGCCGGGTTAGCAGGAACTAATTTGAGATGCAAAACTAACAACCCCCTTTGTACTAGGAAGCCCTTATGTAAACTGTCACATACTACAAATAATATATGTGTATTTATTCATACCTGTGTCTGAGTATATGGACTTAAAAGCTACAAACCTAATGGGATAGTGATATAAGGGAAAAATAATTTTAAAAGTTAGTGAATCATCTTCTACTAATGCTGCAAAGTTAAATGTTTACCTGGGAGGTTGTGCCCTGGTTATAGGCCATTAACGACCATCAAAAAATAAAATCATGTTCACATCTATCACACTTACGGAATGTCGTATTGTTTTGACTCTCATACGAAGAAGCTAGGTTCAAAAAACCCCACTTTTATTGAGATACTGTTGATCAATGCAAATAGTGAGACTCATTCAAATCAACATTTGGTCTTTGAAATTAATTTATAAACATAAGAAGATTTCATAAGTTTGTTTATTGCTTTTCCCCACTGCTAACTGTAACAACCTTTATTAGCATATGTACATACACATAGTTGGTTCTGTCTTCTTTCAATTATTTGTTCAACAAGGAATTTTCATTACTTACTTAAGGCACTGAAACAGAACTTACCCCCATATCTTGCAAAGCCCAAGTTATCTAGTAGAGAGATGCAGTTTGAGGGAGTTGTGGGGTCTTGTTAATGGTACCCAGTTGTAGTGGGAGCCCCACCATTGCTACTCTTGTCCTGTGTTTCTAGTTCCAAATCTTCTCTGCAACCAGTGTCCAACCCAAGACCCTCTACTGAATCCCCTACCTACTTTAGGGCAGAAGGAGAGAGAAAGAGTAGACTTGGGCAGAGGGCCTTACTCTTAAGAGAAGAACACACTTTCCATCAAATGGTAGAACTGTGGTGACTGACACAAGGAAAGTAATATAGGTTTAAAGCATAAGCTGAGGTCAGACAGTCCCAGCATCAAAGTTTAGATTCATCATTTACCAGTGATCAGGTTTTGGGAAAGTAACTTAACTGCTCTGAGCTAAGGCTAAACATCTCACTTATAACGTGACAATAAGATAATGCATGTAAAATTCTTAGTATAGTGTCTACCAGAATGCATCAGTGAATGGAAGTTCTTGGTATCCACCAAAGCTCTGTGAGAGTAGAAAACTACTTCACCTCTGATGCTTCAGGTGGCTTCTGGCTGACCTTCACCTGTGATCAAGAGAGTATGTATGGGGAATTCCCTGGTGGTCCAGTGGGTAGGACTTGGCGCTTTCATTGCTGGGGCCTGGGTTCAGTCCCTGGTCAGGAAGCTAAGATCCTGCAAGATGTGTGGCCAAATTAAAAAATAAAAATAAAATGTAAAAAGAGAGAGAGAGAGAGAGAGAATGTATGCACTTGCAATACAGCAGAAAGCTCACTGATCTGTCAGTAAGCCAGGGTACTGCATCATGGGAACATTCTATTTGGGGAAAAGCTCTGTTTGGGGCTAGGAGTCATAGATGAGTAAGACTCTTTTCTTTTTTCCTAATTATTTTTCCAATTATTGGTAGGTTAGTTTGGAACTTCCAGAGATCGACGCTGAGACAAGGATTAGAGTGCAAGGAGTTTACCTGGAGAAGAGGACCACCAGTAGGGAAAGAGGTGTTTAAGAAAAGGAAGGAGGGCAATAAAGGGTGAGTGTGGGCAACTGGGGTTTAATCCCGTCAGGGAGCCCTGGGAGATGGTGTAGGACACACCTCAGAGCTATCCCACAGGGAAGAGCAAGGATGTTGGGATATTTATTTACCAACTCTCCATCATCGGTTAAATCTGCTTCTGGGAACATTAACTGTTGCAGGCACAGCCATGCAGCAGAACCCTGGAGGTCTACACTACAGTTTTCCCAGTGGAGCTTGCAAAAACTCTACATGGCATACACATGTACAACTAACGCCACTAGCACCAAGGAATCTACTGGTCATAGGGCCAGGCAGCAAGGCCACTTAAACGGTACCCAGAACCTGCTACAGAGTCTGCTCTTGCTCTGGCCCCCCTCATAATGTGTGACATTTAAAGTCACTAATACATGGATTCGAGTGGTATTCCCTAACGTGGTATATGCTGTCTCCAAAATCCCAAGAAGCCTACCAGAACTACACCTCCACGTGGTAGGCGGAGCAAGGTACAGGAACTTGTCCTCAAGCTTGGAGTGGACCTCTTGGGCATGCCCCAGACAACTGGACCCTAATAACTACTGATATGGCAGGCACCCCCAATCATTTTAGGGTGTATATCCTCCCTGCTGGTATTCAAGTGATCCAATTAACACAATGCTATCAAAATAGGGGAACTTGTGGTGTTTCGTGTCACATATACCAAGACAATCAAGGTCTCTGGGGGCAATAATTTGGAACTACTGTGGGAAAGCATCCTTAAGATTCTCAGAAGCCCTTGCTGAGAGTCCTTTAGGCATTTACCTTAAATCATTCAGGAGTCTTAACAAAGGTTCTCACAGCCATACCCTTGATTTTGACCGAGGCCTTGGACTCTTTTAATGCTGAGAAATATAAATGAGCTGGGAAAACAGGGGGTAAGAGACGGTTCTATCAGCCAAACCAGCAAATCCTTGTGTCTTCTGCATCTCCTCCAGATTCTGCTTGTAAATTGCATGGTGTCTTCTTTCGCTCACCCCTCTCTTCCTGTGCGTTATTACACTCCGTTAGAAGAAACCAAATGGCACTTTCAACATTCTGTCTGGAGATCTCTTTATCGTATATTTTAAAGTTTATTAGGTACGTTTCTTATCTTTCAAGTTTCCACAGGCAACATTTTGCCAATTATTCCATCACACATAACACGTGTTGTCCTTTCTCAAGCCTCTAATAACTATTTTCTTACTGCTTTCTCAGCCTCCAGCAACTGTTTGTTCACCATTCCTCCAGGCTTTGCTAACAGCGTCTTTGGTATTTTTCCAGCTTCTAACCACCAACTGGTCCAAGGGCAGAATTCCAAGAGCATGAGAGGTTAGGCTCTGGAACCCTTCTGCTGCATTTTATTGCAAGCAAGCCCCAGGGCCATTCCAGATTCAAAGAGTTGGGGAAACAGATTCATCTCTTAATGGAAAGCATTGTAAAATATTGTGACAGTGTTTTTCAATATACAGCAGACATCTTTACACTAACCAGTGGATACATTTTTAGAATAAATTCCTAAAAGTGAACTTGCTGAGTCAAATGCAAATATGCATTTGTAAAATGTTGCCAAGCCACCCTTCACAGAGGTTATACGAATTTTGAATCTCCCCAGCAACATAAGAGGGTGCCAGATGAGGTTTCCCCAGATCTCACAACACAATGTATTATCCAAATTTTTTTCTCTGCCAATCTGACAGGTAAAAATGACATCTTCTTGTAGTTTTAATTTGTATTTTGCATACTATGAGTGAGATTGGGAATATTTTATTTACTTAAGAGCCAATTGTATTTTTTTTTCTTGAAACTGACTATTCGTATGTTTGCCATTTTCCATTTGGTTTGTAGGCTTGGCTTATCATCTTTCAATGCACTCAAGAACTTGTATATGTTAGTAGTGTGATACAATTCTGGGACAGGCTCTCTCAAGTCTCTGAACTGAAAGTTTCCTTACATACCTAATTTTGGTCTTTCTGAGGGTAATGAATTCTCTCCTCCCCTGGGAAAGGCCAATAGTATGAGACCATTATGAGCTCTAAGGGAATATGTGGTTCTCTAACTGGCGAAGACCTGGGTTTCTAGAGATTTTTTCCCCAAATTTCACTGCCCCCAAAGAAGAAAGTCACATAAGTGGAAGAGGATCCTGAGTCCTAAGTCTGGAGGAACCTAGTTGCCTTCAATTTCCTAACAAGGGCTTAGGCAGAACTGATCATAAAGATACCCCTGCTTATGTGTTATAATTGACTTCTGTAGTTTGTGGGTACTACTATAAAGAGTTCTGTGTTGAAGTAGAACACCTGTGTTTGAGTCTAGTGACCTTGGACAAGTGTCTCCCCTTCACTTCAGTTTCTTTGCTTCTAAAAGGAGGATGATATTACCTGTTTAGAAACTCAGATTTGAAATTTGCCAAGGTAAGTTGTACAAATATGTGGTGTTATGATGTTCACCTAGAGCTACTGGGTACCATCCAGGATCTAATGCAGGCTATGGAAACTCAGTAGTTCTAAACCATCATTGTCTGCGGGACACTACTATTTCTCACAACCTGAGGTACTAGATATTGTTGCCTAACTTCTTCTAATGCTACTGTTAGAGCCAACCGAGGTTAAGAGCACAGACCTCCAGACTGCCAAGTGTGCCTGAGACTAGGCACCAACTGCAAGTTCAGGGATCCCTAGGGCCACGCTTACTTCAGACCAGCTGGCTACAAATTAGGAAACTTCCATGACCACCATCAGGTTCCATCCTTTGCTACAATGACTCACCGGACTCAGGACTTATGATGGTAGTTTTGTTATAATAAAAGGATACAAATTAGAACCACTCAAAGGAAGAGATACATATGGCAGAATGTAGAACTGAGAGAGTTCCAAATGCAAACTTTTGTGTCCTCAAGAATGAGTTTCTCTCATGGCTTCAATGTGTGGTAATATGCAGAATATTGCCAACATAAGAAGCTCATCCACACCAGTCCCTCCCATCAGGAAGCTTGCACAAGCCTCTTAGATAGCCTCATCCACCAGAGGGCAGACAGCAGAAGCAAGAAGAGCTACAATTCTGCAGCCTGTGGAAGGGAAACCACATTCACAGAAAGACAGACAAAATGAAAAGGCAGAGGACTTTGTACCAGATGGAGGAACAAGATAAAACCCCAGAAAAACAACTAAATGAAGTGGAGATAGGCAACCTTCCACAAAAAGAATTCAGAATAATGATAGTGAAGATGATCCAGGACCTCGGAAAAGGAATGGAGGCAAAGATCGAGAAGATGCAAGAAATGTTTAACAAAGACCTACTAGAATTAAAGAACAAACAAATAGAGATGAAAAACACAATAACTGAAATGAAAAATACACTAGAAGGAATCAATACCAGAATAACTGAGGCAGAAGAATGGATAAGTGACCTGGAACACAGAATGGTGGAATTCACTGCCATGGAACAGAATAAAGAAAAAGAATGAAAAGAAATGAAGACAGCCTAAGAGACCTCCGGGACAACGTTAAATGCAGCAACATTCGCATTATAGGGGTCCCAGAAGGAGGAGAGAGAGAGAGAGAAAGGACCTGAGAAAATATTTGAAGAGATTATAGTCGAAAACTTCCCTAACATGGGAAAGGAAATAGCCACCCAAGTCCAGGAAGTGCAGAGAGTCCCACGCAGGATAAACCCAAGGAGAAACATGCCGAGAGACATAGTAATGAAATCGACAAAAATTAAAGACAAAGAAAAATTATTGCAAGCAACAAGGGAAAAACGACAAATAACATACAAGGGAACTCCCATAAGGATAACAGCTGATTTCTCAGCAGAAGCTCTACAAACCAGAAGGGAGTGGCATGATATATTTAAAGTGATGAAAGGGAAGAACCTACAACCAAGATTACTCTACCTGGCAAGGATTTCATTCAGATTTGATGGAGAAATCAAAAGCTTTACAGACAAGCAAAAGCTAAGAGAATTCAGCACCACCAAACCAGCTCTACAACAAATGCTAAAGGAACTTCTCTAAGTGGGAAACACAAGAGAAGAAAAGGACCTACAAAATAAACCCATAAAATTAAGAAAATGGTAATAGGAACATACATATCGATAATTACCTTAAACATGAATGGATTAAATTCTCCAACCAAAAGACACAGGCTCGCTGAATGGATACAAAAACAAGACCCATATATATATGCTGTCTACAAGAGACCAACTTCAGACCTAGGGACACATACAGACTGAAAGTGAGGGGATGGAAAAAGATATTCCATGCAAATGGAAATCAAAAGAAAGCTGGAGTAGCAATACTCATATCAGATAAAATAGACTTTAAAATAAAGAATGTTACAAGAGACAAAGAAGGACACTACATAATGATCAAGGGGTCAATCCAAGAAGAAGATATAACAATTATAAACTTATATGCACCCAACATAGGAGCACCTCAATACATAAGGCAACTGCTAACAGCTATAAAAGAGGAAATTGACAGTAACACAATCATAGTGGGGAACTTTAACACCTCACTTACACCAATGGACAGATCATCCTGACAGAAACTTAATAAGGAAACACAAGCTTTAAATGGCACAATAGACCAGATAGATTTAATTGATATTTATAGGCCATTCCATCCAAAAACAGCAGATTACACTTTCTTCTCAAGTGCGCACGGAACATTCTCCAGGATAGATCACATCTTGGGTCACAAATCAAGCCTCAGTAAATTTAAGGAAATTGAAATCATATCTAGCATCTTTTCTGACCACAATGCTATGAGATTAGAAATCAATTACAGGGAAAAAAACGTAAAAAACACAAACACATGGAGGCTAAACAATACATTACTAAATAACCAACAGATCACTGAAGAAATCAAAGAGGAAATCAAAAAATACCTAGAGACAAATTATAATGAAAACACGACGATCCAAACCTATGGGATGCAGCAAAAACAGTTCTAAGAGGGAAGTTTATAGCTATACAAGCCTACCTCAAGAAACAAGAAAAATCTCAAATAAACAATCTAACCTTACACCTAAAGGAACTAGTGAAACGAGAACAAACAAAACCCAAAGTTAGTAGAAGGAAAGAAATCATAAAGATCAGAGCAGAAATAAATGAAATACAAACAAAGAAAACAATAGCAAAGATCAATAAAACTAAAAGCTGGTTCTTTGAGAATAAACCAAATTGATAAAACTTTAGCCAGAGTCATCAAGAAAAAGAGGGGGAGGACTCAAATCAATAAAATTAGAAATGAAAAAGGAGAAGTTACAAGGGACACCGCAGAAATACAAAGCATCATAAAAGACTACTACAAGCAACTCTATGCCAATAAAAGGGACAACCTGGAAGAAATGGACAAATTCTTAGACAGGTATAACCTTGCAAGACTGAACCAGGAAGAAATAGAAAATATGAACACACCAATCACAAGTAATGAAATGGAAACTGTGATTTAAAATCTTCTAACAAACAAAAGTCCAGGACCAGATGGCTTCACAGGTGAATTCTATCAAACATTTAGAGAAGAGCTAATACCCATCCTTCTCAAACTCTTCCAAAAAATTGCAGAGGAAGGAACACTCCCAAACTCATTCTATGAGGCCACCATCACCCTGATACCAAAACCAGACAAAGATACTACAAAAAAAGAAAATTACAGACCAATATCACTGATGAATATAGTTGCAAAAATCCTCAACAAAATACTAGCAAACAGAATCCAACAATGCATTAAAAGGATCATACACCATGATCAAGTGGGATTTATCCCAGGGATGCAAGCATTCTTCAATTTACGCAAATCAATTAATGT
The DNA here is from genome assembly GCF_965194805.1 of Balaenoptera borealis. NCBI lineage: Eukaryota > Metazoa > Chordata > Mammalia > Artiodactyla > Balaenopteridae > Balaenoptera > Balaenoptera borealis. Next base: position 103,422,311 of record NC_138868.1, on the reverse strand, counting down.
GATACACCATATTAACAAACTGAAGAATAAAAACCATATGATCAGGCTTCCCTGGTGGTGCAGTGGTTAAGAATCCGCCTGCCAATGCAGGAGACAAAGGTTCGAGCCCTGGTCCGGGAAGATCCCACATGCCACAGAGCAACTAAGCCTGTGCGCCACAACTACTGAGCCTGTGCTCTAGAGCCCTTGAGCCACAACTACTAAGCCTGTGTGCCACAACTACTGAAGCCTGTGTGCCTAGAGCCCATGCTCTGCAACAAGAGAAGCCACCGCAATTAGAAGCCTGTGTACCACAAACAAAGAGTAGCCCCCCACTTGCCTCAACTAGAGAAAAGCCTGCGAGCAGCAGCGAAGACCCAATGCAGCCAAAAATAAATAAATAAATTTATTTTTTAAAAAAACAACATATGATCATCTCAATAGATGCAGAAAAAGCTTTTGACAAAATTCAACATCCATTTATGACAAAAACTCTCCAGAAAATGGGCATAGAGGGAACCTACCTCTACATAATAATGGCCATATATGACAAACCCACAGGAAACATCATTCTCAAAGGTGAAAAACTGAAAGCATTTCCTCCAAGTTCAGGAACAAGACAAGGATGTGCACTCTCGCCACTATTATTCAACATACTTTTGGAAGTCCTAGCCACGGCAATCAGAGAAGAAAAAGAAATAAAAGGAATACAAATTGGAAAAGAAGAAGTAAAACTGTCACTGTTTTACTATACATAGAGAATGACATGATACTATACATAGAGAATCTTAAAGATGTCACCAGCAAATTACTAGAGCTAATCAATGAATTTGGTAAAGTTGCAGGATACAAAATTAATGCACAGAAATCTCTTGCACTCCTATACAATAATGATGAAAAATCTGAAAGAGAAATTAAGGAAACACTGCCATTTACCATTGCAACAAAAAGAATAAAATACCTAGGAATAAACCTACCTAAGGAGACAAAAGACCTGTATGCAGAAAACTATAAGGCACTATGAAAGAAATTAAAGATGATACCAACAGATGGAGAGATATACCAACAGATGGAGAGATATACCATGTTCTTGGATTGGAAGAATCAATATTGTGAAAATGAGTGTACTACCCAAAGCAATCTACAGATTCAATGCAATCACTATCAAATTACCAATGGCATTTTTTACAGAACTAGACCAAAAAACTTAAAATTTGTATGGAGACACAAAAGACCCCAAATAGCCAAAGCAGTCGAGAGGAAAAAATGGAGCTGGAGGAAGCAGACTCCCTGACTTCAGACTATGCTACAAAGCTACAGTAATCAAGACAATATGGTACTGGCACAAAAACAGAAATATAGATCAATGGAACAAGATAGAAAGCCCAGAGATAAAACCACACACTTATGCTCAACTAATCTACGACAAAGGAGGCAAGGATATACAATGGAGAAAAGACAGTCTCTTCAATAAGTGGTGCTGGGAAAACTGGACAGCTACATGTAAAGAATGAAATTAGAACACTCCCTAACACCATACACAAAAATAAACTCAAAATGGATTAGAGGCCTAAATATAAGACTGGACACTGTAAAACTCTTAGAGGAAAACATAGGAAGAACACTCTTTGACATAAATCACAGCAAGATCTTTTTTTGAGCCACCTCCTAGAGTAATGGAAATAAAAACAAAAATAAACAAATGGGACCTAATGAAACTTAAAAGCTTTTGCAAAGCAAAGGAAACTACAAACAAGACGAAAAGACACCCCTCAGAATGGGAGAAAATATTTGCAAACGAATCAACGGACAAAGGATTGATCTCCAAAATATATAAACAGCTCATGCAGCTCAATATTAAAAAAAGAAACAACGCAATCCAAAAATGGGCAGAAGACCTAAATAGACATTTCTCCAAAGAAGACATACAGATGGCTAAGAAGCACATGAAAAGCTGCTCAACATCACTAATTATTAGAGAAATGCAAATCAAAACTACACTGAGGTATCACCTCACACCAGTTAGAATGGGCATCATCAGAAAATCTACAAACAACAAATGCTGGAGAGGGTGTGGAGGAAAGGGAACCCTCTTGCACTGTTGGTGGGAATGTAAATTGATACAGCCACTATGGAGGACAGTATGGAGGTTCCTTAAAGACCTAAAAATAGAATTACCATATGACCCAGCAATCCCACTACTGGGCTTATACCCAGAGAAAACCATAATTCAAAAGGACACATGCACCCCAATATTCATTGCAGCACTATTTAAAATAGCCAGGTCATGTAAGCAACCTAAATGCCCATCGACAGACAAATGGATAAAGAAGATGTGGTACACATATACAACGGACTATTACTCAGCCATAAAAAGGAACGAAATTGGGTCATTTTTAGAGATGTGGATGGATCTAGAGACTGTCATACAGAGTGAAGTAAGTCAGAAAGAGAAAAACAAATATCGTATATTAATGCATATATGTGGAATCTAGAAAAATGGTACAGATGAACTGGTTTGCAAGGCAGAAACAGTGACATAGATGTAGAGAACAAACATTTGGACACCAAGGGGGGAAAGGCGGGGATATGAACTGGGAGACTGGGATTGACATATATACACTAATATGTATAAAATAGATAACTAATAAGAACCTGCTGTATAAAAAAATAAATTAAATAAAATTCAAAACAACATTAAAAAAAAAAAGTTCATCCATATGCTTTGTATATTCAAGAAACAGGAAGAAGTTTGGTGTGACCGGAGCTGGGAGCAGCAATAGGAGATGAGGTCAGAGAGGTAACTGGATGGCAGCAGGAAGACCACTTAAGCAGTTCTCTAAATAATCTAGGCAAGAGATAATGGTGACTTGGAACTAATACTACTGATATATTATTTCACTAAAGTCCGTAGTTTACATTAGCATTGGTTCTTTGTGCTGTAGAGTTGTATGGGTATTGACAAATGTATAATGTCATGTATCCATGTGTGTATGTCAGTATCATACAGAACAGTTTCACTGCCCTAAAAATCCCTCCTGCTCCACGTATTCTTCCTCCTTCCCTTCCTGCCCAACCTCTGGCTGCCACTGATTTTTTTTTTTTTTTTTTACTGCTTCCATAGTTTTTCCTTTTCCAAAATATCATATAGTTGGAATCACACAGTATGTAGCCTTTCTGACTGGCTTCTCTCACTTAGCAATATGCATTCCTCCATGCCTTTTCATGGCTTGATAATTCATTTCCTTTATTCGTTGAATAGTATTCCATTGCATGGATGTACCACAGTTTGTATTTCCATTAACCTATTGAAGGACTTTCTGGGTGCTTCCTGTTTTTGACAATTATGAATAAAGCTATTATAAACATTCATTTGCAGGTTTTTGTGTGGACATAAGCACTATTGCTGGATTGTGTGGTAAGACTATGTTTAGCTTTGTAAGTGGTTGAACCATTTTGCATTCCCACCAGCAATGAATCAGAGTTCCCATTGCCCCACAGCCTTGTCAGCATTTGGCCTTGTCAGTGTTTTAGATTTTAGCCATTTTAATAGTTGTGTGGTGGTATGTCATTGTTGTTTCAATTTGCAATTCTTCAATAACATATGACATTAAGCATATTTTAGTATGCATATTTCCATCCATATATCTTCTGTAGTGAAGTGTCCATTCAGATCATTTGTCTATTTTTTAATTGGGTTGTTTTCTTTTTGTTGAGTTTTAAGTGATCATTGTATATTTTAGATATGAGTCCTTTATCAAATATTTGTTTTGCAAATATTTTCTCCCAGTCTGTGGCTTGTTGTTTCATTCTCTTAAGTCTATTATTATTATTTTTTTTAATGTCTGACCTTATTTATCTGTTACTCTTAGAGCATCTCATTTTTGACTGGACTCAGACTTAGAAGTAGAAGCTCTCAGGGCGGACAGCCTCTGTCTCATGGCAATCTGTTCCTGGCATTTTTCTTTGGCCTCCTTCATTCTTTAGGCCAAAAGTTTAGCATATTCTGTAGCCTCTTCCTTATTCTTCTTAGTACGCTGTTTCTTCAGAGCAATACACCTATGTTTATGTTGCAGAACACATGGAGTAACAAGACGCTGAATTTTAGGTGCTTTGGTCCTAGGTTTCTTACCTTTTTGTTTAGGGGCTTTCTCAAAACATACGGGTGGACGTCATGTTCTTTAGAGAGACTGAAAAGTTTGCAGATTCTGCAAGTTCTTCTGGGCCCCAGGCGACGAGGCACAGTAGTATCAATGAGTCCAAGAATATCCTTCTCCCCTTTTTCTACGATGACCAAATTGAGAACGCTCAGATTGGCATCCACAATGCAACCCCGTACAGATTTGTGCTTTCTTTCTCCAGTCCTCCTCGGTCTGTAACAGGAATGCCCCTTATTCAGTAGCAGGCAGGCTCGGCCATTGGTCAAGACACCCTGCTTCATGGGGGAACCTGGTTTGTCGTTCCCACCACTGATACGGACCACATAACCCTTCCATTCTTCACCCAGAGCGTCAGCAGCAACTTCCGTGGCCATATGCTTCTCATAAAAGGTAGGAAGTTTTCGTTCATCATCCACTTCAGTGAGTTTCTGGCAGCCAGTGGCCGGGAAAGAGATGGTCAGCTTCTTCCTGAAGCAGCCGACTGCCTCCAAGGTGCCACAGAAAATAGCAGTCTATTATTCTTGATTAACAAAAAATAGTCTAAACATCTCTCTAAGTTAATTCATTTGCTACATCATTTTTCTTGTCAGAATAATATTTCATGGAATGAATATAGCAGTGTTCATTTAACTGGTATCTTACTGCTGGGTTTATAGATCCATTCTAATTGTTGGTACTGCACACAGTGTAGAGGTGAACCATCTTGTAACTGAATCTTTGTGTGCAATCTTATTTTCTCAGTATACATTTCTAGAAGTGGAATAGCTAGATCAAGGGGTTCTTACGTTTTTTGAAGATTTTGTTATTTATTAAAATTGTTCTACAGAAAATTTCTCCCAGTTTACGTTCTGATTAGCAGTACAGAGAAAGCATCTATTTCCCCAATCTCTTAAGTAGGTATTATAAAATGCTTTAGAAATGGAAATAGCTTTCTTTTTTCTTCTGAATACAAAAATAACTCATGCTTATGCTATCATTTAAAGCTATTTGAAAATTGAAAGGTTAAAAACAATATTTCGTTCTTTTAATTTGTATTTCTTCGATTGTTAATGAAGTTAAACACTTTGTCAAGAAAAATATCTTTAGTCCCACTTAAATAACATTAATATAATGGATGTGTAATAAATGTGCCATGATAATATTCATAAAACATCATTTGAATACTTGGTACTCACATGGTACTTTGCTGGGTATTACCTAAATATGTATAGAAGAGTCAATCGCTAACCACTAAGAAATCACAGTCCAAGAAAATCAACAGTCAGTCAACAGATGTTTATTGAGTGTCTACTATTTGCCTGGAACTATGTTTTTTTATAACAACTTTACTGAGGTATAATTAACATACAATGAACTGTACATAGTTAAGTGTACAATTTGATAATCTCTAACATATGCATGCACCTGTGAAACCATCACCACAATCACCTTGTTTCCCATCTCTTAGGTTCACTCTCCTTTGTTTTCTGATGTCCTTTGTCTTGAATACCACTGTTTCATATATTTTGTCTGGTTTTCTAGTTATTCAAGGGAGGAGGGTATATCTAGTCCCGGTTGCTGCATCTTGGTTGATGATGAAAGCCTGCCTGGACTATTCTAAGTGCTGGATCTAGTAGAGGGAACAAAATGGACAAAATCCTTGGCTTCAAACAGCCTACATTCTAGAGGGGGGTGGCAGACAATAAATATATGAAAAAAATTAATTTGCATAAATAAATGATTTCAGAAAATGTGTGTCAACAAAATAAGATGGTAGGGGCTTCCCTGGTGGCGCAGTGGTTGAGAATCTGCCTGCTACTGCAGGGGACACGGGTTCGAGCCCTGGTCTGGGAAGATCCCACATGCCGCGGAGCAACTGGGCCCGTGAGCCACAGGTACTGAGCCTGTGCGTCTGGAGCCTGTGCTCCACAACAAGAAAGGCCGCGATAGTGAGAGGCCCGCGCACCGCGATGAAGAGTGGCCCCCGCTTGCCGCAGCTGGAGAAAGCCCTCGCACAGAAACGAAGACCCAACACAGCCATAAATAAATAAATAAATAAATAAATAAATAAATAAATAAATAAAAACCAAAAAACCCCATTTATTTGGCCCACTATCCCCTAAAAAAAAATAATAATAATAAGATGGTAATGTGATAGAGATGCCGTAAAGGCGTCTCTGGGGAGGTGACATTTGAGGAGATGACTTATGAGAAAGAGGCTGTCACTTGAAGAGCTAAGATAAGAGCGCTCTAAGGTAAGGATATATGACAAGTCCAAGGGCCCCCAAACAGAAATAAGCTGGACTTACTTGATAGGACAGATACAAGGCCAGTGCTGTTGGAATGTATCTGAGACGGGAGATGAAGTTGGTGTGGTAAGTAGGCTGAGCTTAGAGTAAAAGGGTCTTGTAGATCAGTGTTCCATTACCAACTGCTGCATAGCACAGAACAACAATCGTGAACTATGCTCATGAAGCTGGGGGTGCCTGGGGTGAGCTAGGTGGCTCTTGCTAAGGGTCTTGTGTGGTTGCAGTCAGGTGGTGGCTCGGGCTGGGGTCATCTCAAAGCTTCTTCATCCCCCTGTCTGGAGCCTGGGCTGTTTAGACAAATAACTGGAGGATGGAACATTTCTGGCTCCTGGGCACCATTTCTCTCTCCCTCTCTCTCTCTCTCTCTCTCTCTGGTATCTCCACGTGGACTTAGGGTAGCCCAATTTTGTACATGGTGGCTAAAGGTTTTCAGAGTAAGTATATCAACAGAAACTGGCAGAAGCTTCAGGGTATTTCCAAACCTAGCCTTGAAGTCACACAATGTCACTCCCACCACATTTGGTTCATTGAGATAGTCACAAAGATTTACCCAGGTCCAAGGGGAAGGAACATAAATTCAACTTCTTATTGGAAGAGCATCACATAATGTGTGGATATATTCTTAAATCACCACACTCAGGACAAAGAGTTTGGATTATATTTTTACAGTGGGAAGCCATTTGTGGGTTTTTAACGAGGGAATGATATGCAGTGATTTACCATTTTAAAAGACCAATCTGTCAGGATTACTTAGATGCAAAATCAGCATTCAAGCATCAATCGCATTATTATATACCAGCAAAAACAATTAGAAAATAAAATATGAAAACATGATACCATTTACAAGAGTGTTTTAAAAATACCAACTACCTAGGAATAAATCCAAAAAAAATGTGTAAGACCTTTATGCAGAAAACTACAAACATTTTTTGAGAGAAACTAAAGACTAAATAAATGGATATACTATTTTCCAGGATTGTAAGACCAATTCCTATAAAGATGTCAGTTTTTCTCAAATTGGTCCATAGTTTCAATGCAATAGCAATCAAAATACCCACAGCTTTTTCTGTAGAATTTGACAAGCTAATTCTAAAATGTATATGGAAATGTGAAGGATTAAGAATAGCAAGCCACTCTTGAAGAAGGAGGAGGAAGAAAGGAGGAGGAGGAGGGACTTTCTGTACTTGATATAGACTTATCATAAAGCCAGTGTGACCCACTATTAAGGCAGTGTGATATTGCCACAAGGAACACAAATAGAAAAATGGATACATGGACCAATGTAACAGAAGAGCCCAGAAATAGACCCATGCACATATGGACACTTGATTTATGTCAAAGAGACATAAATGTCTTTTTTTGGCATTGCAAAAAAAGGAAGGAAAGGATGGTCTTTTCAGTAAATGGAGTTGGAGTAATTGTGTATCCACATGGAAAGGCGGAAGGAAAGAAGGGAGGGGGAGGCATATACTCTGCAGAAGTACTTGCACATATGCACTGGGAGACATGTACAAGAATGTTTGTAGCGGCATTATTCATAACATCCTAATTTAGAGACAACCCAAAGATTCAACAGTAGGATGGATAAATAAAATGTGATATGTTCATAAAACAGATTATTTTACAGCAACAAAAATGAATAAACTGCAGCCTCATAGAGAATAGATGAATCTTAGTTAAAAATATTGAATGAAAGAAGCCAGACACAAAATACATGTGATTTCACTTCCAAAAAATTCAAAACCAGGGAAAACTTTTAGCGATGTATAATCAAGTGATAAAACTATAAAGAAAAGCAAGTCAGGATAGTGACTTTATGAGGGAGATAGGGGTTAACATTGGGAAGGGATTTTAGGGTAGGCCTTCTAACGTGCTGGCTATATCCTATTTCCAGTCTTGGGTGGTGATTATATAGTATTTGTTTCATAATTCATATAGTAGTTGTACATGTACGTTTTATTTACTCCCCTATATGCATGTTATATTTCACAAGAAAAATGTTTTAAAATACCAAGTTCACTCTGGCTACTGTGTAAGCAGGCAAGTATGCAAGTGGGAAGTCCAGTTGTCCAGTAAAGACATGATGGAGGCTTGGACCAGGGTTGAGAAGTAGTCAAATTTAGGAAATGGTTTAGAGGTACAGGTAACAGGACTTGATATGCAATTTGAAGGGCAAAAAGATAAAGCAACAAACATACCGACAGTCATAAAACACAGCAAGAGAGTATGCAACAGAATTAACTAAGCTTCTGAAACAGAAACATTAATGTGAAGTGCTAAGTTGTGTGAATGGGTATTAGATGGAGGACTTCTGTCCAACAGATTAGGGAAGGCTTCATAGAAAAGCTTGGAAAACAAACACTTGACTCAGATTGTGGAGGAAACGGATAAGGGGTGATATGGTTAAAGGGAGTAGTGTATATTTTACAGGTGGAAGATTTGTATTGTTGTGTACTCTTTTGCCCATTATTATATTTTTGAGACGTTTCATATATTATCTCTCAAATAAGATTTTATCTACTTATGACTACCATTTGGATCCACAATAAAAGGTGTAGCATATTACTTCAATCACAATAGCCATTCCATAAGTCCTGATTAAACCATGAAGTCTTGAACAAGTATATCGCACAACTTCTGGAACCCAGGAGCGGCCACAGGGAGCCAACATGATGATCACATGATCCTGGTGGACTATATAGCAGTGCCTCTATACTATGGAACACATATTAATAGCTTTTACATTATTGGCTTCGTTTTAACTTCAGGGTGTTAATGGAAATTTTATTATTTTATTTTTAAAGTAATTTTTAAATAGATTTATTTATTTATTTTTGGCTGCATTGGGTCTTCGTTGTGGTGCGCGGGCTTCTCATTGCGGTGGCTTCTCTTGTTGCGGAGCCTGGCTCTACGTACGGGGGCTTCAGTAGTTGTGGCACGTGGGCTCAGTAGGTGTGGCTCACGGGCTCTAGAGCGCAGGCTGAATAGTTGTGGTGCACGGGGCTTAGTTGCTCCGAGGCATGTGGGATCTTCCCGGACCATGGCTCGAACCCGTGTCCCCTGAAGTGGCAGGCAGATTCTTAACCACTGCGCCACCAGGGAAGTCCCCAGAAATTTAATTTTTAAATTTTTATTGTTTTTATTTTTTTAAATATAAATCTTTATTTATTTATTTAATTTTGGCTGCGTTGGGTCTTTGTTGCTGTGCGCGGGCTTTCTCTAGTTGCTCCGCGGCATGTGGGATCTTCTCGGACCAGGGCTCGAACCCTTGTCCCCTGCACTGGCAGGTGGATTCTCAACCACTGTGCCACCAGGGAAGCCAAGAAATTTTATTTTTGATACAAGATTTTCTCATTGGATAGACTGATGGGTGTGGGAATAAAGGGGGGGGTATATAGAAATAATGTCTAGAAACAGAAGTTTGTGGGAAGGGAGACTTCTCAGTCAACCCACTTCATCTAGGAAGGCTTCCTGAATGAGTCAGAGTTGATTTGAGAATCATCCAGAATTAACAGTAGAAGGAGGGAGGATTTTTTTTTTCAGGCTTGTGGTAAAATGAGAGCGGGAGAAGCAATGATTTTAAAACTCTTGGGAGTTTCTGATTTCATTATGATTCTAGGCATGTCACTCCCTCTCATACATCTTATGACATTAAAAAACTTACTGTTGGGCTGAATGATAGTGAATTTTGCTTTGATAGGTGTTTGAGCTTCCACTAGAGCCCTTAAGAGAACTGGAAATGAGAACACTGAAAACCAGAAGTGGAGAGAAAGCGACAAAGGGAAGATTCTATTAATGAGAGTACAGGCAAAGTGAGATGACAGCTAATGCTCATACATGTTTATGTGAACCAGGCACCATTCTAAGGGTTTTATCTGTATTAACTCATTTATTCTCATGACAATACTCTGAGGTCATCCTCAATTTATAGATGAAGAAACCAAAGCACTAAGAGGCTAGGCACATAAGTTGGCTGAGGCTGCAGAATTGGAATTTGAAGCCAGGTATTCTGACTCTAGAAATCATACACTTAACTGAGGTGCTAGACTATATCTTTTATTTATTTATTTATTTTTGGAAGGATGTGAAAATTTTGTTTTTTGTTTTTAATTTTTATTGGAGTATAGTTGATTTACACTGTTGTGTTAGTTTTAGGTATACAGCAAAGTGTATCAGTTATACATATACTATACTATATCCTTTTCTTAGAAAAAGAGGAAGAGATAGCATAAATGTTGGAATTTCTTTATGTTTCTTCATATTGCTAACATAAACTACAGTGTCATTTTAATATGACATACGGAGACAATTATCTCCTCTACTTCATCTCTATTGCTTATTCCTTTGTCTTTCCAGTGACAACCATGTCATTCTCTGGGGTGATTCTGAGTTTAAAATGTAGCTGACCTCAGTTCTTTTTTTTTTTTTAAACCTAAAATATATTTGCTATTTAAAAAAACATTGAATAGGTTATTCATATTTGAACAAAAAAATCAGCTGGGGCCTTCAAGTTAAAGATCCAAGATAAACAATTAGATTTTTGGCTTTGAAGAATATTGAAATATCTTACAGCGATGTATTGGACTTGGGGTGTTAATGTTCATTTAACTGCAGCATGTTATGGAGGGTTCAGGCGCGGTTACCACTAATTACCGGAGGTCACAAGAGCTGTCATAATTGACAGTCTTCTTTTTAGCCTCCTTACACTTGAGAGCATGAAACACTGTGGGAAAAACATGCAACTTCCAAATTAGGGCGGATGGAGAATGGTATTGTAAAGTAACTTTTCTGCCGAGCTCGGGAGTTCCTACCTATTTAAGTTGTAGACAAACCGTGCAAGCGCAATAAAGACATCTAACTATTCTACAAACCGTCACACCCACCCAGATTAACTAGAAAATAGATCAGAACTGGAATCAGAGTTGCTCTTCAAATAATGCGCTTGGGTTTCGTGAAAAGCTACGCCGCAGGAACTCTAACCCTGGTCCCCAAATGCTTTTTAAAGTCTTCCCCAGAAAGCCTCCCCCTGCAGTCTCGGCGCCTTACTAGCTGTGCCCCGCGCAGGGCTCCCCAGCCTCCGCCCTGGACGTCAGCCTCTGCACCCCGAGGCCAGTTCCGAGTGGGGAGCGGCAGAGCCGAGGGAGAGAGGCGAGCGAGCGAGCGAAATGGTCAAGTCCTCCTTAACTCTGGGCCCCCTCGCGGGCCTCACCCCTCCTCCCAGGGGCTGAGATTGGAGAGGAAGTGGGAAGGCTTCAATCGGTTCCTCACACCAGCGCCCTCATGCCCCCACCCTACTCTTCGGCTCGGGGCTTCGGCGCGCCTCACCGCCGCCCCTCGCCCCGGGAGAGGAGCGGGCGGCGCGGCCGGGCTCGCGGTGAGAGGCCTGGGGCGGCAGGCGGCCTCCGCGGGGCCGCCAGGGCCCGCAGCCGTCAGCCCGCTGGAGGGCCAGGCCCGAGGGCAGCCCCGGAGTCCGCGGCGGCCGGATGCGCGGGCGCGTCACTTCCGGGCGGTGCAGCGGCGGCCGCTTGGAAGATGGCTGCGCCCTGTGGCTCGGAGCTGCCCGCCAACTCGCCGCTAAAAATCCCGAAGATGGAGGTGCTCTCCCCGGCTTCTCCTGGTGGCCTGAGCGACGGAAATCCATCGCTGTCCGACCCTTCCACGCCTCGGGGTGCCTCCCCGCTCGGGCCGGGCAGTGCGGCGGGCTCGGGGGCAGCGGCGTCCGGGGGTCTCGGGCTGGGGCTGGGGGGCCGCAGCGCCGCCTCGTCCTCGGTCTCCTTCTCCCCTGGTGGCGGCGGTGGCGGGGCTGCGGCAGCCGCCGCCGCCGCCTGCCGGGGCATGTCGTGGACGCCGGCCGAGACGAACGCGCTCATCGCAGTGTGGGGCAACGAGCGGCTGGTGGAGGCGCGGTACCAGCAGCTGGAGGGAGCCGGCACGGTGTTCGGCAGCAAGGCCCCCGGGCCAGCCATGTACGAGCGCGTGTCCCGGGCCCTGGCCGAGCTGGGCTACGAGCGGACCCCGTCCCAGTGCCGGGAGCGCATCAAGGTAACCGGCCGCCCGGCCTGGGGCAGCGAACCAGAGGCAGAGAGAAGGCGGGGAAGCGGGCCTCGGGGGCGGGGGCCGGTCTGAGCGCAGGGCTCCCCTCCGGGGCCCGGTGGGCGATTCGCATCTCCTCCGCCTTTTTCTTCTCTCCCTGGGAAGGGGGCTTTTTTCCAGATGGCCGCCAGCCCGTAGGTTTCCTGAGTTTGAAGTTGGGCGTGCCTGCCGCCGCCCCTCTTTCTTGCCAATTGAGGATGTTCTCGCGCTCTGAAGTTGGTAGTTGCTCATTGTGCGGCGGGCGGCGGTCCCCGTGCTGCCCGCGCCTCTCGCCCCCACCGCCGGGGCCCCTCGCTTTGTTCCAGGCCGGGGGCTCCTAGGCAGAGGCTTACCGGCCGGGGCGGGACGGAGCAAGGGTAGAAGAGCGGGGCCGCTGAGCCCCCAGTTTAGGAATTTTCAAGTGAGTGGCAGGGGCAGAGCCGTACGAAGGGCGCCTTCGGACGATGGCCTTTGTGTCAGTCGTCTTGCTTCCGACTTGAGCTTGCTTCTAACTCGAAGGGCGACCAAGTCTTGAGATGCTTTGGAGAATTGGAAAGGCTCGGTTGTAGCCAGATAGTGTATTGCTTTCGTGGAGTTAGGAGCACACAGTTCGCCTGGCTGGTAGTTGGTCTGGAATTTGGAGTGTGATGCCTGCAGAGTTAGGTTGGTTTGAGGCCCTGCTATGTTTCTGACTAAACTCCTTCTTGAAAGCCAGTTTTCCCCTGCTTTAGCTGTTGTGCCGGCTGCGGTGACAAGTAAAGCTCTCACTGTGCATCTGGCCATCCTTGTGTACCTGAATGTTTAAATACAGAGACTTAATTTGGGCTAGAAATTTCACCTGCAACCGGGTTATCGTTTTGCTCTTCCTACTGACTTTTAATCTAGGAGTTCAGATTTGTAGTCTTGGCAGATACGGAGTTATTTTTTAGGTAAGCTGGTTCCCTCTTCACAGTGTCTGCTAAAAGATTCTGGTAGGATTCTTTCTCCCAGTTTTCACGGAACTCCTTCTTGTTCAGAGTTATAGTATCTGTGTGCTTCTTTTCTGGCAGGGATGACACTTTTTTGGGAACTCCTTGGGGGGTAGAAACCCAGTAAGAACTGTCATACTCACACTAGAGAAGGAGATTGCTCCAAAGTTCCAGAGATCTTGGCTTAAGTAGTGTTCATCTGAGGACATTGTTGCTTAGAAAATTTGGTCCAGAAACCAAGATATTTCAAACCTATTAACTCTTGTTCAGGGAATTTGACACCCATTTCTCAATTACAAAATTAAATTGGTGTACCTGATAACATGTACCTCTGGGTTCCGTCTCCCCCCGCCCGCCTTTTTTGAACAAGGATGTCATTAAAGTGATAGTTTATAGGTAGGATTAAAGTAGTAGCTAATAGTAGCCACTGTTCTCTGAATCTCATTTGTTGTTCTGTTCAAGGTTAAATTTGGGGGAGAGTTTTTGCATTGTACTGTTTAGCATCTATCCATGAACTTTTCTTGAGTTAAGTGCACTTTAGGTATTTATAATTGTTTTAGCTTTATTGATTTTTGTCCATAGAAATTTCCCAATCAAAAGGAAAGAGTGTCTTATCCAAAACTCACTGCTTATAAATCTAACTGATTATAAAATTGTTTCTCAAATAACCAGGAAATCTTTAGTTGGGTTGCATCTTTGTCTGGTTATGAGAAACATAACCTAAAGCAAGGAAAGGAGATTGAGTGTCTCTGAAGAATTTTAAAAAGAGGATCGTCTTATCTGTCTGCAAACAGATAAGATCAAATTGACCTCAAGCTCTTAGACTATTTTGAGACTATATAGATGATGGTGATGGGTTCTCTGATCCACAGCAGCAGTTGGCAAGGAGGGTAGATAACTGTTTTTTGTTTTCTTTTTTAAGTGCTCTACTCCTTAAGTCAACCAAGGAACCAGACTTCTTCATTAACAATGTAGGTCTTTCCTGCCGGAATTATAAGCTCCGTAAGGACAAGTTCTGGTCTCTCTTATTCACAACCGTATTTCCAGTGTCTAGCACATAGTAGGCACTGGATACATATTTGTTAAGTTCACCAAATAAAGTCTAGAAGGAGAATTTTGGAAAGTATAGAAATCTAGAGCAGTGTTACTCAAACTTTAACCCCAAAACATAGACTTTGAAACCCAGTTTGAAAAAACTGCATTAAAAACTAAGCTCTGTCCCTCTAGGAGGCTTAATATGAATGTAATCTTAAGCATAGAAGGACACATAGTCACTGAAATCATAGCTTTACACAATTATGATGTGGATGTCCAAGTACTCCAGATTACATTTATGAAAATAAAAGCACAACTTTAGAAAATTCTCAGAGAATCCCAAACCCCTGAAACAAATCTTTCTATCCTAGTTTCAGAAATGCCAATTTAGAACAAGTAGTTCAGAAATCTCTTTCACTTTATCGTGTTAATGATAACTGCAAAAAGAAATTCAGTAATCCTTTTTGCTTTAGATTTTGCAAAACAGAAACAAAGTAGTGCAGTAAGATATGGACCTGGAAAAACATCTTGTATAGGCTAATGTAGCTCACTTAAGTGTGAACTCATGTCAGAGGCTCCCAGGGAAGGAACACCATGTGCGTCAGTTACATTTCTGGTCAAATGTATTTAAATATCTATCAAAATTCAATTATGAAGACCCAGTAAATAATTTCTTATAAATTTGAAAGGAAGCATGATACATAGTAACTTCAGTTTTTCCCTGAAACTTTCCCTTAATCATAGTTTCAATATATTGATGTAGCGGCCTTCACCTCATCATATGAAGGCAACAGCAAGCTGAGTCCTATCCCAGCCTCTTCGCAGACCACCTTCCTGAGTAACCTTAAAGCACGTCACTTCCCTTCTCTGGACTGCCTCAGTCCTCTTATCTATACAGTGAAAGTATTAAAGTTTTAAATATTGAAATTGAATTAATGACTCTTGGATTTTGCTACCAAAGTACTATTTTTAAGTACTCTCCAAGCGAATATGTGTATTTCTAAGCACACAGAATTTGAACTTAAAGTCAGATACAGACATTTTTTTTTATTGCTGCAAAGACTTTCATTTTGAAGTCTGACATGTCCTGTTATTGGTATTTGTTCAGCCATTTGGATAAATGGATGTGTTTGAGACTGCCTTGCTACACATGTTATTGTTTGGTTCTGAAGTTTTGTTGCTTTTTGTTTGTTTGCCAGAAGAAAATTAGTCTGCTAGCAATTTCAGCCTAATTTTGGAGTCAGATCAACAAATAGGTGGTTTTCTGTTCTTTTCTGTAGACCTTGTCTTCATATCTCCATTCGCCAAATACTTGAGTGTTTACTGTCTGCTAGGTGTTAGGACGAAGAAAAGAACTGTAATATACAGTCCCAGAGCTTAACAGTGCAGTTGAAGTCTGTAAACACACACCCAAAGTTACAAAGCTGTACAAGACAACACAGGGGATAGTATGCAGTGCGGTACTTGATTGAGTGTCGAGTGACAAAAGCAGACAGTAAGTGTGATAACTGCAGAGGGGGGAGAGATCTCAGCACAGTCCATACTGTAGTAGTTGAAAGACCTATCTAGACTTGGAATTCATGAAAGCATTCACTTCTGAGCCAGATGCTGTATTCACACTTCAGCCAGTCAATCTGATGCACTGCAAAACCCATTCTCAAGTCCCATATTTTTGGGTCTTCTCCAAAAATTTGCCTCTTGAGGGTTGGCTTTATGTCTTTGAAACAGATGTGTACTTTTAGCTCTCCCTCAAGGTGAAATGCAAGGTGATTGTATGACCTAAAAAACTTGTCTTTGCTGGATCAATGCTGGTTGCTCATCAGGTAAATTTAAAAGTGGTAGGGAGTCTTCTGCCTAGCAAACAAGATGATTAATCTTTTAGGGACTTTGCTTAGATCTATTCATCATAATTCATCATATCTTTGGAACAAATATTGTACTTTAGCAGACAAATCACAGTATAGTATATGTGGTCTTCATTTTAGCTATCAAGACTTGTCATTATTTGTCTGTGAGAACCAATAGGGCAAAGATAACTTGGAGCCCAAAGATACCATTGTCCCTGTTTAAGCATTTTAAGACTCTATGGATCTCTGAGGACTCTCCTCTGGTGTTTGCAGACAAGACTTTCCTTCTGCATTATCGTTGAAAGATTTTCCAGAAATAACGGTATACCACTCAAAGAGTTCGTAAGATTTAGTGAGATTTGTCTCCTTCCATTTCTGTTGTTCTAAAGCCGTTGCCACCCGAAAGCTTGTGTGTTCCAGTGTTTTTGTCTGCTTGTGAATCTGACAAAGCCTTGATATGTATCCTAAAAGAATAGACCATCCTAGACTCCTAGCCATACATTTATATTCAGGCTTTCAGTTTTGGAGGTAAGGGATCTAGTAAGCACATGTTAAAACTGTGCATGAACAGGCAGGCATCTGAGTTTATTTCCTGGCGTTTTGGGAAGTCTACTGAAGAGTGGAGTGAAATATTCTGGATCCTTCATTAAGAGGATATATTTAAAAAATTAAAAAAAAAAGAGGATATATAAAAGGAAAAAAAATTAGAAAACCCATAGTACAAAACAGTGTAGTTCAATAAAACTTTCTGTAATGATGGAAATGTTCTGTATCTGCTGCAGTTCGGTGTGATAGCCACAAGCCACATGTGGCTGTTGAGCTTTTGGAATGTGGCTAGTGTGCTTGAGGAACTGAATTTTTAATTATATTTCATTCTAATTAATTAAATTTTAAATTATAAATAACTACATGTGGCTGCTAGTGGCTACCATATTGAACAATGTAGATAAAAAGTTATTATTCAGAATATTAAAAAAGTCTTTATTTTATGAAAGGATTCTCTTGGCTACACACTCAAACCTCCAAAAGGAGCTCCAAGTTTCTTCTTCTTGCCCTCCCTGTCTCTTTCCCCTGAGTAGGAGGAACCTCGATAGAAGTCAAGAGATATGGTCCACCATCATAGGAAGAGGAACTTTTCCTGTAAGGAATAAAGTATTATAACCTCAGTTGGCTGGGGCAAACCATGTCATATTCTTGGTTCTCTAGGGCAGGGCTGTCCAATAGAACCTTCTGTGGTGATTTGAGTGTTCCGTATCTACACTCTCCAGCAGCCACTGTGCAGTAGCCACTGGCCACAGGTGGTGATTGAACACTTGAAATGTGCCTGTGAAACCAAATTTTTAATCTCAATTTTAATTAATTTAAATTTAAATAGCCATATGTGGCTAGCTAGTGGCAATTATATTGGCCAGAACAGCTTTGGAATAATGATGTTCAAACTTTTTTGCTTATGTACTCCCCAAAGAGTTTTGAAATCCGTGCACTCTCTTGAACATTTTAAAGCTGACATTAAAATTTTTTCATCATATGTTTGAAAGTTTATGGGGAATTAACAGGATATAGGACATATTAAATCTAGTATAAGATGAATAAGATGAGAATTGGCTGTAAAATTTATTGAATAATGTACTCTGAATCTGAAAGATTCACCCCAATTCTTATCTATAGGTTTTATCAAATGTACCTTGAAAATGCTGATGATCAGACAGTATTCCACTTACATTTAAAGTAAACAATATCACTAACCTATATTCCTTTGGCTATTCTAAATTCAGCAGCCAAGCTTCATGCCTAAAAAATACATGCAAGACTGAGAATGACAGGAGTTCCTAAGGTTTAAGTTGCCTTGATCAGTCATTAAAAAAGGCATATAGGTACCACAATTAAAGACCACTGCTTTAGAACTTTGAGCATCTTTTCGATATCCTTCTTGGCAGATGTAGAGGGCCTGGGCCCTTGAATTGCACTGCCCATAGGAAACAGGAGAGAGGGGTGGAGCTTAACTCTTGGCTGAAGTCCAAGCACCTGGGGGAGGATTTGGAAATCTTACCCATTCCCTGTCATCAGACTCATCTGACAGATTCATCACAGGGTTTCTTTAAATACTAAGGTCTGAAATAAGGACTTCATTTTTTTTATTATTCACCAGCAGATACTCGAGTGCCTCCTGTGGGAGGCCCTGGAAATACAGCAGTGTACCATTTACTGCCAAGGCGTCCGCCTTCCAGGGCAGGAGTCAGGATGCTAAAGCGCCAGTACTGTGACCACGGCCTGGGTGTTGTGTGGACATTAGGCTCATGGTGCTGCAGGCACACACAGGAAGGGCATGTCAATTTAGGCTTTCAGGAAGTGGATCGCGAAGGTGAGGGGGGACTAAATTGGGCAGAAGGGAGTAGAGATGGATCACTAGTTGGGGTAAAAGCCCAGAGGCAGCATGGCCTAGAATGGTGCAAACTGCAGATACAGTAAAATCTATTTTGTCCAAGAATCCAAAGTTGGAAGCATCCAAATAATGCAGTTCCAAAAATTTTAAGTGATCAGTTATTTAGAAAGTCTTGCCTTTCAGTTGAAGAACAGTTTGCCATAGCTCATGAAGGTATTGCTGTAGACACCATGAATGACTGTTCGGTGGTGTCATCAAGGACCTTGTCAAAGGGTGGAGCCGATAGTTTTGGGATAACCGCAAACATACCAATTCTAGAAATTTATATGTTTTGATAAATAACTTTTTTATAGTTTGAATTGCAGTTATGCAAATATCCATTATCTATCTAATTCCTTAATTTATATACTAGAAAGAAAAAGCAACGCTATGTATCTTTTTGAACATACAACAAGAAACATATTTTACCCTGTGGCCTAGTACTCACACAACATACATATATGTGCATAAATATATACATGTATATGTATAACTGAAACAAATTTCACAAAATAATAATGCTTATATAGCATTTACTCTGTGTCATCCACTGTTCTTAGTGCTTTAACAAATACTAACTTATTTAACCCACATAATGACACTATACTTAACTGTGCAGTACACTCTGGTATGTTCCACCCTATTTGAACGCAGATCTTCTAGCCCCAGCGCCTCTTGAGTAACGCACGTGCCCGCACCTGGCAGGGCCTCTTTCTCCAGCCCCTCCCCACACCCTCCTCCTCCTCCCCGCCAGTGCTTTTCAGCATTGCCTCCCCTGGCACCCCGGCCCCTCTGGTATGTCATCTTTCCTCTACCCCAGCTGCACTCTCAGTGTCTCCGGAAGGTCCCTCACCTAAAACAGGTGCAAAGAAGACCTGGGAGGATGGGGGCGACCGCACCCACTGGTATTGGGCAGCGGGCTTACTCCTTGGGGACTGGCAGCGCAGGGTCACGTTGGTCCCCACGTGGGGCACGCCCCGGAGGCGGCAGGATGGAGGAGCTGGAGGAACTGGGGGAGGGGAGACAGGTTAAACACTCACATCCGGGGGCCAGCGGCTCCCCCTCCCCCGCTCCCACACACCGACCCCCTGTCACTCTGTTTGCCCCTCCCCCAACCTTCACACTCAGTCGTTTGGGGGAGAGACCTGCCCCACCTCCCATGGGTGCCTCTCACTTACCCAGCGCATTGAGTTCTAAAGTCTTGCTGCTGTGACCTCGAACAGTGCCTTGACTGTCTTGCAAGTTCACGGAACAGAGGTAGGGTCCGGAGTCTTTCTCCTGGAGGCCCTGCAGCCGCAGTGACACATTCCGGGAGGGCATGGGGTAGACCAGGGATGCTCCAGGTTTGCTTGATGTGACCCCACTGATGTGCGCCAACACCTGGTGGGCGGGCGTAACACCTCCCCATTATTACTTGTCTGCTCTGTGCCCAGGGCTCAGCTAGTCCCCCTCCCCCAAACTGGGGGTCTTCAAATGCCCCTCACCTGCACCACCCCCTCTAACCTCTACCAGTTCTCCATTCACCCCTGTCTCTCTAGCTACCATCTCACCGCCCTGGGTCCTCTGCACCAGAACAGGTCCTGTTCCCCTGGACGCTGTCTCTTCATCTCCCACTTGGGGTGTTTGGAAAGGTGCCCACAACTCATTAAAATGGATTGCCCAACGTACTAATGGGCCAGAACCTGCAGTTAGATAAAAGAGGAATGGAAGAGAATGAGGTGAGATCAAGTTGAGAGATCATTGTGCTACTTTAGACTTAAGGTATCAAAACTCCAGAAACATCATTAATTTGGAACAGGTCATGTCCCAGATATTCTGGTGAAATATTTTATCCTGTGTAGTTCTAGATTGCTAGAGCCTAGGGTTTGAGGGAAAGGGTGAAAGGAGGTGGGAAGCAGTAAGAAATGAGACGGGAGACATAAACACGAGATCAGATGATGGGCTAAGGAGTTTGGACTTTATCCTAAATTATCAAAGAATTTTCAGCTGGGGAGTGACATGGTTCATCTTAGGTTCTAGAACTGGCTGTAAGGCGGGAAATGAATTGGAAAGGGTGAGAGTGGAAGCACAGAGACCATTTAGAGGCTGCTTGCAGTGAGCTAGGCAGGAGGTGAAATAAAGCAGTGATGGTGAAAATGGAGAGGAGAGAACAGATTTCAGATATACCAAAATCAGTGGAGCTGTTTCAGAGAATCTGAAGATTCTAATTTATCGGATTTATTAGATCTTAACCTGGCACACAACTCACTCTGTGCTTCTCTACCAACTTACCCAGAGGATTCTTAGTTGAAGTCCTCAGAGATCATCACAGTACCTCATAGCCTAAGTTTTAAGAGTTGGTTCTTTTTTTTTTTTTAGCCTTGCCGCATGGCATGCGGGATCTTAGTTCCCCGAACAGGGATCAAAACCTGTGCCCCCTGCAGTGGAAGCGCGGAGTCCTAACCACTGGACCGCCAGGGAATTCCCTAGAGTTGGTTCTAGAACCCAATGAGATCCAACTAAAACACTGTTTTAGGGCAGTCCTGTCTGTGTTACATCCAGGCTATATACAGCCTCTCTTGATTCAGATCTAAAATTTCAAATGTTAATTGTCATGCAGGCACTCTGAAGTCTGCTCATATCACTAGGATGAGGTAGAATAGCAGTCCCCCGTCCCCTACCCTTTGGATGGTTGTATCTGTGTAATGTTCACAAAACGTTAAAAAAAAAAAAATGGGAGAAAAAACTTATTGAGTTTCAAAAACAAAGACCAGTACCATAAAAAGCTCTAGATTTTAGACAATTGTTAGGATTGCCCATTGATTATTAAGTAGTCTTTAATTTTATTTCTGTTGTGGGGATTATGCAATGTGTTCTTCTGCCTGCTGTTTACCATTGCAATAACTCCCTTCAGTGTTCAAAATGAATGCTTAATGACTCTGTACCTCGTGTGCTGCATATGTTACAAATTATCTGGGGTTTGTAATCTATGTGGCGTCTCCCCCCTATTGTTCTGAATAATTGAAAAATGTCTTCATATTGGAATAAGGCATGTATTTAAATCTGTATAATTCTTACCTATTCGTAGTTGAGAGAGTCCTTGAGAGCCAATGGAAATACTTTTTTTTCTTGGCACCAATCAAGTGAGTGTTACCTTGTCACTTAGTGGGTGGGATGTGGTGTTATTTCTTAGTAAAATACAGACCTGTGTTTATTCTCAGACATCTTAGGAATAACAGCCATCATCTTATTTTTATATATGTGTTCTTGGCTGTATTCATAAATTACATTTTTTGAGCTACCAAATAATACTTCACTCAGTATAAAGTCATACGATAGAATGGAAGTTATTTACCTAGATATGTTTTCTAGTTGCATTTTCTCAGCCTGTGTAAGATGACTTTGTTGTAATAGCCTGAATTTTTGAAACTCACAATGTTGTTTCTCTACTATCTACCTTCAGATTACTTCATTTATCCAAAAAGTCAATTATGTTTGTACTTGATATTAATAAAACCAGAATAAAGTTCATATCTACCAAAACCTGCTTTTATCATTATTATTTAAAATTTACAAATACTTTTCTCTAAATGGATAGAGCTGGTTTATGATTTAGAAAGAAGAGTGTGGTAGGTCAAAAAGTACCTTGACCTTATATTTGACCTCTCAACTGCCACATACAGTCTTAAGGAGTTTTCATTTATTCATTCATTTAGCGAAAATCTATTGAGCCACTTCTGGGTGCCAGGTACTGGGAATACTTCAATGAATAAAACTGAAAAAAAACCCACCTGTCTTCAAAGAGCTTATATTCTGGTAGAAAACAGTATATTTTAAATATGTTAATTCAAAACAACACAATTAGAAAACCACTCAAATATGATATTCCTTTATATCAGCCTCATTGACCTTAGAAAGTTTGAGCTCTCTACCTTTCATTATGCATAAGAAATAGAAATTCATTTGCCTTGGCTTTATTAAGAATGATTTACATGATTTCATATTACGCCTTCTTATTGTGATATGTTCAGTTGTCACTTTTACCCCTCCAAGCAGCAAAGTGCCATATTGTTGGTATTCATGCAGTCATTAGATAATAAGCATGTCTGTGCTGGTCCTGAAGGTACAGTTTTCAGCAGAAATAGGTAATGTTCCTTCTCTTTTGTACAAATTAGGAAACATGGTTAATAGTTGGACTTGAGAAATCAGAGTTGTGCCAATTTTAGAACAATATAAAATATTTTTAATATAAATTACGTAAACCACATTACAAAATAAAGAGAAAAAAGCAAGGGAAGAATTTTACCTTCTCCACTGTAGCATAACTACATATCTGTGAAATGTTATTTTTCAAGAAGTGGTGAATCTGATTTTAATTCCAGTAAAATTTCCATGCACCAAAAATGAGAGGTCTACATGCTTTTTGTTTTATTGAACTCCAAGAAAATATATAGGTCATTCATACTTCTTATTTGATTCATGCCTGCCACCTGCTTCTTGCAAACAGGTTGCCCAGTGAGTGAGGCCAAATCCTCACTCTGGATGGGTAGTTAGGATTCCTTTTTTCTCCCTTGTTTATATATCAGTGTGTTAGTCACCATATTCTTGCTGAGACTATAAACCTTTGAAAATGGTTAAATGATTGGCTTTTAACTATAAAAGAATAAATATGAGTGAAAAGTTGAAGCTGTGATGACAAAGCCAGGTGTTTATGAAACTTGAATAATGTGTGGCAAAAACATGTTTGTATAACAATGTTACTTAACATGTAACAAACCTAAATCTAAGTATAAACTTTTACTTATAGATTTCACATGTTATTAAGCAAAAACAACTTTATAAAATATTTTAAGTACTAATAAAACTAAAAAAAAAGAAAAATCAAGTGAGCATTCTTTTAATATTGGATGGTGTAGTTTAGCTGAAACTTACTTGCTTTTCCAAACAAGGTTCTGATACTGACTGCTACAGTAAGGTTCTTTGGAGTTTGTTATTCTTACCATGTGCTTAGTGATAAAACTTCGCTGCTACTTTTTCTCTACTTGAACTGACCTTTACATAAGGCACCTTGGTCTCCAAATGGTGTGACTATCATTTTTGTAATAATAACAAATAGTTAACATTTACTGAGTACAAGCTATTAAGCAAACACTGTTTTAAATGCTGTGCTTGAATTTTTTCATTTAACACAACAAATCTATGATGGAGGTACTGTTATTAGCTCCACTTTACAGATGGAGAAATTGAGGCAGAGAGAGATTAATTTGTCTAATGTCACAAAGCTAGCAGGTGGTGAAGCCAGACTAAGGAGTCTGACTCCATGCTCTTAACCACTTGATTATACTGTCACCTTGTGAATTATCAGCCCACCTTTATTAAAATTTGACAGTTGAACTAATATTTTGGCAACAATGAAATCATAAAGTCATAAATGCCAAAAATACCAAAATCACATAGCAACACCCAATGGACATCATTGTGCTCATACATGTTTCTTGTCATAGAAATGAAAACACAAATTTAAAAAATTCTTGCAGATAATTCATGGTGTCCTAAGATTGTAAACACAGTGAGAAACATTGATTTGGAAGTCCCAAGGAAGAATTTAAAACAAGTGTTAAAACATCAGACTTTTATTGTAGAAGGCTCATTCAGTCATTCATTCAAGCCTTTATATACGTGATGGTATTTATTGGACTACCAACTCCTCTTA
The DNA here is from genome assembly GCF_965194805.1 of Balaenoptera borealis. Classification (NCBI taxonomy): domain Eukaryota; kingdom Metazoa; phylum Chordata; class Mammalia; order Artiodactyla; family Balaenopteridae; genus Balaenoptera; species Balaenoptera borealis. Next base: position 103,397,848 of record NC_138868.1, on the reverse strand, counting down.
AAGGAAGTAAGTTTGACATTATAGAAGGAGAAACATTTACAAAGTAGAATTACTTTTTGACAGTAAAAGTGGGTAAGGATGTGGCTTACCAAAGGAGGCCACGGAGTGTCCATTATTTTATGCCTGCCATTGTTCACCTGATGTGTAAATGATTTGGATACTCTTCTTAGAGATGATGAGGATGAGACAGACTGTCTTGTATAATACAGATATACAAAGAAGGAAATATGCATATGAAGAAAGCTAAAAATAGAATCAGAACATGAGAAATCAGAGTACAGGGAGTATAGCAGTAACCCAGGTAAATATGGTTACTTCAGCTAAATAGTAAAATGAGCTATGAACTTCCCGGCAACCATGGCAAAAAGGTAAATACAGTGACTTTCTGTACTTTTCAATGTCTGCAGGAGAGACGCATACCAGGTCCTAGTTTTGAAAGCTAAGATGAATTTGCATTAAGGACACTCTGATGGTGACCTCGCATAAGCTCTTACCTTTCTTTTAGTTCTCTTTTCTGTTAAATAGCGATGCATCACATATCTTCTGTGATATGTAATACACTGCCCGGACCCCTCCTCCAGGAATGAGACACTGGTGCGTCTCCACCAGCTGCCTGGAGCGCTGACTGGTGACGGCTTCTGGTTGGATTCCTCCCAGGAATTTCCCGTTGCCCAAGGTTAGGCTCCCTCTCCAGTGGCGTCCTGGACCCAGTGATTGGTCAGTGCTGAAATACAAAGGTACAGCCTCCTTGCCTCAATTCAGGGCAATTCTGAAGGGTCATCCAGCTTCCATACTTCACTTTAGGATTAACCGAGGCCTCTGCTGCAACTGTGAGTTCCTTCAGCTCCTCTCTCTGCCCCGTCCTGCTCCTCGTTTGCTCACAAGTGCTGTTCTGAAGAGCCCTCCGCTGTAAACCTCCTGCACGGTCTCCTCAGCCTCTGTTTCCTGGGACCCCTCTCTTTTAGCATTACTGTAAAAATTAGAAATAATAAATGTAAACTGCTTACCCCAAATCTCAGCACATGGTAGGCACTGAGAAAATGGTAGTTATGGTTGACTTTCATTGCATGGGACATTGAGCCACCTGTGGAAATGTTTTGATTTTTGTAGAAGGTACAGACATTTTTTCATATGGTGATTGCTTTTAGCAATCCTCATAAAGGTAAGGGTAAAATGTAAAAATGCTACCAAATGAGCTATAAAAAGTGTTATGATTACCTGAATTTCTTTCTAACAACTTCCTAAATAAGTTCAGGTTGCCCAAGGACAGGTGCATAAACTTAAAACAGGCTAATTTTCAGATTTTTCATAGAAAGTTTATATGTCAGGATATGAAGATGTATTCTTTTCATGCATTTATGACCTATAGTTTATACCATGTAAATGTGAAAAAAAAATTTTAAAAACCCTTTTGAAGTAATTTAATATTTACCAGGTTTTAACAGTTGACTGAATCTTGACTTAATGCTTGTACCCAGATATCTTGATGGAGGATTTCTAATAACCTTACTTTTTAGATGATTTTGTCTTAGATGTCCAAATTACTTTTTTTCACAACCAAATACATAAAACTTACTAATGGGAAAAAAGTCTGTATTGTAAGTTATCTTTGCATCATAGATGATAGTTTTTAGTAACAAAATAGCTACAAAACAGAGAATCACATGGTCACCATATGAAAGGAATCAAGTGACCTGTTTCAGGGGTTAGCCTGCTCTGCATAAACATTGGTCTCATGAGTATAAGAAAAGTACCTTTGTGTTTGGGAAGCCATACAATGTTGTAATGATAAAGGTCTGTGAGGATTTTTGGAATGTGTGTGCATGTGTGCACGTGTGGTGCCTAACCTTTAGACACCGCTGATTACAGAACAGTCAGTGCGTGATGCAGGGTGTTTGTATGGCAGGACTTTAAAGATGAATGGCTCTCACTGCTATCCTAGATATATTTTAGGTAATTCTCTTGAGTGTGTTTTCTAGTTCTCACATACTAATAAAAGTTACCATTTTAATATCATCCAAATACTACTTCTAGGTGGTGCCGTGGGATGGGAAGTACTGAGAAAAGATTCAACAGAGATGCTAATGTAGCAACGTCAGAGGTAATACAGGAGGTCAGATGAAAATAACCTCTAATCCAAGTCGGTGCTTTACCAAACAACTGATTTCTTTTCCCTTTTAGGTGGGAAGTTCTAGATACATAGTGTTATCTGACTATGTTTGATGACTAACTACCTGCTGCTTATGTCTGAAATAGTTAAGTAGTTCAGTAAACCCTAATTTTTTTACCTGTCTTGTTCTAAATGGAGAAGCCCTTGAAGATGTCTAGAAGGATTCTTGTGTCCCAAAGAAGCCCTTAAACATGACCATACATACTAGGTATAGCTTATCTAGTATTGCTGCCAATATGAGATTTTGTATGAGTATCTGTATGATTTATATACAGAGTAGAGTTAAAAGCTTTATGGCCATATGAGTATAGTTCCTTGAGCCAACGAAAGGTATTTGGTTCTGACAATTAGTATTGTCCTCCTTGAGGGCTTTTTTCTTCATAATCTGAATGGATTAAGACCCTCAGCTCCTAGCATGGAGGAAGCTAGAAAGCTTAGGAGTTGATACTCACTGAGAACAAAACTTCCTGAATGATTTGTTCTGTGCAAGTATTTCTCCCTCATGAAGACATACTGACCAGTTAATAGACATCAAAGTGAGTCGTTGATAGGCAGATTCGGGATGAAGTGCAGCTGATAGAATTCAATCCTGGTCAGTTCCCCACAAAGACTAAGGCTCCAGAGAGGCAGGAGCTCTTGGTTTCTGGTGGTCATTCTTCTGTCTGACCCTGTTAAAATCCAGGAAGCAATTGAATCTTTTTTCCTTTTCTACCTTTGACAGAACTACTGTCAAAGAATATTATATTCTTGAATATTTTATTTATTTAATTTGTAAGGCATAAGAAATACAATTTGGACAGGGTTACAGAGCTCCGTTTGGCAGGTAATGCCGCCCCGCCTCCCCAAAGAAAGTGTAACATGGTAGATATTTAAAAATAGCCTTGCCCTCTGCTGTTAGTCTTCCTTTGTTACAAAGAAATTAATTTGCTTTGCTAATTATAGCTGTATCTGTTTTATACCCTTTAGGGCTCCTGCTTTTTTCAAAAGGTTTTAGGAGTCCTACCTACCTTGGATTTATTGATTTTTATAAATATAATCCATCGTTGTGGTTAACCAATGAGTTTCCTGATTTTCTTTGCTAAAAAAATTTTGATCTTCTTGGTAGTGATTTACTACTTTAAAATTACCTCAATTCATTTAATAAATATATATTGAACAATCCTTATGTGATAGGCACTCTTCTGGGCTCTGGGAAGCAGCGAACTAGGCAGACATAACCCCTGCCTCATGGAATTTACAATCTAGTGGAATAGCTTTCTTAGGATACAGTAACATTTTGTGAGTGGCATTTGGTAATTTTTATATGCCAGATCCCTTTTGAAGGAATACTTAACTTGTCTTGGGACCTTGGCTCCTCATTTGTTAATTAGACCTAGATGATCTCTAAAGTTCTTTTCCATTCAAAACTTCTGTAATGTTTCGGAGGTTGGAACCTGGTTTGGTATCAGAGCATTGGGCAGCTCCACCCACTCTCTGTGAATCAGTATATTACAGAAAGTTTTGCAAAAGAGGCACTTGGCAAGGATGGTGACACAGATAGGTAATGAATAGTATTAAGTGCTGCAGGAAAGTCAAATGAGTTAAGGACAAAGTTTGAGGACCATTGTTCTTAGTAATTAAGAAGGCATTGCTGACCATGACAGTTTCAGTGGAATAATGGATCAGATTTTGATCCCATTGAGTTAAGGATTGAATTAGTGTAGACATTGCCTATTCCTTTGAGTCCCTTTAGTCTTCAGGCAGTGTTAAAATGGGGAAATGTTAAGGCTTAGCCATTATCCACTAAGGAAGGTAGTCAAGACTTACTTTCCTATACTTGTTTCTAGGTGTGTGCATTTCCCTAAGTTGTTACCTTAGGTAATTTATCTAGCATCTCTATTGATAAGTTAATCAGATAGTGAATGATCAAGTACTGTGTGATACAACCGGAACAGGTGATCAACATGTTATGAATCATCTATTATTGTTTAATTTTGCCACTTCAGAAAAAGATTTCTTCCCCAGCAGGTAGAAAAAAAGCGCTATATTTTTGTGAAGAGTAAGTTGATATCCTTGTATGCTTTTACTGATAGAAATTGTTTCTTTCAAGAAATGGGAATTTTGCTAATTTACCTCTTAAAGGAAATATTAATGCTGCTTTATCTAAATGAGCAGGATACTGAGGAAACTGGAGAAGTTATTCTTGAACTGGCCCCAGTCTCCAGACTCTCTTATAAAACCTATGACACAGACTAAGTCTACCTCATTTTAAGGTTTCTGACTAATATCTATTATATTTTTTTATGGAAGAAACAACCACGTGGCATAGAGCAGAGTTTCTTAACCGAAGGTTCTTTTATGAGCTCTTCAGTGAGTCCATGTTCCCCTTGACATTGTGTGGGACAGTTTTGTATGTGTATTCTTCTGGGGAGGAAATCCAGGACTCAAAAAAGTTAAGAACCTCTTCTCTGGAGTGGAAAAGGAAAAGGAAATCTTAAGAATAAAAAGATTTCTCACTTGCCAAAACTTCTGTAGCACTAAGAACCGGGGAGTGTGAAACAAGTGCTGTGTTTTTGGTTTTGGTTTTCTTCTGTTGGGGTTTTTGATTGGTTGGTTTTAAAGGATTAGGTGATTGGCAGGTTAGTTTGCCAAATTTTAATGTACAGAAAACCTAAGAAAGTAGGTAGTAAAGCTTCTACTGGCCCCAGATGGATTTTACCTTAAGATGATTTTACCTCATCATTAGTTACAGCTCTGTGCCAAAAATATATATAGTAATTTATACTATGTCCGTAATATCCCTCTTACTGTGCAGAAATGTTTTTACAGTTGTCTGCCATTTCAGGGTTTTTTTTTTGCCCTGCCTTTGTGCTCACAGAAAATAAAACTAATTTAAGAAATTTTGAGTCTTTCTTAGAGATACTGAAATAAACTCAGTATTGTTCTGTTGCCTCAGTTAACTAAGAGCAACTAATTGCAACACAGTAAAGCAGTAGCTTTAGTTTAAAGGAAGAGGATAGATCTATTTCACAAAGGCTTCTTTTGCTTTGCAGTACACATTGCTTAGGCTGAGGTACTGTTCTTAACACTTTTATAAATAGTCACTGGAGATGTGCTCCCAGTATAATTTCCCCTATCTCTTGCGGAATATAATATGTGATTTTTAAGACTTTGTTTGCAAATAAGTGTATTCTTTATTTAATCATTTGGGTTAAAGAATTTTAAATTTATCATATTTAGTTGGCAGAGGGTTAAGATAAACTATAATATGTAAGCCATTTCTAGTATGGCCAGTTTGACAACTACATTTGAAAATCTGTTTCACTGCTTGTTTTTTCTTATAACACTGTTTCCTGCTGTTGTAACTGAGCTGTCCTCCCTGCAGTATGACTATTTTCATCTGACATCTTAGACTGATCATGCCGGTGTTTTCTAAACAACACGTTTATATGGCAATTATGCCTTATTTCTGTTCCCCCCTGTTATATACCCTGTTCCATTGATAGACAGTTCTGTTAGAACAGTGGTTTTGTCAGGGTGATGATTTTATGATTGTATGAAATGGGGCAAATTTTGAGAAAATGATTGAGCCAGTAGCAGAATTGGTTGGCATATGCTCGTATGATTTATTTAGCTTGCTTCCTACTTTGCCATACCAGGGAAGAATTCTATTCTTCCCACTTCTTGAAAGTTGAAGGAGGGATTGGAGGACACTGAAACAAAAGAAACCTTATTTTTACCCCCAAAGTAGCTTATATAATGTCAGGAACGGCTTTGATGAAACCACTGGCCCTACTTAAAGATCTTATTTTCCAAGCCTTTCATTATTTTATTTGCCCTTTTCTGAACTCTACAATTTCCCTCTCTTGTAGCTGGTTCGATGCCCAGAACTGAATGCTGTGCTCCAGCTGTGGCCTCACCGGTGCTGAATAGAGAGGAAGAGCCACCTTCATAGCTTACATGTGATTCCTCTGCTTATACAACCCAATACTGGATTTACTTACTTTGGCAAGATAGCTGCATTGTGCACTGTATTTAATGTTACGTGTACTGTAACCCTGGGTCTTTCTCTGCATTGCTGCCGTTAAACCCCCAATCCTGCCAATCTAAAACTCCTGCCTTTGTTTACCTGCCCCATCCCCTACCTCCAGACTCCCCTTACATTCATCCACAATGAATGTCATCTTTATTCTCTCATTTTCTTTCACTGTAATCTTAAACTTTGGCAAAACTTTCCCTCTGTCTATAAATTGTCAGTTGTCAGCCATCTGATTTTTCTCCCTGCTTTGGTAATGGGACGTCTTTCACATCTTTCCTGTGGTACTTTTCCTTTCCTAGTCATTGAACACTTGGCACGGTGGATTTACCAAGCATTCACTTGGCATTTCTTCCACATCAAATACCTTTGGACTTCTCTGATCTGACCACCTGGTCAGGTTGTTTCCTGTGTTTTAGTTCTTCTGTTCAGATTTTTTTGACTTCTCCTGACCTCTATCCTTATAACTTCACTCAGGATATAGTATTATCTCATAGCTCTTGTCCCAGGGAGGAGACAGTAATACTGATTTACCATGGACATTCCTAACAATAAGGAAAGTGTTCTTCTTCACTGTGACTAGAATAGTCTTTAATAATTTTAAGCAAATTCTTTCCCCTCTGAGATCTTAATTTTTTAAAAAATGCTAGAGCTAAGTGACTATAAATTTCTAAGATGAGTGAGGTAAAGGAAGAAGGAAGAGAAACAAGGTTTTTGTGTTGAACAGGAAATGGTTCTCCAAGGAAGCTGAATTGAGGTTCTTGTTGGGTTTGGTACAGCTGTCCAAAATGGGAGGCAAGACTTCGTTTTTCCTAGATTCCAGAGCATTATCTTAATCTAAGATTTACAGTAGGTGTTAAGTTGGTTTATTTAGGACTGTTGACAGAGACACACAATCACTTAATTATATGCTTTGGTTAATCATGTAGAGTGTCGAAAGTGTAACCTTTTCTGATTTATTATGGATGATAAGAACTGGAAGGTCTCCATATGTCCTTTTTATCCATTTCTAAAGTCCCTCTCGTTTATCTAAATCTGTGTTTCTTATAGTAGCAGTCAAGCTGATGTTTAAGTTCTTGCTTCTTTTTCTTAGTTGATATGTGCTATTTAAACAGCCTCTCCTTGGATCTGTGGTCTTTACTGAACCCAGAAGATACGTCTTTTGTATATTTATGTCCTGAGAGAGTTAAAATCAATTTGGAAACCTTTCAATACATCAGATACCTATCATATGGATTTAGGAGTTACCAAACATTTTGCATTCAGACCCCTAATAGATATTTTACATATCAGCATATTGCACTATTAAAGTGCATTTCAAAAGTACACTACAAAGTAAGAGGTGGCAAGATCTGTTAGGCTTTTCTGATGAAATATAAAATATATCATCTGACTATTCTTCCATATCTAGAACCCTTAGATATTTCTAGTTTCCTTATTCATAATTACACAAGCCAAGTGAAATTTTAAGCTCGATTCGGTGGTTTAAAAGAAAGTAAATCTTTTCTGTGGTTTCCCACCATATATAGTGTCAAAGATTGGTCGCTTTGCTTATGCCTAGATCACATCCTAAGTGTGGCCCCTTCCTTCAAAGGAATGTTAGTTTTATTCCCTGACTTCTGAAATAACCCTCCGTGACAGATCCAGTTGGGCTTTTTTGTGTGCTGAATGCCTTTCTCTAGGCAGCCAGTAAGTAGTGAGCAGTGGCATGGTTTCCATCTCCATTTATGGCCTTGGAAGGGTGACAGGGACATGGCTGGGACTCTCCATTTACGGTCCTTGGAGGAGCTGAGAAGAGTGGCTGGGGTGCTCTTGGAGGGCAGAAAGTAGACATTGTGAGATAAAAATAAATAGGAGATGTTTGCAATTCAAATTCCAGTCCCTGGGGGGAGGGCAGAGGGCACCGGGAAGGGGAGTGTGTAGCAAGTCAGATGAGATCTGCTGCAGGCATTTGTCTCCTTCCATTGGAAGGGTTGCTCATCACACGTTTCCCAGGTTCATTTCTGATTTGTTCCAGAAAGTTGTGTGTTATGTACTTGTGACTCTCCTTTACGAAGAGAGAGAAGGAACACTAATTAAAGTGTGGCAGAAACCTAACTTCTTTAAGGCATCATTTGAGGCACCAGAAGAAATCTCCAGAAGGGGGGAATGAGGCAGGTGCTTTACGCAGGGGATAGGCTGGCTGGTTTTAGGACGGGGTGACTCTTGTCACTCCTCTGCTTGTGTCAGAGGGAGATCATCATCCGTGTCTTATGTTTATTATTCCTTTTGCCCATCTGGATTTCTGGCCTCGAGGGACAGATCTGCAAAGTATTCGACAGAGTGTCTTCCTGTAGTTTATCAACTGCGATTTAAAGGTACTGAACTTCCGAGGAGGCCCGATAAAGATTATTCAGAGTTGTTTTTGTTTGCCGAGAATAGAGGACATATTGGCTTATGGAGAGTCATCGCACATTCAGGAGAAATTTATAGTCTGGCTAATGTGTGTAAAGTAAGCCTGAGGTGAACTGGTTTGGCACAGCTGAGTTAGAAAGTATTTGGAGCCACCCGAGAAAAAGGGTCTTGTCTGTCACGAAAATCCTCAGAGTAAAACCCAGTAAAGTAGAGAGGAGAGCTGAAGGAACAAAAGGAGGCAGCGATGGGACAGAGAACGATGTAATTAAACTAAATTTGGGACTAAGTCCTTGATTTATCTTTTGAAATTTCGTGTAAGATAGCATAAGATGTACCATGAAACTAAGGAAAGAAATCATCAGACATATGTGTTAGAAGACCACAAAGCAAGTTGAAGGGTTGTGCAAGATAATAAAACTGTCCAGGTTGTATCTGTGGATTTGCATAATGATATTTGCTGTGTGCCACGAAAAAGAAGTGAAATAACACCCTTTCACCTCACTTCCCCCGCAAAAGGAAATTATTGGCTTCATTTGTTGGTGCGTTTGGCTGGCAGTTTGAGTTGGTAGAATAGATTAGTATTATCACTGGCTAATTTTAGATGTAGGTATTAGTGTATTGTTTCTTGATAATTGATGTTTGAGACTGGGAATCTGTAGCCTTATGGATTTGATCTCTTTTAAATTTTAGCAACTTCCCCAAAGACAGAGTGAGTTAGTAAAGATTATGGACTATGTAAGGAACAAGTTTTACCAGCTGATTTGTTTAGGCAATTGTTTTTACCCTGTATTCCTTCTTAATCAAGGGTAAGGAAGGTTATATTCTTTGCTTTGGGAAATTCTTCTTTCTGTCCTCCCTCCCCTCACTTTTTCCAAATTCTGGGCACAAATAGCAGCTCTTTCTTTTCTGTGGCAGGTGTGCATCCTATTGGCTGGCTGGTATTTCTTGTTTTCCTTTTTTTTTTTCTTACTCTTTTAAAATGGGGGTGGGGGTGTACAAATACGTGTATGGGACACATGCAATAATGTTGTAATGTTTCTTGTTGTTTAATGGATAATTAATTGCAAAGTAATTGTTTGAATTATAACATGTTTGAGTAAATGCTAAATTAGTATTTTTTTTTCTAATATAATCATGAATTTAAAATCTAGCATTCCTGTAACAATGTGTCTGTGTTTGTCTGTCTGTGTCTGTCTAATAGTAATTAATATCTGTGGTCCGTACCTGGAAGAGGAAGTACAGCTTTAAAGGAATAACAAAAGACTTTGTGTCTTAGACCCTTCGCAGGTGTTACAGTCGGGTGAAAGAACATGGTGTTGGGAAAAGAAAGAGCAGTTACACATTTGAACAGTTGGAACAGGTGTTTGGTCAGGGAGGATGGGATGCTCAGCCCTGCCAGCCTGTACTTATTAACAGTAGTGGCTTGTACCAGGAGCTGGAGTCAGATGGCAGCACTATGGAGGAGTATTCACAGGAGGACTGGGGAAACCACAGTCAGGATCTCCACGGCTATCCAACAGATCAGGAATTGGGTAAGAGAGCCAGTATCTATGTTACTTGTGTGTGTGTGTGCGCGCGCACGCGCGTGCACGTGCATATACATATCTTTATATGTGCACAGGTACTTCATATCTGTAATATCTTCTTATACCATTCCCACTGACAGCACAACGCATATAGCCAGTCTATTGGGGGCAATTTGGGCATCCTTAAACTACCAGCCTAGTGCCTAGTGACTTGGGTTCCACAAAATTCCTAAAGACACAGAAGAATTCCTAATTCTGAGCCGCACAAGGAAGCTCAGTGACAGGCTATGCAATTAAAAATATCCTGCACCTCTTAGTTCTAAGACGACTGCTAAGAGTGTTGACTCTTGGCTCGACTGGTATAGATATAACTGTCTTTTCCTTCCTTTATCCCAAATACTTTTTTTTTCCTGTTTGTGATTTGCAAAAGGTCCCTTTCCAGGCTTCAGTCTGAACAATCAATGAAGGGAAGCCTTGGTTTGAAAGGAGCTGATATTTGAACATTATCAGGGATCATACTCCTTCAAACTCTGTAAAGGATCCCAACCCAACAGTAGCTGGAATGATTTATTCCCAGTCTTCACATTAAAAATGGAAAACAAAACTCCTGGCCATCAAATCTAAACTTGTGTGGACTAATTAAGAGGGTATATGTAGTTGTTTTTCTTTTTTATTTTCAGTAAATGGTCCAATTTTAGTTTTCATAATTTGCAAGTACTAATCAAGTTTCTGCTGCAACCTTTGTACATTCATAGCAAGTTGTGTAATGAGTGCTCACTTATAAGTAAACGTTCTCACTATCCAGTGAAATACTCAGGTAGCCCCCAAGGAAGGATAAGTAGGATTGGTACTATAAATGTGCCTCCCTAGCTTAAGACAAAAGCCAATGGGCACTATTTTACAGAACTCCTGATGATAGAGAAATGCTTAATTCGAAAGAAAAAGGATTAAATGTTAATATTTCTTGTGAATGCTGTGTCTAAAAAAAATCTCTCAAATATCAGAAGAGAGAGGGAGCGAAGAAAGAGGTTATGAAACTGTAAGACTAACACAATGTAAGAGAGAGAATTGATGACTAGAAGAATAAAAAGGGCAGATGCTAAGTGATCACTACCTCTTAATTGCAAAACGGTACTAAGGTCTAAATTACTTTGGCATCCTCTAACTCTGGTTTTGCTGGAGAGAGTTAAGTCACCTAAACCTTTGGGAAAAAAATAACATGTGTAGTATATATTGATCCTGATATTAGGGGAGTAATTGCTCTCTAAAACCTACATATAAAGTCTAAATAGAACAGAATTATTTTCATTCTCGTTCCTTTAAAAATCATGTTTGCCATGAAATTAAGCTTTAAGCTCCTAGCTAGAAATCCACTGGTGACCTTGAAGAATTTTATACTTGTAGAGCTGGGTTCTGATCTTGCATATAAATGTATGCATCTCATTATGTAAGAGTTATATTTATAAATCTGGCATTGGACAGTGTTTGACACTAGAATTAAGTTCTCGCATTGGAAAGTATGGAACAAACAGTAGACATATAGCTACTTAGCTACATAAATGTATGCCACCACTTAGGAAAATATAACTTTTTTCAAAACCTCTGTTTTTCAGATGAAATACCTGTCACAAAGAGAACATTAAAAATAAAACAAGAGTCTTCTGAAGAAGCACAGTAAGTAGATGTTCCACCTTTCTACAGAGTGTATTTACCTAAGTTTAATGACAAAGGTCTTGCTGTAATGAAGCATGCTATGAGGGTTACAGCCGTGCCACTGAGAGAGCATGTCTTGTTGTTCTTCCTCATCTTTTTAGCCTAAGTTTTCCAGTGGTTAATCCAAAATGTTGAGAATGTTGTATACAACAAGAAGAAATAAATATATTATATGAAAATAAGCGTGTTTATGGTATTTTCCTGTGTGTGGATGTGGTATTTGGATGTTTAAATATGATACAAAGTTAAGTCACAGGGCCCAGAGTTTGTCTGGGGTTAAGTGAAATGATAGGAGGGCCAGAGGGACACTTAAATTCCTTATAATATTCCATTTGAGGACTCAAAAAGCAAGTTCTTAGGAACTACAAGGGAGGCCCAATTGACGTAACTGGGGATGAACTCAAGCTTCACAGAACTGGTGTCACCAATCTCAGACCCCCTGAACTTTTCCCATGGTTGGAACTTCAGAAATACAACAGACAGTTCTCAGGAACTGTTTAAGTAACTGGATCTAGTTCTCACTGTGCTCCACAGCTGTGGAAAGCTCATCTGAGGGCTGAGCCCGGGGAGCTTCAGGCCGAGATCAGATCAGTGGGGCAGGAACCTGACAGGCTCTGCAGAAGTGTCCTGTGTGGCTGCCTGTTCTCCAGGTTTCAGCTCACAGGGTGCGAGGGTTCTAAGAGGCAGTTCATTTCCCAGTGCAACAGTTTCCTCAGACCTGTTCCTTACTGATGATTTAGGTCTATGACAGCGCTGCATAAAATGACTTCATTTGGGCACTGGATCTCTTCACTCTAGGTTTAGGTGGGATTAGCCTGAACTAGCTGCTGTAGCCTGCAGTCAAATACACCATCCTTCACCCGCGAAGAAGAGTCACCACTTATTTATCAAATGCCTACTGTATGTCAGGCATAGGAATACAGCAGTGAGCAAAACAGACAAAAAGCTCTGCCCTCCATCCCACCTCCTTAGCCTAGTCCTCCTTGAGATCAGTAAAATATTTTAAAAGAGGACAGGGAGAATGGTAGCTATGAAAGATAATTTTTCTTTAAAGCATTGACCCATGCAGAAGCATGGTCCTATGTCTTAGCCTCACAAGCACCACAATCTAAATATTAGAAAAGTGATCGAGTGCCTTTGTGTACTCTGAGAAGAGAAACAATCTCCAGAAATGCAGTGATTTCATCCTGATGGCCACTCAGATACTTGAGTAGCTTTCAAGACAAACTAAAGTGTGGAGGGTAAGTCCAGGGCAGTCTTTGGTTCAAGAAGCAACTGATAACAAAACGTTAGCTCTTTGCCATCTTGAAAAGAAAATCAAGGAAAGTAAGAGAGAAGGACTATGTGGAAGATTTCCCCAGTTTGTTCCAAAAGCTCTTCCAGAAGGTATGAGAATTTAAGAAGAAAGTTTCCAGGATCTGTCTCCTTCCAAGAAGCTGTTAGCAAACCACCCTTACACCCTGTTTTCTTGCCTGTGTTTGATTGTATGTGAGTGTGGTAGTTGAGTATTTTTGTAGCTTAAACCTATGATTGATGTCGAGTGTAATTGTTTGTTGCTAAGTTGATATTTAACAAACTAAAGTCTTCCAATATCAAAGTTGTACCCTACCTGAGAAACAAATATCCTCATATATATGTACAAATCATCATGAAGTATCCGTTGGAATTACATGAATTAAGCAGCATATGAAACAAGAATTTCCCTGTACTTGTCTTCTTCTGTTAACTGTCCAGATCAAAATTGAAATAATTTCTATACTTTTGCTTCCCTTTATAAAATATATTTTAGAAAAATCTCAGTTCATTATCTGGAATTTTTTTTCTCTTACAACTGAAGCTTAATAATGGAACTTTCGCATCTGAATTCTCAGATCTTAATTCTGTGCTAAACTGACAGTTCTTTTAAATTTGGGAGTAGTAATGTATTTCAGACAAATAGAAGAAAATGTCCTTTTTTCATGTTTTTGTATCAGATCAATAGTCATAATCAGTTGTATATTTTCCTATGGCCAGCGTGTATGGGCCAAACTTATTGAACTTTCAGAATTTCCAGGTTAGAAATTAATGTGTTCATTCTTTTAAGTGATACCTACTGGTTACTTTTCTGAATACAGCATCCTTCACCTGCTTTTGGTAGTTAGGTCTGAAGGTCATCATATGCACTATAATAGCCACTTTAAAAAGTACATGATCCTTGGTTTCTGAAATCCTTTAAAAAGTACATGATCCTTGGTTTCTGAAATCCTTTAAAAAGTACATGATCCTTGGTTTCTGAAATCTTATGTATCAATAGTTACTAAGTGGAATACAGCCAGACTTTAGAAGTAATGGAAAGCAGTTTTTCACTAGTTCCTAGGAACTTCCTAAGGGTGAGCATGTCTCAGATTTTAATACTATGATTATCTAGACTTGCACAGTCCAATATGGTAGCCACTAGTCACCTAGGGCTATTTAAATGTAATTTAAAATTAATTAAAAACTTAATACCTCACTCACACTAGCCACATCTTAAGTGCAATGGCTAACATATTGGACAGCACAGACACAGGACATTTCCACCAGTGCAGAAATTTCCACTGGACAGTGCTCATGTAGACACCTGAAGAATCTGACTTTTATTTCTCTTTCCAGGAAAAGAGACATCATGCAGAATATCGTACAGATTTTGGAATCAGTACAGTTGAAATGGGAACTGTTTCAGAGCTGGACAGACTTTTCAAGGCTTCATCTTTCTAATAAACTGGCCATTTTTGGAATTGGTTATAACACCCGTTGGAAAGAGGATATCCGTTACCATTATGCTGAGATCAGCTCCCAGGTGCCCCTTGGCAAGCGACTCCGGGAGTACTTCAATTCTGAGAAGCCCGAGGGACGGATCATCATGACCCGAGTGCAGAAGATGAACTGGAAAAATGTTTACTACAAATTTTTGGAGATCACTATTAGTGAAGCGCGGTGCCTGGAGCTGCACATGGAAATTGACTGGATACCCATTGCCCACTCCAAACCAACTGGTGGGAACGTTGTTCAGTATTTATTGCCAGGAGGCATTCCCAAAAGCCCAGGCCTTTATGCCATTGGCTACGAAGAGTGTATTGAGAGGCCCCCCTCACCCCACATGGAGCGACGTTCCCTGGACCCAGGAAAGGAGGGCCGGGTTGACTTGGAAACCCTTTCAGCACAAGCCTCACTACAGGTGGAAATAGAACCTACCCGAATTATCTATTGCTACCTCGGGATCGCTGAGGTCAGGACTCTGCAGCAATGCTTATTTTTACATTTCCAAGCAAATACCAAAACCTTCAGCAAAGATTGGGTCGGTATTAATGGGTTTTTGTCTCAGAACTGTATTGTGGATCCTGGAGTTTCCCCCAAATCCATCTATATCAAATTTGTAGAAGTAGAGAGGGATTTTCTTTCCGCTGGCTCTTTAGTTGAGTGCCTGGAAAAAGCCATTGGCTACCCCTTAAAATTTAACAACTGAATGTCATCCTTCATAAGGATTTGGGCTCTTACCTCTCTCTTGTCTACTCACATCCCGTTACCCAGACTGTCCCTCATCCAGATGCTGCCATCAGACTTCATGGAAACTCTTTCCACGATCAGGCCAGTACAACTAAGAAATCATAGTAGACTTTGGGCAGAAAAAACAGACCTCACCTGAAAATGCTCATTTTGAGCCAGCAAGCTATACAGCGGACTTGCATGGTGGGTCAGTTGTTTCTTTTTTAAAAACAAAAAACAATTTTTAAATGGATTTTAGAGCCCTGATGTAAACAAATGTAGGTACATTCCATATTGGACAAAACTTATACTTTGAGTTTCATATGAAATTGAAAAATTGTATTTTTTTCACGATGTTTCATTTTTACACATCTCTATGTCTCTATATAAGTATTATTTACAACCTTGAATAAATAAGCAATAGATAATGGCAAGTTAAATCTTGAGTCACAGTAAATAAGACTTTTTCAATATTACCCTTAGCTACTATTGTATATAATTTAGAGTTTCATTTTTTTCACCAATCAAGTGTTTTGCTATTCCCAATCAGTGTTGCCTGCAAAGACCTTTGTTTCTGTGATGTACCAACTTTATGGTTGTGCTGCCATTTAAACTTTTTTTTAAAAAAATCATTAAAGTAATTCCTGGCCTCTTGGCGTACTAGTGGAGCTTTTTGCAGCCGAGTGTGGTCGCACTGGCAGTGGGGCCGTGCTCTGACTTTACTGCCAGGGATGAACACAACAGAGTAGGGCAGCTTCACTCCCTCTCGCTCTCTGTACCCCACTGACCAATGTCATGATCTCTTGTCAGAGTAACAAAGGTCATTGGACATTTCACTTTGTGCTACTTTTTAAAAAGCTACAAAAGGATATTCCTTTTGGCCCTAAGTACATGAATTTGTAAGAGACTCTCATTCCTCATCTTTACACTCAGTAATCAGGGGCAGCTCTCTCAGGAGCACAGGTGGAGAATTGATGTCATCATACTGCCTGTGAAAAAGGAGAGAAGATCTAATAGAAACATCCAAACAAAAATTTTAAGTGATCCGTAGGATAGGAAACTGTAAGGTATCAGTCCATTAGGAGGGTAACTATCACCTTTAGATCTTGCAGTGATTCCTGTGGGTCAACTAGCACTCCAGTTGGAGGTTAGTACTCTTGGCTAAGAACTACCTTACTAGTAGAGTAGTCAAGGGTCACTTTGGTCTCATGACAGGGACTTGTTAGATTGGTTATTTATCTTTAATGATTCCCCCAGCATCTCTCGGGTACTCTACTTTAAATGGACTGCAAATCCAGGTAAGAGCTATAATTCTCCCCATTTTTCTGTACTATTGAAGATAAAATTGCACATTGATTAAAAAAAATGTTCTTTCCTGCAGCCTGAGTTGTCTTAAATCAGTGGTTTTTCTCATTCTGATACCTCTTGGTTGGTTGATGCTTATTTATTTTTCTAGTGACTAGAGAGCTTATAACCAATGGGATGACTTTTATTAATGTCATTTAAGTCTAGGTTTATGGAGTTGGCTGTTTCCTGATGTGAGTTGCTAAAAGTGGGTGCTAGTTCAGGGAGAGTATATATAAATATTCTGGAATGTTTGAGTGCAGCACCTCTTCTCCCTGGGCACAGGCTGTAGGTATCGGCTTTAGGAAATTCTCATGAGTTTGCTCTTCTTTGGAACTTGGAATTATAGTCCTAAAGACCAAGCCTTCATTGACCATTTTGTAGCAATAATCTCATAATATTAGTGCCAAGTGCTGCAGGAAAAAGCATTATCACCAGGAGTAGTACATGGCATCCCCCAAACTTTGCCACTGATCAGCCCTAAAACTAACATTATGCTTCATTCATTTCTTCCCCCATCCCACTTTTCACTGCTGTTAGTTACTTAGCAGGGGCAGAACATTTGGGAACATTTAGTGAGGATGTCTGAGATCTACCTAACATTACTGAGAATAGGGCATTGCTAGACCACTATGAGCGGCACAGAGTGTATGGCAAAGACTGATCCAATATGTGTTTTCACCATGTGGCTTGGGATGGGTGAGGGGGAGGGGCAAGAGGACAAAGCTGAGCACCGGGAAACGGAGACTTGGAAAGAAAGTACCTTGCTGATGCTGAATATCCATTCTCTTTGGCCAGAACAATCTAGAAAAGAGGACAGCAGGGTGTCAGATAACTATATGAGCATTTCTAAAAACAAAAAGTAGACTATTTAGACCTCAGTGAAGCCTTATAACTGATTCCAGGAGGATGGAGACACTACATTCAAATGTAAGAGTCAGCATTAAAAAATACTGTAGAGATAAAAGATGAGGTATGACGGGGAGAAACACTAGTGAGCTGCAAGTCTCTTAACACATGAAACTATGAACTTAGCTCTTGCACACAACCTGTTGATGCAGGTCACTCACAGATCATCTGCACTAACATTCCCATTATACACAAGGGTAGAGAGCAATGTTCACCCTAAACTGCAGCTCAGCAAAAACTTTCAGAAAGTAATAGAACTGCTCTGCTAACTTCTACCACTTGACTGCCTCAGGGTCAGCAGAAAAGAAGTGGCTGGAGTAGGAGATAGTATAGAAAATTCTTTGATTGGGTGAGAGCAGTGAAAGAGTCCTGAAGAGACTGTTTCATTGTCACATGGAGAGAATCACTGCCTGCAAATCTTTATTTGTATCTTTACTTCTGATGTTGTAAATTGTTTGGGGCACAAATTCTGGAACGTTACCTACTGAGAGTGAATGTTGAGGCCCTCCCTGCCTTACGTAGCACTTGATAGGGATGAGCACAGCCTCTGTAATCAGATGCTCTGGTGCTCCTGGGATACAACCGAGAGCATTGTACTGCTGTTTTTGGAAGGAATTACTTATTTGGGGTAACCTAGGCCTGACCTGGAAATAAAGGAGGGATGTTTACAAGAGGTGCTTTGCAGTGAAGACTAAAGTAAAAAAAAAAAGAGTGTGATAGACTAGAAAAACCAAACCAACAGCACCCTCCCCCCATATATATATACACATACACACACACACACACAATCTACTTGACAATTCAAAGTTTGTAGGTCCCTGTATAAGGGTATGAGACTAGCAGTTACCTATTACTGTTGCCTTTGCTGTCACTGAGCTGCCAAGTACTACGATTCTAGGGGTTGCATGAGCAGTCTAGTGTTTGCATAGCCATTTCTCAAAGCCACTGCATGGCAGGTATTTGAAGAGCAGCCAGGCCGGTCACACTAGGAAGAAGCAGCTGAGAGCGTCTACAGGGCGCTGTGTAGAAAAAGACCGTGGGCAGCGCAGGCTCAAAGACCACATTCAGTGTTAATGCAGGGCCGTGTGGAGTAAATG
The DNA here is from genome assembly GCF_965194805.1 of Balaenoptera borealis. Taxonomy (NCBI): domain Eukaryota; kingdom Metazoa; phylum Chordata; class Mammalia; order Artiodactyla; family Balaenopteridae; genus Balaenoptera; species Balaenoptera borealis. The sequence continues at coordinate 103,379,176 of NC_138868.1, read as the reverse complement.
GAATCCAGGAGGCCTGGCTGCTTTTCTGCCCAGTCAACTGGTCACCTAGAGCAGGCAGCGCCAGGGACTCCTTGTTATGCCTTCTGTCCTCGGTGACCTTTGCTCGGTGGTTGAGCCGTGCCCGGATGTTTGAAGCATCTTTATTTTGGCTGTCCGACCGAGAAGCCAGAACGGGTGCGTGCCCTTCTGTAAGAGAGCTTCGGCCGCCAGAGGGCGCAGAGGTGCCTGTGACCGGCTGGCGCGGGGAGGGACGGTTAAATTAAATTTCACAGCGAACATGATCTAGTCCCGGGAATTAAAGGATCAGAGCGGGCCTGAGGAGGGATGGGAGGCAGCGAAGACATGGGGATAAATAAATGGAGGGACTTGGTCCAGTCTACCTTCCCGCAGCTGCCCCCTCCTCCCCAGTCTGCATAAGGCTTTTCAGAGTTAAGCGGGGAACCGGGATCTTGTTTCCTCAGTTTCCTGCTCAGCTCCTGGGGTTTCCTTGCGCCAGTCACTTCCCTGCTCGGGTTTGCGGCGCAAGCTCCGGGTGACCCTCGGGCCTTGGTTTTAGGGAGTCTCCGAGAACCTGCTGAGAGGCCCCGTCTTCTCCCGCCACAGGTGAACACGGTCCTCGGGTCCACCGCCGGCGCATCCCCCACCGCAGCCTCGGGGCCACGCGGCACGTGCGGGGGTGGGCGGGGGTGGGCGTGGCCGCCTCCCTTCCAGAGCCTCTCTCCCTGCCCGCTCCCGCGGCCTAACCCGCCCCTGGCCCTGGGAAATTGGTAGTTGCGGGCAGCAGAACCGGGCCCGCGCGGCCGGCACTCTGGACCTGTCCTGCCGCCTCAAGCCCCACACTGCGGAGCCCCAGTGGCCCCGGGAAAACGCGGCTCCCCTCCTCCCCGCTTAGGCTGAGGACGCGTTACCCCCAAGCTCGGAGCCGGTTGGTCGGGCGGGAGCCCCGGCCGCTTAGGGTGTCGGGTGCGGGTGGCCCCTGGACGTCGGATAATCCCCAAACCTTCCTTCCTTCCTGGCCCTCCTTCCTACCGCACTTAGCGGAGGGGGAAGGCTATGGCGTAGTCTGAGAATTAGGGCTCTTCTCCTCTGCCCTTGCCCCCGGCCGGCTGCGAGGGCGCCACGACTCACCCGACCCCGCCCCTGCGTCCTGACCCGGTGGAGGCCGCGGGAGCCGGCCGTCGGAGCGCGAGGAGCGTCCCCCCCGCGGCGGGTCACCCTCGGGCCCCGCCCGCGAGGACGGCGACCTCTCCGCCCCCTCGAATGCCCCGCCCCAGTCCCCGTCGGTCCCCACCCCACCACCGGCACACGCACGCAGACTCTGGCCAGAGCCGCCCTTGGTGTCAGTGGCCCGGCTCCCGCCTCCGCTCCGGCCGTCGTGCGGCCCCAGCACCTGTCGCTTGGTGTGTCCCGGAGCCGGCGCCCCTGACTCCGTCGGGGCCAGGGAAGGCCATGGTTTCCCTGCCCGGGTTCCCTGCGACCAGCTTGCTGCGGTTTTTGTTCCTGGGGCTGACTACTCTCGGTGAGTGAAACCCTGGACCTGGAGGGGACGTGAGATGGGAGAGGTGGGGTGAATGCGACCCTGAGGGAGGTGGTTTTGGGCACTGATGAGGAGCTGGGTGGGACAGGACTCCCGTCTCTGACTCTTTCCCTCCCCGCCCTTATACTTCCCCCCACGCAGGGCATCACTTGTGTCCCCGCTGCGTCGGGGAACAGCTCCCACTTTGGGTGCGGTGTGTTTGTGGTCGGGGAGAGGGTTAGGGCACCGCCTGGGGTGAGTTGTTGGAGCCATTCCTCACCCCCACTCCCCACCTCCACCCAGCAGAGCCGGATGAGCTGAGCTGCTGGATGAGACACTGGCTAAAGAGCTTAAGGACTTAACTCCAGCCCCCCTCCCGACCCCCACCCCGCCACAAACTGATGTGCGAGAGCCCCTGGGGAATTCCCTGGTTCCCGGGCTTGACACACGCACTTCACCTCAATTCCCCAGCCCAGATCCTCCCACTTGCCCCCTCCTCCTGCTTCCTGCCCTGGGAATCAAGGGAGGTGCCCCCAAAGCACGACCGTGAGGTCATTTGGGACACAGGAAATGGAGGAGGGCTTTGAATGCCTAGAGGAGCAGAATTGTGAGCCCCCCCCCAAGAGGTCCACCCCCCCCCATTGGCTCCCAGAGCCAAAGGGACAAAGGAAATAGAGAAGAGGGCCTTTGAGTCAGAGAGGAAGGGCCCCTCCTTGGAGCAAGTGCTTGAGGAGTGTTTGAAGGCCTCCAGGAGCGCCCAGGAGCTGGGGTGGCCCAGGGCAATATCTGGGAGAAAAGGACCCACAGGAACTAAGCTCATTATAAGCTGTTTCACATGCTGCCTCCCAGGCTTTCTTGCCATCTTTCTTCAAGGATCCCGAATGAGGGTGAAGGGTGGATTTGTCCAGGTCAGCTTTAACTCCTCATTTCTCTCAGGTTGGAATCACCAGGGCAAGTAAGGCTTGGAAAGATGTAGAGTGAAATTCAACCACAGTGATGGGGCCCACCTAACTTTTACCCGTGTCTCCTTTAGCCCAGTCTGTGCTGCAAGGGTGTTGGGGCATGAAGTATTAGGGTCCCCAGACAAAGTGGGGCTCAGGACCAGACCACCAGCCCCTCTAGGCTTGGTGGGGCTGCTCCAGGATCCCTTGACTTCTCAGGCCCCCTCTCCCAACTTCAACATCAATACCTCTTTCCCTTCTGCATTCTACCCCCCAACTTCCCCATCCCCCTTCCTGCTGGGGATCTCTGAAGAAAGGGAGAAAAATTCAAGTTAGCGGCCAGGGCGTCATCGGCAGCTCTCCTGCAACCCGTCCTCTTTCTATCCTAACTCTGAGCCTCAGATTTCATACTGAAGACCCAGGCTTCAGCATCCCTACCCGGCCACCCCCGGGGGGCCACTTGAGGGTTAAATGGCCCTCGGGATGGTCAGCGCTTTGGGTGGCACAGGCTCCATTGGGCTCTGCCCGACAGGGTTCTCCGCCGAGGCCCTTCTGCTCCCTCGCTCCTCCTCGGACGCTCAGCGATGCTGCCCCTGGGGCGTGAGAAGCCCGCGGGGGGAGTTTCTCAGAGAAAGAGGGAGACTAAAAATAGTAGCCCTGGGGAGCAGGCCCATTTTCCTTCTCCTGCGCTCTAGCCTGCTCCACACTCCGGTCTGGCGTGGGCCAGAAGGGTCCCTTTCCTGGGCTGCTCCTGTCTCCTTCACTCAGACCCAACCACCCCCTTTGCCTCTCCCTGTGGCACCTGGGAGCAAAAAGGGCCGAAGAGTTGAGGGGCTTCTGCTCCAGCGGACACCCCGGACCAGGGCAGCGAAGCCTGGGGCCCTCTGCAGCTCCTAGCTGGCCTTTGCCCAGACCCCAGTGTGTCCACATTATTATTGATTTACCACCCCTCTACCTTTGGCAAAGTGACCTCATAAATGCAGGACCGGAGGGAGGTGGCTGGGGGTGCCTAGGGCGGAGGCGGCTCACCCCTCTCCCGGGACCGTGGCCGCTTTCCGGTGGGAACTGTGTCTGGCCGCTGGGGGTGAGCTGCAGAAAGGCTGGGCCAGAGCCTGCACCACCCGTAGGCCTCTCCGCGTCCCAGCCGGCGGGCTGGTCCTGAGCTGGTGTCAGGCTCCTTGAGGCAGAGGTTGTTTTTGCTTGCAGAGCCTCCGGTCCAGCGGCGCCCTCCTCATTGTCTTCTGGCTTATCACCGGGCACAAGTTTCCTGCTTGGCCCACAGGGACCTGCCAGGAAATGGGGAGGGGGGTGCTAAGAAGGCCAAGGAATCGGGCTGGGGGTTCTGTAAAGACACGCAGCCAGGAAGCCATGGGGGCGGTGTGCATCCTGGCCGGATCCACTCCTGGGCCCTTAGAGGCCTTCAGCCGGCCTCTAGCAGGGTGGAAAGCTGGACCCGTGCGCGGCCGCTGTCCGAGCGGTGGCCCCCTGATCACCACGCGGATGTGGCATCTCACACTCCAGGGCAGAGCGTTGAGGCCGAGGACTCAGTGCCTCAGTGAGAGCAGGGCTTAGGACTAGGGCGGCCAACATCCTCAGGCCTGGCCACGGACAAGCCCAAGCTTATTCCCCCAAAGGGCTTTTGACTGGCTGCTCCCTTGCCTCTCCAAAGGGCAATAAGTGAGTGCTCCTGGGCGCCATGATGCAAGCTTTGATTCGACAGGCCCCTCCTTGAAACCAACACCCCAGGCCACCTCCTGAAGGTCAGTCACAGGCAGAGGCAAGCTCTGTACTTGATTGCTTTGTACTTGATTGTCAGGGGAACCTTCATTCTCCTCTAGCTCTGCCAGGATTCCCTGCGACCCGCCCAGATCCCCTGGGCCCCAAAAGGACCCTTGGGAGCTTTCCTGGGGAAGCCCACGTGTGGGAACCCAGCAGGAGGCCGGGGAGCACGGGCAGTCACTGGGCCGGGTTGGGCGCTGGGCCACTCCAGTTTCCCTGGCTCGGAGTAGTTCAGAAGGAGCCGCGGAGTTAATCGGTAACCGATTAACCCTCCCACCCCGCTCCGCCCATCTGGTTGAGAACGCAGGAGATGGGAAAGCTGCTGATCCCGACCAGCGTCTTACCGCCCAGGAAAATTGGGGGAGCAAGTGGCCTACGTAGAGTGTAGATAAAAAGTATTGACTCTTCCCTTCCTCTTGGATGTCTTTCCCTTCTCGCTGGAAATCTGCCCCCTCCTCGTCTTGGTGCGCGGAAATCTGTGCCTCTGGATACCAATAAATGCGTAGACACGGGTCCCTATCCCAGCCGCAAGCCAGCGGGCTGAGGTTGGGGAGAAGAGGCTCTGATGAAATTGACAATGGGATCCCAGGCCAGCGGGCCCTGGGCAGTCTTCGAGGCCCACGGTGGCGGGACCCCGCGAGGTTCGTCCTCTCCTGCCGCCGCGTTGAGCTGGGTCCTTGGGCTCCGCGCTCACCCTCCTCGCTCTCATCCCCAGCGTCCCCCTCGCGGGCCCAAGTGGAGCTGCACGTGCCCTCCGGCCTCACCAAGTTGCGGGCGGTAGAGGGAGCGGAAGTGGTGCTCCCGGCGTGGTACACCCTGCAAGGGGAGGTGTCTTCGACCAAGCCCAAGCCTTGGGAGGTGCCCACCGTGATATGGTTCTTACTGGAAGGGAAGAATATGAATATGAGCCAGGTGAGGGAAATCGTCTCGGCCAGAGGCTAGCTACGCAGGAGGGGGGGCGGGGGCGGGGTGGGGAACAGGGGAGAGCTGGCAACGGTGGGAGGGGTGGCCAGGGGATGGCTGACTCGAAGGAGCATCAGGGAAAAGCAAGGTCCACCTCACCGGTTCACTTTTTGTTTTGATCTTGGAGGCTTCCCCAAAGAATTCTCTTTTTCCCAGGAGTCCCTAGAAATCCAGCGCACCAAACACTGACAAGTGGAGAGGCATTTTACTTTGTGGGGCAAGGGGGAAAGTGAGGATTGAGGGTATAGGAAACAGGAAGGGTTAGGGCAAGTATCACACAACTTTTAAAAGTTGAGCTTCTTCCTGTTTTCACATTATCTGTGCTTTGGACATTGTCACAGGCCGCGTCTCTTTCCAAATGATTTTCTGTCCCCCTGCTCCCACATAACCTCCTTGAGAGGCAAGGGTACATGTCCTCCTACACTCTCTCACCTATCTTCCTTCCTGACATCAGATGAAGACTCAGAGGCAAATTTACCCAGAAGCCAAGGAAACGTCATTTTCAGAGCTCCTTACTTGCTGGGCTCCTTGCAAGGTCCTAGAAAGTGTGTTCAGGAGGTCATTTGATAAGTAGGGGGTGTGTATGAAAGAAACTTAGATTGCAGGGGTAGGGCCTGGACTTATACACTGGGGGGCTGGGGATCTTCAAGAAAAAGAAAATTTAAAAAGATATTTTTTTCTCTTGGCACTACCCCTGCAGTCTAAGTTTCTTTCATACATGTCCCCCTATTTACATTATCCCTCATCCATTTTACCACTTTCTAAACACCCCAAGTGGGAGATGAAGAGACAGCGTCCAGGGGAACAGGACCTGTTCTGGTGCAGAGGACCCAGGGCGGTGAGATGGTAGCTAGAGAGACAGGGGTGAATGGAGAACTGGTAGAGGTTAGAGGGGGTGGTGCAGGTGAGGGGCATTTGAAGACCCCCAGTTTGGGGGAGGGGGACTAGCTGAGCCCTGGGCACAGAGCAGACAAGTAATAATGGGGAGGTGTTACGCCCGCCCACCAGGTGTTGGCGCACATCAGTGGGGTCACATCAAGCAAACCTGGAGCATCCCTGGTCTACCCCATGCCCTCCCGGAATGTGTCACTGCGGCTGCAGGGCCTCCAGGAGAAAGACTCCGGACCCTACCTCTGTTCCGTGAACTTGCAAGACAGTCAAGGCACTGTTCGAGGTCACAGCAGCAAGACTTTAGAACTCAATGTGCTGGGTAAGTGAGAGGCACCCATGGGAGGTGGGGCAGGTCTCTCCCCCAAACGACTGAGTGTGAAGGTTGGGGGAGGGGCAAACAGAGTGACAGGGCGTCGGTGTGTGGGAGCGGGGGAGGGGGAGCCGCTGGCCCCCGGATGTGAGTGTTTAACCTGTCTCCCCTCCCCCAGTTCCTCCAGCTCCTCCATCCTGCCGCCTCCGGGGCGTGCCCCACGTGGGGACCAACGTAACCCTGCGCTGCCAGTCCCCAAGGAGTAAGCCCGCTGCCCAATACCAGTGGGTGCGGTCGCCCCCATCCTCCCAGGTCTTCTTTGCACCTGTTTTAGGTGAGGGGCCTTCCGGAGACACTGAGAGTGCGGCTGGGGTAGAGGAAAGATGACATACCAGAGGGGCCGGGGTGCCAGGGGAGGCAATGCTGAAAAGCACTGGCGGGGAGGAGAAGGAGGGTGTGGGGAGGGGCTGGAGAAAGAGGCCCTGCCAGGTGCGGGCACGTGCTGCAGACTTACATTACTCAAGAGCCGCTGGGGCTAGAAGATCTGCGTTCACTAGGTGTTTGACTTTGTGACTCTGTTTCCTCATCTGTAAAATGGGGATATCAATAGCCCTGATTTGAACACACCAGCTATAAAAAACATTTGGGGGCAATTGGAACTTTTTTTTTTTCAATTTGACTGAGATAATCGATGGAACAATTTTAATATGGAGTACTAGATGCTCTTGGAGAATTAGTCTTAATTTATCAGGTGTGGTAATGGTATTGTGGTTATGTAGGATACTGTCCTTCCTTATTTTTGGAGTTTCATGCTGAAGTATTTACTTTAAAATGTCTCAGAAAAAAGAGAAAGAGAAATGAAATAAGTATAGCAAAATGTTAGCAACTGTTGAATCTAGGTTGTGGGTATATGGATTTTTATTTCGTCCCTCTTTCTACTTTTTATTTGACCATTTTTATAATAAAAGTTTTAAAATTATTTTTACATAGAGCTTACCTCATAGGTTTGTTGTGAAACTTTTCTAAGTTAGTACATGTAAAGAACTTAGTCTTTGGTGCAGAGTAAGCAGCCAATAAACTTTAACTGTTAAAATCATTAGAATATTTCATATATTCCTTTCAACACCATCAAGTAGGTCGTATTACCCCATTTTACAGATGAAGAAATTGGGACCCAGAGATAGCAGGTAACTTTCTTAAAGTCAATTGACCAGTCTTCCCAAGGAGAAGACTGGTCAATTCTGGATCCTAGGTTTTCTCATTCCTCGCTCAATGTCCTTTCTCTCTCACTCTCTGCCATTCAGAAATAAAAGTAAAAATTGGATTTTGGTTTTTCTGGGCATCACTTCCTCTTTAGCCTCCTTTCAGATATCACTTGGGGACACTGAGCGGTGGAAATGGAGAGGGGTACTGAGCTGGCAGTTAGGCAACTGGGAGCAGAACCCAGCATACTGGCTGTCACACCTTTCCCTTCCCTCAGGGAACGGATAGCCTGGGAGTCTCTCCCAGGGAGTCAAAGAGGACATTCCAGAGGAGGGGCAGGATGATTTTTATGGGAAAGAGGATCCCTGGACTGACGGTTAAATTGTGTCCACAGATGCCATCCATGGATCTTTAAACCTCAAAAACCTTTCCACTTCCATGTCTGGAGTGTATATCTGCAAGGCCCACAATGAGGTGGGCAGTGCCCAGTGCAATGTGACCCTGAAAGTGAGCACAGGTCAGTGAGGGGTAAGTGTGGTTAGGGAGAAGATTGGTCAATGGGGGGTGGGGTGGGTTTGCAAGAGAGGGGAGGAGGCCTTTCATTACAACAGGACAAGGAGCTTGTCTTGGTCAAATGTTCATGCAGGTGCTTGGTCAGTGACCACTTTCTTCTTGACAGCACCTTCTTCTTAACAAAGAGAAAATGTGTATGGTGGTGGTAGGGCAGTGGGGCAGTGGGGTTGGAAGGGGCCAGGGAATAAGCTGAGAGTCCCCCGCTGACAGCAAGGTTTTTCCAGGGCCTGAGGCTACGGTGGTTGCTGGAGCTGTCGTGGGCACCATGGTTGGATTAGGGCTCCTGGTTGGGCTGGTCTTGTTGTACCAACGCCGGGGCAAGGCCCTAGAGGAGCCGGCCAACGATATCAAGTAAGTGTCCCTGATCTCTGCCAAGATGAGGGCTCTCCTTGGGAATTCGGGCAGCTCTCATCTAATGGAAGGTTGGGCGGTGGTTGAACCATCCTTCTTGTGGGCAGATTTTAAGTGAGAGGAGAGTTGAAGGAGAGGGGAGGTGAGAGTAAGACAAAGCACGTGGAAACTCTCCCCCTTCCCCCTTCCGGCTTCTGACCTCTTATTGCTTCTTTGATGACTAGGGAGGACGCCATTGCTCCCCGGACCCTGCCCTGGCCCAAGGGCTCAGACACAATCTCCAAGAATGGGACCCTCTCCTCTGTTACCTCTGCACGAGCCCTTCGGCCACCCCACGGCCCTCCCAGGCCTGGTGCATTGAGCCCCACACCCAGCCTCTCCAGTCAGGTCCTGCCCTCACCAAGGCTGCCCAGAACAGATGGGGCCCACCCTCAGCCAATATCCCCCAGCCCTGGGGGGGTCTCTTCCTCTGCTCTGAGCCGCATGGGTGCTGTCCCTGTGATGGTGCCCGCCCAGAGTCAGGCTGGGTCTCTGGTGTGATGGCCCAGCCACTCGCTGGCTGAGCATCTGGCTTCTCTCCTTCCTACAGGGGTCACCCCTAGCACAGAGGCCTGAGCCTTGGGAGGGTGGCCGCCTTCCAGACCTCCGGTCCTCTGCCCCCACCTTTCTTTACTATGGGAAAACTGAGTCTCAGTTAAGACCCAAACTTCCAGGAGGTAGAAGAAGAGGACGTGGACCTAGGATTAGGAAGGCCCCCGCCCTGGGCTCTCTCTAAGACTGCAGTGGGATGCTGCTGAGATTGCTACCTCTGCCTCTCACCCCCATCCCCCAGGGCCTGGTCGGGACCACCAGTCAACCAGTCCTCCAGGCCCCCTTGGTCTGTACCCCGTCCCACCTAACCTCATCCTTCACTGCCCCTCCAGCTCCCGGCATTAATATAACCTGTCCTGCTGGTTTGGTTGGGTTTTGTTGGGGCAGGGGATAAGGAAGATATTTTTTATACTAACTTGAAATGCATGGTTTTGCTTTTATTTTGCAAACCTCAATAAAGATACATTGTGTTTGTGTGGAAAGTGAGAGTCAAATCACCTTTTCAGACTTGGAATTCCCAGGAGAAGCTGAGTCTCAGGATGATGCAGAAAGGACCCTGCCCAGGCTGTGGACCCAGAAGGGCTTCTCCACACAGCCTCCAGCTTGGCTTACTGGCTCGGGATAGCTCTTCTAGAGTCTTTCAAAGGGTCATTTGCTGTCAGGCAGTGGTGGAGAGGCACAAAGGGCCTGGGGCTGGGAGACCCTCACTCACTTTGAGCAGCAAGGGGATAAAATTGGTGACTTTCTGCTGGAGCTTGAGTGCTCACAGCTCAGGTGTGTGTGCACTGAATCTCCTGTTTCCTCCTCAAGGGCAGGGGAGAAGAACCTAACTCCCGCTCCTCTCCCCCAGACCACTGAGTCCTTACCCGTCTTCGTGCCCGTCCAGCAGTGATCCCCCTCGTATTGGGGGGCAGCCAGGCACAGGATGTGGTGGCGGTGTGTCCACCCCAGTCCTGCCGCACCTTTTCCTACCAAGGGTAGGGGCTCCTCCAGATCTCAGTTTCTCTGCCCGTGAAATGGGGTTGCTCTGGGAGTGGGGAGGGCTTGTAGTTTCCATGGAGACTCCTGCCTCAGCAAGTGGTGATAAAGGTGCCAAAGAAGGGATCTCAGAGGAGTAACTTGAAGAGGGACTGAGGGGCTCAGAAGGAACAAGCCTCTGAAGGGGGTGGCAGGGTCTTGGCCTGGGGCTGGAGCTCACAGTGTGAGACCCCAAAGTGGTGACGTCATTTGCCAGCTCCCAGGTTCTCAGAATGCCTCCCTCTTCCTCCTGGGTCACTCTTTCCCTGCAGAGCACCAGTTCTGATCCCTCTCCTGCCCTGAGGTGCCCGCCCCAGGCCCAGCCCTTTCCCCAGGGCCTGACTGCTTCAGAAATCGGGGGGAAGGGGACAAAAGAAGGGAGTAGGGCTAGAATGATTCCCGTACTGGGGCCTGGAGGAGGGAGGCGCACTTCCTTACCTGAGGGCCAGGCCTCTCCCCTTGTTTGCTCTGAGATAGCCAGTCTCGCTGGGGCCTGGCACCAGGAGGCTGCCCTGTGGGCACTCGCTACCTTCTCCCAGAGCCAGATGCCCAGACGGACCGAGAGCCGGCAGGACGCGGCCATGGCCTGGCTCCCGGGGCCCTTCCTGTGCGGGGCGCTGCTGGGCTGGGTCTGCGTGAGTGGTGAGGAGGGGGCCTGCAGACGGCGGTGGGAGGGGGCGGGGGCAGAGGCCGGGGAGAAGACGTCAAGGCCGCCGGGAGGGTGGAGGACAGAGGAGGCCGGCGGGCCAGCAGACAAGTTGGGCCTCTCGGGAGGGTTTAACCACCACCCGACTTTTGTTTTCCTTTCCCCGACAAGCACACCCTCAGACCGGGCCCAGGCTTGGCCCTTTCAGGTCCTTTCACCCAAAAAGCCGGTGGTGTGTGGGCTCCTCCCTCCTGGAAACCCCAGGTTTCAGGAAGGGAGGGATGGAGCGGAGGGAGCTGAGCCCCAGGGGAAGAAGGGCACCCCGGCCGGGTCAGCTGAGCGCTTCTCCCACCGGCCTCTCGGCCACTCCAGCCCCCGGGCTGGCCGTGGAGGTGAAGGTGCCCACCGAGCCCCTGAGCGCGCCGGTGGGCAAGACCGCCGAGCTGACGTGCAGCTACAGCACATCGGTGGGAGACAACTTCGCCCTGGAGTGGAGCTTCGTGCAGCCTGGGAGGCCCATCTCCTCGTCCCAACCCGTGAGCTGAGGGCACCCGCGCGGAATGGGGGGCCCTCCTGCCTTTGGCGGGCTTGGCCAGGAGAGGCAGGAACAGGGGACCCACCCAGAGATGAGGGCGAGGGGGTCGGAGAGGGCGCATTTGTGGATCAGTATGCTTAGGTGAAAAAGATCTTTCTAGATCTTCTTAGGAACGCAGTCTCTGTGAGGCTATATCGCACATACAGCCCTGTGTATCCAACTGCCTCCCCCAGAGTTCCTCCGTGCAACCCCAATACGTTAGTGCCACTCCGGTGTCAGTTCATAAACCCACCAAGGCTAAGCTGTTGTGATTAAAAGCAGGATAAAAATGCTGCCCCCTCCGGGAATGTTTGCTTCCCCTCCCCCCAGATTGAGAGCATGCTTAGCGGAAAGCAATGAATCTAGTTCATTCAGCACCTGGGAAGGGATGGTATTTGGCGACATAGATCTTCCTGGTTCTGGCTACAGAGTATCAGCTTCCCTGGCTGCTATAAGGGAGGGGCTTCTATTATCCGCTTTGAAGAAGGACTACAGAGTTGACGCCAGGTGGCAAAAAGCACATATGTGTCTTCTGCTTCTCCCCAGATCCTGTACTTCACCAATGGCCAGCTGTATCCAACTGGTTCTAAGGCAGAGAGGGCCAGCCTGCTTCAGAACCCCCCCACAGGAGGAGTGGCCACCCTGAAACTGACTGATGTCCACCCCTCGGACACTGGAACCTACCTCTGCCATGTTAACAACCCGCCAGATTTCTACACCAATGGGTTGGGGTTAATCAACCTTACTGTGCTGGGTGAGGCAGGCTGGGGATCCACCAGCCACCCACATAACCTGAAAGATTGCACTGGTCCTGCTAAATCCTCCCCTATCCTGATTTCCAGCCCAAGGGCCCAACTGCACTGGGGACCCCGAAGGAAAATGCCCCCTTCCCAAAGTCATCCAATCCTACCCCTGCTCCACCGTCCACAAAGAATGCCTCCTCCCTCAGTCGCTAGTGAGGGTTCAAGAGAAAGCCCTTCCCACAGATAGGGATCTGAGTCATGCCCCCAGCAGCTCCATCTTTGGGGGAACCTCCCATTTGTAGCTAGGTTTCTGTCCCTCTCTAGGTCAGTAGCAGAGAGGGGGAGTGCCCGTTCAAGGAAAAAGGGCCCCTATCACTGAGCACTAACTTTGTTCAGAGCATCCATCTCACCCCAAACTAGAGCCTGCTTGGAGATGAGCAAGCAGAAGAAACTATTAAAGGGGCTGGAGATGTTTAGATGGAAAAGAGAAGACTTAGGAGGTGGTGTATGACAGCTGCATTCAAATATCTGAAGGGCTGTCCTGGGGAGGAGAGATTTTTTTCATTTCTCTTTGTGGGCCCAGAGGGCAGGAATTGGGACCAACTGGGATATTATACTAACACAGATTTTGGTTCAACATGAAGAAGAATTTTCTAACAATCAGAATTTCCAATAGTGGAAATCATTCCCCTGGGATGCAGTGGTATGTGAATAGAGGTGGACCGCTACGTGGTAGGAGGTATTGAAGCAGGAAACCTAGCACTTCATGGGGGTGGGGTTAGAAGATGGCTAAGGTACTTCCTGTGATTTTTGCAGTGCCCCCCAATAGCCCCTCGTGCAGTCAGAGTGGTCAAACCTCCGTGGGGGGCTCTGCTGCATTGAGATGCAGCTCTTCCGAGGGAGCCCCCAGGCCAGTGTACAACTGGATCCGCCTTGGATCTTCTCCTACACCACCTCCTGGCAGCATGGTGCAAGGTAAGGGCCCACGCCATCAAGGAAGAAGGGACTCAGAACCTGGGCAAATCTGGCCTCTAAACTCCACACACCCACAGTACAAGTTCCAAGCTTTCAGGTATGAGACACACTGCTATACCTTTCCCCTGCTTCTTCCTTGGCTCCCGTTATTGTTCCCTCCTGTCTTCCTGTACAGTCTGTGGCTGTGTGGTCCCTGGAGCATTACTCAAGCTAAACGTACTCCTGATATCCTGGAAGAGAGTGGAAGGCAGGGGCATTCTATGATTCCCACTTGCCTATTTTGGGGATCAGGATTCCTTTTAGATTTCTTAAGGGTCATGAATCATTTCCAAACTTCCTAGAGAGGAAGCCGAGGCAGAGTAGCATGGACTGGCTTGAATCATTTAGCCAGTTTCTTCAAGGAACCATGTGACTGTCTAAGAGCCTTGGCTTCTCAGCCTCCTCATGCTGGCTCCAGTGCTCTGGTTCTCCTCCCAGCCCCAGCAAACCCCTCTATCAATCCAGAGAGCCCCCAAGATCACCTCCCAATGTGTGCTCTTCCTTCTAAAGGGAAGGTAAGCAGTTTAGAAGAGCATTTGGGTCAGCTTAGAGCCACCCAGAGGACACAGTTTCCAGCAATCAAGCCCTTTTCCCCCAACCAAGAACCTGACATCAGCCAGTAGACACCCCACCCCGATTCCACTGTGGTTTCTGAACCCTTCATGTGTGTGCTGTCTCCCCCTTCCCTGAAAAGGCAGCTGTGTAGTGAGGAAAGAGCACAGAAGTTAACAGTGGTTTTGACACTTCCTCTCTGGATCACCTTGGACAATTACTTTCCTTTTCTGAGCCAGTTTCCCCACTAATAGAATGAGGTTAGTCCCTTCCTGACAGGATTATTGTAAGGATGAAATGAAATATGCTTTTGTCATAGTATAGCTCACTGTGAGTTGAATGAGTGATGGAACGCTTCCTCTTTACCCTCTAGATGAGGTGTCTGGCCGGCTCATTCTCACCAATCTCTCCCTGGTTTCCTCGGGCACCTACCGCTGTGTGGCCACCAACCAGATGGGCAGTGCATCCTGTGAGCTGACCCTCTCTGTGACCGGTAGGGGATGCTGGGCAAAGGCTGGGCTGGCAGGCCTGGGGTGGGGGTCTGCATGAAGCTAGCTGAGGCACCAAGGAAGGTCTGCAGCGCTGAGGATCCTGTGTCTCCTAGACGCTTCCAAAGGCCGAGTGGCCGGGGCTGTGATCGGGGTGCTGCTGGTCGTGCTCTTCCTGTCAGTTGCTGTGTTCTGCCTGATAAGGTTCCAGAAAGACAGGAGGAAGAAGCCCAAGGAGACATACAGGGGTAGTGACCTACGGTGAGCAGGAGGGCTGAGGGCTGGTGCAGAATGGGAAGAAAGGGCTTGGGTTAAGAGTTGGTGACTTCAGCCCTCAAACTCTGACACCTTTAGGGGGTGTTTCAGGGTGCGGGGTGCTGCTCAGCGCTGGGCTTTTGTGGTAGGAGTGGCAGTACATCCCGTGGAGTTGAGCGTGTGAGCAAAGCATGCAGGGTGGAGGGCTTGGTTCATGAGCTGCCCTCACCCTCCTCACACTTTTCAGTAAGGTAAAAAAGAAGAATTTTTACTTTTCACTATTTAAGGCCTTTTATATACATCGACAGGATGTGGAGGCCAGGAGTTGTTTGTCCTGAGCACTCAGCTGAGTTTAGTTCTTGTGTGTGGGGCAGTAAGGGAAGGAGAGGCAAAAGCCGCCTGTCATCAACTTCAGCTGTCAGTCATGGGGTCCAGAATAGGGATCAGAGCAATATTTCTCCAAGTGTGGTCCTCAGATTACTCGAACAGAAGTCACCAGGAGCTTGTGAAACATTCAGATTCAAGCCACTTCATATCCCTCCTGAAGCAGAATCTGTGTGTGTGTGTGTGTGTGTGTGTGTGTGTGTGTGTGTGTGTTGGGGGTGATGGGGCCTGAAATCTTCATTTCAACCAAAGTTCCACCATGATTCCTATGCAGAGTGAGAATTAGAAGCCCCTGGGTTAGAGGATGATGGTGCACTGAGGGATGCTTCCAGCCGTCACTTAGAATTGCCTGTGTTTATCAGGGAGGATGCCACCGCACCTGGGATTTATGAGCAAACTTCTGTGAGGGCCGATTCTAACAATGGGCTCCTGGAGAGGCCCCCGTCTGCCAGCACTGTGACGACCGCCAAGTCTAAGCTCCCTATGGTTGTCTGATTTCTCTCCCAGTCCCTGAGGGGGAATATCAAGAATTAAAGCCTTTGGGTACCATATTGTCTCCTTCTTTCTGCCGGTATAGCGAATTCCTCTAGGCGGCCCAAAGAGTGTTACTGGTAAGGGAAGGAGTGGGCTTGAAGTCCCAGAGGGGATGCTGTAGGCGGGAAGTCTGGTTGGTTCCGAAGGTACGTTCTAACCTAGGTTCCTCTCCTCCCTTCCCCCTCTCCACCTCCACTTTTTGGTTCGGTCAAAGGAGATTGTTCAAATTTCGAACGGTGGCCTTGTGCACCCTAACTCCCTTCCCCTCTGGCACCCTCTGAACACTTGGACATTCCTCTTTATTGTTCACATTCCAACCCAGCACGGTCACATGCACACACGGAGATAAAAACCCTCCCGGCCACAGCCCCAGGAGCCCGTGGGGGCGGGGCCAGCAGGAGCAGGGGCGGGGCCTCGGAAGACTCCTCCTACCGAGCCTCCCCCGCACTCGGCCTTTGCAGAAACAAGCAGAGGGCTGGAGAGGCGGCTCTCGGGGTGCGCTGGGGAGAGGGGAGGGCAGATTACAGGCAGGTGTGGGGTTGGGGTGTGAAATGGGGACTTCCGATCACAGCAAGGGGTATCCGACATCGTAAAAACCCTCCTCCCCTATCCAAAGTTCTGGGACTAAGCTGGGACGTGAACAGCGCAGAGAGGCATGGCGCCCCCTTTAGCTGCGCAGAGATCGAAAGGACTTCTTTTTTGGAGTGTTTTTGGGCAACGCTTAGGGCGCCCTCCGCAGAGCGCGAAGGGAAGCGCACCGAGGCTGCGGAGGCAGAGCAGCATGCTGGGTGCGGGGAGAGGTGGGCGAGAAGCTAAAGAAGGAAGATTTGGGAGCGCGGAGACTGGGGTTAGGGTCGGAAGGAAGGGCGAACGGGGACCATACTAGACTGGAGAACTAACTAAAAGGGCATGGCCTTAGTGAGTCCTCGACGGAGTCGGCCTCGGTGAGGGGGTCTCTGAGGACGCAGTGCGGGCTCCTGAAGCTGGCAGGTTGGTGGGAAGGAGAGGATCACAAACACGGCAGGGAAGTCTCGTCGCTGAGAAGGACGTGGCATCCATCTCTCTTCGGGAACTGAGGAGAGAGAAGGTCTGAGCACCTGCCCTCTCCCAGTACTTCCTCTCCCCTCTCCTTCCTGAATCAGGAACCAGGGCGGGGAGCACCAGGGAGCCCCGGTCACCCGGAACTGCACACCCGGAGTCACTGAGCTGAAATGAGCCCGCGGCCGGTACGTGTGAGACGCTGGGTGCTTATGGCCCCCGGCCGGGCTGGTCAAACGCGGGTGACTGGGTATCTGCGTCGGTCCAGGTGCGTCCCCGTCGCAGTCTCAGGCGTCTCCAAGTGTCAGAAAGCCTGCCGGCGCAGGTGCATTTTCCCTGGCTGGGAGGAGGTGAGGGCGGGCGGAGGGAAGGGCTGGGGATTTGGTCCTTTCCTCCCACTCAGGGGTCCCACCCCGCTGCTTCGGAGTCGTATTCATTACCTTCGAAAACGCTCAGTTCTTCGGTCCGGGGCGGGGCAGCAGGGAGGGTGGAGAGAGAGAAACAGGTGAGCGCTCCAACCCGCGGCATCTTCAGCCTCCTCCCACCCACCGCACGTCTTAGATTTCTAGGCCCCCATCCTTGACTCCTTCCACACCCGTCTCCGCCCCCCAGCCGCCCTTAGTCTTCCTTGCTCCTTCGGAGGAGGGGGTCCGGGGTCGGGAAGGAGAGCCTGCGGCCTGCCTCACCTGGCCTAGTCTCCGCTGGGGCCGCCGCCCGCGCCTCCCCGGGCGCCCCCAGCTCCGCCAGGACCCCCGGGGCCCGGGCCCTTCCGGCCGCGCTCTCCGCTCTTTATCTTCTTCCGCGCCATGTGGCCCCGGAAACTCGCCTGGATTTTGGCAGCGGCCGCATTGGCACCCGGATCGTCCAGCGGGATGTCTAGAATGTCGTCGTCCGGCTTGGAGCAGGCGCTCTCCTGGGGGGTGGGGGGGGTCCTTGTGGGGTGACCGGGCCGAGGCCCCCCGAGAGTGGGGTAGGAGGAGAGTGTTGGGGGATTGAGACGAGGGCGACGCGGGAGTGGGAAGTGCAGAGAAGGACTAAGGCAGCGCCCGTGTGTGTGTGTGTGTGTGTGTGTGTGTGTGTGTGTGTGTGTGGCTCCTGGGCAGCGGCAGGTAAAAAGGAAGGTTCAGGGTCAGGTGGACACAGTTGTGTTCCCAGCTCAGGAAAGAGAAGTGCACGGTAGATGGGATACAAGACAGCCGGGTAGCCCTGAGTGAGCGAAGGCCCCTTGCCAGCGGCCGAGTTAGGGGAGCTGCCCAGCTGACTGGAGGGTGGGTTTGGAGGAGCAAAGTAAACCACAGCAGGGACTCCTGGATGTGGCTGCCTTTCCCCCGTCCTCAGAGGGTGCCTCCAGCTCAGAAGGGTCCCTTCTGAGTCCAGGATTCCCTGGGAGAGGGTTCAGAAGAACCGGCAGGCCAGTCCCCTCGCTGAGTAAAATCGCACCAGAGGTCAAAGCTGGAATTAGGGTGAAGATGGGGCTTACCCCTCAGCGAGGCAGCCCCCCTCCACCCAGGGCTAGAGGCCAGAGACTGTTTTCCCATTGCCTCTCCATTTTGCACTGCTCCTCAGGATGTACTCAAATACAGAAGAGAGGAGATGGTCTGGAAGAAGCTACAGAGAAAAGGCTTCACTCCAAAAAAGGACAAAAGGAACATAGCAGGAGCAAGAAGCCCTTTCCATGATGTGCTCAAGAGAAAGGAAAGAATTATGACAATAGCTACCATTTAAGCAACGCCCTTGTTCCCGGCACAGCATCACAGAGTTTTACAGATGTTATTTTATTTAGTCTTGGCAACAACTCTATGACGTACCTTTTATTGTTATCCCAGTTTACCCCTGATAAAACTGATTAGAGTGTTGAAACCATACCTGAGGTCATACAGGTAGTTATCAGTGGACCAAAGAGTCAAACCTTTGTATGCCAGAGTCCAGAGTATATTTTTAACCCCTACTCTGCAGGTAAGCAAAGGCAGTCAAGAAAAGGAACCAAGCTCTACCACTTGCTAACTGAGTGGTCTTGGGCAAGTTTTCTAATCTTTTCCTAACTCAGTTCCTTCATCTGAAATCAGATAATAATATCTACCTCTGGGTTGTGGGGAAGAATAAACAATGTGATATGCAGAAAGCTTCTGGCACCATCTAGTTGGTCGATTAATGGTAGCTATTATGATTCCTTTAAATGATAGTGAGTTGATGTGAAAGAGCTGTTTTTGTAGGCTAAAGTGGTCATATAAAAACAATTTCATAGGGATCAACCTAAAAATAATGAGACCCACCCACAGGCTCCAGGTTTCTGTTTCTCCAGCAGCCAGCCTGCCCTAGCTGAGAATAGAAAGGGGTAGGGAACTGATGGGACTGATTTCAGAGGCGAGGCTCTGGAACGGAGAGGGCCTCAGCGCCCCCGCCCCCAGCCTGCTTCTTGCTTAGTGTTACTCACAGTGATGACGTGGGGTAGGAAGCAGAAGGGTACTGGGGAGTTAGAAGGGCATTTCTTCTTTGAACTGACCCTCTGGCTTCTAGGAATTTGCTTTTTTTTTTTTGCCTGAGGACTTCCACTACTTTCCCTGTGCTTTGCTTCTCTGCAGAGGTCTCACGCAGTAGTAGTAATTCAGTTCTATTCCTTTCCCCTCGCTCCATCACCCGTCCGGTTCACAGAATTGGGATGGGTGTGCGTGGGGCCTCAGTGATCACTGCCCCAGCCCAGTCCTGTCCTAGGAGGCACAGATTTACATCCCAGATGCCCTAAGCCCAGGTTTACAAATGGCTTCCTCTCATTATGGTTCCCAAGGCTGTCTTCATTTCCTGGGCTTTAGAGCTCCTCAGTTTGTGCTCAAGACGTCCACAATTGATTTAACTTCGGTTAAAAGGAGTTATCAAGGGCCGGTGTGGTTGTGGAGGGGTCTGACACACTCTTTTTGTCTTTCCTGGGTCTAGTGCTCACCCCCTGACATCTTATTCCCCACTTAGAAACAGAAACAACCCTTTTTGGATCCTTGATTCTCAGAGCTCAAGCCTTTCTTGGGAGAGTCTCAGGGAACAGGGACGCTTCTTCTCAAAAGAGGACAGTGCTCAAGAAAACATTCCTGAGCCCCTCTCCTGGGCCAGCAGCTGTAGAGGTGGGGCGGAGGAAGGGGTATCTTCCCCCAAACGTGCTAAGACCCACCTGCGGTCACCACCCACCCCAGCTGGATCCAGGATGGAACAACAGGCAGAGCCACCCCCAGCACGCTGCTCCTCCCCGGAATCAGCCCCCTCTCCCTCCAGCTGAATTCTCAGGGCAGAGCTGGAGGGACAGAAATGGAGGGACAGTAAAAGGAATCCAGGAAGGGTCATGGTGCCTGCGTTGGTGCCTTCCAAAGCCAAGATCTGATGGTGTGTGCCTGAGAGCTCTGCATGAACTGGGGGGGTTTGTAGGAGGGGGAGGGGGACAGTGGTGGGCAAAACACGAGCCATGGCTTCTGGCCCCAAATGGTCCCATCACTTCACCTCTGAGGGTCTCAATATCTTCAGCCACAACTAGAACTTGGCCTAGATGAATAAAGTCCCCTTCAGCTCCCAAATCCTAAAAGCTTTAAGAATGATCCCTGCCTACTGCTTGTTATATGCTGGGCCCTGTGTTCAGCGCTTTGCACACATTACCTCATTGAATTCCCATTTTACAGGTAAAGACACATCCTCAGAGACATTTTGTAACTTACGTAAGGTCACAGAGCTGACAAACAGTGATGGGATTCAGAAACCTGTGCTGTTAACCACTACCTCAGGGCAGGTAATTATTTCTATGAGTTCAGCTGGACCAAGTCAACTAGACTAAGCAAAAAATGGGTCCAAAAAAATGTTTCTTTGCCTTTTTATATTAAGTGAATTCAGGAAAGTCAGATATAAAGTCAGACTATGTAAATTGGCAACTGGTACATCTGAATCAACAGCTCTTGCTCTTAAAAAAAAAAAAAGCGGATCTGTTTTCTTCTTCTCATTTCTGTTTGAGCCTCCTTACAACGGAGAAAGAAGAAAATAAAGCAGGACTAGGTGTTGCCCAAACACCAGGTTGGATGGTCAGCAAGGAGAGCCCCAGAATGGAAGGTGAAGAGGGACCGGTCCTCACCCCCCAGATGTGCTCTGCTCTCTATGCACGTCCCAGCTGCTTCCCAGCACTGAGCCCAGCCCTCCGCAGAATGGGGTTGGGTAGGAAGATGATCAGTGCCAGCCCTGCCCCTACGCTCTGCCCCGTTACCTCTTCTTGGCTGCCATGCTACCCCCCCCCCCCCCAACGCCATACACAGCCTGACAACGGTGCTGTCTCTTGCTCAGTTCTTTAGCCCTGCAGGCCTAGGACAGGGCCTGAAAGGGGAAGGCTCTGGTGTAGAGAATGCGCTGGAGGAGGTGACCCAGGGTGCTGGGCCTCTGGGATAATTATGCATTTGCCTCTTCTGTACTGTTTCGGTGGGCAGCTTCTCCTTTTTTTAGGGGACACTTATTCCAAACATGTCTACCAATCCCTCAGTATGGCCTTGCGGGCACCCAGGAGTATGGTCCAGGGCAGATCAGAGCCTACAGGCAGGGACCCGACATCCTACTCTAATTAGTCCTGCAGGTACCAGGGGAGACAAGTTACATTCCTTCCCTGGCTTCTTGGAGTCTTTGCTCTCTCACCTCTTTCCACTGACCATTCTTCCTACCTTCCCTTCCCCATCATTCATACCATCTTGGCAGTATTTCCTCTCCCTTACATGTGTATCCAGAACCCACCATCCATTTATTGTCTCTGTTTTGTAAAATACTGCTGGGGGTGAGGAGCCCAGGAACCTCCATTAAGAGCCCATTCCTCCTTTCACAACCAAAAACTGCTTCCTGGGGAATAACAAACAGAGGAGAAAGACTGGAAGAAAATATGTTATTAGAGCTTTCTCCAGGGGGTGGGATTGTAGATGATTGATATGTTTCTTTTTTATACTCTTCTTTAGTTTTTAAATTTTTCTGTTATGACCATATTACCTTTATAATGAGGAAATATAGTAAATGTTTATAGGAGAGGTTAAATTACAGCTATTGGAATCAGACAAGGCTAGTGTCCCACCTCCACACTTAGAAGCAGTGCCTCCTTGGGCAAATCATTTAATCTTTCTAAACCTCAGTTTGCACATCTGTAAAATGGGAAAAATATCTACTTCACAGGGTTGTTGTGATGATTAAACATAAAATGTTAGGTACATGGTAAGCATTCACAAATTGACAACTATTATTTGTATTAATAAGAGTTAAACATCATAACAACAACCACAACCACTTGTCCCTAAGTTCTTTCTGCCTCTTGGTACCCAGACATAGGGAAGTCTCACCTCTTCTAAACTGGTCTATTCTTTCCTTCCAAACCTCACTTTTTTTCCTTTTCTAAGCAGGCAAAGTCATAACCTCTTGTATCATTAGCTGGGTTGACCAAACGGCTGAGAATACAAGACTTTGGAGTAGGACTTTCTCCATATGTAGGGGCTAAAATAAAATAAATAAAAATATCAAATAAATGAACAAATAAATTGTATACATGCATGATCACTGCACTCCTCGACTGTGCCAGCAGCCTGGTCCTGTACCAGGCGCTTTCATACCAGAGTACTTTAACAGCAACCCGCTTTGGCATTAGGTCTCCGTGTGGGCGCTGACAAATTGCAGACACTTCCTTCCCTCGCCAGCAGGGCTCTCTCGCGGTCACTTCACCCAGCCCCCTCCAGGGCTAGAAGGCGTTGGAGGTCTGGCCAATCCCTCCCCAGAACCACACGGACTAGGCTCTTCGCAACCCATCATCACTACTAAGCTAACCAATAATAATTGACTATCTCACCCGGCGCTGTACAGGGCGCGAGGGTCACGAGAGTTAACCTGTCAGCCCACCGACGGCGGCGGCGGTGGGATGGGGAATGGGGCGGGGGACGAAAGCCAGGGGAAAGGAGTCGCGGGAGCTTCGCTAGGCGACGGTTTCCAGCGTCTCTCTGGGGGAAGTTCCTCTTCCCGTCTAACCTGCAGCTTCCCTGTTGCAGAGCCTTGCCGAGCTCCCAGACCAACCTAGACTGCCTGGCGGATGGGCGCCCAGACGCCCCCACGAGTTGGGGAACATTCTTCCTAGGGCTTTCAAGTCAGGCGGGCGCCTTCCACCACCCACCACCCACCACCCACGTCTCAGCAGGCACCCTTATTGCTGCTAGGTCCTCTGCACCCACTTCCATCCCTCGCTCGCCCTCCAGGGGCTTCTCGGGTGCCCCTTCCCCCAGTCCAAGCTGAGTGCCCGTCCCCCAGACCCTCTAACTTACGGTGCAGCAGTCCATGCTGGTGTTGGGGGCCCTTGGCTGGGACGGAGGCTGGCGCAGGGGGTCGGTGCGGTGCCGGGTGGGGACTCTGGGGCAGTGGGGAGGCAGCCGACCGGGGCCAAACCAGCCGCTCAGCTCTCGGGTCCTCTCTCCCGCGCTCGGCCCTGCGGGAGAAAGTAACCTGAGCCCTGCGGTCGAGAAGCCAATCAGGAGAAGCCTTCGGCAGGGTGGGCGGGGAGATTGGAGGGGGACCACGCCCCCTCTCGGCTCCCTCCGGCTCGCTCCCCCTCCTGCCCCAACCCCTCTGCCTACACACTTCCATCCATTCCTCCTACACACCCCCATCCTCCCAAACTCACCCCCGATGCTGCCGAGGCGGCAGACTGCCAGGCAGATGTATGCTGGCGCAGGCAGAAGGAGGACCCCGCCATCCCGGGCACAAATACACTCGCATCTGTGCACAACA
The DNA here is from genome assembly GCF_965194805.1 of Balaenoptera borealis. Lineage (NCBI taxonomy): Eukaryota > Metazoa > Chordata > Mammalia > Artiodactyla > Balaenopteridae > Balaenoptera > Balaenoptera borealis. The sequence goes on along the minus strand of NC_138868.1, from coordinate 103,356,048 downwards.
CCCCTCCCACCCACATAGAGAAAAGCATGCACCCCTCACCCACCTCCCCACGCTTCCACAACCTAGCTAGAGTGCCAAATATGGCTCCCTCTACCTTCCCTCCCCCTCAGTCCTCAAAGAAATGCCCCCTAAGACGTGCGGTTTAAAGGTACCGTCATCGCTCTGCTGTGGAATGGAGAAGGTGGGCACACATAAACACAAAAGCTCACGCCTGAGCCCCACAGGCCCATATATGATACTCCCCAGGCTCACTAAAACGTGCACTTCTTCAACATACAGACACTACAGACACAGCCTGCAAAAATAACTACACAGACCTTGTACACACACTGAGCAGATACATGCAGACGCCCTGTTATGTGCACACACAAGCACACACATCCACAGGCAATCACACTACCCGAAATGTCTGCATTGCATATCTATCTATCCATCCATCTATCTAAATGCCCTGCACTAAACAGACAAAATCATACATGCACAACACCCATTTTGTATGTATTTATATATGGATATGGGCACTCTTCCTTCCCACTCACTGAACCACACTCTCCCTAACCTCTTAATCTACTGTTTCTGAATAAGACAAAAACTGACCACTCTCACCCTTGCCCCTGGGAGGAAAAAAATACTCTCAACCCAGTTTAGGGAAATATCAGAAGTCATCAGTTCTTTAGGTCCATGATGGAGGAAGGATGTGGGCTTTGTGAGAGGCCTGGGAAGGGGAGATAGGAGAGGAGCAGCCTGCCACTTTCGTGGTCGCCAGCCTCCCCAAACCGGTCAGGGTACGAGAGCTGGCAGTGTGGCATGTTAGTGAAGAGAGCGGGCCACCTCTGAGAAAACTAGAACGTCTTTCTCAGCTGAGGTCCCAGAGGAGGGAAGGAAGAAAGGAAGGCTGCCCTTCAGGCCTGTTGACTGAAGCAGAGGGAGGAGGGGAAAAATGCCCTGTGGCTCTGGTCGGGACAGGGGATCCTGCAACAGCACTGCTGTGAACCAACAGCCCCTGGCCAGTCCTAGCATGGCTGTCACACGCTTCCTTCTTACCTGAATATTTGGGCCACGGGCTTTGCTTGCCAAAGGGAAGATGAGCGGGAGGGAAATTCCAGTGGCCACTCTGGCTGGGGACAGGGTTAGCCAGCTTGGGGCCCCAAGCTGAGCTGGATGCTGGCTGGGATTCCAGAGCTTGGGGTGTAGGGGTGTCTCTCCCAGCATGTTTGGGACCCACCCACCCTTGTAACTGAAAATCTGTTCCCCAATCTGTCTCTGGCACATCCTCCATCCCCCCACCTCCACCAAATGACAGGATGTCTTGGGAACTCGAGCCCTTGCCTAAATGATGCGCACATCTAGGGCCTTGGTTTGTGCCAGTTCCCATTGGATTTCAACTCCAGATTCCAGAGGACAGAGGGAAGGAGGACACTGGGGGCAGACTGGATATCAGGCTTGGACTCCGTGCTTTTCTCTTCCCAAATCAGAGCTGAGGAATTCAGGATTTAGTGAGTTTGCAGTAAAGTCTCCCAAGTTGCTAGGCAACATCCCTCTGCAGGCCGCGCTGCCTCTAGGCCCTTCTTCCTGCTGGTCAGAGCTGAAGAGGGGCTATCTTTAAAACGTGCCCCCCATCAAACCCCCTCACAGGCAGCACAGCCCTTTCGTCTTCCTAAAAGACACCTTTGTGTGGGGTGAGGGTGTCTCTGAACACCAGTGGGCCCAAGGGAGAACAGATACGCGCGCCTATCAGTTCCATCGGCAAAACAACCGTTTCAGCCACAGCCCACTTGAGGCGCCCACGCAGAACTGGCCACAGTGTTGGTCCTGGGGGATGGGCAGGCCCCGAGGTGAGGAAAAGGTAGACAGACAGGAAAGCAGAGACTGGAATAGGAAGGCAGACACCCACAGACTCAAATATCCAGAGGCAGGAGCAGCAACACGGATGGCCCCATTTAGTGACACCCACACGCAGACACACACAATGTCCACGCATCCACAGAGACACATACACATACTCACATCCAAAGACACGCACAGAAGTGGACCCCTTCACCAGCATACATCAAGGGCATGCACTGCCCCTGGTAAGGGGTTCCTCATCTGGACTAAGTGGCCAGAGTTTGTCAGCGAGTCCGGCTGGGTGGAACTCTGAGCCTCTGATTCTCGAACCAGTGAGAAGGAAAGGGGGCAGGAGCAGTGCGGAATGCCGGGTCCGGCTGGTTTAAGGAGCGGTCTGCCTCACCCTGCGTCTCGCCTGGGGCCAAGGTCAGCCTTTGGAGGGTTACCTAGTAACCTGCTGGGCTTGGGCCCTACAGTTATTCTCCTTGACTCTTGAGATTTCAAAAACTCTCCTCTATCTTTGCTCCACACCCCCCCCCCCCCCCCCCCCCGCCAGCTACTGAAGGAGAAGGACTGCAGGCCTGGACAGGAGAGGAACTCCGGAAGGGCCCGGTTAGAGAGGGAGCTGGGACCTGTGGGTGCAGGGTCTGGACCCAGCATGGAGCATGGAGGAGGAGGGCACAGAATAGAAGGCAAGGCTGGCAGAGGAGGAGATGATCCAAAAAAAAAGAGAGGATAAAAGATGGATTAGTGGGAAGCTTCTGGGGTCCAATACAGATCCTTCTTGGGACAGATGGAGGGGGATTTGGAGAGAGTTGGTCCTTGTAAGCAGAGAGAAAAGCCAAGGCACATGGCAAGCTATTTGCCAATACTTGCGGCTTCCCCTCCTGGGAGTGGGCACTTTCTGAACATAACATCCCGGCTCAAGCCCACAGAGGGACTCCATGATAAGACGAGGGTGGGAAGTAGGAGGCTGTGCCTTTGGTGGAGCTGATCTGGGGGCTTCTTAGGTCAGGATTTTACTCATTTGAGCGGAGGGGGTGAGGGTGGCAGGAAATTCAGTTTTCTCGGCAAATATTCCAGCTTTTGCTGTAGTAGTATTTTTAGCAACTTGGCTGGCAGAGGGGGAGCCCGGGTACAGCTTTAAAGGGGCCTCTGCTAGACGGGAGGCCTCCTCCCGCCCTCACCCCACAGGTCATAAAGGCGAGGGGGAGAAAGCACGCAGCTCAAGGGCTGCATTCCAATTTAAAAGTCAGGCTTGCTGGGCGTTGGATGACCCTTAAGTCATCTTCACCGATAGTCGTTATCCGTCATCATCGACATCGTTCTCATTAGCAGCTTTATCAAGAAGAGTAAATATTACTTGGACTTCTGCTGTGCGCAAGGGACCGTTAGGGACACGATACAGAAGGCTTAACACGACATGCTTGGTGAGACGAGGGAAGGAACCAAGACTTCTGAGTGAGTGCTGGGAGCTGTGTCGTACTAGCCACGTTATATATGTGATTTCATTTAATTCTTACAACAACTCTGCGAGTTAGGCATTATCTTTCCTGTTTTACAGGTGAGGAAGTGAAGGCTTTTAGGGGCTGAAGAATTTACCCAAGGTTACACCGTCATGAAATGGAAGAGTCCGGGTTAAAACTCAGAACAGCATAATAATATTATCCTAAATCCGAGGAGTGATTTACAAGGTGCTTCCACATCCATGATTTAATTTGTTGCTTTTGAGAACTGTGTGAGGAGGCGTTAGTATTTTTAACCGCTTTTTCTGAGGAGGAAGTGAGGCCTAGAGAGGTTAAGTGACTTGTGTCTTGTTGGAATTAGACCTCTAGTGAACTGCGGTACTAGGGCTAAAACGCAGGAGTTCTAGCTTTGAATTCTGTGTGTGTTCACCTCTTCGGCTCCCAGCACTTGCACTGGGCTCGAAGGAATGGGTTACAGCGGTTAGCAAATCACTCACAGTCTCTTGGCTCTTGTCTCTTACAGTCTTACAGATAAAAATATATATGTATGGGGCTTCCCTGGTGGCGCAGTGGTTGAGAGTCTGCCTGCCAATGCAGGGAACACGGGTTCGAGCCCTGGTCTGGGAAGATCCCACGTGCCGCAGAGCAGCTGGGCCCGTGAGCCACAATTACTGAGGCTGTGCGTCTGGAGCCTGTGCTCCGCAACAAGAGAGGCCGCGATAGTGAGAGACCCGCGCACCGCAATGAAGAGTGGCCCCCGCTTGCCGCAACTAGAGAAAGCCCTCGCACAGAAACGAAGACCCAACACAGCCATAAATAAATAAATAAACAAATACTTAAAAAAAAAAAAAAATGACCTTCGATATATGTTAATGACATTAAAATTTCCTTTAAAAAAAAAGTATATATGTATGTATGTGTGTATATATCTATGTGCATATATATCTTATGTATATATAGATATGGATGTATATAAATACATATGTATCTACATGTACATGTATGGGATATATTTATATTTCCTGAAGTAATACACGGTAGATGCCAAATGAATGGTGTGGACAGTTAAGTATTATGACAATTGAGATGGGGGAGAAATAATTGAGAATTTGGATGATCCAGGAAAGCTTCCTGGATGAGGATGGTTTGGAGGAAGAATAGGACTCAAAGAAGTAAAGGGGCCTGGGAATAGGCAGGAGGACATTTCAGGCAGGGGCAAAAGTTGTGAGCCATGCACTGCATTTAGTGTCACTGTTAGCTTACGCTGTCCCAGTCCGGAAAGGCCCTGAGGACAGCAAACCCCGCCTCCTGCCTCTCACGCAGCGTTTTTTGTCTAAAGCTCAGTGCCCTGACTAGATACACCGGAGCCATTCCGGCCCTCTAGGTCACACCAGCCGTGTGCTCATGCCTGCTCGGCAGCCCCACTGCTCCTTGGAACTGTAACACACACTCCCCGCTTGCTCCTGCTGATGTGCCAGGTGCCTGCTTCCTCCACCTCCGTGCCTTTTCCTCTGGGTCTCAGTGTAGTTCAAACTCCTGGATGTGGTTTGCTCCTCGTTCCTATATCACCCCAAACATTTACCTGTTCTCTACTCCTCCACTTCCCTTTCCTCAGTTTGCTTCCCCACGCTTCTTTACGAATAAAAGCTGGTGGTGGGGACTTCCCTAGTGGTGCAGTGGTTAAGAATCCGCCTGCCCAGGCAGGGGACATGGGTTCGAGCCCTGGTCCGGGAAGATCCCACATTCTGCTGAGCAATGAAGCCCATGCACCACAACTACTGAGCCTGCGCTGTAGAGCCCATGAGCCACAACTACTGAAGCCCGCGTGCTACAACTACTGAAGCCCGCGCACCTAGAGCCCGTGCTCCGCAACAAGAGAAGCCACCGCAATGAGAAGCCCGCGCGCCGCAACGGAAAGTAGCCACAATTAGAGATAGCCCGTGTGCAGCAACGAAGACCCAACGCAGCCAAAATAAAATAAATAAATTTTTAAAAAGCTAGTGATGGCCAAGCAACATGTGTACATGTTGGGCCTCACATCCCACCTGCAGACATTGGACCAACACAATCATTTTTTTTATATAAATTTATTCATTTATTTTTGGCTGCATTGGGTCTTCATTGCTGCTCGCGGGCTTTCTTTTCTCTAGTTGCGGCGAGCGGGGGCTACTCTTCCCTGGGGTGTGTGGTCTTACTGCGGTGGCTTTTCTTGCTGTGGAGCACTGGCTCTAGGTGCGCAGGCTTCAGTAGTTGTGGCTCGCAGGCTCTAGAGTGCAGGCTCAGTAGTTGTGGCGCACGGGCTTCAGTGCTCCCCGGTATGTGGGATCTTCCTGGACCAGGGCTCGAACCCATGTACCCTGCATTGGCAAGTGGATTATTAACCACGGTGCCACCAGGGAAGTCCCACAATCATTTTTATAACAAGGATACAACCATTTTGCTAATATTTTAAACTCTCATACAAACCTGAGAACCACTTCAATTTTGGTCCAGAAAAATGCCTATTTTAATTGTTTTTTTAATAAAAAGGCTTACATGAGGTATGATTTTTCCTTATTCCTTAGTCTGTTTAAAGACCTTTTCTCCTTTTGTGGTTCAGCTGGACAGTCAAATAAAAGAAATTCGTGGTTCTTCCAGTAATGTGTGTCATGTGAGGTGCAGGCCATTCTCCCCTGCCATTGTCTACCTTAGGGAAGAAGGGAGAAACTCTTATATAGGAGATAGAGACTCTCAGAATCATCCAGGAAGAGCACCTCTTAGAGTGTGTGTGTATGGCCAGTAACCCAGGCTCACGCTTCTCCACGCTGACACTCTCTAGTCTGAGAGCTTGGATGGAGTGGTGGTTTTGACCTGGGTCCATGCGCCATGGTGGTCATTCATTTCGCATCTAGCGACTATTGCCTTGTATTAATACTTTTAAAAAAACTTTTGTTTTACTGTAGAAAAATTTAAACACATGCAAAAGCAAATAGAGTAGTATATAAGGAACTCCACTGTATCCATCTGTACAACAATTCTCAGCTCATCACCAAACTTATTTTATCTATATTCCTTATTATTCCCCCATTATCCTTTTATTCATAAATATTCAAGTATGTGTCCCTGAAATATAGGGACTCTTCAACACTTATTTTTAAGGCATATGTTCATTAGACTGGAAACTCCAGAAAGAAAAAGATTAGTATTGTTTTCTTTACCCCTGTAGCCTTATCGCAATCTCTGGGACATACGTAGTGGGTACTTCATAAATATTTTTTGAGTGATTGAATGAAGAAGGGGGTGAAGGAATAATACTGTCTAGAGGAAGCAAGGGGTAAAGAAAAGTGCATATTTCTGTGGTCAGGCATGATCTAATTTGCAGTGGGCCATGAGTTTGATAGAGGACCAGGCATATCTTCAGCAAGAACTTAGTAGGTGGACCTTAAATAGGGAGGAACTCCTCATCTCTCTGAGATTCAGCCTCAGGGCTTCCCTTCTGAGGAGCAGAGGCATTTGGACACATGTTCCACGGACGTCCTTGCTGAGGTGGCCCCCTTTCATGGGAGGAGCGTGGGAGACAGAACATGACAGGGCCAGCGAGCCTGGGAATCGCCTTGCCTACAACCAGTTTATCTAGTTTAGTATTTCTGTTTCCGTTTTATGGTTTCCTTCCTTTAGCTTGGTTGAGCATTTCAATTTTGTCTTAGCTATGCAAAAGGACATCGAAGGAAGAATGATATACTCAGTTTTAGACCAGAGGGCCAAGATCAAAAGGCCAGTTGGGTGGCAACATCCGTTACTCAGGGACCTTAAGAGGAAGCTGGCTTTCAGGGGATCAGAGCCCGGCTTTGTGGTCTTGCTGCCCTTTTTAAATTTGGAGTTTCTCTTTCTATTGATAACCTTGGAAGGTTTCATTTTCATTTAAAAAAGTGGGAAGTTTCTTTCATGGGGTGTTCTGATGCAATTGATCCCAATTCCCTTGAATAAGTTTATATGTTAATGACTTCTGCATACCAGCCCAAACCAATGGCCTGTTGGGTAGACAAGACCAGCCTGCCACTGCCATTTATAAGGAATTAAGGGCCTACCACTGTCACTTTTGTTAAACCAGTACAGATCAGCCATCTGGCTGCAGATGTGTTACCACAATCATCTTCTAGTGAACTTGCATATGAGTTTCTGTGAGGACAGTTAGCGTTGGTATGGAAAGGTCTCTTACCTAGACTGCAAAAGGAAGGAGACATTGACAGAATTGTCCTCACAGACTGTCATCCAATATGGCCAAGACACAGGTGAACAGATGTTAGAACTCAGCCATTGTAGGGCCTGGGTGGCAGGCCATCTGCAAGAGAAAGCTTCCTCAAGGGCACCACCCAACATGAAAGTCATGTCACACACCCCTCGGATTGGATCATGACACAGGAATTTGGTCATTCAGTCAAATGTATTTTCCTATGTAAAAATGAGGGGAAGTTCTACTCAGATTAACCCTGGCTCTAACCTTGGGAAGTGATGTTTGTTTGGTTTGACTTTTTTTTTTTCCTTTTTGGTCATACTGAAGCACTGGAAAGTAAAGGATTATTATCTACAAGCTTTTGTTATTCTGCAGCTTGGGTGGAGTGTTTGCGTTTAATGAGGTAAGAACTGATAGTTATTTGGGTTGATATACTTTTGTTATTTTTGCTTTGCCTGCCGTGGGATCGTGTGTTGGAGTGGGGTGAGGGTGGGGAGTGCTGGAACATGAGCTGTTTTTGGATTGTGTTGTTAGTGGAAACGTTCCTGCTGCTTAGACAGAAAGTATGTTAGATAAAGCCACTCTGTCCCTTTGACCCTGAAGCCTTAAGGTCTTTAGTCTTTCCACAGGTGTTCAGTGTTCACACATACGTGGGAGACCAAGTCTCTGTACAGTAGGCACAATCCTATAACAAATGTTCCTCAGAAGTGAAAGAGTATAAAGCTTGGTTCTTTTTTTTTTAAATTTATTTTATTGAAGTATAGTTGATTTACAATGTTGTGTTAGTTTCTGGTGTACAGTAAAGTGATTCAGATATATATATACACACATATATACACACACACACATATATATGTATACACACATTCTTTTTCATATTATTTTCCATTATGATTTATTACAGGATACTGAATATAGTTCCCGGTGCTATACAGTAGGACCTTGTTGTTTATCCATCCTCTATATACTAGTTTGCATCTGCTAATCCCAAACTCCCAACCCATCCCTCCCCCGCCCCCTGCCCTCCCCTTTGGCAACCACAAGTCTGTTCTCTATGTTTGTGAGTCTGCTTCTGTTTTATAGATAAGTCCATCTGTGTCAATTTTAAATTCCACATACAAGTGATATCATATGGTATTTGTCTTTCTCTTTCTGACTTATTTCACTTAGTATGATAATCTCTAGGTCCATCCATGTTGCTGCAAATGGCATTATTTCATTCTTTTTTATGGCTGAGTAGTATTTCATTGTATATATGTACCACATCCTCTTTATCCAGTCATCTGTCGATGGACATTTAGGTTGTTTCCATGTCTTGGCTATTGTGAATAGTGCTGCTATGAACATAGGGGTGCATGTATTTTTTTGAATTATAGTTTTGTCCAGATATATTCCCAGGAGTTGGATTGCTGGATCATATGGTAGCTCTATTTTCAGTTTTTTGAGGAAACTCCATACTCTTTTCCATAGTGGCTGCACCAATTTACATTCCCACCAACAGTGTACAAAGGTTCCCTTTTCTCCACACCCTCTCCAGCATTTATTGTTTGTGGACATTTTAATCATGGCCATTCTGACTGGTATGAGGTGATACCTCATTGCAGTTTTGATTTGCATTCCTCTAATAATTTAAAGTTTGGCTCTTAAAGAAGAGAGAGCACTTTCTGTTCTACTGGGAACCGGATGGTGGAGCTGAGCTATGTTATAATTTGCTAAACATATGTCAGATCATAACAACGGGAAAGTTCCATGTTTGGGATACTGTGTGAGGATGTGTAGATCTTAATAAAACCATCATGGCAGACACTGTTGGTTACCTAGCCAACATCCATGCATTCCCCCTACTTGCTTCCTAACAGAACTGCAGTTTTGTTGGAGCCTGTCATGGGTCCGGGCCTGAGAATGCGTCATAATCAGTCTAAGCCTGTTTCCACTTTCGCAGCTTTTATGACAGCTAGGGCTGATCACACGGCCCAGATATGACCAATAAGACAGAAGCAGATTTCTGCTGAGAAATCTTCTGGGAAACTCTTGCTCTCCAGATAGGAGGAGGCAAAGGCAGCTGTCACCACCTGTCCCTCTCCTTTCTGCCTTGAATACAGACCTGAAGTTTAGAGCTGCATCAGCTGTCTTTTGACCAGAAGGCAACAAGTCAAATGCTAAAATCATGAAGAAACAACTGCCTATATATTTAAGCCAGTATCATTCAGGCTTTCTGGAAGATTTACACGAAGGAATCCCTAATATGCCATAATAATACAAGAGATGTTTGAGTGCCTCAGATCAATGTACCCAGCATTGTGACAGGACGGGGGCAGCATGTGCAAGTTATTTCCAGGGATTCTTTGATGACAGACCCTGAAAATTCTAAGTTCGAACAGCTATCGCTTCAGACATGAGTTTATGCGATCTCGTGCAGCTTGGCCTCTTAATTGGTTGTCCTGGACTGGCTCTGCTTAGTTGAGGAACCATTGTAGGATTCTGGGTGACCATTTATAGTTCCTGTAGTCACACTCAAAGCCTTGGCCCCCTGGTCTCTCTCAGCATTTCTTTCTTTCTTCTTTTTTTTAATAAATTTATTTATTTTTTATTTTTGGTTGCGTTGGGTCTTCGTTGCTGCGTGCAGGCTTTCTCTAGTTGCGGCGAGAGGGGCCTACTCTTCGTTGCGGTGCGCGGGCTTCTCATTGCGGTGGCTTCTCTTGTTGCGGACCATGGGCTCTAGGTGCGTGGACTTCAGTAGTTGTGGCACACGGGCTCAGTAGTTGTGGCTCGTGGGCTCTAGAGCGCAGGCTCAGTAGTTGTGGTGCATGGGCTTAGTTGCTCCGCAGCATGTGGGATCTTCCCGGACCAGGGATCGAACACGTGTCCCCTGCATTGCCAGGCAGATTAACCACTGCGCCACCAGGGAAGTCCCTCTCTCATCATTTCTATCACATCAACCCCTCACCCTTGTCCCATGTCTGGTGTGTGGGCTTGCTATACTTAGACTTACTGGCGAGTAAGGAAAATTCCTTTAAGACAGAGAAGAGAGCCCAGAGATAGATGAGGGCTGGGTGGATTTGGGCATTTTTTTCTCCAGTCAGATGGCTGATCTTTATTGTTTTAAAAAAAGTGATAGGTGGGAGACCCGTAATTCCTTATAATTGGCAGTGACAGGCTGGTCTTTATCCACCCAACAGGCTTGGTAGAGAGAAGTCATCAACATACAAACTTCTTCAAATTGGGATCAACCATATCAGACCACCCAGTGAAGAAAGTTCCCACCTCTTTTACTAAAAATAAAACCCTCCAAGGTTAGCACTGAAAGGAGACAGATTCAAGCAGAGCAGATATTCATCCCGAATCTCTTGTTTGTAGAGCCTTTAAGAGATCCTCCAGGGCACGTCTCCTCTCCCCCACCACTCCTGAGGACAGTACGTCCACATGCAGTTGCCAGTCTAGTTGTGCTGATATGTTTTTGTTTTGAATTTTATTCTATTTTATTTATTTTTTTATACAGCAGGTTCTTACTAGTTATCTATTTTATACATATTAGTGTATATGTGTCAATCTGTGCTGATATTCTGAAGGGTTAATCAGATGTCCTTAGGACAAATATTCCTTACCAGTTCTTTGGGTAAAGTAGACTTGTCTCCTTTAAAATAGGCATTACTTTTAAGCACTACATGGGAATGGCTTGTACCTATAAGCAGAAATCTCTGGGACACTGGGACGGCACTTATTAGTAGACATTATTATTGTTGTACACACATATGTATATACAAGGACTTCTGAATTTACCTTAAACTAAAGTAAAAATTTCATAAGTCTGAAAGATCTCAAACCGTTTTCCTGGGAGCACTTTCAAATATGCCAAATATTTATTGTGAGCATTTATTATGTGCCATCTGCCTTACATTAGGGGCATCACATATTGTATTGATCAAGAGTCTCTTGGTTGTAAGGGATAGAAACCCAACTTACATCAACGTAAGCATCAATACACTGCAAGGGCAGAGGAGGAGCTTCACAAACAACCAGATGCAGGAATACAAAATCTTAACCAAAACTCTCTTCTTGCCTTTTTAATCTCTTGTCTCTGCTTCCTTCTGCTTAACGCTGCCACCCCCATAATACTAGAATTGTGGCTGCAGGTATCACTGGACTTAAACCATTATAGCCTTGGGAACAAAGAGGAAATGTCTTTCTTCAATCCCAGCTTCATTAATAATAATTGTAAAATTCCCAGGAGTGGTCTCTGATAAACCTGACTTGGGTCGCCTGCCCACCCCTGCACCAATCCCTGTGGCTAGAAGGACTAAAGTATTATAAGTAACCCAGCCTGTGGCACAACTGTGTCGCCAGCTGGATCGTATGATTGGCAGTGCCCTCCAGAACCATTTGGTTAGAGTGTGGGAAGAGCAGTTCCCCAAAAGAAAGGGGGTTGTTCCGGACGGGACTGACTGAGTAATGCATGTCCATTCTCAGTACATTATGTCCTATAATGCTCACAGTAGCCCAATGACGCAAATAGTATTATCCATGTTTTACCAGCAAGGAACATGTGGGGAAAAAGAGAGGTTAGGTAACTTGAACAAAGTCACACAGCTGGGAAGCAGCAGAGCTGGGATTCCACTCAAGTCTGTTTAACCCCAAAGCTCCTCCATTACCTTGCCACTTCTCCTGCCTGGATGAATTTCTCCTCAATCCATGTATCTTAGAGTCATGGGGCCATAAAGACAAATTACACTAAATTGGCACGTTAGGCAACCAGCTTCTGCTTCCCTCTAGGAAAGGGTCTTGGTATTGAGGGCTCTTGTCAGGTTTCTGCTTCCTTCTGGAATTACTAGTTTAAACAAAACCAAGAATTTCTTGGGCCACTTAACTGGGTTGGCATGGCTGGACCCAGGGGCTTAGGATGGTGTTGTCAGGTCTCTGTTTCCCTTGCCATTTTCAGCAGTGCTTCCCTCAGAGTCTCTCTGTATTAGATTTACCCTCGCATTGGTGAGAAGGCTGCAGTTAGGCCCAAACTGAAAAAAAAAAAACGAGAGACCATCTCTCTGTATGTATCCATATACCACATTTTTTAAAAAAATTTATTTTTGGCTGTGTTGGGTCTTCGTTTCATGTGAGGGCTTTCTCTAGTTGTGGCAAGCGGGGGCCACTCTTCAGCGCGGTGCGCGGGCCTCTCACCATCACGGCCTCTTTTGCTGCGGAGCACAGGCTCCAGACGCGCAGGCTCAGTAGTTGTGGCTCACGGGCCTAGTTGCTCCGCGGCATGAGGGATCTTCCCAGACCAGGGCTCGAACCCTTGTCCCCTGCATTGGCAGGCAGATTCTCAACCACTGCGCCACCAGGGAAGCCCCCATACACCACATTTTTGAAAGCGTTCTGCTCAGCCCTTCATGGGTATTTGTCCACATTACTGACAAACACTCCAGGACAACACAGACTGGACCAAGCCTAGGACGGGATGCTGGCAGCCATAAACACATCCATATCAACCCCTACCAAGGCAGAATCATAGAGTGAAGAGCTGTGGTCAGTCTCCTCCTTCTCAATGTTCCGCTAGCACTTTATTAACAGTTACAACCCTGCCTAGTAATTGTTTACATCTTATCTTCCCCACTAGGCTGTGAATGCCTGTGGAGCCAGGATCGGTCTTTCATTTTGACATCTCAGCATCTAGCATAGTGCCTGACATATAGGAACTCAATAAATATTTATCAAATGAATATAATACAGGATAATGCTATGGTTTGCAATGCTATGGTTAAGAAAACAAACATTCTCCAGAGGTCTGGCGGGCACCACAATAATAAAAGCTACCACTTAGATGCCATTGTATAATTTACAAAGTAAATGATAACTACTTTGCTGAAAAATTTTATATCTGCATCTCATTTAAACCTAAACACAATGAAAATGCATGTACCACTACTTAGAAGCCTTGCACTTAGCTTGTGTAGAGGAGGGTGAGGGACGATGCAGAGGGAGAGGATGTGATCTGTAAGGCGAGTTTGGTCCTGCGGAGGCAGGACAACTAAGACAATTAGAAAACCTCTCCAAGGCAGTGCAGGATAAGTTCCGCCATTCAGATGGGTGCTCAGGTGCTCCCTGGAGAAGGCCCAGCGTCTGCTGAGGTTCCAAGGAGGAACCTGGGGATATATTCAGAGCGGAGTTAGAAGAGTGACAAGGAGATGAGCTAAAAAACATGACATGTGTGGAAAGGTTAAAAGAACCAGAATGACTCAGGTTGGAGAAGAGAAGGCCGAGAGGAAACTGAATCATCTTCTTCAAGACAAAGAAGGGCTCTCTTGCTGGGGGGTGGTGACCAGCTGTCCTCCTTTGCCTCTGCATGCGGAGCAAGGGGAAATGGGCTTAGACCGAAGGCAGGGCTAAGATTAGAGAGAGGGAAGAATTTGGCAGGAGGGATGTTGTATAACCTACTTTACAGACACTTGGGGGACGGAGGAGACTCCCACACTCCTGGTCCCCGCCCAGTGGACTGGATTTGGGGACGGTCTGGCAGGCTGGCGGGGAACGGGGGAGGGGGGTCCTGTGGACCTTCTGTCCGTGGCCTGATCTTTCTCGGTGTCCTCAATTTCCCGTTGGAAACTAAGTTCCCCCATTTTGGAGCCGGCAAGGCAGCACCTCCCCCACCCATCACGCACTGCACCAGTGTTCTGGGCTGGGTAATAATGCCTGTCATTTCCTCTCCCGGGGGAGTGGGGCTGCATGCGCCCTGACAGCCCCGAGGGATTGAAGGCAACTAAAAATAGTGCATTAAATATAATCTGTGGAGGGGCACATTTGCATTGCTTTTCTTTCCCCCTCCGGTCTCTTTATCCTTCTGGGCAGGCCAGGCCCGGGTCTAGCTCTGCGCCCTGGGGATTGGGTTCTGAGCTCCAGCTGCGCTCATCTTGTTGCAGAAGGGTTCTCTAGACAAGAGATTTGAGCGAGCAAAACCAAAAAGTACAACCGAGGGTCCTCAGGGGCTTCCTCTGCCTCCCCTCCTCACTTCCCGTTGGACCCTCTGCGTCCTTCAGGGCCCGAAGGTACAGGGAGAGAAGCTGGAAGTGGGAGAGGCAGTGCTGAAAAGGAGAGCCAGCTCCAACTTTGTTCTCCCATCAGCCTCTTCCGTCTGCTGCACAATCTCTCTGAGGTTAAATATTAATTAAGAGCAGAATGACAGTGAGAGCTGAGCAGTGTCGCTTTCTGTCCCAACACAAATGCTAATTTCCTTCCTGGTATAAAGTGACTTTGGAGCGGGATTGGCAGTCCAGGGAGAATAGCTGGGGAGAGGGAAGGAGAGGAGGTGAGGAGAGGAGAGATGGGCAGCCCAGCTTCAGAACCTTTAAGAGGAATGAGGCGAGGGAGCGGGGGAGAAGAGGGCTGTCAGGTTACAGAGGATGTGGTCACAAGACAATCCTAGACTCTCCCCACTTTAACATGGTGATTTAAGAAGCTGGGGTAGAGCTGGCTCTCCCCACATCTCTAAGGCAGGGTTCTTAACCTGGGGTCCGTGCATTGGTTTCAGGGCTCAGGAAACTGGAAGCTGTTTGCAAAACTATGTGTGTGCACATAGGCAGCTTTCGGGGGAGAGTTATGAATTTCCCTCAGAGCGGGTGTGGTGTTCCACAGGGTGGTCCTCAGCATGTGGTACCCATCTCATGGTTCAAGATGGCTGCTAGAGCCTTAGCTGAACATCTGTCTTCTAGAAAGGAAGCAGGAGAACAGTGCGATGGGGAGGGGAGGGCAAAAAAAGCTCCACCCCTGGGGAGGGGAGGGCAAAAAAAGCTCCACTCCAGTGTTCTGTCCCCCTATTAATGGGCTGTCCCAGAAATCCACTTCCATCTTCCTGCCCACACCCACCCTCAAGACAGGCTGGGAAATATGGTCTCTCGGCTGAGCGGGTTGTAACTCCATGTAAAATGTGTTTCTATTAATAAGAAAAGAGAGAGAATGACAGATAATCAAGAATTTCTGCTGCAGTCTCTGTCTCACCGAAGGTCAAGAGTCTCGGATTCGAGGGAGGAGATATTACATCTCTCTGTGATTTCCATGCCCACTGCCCAGGCAAAGCTGACTGAAGACAAAGGCCGAGCATCAAAGTGCCTACTTTGTCTTGGGGACCCGTCAGCCACTCCTGAGTTCACACTAGGTCTTCAGAGGCTGGTCCTCCCAAGTGAGGTTGGCAGGTTTAGCCTCTGACAAGGGTCGTTATCTGAAAGGATGCTAAATAAATGGGTGCTTGTTCCATTGAGGAATGAGGGGACTTTGTGATGTGTGTCGAGGAGCGGCTTTGTTTGGTCTGTCTTCATCATCTTCCTCCTGGCAGCACAGCCTGGAATAGGTGACCAAGGAGAGAGAAGACATTTTTACTTCTTAAGAAAGACACAAATGGGGGCAGGTTTGGGGTGTGGGTGTCAGAGAGGTGAACTGGACCAGAGTAAGAGTCCACTTGTGAAGGACCTGGGTGGTAGATTCAATTCCATTTCTCTCGGGTCGGGTCTTTGTGCCTTTGCACGGGCTGTTCCATCTGATCAGTGTGGTCATCCCATGGTGGACTTTCAATCCCTTTTCAAGAGTCAGCTCCATGACACCGTTCCTCGTGTCTCTGGCTCTACCTCACCACCACAGCTGCCGCAGGAAACTGGTTGCAGTTTTGAACGTATCTTTGTTACAACATTGGTCACATTGTTTAGAACTGTTCCCTTGTCTTCCTCCACTGGGCTAAGAGCTCCTTCTTGATAATGTTTCATGATCATCTAAGGTAGACAACTCTTGGTCGGGCTCAATGCATGTTTGATGGGGATGAACCAATTTTAAAAGGTGTTAATGGGCCTCTATGGTGAGCAAAATATTCTAGAGGTAATAAGGGGATTAAAAAATAAAAATTACATGGACACTGGCTTCTAGGAGTCCACAGTCTAGTGGGGAAGACAGAAGAACAGATTACCGATCAAAAGCAAAGGTAATGGTGATACTATGCAGGTGTTTTTAGAACAGGGAGGGAGAGATTAGTAGAAGGGAGAGGAATCTGGGAAGGTAACACTGATTTGTGTGAAGCCTTAAGGAAAAATCAAGCCCCCATCTTTAGGGCAGTGGCTGGGAGAGAAGGGGCAAGAAAGAGGAGAAAACATAATCTTTGGAGATCAGGTGTTTTGGCAGGGTTGGAGAATTCCTTTGGGAATCTAGAAGTGTTTCTATTTGTTTGTTTGTTCTAACATGGGGAAACTATGCTCTCTGTACGTTAGGTTGAGTACAAGACTCAACTTTTTTTCTGGAAGGAAACTGTGTTTTGTTCTTGTGTAGCTTGAAAGTGCTTGTGAAGGTGTTGGGACTGGGAGATGGTGCTGTTCAGGGAGAGGAGGCGAGAGGCCAGGGTGGGGCTGGGGGCTGGGATGGGTGGCACCTTGGTCTGAGTGTTTTGCAGGCCTTTGGGAAGGAGATCCCATGCTAGGTCCTTCCCTTGTCCTTCCTTTTTCTGTCTTTCTTAAAATACCTTGTGTTTCTGCAGCAGTGCCGCTGCTAATCTAAAATAAAAACAGCAGGAAATGCAAATGGTCAGGTTCTCCTAGCAACAAGAGCCAACCCACACAGGGCGTGTGGAGCAGAGAAAACTGTCCCCAGGCTGAGAGGCGTGTGGCTGGGGCGAGGAACAAGTCTGCTCTTAGAGCCTCGCCCCTCTAACTGCAGAGAGGGGCTGTCTGGTGGGCAACCACCTGCTGTGCAAAGAAACCCTCCATGAACTGGACTGAGGCAAAGGATCGTGTACTGGGGAGATGGCGCGAGGGTAGGGAGACAGCAGGAGCCGTGGTTTATTTAAGATATTGCCTGACGGCAGTGGCTGAAATGGCATCTCAGAACCGGGCATTAGGGGGTCTAACTAGGTGCGTGATTGGGAAAGGTCTTGATCTGTGGGCATGTTTCCATGTGTCCATTTGAATCAACCCACAAGCCTTGCCATTCCTAAGGTTATGAAATACAGGGAAGTAGAAGATGCCTCAGATGTGTAGGTAAGGGGACCAAAATCAGGAAACTACAAAGACTCTTAGAGATACCTGGTTTAATCCCCTTCCGTTACAAACGCAGAAACTGAGGTCCAGAGAGGTAAATGACTTTTCCTGGGACACGGATCTAATTAGTGGCAGAGGTAGAACTAGAAAACAGGTAACCAGGCCGAGACTCATTCTATTTTAAGTTGAAGCTGCTGTTGGCCCTCCTCTGCACACAGCTAGACTATTAGAAGCCATGATAACCTTGCTGGGCCCCTGGATAAGAAATCCAGTCCTCTTAGGCACATCAAATAACTCTAGAGACATTTGAGAGACAAATGAGGACCACAGCCCCCTTGGAGTGCCACGGAAAAGTGAGCCCCTGAAAATGAGGGCGGCATCGGCTGGGTGCCACCCAGCGCCTGGTGGCCGCCACGCACAGGCATTCCGTGGGGGTCTCTCAGTGGGAAAGGGGAGGAAGAGCACCACTTCAGGGTGACGTGGGAGGAAACTGGAGAAGTTGGGTGTGACTTGCTCAAGGGGTCAGATCCAAGAGTGGTAGAACTTGGAACAGAGCGCTGGACTCCTGGCTCCCGGGCTCCTGGAGAGGCCCATGTGTCCTAGACAGTGTAGTTTCCTTTTACATAGCAACTCCTTTATTACTCACGCCCTGGCTTCCTCCTGCAAGTCTCCTATAGCCTCTCCCCCAGAAAACGCAGTGCAAGCAAAGTGTTCTTAGTTCTAGCCGAGTCTTGGCTACTTGAGTACATGGTCAGTCATGAGGGTTCCAGGCTAGGTAACAGGGCGGACGAGAGCAAGAGGCCATGTGGGGGAAATGGCTGGTGTACTCAGAACTTGAATTCAGAACCATCATCTAGGAATGACCTACGCATCTGCATACTTCACTTCTCCGTGACCCTGGGGCACCCCTTTCAAAAGCTCAGTCCTCACCTTTCCAAGCTGCCCCACCCTTCTGGGCCAAAGCCCAAACTGAGGCAGTCAGTTGATGAACAGAAGAAAGAATATGGGCTTTGGTGTCCGCATCCTGAGCTCAAATTCTAGCTTAGTCACTAACTGTTTGACCTTAAGCAACTTACTTAGCTTCTGAGAATTGGATTCTTTACCTGCAAAATGAGAGCAATTGTGTCTGTCTCATAGAGTCATATCTCATAGAGGTATGTGAAGCACTAGCACAGCCAGACATACAGTAGGCACTCAACAGATATTGGTTTCTGCACCTCTTACTTGTTGCAGTTGCTCAGGGACCAGGTGGGAGTTTCGACTGCTATTGCCAAGGCAGGGAATGCTATTTTCCAGGTAGCCCGAGATGGAGCTCAGAATGGAATTCTCCCACACATACAAATTAACTTGCCTTTATTATTGATTAAATGGGTTTTCACCGATAGATCTGGGAACATAACATCTATGTCGGTTTTTCACCACTGTGTCCCCAGCACCTGGTACTCAATAAACAATTGTTGACTGAATGAACCAATGTATTGTTTATGTGAGAAAAGGCATTTTAAATTCAAGATAGACAGCTTACAAAAGAATAT
Organism: Balaenoptera borealis; assembly: GCF_965194805.1. Classification (NCBI taxonomy): domain Eukaryota; kingdom Metazoa; phylum Chordata; class Mammalia; order Artiodactyla; family Balaenopteridae; genus Balaenoptera; species Balaenoptera borealis. Next base: position 103,337,006 of record NC_138868.1, on the reverse strand, counting down.
TTGAAGCATAAGGAGTTCATAGATTTGGTCTGCTTACAGAATCTCTTTGAGGCCAGGCCCAGAGAAGACAGGTCGGGGTCCAGGGTCGGGGCACCTGATCTGCTAGTGGGTTTACCAAACCATGACCTGTAGCCCAGCTCCGGACAGTTTCCTGGCTCAGACAAGACAGCAAACTGCAGTGATTCATATAAATGGTTTATGAGGGGGCGGGTCTTCCCAGGAGATCTCTGATGGGCAGTTGGGGTCAGTAAAGTGGATCGTAAGCCTTGGCCTTGGCCTTGGCAACTCCATCCTCCATCCTACTCTTCCAGCAGATGAGGGGCATATGCAGCTGTGGTCTCCTCCAAGGAGGGGTTTGCTCTTCCCTCTTAGTTGTAAACATCTCTCCCACCCAACCCCACTGTCTCAGTCCCTCTGTCATTCTCTCTCTCTTTGTTTTTTTCCTCTCTCTTTTCTCTCTCTCTGACTGTCTCTCCTCTCTCTCTCTCTCTCTCTCTCTCACACACACACACACACACACACACACGAGTTTGGATATTGATTCTACCATTTTAACTCCAACTTCCGTTTTTCAAATGTGGATAGTGGCAGCTTATTCATTATTCTCTTGTTGCTGGACTTGTCATAAAAATCAATTTCCCATTGCTGAGATAGTAGCTCCCTGTGTCTCTTAGGGGATCAGCAGGAACAAAGACCCTCCCATTGGACCTCTGGGAAATCACAGAGGCTGTTACAGCTGTGGGCTCAGCATGTGAGGTCCTGAGGGGATTATCACCCACTCCTCCCGGGAAGTGTGGACCCGCTGAGCTTATCTGCAATCACCTTGAATGGCAGACTCATAGGAGTGTTCAGATTCTCTTCTTTTTTGCTTCCTCTACCGAACACATTATAGACCTGCAAGAGGACAGAATCCCTAAGTGAGAGACAAAGTCTTTAGCCTTAGCTTTTTTCTTTCTAAAATAAGGGTCTTTGCTCCCTAGAACCAGGCCGCCTGATATCATCATCCATGACACTGGTGGAAAGTAAGAAAATCGTCTTTCTCTTCATGAGTAGGAAATCAGGTCATCCTCTCCAAAGGTATAGAATACTCCCCCAGGCTGTGGAGAGCAGGTTCTGGTTTCTACCCAGAAAAGCTATAGACGAAAACTGTAGCTGCCTACTACTGAGTATCAGGGGGAAAAGCAGAGATATTTTTACCATACGGAATATCAGTGAACAGAATGCTAAGGAACTAGAAAACTTATTCCAATAAATAGGAAGCATATGCTCTGCCTAAAGCAAACCCAGCTTCTGCTATATACAAATTTCATGAAGGAAAAAAAAAAAAAAAGTTGGAAATTGCAGAAATGTCTGGCCCAAAGTGGGCTACAACCACTTGCTGCAGGAGACTTGGAAGGCTGCATAGGTGACCTGGGAACAGTGATTGGGCATCTGGGGGTTCGTGGGGTCCTTGGCCATCTTGTCATGCGGGTTGGGGATTGTCCAGAGCCCCCTGGAGTCCCGGGAGCCCAGCTCCAGACGGACAGTCCTACACACACAGCCTCAGTTTGTAATGTCAGGGTGTGCGTCACCAACGATCGGAACATCAGCTCTGCTACCCTGAATCCTCAAACAAGGAAAATGCCTGTCTCAGTGGCAGAGATTCCTGAGATAAAAATGACCTTTTGGATTGTATGCCACCGGTTCTTCCTCTTGCAACCAGGAAAGGCAATCTGCATTCATCTCATTGGCGAGGTTCTGGTAACTGGGGATATTAATTTCATTGCGAAACCTGACAAATATTTTACTCTCTCCTTAGTGGGTAATTGCATCCCAACGGTCTCTTCTTTTGTGCTGCCAGATGGAAAGGACGTGTGTTTGCCATTCTCGTGTATACAGCTAGTACCTTAGCATCGCGTCTGTCCCCTCCCTAGCCGCACACTTCCCGGGCTGGGGATGCGGAGGGGAGACCGAGCAGGAGGCCCCGGTCCTGGGTGGGCTGTGGGAGGGGATGGCGGGAGAGCCCTGGGCACGGTGGAGGGAGGCGAGGCGCTGCCGAGGGCTAAACCACGACAATAAAAACACCGCCGCTGGAACAGTGTGGCGGAGGAGAGACAAATCATTATGCCGCCTGAAACTCCCCCTGCAGCCTCTCAGCCCCAGAGCAGCCCCCCGCACCGAGGGCGCCGCTGCCCGCCCCCCGCGGCCCGACTGCTGACACGATGCAGCCACTCCCGCCCCGGTCGTCCCCACGCCCCGCACTTCTGCTCCTGCAGGGCGGCGGCCCCACTGCCAGATGCTGGGAGCGCCGTCAGGGAAGGCGGAGAGCTGACCCTCTGCAGGCGGGTATCTGAAAGCCTGTTTCTCTTCCTCGGGAGGAGAAGCAAGAATCGTGCTCGGGTTGCCTGGGCCTTCATGTCACTCTCTCCATCCCCCCTCCCCAAGCCTGCCAACTTCGCCAAATCCTCACTACGCTCTCGGCCCCGCCTCCTCAGTCCCCGCTGGACCCTGACCGGCGGACGCTGGCTTCTGATACCATTTCTCTCCCGGAGAGATGGGGACCAGGGCAGGCGCGGTGTGCGCGGGACGTACTCCAGCCTGCAGCTCAGGATTCCTTTCTGCTGGCCTCACAAACGAGACCCATGACACACCGACCGTTCGCTGGTCTCCTCTGGCTCCTGCCTTTTCCCAGCTGTCGGGGAGATGGGTGCAGGGTGCCACTTATTTGCAACCTCGCCTAAGTCAAAGGGAAGGCAAAACTAGGCAGGGTACCCTTTCCCACTCTTCCCCTCCCTCTGGCCTCTGAGTGTGGATTTGGAGATCCTTAGGCAAGAGTCCCAGAGGGAAACCACCTCAAGGACAGCCATGGTCTGCTCCTAAGAAGGAGCCTGTCCTTCAAGGGACTGTGTTTGTTATAGAATGAAAACAATTAAAAAAAAATCATCCTTGGATATAGCAGATAAATGTGGCCATAGCACAACACCGTGCAGATTTGCCCAGGGGTACCACATTCTTTTACCCCGTTTTGGATCACCTCCCAATATCATTTTAGCCAGCTATGGCACTGGTGGCAAAGACTATTACCTTGGGGTTTGGAGTTGAAGAACCTGGGTAGAAGCAAGCCCATGGTCCCTAATCCCGGTTGTGTCACCATAGGACCCGAAGCTCTGAGTTTCATGTGATCTCTCTAATAAGACTGATACTTCTTCCTGAGCCTGGGGTTTTAGAAACAAAGCTGAATGGAAACGCATGAGTCTTTTAGCGGTTTTCCCTGACTGGAAGGGACTCATCTTTCCTTTCCAACATATGATCCCATACCTCTTCTTCCAAGAAGCTTTCCTTGACCTGTTATTTTCCTGTGTGAACTAATTCTTATGGAGAATGCACTACCTGACCCACTCACCGTTGATCTGACAGCCTTATTAGGAGTTTCCTGATATACAGGTAGAAGCAACACGCTCATATGTGGTATATGTTGCCTCTAAAATCCGAAGAGTCTTGCCAAGCATTGTGCCTCTTTTTTGTTGATAGATGGAACCAACTGTCTTTTACTTTAGAGAATATATCATGACATGAACTAGACCACTAGATCCTTAGGAATGTCACTGATGTGGCAAGTCCTTGAGCTTTCTATCATGATACCAATGTAATGGACTAGTATGATGTTCTTAGGGTATCAAGACAATCAAGGTCTCTCCAGACCATGTTATGACAAAGAGCGGGAGATTTAACAGTGAAGGATACTGTTGTCCCTGCCACCTGAAGTCAAATTGCTTCTGATTATCTTTGGTGATAAGAATGGGGAGTGGGGGGAGAATTTGTTAGGCTAATATCCACATACCAGCTTCCAAGGGCTCTGTTGTTTTGCTCCAGCAAAGTTATCACATCCAGAATCAGCTGCAAATGGCATCACTGATTAAGTGTGTGATAATCTACAGCCATTCTCCAAGACCATCTGGTTTTTGAAAGAGCCAGAAAAGGAAGTTAAATGGGGATGTGTTTGGAATCACACCTCTGCCTCTTTCAAGTCTTTAATGGTGACACTAACTGTGATTCTTCTGGGATGGTTTCTAGCTTGCTTTTGGGTTACTAGCTCAGCAGAGGGGACTGGGCTGGGGTAGGGCAGTTCTAGGGCCTTCTCCTTGGCCCTCCTTTCTGTCCATAATAGACCTCACTCTGTGGGTCAGGGAATCAATACGAAGATTTTTCCTGTTACTAACTATATCTGTTCCAAATATATTTTCTGAGACTGGGAACCATGAAATAGATCCATGGTCCCACTGAGTTTGGATGGAAGCTTCATCTTTTACCTGACTTTCATAAGCACACTCTGACTAGTGAACCAAGGTGGGATTTCAGGTTTTAGGAGTAGGGTCAGTTCAATTCATTTCTTAATGCCCTGAAGAATGGAGCATCCTCTGGGAACTCTTGAGGGAATATGGCTGCTGGGTGGTTGAGCAGGTCGCGTATAATAGATCCTTTTTAGCATTTTCATGGTCTTTAGCATTTAGACAGATTCCTCTATAACTACAGAATGCCAGGGAAGTCCTGACATTTCAGTCTTACTGGCTATAGCCTACTGTCGAGATTGGCCAACCTAGTTGACCCTTAATGCCTCTTCCCAAGTGCTCAAACCATGACATTAAATCCCAGTTCCCAGTTGTGCACCCATTTCAAAAGATTTTAGCTAATCAAGCCTTAGGTTATGTTCTCCTTTGTCTAACAACCTTAGAATCTAGTTAAATACATGTTCCCCAGACTCCTGTTGGTGTAAGTTAATGAAGTCCTGCAATTGTTTGGGCAAATAGTCTGTCTCCTCCAGGCCCAGGTCTTGTACTTTACAATTGGAACTATGCTGCCATTTAACCCTCCTTGAGGATCTGGAAGCAGTGAGCATAATGGATGTGGATCCTGGAGAAAATCAAATTTTCTTGGTGTGGTCCTTGAAAGGTTTTAATTCAACCTTCGGGAAATGGGGTTGCAGGATACTCCGGGAGGTTTAGGAGGATTTGAGCATTCAAGATCTCAGTCTCATCTGTGTCTGCACAAATGTCTCCATCCCATATCTTAGGGTCTCACTTCTTTCCCATCAGTACCCTCAGCCTATTGTAAGAGACTTAAACTGAAGGGTTTGACTATTTAATTGGGTTTGCAACTCTGCAACATTAAAATCATTTTCTAAGCTTTATCCTCATCCATATGGTCCAGAGACTACAGGAGGAGGAGTCCTTAGGACAATTCCCAATTTTCCACCTGGCTCTGAGTTGGATATTCAAGGCTCTCAATAGGTCCTTTTCCCTGTTAACTCTCTTTGGAGCCATCAGAAGCAGCCAGCTGACTCTACGGTCTTTATAATAACTATTGTCACCATGGTGACTAAGTACCACAGTCACTTTGTTTCTATTGCCCACCACCTGAACTTCATTCCTTGCAACCACTAATGATAAATTGTCACTGTGATGCCACTGAGTGCCATGCATTACCAGTACCCCATTTTCTCTTGGTAAGGAGGTTAGCTGTGTGCTTCTTAAATATGAGAGCAATAGAATATTAGAATCCCATTTTAGGGGACTGTTTTCTTGGGTCCTTTCTGATAGCTATTCTTACCCTTAGTCTAGAGACTGGAAGCCAACACATAGCACACTCAATGTAATTGAGGTAGATTTAATAAAGGGGCTATTTATAAAAATGAAGATAGTGATGGTAGATTGAATAACTGACTTCAGTTCTTCAACCCTGCCTTTATCCATATCCTTACATGTTCTTGTTATGGGTGGAGTGTACTTCCTTGTCTCACTTCTTTGGGCTTAGTCATATGACTTTTTGGCCAATGGCATGTGGGTAGAAGTGAGACCACACCAGTTCCAAGCTTAGGCCTTAAGAGTAATCACATGTTTTTGTTTGCTCTTTTGAGGCTCTGCCACCACCATGAGAGAAGCATACCTACTGGTCCAAAGAGGGTGAGAAGCATGTGGAGCAGAGTTTCTCCTGCTACCCCATAGGCCTCCAGTGAGAAGCATAGCTGCTGTAGCTACCAAAACATGAAGTAAAGATGCCCAACTGAGCCCAGCCTATGTCACCCAAGTTCTAGCTGACCTGCAGATCTATCAGAACAAATGGTTGCTTTCAGACATTGGACTTTGGAGTGGTGGAAATGCAGCACTGGTGTAGCAATAGCTAGCAGATACATGAGAATAAATAAAAACAGTAAGAGATGGGGCAGAACCCCAGAGATGCTGATGGTAGGCTTAAAGGATCAAGGGGAGGAAGAAGTTACTAGAACCTAATGAGAGTAGCTGAAGGAGAAAATGTTTGACAAGAGCTGTGGCCTTTGATAGAGGGATGTAGACAATCCATAGAAGCCAAGCAAGGGGAATAAATTTTATCCCTTCACTTTCCTCCTGTCTTCTGACCTCCTCCTGGTGTCTCTTATTACCAAAACTAGAAGGCAAGGGAGCCCACTGGTGCAGGCCATTAAAAATTTTTTCTTAGTGCATAAAGCAGGATGAAGGCCTGGAAGGGACAACGGAAAATATCCAACATACTTTGTATGTCTGAAAATGTCTTTGTTTACCCTCATACTTGTATGATAGTTTGGTGGGTGCAGTATAGAATTCTAGGTTTGAAATAATTTCCTCTAGAAGTTTGAAGGATTTTCCAGTGTAGTGTAGCTATTGAGAGGTTTGAAATTCTTCTGATCTCTTATCCTATGTGTGTGACCTGTTGCTTCTCTCTCTCTTGAAATGAGTAGAATCTTCTTGTTGTCCCAAATATTTGCAAATTTTCTCCATGTGCCTTGCAGTGGATTTACTTTCAGTCATTGTTCTAGACACTTGTAGGGTCCTTTCAATCTGGAAACCTATGTCCTTCAGTTCTGGAAGGGTTTCTAGAATTATTTCATTGATAATTTACCCTATTCTCTTTTCTTGCTCTCTCTAAATTTCTAATTTTCTCTCTCCTATTTTCCACCTTTTTCTTTTTACTCTCCTTTCTGGGAGATTTCCTCAACTTTTCCCTTCAATTCTACTGAGGTTTATTTTAATAACATTTTTAAATTGGGCCTCATAAAACATACAACTTTAAAGTGTACACTTCAGTGGTTTTGTCTATTCATATGTTGTGCAACCATCATCACTATTAAATTCCAAAACATTTCTAACATCCCCATAAGAAGCTCTGTACCTATTAGCATTTAATCCCAATTCCCTCCACTCCCATCCCCTAGAAAACACTAATCTATTTTCTGTCTCTATGGATTCACGTATTCTGGACATTTCATAAAAATGGAATCATACAACATGTGGACTTTTGTGTCTGGCTTCTTTCACTTGGCATAGTGTTTTTTCTTTTTAATTAATTAATTAATTTATTTTTGGCTGCGTTGGGTCTTCATTGCTGCATGTGGGCTTTCTCTAGTTGTGGCAAGCGGGGGCTGCTCTTCGTTGCGGCGCATGGGCTTCTCATTGCCGTGGATTCTCTTGTTGTGGAGCACGGGATCTAGGAGCACGAGCTCAGTAGTTGTGGCTCACAGGCTCTAGAGCACAGGCTCAGTAGTTGTGGCGCCCAGGCTTAGCTGCTCTGTGGCATGTGGGATCTTCCTGGACCAGGGCTCAAACCCGTGTCCCCTGCACTGGCAGGCGGATTCTTAACCACTGCACCACCAGGGAAGTCCTGGCATAGTGTTTTAAAGGTTCACCATGTTCTAGCATTTAACAATATTTCATTCCTTTTTACGGCAGAATAATATTCTGTTGTACAGTTGTCCCTCGCTGTCTGTGGGGGATTGGTTCCAGAAGTCCCCGTGTATACCAAAATCCACAAATGCTCAAGTCCCTTATATAAAATGGTGTAGAATACAGTCGACCCTCCATATCTGAGGATGCAAACCCCACAGATACGAAGGGCTGACTGTGTATTTATTGAAAAAGAATCCAGGTGTAAGTGAACCCCTGCAATTCAGACCTCTGTTGTTCAAAGGTCAACTGTATAGATATACCACATCTTTTTTACCCATTCATCAGTTGATGAACATTTGGCTATTATGAATAATGCTGCTATGAACATTCATGTACCAATTTTGTATAAACATATGTTTTCAATTCTCTTGGGTGTACACCTAGAAGTGGAATCGCTGGGTCATATGGCAATTCTATGTTTAACTTTTTCAGGAACTGCCAAACTCTATTGAGTTTTAAAGTTCTGCTACCAATTTTGACATTTCTCAGAGCTCTTCTTTTCATTTCCTGAGTGTTTATCCTTTTAAAAAATTGAATGTAATATCTCTCCTCTCTGAGGATATCAATGAAATTTTAAAAAAAGATTTCTTCTCTCTGTACAGTCTGTCTCATGAAGCTAATTTAATTTACCTTTTTAAAATCTCTGTTGGGCTTCCCTGGTGGTGCAGTGGTTAAGAATCTGCCTGCCAGTGCAAGGGACACGGGTTTGAGCCCTGGTCCGGGAAGATCCCGCATGCTTCGAGCAACTAAGCTCGTGAGCCACAGCTGCTGAGCCTGCGCTCTAGAGCCTGCGAGCCACAGCTACTGAGCCCGCGTGCCATAACTACTGAAGCCTCCATGCCTAGAGCCTGTGCTCCGCAACAAGAGAAGCCACCGCAATGAGAAGCCGGCGCACCACAACGAAGAGTGGCCCCCGATCACCGCAACTAGAGAAAGCCGCGCACAGCAACAAAGAAACAAAGCAGCCAAAAGTAAATAAATTAAATAAATTAATTAATTTTTTTTAAAAAAGCTGATAAAAATCTCTGTTTTCATGCAAACATTCATGACACTAAATAAATATCCAGTGTTTTAGATAGCTTCCTTTTGCTCTTACAACTCCATTCCTCACCTGGCTCAGTGCTCCCAGAGGATAATGTGTATGGTCTCCATCACAGGCTTCCTTGCCCTCTGGCTTCCACTTGGGTTCTACCATTTGGCTAGAGATGAGAGATAGAACAGAGTAAAGTCTGGGTGTTTATTCTCCCAGCAACCTCTCTGTGAATGTGACCTTATTTGGAAATAGGGTCTTAGCAGATGTAATCAAGTTAAGATGAGGTCATACTGGATGAGGGTGGACCCTTATCTAATGACTGGTGTCCATATAAGAAGAGGGAGGTTTGGACACAGACACAGGGAAAAGGCCATGTGATGATGGAGTAATGTGTCTACAAGCCAAAGAATGCCAGGGATTGCCAGCAACCACCAGAAGGAGAGCCGTATGGAACAGATTCTCCCTCAGAGCCTCCAGAAGGAACCAACCCTGCCAACACCTTGATTTTGGACTTCTAGCCTCCAGAACTGTGAGAGAATAAATTTCTGTTGTTTCAAACTAAAAAAAAAAAAAAAAAAAATCTCTGTTTTCTATGTTAGAGGCTTTGCCCAAATGTTTATGTCTCAAAATCCTTGGCCTATCAAGAGCGATTTTATTCAAGAGTAAAGAACCAAAAAGCTGATTGGATCACGCTCACTCTCATGTGGGTAGTCTTGTTGACTTTGAGTTTCAAAGTGAGTTGATGGGCTGTTTGTTGAGAACCCCTAATGTTAGTTATTTAGGTCAGATTCTTCAGAGAAGGGCCTTCCAATCTCTCATCTGGAAGGTTAGGATCCTTCTACCTGTGCTCTGGGGGATGAATGGGAAAGAGGGCTGGATGTCTCTGGGCTCACGATTCAGAGTGCTCATGGTCACACCACATTCTTCTTTGGGCATGGTGGTTCTGTCCTCCAGTGGGGCTGTATCTCTCAGTCTAGGGGCTATTCTATTCTCTCTGGAATGTAAACCTCCAGATTTCTGCTAGGATGTGGGGCGCAGGTTCCCAGTGGCACGGACTGGGAAAAGGAATCTAAGGATCTAACTGCTGTTCAAGCAGCTTTTACCCCATTTTCTTTTATGTCGCCTCCCCCTTTTCACTAACTGGTACTGCCTATTCCTGCCAATGCTGCGGTGCAAATTGTGTTGATTCTCAGCCTTTCTCGCATGGGCTTGGGATTTGGCTTTCTCGGTTCAGCTGAATCTAGTTTCCAGCTTCCAAAACTTGTTGATTTTGCCTCATTTCATATTTGCATGTTAAAAAAATCCATTTGCTGTTGTTTTCATGGGGTTTCTGGAGGATACAGAATTAGATGCATGTGTTCAGTCTTCCCTCTTCATCCAGCAGTCTGCACTCCACCCTTCTAAGTGAAAAAAAATCTGATATTTTGATTCCCATCTGAATTAGACACCATGTAATCAGACAACAAAACCCGCTATAGTTATCTTAATAGACAGAGTATAGCATAAAGAATTGTTAATCAGGTGTAAAGAATTGTTAACACAGTGACTGAAAAAGCTAACAGAGGAATCTCAGCTGTTATGGAGATAGAAATTGCACGAAGCAGCTACCACCCTTAGGCCTGGAGGAACAAAGAGAAGAAATTGGAGTTATTAGAACTTAGAAACATAGTGAAAGGGCCTCACACAGCTGTAACTCAGACCTCTGAGGAGCTTGGCTGGGGCTGGTGTCTCCAAGGGTGGCTGAGGCCGGCTGTGGCTGCTGGAAAGCTGGACTCAGCTGCTTCTGGGCTGGACACTGCTCTGGGGTGAGGAAGACGCAACGTGACACCGACAGGCAGAGGAAGCCCACAGGAAGTGGAGAGAAATGCGCACGTGCTATTCTCCTCCTCCAGCCTGGAAGTGTCTCCCTAACGGCCTATTGCCAATGCCTAAAGGAGGTCCAGCTCGCAAAGGAGAGGTGTGGTGTGTGGTGCCCAATCCCAGCATCACAAAGCCAACCGGAAGGCTGCCTTGAAGCTGAGGGACCTTAGCTTAGTAACTAGTATGATCTATTCTTTTGGGTACTTGGGTATGCATGCATCCCCCTAAGCCTACCTGAGCGTGCCTAAAACGACAAAATCCACTCTGTGCTTCCACCTTCTCACAAAAGCATTCTCACTCTCTCACTAAATGAGGAGACACAATGTCCAAATAGCAACAGTATCCAGATGTGGGAGATGGTCTCACTATTCCTGAGCTGCATTAATTACTGATCAAATTCAGTCATAGTCCCGTACAAATATTCTGTTTCTAAACACTATCTTTTTTTTGTTTAATTTTTATTGGCGTATAGTTGCTTTACAATGTTGTGTTAGTTTCAACTGTACTGCAAATTGAATCAGCTATACGTATACATAAAGCCCCTCTTTTTTTGGATTTCCTTCCCAGTTAGGTCACCACAGAGCATTGAGTAGAGTTCCCTGTGCTATACCGTAGGTTCTCATTAGTTATCTATTTTATACATAGCATCAATAGTGTATGTATGTCAATCCCAATCTCCCAATTCATCCCACCACCACCCCTTTCCCCCTTGGTATTCATACATTTATTCTCTATGTCTGTGTCTCTATTTCTGCTTTGTAAATAAGATCGTCTATACCATTTTTTTCAGATTCCACATATGTACATTAATGTATGATATTTGTTTTTCTCTTTCTGACTTACCTCACTCTGTATAAACAAGACGAAAAGACAACCCACAGAACGGGAGAAAATATTTGCAAATGAAGCAACGGACAAAGGATTAATCTCCAAAATATACAAACAGCTCATGCAGCTCAATACCAAAAAAACAAACAACCCAATCAAAAAATGGGTGGAAGATCTAAATAGACATTTCTTCAAAGAAGACATACAGATGGCCAACAAACACATGAAAAGATGCTCAACATCACTAATTATTAGAGAAATGCAAATCAAAACTACAATGAGGTATCACTTCACACCGGTCAGAATGGCCATCATCAAAAAATAAACACTATCTTTTGATCCCAGTTTTCCTCCTTACTTTCCCTCAGTTGGTTCAGAATTTGGGGTGGGAAGAGAGGGGTATTATATACTGACCTTCTTAAACACTAACAGGTATGCTTATTGTCAACAAGTCTATCAGCTACTGTGCCAATTTACATTCATTCCCAAGAGCAGTATAAGTGAGTTCCGGCTGTTCCACATCATCCACTTAGTATTGTCAGACTTAAATTTTGCCAATTTATGAATCAGAAATTGTATCTCATTATTGTTTAATTTACATTTTCCTTACTGGGGAGGCTGAACATGTTTTTGCTGTTTGCTTATTGGACTTGGGTTTCCTCTTCTGCTCTTATTTTTTGTCTATTTGTCTAATTTTTTTCTTCTTAATGATTTGCAGGAATTCATAAAACTTTTTTGGTAAAACATATTTGAAACATACAAATAAGAATAGAGGATAATATTTAAAAATTCATGTTTCCATCACCCAGCTTCATTAAATTGTCTTATTTGTTTTCATTCATTGCCTTATTTGCTTCAGATTAAAAAAAAAAACAAGAAACATCCACAATGGGCACTCTGCATCCATGGGGGAGTCCTGTAACCAACCCCCCATGGATACTGAGGGACAACTGTATACACTTGAGATCCTTTTGGTTCCCTTCTCCAATCCTACTCCCCTCCATTCCTCCCACAGTAATCACTATCATGAATTTAGTGTTTATCATTCTCATGCATAGTTTTTATACTGAGTAGGAGTTATATTCTGGATACTAATCTTTGTTAATTTTATGCGTTTTGAACTACAAATATCTCCTCTCGTTCTGCGCTGTGTTTTTCACTTTGCTTATGGTGTTTTTTGATATTTGAAAGTTTTAAATTTTAATGTGATCATGTTTATCAGATGTTTCCTTTATGGTTTGTGCTTTTTGTGTTATGTCTTAAAAATCCTTTCTCTATCTTTCCTGTATTCTTTTTGTGGATGTATGTTTTCTCTCCTTGATGAATGTCTATGGTCCCTTGAGGAAAGAAAGACTCATGATTTTTGTACTTCTTTCATCCTCTACGTTGTTAATTCCTGTAACTTGCAACTGGTAGGTCACAAAGACCTGATTGGTGGACAGTAGCTTGTTGTCTTTCTCTGCAGATCAGGCTGTAGCTGCTGCCCTCTATAGTCACTATCTTGGGTCCTTTCCTTTCTTTTCCTTTTTTTTTTTTTTCATATCTACATTTCTCCTTCTCATTCTTTTACACAGGACTCACAAGTTTAGAAGAATATCAGTTGCAGCTGAAAACTATTAAAAATAAAGGGGATTAATTGGCTCATACAAGTGGAAAGTCCTCGGACTTCAGCTTTGATTCAGCAGGTCCTTGACATGATCACTAAAGGAACAGGTACGATGTCTTTCTTTTTGCCCTACTTCTTACCGGGTCAGCTTTATTCTAAAGCTTGTTCTCCCTCGCAGCCACGTGACATTTTTATGCCTAATTCAGGATTTCTTGATCTTGACACTAGTCACATTTGGGCTGGATAATTTTGGGGGTGGGGGTCTGTCCTGAGCATTGAGGATGGTAAGACGCATCCCTGGGCTCTACCCATTAGATACGAATAGCATTCCTCCTCCCCACCCTGAGTTGTGACAAGCAAATAGCTCCAGACATTGTCAGATGTCTCCTGGGGGTGAAATCACCCCTGGTTGAGAGCTTCTATCCTAATTAGATAAGCTTAAATCGCATGTCTGGTCTTGGAATAATGAGAGCTGGCTGAGGGATGAAGGTGCTAATTGGCTTAAGCTGATCTGGATTTATTTCTAGAGCTGGCTCAACTTTTGGTCTCTGTTGATGAAGGGCAGAAACTAAAGGGAAAATCTAGGTACTAGTAGAAAGGGGGACGGTGGAAGTGATACTGGATAGTCAAGAAATGGCCACCCCCAGAAAAATCTGATGTGAAGCCCAAAGTGATAGCTAAGTGACCCTTTCTACTCTTTCCCATTTTAATATTCGATAGTCAGTCAAAGCTAAGCTCTCACCATTAGCTCTTCCATTATTATAGAAAGAGAGGGAAGGAGGGAGGGAGGGAGAGAGAGAGAGAGACAAAGAGAGAGAGAGAGAGACAGAGAGAGAGGAAGAGAGAGAGAGATCTGGTGTTTTTTTTCATAAGAGCACTAATTTCATCATAAGGAAACCCCCCCATTACCTCATCTAAACATAATTATCTCCCAAAGGCCCCAAATAAATCACACTGGGGGTTAGGGCCGCAACATATGAATTTTGGAGGGGATGCAATTCAGTACATAGTACTACTATTTGGAATTTTGGTAATTAGAATTCATTTAGAGAATAAATAGAAATATATATTCTTCTGTTATAGATTAGCCCCTGATCAGCAGGTATGCCCATCATTGAATTTTTATGCAGATGACATTAGATGAAGAAAAGACTTTTTAGGGACTTCCCTGGCAGTCCAGTGGTTAAGACTTTGCCTTCCAATGCAGGGGGCACAGGTTCGATCCCTGGTGGGGGACCTAAGATCCCACATGCCTTGCGGCCAAAAAACCAAAACATAAAACAGAAGCAATATTGTAGCAAATTCAGCAAAGACTTTATAAATGGTCCATATCAAAAAAAAAAAAAACTTTAAAAACAGCGTTAAAAAATTTTTTTTTAAAAAGGAAAAAAAGGACTTTTTAAATGTGCAGGTATGTCAGAGATTATCACCTTACCTACCATAGGTTGGGTCCCCTGGGAATGGCTTTTTTGGACCAACAGTTTAGAGAGTTTGAGTAGAAGTGATTGATAGGAGAGTGTATTCAGGACCAACACCTGTAAGGATGGTAGGGAAGCAGGACTGGATAGGAGACCAAGTTGAAATGTGATAAAGTTGCAACACAGCCTCAGCCAGTCCTATGGCTGGCTGAGAGCTGGGCTGGCCCTTCAGGGTTGCCTCAGTTTGAGGCAAAGGGCCCAGCCCTTGTACCACTGCAGTGGCTAGTCATTAGATGCAAGCCGCCTCCAGGGAGGGTGCAATCTAGGCTGAAGCAGCTCCGAAACACTGAAGGCAATTCCTAGAAAGGAAGTAGCCTTCAGTGCTGAAAAAGTGGGGTGGGGTGGAGGCAGGTCTGGGCAGCACACCCTAGGCTTACGTTAGCCAAGCAATCTGAAAGCAAGTGACTCTAAACTCATCGTCAGGATTACACTGTAGTGATCATGTTTCCCTACCAATCGCATGTTAGGTCTCCAGCCAAGCATGCTTTCTATTGTTTCAAAAACAGGTTTTTCTGATAGCTTCCAAAATCGGTTTAATGCCTGCTTTATCAAACTGAGCCCTACTTCTTAGTATGTAATTTCACTGGAATAAAATGCCTTGGTTCTTGGTCAGAAACCTCTGAGACAGGTGTCTTCAGGGAGAGAATGATGGCCAATGTTCACACCTTCTCCATTATATCTGACCCCCTTGGGGTAGTGTGTTTATACACTTCTGCTGGTGATTTCTTGGTCTTGGAGTGTTGACCATCCTCTGCCACGGTGTTTGGTAATGAGTGTGGTGGCTCTTGAGATTTTAGTTACAGTGACATTGTCACCTGGCAGGGGTTTGCTTTTTTGCTCTACACAACAGAGACTGGTTACTCCCAAGCACATTTCATTCACGAAAATAATTTCACATTGTGAAATATTGTATTTTGCATGTTCAGTCTCTTCTGAGAGCCTCACAGGCATAAATAACTGTCAATCCCAGTAGCGCTATTTGTCTAAAGCACTTCAGATTGGAAATGAGTTTATTAACATCATAAATTGATACAAAATGGGTCGTCATTATACGCTCCTTAGAGATAGATGGGAGAGGGAAAAGAGGACTAAAAATGAAGAGCCGAAGTGCTAGTCCTATGTTTGTAAACTGCACTTTAGAAATATCCTCAGGCCAAGAGAGCTGCAGGTGGGAAATTAGTACCTGGCTCCTGTATAATCTCCCCTCCTTCCCATAAAATAAAATCATGGGAAGAATTTCATGGGAGAAAACCCGCAGTTGAAGAAAATATGGTACCTGCTGAAATGTTTTCAGATGTTAGGAAACTCAAACTCAAGTTGTTTTGAGGTATAGAGAGGAACTACTGGGTTAATTTTATTGAGAAATTAGGGAAGTCAGTGTTTCATTTGCTTTAAAACAACAACAAAAGTGAATGATATTATTAAGTATGGAAAATTATTAAACATTGAAAGAAATGTTTGCTTAATTAGCAAATTTTGACATTGACCCATGTTCTAAAATATTTTTTTAAATGCAGTACTTTAAGATGAAGATTATTTTAAAATAAAGTGTTACGGGGACTTCCTTGATGGTCCAGTGGTTAAGATTCCGTGCTTCCACCGCAGGGGTCATGGGTTCAATCCCTGGTCGGGGAACTAGGATCCCACCTGCTGCATGGCGCGGCCAAAAAAAAAAAAAAAAGAAAAAGAAAAAAAATTTTTTTTAAATTAAAATAAAGTGTTTTGGACTAGAATAAATGTATGAAAAGGTAAACATATTTTGTTAAAGAAAATCTACTCTGATTTAAAAAAAGAAGTGAATGATATATGTTTAGAGGCGGAATGACAGTAATAATCAGATTCTTATCTGGGCCTCGTCTCTCACTCACAGAGACACGGATCGAGCTCCGTACACAGTGCAACAGAGAGCATGTCCCTCCAGATTATACTGGACTTATATTTATTAAAGAGGACTGATTGACGATCTTGATAGAAGGTTGCTTTCCTCTAGGTACAGTGCTCATACGAACGTTTTATGAAAAATTCATGTTCACGAACTCTCACACGTGGCTGCTCATAGAGCGACATTTTGCATGTATTTTGAAAATGGTTTCTGTGTTTTCTCTCTCACACAATTTTCATATTCTCCTAGACTCCAAAGCTCTTTCTTTTGGGAGATTCCCCTGTTTGCATTGCACAGCTCCAAGAAACACCGTTCACATTGCAATTTCTATGGCAGGCGACTTAAATCTCTATATGCCTGTGTTTGTTAACCCCTCCTTCACTGTTTTAACTATTTCCTTTTTTCTCGATGCTTCCCTAGCCTTTGGTTTTGACAAAAAATTTAATAAACGGTGCAGTGTAGTGAGAAGCCATGTGGATTAAAGTACTGTGATGGGTATTTGTTGTTTTGCTGCCCAACATCCATTATCCCTTCCTCCTGACATTACTCTGTTTCCTACAAGGAACTTCAAATTGCCTTGACTTTCACCCAGCTGACCCCTTACTCCAGGGGTGGGATCTGACAGTGATCGGTGTACTCCAATTAGCATATTCTTTTCCCCAGTCCTCAATGATATTCAGGGATGGATGTATAACCCAAACAAAGATAATTCAAAAAGACACATGCACTCCAATGTTCATTGCAGCACTATTTACAATAGCCAGGTCATGGAAGCAACCTAAATGCCCATTGACAGACGAATGGATAAAGAAGTTGTGGTACATATATACAATGGAATATTACTCAGCCATAAAAAGGAACGAAACTGAGTCATTTGTTGAGACGTGGATGGATCTAGAGACTGTCATACAGAGTGAAGTAAGTCAGAAAGAGAAAAACAAATATCGTATATTAACGCATGTATGTGGAACCTAGAAAAATGGTACAGATGAACCGGTTTGCAGGGCAGAAGTTGAGACACAGATGTAGAGAACAAACGTATGGACACCAAGGGGGGAAAACCGTGGTGGGGTAGGAATGGTGGTGTGCTGAATTGGGTGATTGGGATTGACATGTATACACTCATGTGTATAAAATTGATGACTGGTTAAAAAAAAAAAAGATAATTTGACAGAAGAGATATTTGTTAGGACTTCTCCCACTTCTGTTTAAGCCACCAGAAATAAGTCACCCTTTCTGGGTGCATGTTAAAAAGGCTGTGAACAAAGTAGCAAATCCCTATCCTCCAAGAGCATTCGTTCCAGCAGCAGGAAACAGGCAGTAAACAGGTTGGATGGAATGGTGTTCGGAAACAAGGAGAAAAACTAAAAAGATAAGGAAAAGTGGTTAGAGAGGTAATGGGAGGCAAGATCTGCATAGAACTCTGTAGACCGTTATCAAGACTTTAGCTTTGACTCGGAGTGAGATGAGAAACCACTGGGGGTTTTAGGAAGAGCAGTCACATGATATGACGTAAACTATAACAGGACATTCTGGCCTCTGTGTTGAAAGGGGAAAAGAATGGAGGCGGGGAAATCAGTTATGACAGCTACGAGGCTGTAGTTTATTGAAATATTGGTTCCAATTCTTCACTCCTCAATAGAATTAAATCTAGAGAGAGAGGGAAGCATATCTATAAAGAAATTGTGAGTGCAGCTTTTGACACATGGAGCTGACTAGAGTCAAACACACAGAAAACCCACAAAGTTTCTTGGAAAAGTTTATTGGCAAAGCATTACCAACAACTAAAAGAGGCTGAGGGTGTGCGAGATGTAAACATCTTTGTACTCTCGGTTTTCTACAGACAGGAATCAGGTTGAGACACATCCACCCAAAAGGGTAATTTTCCAATACCCTTTCCAAGGAAAGATGTGTGGAAGATGATGGAAAAAGAATGATTGCCTAGATTGTAGAAATAAGAGCTATGGAGACTAGACTGGACAGTCATTCTTAGGGAGCAGAATCAGCGCTTAATCATGAAACATTATCTCCCCTCCCCAAATAGAGGAACCTGAGGACCTTTGCTCAGTGGGATTTTATAATTGGTTTGGACCAGTGACTGCTATTTGCTTCCATTGTTCTCCTTTATAAATGAGAGTACTTTTTAGTGGGTATGTTATCCCTGTCCATTATTTGTGGTATGTTGGGCGTATGAGAAGACACTTTTTTTTTTTCTTTTTTTGGCCACGCCACACAGCTTGTAGGATCTTAGTTTCCTGACCAGGGATCGAACCCATGCCCTCGGCAGTGAAACCACTGGACTGCCAGAGAATTCCCAAGACACTTGCTCTTTTAATTCATAGGTCTCTACATCAAGAAGAGCCATATCAGGACCTGATGTGGATCCTGGACTTCAAGGATTTGATGGATCTTTTAGGGGCCGTGGGATAGGAATAAATGTATTTTGCATGTCAAAAGGATGTGAATATTTATAACCAAGAGTGCAGACTGTGGTAGATTGAGTTATTGGTTCCTCACAACTCTTCACTACCTCTTCATAGTAGTACTACGCATACACGAGGCCTTTGCCACGGTTTCATGGTAAGCAGTGTATTTCCTCACCTCTTGACTTTGGGCTCGGTCAAATGACTTTGTTTGGTCAATGGGATGTTAGTGGAAGTGTTAGGAGCAAAAGCTTGAAATATTCTCCTATGTTGGCTTTTCCTGCTTGTGCTTCTGTGACCACCATGGTCATGCCCCGGGTAGCATTTTCAGCATGGGTTCTGAACAGGACACATGAAGCAAAAATATCACCATCCCTAGATTTGTGTGTGTGTGTGTATACTGACTATATGGAAGGCACAGTTTTAATCACTTCACATGTATATTAGAATTATTGAAAAAGTTAACTGGTATCTTTTTTTGCCCCGCTATATATTCACTGGGAAAAACACTTTTTCTCTTCTGGTCTTCTCTCCAGGACAGGGAAGTCAAGTTTTTGCCTTAATTTGGAGTCCCCTTGATAATCTCCCAAGCGGGATGACTTTGTTTGGGGTGGAAAGGGGTTGGATTGGAATAGGTGCTTTGAATGGAATGAGGGAATGAACAGCTGGAATCCTGGAAGACAGTTGATTTTTTTCTCTCTAAGCCTGGGAGAAGGGGGTTAAGGATGGGTGGAAGGGGTCCATTGGGTATTAGAGACTTGTGTTTAGCTAGCACATAGCTCTCTATTGGCAGTAAGACCTTGGAAGAGGGATGGCTGCCTGGAGGTGAGTGATTAGAGGATGAATGTCACAACGTTGAAATCATTGGCATAAGTCATCTGTATTTGGGTGGAGAAGATCACTTGGGTGAACTTCTGTTGTAGAGCCTAATAAAGACTCTGATAGGAAAGGGCAATCGGGTAACTCAAATGGGGTACCTTTCTGCTTTGCAAAAAGAGAATGTCTGAGCTTAAGACAAGGATCTCAGTGTATGCAGTTGATGTGCATAACATATGGCTGGTTTTAGAAGCTCTTCAAGTCTGAGCCGCCCAAGCATGTTATTGAGCTTTGGGAAATAATGGCTGTGTGACTGTGAACTAAGAGAGGTGTCACCCTAGAACCAAAGCCTGGGACATCCATTGTGGTGCAGACAGGAATATTAACCAGACAGGAATATTAACCAGCCAGGACATTACCTCAGTCTGCTGCTCGTAGAAGGCAACAACATTAATTAAATGTTAAGACTCCACTTTCTCTCCATTTTGTTTTGGGAAGGGAACTGCATCTTTTGGTCTAAGACATGAACCCTGCAGTTTCTTGGATATTCTAGGGTGGGGAAGCCTCAGAAAGGGAAAACTGAACTTTCTAAAAATAAGGCACTGGCAGCTTGAATGGTTCATTGAAAAAAAAAAAAAAAAGACATAGGCTCCTGAATTTGTGAAATAGGTATTATCATTTACACATTAAAGAAACTTGGGAAGTTTTAGCTAAAGAAGAGAGCATTTATGATGTTATGATAACTTTTGTTTTTTGCAAATGTTACGCATTAATCTTATTCTGTGTGGTTCTGGAGAGCAAGACAATAAAAAAAAAGAAAACTGTCAGCTGCATGAGTGTAAGAGCAGATATTTACTACTAAATCCCAGCACATGAATTGTGCGTAATACATTTTTTTTCAATAAAAGATTGCATACATGACAAATGAAAACCAATGGGTGAAACTTACAGGGAGACAGATTTTTGACTCAACTTATCTTTCTAATAATTTGAGTTATTCAAAAACTAAATGGACTATCCTGGAAAAGCAGTGGAATTCTCTACTACTGGGAGTGAAAGAGGAGCCAAAGGACTATTTTTCAGGGATGTGATAGAGAGGAGTTATTCATTAGATAATGGTTAAATCACACAGCCTCTGAGATCTCTGAAAACTCAGATACTCCAGCTTTGTAACTCTAAATCCAAGGGTCTCTAGACATAGACTTGGGAGAAGCATAAATAAGACTCATGATCTCAGAGAAGTCTTCAAGAGGCATCTGTTCAATGGCATGTTTATTAAACAAATGCTCACGACAGATTTTCACAATGGCAACAAATGTTATTTCACTACATCAAATCTCACTTATTAAGAAAAAAAGACAGTCACAACAAGGTTGATGGATTTGGATTTTTTCGTGTTTTCTGGGGGGTAAAGCCAGTCTCCTCACTCGTTTTCCTCTGTTTTTTCTTGAAGATCACTCGATTTCATTTTCTTTACCTCCTCTCTGGCTAAGTGTCCCCGGAAGGCTGCTTGGATTTTGAGAGCAGCATTTTCCTCCATGTCCTTGTCTTCTTCAGAAGATTCATTCTCAGAAAGGAGAAAAAGTAAGAGACTTCTTAGGCATCTCATATTTTGATGCTATAAAAATAAGTGCATAAACTTAATCAACTTAGGGATGTAACAATCGAGATGGGTTGCTTCCTGAAGGAATTTTATATATCATCACGTTGTATATGTACCAAGTAGTGAATGCCAAAATATCAGACATTTTGTTTTGTCACGCTTTGATATGTCTCTGCAATAAAAGATCATTGCCAACTTCTTCCCCGCAAAACAGCTCCTATTTAACAGCTTCCTATTTAACATTTTTTTGGGGGAAATTAGTGAGAATCCTTGAAGCAGGGTAAAAATGCCAAGAAGAATAGTAAATGTGCTGTTTCAAAATAATCATGATTACACAAAATGGATTATTTTTAATTTCTCAATGATGAGCTAATTAAAATCATACATTTAAAGTGAAATGCCAAAGAGAAATCCATTTAGTCCAATAAAATCAGTTTTAACATGGTTGGTTGAATTTTTGTACACAGCTTCCTTTTTAAAAAAAATTTAGATATAATTTACAGATAGTGAAATGCACAGATCTTAAGTGTACAGGTCAATAGATATATAGCTTTTAATATATTTTTTAAATTATAAAAGTGATACATATACATTTAAAAACTTAAATACCACTGGTAGTGAAAGTTTTCTCCATCTTCCCAAATCCTATACCTAAAAGGTAACCCATCATTATGGATTGAGTATATATATCCTTCTAAAATTTCTCTATATACAAATGTATCCATATGGGTATATATTTGCCTTTTTATTAAAAAAATGAGATCATGCTAATCACAATGTTCTGCAGCTACTTTTTCCATGTCACAATGTATCTTGGTTCCCTTTTTCCCTTTTTCTATGTTATTCAGTATATAATTCTGCCCATTCCTATTTTTTTTTATGACACCATTGTAGTCCATTGTACTGATATACTTTGATTTATTTACTCATTCTCCTACTAATGGACCTTTGGGTTGTTCAAATCCCCCCCTCCCCCCATGACAAAGAGGCAAATCTAGCTCTTAAACTTTAATATGCAAACAGATTGGTATAAAATCCTCTGAGATGATACCCTAATGTGGGCAAATGAATTATGCTGAAGTTGGAAATCAATGGGCTCTCAATTCAAAGTCATAAAAACCTGTGTAAGGGCACCTATTAAAGATGTAAGGAAATGACACTACCTTCCTTCTTTCCTGTCCTCCCACTGCATCTTATGCTAATGTTAGGCTGATTGAGTTGCACTGATATAATTCTGAGATGACTTACAAAGGTTATAAGGTAAACTTATGACCCACTGGGTAGGAAGTAAGGTATTCCTGGAGGGGGATTGCCCATTTTGGGTGTCAATTATTGTGTAACTAACTGGGACATTAATACATGAAAAGAAACTCAGCAGTTTGGCCTTCAACACTGTAGACTGTGAGTTCTTCTTTCTCACTAGGTTTGGTCCTCTTGAATCTGGACTACGAAGCATATAGGCAGTGACATGCTGGTAAATGTTTAACAACTGGCTCTCCAGAAAAAAAAAATTGGTCCTGATTTGTAGTATTTATCATGTAGTATTGGTCCTGATTTGTAGTATTTATCATGATCTTAATACTCCCACTGTGGCTGATTTCAAGCTATCAAAGTGATATTACTGAACATGGGGTTGTGTACATATGTGCACGATTGTCTCTTAAGAGCTGGCTTTAGCACACCACTGAATACAGGCATCTTTGAGAGTGGACCGAGCCTAACCCACTGTTGCTTGGATGTAGGCTGTCAGGCAGGAAGTCATTTTTGTAGAGCGAAATGCATGGAAGATGAGTAGGACTCATTGTGTAAAGCCATTTTATTTGGCTGTATGCAATTCCCCATGAGCTTCCTTTTGTTATGTCTGAACATTTACCACTGTGTGGTGATGACAGCATCAATTAGTGAGAAGTTCCTGAAGTGGAAGGTGAATCCGAAGGATCAAGACTGAGGCTGTATACCCTGAGAAAACCATAATTCAAAAAGACACATGCACCCCCAGTGTTCACTGCAGCACTATTTACAGTAGCCAGGTCATGGAAGCAACCTAAATGTCCATCAACAGATGAACGGATAAAGATGTGGCACATATATACAATGGAAAATTGCTCAGCCATAAAAAGGAACAAAATTGGGTCATTTGTAGAGACGTGGATGTACCTAGAGACTGTCATACAGAGTGAAGTAAGTCAGAAAGAGAAAAACAAATATCGCATATTAATGCATATATGTGGAACCTAGAAAAATGGTACAGATGAACCTATTTGCAAAGCAGAAATAGAGACACAGACGTGGAGAACAAATGTATGGACACCAGCGGGGGGAAGGGGTGGGATGAACTGGGAGATTGGGATTGACATATATACACCACTGTGTATAAAATAGATGACTAATGAGAACCTATTGTATAGCACAGGGAACTCTACTCAATGCTCTGTGGTGACCTAAATGGGAAGGAAATCCAAAACAGAGGGGATATATGTATACATATAGCTGATTCACTTCACTGTACAGCAGAAACTAACACAACATTGTAAAGCAACTTTGCCTCAATAAAAAATTTAAAAAAAAAGACTGAGGCTGTGATTTTTGTCTGTTCTTCCCCTTGGGGAGATTTTCCCATCCATAATCTTCTTCCATAATCTTGGAAAATAAGATTTTATTTTTAAGGGGAAGAATGAGTTTTCCTTTATAAGAGGCATGGCTAAAACTGATCCACCAGTTAGTATATCACTGGTGCTAGTTATCTAAAAAGCAAAATCATGATTTTAGCA
Source organism: Balaenoptera borealis (assembly GCF_965194805.1). Classification (NCBI taxonomy): domain Eukaryota; kingdom Metazoa; phylum Chordata; class Mammalia; order Artiodactyla; family Balaenopteridae; genus Balaenoptera; species Balaenoptera borealis. The sequence goes on along the minus strand of NC_138868.1, from coordinate 103,312,991 downwards.
ATATGGATAACAGACTGGATTCATATTTGGAGGATAATTTTAAATTGAGGGATGTCATTCTTTGTAGGAATCCAATAGTACATGGAAAATATAACTTACTAAGGCTGTCACCTCTTTCATAGATGTCTGAGACTTTTCTTTTCCAGGCTCACATTTCTCCAGTGGTTCTTGCTCCTAGAGGGGAGAGGGCCAAATAGGGAATGTTTCCAAAACAGTAAAGTCTTGGATCAAACTGCTTAAAGGTAATTAAATATTACTTTAAGTTATTGATAAGTGGTGGGAATTAAACACATATTTTTTAACAAGGAAAGTAGGTTGGGAAAAGGGATAAAAGAAAACTCTCAAGGAAATATGCATAAACAAATGTTAAAGACCAAGGAATTGGTTAAAAAAAGTTTGATCTTTTGCTTTTGGAATGTGTATAATATTGTTTTATATTAAAAACAAACCATTGTCTTATACTAAAAGTTGATATGATGCTGTAATGAATCCTGAACAAGGAATAAAAAAGAGGTGCCAATAGTTTCTCAAACAGGAATGAAATAAATGCTATTGTATTCCATAGTATGAGGTCAAGTTGACTTTTTAATGACGTTTGTAGATTAAAAACTGAGTCAAAGAAGTAAGTTTTGCTGTGGGGAAGGATTTAAATAGAAAAAAGGGAAACCAGCTCCGTCTATTTTGACATGGTTACTGAAATCTTACTCCAGAATAGAAGCATGGTTAATTCAAAACCTTATGGGAAGAGCTTCTTAAATTCATAAAACATAAATTTAAGGACATATAAGCTAATCAAATAAAGCCTTTAGAATTCAAAAGAGAAGAAAAACCACTCTAAAATTGCTATGTGAATAAGATTTAAAATTTTTCAACATTATTCCTTTGATTTCAATAAAACATGAACACACAGAATCTAGTTAAATGGAAATAAACAGAACACCCCCATATCTGGCAGGCACAGATGGATGGAACTTCACTTTTGAACTCATGGAATAAGTGACAGGGGGATTTCCTCAGGAAATCCCCCAAATCTACTGTGCAACACCATCAAAATTTGACCTTTGTTGACTCCTTTTAATTCTAATATCTGCTGCTGCTTCATGGCTAATGTATTATCATACTTGCCTAGAGTAGTGCTTCTCAGACTTTAATGTACTACAGGTTACTTTGTGGATCTTGTTAAAATTTAACCTCTGATTTGTAGACCTGGGGTAGAGCCTGAGATTGAATTTCCACCAAGTTGCCAGTTGGAGGCAATGACGCTGGATCACACACAGCCTTTCTCAACCGGTGTTCCTCATTGGGATCATAGAACACAGAATTCTTGAAGTGATTATTTTTCTCAATTTTCCAAAGGACGGTACATAAATAGAATCATTCTAGATACAAAGAAGAGACATTGATTCCTTACGTGCAATGGATGCCTTAGGCTTAGGGCTTAATTATTTTGAGGCGTCTTGGTTGAGAAAGACTGGTTCTGAGAATGCTGCTAAAGAGAAGATGGATTCTTTCTCTGAACAGATTGGCGTAATAGAGAAGACTCTATACCATTACCATCTTTAATTCTAATCAGTCTTTTGTAAGACGTCAATGATAATGAAATAATTGGACAAACAGCGTTTTATTTTATGAAATATCATTCATTAATTCAACCAATATTTATTGTGTATCTGCTATTGATAAGCACTGTGGTACTCAATAACATTGGAACAACAAATGAAAGTAATTATTCTATCACTTTCAAGTACATGCTTCCTGTTGATCATCTTTAAATTTAAGCTAAGTACTGTACACGATTCAGATATCTTAGAAAAGAATTTCTTGCCAGAAAGAACAGCACAATTAAAAAGGTTTCATAAGATATTTGTGATGCCTCTCACAATATTCATGATTTTGGGACATCCCAATAATCTCTGTATTGGAGACAGGGAGAAGAATTAACCAAATCCAATAGCTTCACGGGACCATACCTTGAATGCATGGTTGTTATAGAAGCGGTCATCTACCTTAGTCCCCCATTCTGCTGGATCAAAGTTGGTTTCTAAATAACAAAAATATAATAATTTCAGACTTACTTTGAGTTCATTAAAGTAAATGTAGACTAGTAACATAAAATGTTTTCTTTTTCAAATTATAGGTCCTTTACTGCCAGTCGAAAATTTTATTGACGCTGTACACAGCCTACTGCTGTAGATATAACCAGTGATTATTAAATATATGATGATGAATTAAACATTAGATGAATCCTTGAGGATATTTAGAAAGGCAGTTAAAAAACCTAATTGCTGCTTTCAGAGTTTACAGTAAAATGGGAGAGATAGAGAACAAATGCTAATACTTAAATATAAGTATAGAAATTTATCATTATATAGTTATGGAAACTTATTATGTATTAGCAAACATGGGGGAAAATGTAAAAAAAATAAATGTTAAATAGTAAGGAAGTTTGGAAAAGTGAAGGATGGGAGAAGTTTTTAAAAATTAGGCATATTATGTAGTCAGTTGACATAGAAGTATTTAAACAGAATTTTTCTTTAACTTTTCATTATGAAGAATTTCAGACTTAGAAAGCAGAGACAATAATATAACAAATTTCCATGAGCACATTACTCAGATTCAACAATTATAATCTCATGATTGATCTTATTTTATTTGGAACTTCACTCACTTTCCTGCCCTTTCTTCTGATTATTTTCAAGCCAATCCCAGGCATCTTACTATCTTATCTACAAATACTTGCTTCAGTATGCACCTCTAAGATATAAAGCCACAATACCATTATCACACCTAAAACTACTAACAATAATTCCTTAATATCATCAACTATCCAAATTTCTCCCATTGTCTAATATATTTTTGTTTATTTTTTTTTTACTGTTGATTTGTTCAAATCAGGACCCAAACAATGGGCACACACAGCCTTTTGTTATGTCTTTTAAATTTCTTATAATTGAAACATCCCTACCTCCCACCCCACATTTTTTTCCTTGCAATTTATTTGTTGAGGAAATTGAGTCATTTTTCCTTTGGAGTTTTCCACAGTTTAGGTATTTCTGATTTCATTCCCACTATGATTTTTTACCAAGTTCCTCTGCCTTTGAATTTCCTGTAGATTGCTAGTTAGATCTATAGGTCTTATCTGATTCAGGTTTGATTTTTTTTTTCAAGAATACTTCATAGGTAGTGCGGTATAATTCTGCCAGGGGATATATAATATCTGGTTGTTTCTCTTTATACAATTTTTATGGGCCCATTGATGATGACTGCTTAGATAATTTCTTTAGGGGTTGCAAAATGGCAATGTTCTAATTTGATCATTACTTCTTTATTTCTGGAGTACTCAATAAAAAATACTTTCCCTGTTTGGTTACCCTGAAATAGAGTTCTTACATAAAAGGCAGGTTAAAGGTTTGATTCTTTTCCTTTATTTACCAGTTTTCAGATTAATCAGTTGGTTCCTTAGGATCCTCTCGACAAGTTTTCTTGGTGTTTTTTTAGTAAATAATAATGAACTAATGAATATTTAACAAATTGAATGAATTTCAATCCACTGCATTTATTAATCTTATAGATGCTCTAATTGTCCAAAATTGGCCAGTAGGAGCTTATTCAGGTGCTCAGATGTTCCTGAGCCCTTTGGAAACAACTTTAATAATCTTTGATAGTTTTCTTATTTTCTGGTATGGCAAGGTGTTGAGGGTCATCTTGCATATTTCCTGCCCAGTTTATGGGATTGGTTAGTTCTCCAAGAAGCTCTGGTTCCTGGAAGATGGTAGCTGGAGGCCAAAGTCTAGGGACTAGGTGCTCACTGGTAGTGGGTTGGTCATTGTTTTGAGGCCTTTAAAAAATACAGAGAGCTAGAAAATAATACTTTCACTTTTCAAAGAGAAAATAGATCATGAAGTCTGATGATATTTTTCAATTCAAATTTAGAGTTATGGGATTTTATTAACTTCTTTCATTTTTATATTTGTATGTCATTTTTCTTACACTAAAAATTCTATTCCTAATAACAGTAGGATAGTTACTTATTTGCTATGTTCTACAATATATAAAAAATTACAGAATAACTGCACTATAATATTATGAAATATTATTATTTCCAGTGATAACTGAAAACAATTTAAGATTTTTTTTTAAAACTTCATTTTGTTTTTAGGCTATATCCACCAGGAATGCACAAAGTACTGTGTTATAAAGTCTCTTGAAATAATTCTTTTTTGTGCGGTTATGTTACCCATTTAATACTAGTTAGGTTCATTTGTTTCACTTTGCTTCTAAATTTAGAAATTGCTTAACAATTTAAAATTTTAATTCTATTTTATAACTATGTGAAACATATATGATTTTGAATTTAAGATGTATTCAGACAAGTCTAGCTTCTGTCCTGTTCCCTCTGCTCTCTGTTCCTTCTCCTGCTAGAGGTAAATGTTTTTTTGCTTTTTTTTTTTTTAGAGGTAAATGTTAATTTTTTAAAGATTTATTCTTCCATTTAAAAAATATAAATGAACGGTTATGTATTCATATCAACACCTCTTTGTTAGATAATTGGTAGCATACTAAATACATTTTTTTTCCACCTTACTTTTTTCACTGAATATATCCTGAGGGTCACTGCATAACATCATAGAGATCTTCCTCATTCCATTTTTGTCTGTTTGTTTACATCTATACATTAATCAGTAGTGTAGATGTACTCAAGTTTATTCAAAAAATCCTCTATGATGAATATTTGGGTTGCTTCCTCAAGTAACAATAAATTGTAAAATGATTAAAAATGGAATGTTTATTTGCTTGTGACTATTTCTAGTCACCTTTACTACTCTGTTGGAAAACTGTAATCAAAAGTAATGATGACAGCTTAAACAAAATGGTTGTTCTCGTCAGGGCTTTTAATAGAAACTTATAGCTGTAATAATTCTCATTTTGACCAGTGGGTCAGGTCTTGATTGTCATGAACCTTCAAGGCTGGGAATTTGGAAATTTTATTTATGGAAGTGAAGAAACTCTGCTTTGGCTCTCAACCAAAGGGTCACTGTTGGCAGGAATCTTAGTCTCTGGACAGGATGGGACCTTGGAAATATAGAAAAAGAATATAAATTACCTTCCCAAGCTGGAAGTTCACTTTTCAAAGCAGTTTTTCTCTGTATCTTTATTGAGGAACAGTTTCATATACCCCTGTGAATACCAACTTATTGAATCTAAGGAGTATAGAATTATTTTTTTACAACACTTAATAATACTTTCAAGTAAGAAGAGTCAAAATGTAAAGAAAACCATAAACTCTCCTCCCAGGAAGAATAGACAGGCAACTGCCTGGGAAGCATAGGAACAGCATGCTGGAAAACAGATAGCTAGAGTGGGTGCTCTCCTGAGCTCCCCTTCCCCCCACGTGTCCATGAGAAATACAAAGAAGACGGTCTGAGTGATAAACAGGTAATCTTCAATAATGTGAAATAATGTGATTTAAGAGAGCCTGTCAAAAAGGCACATGCTGTTTCAAATAGCAAGAACTATTAGTTGAAGATACCTGCCCCATAAAGGCTTTCTGTGGAATAGGAATGGTCTTAAGCAGGTCTCACCATAATCAAATGCTTAGTCTCTTATTTTTTTTTAAAAAATGCCGATTTTAAAAAAGCTTACTCTCTCTTTTCTCTAGAAGATTCTCAAAATATGCTGCTGCAAAAGCTGGTATATTGTCTGGTTGCTCCCTCAGAATCTCACGTGTGAGCCCTTCAAGAAGATTCCCAAATCCTTGTGGAATTCGGTAGTGGGTGCTGGAGAATGGAATCGACATCTCCTTGGGAGGAACTGCCTATTGTACCTAGAGATTCATTAAAGAGTACTGTCTTTAAATTTGTCTGATTTTACTTATATAATCACAACTATGACAACAAATTACTTCTGAGACTCCAAATTTCTGGACTTCAGTCCTTTTTTTCCCCAACACAGCCCAAGTCCATCCATTTCTTCCAAAGAGTTTTGAAATTTTCCATTATTAGAATATTAAAAATATTTAATAGGTGAAATTATTTTTAAAAAATTACAAAAATCACAGATTTTTCACTGTGATACTAAGTACTTTTTCCTCTCCCTCTTTGTCTTTAAAATGGTAATTTTTGCTATCCCACAGGAATTTAGAGAGAATGATTGTTAAAAATTCATCTTAAATTGCCGAAAAGACCCTGTTTAAGGTCTAAAATTAAAAAAAGAGAGAAAAAAAAACTAGTCCTTGTTATAGAAATTAATTTGTCTAATGAATAAGTTTCACACTTAGTCGTTCCCTTAGCTTCCACTTCTGAAGCATGACCTACAATGCCTCATTGAAGCATCTATATACTCTGGAAGGGGCAGCGGGGACAGAGCGGCTGGGGGCAAGGTCATGATTCTGCAATTCCAGCCTGCAAAGTTTGGGGATTCTTACATTTTCTGGTTTTGTCTCGACCAGGTGTTCTCTTCCTGTCTTGGAATACAAGGGTCAGATAAGGATAGCTGCTAAGCAGCGGGTTGGGCTACTGAGTCTGCAAACAACACTCAGGGACCTGGCCTGTTTGTGAGAGTGTCAATGCCGAATAAGGCCGGAAGCCGTGGTAGGGGTCTAGGTGGGGGACTAGTCGGTTTAATGAGGCCGAATCTATAGAGTTTTTCTTCTTTTTTTGAGGGAACAGGAAATGAGGCATTGAGTCATTCTAGGGTTGTGAAAAAGAAAAGACTCTGAACTAACGTGGGGAGCGGAGGGCGGTCGGAAGGGGAACACAGGTCTAGTCGGGGGCGGCACGTCGAGGATCTGGGATTTCGGACTCGCTGCTCGGCTCCCAGTCGGCCCTAGGCTTCCCAGAATGCGGCGGGGATCCTGAGAGAATACGAGAGGCGAAGGGAAAAGGCGAGGTCTCGATTTCGGAAAGCAAATGGGGTAAACCGCCTCACCTCTTAGGTCTCTCAGAGCTGGAGCCGATGGTTCAGGTTGTGTTTTCTCGTTGCCGGGAAACCGGGTTTTGTTTTGTTTTTTTCCATTCAACTACGGCGGCCGAGGAGAGGCACGGGCCCTCCCGGAGGCCGCGGACAGCTTCGCGGACTGAATGGCCTGGGAAGGGCGGAGTCAGGCCTTTTCCGCCCTGAGCAGGCCCCGCCCCAACGGCCCCGCCCCCGCTGGCGTTCCCGCCCCGAGGCCCGCGCCGGGGTGAGGGCTCTTCTCAAACATGGTCGCGCCGGGATTTGTGTTTGGGCTCGTGCTGCCGTTACTCCTGCGGGCCGACGCAAGTGCAGGTGAGGCGGCCGGGCTCGGCCCGACCCCTGCCCGTCCGTCAGCCTGCGCGGGCTCCGAGGTCCCGCGTCCTCCGCAGGACCGCCCCCCGCGCCCTCCTCTCTAGCTCCGGGAAGGAAGCCCGGGTAGGAGCCGGGTTCCACCACCCAGGCCTCGGTTGCGGGTGTCCGCTGGGCAGGAGCCCCGGCCTGTCCGCTTCCTCCACTCCCTTCCACCTCCCCTGTGATGCAGCATGTGGGGCAGCGGGCGAGTTGGGTTTATCTAAGGAGGGGAGGCCCAAATGTGCCCAGACCGAGGCGCTCAGTGTCTGAATAATTGCAGGGGAACTCGAAGGGGAGGGGGCGAAGCTAGTTAGATAATATTTGGAAACTGGTGACTGAGTCATCCAAAACATTTCAGTGCTGCCCCCTCAGTGGTGCCCCTGGGGAGGGTTTGCTTCAGGCTGGGTTGCTTGGGGGAATTAAATTTTCCTAATTTAAGTGGTGATTAGGGCTAAGACATACAACCCCCTCACTAGCTCAGAGTATGTAAGACTCAGCTTTGATTCCTGCTGCAGCTCGCAGACACTGGTGGTGGGATAATATGCGTGGCATGGGGGAGGGGGATGACTCACTGTGACTATTGTCCAGGTCATATCGTGTCATTTGAATACCCCAGACTGGATGCTGGGTCACAGAAAAGAAATGAAAGTTGAGGTGGGAGAACAGACAGTGCAGAAAAATGACTGCACTGCCTAAGAACCTGCAAAGTACCCAGATGCAGACAAACTGCAACCCTTAAGTGGTTTTTCAGGGTTTAACAAAAGTGTAAACTAGCAGCACTTTATATCATTTCCTGACTCATCCCCACTCAGTGACCTTTGAGTCCAGTATATGAGGTGGGGAGAAGGGAAAGAGGAGAATAGGGCCATTATTCTATTAACTTTTCTGTTAAAGGCTGTTAACTTTAACATCACTATTTTATCTTTGCCTTTGGGTCATATTGTTACATCACCTTCATTAACAATGACTTTATTTTTTAATTTATTAATGCTCCTAATTTTCTTCCCTTATTTGGTTGCATATCCTGACTTCTTTCCTTCAAATCATTCCCCCTGTGCTCATGTTTATCACGTAATAGTTGAAATGTGCAAACATGTATGTAGCAATGATAAAATGAACACCCAGAGGCGCTTCACCCAACTTAAGAACTAGAACGTTGCCAGTTTTATTGAGACTCCATGGATATTCCTCCCTCGTGCATCCACCAGTTCCTCACCAGAGGTAACCACTGTCCTAATTTTGTGAAGTCTACTTTTAACTTCCCAGAACACTAATTCCTGTTTTTCTACTCCAACACCCAAAGAAAACATTGAAGACCTAAAAAAATTCAAATGTTGTGTCTTTTATTTGACAAACACAATTACCAGTCCCACCTCCTTTCTTGTTCTCCTGTTTTGTCCATTGCTCAATTCCTTGGTAATGTTCCACTGTCTATTCTTATCAGCTTGGAATGTGAGCTTTATACGAACAGGGAATATGACTTGTCTTTTGATTACCACCAGTATCTAACTGTGGCAGAGTGGAAATTTCAGTGACTTTGGAATCAGGTGGCTTGATTTCTTGTCCTGTCTTAAACTACCTATGTGATTTGAGGCCAAAGAAGTTTAACATCTGTACTGTGTTCAGCTTTCTGCCTGACACAGTTACTCTCCCCAGTAGAATGTAAGCTCCCTGCTGGCAAAGATTTTTGCCTGCTTTTTTTTTTCTTTCTTTCACTGTTACATCCTCAGTGCTTAAAATCGTGCCTGGCACACAGTAGGCATCTTTAAGTATTTGTTGAATGAATTAATATGCAAGCTATTTTAAAAAATTACCTAATCTACTTGGGTCTCAGTCTGTTGATCAGTAAATAACGTGATTATACCCCAGGGTGTAAAAGATTCTTTCCACCTCTAAAATTCTTTAACTCAGAATAGAGCCATGCACCAAGAGGTTCAGTGAATGTGTGTTGTCGAAAACAGACTGACCGGGAAAACTATTTTCCCCAACATTTGAGAAGGAGGCTGCACACCTCCAGAGCCCCTTATTTGCCTGGGCTCATGCCTGCAGCAGCCAGTTTTCTTCAATCCCTTCCCCACCCCATCCTCTTTCTGCTCAGCTCTTAGGCCTTTGGTTTTCAGGTTTCGTTCCATATAAAACACTTACCCAAGACAAGGCCTTCCCACACATGAGCCTCTTCCCTTCCCTCCAGCGTGCTTATGCAATTCTGGGCTGTTGTAGTCTCTTCGCAGAGTGTTTTGCTCCTGGTAGCTGTGCATCTCCAGCCCAGTGGGTCTTCTGGATGATCTTTGATTGTCATGTAGGTTTTATGCTGCAACAAACTCCTAAGAGAGAGCTGAGGATGTCTAGGGACTCGGTTGTTATTCGAAGTGCAGGACAAATAGGCCACCAAGTCTGTGTAGGAGACCCCATTAGCTGTGCTGCCCTGTTAAGTATAGCCTAAGGGGCTGTCATCATTGTAGCTTCCAGGGGGGAAAATGTCAACTTTGTTAGTTCTGATTCTCTTTCCTGCCTATCATTTTTGTTTAAAACCCTTTAAAAAAATCTTAATTTTGTTAATTATTTTCTTCTAGGGAGTTTTGTCTGTTTTGTTCAGACAAATTGGGATGTAACTTAAAAAAGTTTTTTTTCCCCCTTATGAAGTTTTGATGAGGAACCCACTGAGATAATTTGGATAGATGCTTGTTATTAATAAAATACTTCGATATAGGCTGGATGTTAAAAATAGGAATGATATCGTTAAAGTGAATTCTTATTCAGTCTTGTTAGTGACTGTCTAGAATAGAATCCACAGTTTCAAGTGCTCGTTCTCGTTTTGTATAATTTAGCTTGTGAAATGGGTGAATTGCAACAAAAGACCTTTTGTTCAGACACTTTGACCTTCTGTCTCTCACTGACCTTATTTTTTGCATCTTAATTTTATCTGAATTTACCTTAGAAGGAAGCAGACTGGTTGCAGATATTCATAAATGTTTATTTAGAATTTTCAGTGGGTTGTCAAATAACACGATAAGGAGAATTATCTGAGGGAAATTGACACTGAGAGGATGGAAGGGGGGAGATAAAGAGTGGGGAAAAAGTTTAGAAAAGGCTGTGTTGAAGAGAGACAGCCTTCTTTATTCCCAGCTATGAGGAGTGGGAGTGGTAATGGGAAGTAGGGAAAGGAAGTCGTTTTATTTTTCTCATAAATACCATCTGTGAGGTGCATAAAAAGAGCATTTTGGTGATTTTGGGGGGAGAGAGTCAAGCGTTTGGGCCAAGCCTGAGAGGAAAGGAAGATGAAGAGCTTTGAAGGGGAGGAGGCTTGTGGTAAATGGGTTGCCCTAGGCTTTGTGAGTTTTCCTTATTGGTCATCTTGTACTGTGATGCATATTGCTGGAAACTGTTCTTGTTATGTTGCTTAGCTAATCAGGAGGAATAAGCTCTCATTTTAGAAAATTAAAAGGACTGGTTATCTTCAAATTCTCATGTATTAAGACTGTATGTTCCTTGCCATTTAACCAGATTCAATCTGGTGATGAATCTCTCCAACGATGCTCTCCTAAGTGTTTGCTAAATTTTTTAGATGTTGGTTTTCGCTTTGCTTCCTACATCGATGATTACATGGTGCTGCAGAAGGAGCCTGCAGGGGCAGTGATTTGGGGCTATGGAGTATCCGGAGCCACAGTGACAGTGACTCTGTGCCAAGATCAAGAAACCATCATGAAGAAAGTGACCAGTGTGAAAGGTAAGACAGGCCATCCTCCGCTCAGCTTTTGTCTTCTTCTGCCACCTGCTGGATGATCTGAAAATGAATGCTAAGAGTCCAGCTCAGGTTATCCATCCATCCATCGAACCATCCATCGATCCATCCATAAAAGTTCTTTGAGTATTTACCATGTGCACTGAGGATACAAAGAAAAATAAGACCAAGTCAAAGTCCCTGTCCTCAAGGAGCTCATGGAATAATGGGAATGGACACCAAGCCGTGTAGTGCGGTGTGATAGGTGCTCTGGTGGAGGTGGATATGGGGTATCATGGGTTACAGAAGAGAAACATCTAACTCAGATTGGATGGTAAGGGAAGGTTTCCACTGAAGGTGACATTTGAACTGAATCATATATAAAAGAGAGGTAGTATTGAGGAGGGGTTAAGAACCTAGGCTCTGGAATTCACCATCCCCATTCAGACCCTGACTCTGTCACTTAATGGCAATATAACCTTGGACATGTAATTTAACATCTCTCTGTCACAATTTCTTTATTTGTATAGCAGTGATAATAATATTTAGGATTATTGTGAGGGTTAAATGAATGAACATATCTAAAGTACTTAGAACAGTGCCCGGCACACAATAAGTACTGAAGAAGTGTTAGCTGTTGTTATTTTTGTTACTATTATTATTATAATATTTAGTCAGTCACTCAAATATTTACTGAGTGCCTACTAAGTGCCAGATACCGTGCCAGGTACTGGTTAGGCAGTGATGAGCAAAACAGATGTGGTCTCTCCCCTAATGAAGCTTATGGATTTGAGGAGAGACAGAAAAATAAGAAGCAATTACAGTTAAGTGTAGTAAGTGCCACAATGGGGAAGTATAGAGTGCTATGGGAGTGCTTAAGAGGGAAAATTAACTTAGTCTAAGGCTTATTTTGAAAGATGAGCAGGGCAAGCCAGGTAGAGGGAATAGCCTGGGCAAAGGCATGGAGGCGTGAGTGAGCCTGGGTCACTGGAGGAATGGCAGGCAGGTTGGTTTGTCCGGACCACTGGGGTGTGTGACCGGTGGTGGATGGCAGGAGATAAGGTTGGAAACGTAGGGAGGCTTGTTTGTCGTTGCTATGGAGCGTACACTGTACTTTGGATAGATGGATTTTAAGCAGCAAAATAACACAGTCCGATTTGTATTTTAGAAAGATTACTCTGGCATCACTGTGGAAGAAGGATTGGAGATGCATGAGACTAAAGGTGGTGGGACCTGCTAGCAGGCTGTTATGATATTTAGGCAATAGACATTGAAGGCTTGACCCCAAATAGTGGCTAATTCTCAAATAGGTGAGAATTAGCAATTAGCAGGCTTCACGAAGAGACGTCCTAAAAGGAGTCTCCGTCTAGAAGAGATAAAGATGTAAAAAAAAAAAAAAAAAAAAAGAGAGAGAGATAAAGATGTATAAGATAGCATGCGGAGGAGCTCAGAGTTACCGGATGCAGGAAGGTGTGCTCAGGGCTGGGTCAAGTGGAGACCTGGTTGTATCTTAGTTAGAGGTAACTACGGAGCTATGGGATGTTGAGGTGAGAGTCAGGTGAGGAGGCTTCTCTGGGGGGGTGGAGTTAATGTGGAGGCTGGTGGTTTGAGAGGGGACTTGAATATATATGTGACAGCGAAGCTTGTGGAAATTTTATTGGCCCCTGAAAACAAGGATTACCTGATTAGTTTTGTCAATATACGGGACCGATATCCAATCCAGAGCGATCCAGATGCTGGTGCAGACTTTTAATAATTCATTTCCATTCAGCAAACATTAAGAAATACTAAGTGCCAGGCATAGATGCAAGGTAAGTGCTTCTAGTTCTTGGGTTTTAAGACTTTTTAAGGTAAGAAGCTTATTGGGTGAAATTCAGAGACCGGAAGGGAAGCTTAAGCTGATTGAGAAGTTGTTCTCTGTTAGATTTAAATGCTATTGGTGACTTGTAGGATATACCGAAAATGAAGAATTCAGGAGACTAGCAGTGCTTTCTTTTTGTGTTGCATCCATCTCAGAAATGAGCAGTACGGAGTACAGATAGTGGTACTCTCAGTGAAAAGACATTGATTTAGAGATCTAAAGAATTGATGTAATTGTTTGAAAACAATAAATAGGATTTCCTTAGTGCTAAAAAATAACATTACCAGTAAATATTTAGGAGACAGAGACTGTACAGTGCCGTAGAAATAGAGAAAGCACATAATACATAGCATTTCAGTTTTTAAAAATGTTCTTATGCATTATTTTTAGTTTTTTCCCCTTCATGGCTGTTGCAGGGCCAATATTTGGAGTGTCCAGAGACGAGACAGGAGGGTAGGTGGTGACGAGAAGGAATAAAAGGTAATAATTAGGGGATGAGCCCCTCTTCTCCTTTACTGTGATAGTGAACCTGCTCACTTATTTTGAGTTCAATTCTATAAACATCAACCGAAGGCTTATTATGTATAAAACACTGAGCTAGCAACCCTAGAAAATACAAAGAAGAATGTGCCCACCCTCCAAGAACTCACTGTCTCATGCTGTCCTTCCACATTTAGCAATTTAGGTTCAAGTAATGCTTCAGTTGCTTCACTGCAAAGTGATGCTTCGTTTGGAGTTAAAATATCCAGTAGCAGCTTAAGGGAGCCAAGTGATTCATGGACTCTTGAGGTAATTTTACAGGAAAAGAGATTGTTATTGGTGGGGTGGCGGGTAGATCTATTTGTTAGGCTCTCCACACTGGCTTGGGAGAGAAGAAAGGTATCGTGGTTTATACAGATCCACAAACCTACTTCCGTGGACAGCGTGCTCTGTCCTGCCCATGAAGCAAAATGGATAAAATGTTATTTGGAATAAAAGAGATAGACATGTAAGAAATTTCACAGGGCAGCGAAGAAAATGTTTCTCAAAGGAGATACTATAGGACATATTGAAGGGTTGACTTCTATTTAAATTTTGATGATGACTCTGGGATTTTCAGCCAGACTCTCTATCTCTGTTAATATTTAACTTATTACCTATAATCCCCTAGGTGCCCACAGCAAAGTGGAATTTAACAACGTAAAGGTTTTTGTCCAGCAGACTGACACTTAAGCATTGGGAAAATTAAAACCTGAGGGATGACTTGGAATATGGTCAGGTTCTGGGCCTGTTCAAGACATGTTGTCAAGTGATGCATGATGGTTCTCTCAGACACAAGGAGTAAAACTGGGGCAAATAGTCTATATCCTCTCACTTTGACACACATGGGGGATGCATATGTAGGTGATAAACTGAAGGTGTATCTGCCTGAATTTGTCATGATTGAGGTAAATAGAAAATACAAAAGGCCTAAACCTCTTAGAAAATTAAAAATCTCCTGGTTGCAGTGTTAACGTGCGTGCTAGTTTTCTATGCCACATAATAAGTTACCACAAACATAGGTGCTTAAAACAACACACTTTTACTATCTCACAATTTCTGTAGATCTGAAGCCTGACCATCATTTATCTGGGTTCTCTACTCAGAGTTTCAGAAGGCTGAAATCAAGGTGTTGGCTGGGCTACATTCTCATCCAGAGGCTCGACTAGGGGACGATTCGCTTCCAAGCACCCTTAGGTTGCTGGCAGATTCACTTCCTTGTGCCTGTAGAATTCATGGCAGCATTTCTGCTGCTTCAAATCTCTGACCTCTAGACCCTATTTAAAGGGCTCACCTTATTTAGGTCAGGCCCACCCAGGATAATCTCCCTTTGGATTAATTTAAAGCCAACTGATTAGGGACTTTAATTATATCTGCAAGACCCCTTCATCTTTTCCATGTAATGTAACTTAATCATGAGAATGGCATCTTATCCCGTTTGCCATTTTCTGTTGATTGGAAGCAAATCATATATTCTGCCTGCACTTGAGGGGAGGGACTGTACAAGGGTGTGACTCACTGGGGGGTCACCTTAGGGTGTGTCTGCCATAGCAAGCTATAGTTTAAGTAACTTGCATCAACAGTTTTATTGATAGAAAAATAGTTAAGCTTTTTTTTTTTTACATTCATATTTGGTGGTGGTGGAGATGAACTTTATACAGAATAATGCAGGTCAGGCAGGGGCGGTTTGGGCAGTAAGGCCTTCTTTAGCTCCAGGTCACTTCCACAAACGAGTGGACCCGTTTGCACCTGGTGAAGTGCCAGGCTTCTGTGGGGGAAGAGGTGATTAGGGCTGCTTCCAGCTCTAGGTTCTCCCTCTTGGGAAGGGAAAGGTTGTTGGATAATTTTCCTTTTTCTCTTCTTGGTTTCTGAGATTTGGCACAATAACCTGAAAAACAATTAACATCTGATGTGAATAGCAAAGAGAAAATATAGCAAGATGCACTTCATGACTAATCATGTCTCTAGACAAATTCTTTTAATTTTTTGGCTTTGATTGTTTATTATTCCCATTTTGAGGTGGGGTTGGTCAGGGAGATGGAGAGAACATGGAGAGAGTTCTTTACTTATGCTCTTGGCTGGAAGAGGAAGAGAAGAGGGACAGTGAGAAATAGGCCACCAGATACGCTAACCATTGGCCGGAAAACACAAAGCCCCAGTCAGTTTGCGTGGCTTTCTTGTCAGTATAACCCAGGAGGACTGGGGTTTACTCTCTGCCATTTACTTGATGGAGTGCCTGGCACCCAGTAAACTCTGTCAGTAGCTGTACAATGAAGGAAGGGCATGAATCTTCCTAGATAGAAGAAGAAAGAATGGGAGGAAGCAGAGATTTGAATGCAACAAAAATGAGCATTTACAGAAACCTGAGCCCGGTTTGGTAAGAGATGTCGCAAGATAGCAAGTGATTGGGGCCCAGAGGAAGGAACCAGAGCAACTGTTGCTCAGAAAGCCCATCAAGCTCAGCAAAAGCCAGCTGGATGGTGAACTTCAACTCTTTGTGGTTTGTCACTCAATTTTTTTTAAAAATATTTATTTATTTATTTATTATCTGTGTATGTATGTATGTTTGGCTGCATTGGGTCTTTGTTGCTGCTCTCGGGCTTTTCTCTAGTTGTGGCGAGTGGGGGCTACTCTTTCTTGCGGTGCATGGGCTTCTCATTGCGGTATCTTCTCTTGTTGTGGAGCACGGGCTTTAGGCGCGCGGGCTTCAGTAGTTGTGGTGCGCGGGCTCAGTAGTTGTGGCTCGCAGGCTCTAGAGCGCAGGCTCAGGAGTTGTGGCACACAGGCTTAGTTGCTCCGCGGCATGTGGGATCTTCCCAGACCAGGGCTCGAACCCGTGTCCCCTGCATGGGCAGGCGGATTCTTAACCACTGTGCCACCAGGGAAGTCCCATCACTCAATTTTATTGCTTGGACTCAACCTAATGGACTTGGTGGGTCAACACAGTTTCTGAAATCTATAACTGGACTTCACTGGCCTGTGGTCAGCTGCACTTTCATCAACCGGTCCTTAATGGACAGGCCAAGGCCTAATCAATTCTCCTTGTGAAACGTCCCACCCTTGCCTTGAGTCTAAGAAACAGTCTTCACAAGGGCCGCTCTCTTTTGTATATATCGATACTTACATGGCAGTAAATCCACATTGTTTTAAACAAATTATTTCTGAGTTACTTTGACCATTAATAACCCCTCTGTAGTGGAGCTGGTTTCCCCTGCCTTGCGTGGCAGTTAACTTTACTTAACACTCATTCTTGTGTCAGAGTTTTTCTCTTACGAAGTGGGAGAGGAAAAGAGCTAGAAACTAAAAGAACTCGAGGACTAGAACAGAAGGAAGTTCTGCAAGGTCTTTGTGGAAGTCGAGCAGTTTCCTGGGGGGGAGCAGTCCTGGGGAACAAGGCTCAGATCTCCATGCCTAGTTCTCTTCAGACGCTTTAGGCTCTAGAGGGAGCTCATCCTCCGGGTGTAGGATGGTGTTGCCCTGTTTTGCCCCAATATCCCCCCCTTTCCGTCTTTGTCTTTTTATTGCTGGGCAGCAAAGCCTTTCAGAAGCTCTGGTGAAGGCGCTTTTCCACACCAGCCATATTGCCTGGATAGAGACTAAATGTAGATACCTAATTAACAGCAGGGACTAGGAATAGCTTGTACAGTAGTAGAAGGCTCAAAAATAGTCCTGTCCTGGGTTTTCTAGGGATTGACCTCATCATCACAAATGAGTAATGTTGGTGGCAGGAGGACAGAGCTCCAGTAAGCAACGTCAGTGCAAGAAGTCTGGAAAGACCTTGGCAAGGCTGCGGTTGGGACAGATTGGAGAGTCTGCCTGCTCAGACGAGAGAGCCATACGGAGCACATCACACCTGTGCGACACAATCTGTACTAGCTGCCCACTGTTTCCAAAACAGTGATTTTTCTGTGTTAGGTGAATTCTGCATTTAATATGTTGATGTCTGTGACTATTGGTGGTGTTAAAAGCAATAGCGAACGTTTGGTCCTGGGCTTAATTGACCTCGCAGGGGTGAGAGTAGCAGGCTCAGTCAGTCGCGCGCTTCTGAGAGGAGCGACCTGTGCCCTTTCACTGATGCCTGAGGGGTTTGCATGCTTCCCACAGGACTCTGAGTAATCCTTTATGGTTTGAGCCTTTACCAATCTCCTGCCGTGAGGCTGGACTTCTCTTCTTAGCTCTTACTGATTAAGAGGAACTTAGCACAGTGTCTGGCACGAGTAGGCACTTGGCTAGTTTTTTTATAATTAATTTTTTCCGGTTGGTGTAATAACCTAAGGATGCCTTGTTTCTAGCTCTTGCCATTCTTTCCCTTTGAATTTACATTGATACGATGGACACAAATTATAAATCAGTCCATATTCTTCAGCATTATGCCAAGAATATTTATTTTTTTAATAAATTTCTTCTCTTAAAAATTTATTTATTTAATTTATTTATTTTTGGCTGCGTTGGGTCTTCGTTGCTGCGCGTGGGCTTTCTCTAGTTGTGGCGAGCGGGGGCTACTCTTCGTTGCGGTGTGCGGACTTCTCATTGTGGTGGCTTCTCGTTGCGGAGCATGGGCTCTAGGCACGTGGGCTTCAGTAGTTGTGGCCCGCGGGCTCAGCAGTTGTGGCTCGCAAGCTCTAGAGCACAGGCTCAGTAGTTGTGGCACACGGGCTTAGTTGCTCCGTGGCATGTGGGATCTTCCCGGACCAGGGCTCGAACCCGTGTTTCCTGCATTGGCAGGCAGATTCTTAACCACTGCGCCACCAGGGAAGTCCAAGAATATTTATTTTAAAACAATCATCTCTCTATTTTGTCTGTTTTCTCCCTCTCGTTTCTTCAACTTTGTTCCTGTTGTTTGGTTCTCCTAGGCATAATTTTGCCGCTTGGAAGATATTTTTCTTAAGTCTCCGAGTATGATGTTGGCAGCGGTGGTGGTGTGCGTGGGTGAGAGGTGGGAAGGTGGTAGGGGGGTGGTTGCTAAGGAATATGCTATGAATTTCTGAAATAGGGTCTTGGATAGCTTTTCATCTCCCAAACTGCGTTCAAAAACCTTAAGTCTGGTAAATAACTCTGTGAAAATAATTAATTGGGCAAGTCTCAATATCTTCTTCAAAGAGAGATTAATTTATGTGCCTCCTACTACTTCTTTATGTGTCACCTGTTTAACTGTTGATAAGAGAGCCCAGAACCACTGGTGGTATTAATCCCTGAGAGCAACAGGGGGAGGAGTTGGGGGGTTGATGACAAGGATGATACCATCAAGTCAGTTTCAGAGGATAAGTAATTTTCTCTAACCTGTGCTCACAAGTTAGTTTGGGGCACTGGGTAAATCTGTTAGATTAGGATTATGTTAATATTGATAGTTGGATGGTATAGGAAGAATTTCTATTTTATGTTCTTGTATTAAACTCCCTTGAATTTTAATCTCTGTGTATTTTTGTCTAGCCTCGTTTAGGACTATAACTGGGTGATTTATTTTTCTTGTAAATGCTTTGATTAAAAGTAAGGAGGGATTGGTACAGATTAAAGATAGCTACACTGCTGCTTTTGTTATTTCTGTTGACCTGTCTGAAATTTGGCCAATCTTCATAGCTTTGAATCCAGTTCATCACAGAAGCTGGGAATCGCCACAAATGAGTCTGATGCATGACAGGATTGGGTTTTAATTTCACTTTAGTTGATTGATTGATTAATTCTTGGAGCCTTATTATTATTTCAGCACACTCTAATAGCTGGATGGTGGTACTGGATCCTGTGAAGCCTGGTGGACCTTATGAAGTGATGGCACAGCAGATTCTTGGGAGGAAGAACTTCACCCTGAGAATTCATGATGTCTTATTTGGAGATGTCTGGCTTTGCAGTGGGCAAAGTAACATGCAGATGACTGTTTCACAGGTAATTTGCAGAGTCTCAGTGTTAATAATGTTGATACGAGGAAGATAAACGAGGAAGAGGAAAGGGGCAAGGAGGAGAAGGAGGTAGAAGCCTTCTTTTTCTACCATGTGCCAAGATCTGTTCTAAGTGCTTTCTTTGCATGTGTTAATTAATTTGATTAACAACTTTACGTGGTAAGTACTTATAAGATATTCCTATCTCACAGATGAGGAAACTGGCCCATCTGAGGTTAAGTTCCCTGCCTAAGGTCACAGTGTAATTGTGGAGCCAGGATATGAATGCGACCCCAGAGCCTGCTTTCTTAGTCACGGCTAGTGTGTCAGTGTGTGGGGCACTATTTTCTCACCTTCCTGGGCTAAAGGCAGAAGCTACAGAGTATTTGATGGTAATGGAGATTTCATATCAAATTGAAGGCAAAGTAGATTACTCTTCTTTTTGATTGGTCTTAGAAGATGAGCTTCTGGAGAGAGCCTAGGAAATCAAAACAATTAGATTTTGTTTGGATGCTGGGCAGCTAACATACTCTGTCTTTTGTTTTCATGGAGATTTAAAAATTGAGAGTGAATGTTGGCTTTGCCTCTTACTAGTTGTATGGCTTGGAGCAAATCACTTGGTGTTTATGAAACTTTGTAAAACATGCTTTTAAAAAATTATGGTTAAAATGAATATAACATAATATGTATCATTGTTGGTAAGTGTACAATTCAGTGGCATTAAATATATTCACAGTGCTGTGTGTACCCATCACCACTATCTATCCTCAAAACTTTTTCATCATCCCCAATGTATACTCTGTACCCATTAAACAATAAATCCCCCCTTCCCCTTCCTCCTGCCTCCTGGTAACCTCTATTCTGCTTTCTCTCTATGAATTTGCCTCTTCTAGGTACCTCATATAAGTGGAACCATACAATACTTGTTCTTCTGTGTCTGACTTATCTTGCTAAGGATCATGCTTTCAAGGTCCATCCATGTAGCATATATCAAACTTTTATCCCTTTTTATGGTTGAATTGTATTCCATTGTATATGCCACATTTTGCTTATCCATTCATTTATTGATGAACACCTGGGTTGTTTCCACCTTTTGGCTATTGTGAGTAATGCTGCTATGAACATTGATGTACAGATATCTGTTCCAGTTCCTGCTTTCAATTCTTTTGGATACAGGCCTATGAGTGGAATTGCTGGATTAGTTCTATATTTAACTTTTGAGGAACCACCAAACCATTTCCACAGTGGCTGTACCATTTTACATTCCTACCAGCAATATACAAAGGTTCTAATTTCACTGCATTCTAACACGTGTTACTTTCCATTTTCTTGATTATAGCCACACTAGTAGGTGTGCAGTGGTATCTTAATGTGGTTTTGATTTGCATTCTCTAATGACTTGTGATGTTGAGTATTATCTCATGTATTTATTGGCCATTTGTATGTCTTATTTGGAAAATTGTTTACTTTGGCCCTTTGCCCATTTTTGAATTGGTTGCTTGTTGTTAAATTGTAGGAATTATTTGTATCTTCTAGGTATTAATCGCTTGTCAGATAC
This sequence comes from Balaenoptera borealis, assembly GCF_965194805.1. NCBI lineage: Eukaryota > Metazoa > Chordata > Mammalia > Artiodactyla > Balaenopteridae > Balaenoptera > Balaenoptera borealis. Next base: position 103,292,154 of record NC_138868.1, on the reverse strand, counting down.
ACGATCTGTAAATATTTTGTCTCATTCTTAGTTTGTCATTTCACTTTTTTGAGAGTGTCCTTTGATACGTAAAAGTTTTTAATTTTTATGAAGTTCAATTTATCTATGTTTTCTTTTGTTGTCTATGCTTTTAGTATCATCTTCTTGAAATTGTTGCCAAGTCCAATGACATGAAGATTTTCCCAATGTTTCTTCTAAGAGTTTTTTAGTTTTATCTCTTAAGTTTAGGTCTTTGATCCGTTTTAATCACTTTTTTGTATATAGTGTAAGGTGAGGGTCTAACTTCATTCTTTTGCAAGTGGCTATCCAGTTCTCCCAGCATCAATTGTTGAAAACACTGTCCTTCCTCTATTGAATGGTCTTGGCACTTTTTTCAAAAATCCATTGGTCATATATATGAGGGTTTATTTCTCGGCTTTCTAGTCTATTCCATTTGTCTATATGTCTCTTCTTATGGCAGTACCATACTGTTTTAATTACTGTAGCTTTGTAGTAAGTTTCAAAGTTGAGACATGTGACTGCTCCAACTTTATTCTTCTTTTTCAAGATTGTTTTGGCTATTCAAGATCCCTTGTAATTCCATATAAATGTGAGGATATGATTTTCCATTTCTGCAAAAAAGGTTGTTGGAATTTTGATAGGTATTGTGTTGAATTTGTAGATTGCTTTGGGTAGTACTGACATTTTAACAATGTTAAGTCTTCCTATCCATGAACATAGAATGTTTTTCTATTAATTTAGATCATCCTTATTTTTTTTTTCAGTAATATTTTATAGTTTTTCAGTGTACAAGTCTTTTACCTGCTTGGGTAGATTTATTCTGAAGTATTTTTCTTTTACATACTATTATAAATAGAACTTCTTTCTTAATTTCCTTTTAGGATTGTTCATTGCTCATTTATAGAACAAATGATTTTTGCATTTTGATGTTGTACCCTGAAACTTTGCTGAATTTGTTTATTAGCTCTAGTAGCTTTCTTATAGGTTCTTTGGGATTTTCTATGTATAGGAGCATATTATCTGAAGTTAGAAATAGTTTTACCTTTTTTGTTTTGCAATTTGGATGCTTTTATTTCTTTTATCTTGTCTAACAGCTCTGGCTAGAACTTCCAGTACAATGTTGACTAGCAGTGATGAAAACAGACATCCTTGTCTTGTTCTTGGTCTTAGGGAGGAAGCTTTCAGTCTTTCTATGATGTGACCTGTGGGTTTTTCATAAATGCCTTTTATCATATTGAGAAAATTTCCCTCTATTCCTACTTGTCTTAGAGTTTTTATCATGAAAGTTTGTTGAATTTTGTTAAATGTCTCAGGCTTAGTTTTAATGACTGTACTACAACTATATCTGGCCTAACTAACTGGGCCATTATGAAGATTAAACTATTTTGTTTGTCTCTAAAAGGCCCTTATAAATTGAAAAGTAATGTCTAAATATAAGATGTCATTATTTTAAAAAGCTTTTTATTGTAAAAACATCAAACACACACAAAAGTTAAGAGACTTATAAAGACCTATATATCCATCACCTAGATCGACAGTTGTAAGTATTTTGCCATATTTGATTTATCTGTTTGTTGTTGTTATTGTTGAACCATCCCAAGGTAAGCCGCACGCAGACACCTTGATACTTCAGTTAGGGGTCATGTGTCAAATTGATATATATATTCATATATCAAATTAATATATATATATTTTTTTACACAGAAATAAGAGCCATTAATGACTCTTTTTGCTCAACTTTTTCATAGCCTAGGATTTCTTTTGTTAGTGTCAGTTTTTTTCTCTGTTTCAGTCATGGCCTTTGAAGATTAATTTTTCTTAAATTTTGAGAACTAGCATTTTTTTCTCCCTTATTGTAGCTATAGAGAGACTTCACTGGGCTCTTGTTTACACTGATAGAATGTCGGGAGGAAGAGCACTACATGAGCTCCCAGGTAGGGGATGGGGCATATACAGTACCTGGAGAATCAAGTGGGACAGAACAAGGGAATGCCGACCTGCCAATACGTTGTCAGTGATGAAACTCATCTTGAAGTGTTCCTGTCCCCTTTGCTATTAGAGGATAGAGCCCCTCTGACACACGATGAGTGAGGTCTCTTAAGTAACGCTGGATAAAAAGGACATTGAAAGAGTTATCAAGGGAGAAAGTTTCTTAATTGTTAATTGGTATCCTAGCAAGACAATGGTGGTAGAACAAAAGCCTTGGTGCTAAATGTCTTTAGCACTGAGATTTCTTTTTAAAAACAACTCCACCTTCTAATTGAGCACAAAAACAGTCTAGAATAAAGAGAGTGGATTTCTAGGTACGGTGTGATGGGGTTATTGCTTTTGGGCCTCAGAATTGTCATTGCTTTGTTTAGTGGAATCTATCTGATTTCAAAATAAAAGTAAGCGAGACCATTGCTGTTTCATTTATATTAGGATAAGGGCTGGACAGTAGCAAGTTCATAGACATATTTAAAGATTATCAGCTTAAAATATTGCTGAAAGATGAGTAAATATTTTTCACTCAGTATCAGACATCCAGAGAAGTTAGTGTGAGTTAAATTCTTTGGCACATTTGAAATTGGAATTAGTTTTCTTTGCTTGTCTGTATTTTTTGATTTTTCTATAATGAGCATGAAATAACTATAATTTTTAAGAGCAAGTTAAAAAATCAAGAAATTGATATTCACCTAACTGATATCTTAAATATCTATCAAAGGCTCAGTTTACAATAAAGAGGCACATTATATAAATAAGAATCTTAGGAATAAATGATTTAATTTGCATTATTCATCAGAACTAATATGTTTATATACTTTGATGTGTACTTTCATTTGTTTCCTTTAATAGGTTAAGATCTCGAAAAGATTGTCTTCCCTAGCTCTTTCTCTAAAACTCAGTTCCTCCTCAAGTTGATTTTTATTTCCTTGCCTTTTTTCCATTATCTACTTCTCCATCTTTGAGAAATATTTAAATTTGAGATTTAAAAACCTCTGCAGCTAGACCATGATCTCAATTAATCTTTTTAAAAAAATTTATAAAATTGAGTCCTTGCGTATACTTATGATTTCTTGTTTTGCTTCTATAGCTTCTACCCCTTATGGTTTCTTCCTTTTTTATTTTTTCCTTTTTTTAACCAATTAATAAATAATGCTCCTAAAAAGATTCTATTCTGGACATATCTACTTCCTTTCATTATTAGTTTTCTAATTTAAAAATCTAAATTCTTGCATTTATATCTTCCTAACCAATATTTTTCTTAGTCTTGCTTCCTGCCCTACTTAAGTATACGGAAACCTTTTGAATTTAAATGTTTATTAAACTGGACTTTAACTGGGCTTTAACTGGGCTCCCTTTTAACATAAGTGAATAGAAGCAAAATTGAAGTTTTATCTCTTGATAGAAAGCATGGTTTTATATAGAAGTGGGATTGCTGTTAACTCATTAAGGAAAACAGTATTTTCCTTAATGCTTTAATTACAGTTCTCTGTTTGCACAGAAAGGCATGGACCAGATCTATTTGTATCTGTACAGTCAGGTTTTCAGCCGCAATCTGTGCCAGGGGATCTCATCCCATTTTCTGTCAGGCTTAATCAGATTTTGATTGTTAAGACAGAACACATTCTTTCTGCCTGGAATTTACTCTTAAGCATATTCTGTATTAAACTAGGGCTACAAGCTCTGAGATACAGGGAAATAGAAAAAAGATTCCATCTGAAAAAGACAAGTGTTAATTTTTTTTGTTTGTTTTAAATCACGCACTTAGTCTGCAAGACTGAATTTTAGGGGCTGACAGTACCAAAAGGCAAGTTTTCTAGTCTCTTAACCCTCGGTAGAACTTTATTTTTTGATCAAAAGGATGCTTCACATGACTCCTCTTTGATTCCACTTGCTCCTTTCCCCCTGAAGACTCCCAACACACACGCGCGTGTACACACATAGAGTCTCTGTCTTTCTCCTTCTCTCCCTCCATGTGACTTTTCTGAGGAGATAAGATTTCCACTATAACCAACCACTCTTCACAGTCAAATGAGCGAAATGGCAGATTGTATGCCCATCTTGTTGTTAGGGTAAAGTGGAATTTTAAAATCAAGTGTTATTTATAACACTGAGTGAGATGTTTATAAATGGAGGAAAGTCTAAATGTTCATCTGTCACCTCCTAAGTCAGGGTATGTCTTAAGACTTGGATATTTGTAGTTAGCTCGGAAGAAGATGGCCAACATTAGATAGAAAGCCCATTTTTCAATATCTCAGCAATCCCCACATTCCTGCTTTACAAATAGGGGAATTAAAATCCAGAAGAGAAGGGCTGGTGCCACATTACAATACCAGATTCATAGGAGTTGTGATGACTGGCTTATTTGTAGTTATTCTCTGAACTAAATCTGCTATATTGTACTGTGGTAGAAGGTAAAGTAACATACAGGATCCAAATTCTTTTAAGTAAAGTTTCCCTGTGTCCGTCAGTGCGTGCACTTGTGTGCACATACACACACACATTCACACACATGCCTTGCTCCCCTGTGCAGACCCCATGCCAAGATTCTCTGAGGAAATAGATTCTTGACGTTTCTTCATTAATTCAAGAATGTAGTATAAAGGTTACAAAATGAACACCAGTGAGCAGCTGCTTTGATGGTGAACTGCGGGTCCCCAGAGAGGTGGTAGGGCTCTCCCAGTTGCTGCAGCCTTAATGACTTCAAATACCTTGGTATTCATTTACATCCTCATTTCAATACTTGGTAGAAAAATAATTACACTGAGGTGTTTGATGAGATGAAATTTGATCTCAGCAGATGGAGTAAGGCTTCCCCTCTCATCAGCAGGGAAACCAAGTGTCATTTAAATGAAAATCTTCCTGAAATCTCTTTATTCCTAAGTTTGCTGCCAGTATCCCCAAGGAAATCCTTCCATCAAAAAGGCTTGGTGATATTGGGACAGGATACCAATTTCAGAAATAATTGTCATCAGATGCAGGAAGAATTTCCCCCCACCCCCATTTTTGCTAACACTGTCTGTGGCTTTCGAGCTTTGGCTTGAAATAATACACAAATGTGAGTTTGAAAATGGAAGTTTTCCAGCCAATGCTTTGGATCCAGTTCTGTGTGCTGGTAACAATAGAGGAGGATGCCAACCCCCGCCCTGCCCCGCTCCCCCCAGTTCTGTTGGCCTTGCGATACTCTACAGTGTTAGCAACGGGTCTAAAAGACAAGACGCATGTTCCCTGCACTGCCCCCTGAAACTAGCGTCTCATTGCGAGGAGGCACTGGAGTTCCCAGTCGGTGCAGAAGCTGGTGTGGGTGGAGAGAAGCAGTTTCATCCCCTGTTTCCATGGAAGCAACATACGATCCTTAGTGCTTGGTGCAGAACTGAATTTCAAGGGAGACGACTTTTTACAGGTACTGGCTGCTGAAAAATAACTTCCCTGCCAAAATATACTGTGAGTGCATTAGTCTCTTCTTAGTCTTTAATGTTTATTTTACATGAAACTTGCCAGGGAAGATCCTGAACAAGCAGGTCTGGATTTCCTATGGAATTTTCCTGAGACCATGTGTGGAAAGACCAGTAACCCTGACAGCCTAGAGCTGCCATTACCCAGGGAGCATTTCAGGCTGCGGCTCCCACTGGGACCTAAAGAGCCATTTCTTTTGCATCTGGCCGTCTTATTGGCCACAGCAGGCTCAGCGGCAAGTCAAAAGGCGATTCAGGGGGCAGCGCATTTCAATGAAATGCTCTGTGGAGGCGCTCTGGCTTCTCCTACACTGCAGCGGCGAGGCCAGCTGCATTCTCTGTGGCGGGTGGGAGGCAAAGCCAGCCAGCTGCACACTCTGTGGCCAGCGGCCAATGGAAAGCGGCCCAGACTCCTGTGCCTCTCGCTGTGGCAGTCCTGTCTCAGCTGGAGCTCTTGTTCCCGGAGGCCAGTGATAACTGGCCTTCTGGAGGCTCCTGTTAGGCCTTTGTTTTGGGAAGACCAGACTGTCCAGGGGGATGGAGAGAAGACCAGAAAAAACAAACACTAATTAGAAAGCAAAACAATATATTTATGATACATTCTTTTTAAAATAAAGAGAAACATAACTACTGAAAAATCAGGATTGAAGGAGATAGCACTTACATGTAAGCCCAGAGAGGAATGATGCTTCATAGGACTAACAATGAAACCAGTCGGTGTAGCACACACATTCGTGTCCAGAAGAACCCTAAGCCAGTCCTGTCACGCTCTTGGCAACTGGTGAGGTTTCAAAAAGTGCTTTGGGAAAAAGTGCTGTGTCTTTGGACGGACCCTTTTCTTTGTCTGGTTTCTTGGGACTGTTGTCAGCAATCACCCTGAACACCACCTTTCACACTGCCAGGCCTCCCGTGTTTTTCCTGGGTGATTTTCCAGGACTGAGATGAGGAGATAAGCATCTTAAGGCTGATTTCAGGATGTTTCAGGAGTTCAAAAATCGTTTCTCAGGTGTGTTTCTTTTGAATATACATCTCTCATGGCCTATGGATTACATAAACTTACCTCCCCACGGCCTTTTGGGCTCCATTTAAAAAAAAAGTTAATGCCATGGCTTTATGTTAGCAAATACTTTTTCTTAATAGAAGTATTTTCGTTCAAGATATCGGCCTTCTTTAGCCTAAACCCATCCACAGCTCCTCTCATCTAACACAGACTTGTCTTTGAGATCTCAGATTTCATTGTGTTCCCACCTTCTTTGGGGACATGATTTATCATGGTCTCTGTGGATCAAGGCGATCCGGACCAGCCCACCACTGGTTCTGATTAGTCATTTGGTTTGGGTATCCTAAAGGCTCAGAAGGAGCTCGGAGGGTTGGTGTGTACCAGGAGGCAGTAGCATCGTTGACCATCCGCTAGGTCGGTGTCGGAAATGACGTTCCTGCTTCTTTTCCAGATATTTAATGCCACAAGCGAGCTGTCGAACACAGCTGCCTATCAGTCTGTCCACATCCTCTCCGTGTCTCTCAACCAGGCTCAGCAGGAGCTGGAGGACCTTGCCGAGGTTGATTTGCGGTGGTCCAAGCCCACCTTGGGTAAGTGGTCGCTGGAACGCGTGCCATCTCTTCTGTGAGGGGCTGGTGCCCTGCTTGCAATCTGTGATCCTGAATTAGGTTCTGATCTATTTCATCCTTTTATTCATTTCTTGTCAACCCCTCCCCCATTCCTGATGGCACCTGTTTCATACATTTCTTCCCAAGACTCCACAGTGACTCTTGCCCCCTTGCTCTGAGGAGATGGCGCTTCCTCCAACTTCGTCAGTCCCATTGAGGCCACTCAGCACAAGCTCCGCCAGCATCTCTTCAGCGCCTGACGCTCTCTTCTCTTCTCTTTCTTCCTTTGTTTCTGTGTCTGAACACAGCTGACGGTTTCCTTTCAGGTCTGCCTCTGATGCGGGCTCTTACCTTCTCCAGGGCCTCCTCTTATCCCTCAGGCTCTGTCCTTTTACCCCACCGTCCAGTCTGCGCGAAATCTTTAGTTCAGGCTGCTCTGCGTCAGGCTCTGATCTAGGCCCCGAGGGTGCAGCTGTGATCGGGGCAGACACAACCCCCCGCCCTCAGAGCTCTGCTTTTCTTTTATTCTAACAAAGCCAAGCGAAGCAAAGCATAACACACACCCTTCTCCTGGTACCTCACCTCTCTCCTTTGCTCTGTTAAACCTTTTTAGAACATCTTTTCATTGCCTTCCAACGTGTTCACTCTTTAACCCTTCATAATCTGGCTTCTGCGTCCAGGTCAACAACTGGTTCCCCCAGGGTTACTGCTGTTCTTCCACCACGCACTCTGGACACCCCGTAGCATCGGCACTGCTGACTGCTGCTCTTAGAAGCTGCGCCTTCCTCTGAGCCTGCTCGGTACTTCCTTTCCTTCGTTCGCCCTCTCTGTCCTCTCCCTGCCTGTTTGTTTGCTTTCTTCAGTCCCTTCCTCCAGACGTGGTCGCTTGTGCTCTTTCTGGTCCGTTTTCTCTTTCACCTGTACATGCTTTACCTTGGTAACCTCAATTGCTCCTACATTTTCAAGTATTAATTCATTCAGCCAATATTTGGATGCCCACTATGAGCTAGGCGCTATTCTAAGTGCTGGGGATACAGCAGAGAATAAAGCAGGCAGGCACGCCTGGTCTCCTGGATGGAGCTTACAGTCTAGTGAGGGAATACAGAAAACGAATAATAAAATTAGTAAATTATATACGAGGTATTGATACTATTCAGTATCACACTGTCAGAACTTTCCCTTTAAGAACTCAGGAACTGAATAGATTTGGGTAAATTTTTTAATGAATCCTTTGGTCCGTGAACTCTTAACGCATGTCATCCAAAACTCAGGAATCAATTAGATTTGGATAAGGTATTATACCTTGCTGTCGGCTCCATTTCACTCTCTGAACTCAGAGACTCAAATTTTTGAGCATCAAGGGATAGGTTAGATGGTGGTGCTTGCTGAGACAGAAATAAGTACATAAAATACATCAGGGAAGGGGGGCAGTACTGCTGGGGCTGGGATGGGGTGGTGGTTTCCAGCTTAGAGTGGCCACGGAGGTCCCAGCTGAGAAAGGCAGCATTTCCGTAATAACCTGACAGAGGTGAGGCCACGCAGGTGTGTGGGGAAGAGCCTAGTAGGTCAAGCCCCTCTCACATTTCCAGTCTCTGCAGCCTCTTCTACTGCCCTCATATCTCTGACTGCAGCTGGGAAGGGTCTCTGATTTTAAAGACTCCTGGAATTAGCTTGGCCCTATCTAGATAATTCAGGACAATCGCCCCCTCTCTAGTCCTTGCTCTTGAAAACACCTGCGATGTCCCTTTAGCCACGTAAGGTTCATTCACAGGTTCCAGGCGTTGGACTCCGGACACCTCTGGGGGTTGTGCTGTCCACCACACATTCTCATTCTCGTGCGTTTGCAAGCGGCTTCCGTTTCCTTTACCCCACGATGTGCCTGTAACCCCCCCTCCAGTTTTATCTTATACCATTCTCCTTTTGTAATCTATGCTCTAGGCAAATACTTTAAAAACTGTCCAGTTTTACGTGCCTTTGTACATACTGTTTCTTCTGCCTAGAATGCTAGCTGTACTTCCTGGACTCCTGCCTTTCAGGGCCGCCCCACCTCCCTCCCCTTCCCGCTTAATTACCTCTTCCCTCTACCTGCCCATCAGTGAGTCACCTTTATTCCAGCTGCCCACAGCTACCCAGCACCAGCCAACGAACGTTCACTGACTCTGCACTGGGTGCCAGACATGGAGAATATAGAAGTCCTAAGGGTTTAGTGGGGTGAGGGTAACACCAGGCACAGAGTATGCCCGGAGCACAGGGAAGGAGGTCCGCCCTCACCTGGTATTTAATGATCTGCCTTTCATTTCATATTCTTTCTCCTGCTGTTAAAACCCCTTAACACTTGTTTATACCTCTTAAAGCACTAAACCATGTTTTGCCATCTGTTTTACTCAGCTGAATATTTGTCTTATTCTGTAGAATATAAGACCTCTGAGGAGAGGTTCCATGTCTCTCCACGTCCCTTTAATTACTGTACCCCTATCATCTAGAAGCGCCTGGCACCTGGTGGGCGCTCAATCCATTTTAATTGATTTGAAACTGACTTCAATTCCTACTATTACGCTATCCACGTTTTGAGAGCCGAACTGTATTGAGTTTTGATCTTTCACATGCCAAGCCAGTGATTTACACATGGTGGTTCTTTAACAGCTGTTGGATTGGATCGATCCTATCAGCTGCGTGTGTTCACGTTCCCCTCCTTTTTTTTTTTTTTAATTAATTTATTTATTTGTTTTGGTTTTTTTTTTGGCTGTGTTGGGTCATCTTTGCTGTGGGCAGGCTTTCTCTAGTTGCAGCGAGCGGGGGCTACTCTTCGTTGCGGTGCATGGGCTTCTCACTGCGGTGGCTTCTCTTGTTGCGGAGCACGGGCTCTAGGCACGCAGGCTTCAGTAGTTGTGGCACGTGGGCTCAGTAGTTGTGGCTTGCGGGCTCCTGAGCGCAGGCTCAGTAGTTGTGGTGCATGGGCTTAGTTGCTCCACGGCATGTGGGATCTTCCCGGGCCAGGGCTCGAACCCGTGTCCCTTGCATTGGCAGGCAGATTCTTAACCACTGCACCACCAGGGAAGCCCCTCACGTTCCCCTCTTCACCAGCTTTCTTCTAACATGGAAATTGCCTCTTCTGGTCTGTGTCGGTTACAGGGCTGTATGGACGAATGAGCTAGATGATGCTGAACATTTATTTATTTTTAAAAGATTTATTTATTTGTTGGGTCTTAGTTGTGGCATGCGGGCTTCTCTCTAGTTGTGGTGTGTGGGTTTTCTCTCTCTAGTTGTGGCGCGCGGGCTCCAGGGCACATGGGCTCCGTAGTTTGCGGCACACAGGCTCTCTAGTTGAGGCACACGAGCTCAGTAGTTGTGGCACGTGGGCTTAGTTGCCCCGCTGCATGTGGGATCTTAGTTCCCTGACCAGGGATCAAACCTCCGTCCCCTGCATTGTAAGGCGGATTCTTTACCACTGGACTACCAGGGAAGTCCCGATGCTGAACATTTAAACACTGGTTTTGGTTTCTGTTACATTCCCTTTTGGCCAAACTCCCCATCACTTGTTTGTTCTTGTTTTCATTACCATAGCTATAAAAATGGGTATAAAACTACCCAGAAAAAATATACCTTTCTTCTCGACATTGCCCCATGCTTGCTTGTTCCCTTCCACAGAGCTGAGTGGGGATGGACGCTGGGAAAGAGGAGCACGTCGGTGAGGGTGGAATGGGGGCCAGCGGCCTTTCTGCCCCTCACCTATTGCAGAGGAGCATTAATCTTCCTAGATTCTCAGGGCGCTGCACATGGTGGGGAAGCAGGGGGATGCCTGCTTGCCTGGCCAGAGAGCCTTTGGCTTTCTGCTAGCGAGACAGCTGCCTCTCAATCTTATCCTGCTCTTGGAAAGTCTCAGAAAAAAATGCAAGGCCTGACCCACACCCATTCTTCTCACCTAGACCCACCTAGGAGCTGCAGTCCGTATCCATCTACTTTTTCCGTGACTGTTTTTCTTTAACTGTCTCTCCGAACAGAAAACTTGGGCCATGGCAATTTCACGTACATGTCAGCAGTGTGCTGGCTCTTTGGGCGTTACCTGCATGACACTCTGCGGTATCCCGTGGGGCTGCTCTCCTCCTCGTGGGCCGGGACGCCCATTGAAGCCTGGTCGTCTGGAAGGTCACTGAAAGCCTGTGGGGTCCCGAGGCAAGGGTAAGAAAGCATCCTCTGGTCTGGGAGAAAGCCAGCCAGGAAATTTTGTAAGAGAGAAGGATCATGGTCTCCTTTGGGGAGTCAAGAGTGTGTTGAATGTACAAATATGTATTAAATGTGTGAAACTTATTCAGGTATTATTTTCACTGTCATCAGCACCACAATCATCTGAGAATATGTCAGGAAGTAATTATGACCCTTTTCCTTAATAATAGTGATAGCTAATACTTCATAGAAGCTTTCTAAATACTGGATACTGTTGTAAGCACTTTATATATATTAACTCACTTAATACAACACTTTCTTGAAGTGGATATTATTAACATATGATGGAAAAAGGTACTAAGTCTGAGAGAGATTTAGTGACTTGCTTGTGGACACGACTAGTAAGTGATAAAGTCTGGTGTCAATGTCTGTGCTCTTAACCACTGTCCTGTGTTGCCTGTGAGAATAAACACAGTCTAACAGTTTGGAAGAACAAGTACACATGTAATCAGAGAAGTGTATTAGAAGACTGATGGTGAAAGCATGCTCAGGAAAAGCTGGATCAGGAAGAATATTTGGGGGTGGGGGAACGGAGAGAAAAGGCTGGTTAATAAACATCTTGACACTAATGTTAAAATAGAGATGAACAATATGTGAACTGCTTTCACAGACCTTGTCTCATCAGTTCTGGGAAGAGCATGGACTTGAGCTCTTGGTATATCTTGGGTAAAGGCCTGCCTGTTGGGGAGTGAAGTTATCCAGTTTTGGAACAGAAAGATTTGCCTTCGGTAGAGTTGGAGGAATCTAAAGCCAGGCTTCCCAGATCTCTGGGGACATGGCAGGGACAATAGCAAGGGGAAGTGGCCATTCTCATATGCAGCTGCTGCAAGTGTAAATTCATACAAGTATTGCACAGAGACAATTTAGGGACATGTTCAAAGTCTTAAGAAAATGTGCCTTTTGACCTGGCAATCTCATTTCTGGGAATTTATCTTAAGGAAATAATTAAGACTGTATGCAATGATTTAGCTCTAAGGAAGATAATCATGGCATTGCTTATAAAAGCAAAGAGCTTAACACAATCTCAGTGTCCATGCATTGAGTACTAGTTAAATAAACTTATTGCCTGTGTGATAGACTCATTAAAACGCTCCTCCTCCCTGGTCTTAATCACTAGATAGAAACCGGGATGGCCCCATCTGAACTCACAGAAAGCTGACTGATGACAGTTATTCTGGGAAGAACCTGGAGTGAAATTTGGAGACTGTCCTCATGTTTTCATGGAAACAGAGTGGTTGAATTGAACTCTGTGTTGCTTTCATCAGGAGTTTGACCCGAGTGAAGCTGGATAGATGCCCAGCTCAGGGATCGTCATGTGATTAGTTATTGGCTCTCTCTTGACACTTGTGCGTCTTACTGATTTCAGGTCCATGCCATCTGATCTGGAAACTGGTCCCAGTGAATACTCTGTTCTCTGGAATGCCATGATCCATCCGCTCCGTAATATGACTCTGAAAGGGGTGATATGGTACCAGGGTGAGTGTTCAGTTTGCTGGTTTTCCATTGTATCAGTTAGCTGTTGCTGCATAAGAAACCACCCCAGAACTTAGTGACTTCCAACAGTAATAATGTTAGTGAGCTCACTATTCTGTGGGTTAGTGGGGTAGTTTTTCTGTCTGGGCTGCTTTGGCTACTTTCTGCTGGGATCTCTTATGTGCCTTTGGCCACCTGGCAGGTTGTCTGGTGGCTGGATGACCTAGCATGGCCTCTCCCTCACGTCTGTTGACTGGGGCCGTCTGTCTGCCGGGGCCTCCTGGTTCTCACGTGGCCTCTCATCCTTCAGCAAGCTAGTTCAGACTTAATTTATCATTTACATGGCAGTGTCAGGGTTCCAGGTGTATCAGGAGAGAACAAACCACAGAGCTGAATTGCTTTTCAAGCCTCTGCTTGCATCGTGTTTGCTGATGCCCCATTGGCCAGAGCAACCACAAGGCCAGTCCAGGGAGACCGCAGGAAGGCCCGCCACCTAAGGGCATGCGTAGAGGTTGGGGAGCAGTGCGGCTGCCTTTGCATCTACCCCAGACTCTTCTCACGGTTTGGACTGTTTTCAGGGGAGTCCAATGTAAACTTTAACAGGGACCTGTACAATTGTACGTTCCCTGCACTCGTTGAAGACTGGCGCCAAACCTTCCACGATGGCTCCCAGGGGCAGACAGAGCGCTTCTTCCCATTTGGATTTGTCCAGGTATGTGCTGAGAGGAAGAGGGTTCGTGGGCTTTGGTGTGGGGAGGTGCTGTTGAGATCTCTTCCCTGGAATCCGTCTTCCTTTTTTTGCTCTCCTAGCTTGCCAGCTGGTCACGAACTGAATGTAACTTAATTCATCTCAGTTTACTGATGGGACAATTACATCTTAAAAAAAGTTAATAAGTAACCAGTATTTCGTCTTATTAAAAAGCATTACGTGTTCATTAAAGAAATATTAAAGAGAAAGGCAAAAAAAAAGAAGCTAAAAACACTTATAATTCCACAATCCAGAAATAAGCAGACCTTTTCTGCTCATATATTTTTGAAATAGGATCCATACCATAATACTGTATCATATCTTGCTTTTTCTCTTAACGTCATATTGTGAACATTTTTCATGCCAATAAATATTAATCTTCAGCACAGTTTACAACGATTGGAGGGTGTTCAGAAATATGGTTGTATTGTAATTTAACTAGTCTTCCATAGATAGGCTCTTAGGTTGCTTTAAACGTTTTGCCTTTATAAGCAGTGGCATGTTTATTTTCCTTCTAGCTAAATCATTGCACACATGCCTAATTATTTCCATAAGATAAATTCCCAGAAATGAAATTACTAGGTTAAATTGCACACTTTTTTTTTTTTTAAATACTAATTGTAAAGTCTGCAGTGGGTATATAGGTGTTCAACTTTTTTCCAGATTTTATGTTTTTGTTTTTTTTTTAATTTTTTATTTATTAATTATTTTTATTTTTTAAATTTTTTTTTTTTTTGGCTGTATTGGGTCTTCGTTTCTGTGCAAGGGCTTCCTCTAGTTGCGGCAAGCGGGGGCCACTCTTCATCACGGTGCGCGGGCCTCTCACTATCGTGGCCTCTCTTGTTGCGGAGCACAGGCTCCAGACACGCAGGCTCAGTAGTTGTGGCTCACGGGCCCAGTTGCTCCGTGGCATGTGGGATCTTCCTAGACCAGGGCTCGAACCCGTGTCCCCTGCATTGGCAGGCAGATTCTCAACCACTGGGCCACCAGGGAAGCCCCAAATTGCACACTTTTTAAGGCTTTGAACATGTCCTTAAATTTTCCTGTGGAAATGTATCGATTTGTATACAGTTATACTCTTAGCAACCGTGTGTGACAGTGCCCACCTCCCCACACCCTCCCGAACTTGCTGTTATCCTTCCCAGCCCTGAGAATGAACTCCGCTCTTTCACTCACTCCCAGCCCACTGTGCATGCTCTCGGCCTGGAACAATCTTTCTCTCCCACACTTTCCTACCTAACTTTTATCGTCCGTTAGCCTGGATATCAGTTAGGAAGCCTTCTGCGACTACCCAGAGTCTGTCCCCATATGGGTGACTGCTTAGTACCGTTCACTTCCCCTTTTTACTTGTATGTACGTTGTGCACATGACCACATTTTCCTGGATCACATTTATAACCCCAGTACCACCTAATTGGTCGGCACTCATTAAATATGGCCCGACACACAAATGAAAAAATATATCAAGAGAAACCATACTTTCAGTTAGCGGTACCTCGTCAGAAAGATTCTGCTCTCAGCCTTGTCTAAAAGGAATAAACATATTTAACCAAGTTCATAATTGCCTTGTCTCACCTGTTCACGTGACCCCTCCGAGACCTAGACGTCTTAGCAGGGTAGTAGTTCTGACTTGTCTAGAACATAGGAATCAAACAAGTAAGATGTTACAAAAACGAGGCCCACCTCACAGCATAAACACAAAATAGGCTTTAATGTTTGAGTTGGACACACCTACTTGCAGGCGTCCGCCTCTGAGTGTCCCCCAGATGCTTTCCTCTCACCATCCTCCTATTCCTCTACCTCATCCCATTTCATGTACCTTTTTTTGGATAAAGATTTTTATAGACCTTCTTTCCACTTATAATTACTTTACAATCATTTTCTTTCTTCTTCCTAACATTTGTTTTGACTTTGAACGAGAATATTCTGCTCATTTTCAAAATAGCAACTCCTGTCACCAGTCTGTATTACTGTTGGTGGAAACTATTTTTTTTGTCTCTCAGCCTGTGTACATGGTGATTTGAATGTGACTTCAACCGATGCAAGCCAAAAATATGTTTAAATGCTTATTATATGCCGCAAACTGTGTGAGGTACTAGAAATATAGCATGAAGCAGAGAGACCTGGTCCTTGCATTTGTGCGTGTGGTGTAGCGGAAGTCCCTTAGCCTTGGGTGTCAACTTTATCATCATCAACAACAGTATGTTGGTTGGTTGGTTGTGGAAAACTGGGAATATAAATGTTTAACTTCAAAGGGAAATGGCAAATTCTGCAACATAATGGCTCAGAGCATGGTCTGGGGATTCGAATCCCAGCTCTGGCGCTTCTTTAGCTATGTGATTTCGAACAAGATATTGAACCTCTTTGTTATTTTAAGTATTAAATGAGTTAGTCCATGTAAAGCCTGGCACAAGCTAGAAAATGTCAGTGTTTATTATTATTAATGAGAGAAGTCAGAAAATCTGGAGGGACAGTTGGTGTGTAAAGGAAGATGAATTGACTTGATGGAAGGACCGAGTGTGAAACAGTGGTGGCAGTAACTAGAGCACAGTTAGAGGCAGGACACGAACTCCGTGGAGAGAGCAGGGCGAGACACCTGTGTCTGAGTAGAGAGGTGAGCGGAGCCGGGGAGAGAGAAAGAGGAGCCGGAGTTTAGGGACTGGAGTCCCTAGGAGCGTGCTTTTTAAAAAGGGTTTTGGAGGAACAGCAGCATGCACTGCAGACGGCAGATGCTATTGTAAAGTCCTCCAAGTGTGCCCACTTTTATATTCTTCAGCTATTATATGCCTTCTTTAGCAGTGATTAGTATTTCTACTAATCCCTGCAGGAGACTGAGCAAGTGCCCTGCTTTATCTCAGGAAAAACAGGACTTTCATGCGAGTGTGGAGTCTGCTGGTGCCCCCGTGAGGCCAGTGTGTAGTAATGCAGCCGATGAAATTGGAGAATTACTGCAGGAATTCTCAGCAAACTGCCATTTTGAGACAACTTCCTAGGCCTGAGTGGCTGTCGGTAGCGTTTCTCCCTCAGCGCTTCAGGTTAGTACTCACCCTAGACTTTGTTGCCACGATCCTCATCATGGCGCTGGTTGGTGAACATGGCTCCACTTTCACTCTTCTTCTGGCTGTTGTGTGGGAAGAAGTAGGGTCACTTACTGGATCTTTCTATTGCCGTTTTCTAGTTCTCATGACATTTCATTGTGCAGCTTCAGCGTCTTTTATCATTTCATATGTTAAAGCCAATTTGCATAAGAGATTTTAATAAGAATCAAGTGGTGGGGAAATGTACTTCTCTTAGCGGGAGAAACCGCAGAGCCATATGGCAAGAGGGTGTGGCTCTTGGAAGGTGTGAAGAACTGGGGTCCCTGATGCAATCCGCCAGGCACTCAAGGGCAGGTTCCTCTCTGCTCCCCTACAGCGCTTTGCCCTGGGCTGTACACAGAGTTGTCGGTGACCGACCTACTGCTTTGTAACAAGCTACCTCAGAACTTCGGGGCTTACCACATCAGCCACTGTGTTTGCTCCTGATGCCATGGGTTGGCCAGGCAGGGAGGGCTCAGCTGGGGTGGCTCGTCTCTGCTCTGTAACTTCAGCCGGGCTTGCTCATGTGGCTGCAGTTTGAACTGAAGGATCTAGAATTCACATGATGGGCCCCTCAGCTGGGATGGCTGGGATATTAACACCTCTCTCCTCATGACCTTCCAGTTTCCAAGGTTGCTCTCTCCACATTTCTCCAGCAGGGCAGCTGGACTTTGGTTACATGACCATCTCAGGGTTCCAAGAAAATGAAATCTGAAGGCAAGGGCTCTTGAGGCAAAGCCTCAGAAGCTGCACACCATCACCTCTGCTGCATTGTTTGTCAGAGCAAATCACAGGCTTAGCCCAGGTTCAGCGAGAGGAGAAACAGACTCCACCCCTTGCTGAGAGGGGTGGCAGAGTTCCATTGCGGCGAGGGGGATGAGAGGTTCAGCCACAGGGGTGAGAGGCTCCGTAAGTACGTGTTGGATGAGCACGGGAGTGAAGCAGAAGCAGGGTCTTCTTGTGAAAGACTCTAGTGTAGGTTTCTTTTTAAAAATTCTTAATGTTTTTCCAGCTTTATTGCAGTGTAGGTTTCTGATGAAATAAAATGCTGATGCACAATGTCTA
Source organism: Balaenoptera borealis (assembly GCF_965194805.1). Lineage (NCBI taxonomy): Eukaryota > Metazoa > Chordata > Mammalia > Artiodactyla > Balaenopteridae > Balaenoptera > Balaenoptera borealis. Next base: position 103,274,522 of record NC_138868.1, on the reverse strand, counting down.
CTTTCTAGTTATCTTCATATTTGTCTGGTGCAACCCCAAATGATGGACTTCCCCAGATCCGTTGGCATCAAACAGCAGACTTTGGCTATGTCCCCAACCTAAGGATGCCCAACACTTTCATGGCTGTAGCTATGGATCTCTGTGATAGGAATTCGCCTTTTGGCAGGTGGGTGCTTCTTGGGCTTTGTTTGAACAATAATATATGTTCTTTGTCTGTGGCCTTCACTCTGATGTTCACTTGTGAGGGGGCCTGAGGATTGGACATTAGAAGCATGATTTATCAGTCATTCACACTGGATGTGCTGCAGTAACCAAAAACCCTCGCCATCCCAGTGCCTTGATGCCACGGAACCTTATTGTGTGTTCACACTCCATGTCCAAATAAGGTCAACAGAGAGGCTTTGCTCTCATCGTCATTCACAGATCCAGAGCGACAGAGGCTCCAGGGTGATCTGTGCTTCCACATGCACCTACGGTCTCACGATGGCAATTAAATGCTTCCACCCAGAGCAACACAAGTCACTTCTGCTCGCATTGCACTGGCCAAAGCAAGTCCCACGGCCATGCCTGTCTTCAGCGAGAGCAGGAAATGGAATTCTACCATGGACTCAGAGGGGGACTATCTGGATGACTACCCTGATGTAAACAGCCCCTATGATTACCACCCGCTAGCTGTAGGATACCAGGGGATTTCAGTGTGAAATGGAGCCCAACACAGAGTGTCTGGATTATAGTAGGAGCCTGAATGAACATTTCTTTCTTTCTAAATTTTATTTATTTATTTATTTATTTATTTATTTATTTATTTATTTTTTTCAGCTGCGCTGGGTCTTTGTTGCGGCGCGCGGGCTTCTCTAGTTGTGGTGCACGGGCTCTAGAGCGCGCGTGGGCTCGGTAGTTGCAGCATGCGGGCTTAGCTGCAGTATGTAGGATCTTAGTTCCCTGACCGTAGATCGAACCCGGGCCCCCTGCATTGGGAGTGCGGAGTCTTAACCACTGGACCACTAGGGATATTTATTTAGTTTTGAATGAATGAATGTTTATTGAATGAACAAATAAAACCTAGAGGGGACCAAGTTAATGAACAGCTGATTCACATGAAACACAGGACTTTTAGTGGTTGCAGCAGTCTTACAAGAGCTCTCCTAGGTTAGTTCCAATACCTTCCCTCCCTTTATTCCTTCCTTCCAAGTCCTCAGTTATTTCAAGGTTTCTGACCCATAGAAGGCCCAGAGCCCCATCTGTGGTTACAACTCACCATTTCTCTTAGGCTGACTCACCACAGATCACTGGCTATTAGATTCAGTCAACTTTATTCTCACCTTCTTAAAGGGTGCTTTGTATAAGATTTCCTTTTTTAAAAAATGTGATTATTGTTGAGCCCAAACCCAAAGTTCTCTACCTCTTCTTTATCCTGTAGCACACACCCTCGAGATAAGCAGACGGTGGCCTACAGGCTGCACTTGGGGGCCCGTGCCGTGGCTTATGGGGCGAAGTTGACCTTTCAAGGACCACTGCCTCAGAAGATAGAACTCCTGGGCGACATGGGGCTGCTCAACCTCACATATTCCCAGCCAATCCAGGTGCAGAGGCACAACAAGATATTTGAGGTGAGAACTGCAGAAACAGCAGGGGCTCATCCTGTGGGGGGGGGGTTGGGATTTCCTCCACGCCGAGGCCCACCTCTAATTATAACATGACTACGAGGCAGGTTTTGGTTGGTCAGGGGCTGAGTTTATCTCAGAGCAACAAAAAAGCAGCTACTGATTCATTCACTTAGAGGCAATTTTGATGGGACCACCAAGGAAGGGAAGACGTGCCCACGTTGAAATGATACTCCTTTTGCATTTTCCCTCCCAGAGCAACCATCTTTGCGTGGAAAGGGCCTGTGGCTTTATCTGTGGGCACCTGTTGAAAGGACCCTTGCTCCAGAATGTTTCCCTCATCCTTAGACATCTTTTTTTTGTCGCACTATCCTAAATTCTGATTTTCTTTTGAGTTGAGTCTCTCCTCTAAGAGGTTGAAGCTTGGTGATTTGCAACTTAGTATGAATTACTGTAACGGAACTCTGTACTTGCTTCTAATACCTGGTGAGGATCATTCCACTGTGGAACTGGGGCTATTGATTAAACAGCTTATTTAGGAGTTTTCTAAGGTCGGGGTTGGGGGTGGAGGCATTCCCAGGTGGAGCATTTAAATGAGTGTCTTTGGGAGTCCTGAGGCCGTTAGGCGGTGGCGGGCGGTGAGTGAAAAGAGGGCATTGGAGGGGGGCATGAAAGAATGTAGAAGACAAACTTTAATTGCACAGGAGCTTCTCTAGGACTGTTCCTCCTCTGGAGCCCTAAGCAGAGCATCCACCTGCCTCAGGTGCTTCCTCAGCACCCACTCCGCCTAGCTTCTCTGCACGCCGGGTTGTAGGCGAATCCTAGCTCCAAGGAGTCTGTGTTGAGTTCTCCTCTCTAGTCCACAGCTGGCAGCCTGCCCATCGTCTGGGCCTGGAATCTTAGCTGGGACCAGGACAGCACTGAACCTTGGGAACTGGGTATTTTATGCTCCCTTCACCAGATAGATGATTGCTTTCTGACTTGAGAACAGCTTACCATCCAAAGTTCCTTTGTGCCCCTTCTTCATTCCCCAGCTCCTTTGGGAGCCGGAGCGCAGCACAGCAGTGGCTCGCTTCACCCGGATTCCCGCCTGCTTTGCTGTTTGGCCGGAGGATCGCAGGAAGGTTGTTCAGGGAAGCCTGCCCTCAATGTGTCATGACTGCGCTGCCTTGTCTCCCTCAGTAATTTAATGTTGTACTTACTGATTTAAGCTATTTATTTTAGCACGTGAACTTTTATTATGGCTCTGTGGCTGTGCTGAGCAGACCCAACCTGGACTCAGGTTTGCTCTGGTCACTGCAGGAAATGTGTCCGTGGCTGCGAGTGGCCACTTCCCTTTCAGTCTGTCTGAAGAGCAGTCCCGCCTCTTGGCATATCCTCCTGACTGTCCTAACTGTTCCTGTTTATGACTCTCCTGTTAGATCTCCTGTTGCAGTGACCATCAGTGCAAGTGGCTTCCAGCTCCCATGGACACTTTCTCCGCCCAGACGCTGGCCCTGAACGTCAAGTCTTGTCGTGACAGCCTGGCTGCTGTTCGCTATGCGTGGACCGCGTGGCCTTGTGAATATAAGCAGTGTCCCCTGTACCACCCCACCAGTGCCCTGCCGGCCCCTCCCTTCACTGCTTTCATTACAAACCAGATTCCCGGGTATCGCAGCAAGGTTGCTAAATGATTTCGTTGCAGTATGATCACATCTTAGACGTAAGTGTGGATCCTTTAGATTTGGGCATTTAGGAGTTTAAATGACAGCTGTTGCTTTTTAATGGAAATTAATAGAACTGCCTCATCGACAGTGCCCGGCTAGCACGTGGCTGTTTCCATATTCTGAGATGCCAGGGCTGGTAGGCAAATGACATGCTTGTCATTTGTCCTCCAGTTGGGCCAGGTATCTGTATTAGACTAATTCCAAACTACAAACAACTTGAATCTCAATGTCATTCACTTCCCTTATTACTGGGAGTGAAATGTCTTAACACTTTTGTCCCCTTACCTCCAGACCGTGGAAACTCAGGGTTGGAAGAGATTTTAAGGCCATGCAGGCCGGCTAGCATTTATGTTTTTTTCTATAAAATATGAGAGGTGGTTATCAAATTTCTGTATAAAGTTTCCCTTCTAAACTTCCCAACAGTTTTTCCTCATGTGGAACTGAAATGTTTCTTCCACTACACAACAATCTTTCAGAGAACTGATTTCAGCCCTATTTTGTTCCAAGCTGAAAGCAATTCTATTCCTTTAGTCTAAATAATGCTAATGTGAATGTTTAACAGAAAAAAACCAGAATCATGTGCAGGCATTTTGGGAGGCGCTAAGGGACGGCCTCAAGGAGGGATGAGAAAGGCAGGCGAGGTGGAGCAGCCCATGGGGAGGCCATGTGACTGCAGAGGTCATTGAGAAGCAAACAGAGATATCAGGCTCTTTAAAGGTAAGAGGTTTAACTATGAAAAGGACAATCCAGATGGAAGAACAACGTGAGGCTGAAAGTAAAGCTACACGATAAGCATTTACAAAAATAATCTAGATGGGACAAATGTGAAAGAGGGCTTCTGTGTATACTATTAAGAATCATAATGCTGTTTATTGGTTGATTGATTGATTGATTAAGAACAGTTAAAGGCACTTGACAAGTGTCTGTAATCTCTAAGAAGCTGGAAATAAAAGTATAATCATTAGTCATGTGTACACAATTCCTCTCTAGTCAAAACTGGGTTATGAATGGGCTTGCAAATTGTCCTCTGAAGCTGAGAAAGGAGTGAGACTTACTTATCTGTGGGTAGTTTCCATTCCCTTAATGTGAAAAATGAGAACGAAAGCATAAGCATCACTCTCTCCGTACCTGTACCCCAAGGGGTCCTGGTGTAACTGAAAAGTAGGAATGCTTTGTCAGTGCCAGGATCTTAGTAAAAAGCGAAACAGCTACACAGCTTGCAAGGAACTCTGCTCCTTCGAGGACTTCCCAGCGCACAGTTGGCTCCTAACACCCAAACCTTGGCCTCTTACTCATCTGGCCTAACGGGAACCACAGACTCCTGAGAAAAAGCGAATCTACTGTCCACTCCTCCTCACCACAACACTCATGCGCGTGGCGGCTGTTCTAACTTGGAAGAAGCTAGAAACAGTTCAGCGCTCCAGGCCCAGGTTCCCTTCACCCCCAGTAAGCTAGGGCACACAGTGTAAAAAGTTAGGTTTAGGGGATGGATATCTTAATGAAAAGTCATATGAAAGTTTATTTTTAATGGTTGAATGATTTAAAACATTCTGTGGGAATTCAGTTTATTTCCCAAATGAAAATAACTTTTTACTGTTTGAAAAAATCGAATTCATAATCACTATAGAAGACTTGGATGCTAAAGAAAAGTCTAAGTAAGTAAAAATCACCACAAAATTCATCATTTGGAGACACTTAATATCTTGGTGAACATCACTTGATTTGTTTAGGTCACATTTTACATACTACTACATGGTATATTATTTTGTAATCTGCGTTTTTGACTTATTCTAGCAAAATAATTTTCCTATGTAAAGTGAAAACAGATTTAGTTTGTTTCAGTTTGTGAGAGCTCCATGTTTTCTTTAACCAATTTGCCATTAGTGGACATAGAGGGTTTTAAACAAATACTGTGATAACTGTTACGTGCAAACACCATACTGCACTTAATTCCTTAGGGTCCTTAATATGGAATAACGGGTTTAAGGATAAACATGTTTAACATTTTGATACCTACAGCTTAACCTTCCCAAAGGGTTCAACAGTTTACATTTCCACCACGGCGTAGTCCCATTTTTACCCTCATTTTCACTGACATTGGATGTTGTCAAACTTAAGAAATCTTTAACCCATTTTTCCCCTCATTTTCACTGACATTGGATGTTGTCAAACCTAAGAAATCTTTAACAATCCAGTAGATGAAAAGATTTTTTAAGTATGCTAGGGCAGTGTTTTTCAAGTGACTTAAAATGATGATCCACAGTAAACCATTTCACATCATTCCATGTATCCCCATGTGTGTTGCGTGAAGAGTATATAAACACCTATATACACACCATAGTTGAAACCAGTTTCAACCTTCGACATGCAATGCATTCCAATATGTTCTAATTGTCTTCTAATTTAATTTTAAAAGATGTGGGTCTTGATTGCCTAAGTTTAAGAACAACTAGTGTGTTGAGATTTGTAGTCTGAAAAACCACTGTTCTAGGAAAGCTACAAAATGAATACTTATTAAAGTAAACCGCGCACAAACTTACATAAATTTTTTTTAATGTCTTTCTTAGAATGACACTCACTTTGAATCCGTGATTAACTCAGGCTGTAACAGAATGGAAAGATATTGGTTATGTGATAAAAGCAGCATATACCATTTCTGTGTAAGTGCAAATGGCTTCAGGCACCTTATGCAGAGAAAAAAGAAAAAAGAAAAACATTAACAGTTTTGAGTAATCTCCTTTCTATCCCTGATTTGCTATTATCCAAATTTTACTATTCTTTTTGCACTGTAAAAGCTATATAAACTTGTAAGACTATAATTAAGAATCATAAAATTAATGTTAGTTACTTCAGTTTCTGATACTTTGCAGTGGTCAGTGTGATGTGCTCTAAATGCTGCATCTGATCCCTCCCTCTGCCATCCAGATACAGTCCTGTAAGATGCTAGGCCCATGTGTCTCCTCCCCCGTCAGCAGCTATGGACGGTAGCACAGTGACAATCCAGTTCTCACCGCCTTCCCCATTCTTCTACTTCCGGGGTCCTTTTGTTCCTTCCCATTCCAGCCAGCCCTGGTACCGGGCTGGGTGGGCAGCGAAGCATCCCACAAGGCACCGTGGAGTTGTACTGGCTGGGATTAGGTGTTGTGGTATGCCTCTACCTTAATGCTGTAAGTAGAGTCCAAAAAGTTCAGTTATACAGAATGCGGAGTTACATCATTACACGACTAACGAACTGCTGGGGTGAGTCTTGTTACGGAGGATGGGAACCAATCACGTTCTATCTAAATGTGTTATCATGTGGTTTAGCTAAAAGCACATTCTCCAATAAGGAGCCACAAAGGGAATGTAGGAAGGGTTAGAGAGGATTTTTTGATCCCCTTGTGAAATGTGAAAAAGATGCACAGTGGGCCCGGGACTGGACCTTGCAGCTTGGGGATAAGCAGGATTTGATTGTGGTGACGCTGCCATGAAAATAAAGCAGCAGCTGGCTGTCAGGGCTGCGACTTAGTATTCACTGACCTAGATCAGAATCAAGGGTGCAAGGTTGTCAGAATCTTACTACCTTCCTCATGAGTCAGCAGCCATCTCTCCCTCTGGTTTAGAAAGGACTTAAGTTTACCTCAGGCAGAGCTAAGCCAGAAGATTACATCCTGATTACAACAAGATGAAAATAAGCAGAACTGTCAAGAAAAATTTATTACTAAAAATAAAGCAGCTGAGTTTTTCCCAGGAAAGCTGTCACCATGGGAACCTCCGCGACAAAATGTGTTAATTTACTATCTTCTTCACTTGAGTCGCTGCCTTCTTCCATATAGTCTTAAGTTTTAGTTTAAGTTAAAAAATCCATCCTGATGAAAATGATGTGGTTATCGATCCCTTCCTGTTCAATCTGAAGACTGAGCTGGGCTACACTGCGACGGAGCCTTCAGGTGCCGTAGGTGGGTATCTACCAAGGGTTCATGTGTCAGGAACATGGGTTGATAAGAAGACACAAAGGCTGTAGGCTGAAGCTCTGGGAGGTCCAAAGATCCTGGAGAAAAAAAGTTCCTTAAGTTCCATTGCTGCCTGGGAATCTCAGGAGACTGGCCTGATCAGACACATACATGTCCTTCTAATTCTTTCAACTCTTTTGCATCTGTCAGCCCAGTTTTGCCCTTGTTTGGTAAGACAGGACAGATATTTACTTTTACAATGAAGAAAACTGTGGCTGAAATACAGCAAGTGGTACTGGAAAAATTGGACAGCCATATGTAAATCAGTGAAGTTACAACACACCCTCACACCACATACAAAAATAAACTCAAAATGGCTTTAAGACTTATTATAAGACATGACACCATAAAACTCCTAGAAGAGAACATAGGCAAAACATTCTCGGACATAAATCGTACCAATGTTTTCTTAGGTCAGTCTCCCAAGGCAATAGAAATGAAAGCAAAAATAAACAAATGGGACCTAATCAAACATAAGTTTTTGCACAGCAAAGGAAACCATAAACAAAATGAAAAGACAACCTATGGACTGGGAGAAAATATTTGAAAATGATGCGACTGACAAGGGCTTAGGTTCCAAAATATACAAACAGCTCATACAACTCAAAAACAAAAAAACAACCCAATCAAAAAATGGGCCGAAGACCTAAATAGACATTTCTCCAAAGAAGACATACAGATGGCCAAGAGGCACATGAAAAGATGCTCAATATCACTAATCATTAGAGAAATTCAAATCAAAACTACAATGAGGTATCACCTCACACCAGTCAGAATGGATCATCAAAAAATCTACAAACAATAAATAATGGAGGGCTTCCCTGGTGGCGCAGTGGTTGAGAATCCGCCTGTCAATGCAAGGGACACGGGTTCGAGCCCTGGTCTGGGAGGATCCCACATGCCGCAGAGCAACTAGACCCGTGAGCCACAATTACTGAGCCTGCGCGTCTGGAGCCTGTGCTCCGCAACAAGAGAGGCCGCGATAGTGAGAGGCCCACGCACCGCGATGAAGAGTGGCCCCCGCTTGCCACAACTAGAGAAAGCCCTCGCACAGAAACAAAGACCCAGCACAGCCATAAATAAAAATAAATAAATAAGTAAATAAATAAATAATGGAGAGGATATGGAAAAAAGGGAACCCTCTTGCACTGTTGGGGGAATGTAAATTGATACAGCTACTATAGAGAACAGTATGGAGGTTCCTTAAAAAACTAAAACTAGAGTTACCATATGACCCAGCAATCCCACTCCTGGGCATTTACTCAGACAAAACTATAATCCGAAAAGATACATGCACCCCTATGTTCATAGCAGCACTATTTACAATAGCCAAGCCACTGACAGATGAATTAATAAAGAAGATGTAGTATATACACATACACACACACAGGAATATTAGCCATAAAAAAGAATGAAATAATGCCATTTGCAGCAACATGGATGGACATAGAGATTATCACACTAAGCAAAGTAAGTCAGAAAGATAAAGACAAATACCATGTGATATCACTTATATGTGGAATATAAAATATGACACAAATGAACATATCTATGAAACAAAGACTCACGGACATAGAGAAAAGACCTGTAGTTGCCAAGGGGGAGGGAAGGATTGGGAGTTTGGGACTAGCACATGCAAACCAGTATATACAGGATGGATGAACAACAAGGTCCTACTGTACAGCACAGGGAACTACATTCAATATCCTGTGATAAAACATAATGGAAAAGAATATGAAAAAGTATATGTGTGTAACTGAATTGCTGCTGTACAGCAGAAGTTAACACAACATTGTTAATCAGCTATACTTCAATAACATATTTTAAAAAAAAGAAAACTGGCTGAACTAGATCAAGTGACTTGCCTAGGGTTACACAGCACAGTAGGCAGAGACAGAGAAGTTAATTCTATCTTCTTATTTCGAGTCCAGAGCTCTCCCTATAGGACTTCTATGCCGGATCCCCTGATCGCTCCGCTCATTTGTGGGAGGGAATCCACGGAACATAGGCAGGACAAGGCCATGACTTGATCCCCTTTACTACATCTGAAATTTCAGTCCCACAGTAAACATTCCCTTGTATTCTGCTTAGGTCTTATTTAGGTTAGAAAATGAGACGCCCTAGTTTCTCGGTGAGCCCTGCCTCACCATGATCTCAGCCACGCCCTGTGACTTCTGCGAGGGCTGCCCATGGCCGGAGCAGGGAAAGCTTCTATCACTCACTGCCCAGATATGGGATACTCAGCGATGAACAAAGAGGGGAGGGTTGCCTAAAAATGGTCAATTTTCAAACCACAAGGGAAAAATAAAAGATACCTTGTAGAATGGGATCATTATGATCTTTATGGAAGGTCTGTCTCTGAAAGGCTTCAAAGCTTGTAGCTGCATCATTCTCTAGCTGTCCTTGGGGCGGCAGCAGACTGTCTCCAGGTTTGCACACGTCAAACTTCACCCACTGGTAACTGCAGGACCAAAGGGATCATTACTGAGTTGTCTGTTGGCCATACAACCCATTCTTCCCTCCAAAGGGATCAGGTACTTTTTTCTTTAGGTCTCTCCCATATATATCTGAAAAACATATTAACTAACCAAAAATGAAAAGCACACAGACAGGCTTCTTTAGTGACACTTATTCTGCAGGACTTCCCAATCCATTTGCTGTCATGGTGCACACAGATGATAACGTCAGTACAGTGGGGTGCTGGCTCCTGCTCACTGTGCCGTGTGCACAGAAGCAGCTCATGAAACAGATGAATGAGCAGAGCAGTGACCGCCAGTTTAGGTCCCTGGCCCACTGATCATGGAGCTTCTTTCAAGGGAATGGATTTGACCCCACTTACTTGACGCATTTTCGAGCTCCTGGACAACTCTGGATCAGGTTGTGGATGGTTGGATGAGAAAACCCAAAAAAGTCAGCTCCAGATGGATGCATGCTAGGCATTAGTTTCCCCCTAAATAGGAGAGGGAGAATTTTAGCTTGAGAGCTGAGAGGGAGATGAGAATGTGGGTATGAACACACGGAATAAGCTTTCCAAACTTGGATACTCTGGAGACTGTAGCTGCTAAGGCATTCGAAGGACACAGGATAGCTTTCTATAAAATAAGGGATCTCTACTCATTAAAAGCAAGAGAGAAGGCCTCACTGTACCCAAAGTGATCTTTTTAGCCTGTCTCCAAGCTGTTGGTCAACTTACATAGCAGCACTTATGGTCCTGAGCAGTTCTGCATGACAGGCATCTGCAGAAGAGCTGACAATGGCATTCTGGGGATCATCTTCAGGAACAACTTCAAACTGAGAAATATAAAGGAGCAATGAGATCAGTCTTCAAGGAGAAGAACTACCGCTATTACTCTTTCTTCACTCTGGAACCTGAAGCTGAGTATACCAGGTAGGAGGTGGGTACCATTCCTAGAGGGCTGTTAGAAATTCCAAGCCAAGAAAACAGAGAAAGTCTTTTGACTGTTTAATTCTATACTCTTTGCTTGACTCCTCTCCAGAGGCCAACACTTAATTTCTTATATACCTTTCCAGATGCTTTCTTATCCACTTACTTACATTTGTAAGTATAAATACAAATGGTATTTTAAAAACAAATGAAATCATTCTCCACATAATCTTAGATTTACTTTACAATGCCTAGGAAGAGTACAGGCCATTTTGACTGCAAATCGCCATTTCACTTTACTTTTTGAGTTGTAAAATATCTTATTTATAAAAAGAAACTGTTAAATCAAAATTATACTAATACTGAGGAATTTTTGCCAAGAAAGCATTTTTGTAACAAGTGCTATCTACCCAACTCAATTCCTTGACCAGTTTTCTATAAAGTTCACGACGTTTTGCAAAAAAAAAAAAAAAAAAAAATTTCTGTAACAGGTTCTGTTTAGTCAGTTAAATTCCTTAACTAGTTTTCTATAAAGTTCAGTTAAGCAGTTTCCAGTTTTTCAATGTTTAATAAAATTATTCCACACAGAATTAATTTTCTGTATATATATATATATATATATATATATATTTTTTTTTTTCTTTCCCCCCCCCAGTGATGTGCATTATTGATCATTTTTTTAGAATCCAAAAAGCAAACCTTACTGAGTACAGTTTCTACTGCTGTTAGTTTTCTTCTGTGGTTATTTCATTTGATTCAATTTTCCTGTGTCAATTTTAGAGCTCTTTCAATTTTGTCAATAATAAATTATCTTGTGAGTAGTTTTAGTCAATGATTTTGTTACTTCAGTGACATGTTGCAAGTTTAACATTGTGATGGTTTATACTGATTTCTCAGCTAATTCATGAAAAAACTATAAACAATTATCTTTAAATATTTCAGGATTGCTCTTCTATTTGGTATTGATCATGCCAATTCCAATTTTTTATATTGTGTGTAAACTATATATTCTATTTCAGCAAAGAGCAATTAAAAGGCCAAAATGTAGTATTTTGGTTTTGGGATCTTTCCCTACTTCATTCTTTTAACTGCTGTATAATATTACACAAGGTGGATATATCTTAACTTTTAACCATTCTCCTATTGGTGGGTATTTAGATTACTTTTAACTTCTTGCTATTGCAAACAATGCCACAATTACATTGTTATATGTAACTCTTTTGTTCACATTTGCACATTTCTCTAAGACATACTAGAATATCAAGAAGTATTCTGGATCAAAGGAGTCACACATTAAAATTGTTGATATTGCCCAGCTGCCTTCCAAAAAAAGGAACTTTACAAATTTTCCCTCCTACTAATGCCATTTGTACTTATTTTCCTACATGCTGGCCAACATTTGCTATTATCTATCTTATATTTGCCTATGAGAAAAAATAAGATCTGTTTTATTTGCATCTCCCTAACTACTAGTAAGGTCTGCTCTCATCGACCATCTGCACTGTTTCTGTGAAATGCCTGTTTTATCTGATTGCTTTTTTTTTTTTAATTTTAATTTTTTATTTTTTTAAAAATTTATTTATTTATTTATTTATGGCTGTGTTGGGTCTTCGTTTCTGTGCTAGGGCCTTCTCTAGTTGTGGCAAGTGGGGGCCACTCTTCATCGCGGTGCACGGGCCTCTCACTATCACGGCCTCTCTTGTTGCGGAGCACAGGCTCCAGATGCGCAGGCTCAGCAATTGTGGCTCACGGGCCCAGCTGCTCCGCGGCATGTGGGATCCCCCCAGACCAGGGCTTGAACCCGCGTCCCCTGCATTGGCAGGCAGACTCTCAACCACTGCGCCACCAGGGAAGCCCGTCTGATTGCTTTTTTATCTTAGACCATAAGAGCACTTTATCTGGATATTAATCCACTGTTACATATTTTCTTCTTGTTTGTCGCTTTTAACTTTGATTATGGTGGTTTTTGTCATTCAGAAGTGTTTAAATTTTTAATAGTCAAATCTGTTACTACTTTCCATTATGGCTTCTACTTTTCACATCTTGCTAAGGAAAACCTTTTCACCTCACCCTAGGATTATAAATACATTGTTCTATATTTTTTTAACATATTTATAGTATAAAACATTTTATAAAGCTAAAGCAATTAAAAGTCATACTGGCATTTATAGACAAATAGATAAAACAGAATCGTCTGGAAACATACTCAAGTATTATATGTATTTAATATATACTAAATGTGTCACTTGATGTTAGGGGAAAAAAATTAAAGCTCACAATGTGTACCTGAAAATAATGTCTGGATGGGTTAGTGGCTTAATAAAGGAAACAAAAAAAACCCCACAGACTTTTTTTTTTTAATATTTTAGCAATTTGTCTTTCAGAGGAAATTAAGGACTAGCTTGTCAATTACCATTTACATTCTATTAGGATTTTGATTAGATCTTCCTTGAACGTATAGATTTGTTATAATTATTGCTACAATATCGAGTCTGTCTGTTAGAGCACTTTCTAAAGAGAAATGCTGCATGGCCAAGGTCATCCGAACTCTCAGCTGCATCCGACAGCGTTCTAACCAGGATAGGAGTGATGCAATACTGTCCACGTGTGTCAGGCAGGCTCTCAGCTTCTGCTCAAAGGTTCCTTCCCTTGCTTCTATCTCCTTCCACCCCATTTTCTAGCGATCTGTAACATCATCAGACAGTGAAGCCTGGAACTCTGAAAATGGTCTATTTTCCCCCAATGATCAGAGGAGACTGGGAAAGTGAACTGTCTTGAACCACAGCACTGAGAAGGATGAACAAAGATACTTAATACAACTAGGATTCAGGTCTCCCAGGTCCTCAAGACTACGTGCAGTCAGAAACTAATACGCGGTTTCTCTGCTGTCTCCATCTTGGTCCCACTTGAATTGGCAGAGTGTCAAACTAATCTTCCCTGAATGTAGGCCTGCACTTTACAAACAAGCAGCTTGATCAGGCCTCATGTGGTCACCATATTGACATTAGCACCAGCACGGTTCAAGGGAATGGGTGTCAGTAGGACAATCACACAAATGCAGATTTACATCCCAGCTCAAATCACTTATTAGTAGAGGTGTGACTGAGGGCCAATCACTTTCTGCATCTTATACACTATCTACCTTGTAAAGTGTCTGAATAGGTAATATATATTAAATGCGTGTCACAGAGAAGGTTCTCAAAAAAAAAAAAAAAAGAAAACCAGCAGTTATTCTTAGAGTGGGTACCTGAGGCTGTGTGCCACCGTCCTTGATCTGACAAGTGTAGAGACACTCCTGGTCTGGGGTCTTCATGCTGGCGTATACCCGAGTACTGCAGTAGCCCACAGGGTAGATGGCACCCTCGTCATGGAAGCCAGGTCGGTCGGTGATGATCTATAAAAAAAGATTCCCCCAACCTGCCACTGAGGTCACCAGAGAATGTAGAAGTCCAGGGTACTGTGGTAGCCTTTAGAACCACCTTGGGGCTGCAAAGAGTGACTCAAATCAGAGAGAGAAAGAGCGTAGGATGTGTAGCAGACAAAACTGACCTGGTTTCCTAGGGACTGGAGATTTTCTGGGGTCTGGATCAGCAAGGGGCTGCTGCTAACGGGAACAGGGAGGGAAGGCTCAACCCCACTCCCGTATTTCTGATTCTCCTCTCTCTTTATCGCTGGTCTCACTCACCTCCCCCAGGCTATATACTGTTAGACCCCCCAGTCCGATGGGGAACACAGGCCGTCCTGAGGGATCCAGGGCAATGGGCTGAACCAGCTTGCGAGCACCTGCCTCCATTTTCTTTTTCTTGGATGTTTTCTTCAGAACTGAAACGCAAATCTGGGGTCACCCACTTTAGGCCCTTCCCAGCGTTGAGGGGAAGGGAAAACTCTGCACGATGCTAAGAGCAATAAGCCAATCCTGGCTCTACACACTCACTGAATGGGCGCACGGGACTTCTCCCCAAAGCCCTGAGTAGCCTTCTAACCCCCCACCTGGCAGCAACCAATTTTGGTATCAGTGCTTAGTATCTAAAAGCCTTATACTTTTTTAAAGCCTCTGACTTCATTTATAAGGTCAGCAATTTCCCAAGTCATCTATGTGCTCAAAAGGCCACCAAGCCCATTTCCCTGCCTCTAGGAAAGACTGAACTGAAGGCACCCAGAGAGTCGGGTGTGTAGGAGAAGGGGGAGGCCTTGGCCTGCTCCCATCACGTTTAACCAGGTCTAACTGCAATTCCTCCACCTGGAGTGGCTTTAAGACACTTGGTTTTCAAGGGCTACCAGGGCTGCTTAAGGACCGGGTGAGAGTTTAAGTCATCTCTGTGGCCGAGTGTCTACCAGTTAGTACCAGGTCTTCATCATTAGTCGTTGAGCCACTGGGGAAACTGATATCCTCTCCCCAAGGTACCTTCCAGTTTGTTGTTCTCTTTGCCTTTTTCTTTTTTCTCCTTCTTGGATTTCTTCCCAAATGGTTCCTCAGCTCCAGTGCTAGGCCCAGAAATCGGCCCAGCTCCCTGGATAGTTCCCACAGAGCTGGCCACACCGTAAGTCAGGGGCAAACTGGAGCTGTGGGAAGGAGCTGCAACCTGTGCTTCCCCTTCAGTTAGAGCCTGGAGCTGGAGGAGCTTCTTTAGCAAGTACCTGAGGTCGGGAAGGAAAGGGAGCAGAGGTATGAGCTTCCGTTTTATCACAATTCCATATTTTATTCAAGTACTGCGAAAAGCCAGAACTATATACAAAGATTATTGCATTCACAAAAATAAGGTTCTTATTGGACCCTGGGATAAACGAAGCTCCAGAGAATAATAGTTCAAAAAGCTAAGGATAAAAGATTATAGCATATCTCTTTTGCATCTGGAGAGCTCTTCTAACTGGATGTTGGAAGGTGTTAGGCTTCTGAAGGGCACGTACCATGAACTGCACATGTACATATACTCACGGAGAACTACATATGGAATAAACATCTGTAGAATGAAATGCAGTTTCTTTTATCCCTGGGCTTTTATAACTGCAGAGTTATAATAAAATTACTTATAAGATGTGGCAAGAGGGTTTTGTCAGAGAGATGAATAGAGCTGTTTCATCATCATGGTCCAACACGACCTGGGTAAACAGGAACCAGTACCATAGGTTGTGACTTTCTCTGTACCAGATTAGTGGCCAGTGGGCTGTGCAAAGTACAAAAATCCCGATGGAGGAAAATTCTTAGGAGCAGTAACACCATATCAATCACCAAAAAATGTAATTCTGAACACAACATGAACCAGCTCACCGTCTTTCTTCTTTAGCTTTAAGAAATTTTTCCTCAAGACGAGCAATTTCATCACAAATAGCAGCATTTTCCTTGAAGAAAATTTTGAATATAGTCACACAAAATGAATAAAAGATCAAAGTATTATGCTGAGAAGAGGAGCTATATTCCAAACCAAAGAAGTCTGTGTTGCTGGGTGAGAAGGAAGAGCTAGTCTACCTTGCAGACAAACTGTAAACAAACCTATAAGTAAAGGTAGGGTCAAGTTCTAATGTGGGCAGAGTAATTAGATAATTTATAGAAACTGGTGCACCTTCGAGTGAAAAGGGGGAGCTATTAATGATTTTTCCAGAACAATATGGCAAAGTAGGGCTGTCCTAGGCAAACCAAGACATATGGTCACCTTCATTAGGGTAGCCTTTAGCAGAGAAAAGGGCATACTGCTCAAATTATAGATGCTTAAACTCAACCCTTGTAAATATGGGGAAGGTCCATTCCCAAGTGCCTTGACTCTTGGGGAGCTTACAAAGCGAACCTAACCCAAAGCATCCCATGCAGTATGAACCTTAAAGAGAAAATATGGATGGAACAAAATCAAGTCTAGTCTACAAAATTCTTAAATTTCATAACCTATTTATGTGTACTCAAGCATCAGCTTTCTCTACTGACGATTCAATCTATTTCCCAAGCATGAGTCCTGAGGGGGCTGCTCCAAACTGGATGTGCCAGAGTGGGGACCTCAAACTCTGAATGATCAAAACAATATCCTTGTTCTTCACAAAACCTTCTTCCTAGACTTGGTGGAACCAGTATCCTAACAACATAGGTGCCAAGCTGTAGGTACCTTTGACATTTAGGGAATAAAAGGTAACATAATTAGATACTAAATCCTCTCAATTCTGCTTTTCTTATTTCTCTCCAGTGTACATGGCAAGTGCCAAATAAATGTTTTCGGAATGAATGCTCTGATTCCCAAAGCTTTCCTTATGCTTCCAAGAAAGCTGAGGGATGTTCTAGCTTTTGGTAGAAGAAGAGGTATGGTAGTGGTGATTCAGATGTGGGGAGATATTTGAGACACCTGCTACTTCCAAGCATTGAGGTGAGCTTGAGCAAGCCAGAATATTATAACACTTAGTTGCGGCTGGAAAACCATTTCATTCATTCATTCAGTAAACCCAGTGCCTCTACAATAAAAGATCGGGAAGACTCAAAAGAGGTTAGAAAGGGGGATTACTGAAAGCTTCATGTGCCTGTTCATGGAAGGGGTCAGTTACGGGTATGCGGGGTGCTTGGGAAACAGGCTGCGTAATGGAAGTACTAAAGAAACTAGAATCAGGTGTTTGAGTTGGAGCCAGGGCTCTGACATAGTGCCCTCGAGCAAATCATCTCTCGGGGCTTCCGTGCTGCTATTTTAAAAATAGCCTCATTCTCAGGTTTCTCTGGAGGCTCAAAGGCATTTCCAAGAGTTCTGCGGTAATAACGATAATGACTAAAACTTATTAGCACAGCTTCTAGGTACCGAGCGCTTTACTTTCCTCATTTAATCTTCATTAAGTCTGCAAGGCAGTTATTAGCTCTCATTTGCAGATGCGGAAACAGGATTACAGGAATTACGTAATTTGTCCAAAGCACGAGGCTAACAAGAAGTAATGTACAATGTAAAACCTAACACTATATTAATACTGTCACTCTGGGAAGGGGAACAGTTCGGGGAAAGATTTCGCGAGTTAGGAGAGGCTCGAGGCTGAGAGGGGCTGAGCGCCGGTCACACTCACAAACACCGTGGCTTTGGCCGCTTTGCGCAGCCGCAGGTACTTGAGCCGGTACTTCTCGTTCTGGCTCTTCTTCGGGAGCTTTTTCATCCTGGCCTTGCTGGACTGCAGCGGGGCCCGCGGCGAGGAGGCCAGGCCGCCCAGCAGGCTCATGGTCCGGCCCCGCTACGGGGGCTCCAGGGAGCGGCCGGCATCAGCTCCTCGGCCGAGGAGTGGCCCCTAGCGCCGGCTTTGTGTGGTCTTGGCTGGTGGAAGCGGGCCTCTAGGAATCGACCTCTCTAGAACATTCACGAGGCGCAGGGCTGGGCCAGAAATCCTGCAACTGAACCCGGCTCCCGGTGCCTCCCTGCACTTCCGCGTCTGCCTCGGAAGTCAGCCGTGACCGGAACTTACGTCACGGTGCCGGCCGCGCGTAACTTCCGGGGCTGGGAGCTGGGTCCCCTCGGTCCGGCCGATCCTCCGCTCGGGAAGAGGGGAGGGAAGGGGAAAGAGAAGGGGAGGGAAAGGGTAAAGGAAAGGGGAGGGGAAAGGGGAGGGAGGGGAAGGGGGGAGGGGAGGGAAAGGGGAGGGGAGGGAAAGGGTAAAGGAAAGGGGAGGGGAAAGGGTAAAAGGAAGGGGAGGGGAGAGGGGAGGGGAGGGGAGAGGGAAGGGGAGGGGAGAGGGAAGGGGAGGGGAAAGGGGAGGGGAAGGGGAGGAAAGGGGAGGGGAAAGGGGAGGGGAGGAGAAAGGGGAGGGAAAGGGAATGGGAGGGGAAAGGGAAGGGGAAAAGGAAGGGGAGGGGAAGGGGAGAACCTGGTGAGGAGGAGGGCGGCTGGAAACGACTCCTTGAGACTCGCGTGTGTGTGCTTAGCTGAGGCGTGTTATTGTTGAGCTAAAGAGGAACGCACAAAAATCTTTCCGAAGCCAATCTCATACACGCTTCCGAAGCCCACCCACTGCGTTTCAGCACCACTTTTACGCACTTGCTACAGACTGGCCTTCCCGACTGTAGGATGCACTCCAACGCATTGCTGGGACTGCTGCTTTCCCTACTTTCTTTGTACAGCTCGCATGGATGTTTCTTGAGGGCCTGTTACGCTGTCCTTTTACTGGGAGCTGGGATTACAGTGGTGAATAGAAAAAAATCCTCTGCTCTCAGATTAGGATTTAATAGGGAAGATGGAATATTTAACCGGCACTTTTAATAACATGCTTGCACTAAGTAGGCACCAAGTAAATGTTTGACTAATGAAACCAAAAATATGTTTCTGTACCTAAACTTATATGTATATAGCTCTAACTTTATAACCAAGGTCTGTCTAATCATCAAATAAATAGTTCTTTAGAATGCAGTATTGGTAAATGAGCTGGGCTGGAAGGCAGAGGCTTGTAGTATTCATTTTTCTCCCAGCAATGCCACTAACTAGTTGAGTGAGCCTCTGGGTCACAGGTTTTTCCTCTCAAAACTGAATATAGTCTTTAGAATAATGAGGTGGATAGTTATAAACTGAAAGGTACTCTACTGATATATAATTACTGTTGTATATACTCAAATTTTAGACTTCGAGAATTGTATACGGAAATTAAGGAAAATATGTACAGAGTTAAAACACTAAGTTCAGTAAGTTACTGGAGAAAAAACTAACGCTAAAATAAGTAACTTACAATCAGTTCAAAAAAAGAGGTTTAGAATCGATAACCCAGGTACTTCATTTCTGGAATTGTAAGAATAGTGACAAGAGTCTTGACAAAATGGTTTTAACACAGAGAGAAAGATTACGAGAGTCCTTTTTGTCCATTCATATTGAAAGCTGTCCTTTTGGAACTCACGGTTCCCGTATGCTTTTACAAACATACTCAAGGCAGCCATATAGATTCATTTTTGGAAACTGCCAGGAATACTTTGTTTACAAAATATCCATAATCATGCCTTTCATACTATAGATTGGCACTTTACCTTGGAACCAAATATAGGTAGTTCTGATTAACAGATTTTCTTTCTTTCTTCTTCTTCTTTTTTTAACCCTTATTTGCTAACTGCCTGATTTATTTGCTGTTCAGCTGTATTTTGTCCTTGCAGGCTTTATTTCATTAGAAACATTTCCTCACAATTTCTAAAACATTTCATGCAAAATTTAGAAATTTAGAAAATACAGTGCAAAGAAGATTTTTTAAAATTCATAATGCTGCCACACGAAGTGAATCACTTTTAACATGTATGTTTTTTATTGAAGTATGGTTGATTTACAATATTAATTTCAGGTGTAGGGCATAGTGATTCAGTATTTTTGCAGATTATACTCCATTCAAAGTTATTACAAGATAATGGCTACGATTCCCTGTGCTAGACAATATATCCTTGTTGCTTATCTATTTTATATGTAGTAGTTTGTATGTTTAATATTTTAACGCATTTTATATAGGTTAGATCATACCAAACAGAATGTTTCCTCATTTGTTCACTTACCATTATCATAGTCATTGTGTAGTGCTATTATAAGTTCTTTATAAATGTTATTTTAGATGGCTGCTTAATATTGCAGTTATGGCATAATAATTTTACATAATTATTTATTTCCATGTTTGACTTTTTGGTCATCAATTGCTGTGAAGTGCATGTTTGTGCACAAAGCTTTTTCAATACAGGGTATTTTAGTGGCTGGTTTTGTGTTCTCCAGACAATGTAATGTTCCTGAGCAACTCATTCACTATGTATTCAGAAGAATATTTATTTATTAGTGCCTATGATGACACAGCCTTTAGGAAACTTATTTAAGAGGAAAAGACAAATACATGGGCTATATTAATATTATTATTAAGTGTAATAAGTTTTATCTCAGAGGTAGGTATTGGATGATATGGCAGCACCTAGTTAGGGAAGGAGGGAGATTGGGAAGGCTTCCTGAAGGAAATATGCCTGGGCAGATTCTGAAGGAGAGCTAGCAGCCGGCCCAGTGAAGGACAGAGGAGGGCATCTTGGGCAGTGGGGACAGCATATTCACAGGCTCAGCATCATGAGAAGTGTGGGAACTGCAAGCTGTTGATCAGAGTGAAAGATGTATGTGGACAGAGGCAAGAGGAGAAACTGAAGGAGCAGGCAGGACTTGGATTGTGAAGGTCTTGTGTACCAACTGAAGAGTGAGGCTTTTACCAGGTGACAACAGGAAGCCATTGATGAATGTCTGTATATCGACCCCTTTGCTTGTTTTAGGTAAACTTATCTGAATTTGTCTAACTTTTCTAATTATCTATATGAAGAGGGGTCTAAATGACTTATGCAAAAATTCTCTGAAGAAATACATAATGTGCAGCTCTACAAAGAAATAGCAAATGAGAGACAGCATGGTATTGTGGTCCAAGCATGGCCTTTGGAGTCAGATCAAGGTTCCAAGCATAGCAATGGGAGTTAGAAGCTAAGATGGGTAAGAGAGAGTTGGGGCCCAACAGCACTTTACTGTTTATCCTGGTTAGTTCTAAATGGTTGCTATCAGTGATTGGCTGTAAGTGAAGGTAGAGCATCCCCTGGGGTATTAGAAGCATATCTGGGCCCATCAAGAATTACGGAGTCTGCAGCCCATAATCCCAGCCCTTGGTGAAGTGAGTCCCTGGTTTACACAATGAAAAAGCGTATCTGTACACCTCAAGGCTCCACCCACAGCTGATGCACGGCCCTGGCCTTGTTCTATGCTCTCCTTAAGCCCCAAGAGCAGACGGCAAATTCCTGCCATCAGCATCTCTTGGCCCATCTTGCAGGCCACAGGGTCCCTGGGCACAGTTGGTGACTTCCACAAAACAAGCTGGGCGAATTCCTAGGGTTTGAGGCCACACCACAGGGTTCCCAGGGATTTCATATCTTTATTCTCTTACCAGATTACCCCACTTGCTCTAAACTGAGTGTGTATCCTACGAAGGCCATGGCGTAAATACAGTGAGAAGAAACTTCCTCCATTTAATAGCCTGTAGAAACCTCTCCCTTTGTACAATGTCTAGATTTTAATTTTTTTGAATTTTTAAAAATAATGGTAACTTTTATTTTTAAATTTTTTATTTTTTGGCCATGCTGTGCAGCATGAGGGATCTTAGTTCCCCGACGAGGGATTGAACCCATGCCCCCTGCATTGGGAGTGCGGAGTCTTAACCACTGGACCGCCAGGGAAGTCCCTAGATTTTAATTTTAGTCTTAGTTTTTCTTCTGTCTTCATATTAAGCTCTAGATCTAATTTTTTTTAGCTTTTGGACTCATCAGCTCCAACTTTCAGATTTGTTTCCATGTATTGATTATATCTTCTCACCTTTGGGATAACATAATACAGGATGTTCGATTCAGCTAAATGCAAGTTTAGCAATCCTAAAGTGGGTGTTTTTGTATATTAGTGCGTGAGACTTGTGAAGAAGGGGAGAGATTTTTACTTTCCATAAAACTTCTTGCTTCATGGTTTCTTAACTATGGATTTTCATCACACATCCCGTGGGTGAGATGTTTAGGTTTTGAGGGTTCTAAGCCAGCCAATAAAGTCATGAAATCCACCACTGTGTCAATGTTGTGCTTCTGGGTGGTTGTGTCCTTCAGCGCACACAGGACACTCAACCAGCTAAAAGAGATGAGCTCAGAGACGTTGGCTCGGAGGAAAAGAAGGATCACATTGAGATCATTGATGGGACATCCCAGCATCTTTCTGCTGAGGAGGTCAAAAGCCGGGAGCATCTCATAGATGGATAGGAGCCGTTTGTCCCACCGACACAGCCGCGTGAGGTTGTATATGATCACTGGAACCAACAGGGTGTATATTGCTACACTGGAGAGACTAACAATCTGGAAGACAGACAAAGAGGTCAGCCTGCATGTGATCAGATCGGGGATGTGGGTCTCACCACGTAGCAGCCCTGTCTTGATGGAACAGCTGAATTCCTCTTGGAAGAAGACATCCAGGTGGAAGTGGCCAAGGTATAGGTAGGTGGCCGAGGTGAAGAAGAGCAAGAGGGAGTTCCTCAGGAGGTAGGCGGCCACTAGTGAGTGTGAGCGCTGCTTACAGGCCAGGTACCGCTCTAGCAAGGGGAATTCAAAGTATCGTTCTTTCCGAGCCCTGGGCAGGGGAAGAAAGGAGGCAAGATTAGGAGGGACCATTTAGAACTGTATCCTGAGAGAGCCACGTGGGGAAGTAACAGCATCTGTGTATGCAACACGACATTATTGGCTCACAGGAATATCTGCCTTCTTTGAGCATAACCCCTCCTTTCCCCAAAAAGAGGTGTGTGAGTGTATCTTAATTCTCCAAGACATGAGTGCAATGCAGTAAACCCAGTGAATGATCAGTGAATAATGAATGATCACTCTGGATTTCTGCCTGGCAAGGCAGACTAAATCTCTAAGCTGAAGCAGGATCCTTAAGAAGCATTAAGACTTATTAACTTAGCACTGGACTGGGATTCTAAATAACCACGTTCTGGTTCTTGGTCTGTTTCCTTTGTGTATGATTTTTTTTTAGGCCAGTTCATTCATTTTATAGAAATAAATCTGCTAACAAGTGTTCGTTGAGAGCTGTGGTGTTCAGGTAGATGTAATCCAGTCTCTGCCCTGAAGAAGCTTGCAGTCTGGCTTGTAGGGAAGGGGCAGATGAAACATGCAAATAGGAAATAAAAATAATGCTCGTTCTGTTGCTAAAATGATGGATACAAACCATGGTAGTTGTAAAAGTTAGGAGACAGACATACAGTGTGAGCTGGAGTGTTCAGAAACCTCTATAGAGAATATTGTCTTAGATTGGCCTTCCAAAGGTAGACAGCGTTCAGAAAGATAGACAGGAGAGGAGCTTTTCAGAGGATAGAGACGTACACAAACCTGAGGCAGAATATGGTTTCTAACCTTAGCTCAGCTGTGCTCTGAGGGGGCCTGCCCTGGCCACCCTATTTAAAACTGCACCCCCCTCCGCCTCCCAGCTTTCCTGAGCCCCTTCCCCTGTCTTAGTTTTCTTTATATCACTTATCCTCTACCATATAATTTACTTACGTGTTATGCTAATTCACTGATTGTTTTTCCTCAATAGAATATAAGCTCCCGCCCCCATCACACACACACACACACACACACACACACACACACACACCCGTGTCCACAGCACCCAGAGCTGTGTCTGGTGCTCCTAAATGACAGATGAATGCTTAAATGAATGAATGGCTTGTTCAGGAGGAAAGCAGGAGACTGCCTAGGTGGAGTGGAAGGTTTCTGTCATTTAGTTGTTCGACAGGAGTCTGAGGAAGTAGTTGATGACAGTGTGTGGAGGGCCTAGGAAAAGTATTTGGGAGAATTGGGATGTTTTTTCTGTAGGCCTGGGAGGAGCTATTCAGGGTTCTGAAAAAGTGGTCTTTCAGAGGCTAACCCCTCTGTGACTCAGTGGAGTCACCTATAAACTGGAGGCAGAGTCCTTTCCCTCTCCCTGTACAGAGGTGATAGAAAGTCAATGCGGTGACGTGTTAAGAACGTTGAATTCTCGAGAAGCATGGCGCAGAGGATAGTTTAAAGATTACTCTGCAAGCTCCCATTTTAGGGCTCGACCGAGTCTTTCAGAAAGCAGTGGAGGAGACAACTCACTTCTCCAGCTCATCCCAGAACGCATGCGGGTCCGAGTCCTCCTGCCAGATCTTCAGCATGTGCTGCACCAGGCGGATGGCGCGGTTGTAGGATTTGTCCAGCTCGCTGATGATGAACCGCAGATCTGAGCTGAGGGCCGGCACGGCTGCGTACTGCCACAGCAGAGCCGGCAGGTACATGGCCACGGCCAGGGCCAGCAGGGAGTAGGGGAGGGCCTGCAGGGTGAGAGCGAGCTGAGGAGGGAGGCCCAGGGCGCCCAGACCTTGCAACCTTGCAGACAGAGTGCTGAGTGAGGGGCTCTCATTCCCCGGTTCCTGCCTCAGAAGGGGAGGGCAGAGAGCGAGAGAGAGAGAGACAGACAGAGACAGACAGACAGAGACAGACAGACAGAGACAGGAAGGAAGGAAAGAAGGAAAAGAAAGAGAGCAAGAGGGAGCGCTAGCTACCTGTCCCCATTCTCCATGCATGTTAGCCTGGGTAGCTAACTAGAGATCATGGCCAATGGTGGTCATGGCATCCTAGGGGAGAGCATCTTCATTCTCAATCTTCCACTTTTCTTTCTCTGACTGCTCCAGGCATCCAGAGTCCATTAGCTTTCCAAGTCCTGCCAGGGGCCCCGGCATGGCTGACTTTTACTGCGACCCTCCAGAGAGGAGGTCAGGTCCCATTTCCTCCACGTAGCCTGCCCTGCCTTCTCTCATGGGCAATGGCCTTTTCTCATCTTTGGATTCTTGGTAAGACCAAACTACGCCATCAGGCACTGTCTTGGAATCCTTGGGGGCTGTTTCTGGTCTGTATGTGTATAAGCTGACATTGAGGTATGCATAAAGCTGGTGTCCTCCACTACACTATTTGCTACCTTAGATAAAGGACTTTTCCTTATGTTTCCTTATCATACTCACCACACCTAACAGGTTGGACCCACTGTTTTGCCCACAGTAAAAACTCTACTCGTAGAGGCTCAGTTAAGCTACATTTTTGCTGGGTACTGAACATGCATTATTCATTCTTAGTCAGGTACTATCAGTATCTCTGTTTTACAGACCAAGAAACTGAAGCATGAAAATGTTAAGCGCCCGATACAGGGCTACGTGTCTAGCAGGTGAGTGAGCAGGGTTTGGCACCAGCCAGTCCAATTTGGGGGCTTATTCCCTTAAGAAATGCTGGACTATAGCTTCTCCTGAACCATAGATGCTTTTTAGTTTAGAGGAGAGTTTGAAGAAAAAGAGAGAGGGAGGCTATTTGATTTGTGTGTGTGTGTCTGTGCGTGTGTGTGTGTTTCTGAACTAAACGAGAGACAGGCTAGGAAAGATATATTAGACCACGAGAGCAAATGAGAACCTTTTCACTCCTGTCTAAGAAATGATGTTTCTTGAAAATGAACTTTTCACCCTAGAGCTTCCGTTTCAGTAGGCTTAAAGCAGAGCCAGAGAATCTGGGCTGAAAGAGCACTCAGGCCATCTGATGATCGACAATTTGACTCTTTTCTGACATATGAATCCCCTCTGCAGTACTTTGAACTTGTTACCATCTAGATCCTGCTTGAACACTTCCAGGGACAGACACCTCATGAACTCTTTCCATTAAGTCTCTGGTTTTGTCTGGGTCCTAGAACTGTGGCATTTTGAGGCCCTGTAAACTAGAACTAGAACAGAACTAGAAAACATTATGAGTGACTTCTGATTAAAACTGCGCCTTGGACATACATACTACTTCTGCTCCCTCATGAAACCCCACTAGAATGACAATAAAGGGACCCAAAAGACATAATCCTATAAGGACAAAGGAAACAGGAGAGGAGACAAGAGTAACAAAGTGCTGAAAGCTGGGAAGCCGCTGCGTGATAGAAGGTACGAGCCCGCGGAGAGGATGAGGAGCTGAGGTGGGTACAGCCAAGCTGTTTTCACCACAGAACCAGGAAGACTCAGGGATGGGATGTACCAGGTGCGTCTGAACATGGGGCTGCAGGTGGGGCTGGAAACAGGAATATCGAGAAAACAGACCCGCAGATCCTTTCTGAAACATGGTGCGCTCAGCCGACCGCCCTTGTGGTTTATTCTTTGGAAACGTTAAACCAGACAGATTCTGCGCTTGGGTCCATTGAGGGCAGGGGGAACATACTGAGAACGGGGGTGAGCTGAATGAGTAGTGAATGCTGACACCCACGGCTGAGTTCCCAGAGGGCTGGCAGACGAGCTTGATACCAACCACATGCTGTCCCCTCCGCCCAAATTAGGGATTGAATGATTCTTCTTGGGAAAACTGACCAGCCCAGAATATCAGATTGCAGATGCTGATATCTGGGGTTTTCCCAATGAAATGGCCCAAAGGGATTACTTTGAACTGACAGCCTCAGCCCTAGGCACAAAACTTCCAATCAGATAAAAGTGGGTGAGCAAATATGACCAGATATTTGAAGAATGCCTGAGACGTGAAAGTCAATGACCAAAATAAAAAAGCAGAGGCAGGCAGGAGAGAACCTCTTGATGCAGTTCTGCCCCCCTCCGCCCAGCCGTGAGGCAGGCTTGACAGAGCCCCTGCCGCTTTACCTTGTGAGGCCAGAGGGATTTCGTCCTGTACTGGCCAGACTCATCCTGTTCATGGTGAACCAGTGCGTCCCAGCAGGAACTGTCCACGTAGGCAGCCTGCCGGATGCTGAAGTTACTGGGACAGAAGCAGCTGATGGGAGACCCTGGAACAGGAACACAGCTTTGAGGCAGCCCTGAGTGGGGGTGGAGGAATGGGGATCCAGGGCACAAGCAGCTAAGAGCTTTCTGGCCATTTCCCAGGCCCTAGGTTTCTGGGTCTGCACTGTGGGTGAACGAAGAGGCAGTGGGAGGCTGACACACCTCCCTGGGAAAGGTGGTGAGCTCAGCACACAGCCAGAAAAGAAAGCCAGCGATCCCAGTTCTCGGGAAAGTCCACGTTGTCTTTAATAGAGGTGGCAGATTTGCTGTGTTCATCTAGCACCTAGAACACTGGGTATACGTGTTTGTTAGTGCTCGTGCACGGGGCTGGGGCTCTTGGAGAGGAAGGAGTGGATTTATTCAGCACCTGTGATGCGCCAGACTCTGTCAGGCACTTAACTTAATATGTTCTCAAGTCAATAATCCTGGAGGTGGGGAGTAGGAAGAAGACTCCAAGAAGATAGGAGATTTATCTGAAGCTTGGCTAATTAAGACCTTTAGAGGTCATAAGTCCTGGAAAGATTATAGGATCCTAATCTCTTTCATCCACATGAAAATCAAAATAAAAGTTTAGTCATTGCAATGACACAGAACATATGAATACTGAAATTAAGACTAAATATTTCTTATTGGAAAATTTTAGAAATGACTTTCAAAGTTTTTTAACACCTCTGCTTTGCTGGTGCCCCAAACAGATGCATAGTCTGCCTTTTGGGTGATGCCCGGCCCGAGTCATGCGATCTAGACAGTGGGGGCTGACTCACTTCAGGGCCCACTGGGTCTTGGAAGCCACTTACCAGAGGAGAACTCCTGGGCAAATGCCAGTGACATCAGCAACAAGGGGAAGCCCACGGCTACGAACTTGACCATGCGGTCCAGGGGCAGTTCCAGGCGCAGTCCTTTGAGGCGGGGGCCCCTGCGGTCGGGCAGCAGGGCATCCGAGAGCATGTACTCTGCAGCTGTGTGTGCAAGCGACATGATGCCCCGAGCTTGGGCACGGGGGTGGCAGGAGGGGTCCCAGGAGAGTGGAGTCAGGAGGCGGCAGCTTCAGGCAGCAGGCTTTCAGCAGACAGTGCCTGCAGCCCTGGCCTCACGGATATTTGTGTGAGGAGCGGGCGCTGGTTCTCTAAATAACTGGCCAGGCCCTGAGCCAGGCACCTGGTAATTAGAGGGAGGCATAGCCTAGTGGGTCCTCGCTGGAGGAGGGTCGGGTGTCAGCTGGGGCTGGTGCCAGGCTGCCCTCTGGATTGTCCCCGAGCAGATGCAGTCCCGTGGCTTTAGGCTGCCCTCTCATTAATAAAGTATTTTTGGTGGGGTGGTGGAGAGGAGGAGGGCTGTGGAGCAGGTCCCCCATGTAATTGGTGTGGAATTTGGGTGGAGATTGCTTAAATGTGTTGAAGGCCCTCATTTTGTGGTTTGGGGTGGGAATGGAGCCCCCAAGACTCAGCTAGCGTTGCTGCTCCTACATAGTATTCTTTGTCCCAGTGATGATTTTTGCTTTGGGCCCAGGTTCTCTCCCAGAAACTGATCTGTGTTTGGTGTTACATTCCCTTCCCTGCCTCTGGTCTTTTTCTAAAATGTTTCAACCATGTATTTACAATTTCCATATATTTACAAAAAAAAAATTTTTTTTTAAGCTCCCGTCAGTTCTCTAGAAAGCTGAGGAATGGGTGGCAGTGTTGAGTAGTAGAAAGAACATGACTTTTGAAATCTGGAGGGAAAAGTCTCCCACTGGAGACCTAGCAGCACTTGTGTTTTATCGCGTGACTGCGGGGAGTCACTTTTGGCTCTGTATTCTCATCTGTCAAATGGTATTATATTGATTGTACAAAACTGTGAAGATTGATGAAGAGTATTGTATGGGAAGATGCACTGTAAACTGTAAAGTGTAGGGTAAATGTCAACTCTTACTTTAATTTGGTGAGTTTGGTCGGTGGAAAGGCAAACACTGGGGCATATGGTAATCTTCTCTCTAGTACTGCCCTTAGACTTGGCAAGAGAGGCCCTGACCTTGGCTTTCACACTGGTCCCCTTTGCCTGTGGCCTTCCCACACGGCAAGGAGTGCATGGGGCCAAGGGGATGTGCTCATTCAGAGCCCATGCGCTTAGACCACTCTTCCAGCACCAGGGATGCTGTAATTCCCTGCCCAGATGGCCCCAGCCTGCTTCCAGGGCCTTTTCCTCAGGTACATTCTCCCATCGGCAGATCATGCTGCTGGTGTGCACCCTTGGGCCTAAGGAATGGCTCATTGTTGGGGTTTGGATGGAATTTAGAAGTCCTGGGTGTCCACACATGCAATTGTGAGACTTCTTGCAACGTGGGACTTAGCTGGGTTGGGAAGAAGGGATCTGGGCAGTTTGAGGATTCTAAATTTGAACCTGGCATTCCTGATCATTATGAAGGGGTATGTGTGTGTGTGTGTGTGTGTGTGTATGTGTCAAGGTAGGCAGATATAGAGCATATTTTAGTTAACAGTTTGCTTGCTTGATGTATAACTTCTCATTTTTTAGATATATGGTATGTGGGCTGGCACTGCCTCTGTCCCCATCCCCGGGCTAGAGGCCAGCTCTGAATCAGAGTTGTCCTGTGTGTACTAATCGCAGTGATCCAGGCCTGGCAGCGGGAGAAGGGATCCTTTATTTCTACTCCCCATCAGCCTCTCCACACTCCCCTTTCTGTAACTTTTTATTATATGTGTTTTTGCCAAATGTATTTTGCCAAATATTATTGGTTCATATGCATGTATTTTCTTTTGCCTTTTAAAAATAATTTACATTTTAATGATGTACCATATACATACATTAATATACACATGTTCCATAAATTTTCATCTGATCAAGAAACAGAACTTTAGTTTACACCCCAGAAGCCACCTTCGTGCTCCTTTCTAATAACCATCATTTCCCAAAGGATAATCAGTATCCTAACTTCTAATAGCATAGATTAATTTTGCCTTCCTTATG
The DNA here is from genome assembly GCF_965194805.1 of Balaenoptera borealis. Classification (NCBI taxonomy): domain Eukaryota; kingdom Metazoa; phylum Chordata; class Mammalia; order Artiodactyla; family Balaenopteridae; genus Balaenoptera; species Balaenoptera borealis. Next base: position 103,244,596 of record NC_138868.1, on the reverse strand, counting down.
CTTTATAGAAATGGAATCATATGTATATACTCTTTTGTGCTTGGCTTCTATTGCTCTACATTGTATCTATGAGAATCCATTTTATTTCCTGTTTTTGTGCTCTATATAAATGGAATCATATGTATATTTTTTTGTGTGTCTGGATTCTCTGCTCAACATATTTCTGCGATTCATCCACGTTGCTGTGTGTGTCAGATTTCCATTCCTTTTTATTGCACATAAATACAACAACTTGTTTGTCCATTCACCAACTGATGGACATTTAAGTTCTAGTTTCTGGTTATTATAAAATAATTCTACCGTGAACATTCTAACTTGTGTCGTATGGTGAAAATATGTATGCATTTCTGTTGGTTATATACCCATGAAAATTGGTGTATTGGAATTTCTGGGTCATAATGCTTTGCATATGTTCATCTTTATTCGTTTTCCAAGTGGTTATATTTATTTGCATTTTTATCAACAGTTTGTGAGACTCCTGTTTTATCCACTTCCTTATGTTTTTGTAATTAAAAACAATCTGGCCATTTTGGAAGGTGTATAATGACATTGGATTGGGGTTTTCTCTGATGATGAATGCAGTTGGCCACTGTGACCATTTGGAAATCTTCTTTTGTGAAGTGTATGTTTAAGTCTTTTGCCTGCTTTCCTCCTGGGTTGTATATCTTTTGAATATTGATTTGCAGAATTTAATTTTATATTCTGCATATGAGACCATCACCAGATATATGTTTTATTTATATCTTCTAGGAGTCTCAGTTCCTTGTTGGGTGTTGGCAGGAGGCCTCAGTTCCTCAGCAGGTGGGTCTCTCCCTACCTCCCCACCTCTCACTGGGTGATCCGAGCAAAGCGGGAGCCGCCGTGCTTTAATGACTTAACCTCTGAAGTTTCAACTGCTACTTCTATTTTTTTCCTATTCAATAGAAGGAAGTCACGAAATCCAGCCTACATTCAAGGGGATGGGAATTGGGTTCCACATTTTAAGGGAGTGTCAAAGAATTTGTGGAATATTTTAAACCATAATTTTTGAGGAAATTGTCCATTTTCATCCAAATTGTCAAAGTTATTTGCATACCATTATTCATAATATTCTCTCATCATATTGTATTACTATCTTATTATGAAAAAAACTTAAAAATACAGCAAAGTTGAAAGAATTTTACAGTGAACATCTATAACAGTTAATTCTATGACATTTTATTTGGCTTGCTTTGTTATGTATCTATTTTTCTATCCACCCCTCTATCCACACATAAACCATTCAATTCTTTTTTTGGATATACTTCAAAGTACATTGTAAATATTGATATACTTCTTCCTAAATACTTCAGCACACACATCACTAACTATACTTCAATATTTGTTTACAGTTTGTTATTTTAAGGTAAAATTTATGTACAATGAAATGCACAAAGCTTAAGTATTCATACACAGATTTTGACAAATGCATACACCTGTGTAATCCACACCTCATCAGGACTAGGACGTCTTCACTCCAGAAGATTGCATTTTATTCCTTTTTAGAGATCCTAGTTTTCTGATGAAATCTCCATACTTTCATCTAATTTATCCGTCTTCTATTTTTTCATCATATTAATCAGGGTTATTTTTAAATCCTTATTGCTAACTCCAGGATTGGGGTAATCTGTAGATCTGCTCTACTGTCTACGTTTTGCAAAAATTACTGTTTGGAACTTGCATTGTATGCTGAACACCGTGGATAAAGGACCATAGGAACCAGAGATGCTCTGGATGATTCTGTCTTTTACCAAAGATGGTTCCCCTTTCTTCTATTAGTCATATAGGGTGAGGAACTGACCACTGAATCCAATCGGGGTCTGAGCTGACGTAGGTCTGCGCTGGGGTTTTAGTAAGAGTCAGTGTACATTTAGTTTTTCCTATTCCTAGAGCCTGATCTTTCCAGGATTTTGATTGAGCCTGTTGGGTCTTTGTCTCTTAAGCTCTGAAAGACTGTGAGGGGGTCTATTTTCCCCTTCAGAGGATTTCAGTGTAGCTCGTTAGTCTCCTGCTGCATTTAGCTTCTCAACCTGGCAAATGCTTTGAAGGAGAGACTGCCTCAGTGACTTCAATGCAGGACCCTTCCCTTTGTAGTGTAGTTGTTTCATAATTAGCACAGAGTGTAGGAGATTTCACTTTGCATTTTAGAGGCTTTTAGTCTAGTCTACACAGCCCCAGTGCTCAGGAAACGTCCTGTGGGGAAGACTGGGCATGCATTTGAAGTCTCTAAAATTTCCTATTGTCACTCCACCTTATAACTACCACTAAAAGCTTTGATGGTTCATTTTTCCCTGGCAGAAGCCCTCTGCTTGGACCAAGACCAAACGGGGAGTTGGCACCCAGAAGCAGGAACTTCCTCCAGGGGAAAACTTCCTGAAGATTGTCTTCTTACCTCAAAATGGTTCTATCTCCTGTGGAATTTTAATTCATCTTGTCTTCATTTCTTCCACAACTTCCTGATATCCACAAAACATAGTTTTTGTAATTAATACAGCCTTTTCTGCTATGGCTGCAGGAACAGTTGCCTGTTATAACATACTGAACTTTGCCTGAAAGTCTGTGCATTATAATTTTAATACATATAAATGATTTTATGTTTTATATTTTATGGTTTCTTACTTTAAAAAAAACTTGTCTCTTTACCCCTAAAAGTCCATCAATGTGGCTATGTACACAGATAATATATTGTTTCCATTGTTGCAAAACATTGCATTTTATCTACTTGCTTGCCTGTTGATGAGTATTCATTTTGCCTGTACTCCTTATACCACAGTAATGCACATTTCCCCCTGTGGTTCTATGACAGAATTCAATTGGGATATACATCAAAGACTGGAATTTCTAGATCGTAGGGCAGCATATACTTAACTTGTCTTAGGTGATATCATATTGCTCCTAGAATGGCTGTAATGCGTAGTTTCTTATATTTCCACATCTTCACCAACAGTTAGAACCATCTAACTTAAAAATTTTTGTCACTCTGTTGGATGTTAAGCAGGGCTTCTCACGGTGCGGTCCAGGAACCCCTGAGAGTCCCTGAAGCCCTTTTAGGAGGCCTGCAAGGTCAAAACTCTTTTCACACTAATATTGGCAGTATTTGGTCTTTAACTCTCATTCTTGAATGAATGTAAACTTTTCTGGAGGCTACATGCTATGTGATTTTTCAATGGGTTGAATGTAGAGGCAGATATGAAATTCCATCTGTTTTTTATTAAGCCAGGTATTAAAGAGATTTGCAAAACTATAAAGCAGTGTCACTCTTCTCACTAAATTTTTGTTTTATTTTGGAAAATATAGTTACTTTTCACAAAAATATTTATGTAATAGGTTTGTTATTCTTATTTTAAAATGAATCTTTAAAGATTTTCAGTTGTAATTTCTAACATGGTAAATATAAGTTGATATATCTCACATATATAAAAGCTCTTTGGTCCTTGATATTTTTTAAGAGTGCAAAGGGGTTAGATGTGACAGGGTGAGAGAGTGTCATGGACATATATACACTACCAAATGTAAAATAGATAGCTAGTGGAAAGCAGCCGCATAGCACAGGGAGATCAGCTCGGTGCTTTGTGACCACCTAGAGGGGTGGGATAGGGAGGGTGGGAGGGAGGGACATGCAAGAGGGAAGAGATATGGGAACATATGTATATGTATAACTGATTCACTTTATTATAAAGCAGAAACTAACACACCATTGTAAAGCAATTATACTCCAATAAAGATGTTTAAAAAAAAAAAAAAAAGAGTGCAAAGGGGTCCTGAGATTAAATGTTTGAGAGCTGTTGGTATAAAGTGATATCACATTATTTTAATTTGCATTGCTCTTGATAATTCATGAGTTGAATATCTCTTCATATGTGCATTAATTATTTCTGTGTAACAAATTACTTCAAAGCTTATCAGCTTAAAACAATAAACATTATCATCTCCCAGTTTCTGTAGGTCAGGAGTTTGGTAGCAGCTTAGCTGGGTTGCTGTGGCTCAGGGTCTCTCATCAGGTTAAAGTCAAGAGATTGGCTGGGGCTACAGTCATCTGAAGGCTTGGTTGGTGCTGGAGGACTCATGTCCCAGAGGCTCACTCACACGGCTCCTGGCAGAAGCCCTCCGTGTGGCAGGCAGCCTCATTTCCTCACCACGTGACCCTTTCCATAGGTCAACTACAAGAAGAACTCCATGTTCTCACTACATGGCAGCTGGCTTCTCCCAGAGCAAGCAATCTGAGAGAGAACCAGGAAGAAGCATGAATGCATCAAACCCAGAGAAAAATCCCAGAGCTTCTGCTAAAGGCTTTGGACTTGCCCTCTATGAAGCTGATGTGGAGAATGCTGAAGAGAAAACGCACAGGAAACAAGGACTGTTAACCTAGAGACTCCAACGTTGAATCAAGTCAAAGAGAAAACTGTCATATCAATATTATACAAGATAATGGATGAGAGAGGTAATGACTGATGAATAGCTCACAAAGGACAATTTTAATACAAGGCACAATGTCTATGGTTGAACCAACCAACCCCATTACAAATACTGCAACTACCAGCAGGAGCGGATGAGATATGACGACACAGAGGTCATGGGTCAGCATGCAACCGTCAGCCATGACAAATACAAGCAAGAAGTGGAGCTGTGACAAGCCGACCTCAAAGGAGATGATCTTCTTCTTTGATACAAAGTTCATCAGTATTTTAGGGGTAATAACAGAGCAGTTGCAGAGATCCACAAATGATGAATTTCTGATGAAAGTAGTATATGGGAGTGTGAAGTTGAGAATTAAGGAAAGTTAGAGCAATCGAGACTGGGCACCCCACTATGGCGCTCCCTGAAAGAGAGGGAGCTGGAGCCCTGGTTGCCTTGTTGACTCCCTGAGAATGAACTCTGTCCCTGTAGAATGCTTTGCTGCAGCCATTCTCTTCCAGGTGGGAGCCCTGTGGTTAGGCCAGGTATGAGCATCTCCGCGCACCTGTTTCTTGTGTTTTATTCATCTCACTACTGCTAATAATTGTTAGGAGTCAGACCAGGTGGGCAGTGTTTCAGAGACCAGCAGGGTTAGAGGAAATGGGCAAGGCCTGGAGTTTTTACTGCCTACAACTTCATACATTTAGAGTTAGAAATCTCTGTTTCTTGGACATGCATTTCGCTTCAGAATTTTAATCTCTCTTTTCGTATAGTCAATTCCAAAATATTCACCAGAACATGATAATGTAAAGCTGACATTATCCCAAATCCAGGGAGTATAGTGTGGTATGCTTATCCTGCTTACTGAATGACAAGTCATGTCCTTACCTATAAAATAAGAAATAAAAATATCAACTCCGAAGGTTCGTTGTAAGCACAAAATGGGATAATGCATATGGAAATATTTTTTCAAATGCTCAGTTGCTATAGAAATGTGAATTGTCATTATGCATCTGGAAATTGACCTTAGTTTTTCCCTGGACTTGAAGCTCTGTGATTTAACTCAACAGGTATCTTCCTACTTTGGGGAGGTTAATTACCAGCTAAACTGGAGGGCAGTAGTTGGGGTGAGAGCATCATGTGGTGGTTCCTGAGAAACCATTCCAAAAAGGAGTATAATCTGCACCCCGATAGGCCATGCATATCAGTGTTAATGGAGTTTGACTAACTGAATTTTAATGCACCAGATGTAAAAGAAGACCACGAAGAAACTGTGTTTTAGGTGCCTGTATGTGGCATGGCCCAAGGTAGCCAAAGAAGAAGGAAAAGAATAAATAACAAGGGATTATACACACCCACGAAACACATGCATGTTATCACAGTTATGTATTTGTGAAAAACTGTATATATGATTGTGGGCATATGTATTGAAAATAAAAGATGAAGTAGGATATAGCACTTTATGTATTTATGCCAACAACTAGGTTTGCTTTGCATATGAAATTGAATCCAACAAATTGGTAATTGGGCCTAAGTCCTATGATTGCTGAAAAGCCAGCATCTCTGACTCTAGACTGAAGGCACTGTCCTACTAAAGACAGATTAAATTATAGCAACTGAGAGTTTTGTAGCTTGAAAAATTGGGGAATCAGAAAAATTTTGTAGTTTAACAAATTGGGCAAATTAGGCTTGGAATGTAGTTTATTCTGAATAAAATAAGGGAATTAAGAAAAAAAGATGAGATCTATTGCTCCTTTTGTGCTCAGAGGAGCTCAGGAAAATTCAGGTTAGGTCAGGTTAGAAGTAGGTGGAACTAGAAATAGAATATGACATTCACAGATCAAAAGAGAATGATTTAAGTGGGGAACCAGACTCCCCTCTGCTCTGTGCCCTTTATATTGGGGTCCCAAGAAGTCTGTCTGTCCTTGAATTCCTTTTCTCATGTCACATTCTATCCCAGAAATTAGAGTATGTGGAAATATTAAGAAGAGGCACATAGAAAACCATGGGGACAATATCTACTCTGGGAAAAAGTAAAATGGAGCAAGTAAGGAAACGTAATCATAGTACAGTAAACATTAAATGTTGAGAAATGAAAATTGTGATGTACCCATATTGGGAGGAAAGGAGAGGAGAATTGAGGATGGGGAATGTAAGAGACCTAAATCCCAATCAAATTGAATTGGCAGTAATTCCCTAAGCAAATAATGGTAAAATAACTATTATGAGTTAGCTATTATTCTAGGCCATAAATCAATGAATTATGTTTAAATTAGATGAATCAACAAATAGCATTATAAGCATATTATTTAGAAACCCTGATTCTAATCTTTGCTGTGTAACCCTGAGCAAATTTTTTGACTATTTGAAGCCCAAACTTTTTCAGCTACAAGTTGGGAATTATTACACAGCTACTTCATAGGATTGTGAATTTTAAATTACTACAGTACCTGAAAAAATACTAAGTTTCAGTAAATTTAGACTCTTGTGTTATTATTATTATTTACATGTTTCTATAATGGTACTTAAGCAAGGCACTATTATCTCCATCTGCAGTGGCAAAGGACTCAAATTTCAGACATGCTTGCTAGAAACATGGATCTTTACCACTGGGAATCTAAACTGACAGACATCTCTGCGTCTGAGATGTACTTCCTAAAATAAAAATAATTTAAATTCTAGCTACTTTAGTTGCCTAACTTATATAATTAATGCTATTTGCATAATTCAGTAGAGTTTATGCATTCTTTTCACAAGTTTAAATCTTTTAATCCTCATAAAAATCTTGGAGGCAGATGGTATTTATTAGCAAGAACTATAATATATATATTTTTTAATTGGTGAAGAAACTCATGTGTAGATAGATGAAGAGATTTGTTCAAAGTCACAGAACTAAGAGAGGTGACTTGGAACTTGAACCTGAAGATTCTGTGCTTTTTTTCTTTGCCTCTAGTTAATGATTCTCAATGTGTGGTCCCCAGACCAGTATCATCAGCACTGCCCGGGAACTTACAAATCCTTGGGCCCCACCCCAGACCTACAGCAAACTCTGGAGATGAGGCCTGACAATCTGAGTCTTAACAGCTTTTCTAGGTGACTCTGACGTACATTAATATTTGAGAACCACGGCTCTAGTCTAGTTTGTAGCCTTTTAAATCTGTACACCTGTGTCTCTCAGGCATGTTGTTTTACTCCTGATGTCTTATTATCAATATGGCATAAGGAAAAAGAGGAATGCTGCATTATTGTTTTCATTTTCTAGGAAACAGAAGCTCAAGAAGTTACTCAAGTTACCCAAGGTCACATAGCTAGCAAGAGGCAGACCTGGGCATGACCTAGAACCCAGGACTTCTGACATCAGCCCATCATGTCCTCTCGGTAACATGCTGTTTTGCTACAACATACTTTTGGGTAGGACTTACTTTTGCAAAGTAAAACAGGTTTATTGAATTTCTGGGGATAAATGGGATCTTATTGCTGTATTTCATAAGCATTTTTTAAGATTTCAAAAGCAATATATGTGCATGAAGAAATGAGAAAATATAAGTAAATAAGAAAAAATGAGAAATTAAAAACACCGTATTTCCTCTACATTCTTAATTACTTAATGTCTATCCTTCCCAATATTTTTGTATGGATACATATACCTTTCTTTTTCTGAAATGAGATCATATTACATATACTGTTTATAGCTTGCTTTATTGGGCTGCCTTTTAAAATACATGGTTTTATATGATTCCCCTCCCATCACACACACACACACACACACACACACACACACTCTGCTAGCAATACCTGTCCCAACCATGCTCCTGTAGGCTTCAGATTACAGTGGTAAAGACAGGGAAATCCACACTGCACCATAAGCTTTATACCTTAAATTATGGTGCCCAAAATGGCACCATTTATTCATAACTACAGTTCTGAGTTGTGTTTCTTATCCACATTTTAAGACAAGGGATTTGAAGTTCAGTGAGAGGTTAAACAAATTTACCACTGTCATCCAGCTAGGAAGTGGCAGAGCCAGGATTTGTACTGAGATCAGACTAATTCCAAAGTTTATTTTCTGAATACTTAGCAGGGCCACATAATTTGTAATTCAAGTGGGATGCATCAGATTTGAAAGGTGTTGAGTCTAAAGTGCTGTCAGCCAAAATGGCACAGTAGGGAACTTCCAAAGTCCTTTCATCGACAAAGCAATAAATAAACTGGCAAAAACTTTCAAAATAAACTTTCTTGGAACTCTGGATACTAACCAGAAGCTTGTAGCAACCAGGAGAACACAATCAAGAAAAAAAGCTTAATCTTGGTAGGACAGTTCTGTGGCACTTTAACTTATCCTTGCTGCAGCTCAGCGTTGGCCATGAAGACAGCAGCTCGCATTCCTGGTGTAAGTGCCAGTACTGGAAGGAGCGTAACGGACCTTATTCTCCAAGAACCGTGGTTGTTTGTTTTGTCCTATCTGGTGGCTCTCTGAAGGATCCTGAAAGGGCTTGCCTCTATTTTGCCTAACCTGGACTCCTCCCGCCGGCTGATGGGGCTACAGGGGGAGGAGGCCACGTGTGGAAAACATTTAAAGGCAAAAATGTATTAGTGAGTGCAACCTGGGGCAAGGGATAACATTTGGGGCAAACAATAGGTTAACCAAAGATCTTGGGAGGAAAGACTAGGGAATGAGACGTTTTTGAAAATAAGGGCTTTGAAAAGAGCCCATGTATTCCGGGGAACCTAGAAGGCCACACACGTGGCTAGGGCTGGGCACATGCTCAGAAAAGACCTGAGAAGACCCTAAGCTCTCACCTCTGGCTGACCTTCGTGCAGCATTATTTATAATAGCTCCCAAGTGGAAACAACCCAAATGTCCACCAACTGATGTATGGATAAATAAAATGTAGTATATCCATTCAATGGAATATTATTCAGCCCTAAAAAATGATGTTTGCAACATGGACAAACCTTGAAAACATTAAGCTGAGTGAAAGAAGCCAGACATGAAGGCTGCATATTATATGATTCTATTTATGTGAAATGACCAGAAGAGGCAAATCAATAGAGACAGAAAGCAGATTAGTGACTGCCAGGGGCTGGGGGCAGAGGGAATAGGAAGTGACCAGGTTTCTTTCTGAGCCAATAGGATGTTCTGGAATTAGATAGTGCTGATGGTTGCACATTATTGTGAATATACTAAAAACCACGGTATGTATACGTTAAAATGGTGTATTTTATGTTACACGAATTTTACCTCAAAAAAAGTAAAAATAAAGTAAAAAAAACCCAAAAGCACAAACACATAAAAAGTGGTTGCTCTAATAGCTTTGAAATGCATTTGAAACGATGCTTCTATGGTAAAAGTTTCTGAAGTGACATCAACTCAGAGGAACTTTCCCTGATGTTGCATCATCCAGACAAGAGCCCTCAAAGGTTTTTAGAGAAAAGTCAACTTTTAATGAGCCCCTGAAGTCTTATTTGCTCTTGAGTCCCAGGGAGAGTCTGCCTTCTGGGGCTTATTTGAAGCCTGTGATAATAAATTGTTTTTCCTCTATTTGTAGCATATGTGCTGCTGAAGCAAGCACTGTTTTTCTCTAATGTAACTTTTGTGCAGTGGGATTGAGTACAGGGATTGGGATTTATTAATGATATTGAAGGATGTAGCAAAATTCTAAGTGAAAATCTATAAATAAGGCACCATTACTTCTGAGTTTTTGTCGAATATTGGCCACAGAGAAATATAATCAATCATTGATGAGTACTCATAAACACAAACAGGCCTTGAAGAAGATGGGTTTTGGCCTTTATATTATGATTTCATAACTTCTCCAAGGGGACTCCAGCACTTAACTCTGACCAGAAATATATCTAACCCACCCACTCGCTGAGGCTTTAATTTCCCCAAATTGAGATTTATTACTTTGGCTGAAAGGTCTGTCTTCATTAAAATAAAAGTGTCCTTAATAAGGAATGTGGATCACAGGTGGTCAAATACCAGCTTTATTAGTCCTTGAAGAAATGAATTTATCATATCCCTTCCTGAAGTCAGTTATATAATGTATGGAATTTAGAGATGCCAGGGCTGGGTGTTTGGAGAACAGAATCAGGTGTACATAGATACCTTCATGAAATGACATATGATTTCTTAAAATGTTCAGAAAGGATTTTTTCTCCTCTAAACTCTCAATATATCTCGATTTTTCTTTGCTTTGGGTTAAGGTATGGTTACTGAAGTGCACGACAGAAGTGTATTGCCTAGGAGGGATGTTTCATTGAGCCATGTTTACCCAAACAGACATTAGAATAGCTGACATTACCAAGCACAACTCTGGCTGCGTCTTTTCCAAGTATTTGTACAAATACTACCTTCACAATGAGGCCTAACCTCACCACTACCTAAATTTGCAGCCCATGCCCCTCCCCCCCTTTTTTTCTTGAATTATTTATTCTGGAAGTTTTTGTTGAGCACCTGCCCTATGCCACGGGCTATTTTAGGTACTAGCGATACTGTGCTAAGCAAAACAAACAAAGTCCTTGCCCTCAAGGAGCTTACACTCTCTAGTGAACAGCAATATATTGAGAATCCATGATATCATGCCCCTCCCTTTCTACCATCTTTCCTTGCTTTATTTTTGAGCATATTAAAAATTGAGAAAAATGTCTTTTATATTTATCCACACATTTTACAATTTTAGGTGCTCTCCAAGTTTATATCTACATTGTATCCCCAAGGTTAATTTTTATACTTTTAGGGGCTCCCCAGTTTTCCATCTGGTATCTTTTGTCCTTCTGCCTAGAGAACTTCTCTTAATGTTTTTTGTAGTACAGTCAGCTGGCAGCAGATTCTCTAAGGTTTTGTTTATATAAAACCTTTATTTCACCTTCAATTCTTTTTTTTTTTTACATCTTTATTGGAGTATAATTGCTTTACAATATTGTGTAAGTTTCTGCTGTACAACAAAGTAAATCGGCTATATGTATACATATATCCCCATATTCACCTTCAATTCTGAAAGATGTTTCCACTGAATACAGAATTCAAGATTGACAATTTTTTTTTCTTTCTGTACTTTCAAGATGCCATTCCATTATCTTTTTGCTTGCATCTTTTGCATTTCTGATGAGAAGTCTGTAGTCATTCTTATTTTGTTCCTCTGTATATAATGTGCTATTTTTCCTCTGGTTGCTTTTAAAATGTTCTCTTTATGACTGATATTCATCAATTTGACTATGATGTAGCTTTGTGTGGTTTTATTTTTGTTTATTCTGCTTGTAGATTCATTGGGCTCCTTGGATGTGTGGGTATATAGTTTTCATCTAATTTGGAAAATTTTAGCCATTATATGTTTAAATATTTTTCTCTTTCCCTCCTTTCTCTTGCTAGGACTCAAATTACACCTATGTTAGACTGCTTGATATTGTTCCATAGGTTACTGAGGCTCTATTCATTTTTATACTAGTCTTTTTCCTGTGTTTCAGTTTAGATAGATTCTACTGCTATGTCTTCAAGTGCACTGATATTTTCTCCTGCAGTGTTGAATCTGATGTTAATACAATCAAGTGATTTTTTTCGCTTCAGATATTATATATTTTTAAGCATCTAGATGTTCCATTTGAAAATATCTTCCATTTATTGGGCAGAAGACCTAAATAGACATTTCTCCAAAGAAGACATACAGATGGCCAAGAGGCACATGAAAAGATGCTCAACATCAATAATTATTAGAGAAATGCAAATCAAAACTACAATGAGGTATCACTTCACACCAGTCAGAATGGCCATCGTCAGAAAATCTACGAACAACAAATGCTGGAGAGTGTGTGGAGAAAAGGGAACCCTCTTGCACTGTTGGTGGGAATGTAAATTGATACAGCCACTATGGAGAACAGTATGGAGATTCCCTAAAAAACTAAAAGTAGAATTACCATATGACCCAGCAATCCCACTATTGAGCATATACCTGGAGAAAACCATAATTCAAAAAGACACATGAACCCCAATGTTCACTGCAGCACTATTTACAATTGCCAGGTCATGGAAGCAACCTAAATGCCCATTGACAGATGAATGGATAAAGAAGATGTGGTACATATATACAATGGAATATTGCTCAGCCATAAAAAGGAACAAAATTGGGTCATTTGTAGAGACGTGGATGGACCTAGAGACTGTCATACAGAGTGAAGTAAGTCAGAAAGAGAAAAACAAACATCATATATTAACACATATATGTGGAATCTAGAAAAATGGTGCAGATGAACCAGTTTGCAAGGCAGAAATAGAGACACAGATGTAGAGAACAAACATATGGACACCAAGAGGGGAAAGTGGCGGGGTGGTGGTGGTGGTGGGATGAATTGGGAGATTGGGATTGACATATATACACTAATATGTATAAAATAGATAATAAGAACCTGCTGTATAAAAAATAAAATTAAATTAAATTTAAAAAACATTAAAAAAATAAATAAAATAAATAAGCTATAAGGATATATTGTACAGCACTGGGAATATAGCCTATATTTTATAATAACTATAAACAGAATATAATGTTTATAAATTGTGAATTGCTATGTTGTACACCTGTAACTTATATAATGTTGTGAAACAACTATACCTCAATAAAAAATAAAATAAAAATTTAAAAAATCTTCCATTTCTTTTAGCATGCTTATTTATTCCTTTAAATTATTGAGCATATTGAGTATAGTTATCATAGCTAATTGTAAAGTTCTTATCTGCCAATTCCATCATCTCTGTCATTTCTGGGCTTTTTCTGTTGACTTATTTTCCTGCTGTTTACAGGACACATTTTTCTATTTTTTCCATATTTAGTAATTTTTTATTGGATGTGGACATTATAGATTTTATGCTGTTGAATGCTGGATTTTATTGTATTCCTTTAAAGTGTGCTGGGCTTTCTTCTGGCGGGTTTTACTTATCTTTAGAATCAGTTCAACCCTTTGAAGTTTGTTTTTGAGCTTTTCTAGGGTACATCTAGAATAGCCTAGGGTATGCCCCATGCATTTATTGAAATCTCTTCTCTCTGGCTGGTAGTAATTTGACTGATGACAGGCTGTGTGAGCTCTGGGAGTTGTTCTGCTTATTGCTCTCTGGTAATTGGTTTTGTCCAAGAAGCTCTTTTTTTTTTTTAAACCTGTCCGCATGGACTTTTACTCAGATTTGGTATTGAGCCAAAGTCTCATCTAGAAGGTTTGTGGAGTTCTTGTTTGCATAGCTCCCTCGGCTTCAGTATTCAGCTCTACGGATTCTAGCTGCTTGGGCTGGCTGAATTCCAGCATCTGTCTCCTCAGTTCAGTGAGACTACCAAGCTTGGTTTGCTTCCCTTTCCTGAAACCCCTGTTTGGAAATTGCCTCTAGGAAGAAAATCAGAGTGATCACATTTGTTTTTCTTTTTTCCCCTGAATTAGATTCTTCTGCTGCCTTCTGTCAATGTCTGGAAACAGTTGTTTCATATATTCTATTTGTCTAGCTGTTAAAGGCATAAGGAAAGTCTGAACCTTGTTGCTCCACATGGTTGGAAAAGGAAGTCTCAACCCCAGTTTTTCTTGAAGTATCTTTTCTGTAGTTTTAATGTGCATTTCTTGTATGAGGAAAGTTGAGCATCTTTTCATATGTTTAAAAACCATTAATATTTCTGTTTTCTCTGAAATCTCTTCATCTCTTTTGCCCAATTTCTCTTGGGTTGTAGGTGTTTAGATTCTCAGTTTTTAGAAGCTCTTTATATTAAAGACATTAGCTTTTTGTCTGAGATACAAGTATATACGTTTGGATACATTTGAAATTTATACTGCTTATGGTGTGAAAAATGAATCTAATTTTATTACTTTTCATATGGCTATCCAGTTGTATCATTGCTATTATAAAAAGTGGGAACCCATTTTTTCCCTGATGATTTGAGATGCTACCGTCATCATATATTACATTTCTATTGTTCTCAGGTCTATATGTGAACTTTATGTTCTATTACAACATTCTATCAATACCATTCTATTCATGTGCTAACTAACACCAACCTGCTTTAATTATAGAAGCTTTATATTGTTTGCATACCTGTTAGGGTTAGCTTCTAAACAATGTGTGTGTTCAGGATTTTTCATGCTACTTTTGCTTGTTTATTCTTTCATATAAACTCTATAGTCAGTGTGCATTCCTCCTGAAACAAAAACCTGATGCTATTTTTATTGAAATCGTATTATAAACAAACTTAGAATTGATATATTTTCGTTGAATATTTCAATCCAAGGACATGAAATGTCTTTCTATTTTTCTTTGTGTTTTTTAGGTGTGTTTATACCTTTAGTCATATAGGTTTTGTAAAATTCTTGTTAGATTTTTGCTTAGGAATTTATTTTACTTTTCTACTGAAATGAGATCTATTTTTATACATTCTAACAGGTTACCGTTTGTATGAAGTATATTGATTTCTAATTTTATTCCTGCAATTTTACTGGTATTATTTTCAGTGTATTTTCATTGATTCTTTTGGCGTTTCCAGATATATAATAATAGCATCTGCACATAGAGTTAGTTTTATCATTTCTTTTCTGATTCTTCTGCCTCTAAATCCTTTCTCTTGTCTAATGGCATTTTCTTTTCCCTTCTATACAATATTAAGTAATAGAAGAGATGATAGGCATTCTGTTCTTGGTTCAGGTTTTAAAAGGAATGCATCTGTATTAGTTTGCTAGGGCTGCCATAACAAAATGCTTCAGAGTGGGTGGCTTAAACAACAGAGATTTATTTTATTACAGTGTTGGAGGCTAGAAGTCCGAGATCAAGGTGTCCGTATGATGGTTTCTCCTGAGGACCCCCTGCCTGGTTTGCAGATGGCCGCCTTCTCCCTGTGTCCTCACATGGATTTCCCTCCTTGTGCACACACCCCTGGTGTCTCTCATTGTGTCCAAATGTCCTCCTTTTATAATGACAACAGTCAGGTTGGATTAGGCCACCCTAGTGGCCTCATTGTAACTTAATTAACTCTTTAAGGGCCTTATCTCCAAATACTGTCACATTCTGAGATACTGAGGGTTAGGCCTTCAATATATAAATTTTGAAGGGGACACAATTCAGCTCATAAGAACAATGAATATTTTTACATTAAGAATGTTCTCGGGACGTCCCTGGTGGTGCAGTGGTTAAGAATCCGCCTGCCAGTGCAGGGGACGCGGGTTCAAGCCCTGGTCCGGGAAGATCCCACATGCCGTGGAGCAACTAAGCCCGTGTGCCACAACTACTGAGCCTGCGCTCTAGAGCCCACAAGCCACAACTACTGAGCCTGCGTGCCACAACTACTGAAGCCCGCACACCTAGAGCCTGTGCTCCGCAACAAGAGAAGCCACCGCAATGAGAAGCCCGTGCACCACAATGAAGAGTAGCCCCCGCTCACCGCAACTAGAGAAAGCCTGCGCACAGCAACGAAGACCCAATGCCGCCAAAAATAAATAAATTAAATAAATAAAAATTTTTTAAATGTTCTCAATTCATCTTACATACTATCAATTTCTATTTCATTTAGTATTTATAATAATGAGTATTGAATTTGGTCAAATGCTCCTGGTCCCACTCCTTCCCCCATCCCCTCAGGTATTGCAAATCCTCAAAGTTCCATTTTCTTCCTTGTACCTTCAATATTCTTTTCTCTACTAATTCTTTTCTTCAGTGTACAGACATAAGCATACCTTTATTACCTTAAAAATATTCCTACCAATGCCCTTTCTCTCTCTTTTGCTTTAATTGTAAAAAATTTTTAAATAGTGATGCATGCCTTCCTGTCTACCTTGAAGGGCTGGTGTTCATTTCTAAATGTTATACCATTCCTTGCCCATCTCTCTCCTCATACCCACTGCAACTCCTATACAGATGTACTTATAAATCAAAATCTGGGCATTCTCTGTGTTTTGGAGCTTGCTGTGTAATGACAGCAAGTAAGTGTTTCCTGAGCTAGAAGATGATCCTGAGCACCTTTTTTTTTTTTTTTAAACATCTTTATTGAAGTATAATTGCTTTACAATGGTGTGTTAGTTTCTGCTTTATAACAAAGTGAATCAGTTATACATATACATATGTTCCCATATCTCTTCCCTCTTGCATCTCCCTCCCTCCCACCCTCCCCATCCCACCCCTCTAGGTGGTCACAAAGCACCAAGCTGATCTCCCTGCTGAGCACCTTTTTTGATTCTTAATTTTAGGCATGTTGCCACCAGGTGGCAGTAGGAGTCATCCTCTGAACTGACACTGAAGATGTTTAGGCCTTTGCTGATTTTTAAACACTGCCTTCTACTTTTCAAAATGGAAATGTACATACATATATATTCACTCATATATACATATATATTAATATATATGTATATATACACATATAATGTATATATACATATTTATATTTTATATACACACATATATACACATAATTTACTTAATGGAATATATACACATTCATACATATACATAGCATTCAAACATTTATATATAATATATATGCATATTTATTTTCAAAAGTAAAATAAAAGCAAGCACTATAGTTTGTCATGTAGACACTACAAAAGCCCTGCCTAATTTCCAGGTTCACAAATTGTGTTACTGAATTTTGGTCATCTTTGTAGAGATCTAGTGTACAGATTCCCACTAGCATCAACCCTGGGCCCCAGGGCCAAATGGGGGAGGGGGACAGAGTAGGCCCCTCCCTCCATTGTTCTGGGGTAAACAGTGCCAGGGTCGAAGTGAAGTTGTGCATGGTAGTGGTTAAAGGGTGCTTCAGGTGTGAACTCGAAGGCCACAATTTCCTGTTTTCTCTGGGAAAAAGGGAGCTACCTCTTGATTACTACTTAGACCTCTGATATATTTACATGTGAAATAAAACTCTTTAAAAAATATCATCCTATGGCCACAGTGACATGGACATATGATGCTTCCCTCCTTTATTTGGCGAGGAGCCTCGGGCATAGCCTTAATCAGAAATCATGGTCTTTAGTTCAGAATTCCTGACAGGATAATGTAGAAACAAAGGGACTAGGTTTTTCTTTTCCTAGCATAACACAGAAAAGAAAGATCTAGGCTCAGGACATTCCCCCTCTCCCTTATCTGAGTCTTTTCCCTTCCAGGAGCCCGAGAGAAGGGACTACAGGACCCTCTATGATACCAGTGGGAGAGTGGCCTCATCCCTTGTCTCTTCAAGTCTGTCTTAACCGACAGTTGTGCACTGGAATGTTTTGGATTTGGATTTTGTTTTGGCTTTGTCCCCTCCCCTTGTTTGATGTGGGTGAGAGAAGGAGAGATTGTGATGTCTCTAGGTCTCATCCTGGGTCTCAGTCTTTGGACCTGGTTCAAGACCAAGCTCTGAGTAGCCTAGACAACTACTGAATCTCTCTGAGATGCTGTGTGGACTGGATTCTGGTGCACAGTCTAGAGCAGCCCAGCCTGGACTGGTGATATGCCCTGGGTGGGGTGGCGGGGGATGAGGACCTATAGACACTTCACACCTGCAGATGAATTTATAGGGGAAGGGCACACTTAAGTGTGCAAGGGGGCAAGAAGAGACAGGCATTGCTACCTCGCTCCTCTTCCTTTGCATGAAGATGAGCCATTCTCTTGATATGGAGAAAGAAATTCTCATTCTGGAGGTAAGGAACTGGTACTACCTCTAATAAGGTTCTTCTTTTCTAAACCTAGAGATCACTGCCCAGAAGAGGGTGGCTCAGCCGTGATTACAGATCCCTGCTGAGTTCACACACAGACCAGAGCTGCCGCCATTCACTTCTTCCTGATCTTAGGGATGCCAGGGCTTCACCACTCTGTCGAGTCACTCAACTCCCCACGTTCTTCTTTTTTCTTATCCTTTAGCTTCTCCTTCATAGATCTCTTCTATTCATCTTTCAGTTCACCCAAAATGATAATAGGGCTTAGGTGTTTTATCCATTTCTTTGTCATTGGTGGTCACTGGGCTTTGAAACTAGTGGCCTGTGGTCGCTATTGAGGCTACGTTCTCGAAGGATTCCTTCCTGCTCATGCTTGGTCCCGATGTTGCCGTGTTTTCTAGAGTCATGACTTGACCAGGAGACGTGGACTGAACATGTCTGTGATCACAAGAGCAACAGCTTTCACAGGTGTGCCGTGCAGCTCCCGTCCTCCAGCTTTCCTGAGTTAGCGCCTATGTCACAGCTGGTGGATTTCCTGTCATGGGCATTAACTTCGTGGTTCCCAGTCTCAGCATCATTATCTCATGTTTTCATTCACTTCATCACCTTAGTCATCATTTTTTTTTTTTTTGGCATCATCCTTGATGAGGACTTGTCCAAAGTTTCAGTACCTGCAGACTCTACTCAATCCTGGTCACTTTCTCTTCTTCCTTCTCTCCTATTCATCCGCCACCCCCCGCCCTTCAGCATTCATGTACTTCAGAGATCTCTTGGCACTGTGGTCTAAGGTAAACCATCCAGTTTGAGTGCTGGTGTTTTCTACAGGACTCTGAGGGATATTGTCTTGATTTTCTGGGCAAGCGCTCAATTTCCTTGACCTGGACACCAACCTCACCTCTTACTAGCCCCCTCCCTGGGAACTAAGTCCGACTGTGGCCCTATTTTGTATGGAAGGAGCACCGGGAAGCAGGAGAATGATTCCTTCCTAACTTCAAGTATTTCTTCTTGCCTTTACTTTTCTAGCTCCTGTGCCTCATTCACCCATGACTAGGACTCCTTATTCTCCCTGCCTCACCAAACACACAGATTTTCTCTTCTCCAAGGAGCCTGTGCACTAAACCCTCATCTGGCCAGGTCAGGTGTACCTGCCTGTCCCAGCGGCACAGGGCAGGGAATGACAGGACACAGGGAAGCTAAGATTAAGATTGGCAAGGAGACGCCTCTCTGCTCCCCCCGCCATATATATATATCTGTAGAGAGGTTTGTTTTAAGCAACTGGCTCATGTAATTGTGGGGGCCTGGCACGTCCGAAATTTGTCAGGCAAGCATTCAGGTAAGAGTTGATGTTTGTTTTGAATTTCAAACGCATCAGGCAGGCAGGCAGGCTGAAAACTCAGGCAGGATTCTATGTTACAGTCTTCGGGCAAAATTCCTTCCTTGCTGGGAAATTTGCTTTTAAGGCCTTCAGTTGTTTCAATCAGGCCTACTCACATTATGGAGAATAAGCTGCTCTACTTAAAGTCAGCTGGTCATGATGTTAATCCCACCTACAAAATCCATTCACAGCAACATCTAGGCTAGTGGTTGAACAAACAACTGGACCCCTAGCCTAGCCAAGCTGACGCATAAACTTAACCTTCACAGTCTACCCACTGTCAACCAGGCATCCATACACATCTCCTTTAACCATACTGATATCCGTGTAAAGACAATAACGAATCCGTACTTCCACCCAGAATGATACGGCCAAGCTGACACATAAAATGAGCAATTGCACCACTCTTCCCCAAAGCTCTCCTATTTCACTCCTCAGTAGACTCGGTGATTTAGCCACAATGTCACCTACCTTTCCTTAAATACACTAGGGTTTTCTGTATCTCCATGTCTTTTTTCATTTTGTTTTCTCTGCCTGGATCCCTCCCCCATCCTCTGCTGGCCACCTACTTATCATTCAGGACTCAGAGCAATGAGTTCTCAGCACACCATAAACCTGATTGTGTTATTTCCATAGCAACGATGTTAATGAATAGGACACAGTTTCTGAGTGAAGACTGAGTATAAAATAAAGGTACGGCCAATTATCTGTCATACCATATATTATAAGCTATAATCATTTAAAAACAAAACCATAAAATAAATTTTATAAAAATGGGCAATGAGCTTCTCCTTGTATTGATTACATAAAGCACCTCAACAGACAACAAAGGGGGTGTGTGAGTGTGAGTATCTGTGTGTGCATGTGTGTGTCACACGAAACATAGGCGTCAACGACAACAGGGAGTGTTTAAAATATGTGTTTAAAATATAAATGCTAACTACGCCACATTTAAACAATATGATGTCATTAGCTTTATGTGATTTTGGAAATAATTTTGGGGATGTATTAAATTATTTTAAGATGCTTCCCAGTAAAATTTGAGCTGACATATATATATATATATACTATATATATATACACACATATATATAGTATATATATATATATATATAGTATAATATATATGCAAGCAAACATGTTTATAGTTGCTTTGCTGACTTTGGAGCATTAATGTTTCGTTTATCTTTTTAAAACGTAGCTCTTGTGAGACAAATGGCCTACAGATTTCCCCTTCCCTATTCTCCAAGGATGTTACTCTCTGGAAGAATAATAATCTGGAATCTGGTCCATTTGTACATTTCCACCCCTTAACACACCAACAAAAAGAGCCTGGAAGGGAAAAACAAGTTTAAATGCGTGAGTATTGTATGGAAGGAAGAGGGAAGGGCTGTTCCCACGTTACTGGGAAGATGGCGCAGGGGCCACGACCACGTGGGGAAAGAGAACACTGCTCCCCAGCCTGCGGTCCTCCCACTCCCTTCCCACCGGTGCTCCACCTTGCTGGCTTCTGTTACAGCCAGTGGTGGTTCTTGGCTGAGAAGAACAATCTGCCTCATTAACTTCAGCAGGAAATAAATTTGTTGGAAAGATATGGGGTAATTTGCAGAATCACAGAGAAGCCTAGGGAACCAGGTTTGGGAAATAATTAGGATCCAGGGGAAGCCACGTGGCTAGAATCACAGCTAAGGCCACAAGTAAGGAGCACTGGTCACTGGCCGTTACCACGGGCACCGCCTGATACACGATGTAACACAGCTGGTTCCAAGAGCGAGTCAGCTTTGTCTTTCCATAATGGACTCAAAATCCTCCTTGCTTCTTTGTAGTAAAGAAGTAAAGTCCTTTACTTGCTCCAGAAGTAAAGTCCTGAGTGGGGGCATCTGACTGGCTGAGGCTGAGCATCCCTCTGCACATTTTAGAGGCCTGGGAAACAAGGGTCTAGCCTTACTAGCTACCACGTAGGGAGATCTCAACTAAGACTCAAACAAGGGCAGATTTCCAGACAGAGAAGGGGGATCCTGGAAGCCAAACAGCACCTCCACCTCCTATGCTTCAGGTCTCTGAATTGCACTTCCTCAGAGAGGGTATCCCTGACCTCGGGAACTCAGTTCATTTCCCCCATTTTGTGTTTTCCTCCAACTCCGTACTTCCCCTTGGAGCACTTATCACACTTCTAATTCATTATAATAACACCTAGGACCTCTTTATAATAAATCCAGTTCCATACACATGTGCTGGCAGGTGTGGTTAAAGATTCTCAGGGGAGAGGGTTTTCCTTTTTGCCCCTGCTCCATCCAGAGCCAAAGGCTGAGACCAGCCTGCATTCTCATCATCTCTCTGGGTGGGGCATTTCTTTTTCTGTTCATTCACTCAGACCTCACTTTCTTTGAGCATGCATTTATAAGGGTGGTGGGGAGGTGACATGCCTCAAACCCCACTTTCCCTCTGCTTGCGCCCGGGCTTCATCTCTTGCCCCTCACGTGTGAAAATCTAGGCTCTCAGCCTCTGAGGACCGGCACACACCCTCAGGTCAACACTGGCTCCAGCTTCATTTACGTTTTCTTAATTTTTCCTTTGCCTTCACAGCAACTTTTGATACTTTCCCACAAACCATACCACGTAGTAAAAGGTTGTTTTAATATTGTTTATCCACTATTTTTATGTATCTCTAGTGACAGAAGGTTTTCTTCTTCTGATTATATAACCAGAAAGGACTGTTTCAATAAATATTTTTCAATTTAATGAATGGATACTTTAAGAATTATCTTTTTTTTTTTTTTTAAGGAACATTTATTCATTTATTTTGGCTGCGTTGGGTCTTCGTTGCTGCGCACAGGCTTTCTTTAGTTGCGGTGAGCGGGGGCTCCTCTTCGTTGCGGTGCACGGGCTTCTCATTGTGGTGGCTTCTCTTGTTGCGGAGCATGGGCTCTAAGTGCGCGGGCTTCAGTAGTTGTGGCTCGCGGGCTATAGAGCGCAGGCTCAGTAGTTGTGGCGCACGGGCTTAGTTGCTCCGCGGCATGTGGGATCTTCCCGGGCCAGGGATCGAACCCTTGTCCCCTGCATTGGCAGGTGGATTCTTAACCACTGCGCCACCAGGGAAGTCCCAAGAATTATCTTGATAAACAGAAATATTTGCTCTTTCATGTGCTTCTTGGTCACTGCTGTGGACTTGGTGAATCTTCTGTAGGAGAAGGAAGAAAGGGAGAAAAGCCATTTTTCCAAAAATAAACCCAGAATGTACAAATTTGGGACTGAGCTTGACTCTCAGGGTGGGGAGAGGTGATTGGATGCAGTGACCCAGACCCAGACTCTGTCCTGGAGATTTCCCTGTTCCTTTCCTTGGGTCCCAATTTGATGTCCACCCACCAGCCTGCAGCCCTCACAGGGCTTCTGCTTCCCCTCAACACTGAACAAATGACCGTGACTTGCTGCCCTGTGATGCATCTGGAGACAAGGCCAGAGGGTTCCAGCATGACTGTCCTAAAGGCCAGGGGATGACAAAAGTAA
This sequence comes from Balaenoptera borealis, assembly GCF_965194805.1. Classification (NCBI taxonomy): domain Eukaryota; kingdom Metazoa; phylum Chordata; class Mammalia; order Artiodactyla; family Balaenopteridae; genus Balaenoptera; species Balaenoptera borealis. The sequence goes on along the minus strand of NC_138868.1, from coordinate 103,221,654 downwards.
AATAAGCATGGAACACATCTACAGCAAACGTCTTATGAGATATTGTTTAATCATTGTCAGCTTTGGGGGTCCCACAGACGTTTCTGTACCCCAGCTCCTGTGGCACAGGCCATCCTTTACCCTCATTATCCTTATCATATTTGGACTTGTCTACTTCTCAAAGTCCAAACTGAGAACACACATCCTTCATCTGCTTGTTTCATTTCTTTCAGGCCAGTCCCAATAATGAAACTTGGTCAGCATATGATTCATACTTGGAGATGCCTTATTTTAGATCCCATGCAAAGAGAGCAATAAGGTGGTGGAGACCCTCTGGTGCACCTTGTAGTGAAAGTAACACAGTGGAGGGGAACCCTGGGCGAGGGGCACTAACGGCAGGGGGAAACCCACAGCTATGAATGTGACTCTGTGTCAGGCACCAGGGCTTCCAAGAGCATGTGCTCTGCAGCTGTGTGTACAACAAGATACTGCTGAGCACGGGGAGACCCCAGGATAGGCAGGGTGAGGACCTGATCACTTTACGCACATGGCTCTGAGCAGTTATCTATACTAGAAGCAGGAGATGCTCCTCTAAATACCTGACCAGGCCCCTGGTAATTAGAGGGAGGCTTGGCCTTGTTGGCTTTGAGCCCGTCTTTGCTGGAGGAGGATCCAGCTTCAGCTGGGACTGGTGCCAGGCTGCCTACACTGAGCTGTCCCTGAGCTGGTGGAGCCCCATTTCTTTGCGCCAAAGTCTTGCAAATGAGAAATTTTCAGTATGGTGATGGGGAAAGGGGTCCTATGGGGCTAGCGACCCTAAGTAATTGGTGTGGAAATTGCTCAACTGTATCGAAGGCCCTCATTTTGTGGTTTGGAATGAGAATGGAGACCCAAGACTCTCTCTGGGATTGTTACACCTTCATTTATTCTTTTTCCCAATGAAGGGCTGTGGTTCCCATGCCAAAACTGCTCTGCATTTAATGATGCCTACGGCTATCCTTCCCCGCCCACACCCTGGACTTTTTCCAAGTGGTTTAAACTACACTGGATTTCTGAAAAGCTCTGGAATGCAGGGCAGGGAACAGAAGTGGAAAGGGCATGAACTTTCAAAGCTGCAGTCAAAAGACCAGAGATGATAGTACCAGTTTTTCACTGTGTGACTTTTGAGAAACTGAATATACAAACACACGATGGCTAGACCATGTGTAAAAATAGAATTCCTACTCACAACCCCAGCAGCAACCAGCCCGGGAAGCCAAACCACAGTCTCTGCAATAATCAGCCCAGAATGAACAGGACTTGCTCACTGCCTGCCAGCTTCCCTATTTTTTTTTTTTTTTTTAACCCCTGCTTCCAACTTGGGGCCAATCAGGAAAAGCCAAATATGCTCCCAAACCAATCACAAAGGATGCCCTGCTTATAGTTAGCTCCCCTCCATCTTCCCCGTGCCAACAACCTCCAATCAGAGCGCACGTGAAGCCTTCCCCTTTCTTCACTATTAAGCTTTCCCACTCCCTTTCTGCTTATGAGTGTCTGCCAAAGGCAGTGATGGTGGCTGGATCCCTTGCTAGAGCAAGCTCTGGATAGATAGCCTTTGCTTGTTCTCATCTGGTGTTCTTTGTTTATCCCACACTTTGGACAAGTGACTTAGCCCCATTTCTTTTATTTGTAAACGGTCTATAGATGATCTCACAAGATTGTGAGCATTGATAGATACTGAGTGTGAAGATGCCTTTAAAAAAAAGAACCATTTTATTGAGGTATGATTGACACAGAAAAAGCTATATTTAATGTATACAACTTGATGAGTTTGGAGATAAGTATACACCTGTGAAACTGTCACCACAATCAATGCCATAAACATGTCCATCTTCTCCAAAAGTTTCTTCCTATTTATTTATTGTGATAAGATCAATAAGATCCTCCCTATTAGCAAAATTGTAAGTATACAACACAGCATTGCTAATTACAGGCAAAAACAAAGTAACCCTTTGAGGTTTAGGCTGTGACCCTATGTAATTGATGTGGAAATTGCTTAACTGTATCGAAGGCCCCCATTTTGTGGTCCTTCTCAGAGGACACATCTCAAGAGCTCTCCATGTGTATATGTTCCTTCTATGTCTAATGGTATGAAAAATGAACGAGAAGCATGAAATACACACACACATAGCCTTCCTCTCTTTTTAGGAAAACACTATGCCACCCATAATAAGGGAAAAAATACCCCAAGAAACCTGAAATAAAATTTGTCTTGAATTTAATATGACTTTCCCACAAAGAATGGTCTTCGGCATATACATTTAAATTCACTCTATAAAAACGATGCTTTGTAAACTGTAATATGTGGGACACAAACATCTTATCTCAACTGTGAGACCTGCCAGCTGGGGAGAGAAGCAGCAGCTATGGGCAAACACATGGGCAAGGTCACCTCTCTGCACAGTAGCCTTAGCAACCTCCCCGGACTGAGTGAGAGGCTCCTGTCCTTGGCCCTTCTCTGGCTGTATCCGGTTGGATCCAAGGGGCTGTGCCCCAGACAGAGCCTCTGCACCTCCTTCTAGACTTTGCGTGTAGTGTTGGGATACAGAGTTCCCTGCTCAAATACCCTGTACCCGCCAGGAAATGGCTGTGTGCCAGGGTATGGATGGAATACTTGTGGGTGGGACAGAACAAGGGGTGGGAGTGGACGGGGCAAGGTGAGGCTGTAGGCAGGGGGCTGGGGAGCAGGGAGAGGCTTCCTTTAGTATTGTGTTCTGGTGCGAGACTCTTAGATTCTGAAATTTCTAAATGTGAACCTGGCCTTCCAGCTTGTTATAAAGGCATATTTGTCAGCTTAGGTAGAAGAAACTATTTAACATTTTGTGAATGCTATTTTTAACTTCTAAATATTTAGAAAGTCTTTCCTCAGGCCACATGATATTAAGGGTGGGCTGGCCTGTCCTCCTACCCAGCAGTTCAGTGGGAGCGCTGATCCAGGGCCTCTTGGGAGAGTTGACTGCTACGCAGCTGGGGGCGGGCCCAGGAAAAGGAATTTTTATTTCTGTTTCTCTTTTTCCCACTCCCTCTTTCCATGCATCTTATCTCTCTGGGTAACCATTCTAACCTGCTTAATGTGTATTTTATGAATTACGAGAATAATTTTCTCATAATTATAGAGAAAACACAGTTTTCTCTCTGTGTTTTTTTTCTGGTTTGTGTGCATGTAAGTTAAACATACATAAGTAACATTAAGTTTTATGTCTCATTATCTTTCTTACTTTGCTCACATAGCACTATAGCTCTAGGCTATATGGCCTATAGTTAATCTTTTGCTTCTAACTGTTGCAATGTCTCCACTTCAATTTACCTATTCCTTACCCAGTGGTGGATGTAAAGAGATACCTTGTTGTTTTATTTGCACTTCTCTGATTAGTAATTGGGTTGAGCATCTCTTCATCTGCTCAGAGGCACTTCAGGCTTTCTCTTCTGTCAATTGTTCTGTATACTTTGCCTATTCTTTCTGTTGATGTTGAAGTTTCTAATATATGCTAGTTAGATATCTTCTTCCAATTTGTTATGTTGCTATTTATTCTTTCCGTGGAGTCCTCTGCTGAACAAAAATGCTAATTTTTGATAGAATCAAATTCACCAGTTTATTTGGCTTTATAGATCATCACCTTTGGAAAACAAACATATTTTCCTGCATTTTCTTCTAATTAGAGAGGCTCTGTAGTGGTAGAGATCTTATCTCTTGCTGGAAAAAGGTCAGGAAATAATAGGTAGACAGTTGAGAATGGTTCTCTCAATATCTACTCTACCCTCCTTCTGGTCAGGTTAAAAAGCTAAAAATTACATATCCCAGTTTCCCTTGTAGCTAGAGCCATGGATGTGAATTAGTTCCCGCTAATTAAATGCTTTTGTGTGAGGTTTGGCGGGTGGCTCTCACTCCTTAGTGCATATCAGAATCCCCAGGAGGCCCGTTACAACAGAGATCGCTGGGCCGCATCCAGTAATTCTGTAGGTGTGGAGCAGGAACCCCAAGTGTGCATCTCTAACAAGCTTCCAGGTGAGGCTCAATCCCAGGGTTCAGTTGTTTATTTACTAAGCCAAGTGTCCATAGTGAAATGGGGACAACAACAGTACCAATCACTGGGAGGTGCAATTCAAATAATGTACATAAAGCATTTAGAAGCATTGCGTGGCTCAGAGTAAGCCTCCAAAAGCATGGCAGTGGCTGGCATTATTATTATGTTACTAAGGAAGTCACATAAAGGGATCAGGTAGAAGTTCTTGGGCAAGAATAAGTAGGGAGGCGTGGAAGAGAGGAGAGGAAGACGTCTAGATGAGAAAGGCTCTGGGTATCACCTCTTGGTGACTCTCAAATCCACCTCTCTCTGCCTTGTGTACTCCCAAGTACAAAAAAGTAGGAACAGGTTGAGTAGTATTTTCTGCATAGAAGGTAATAAAATAGCTAATGACTCTAAAACTCAATGCTCATAGTTTAAATTTTTTTTAATTAATTAATTAATTATTTATTTTACTTTTGGCTGTGTTGGGTCTTCGTTTCTGTGTGAGGGCTTTCTCTAGTTGCGGCAAGGGGGGGCCATTCTTCATCGCGGTGCGTGGGCCTCTCACTATCGCGGCCTCTCTTGTCGCGGAGCACAGGCTCCAGACGCGCAGGCTCAGTAGTTGTGGCTCACGGGCCCAGTTGCTCCGCGGCATGTGGGATCTTCCCAGACCAGGGCTCGAACCCGTGTCCCCTGCATTGACAGGCAGATTCTCAACCACTGCGCCACTAGGGAAGCCCTAAATTTTTTTTAATTGAAGTATAGTTGATTCAAAATATTGTATTATTTTCAAGTATACAACATTGATTCAATATTTTTATAGTTACTCTATTTAAAGTTATTGTAAAATAATGGCCATATTTCCCTGTGCTTACAATATATCCTTGTTGTTGATTTTATACATATTAGTTTGTTCCTTTTCATTCCCTACCTGTATCTTGTCTGCCCCCGGTCCCCCAGTAACCACTAGTTTGTTCTCTATATCCGAGTCTGTGAAAGTTTAAAATTTATGTTAAATTACAATTAAGATAGTACAGTTTACCAAAGGGCTCAGGATAGAGAAAATGCTTCCCAAATGAGAGAAAACATGAACTTAAAATCAGCTGGCTTCAAACAGAAATGAGAGTAGAGAGAGGGCGGGAAGGAAGAGGGAAGGAGGCAGTCACCCAGCCATGCAGAGATGGGATTGTTTCCCATCACAGGTGGGCTAGGATTCAGAGGGCTTCCCTCTGGTATTCATAACAACTAATTTTTTAAATTGAGAAAGAATAATAACATTTGCTCAAAACAATTTTCCCCTCAGAGTTTTCTTCATGGCAGCTTTTACCTCCTCATTCCTCAAGCTGTAGATTACGGGGTTCAGCATGGGGATCACTGTGGTGTAGAACACGGAGGCCACTTTCTCCCGGGCTGGGGAACTGGCTGTGGAGAGTTTCAAGTACATGAATGCGGTCGTTCCATAGAACATCCCCACTGCAGCAAGGTGGGAGCTGCAGGTGCTGACGGCTTTGGACCTTCCCCCTGTGGTGCTGATGCGGAGGATGCTGGACAAGATGAAGGCGTAGGAAATGAGGACTGTTACGCTGGTGACCACGATGTTGAATCCAGCCAAAACGAAGACTGTCATCTCAATATGATAGCTGCTAGAGCAGGAGAGCTTCATGAGGGCGATGATGTCGCAGAAGTAATGACGGATGAGGAGCTCACAGTAGGGCAGTTTCAACATGAGGCCATCTCTATGGTTGAGCCAATGAGCTCCATGGCATAGACCCCAACCACCAGCAGGGAGCAGAATCGATGTGACATGATGATGTTGTAAAGCAAAGGGCTGCAGATGGCGACATAGCGGTCATAGGCCATGACTGTGAGCATGTAACACTCAGCAACGACAAACACAATAAAGAAGTAGAACTGGGACATGCACCCTGCATAGGAGATGACGTTCTCTTCTGTCACAAAGTTCACCAGCATCTTAGGGGTAATGACAGAGGAGTAGCAGAGATCCACAAGAGACAGGCTGCTGAGGAAGTAGTACATGGGGGCGTGAAGCTGAGCATTTAGACAAATCAGTGTTATCATGCCCAGGTTCCCTATCATGGTGACTGAATAGATCCCAAGGAAGAGGAGGAAGAGGGAGAACTGGAGCTCTGGTCGATTTGTTAAACCCTCAAGAATGAACTCTGTCACTGTAGAGTGATTTTCTCCAGCCATTCTCCTCTGGTTGGGAGCCCTGTGGCACTGGGAGAGAAGAACTCCATGAAAGGCTGCATCTTGCACTGCTTGGTGAAGCTAGTTTTGAGTATCTGGGGCCAGCTGAGTGATCCTGGTATACTTCCTGATGAAGTATCCCTCATCCTGCTGTTTATTTTGGGAGGAAGACCAGACCTTGGGTATTTCAAAGGTCATGGAGATGAGAGGAAAAAGGGGGAAAGATCTGAACCTTTTACCGTTTTCATGTTTCTCAAATATTCTAGAGAGGTGGTTCTTAAAGTGTAGTCCCTGGGCCAGCACCATTGGCATCACTTGAAGATGTTAGAGATGCAAATTGTCAGACCTCACCCAAGACCTACCAACTCAGAAACTGTGGGGATGGGGCCCAGCAATGTTTCCTATTGTCTCCAGTTGATGCTGATGCACACTCTAGTCTGAGAACCTCGATTCTATAAGCAATGAGCAGTATACTCCATATTTTATAGTTGGAGATGCATTTTGATTCAGAAATGAAATTCCCCTGTCATCTATGCAAGTCCTAAATATTCACTGAATGTGAACATATGAATACTTATCTCAAATTGATGCAGTGTCAGGGTGATTTGGTAGTTACAACAGTATCATTGAGTTACAAGTCAATTTCTGTACCTGAAAGATGAAGAAATTAGTGATATCAATCCCTAAGGTGGTTGTAAAATTAATATGGGGAAATGCATATTTAGAAATTTTTTTTCAAGAAGTCATTTCCTATAAAAATGTGAGTTGTCATTAGGGGTCTGGAATTTGTTCTTAGTTTTTTTTATCATACTTCAGGCCCTAAGGCAATGGTTCTCAACATTACTCGTATATTATGATCACCTGGAATCATTTAAAAAGTATTGATGTCTACGTTATGCCCACAGAGGTTCTGATGAATTCATCTGTGGTGAAGGCTGGGCCCTGGCACCTAGTATAGTCCAGAGAAAGTGCTCAATAGCTACTTTCACTATTATTATTGTTAGTTCTATTTTCAGATCATAGTATCAAACCATGGCTGCATTATCTCCTTAATGACAAAGTACTCAAATTACAGACAAGTCGTAAGAAGCAAGGATTATCATTGCTGAATATGATACCTATAGATATCCCTTCTCTAACATGTATTCCTTAAGCTAAAATCCTAAATTTGCACTATTTTAATTGCTTACTAACTTTTTTATAATGCTCTTCAAAGGTCAATCTCAGTAACTCCTCCCAGAAGTTTTGGGTATGTGGATAAATGTATCTGAGTAGAATTTTTATTCCCATGTTCTTACTGAGAAAACTGAAGTGCCAGACACTAAGTGACTCTCCCAAGGCTTCCTAATTATCAAGTATTTGGAACTGAAAGTGCTTTCTTCTGATCATGAGCTCCTTCCCTTGGCCCAAGTGTGTAGCCTTGTAAATCTGCACACCTATAGCTCTAAGCAATGTTGTGGCTGAATGTGCTTTATACTTGATGTGTTAGCCTGTGCATAGCATATAAAAATGAGGAATGCTGTATGTATTATTTTCCTCTTCTCTAGAAAACTGAAGCTCTAAAAGTTAAATTACCCAAAGTCATAAAACTAGCAAGACACAGAACTGGGTCTAAAACCTAGGACTTCTGACCACCAGTCTGTTTTGTTTTCACAAAACTATGCTGCTTTGCTGTAGCTTATTTTATGTGTAGCACTTTATTATTGTTCAGTAAACTTAATTTATTGAATTTTTGGACATAGAGGATAGATTTTATTGCCAATTTCAGTTGCATGCAAAAAATTTACCAAGGCAGTATAAGTGCACTGTAGAAAATCAGAAATACAAATAAGCAAAAATAAAATACCATTTTCTTGCTCCTTGGAGACAGTCATCATGAGTGTCATTTTACATTTTTTCAATGCATATATGTATTTACATGTGTATGAGCATATATGTATTTTTTAAAAAAACATTTTGTAACCTGCTTTTAATGTAAGTACTTTCAAATACACTGTCTCATTTGATTCCTATAATAGTAATAACAGTAGCTAAATTTGTCACCCTGCTCCTCCACCTGTAGACTGACAGAAAAGAATGGCAGGAGGTTGAGGGGCACAAGATGGTAGACTTATGAGAACCCTTCACCCATATATTCTCATTCATAAGGGAAATATGTTTATAAGAATATGTACTTCTCAAGAATACATTCAGTAATATATCATCTGTGAAAATGTTGCTAATGCAGATTTTAAATTAAACTTTTTCTTTTGAGTTAATTGTAGATTCACATGGAGGTACAAGAAATAATACAGAGAGATCCTGTGTACCCTTTATGCAGTTTCCCCAGTGGTAACATTTTGCAAAATTATAGTACAATCACATGCGGGATATTGCATGTTACCATAGATAATCCACTGATTTTATTCAGTTTTCTCCAGTGTTATTTATACTCATTTGTGTGTGTGTCCATTTACTTCAATACAATTTTATCACATGCGTCGATTTGTGTGTCCACCACCACAGTTCAGATAAAAACACATCACCTTCATTTTCTAATTTTCAAAATAATAATTTGGTTTCTTATCCTCCAAAGATGATTAGTTATTTTTCTTTAGTATCTTTATACTCTAATTTAATCATATTTTATGTTTTCCAGTTCACTGCAATTATTATCCTTTTGTTGCTCAAAATTTTTTATCTTTGGCCTGTGGTATTCTCTTCAGTTTGTCTCTTTAGTCTTTTGGACACAGTGCTATTAGCCTCTAATATTAATTACTATCTGATAGGACAAGATGTTCTAAGCTCCTCTCATACATTTCTTTCTTCAGACCAGGAATTAACAATTTCTCCAAGAAACTTGGTTACTTTTAGTGCTGAAATGGCATTTGAAGGCCAAAGATTAGGTGCTATAAGGGTTCATTGCTTCTGGGTTATTGCTTCTAGGTCTTTTGAAAAAGTACTCAAAAATTTGTATTACGTGGTTCTTAATAATTTTACTAGGATATGTTTTCATATTCATTCTTCAGCAGTTTTCTTAGGTGCGATGTTCCTTTTCAATATATCAAATATATATATAAATATATATATTTAACTGGGAAAAATTTCTTGAATTATATTATTTGTTCTGTTCCCTTGCTTTGGTTTTCTCCGTTGTGGCTCCTAATCACCGTAGATAAGATCTTCTTTGCCTTGTGTCTGCATCTGTTACTTCCCATTCATTCTCTTTGTTTATTTTTTCTTCTTCTTTTCATCTGTTTTTCTCACCTTCTAATTACTTAAAGTATTATCTGTTGTGTTTAGTTGCTCTTCTATTACTTCTAATTCAGCTTAATTTCCTAAATCATTTTTTCTTTTATTTCTAGTAATTTCCTGAGTTATTGTGTAATTATTGATTTTTTTCTAATTCTGAGTTTTGTTACACTTTCATACCTTGTATCATTTAAAAATGTGTTTTAGCTCATTTTGATAGAATGTAATAGGATTCATTCATTGTGGGCATGTGCTATGGACTGAATTGTGTTCTTTTCATAAGCCATCCACTGTAAACATTTAAAAACTGGACAAAGTATATAAAATAATTGTTTTTAGACGTTGGACAACAGGTGATGCTGAATTATGATCTAAGACGGAAAAGGAACATATGAGGTGAGTCCTATATTCACCCCGACTCTTTGTCAGGAGAGACTTTCTATATCATAGCCCAAAGAAGATATATGCTAACAGAGCACAGCATTTTTTTGTGAGTTGAGAAGAAGCAGACTAGAGTTTTGGGAGGCTGAAGTAGGTGGAATGGGTAGTAAAGTATATTGAAGCCACAGAGAAAGAACTCCAGGAATTTGTATATGGGTCCTTGTGTCTTTCTCTAAGCTTTGACAAATGCATAAGCTATGCATTTCTAACATAAAACTCGATGAAGCTGGGCAAAGTATAAATCTTTGGAAAGTTTAAGTTAAATAATTATCAGAGCTTATACAGGACTGTGTGATGTTTGTGTTCCATCCAGCCAGTGAGGAGATCTCCTTGAACACCTGTAGCACTCCCTAGAGAGCCAAGGTTTATGTCTTAACATTAGGGCCAAATTAGTTCTAGAATAAAAGCTATACTTCATATGTACTAACAAAACTTAAATAAACCTCAAAAACACCAAGACAATCTACAAGTAGTTTAACTGGCTGCCAAAACAAACTTTAAAATATTTTAAAGAAACAAAAAACAATTAAGAGAGTCAACAATGTACGGCATCCTATCAAAATTACTAGACATTCAGATAAGCAGGAAAATGTGTAAGAAAAGCAGGAGAAAATATGTATAAATAGAAATATCACATCTGATGAAATTAAGACAAGAATTTTTAAACAGCTATTATTGTTATTCAAGGATGTAAATGAAACTGTGAATATAATGAAAAGAAAAATGGAAGATACAAAAAAGAATGAAATAGTACTTTTAGAGATAAAAAATATGAAATAGAGATTTATTGAATGAACTTAAGAGCAGACTAGACATTGAAGATAAAAGATCAATGATAGAGAAATAGAAACTATTAAAATAAACCACACAGAGGAAAATGAACAAACTCAATAAACTGCAGAATATCCAGTGGTCTAACAATGGTGTAATTAGAGTCCCAGAAGGAAGGGAGGAAACAAAAAACATTTGATGATACAATGGCTAAAACGTTTTGATTGGTGGAGATAGAGATGATAAATGAAGTAAAAAATGTTGAGGATTGTTGAGTTGGGTGTTGGGTACATGGGTGTTTAGCAAACTAGTCTCTTTACTTTGTATATGTTTAAAAATTTTTATATTAAAAGTTTTAACTTAAAATAGATAATAGATCTAAGAGTAAAAGCAAAGACTTTAAAACTTCTAAAAGAAAAACCAAAATTTTCATGATGTTGGTATAGGCTAAGAGATTCTAGACTAAGCACAAAAGCACTCACCATAGAGACAAAAAAAAAAAACAGATGACTGGACTTAAGAATAAAAACTTCTATTCTTTGAAATAGACTAATAAAGAAGTGAAAAGACAAAGACAGCCCTGGGGGAAGATATTCAATATCAAAGGACTTGTATTCAGAACATATAAAGAGCTCTTACAACTCACTAATCAAGAAGACAAACAACTAATTAAAATTGAACCAAAACTTTGAATAGATGCTTCATTAAAGGAGAATTTCAAATAGTCAGGAAACACATGAAAATTTGCTCACTATCATTAAGTATCAGGTAAATGCAAGTTGAAAACACACTGACAGAACACTATGTGCCCACTAGAGATGTTAACCTGACAATATCAAATTTTGTTGAGAATGTAGACAAAGTGAACCTCTCAAACACTGCTGTTGGAAAATAAAATTAAACCACCTCTTTGTCAAATTGTTTGGCAGTTTCTTATAAACTTGTCTATCATCAAACAATTCCACTCTTAAATATTTATCTGAGGTAAATGAAAACATATGTTAAAGAGTTCTGTACGTGAATGCTTAGATCTGCTTTATTCATAATAGTCCAAGCTGAAAACAACCAACTGTCCATCAACAAGTGGGCAAACTAATTTGTGGATATGTTCAGGCAATGGATTATTATTAATCAATAAAAAGAAGTGTACTCCTAATACACACAACAAAATGAAAGAATTCATTGATGAATTCTTGATGGGGCAGGTTTAGGAGGTATCTGCTTGTGCAGAAGAGAAGAGGAACTCAGCTTTGAAGTTGCTGTTTGGACTGACCACAGGACAGACTATTGGAAACATCCAGTAAAGTGACTGGATACCACTTTAGGGGCTTCATAGAAAGATAAGAACTAACGTCACAAGTGTTAAAGTCACCCTTATAGAGGAGGTTGCTGAACAGATGCGTTCACCAAGCACTTAAAGAAGCAAAAGAAGTGCATAGGATGTTGGGAAAGGTGAAACATGAGGGGAGAGGAAACGGAACAAGAGGCAAAATAAGAGCTGCCTTTATTAGACTGCAAACTCCTCCAAGGCATGAACCATGTCTTTTTCTCCCTAAACCTAGAGTTTTAAAATGCTAAATAATGTACAAATTAGAGACTAACTGAACATTAAATAGAATTCTGTCCCATCTGACTCCTGTTTAATGACCTTAATTTTAGTCACTTTCTTAGGAGCTGAGGCCATTTCAAATGAAGACCTATCAGCTACCTTCTTTTCTCTCCATCCAGGCTCTATGGTTCTTCTTGTTGGAATTTATGTGTGTTCTTGTGTTTCTCTGATGTGTAGTGATGAACAACTCACTCAGTGCCATATCAGTGCTATTTGATAATCTACCAAAACTCTGAGACATATATGTAAAGACATTGTATACATGCTTATGTATCAAACATCCACTTACATTATATATTATATATATATATATAATATAAATATATATGTTAAATATGTGCTAGAAGTAACTGAAGCAAAGAAACCAAGAAGAAGAGATAAGCGTTTTGGAAAGGGGAAGGTTCTATACCAAAATGAACATGGTCAAAAATATTTCTTTCTGTACTGTTTCTTGCTTGTGCTGGAGCAAGTCATCAGTAAACTTGACTTTGGAGAAGCAATGGGTGAAATGCATTTAAAGTAAAGTTCTAACAGCAATAGTCTCTGAAGTGACATCAAACAAGAGGAAGTTTCCCTGGTGTTGCATCATACCCATACAGACAAGAAAGCTCTAAGGCTCCTAGAGAAAAGTCAAGTTTTAATGAACCCCTGAGGTCTTCTTTGCCTGTGGGGCCCTAGGGGAGTTTATGACAGTTAATTATTTTTCTCCATTTATAACTTATTTGTAGTGGGATTAAGATGAGGCTTGGGATTCATTAGAGTCACTGTAGGACACAGCAAGATTCTAAGTGTAAATCTACAAACAAAACATCACTATTGTGGAGCACTGACTGAAAATGTCTCACAGCAGTGGATAAGCAAGCAGACACTGATGTGTACACACACATAAAAATAGTGATAGGTGTGGTGATTGTAGTTGGACTTGACAAGGTTTCTGTCTTTGTAGTGTGATTGCATAAACTTCTCATGAGAAGCCCTGATCAAAAGCATAGCTTACCCACTTGTTCACTGAGGCTTGAGTTTCTCTGAACAGATATTTTTTTTCCCCTTTGGTAAAAACATCATAAATGACCTATGAAAGGATTTTGGGTATAGGTGACCATGCACCAACTCAGTTAGTCTGTGTACAGAGGAGTTTATCAGATCCCTTTCTGTGAGCTGATTTGAAAAGGGAATTTGAAGCAGCTGGTGCTGGCTGCTTAAAGACCAGAAATGTGTATGGACAGTGACCTTCACTGTGTGACCTGTGATTTTATAAAAATCTCAGAAAGGTCTTCTGGTCTCTTTAACTTGTCACTATGTACAAAACTCCCTACATTAGAGCCAGTGCTTTCAGTGAAGCTATATATCTGAAGCACCAGACAATACTGCATTGGTCCAGGTCCATTAGAATAGCTGATATATTAAGAGCACACCGCAGTCTTTCAAGTCTTTGCTCAAATGTCACCTTCACCTACCATCCTCTTTAAACTTACAACCCACATGCCTTGCTTTGTTTTTTATAGCTCCTATTACCTTCTAAAGTGTTACATGGGTTACTTATTTATTTATTGTCTGTCTCCCCCCCTACTAGAGTAAAAGCTCAATGACTTTTGTTTTGTGCTTTATTTGCAGTTTCTAGAACAGTGCCAGACATAGTTTCTTAATTAATATTTGTTGAATGAATCAATGAATTTCACTCTCTTATTCAAAGATTGTTAGACGTTACTCATTGGCTGATAATTGTGTTTAGGCTTAGCATTCTAAATTCTCCTTTGTGTGTTCCTGGTGCACTTTTCCAGACTAATTTCTTATTTCTTTTCAAGATTCACCCAGGTATTGCATGCATCAATAATCTGTTCTTTTTTATTGCTGAGTTGTATTCAGTTGTATGACTATACCATGGCTTATTTATCTATTTTCCTGTTGATCCTTATTTGGATCATTTCCCAATAAGGGAAATGTTTTTGGCTGTTATGAATAAAGCTGTTATGAACATTTGTGTGTGAGATATTTTGTGGACCTATGCAGTGATGTTTTTGGATATATGACTGGGAGTGGAATTGCCGGGTCACAGGGTAGGTGTGTGTTTTACTTTATCAGATACTGCCAATTTTACAAATAACTGTACAATTTTACATCCCCACTAGCAATATAAGGGAATGTTATTTGTTCCACATTCTTGCCAGCACTTGGTATTGTCAGTCTTTTAAATTTTAGCTTATTGTGGTTTTAATTTGCATTTCTCTAAGAAGTAAACCTTTGAGCAACTTTCCATATGCTTATTCTCCATTTGAATATCTTCTAACATATCTATTTAAGTCTTTCTCCCATCAAAAAAATTTTTTTAGTCTTTTATTAATTTATTTGTAGGAGTTTTTTATATAGTATAAATATAAGTCCTTTGACAGATACATATATTGTGAATATTTTCTCTCTGTCTGTGGTTCGCCTTCATACTTTCTTAATGATGTATTTCAAAGAACAGAAGTTTTAAATATTGATCAAATCAAATTTACGCTATTTTTCTTTTATGGTTAGTAACTTTTTTTTAACATCTTTATTGGAGTATAATTGTTTTACAATGGTGTGTTAGTTTCTGCTGTATCACAAAGTGAATCAGCTATACATATACATATATCCCCATTTCCCCTCTCTTGTGTCTCCCTCCCACTCTCCCTATCCCACCCCTCTAGGTGGACACAAAGCACCGAGCTGATCTCCCTGTGCTATGAGGCTGCTTCCCACTAGCTATCTATTTACATTTGGTAGTGTATATATGTCCATGCCACTCTCCCACTTTGTCTCAGCTTACCCTTCCCCCTCCCCATGTCCTCAAGTCCATTCTCTACGTCTGCATCTTTATTCCTGTCCTGCCCCTAGGTTATTCAGAACCTTTTTTTTTTTTTTTTTAGATCCCATATATATTTGTTAGCATATGGTATTTGTTTTTCTCTTTCTGACTTACTTCACTCTGTATGACAGATTCTAGGTCCATCCACCTCACTACAAATAACTCAGTTTCTTTTTATGGCTGAGTAATATTCCATTGTATATATGTGCCACATCTTCTTTATCCATTCATCTGTCAATTGACACTTAGGTTGCTTCCATGTCCTGGTTATTGTAAATAGTGCTTGCAACAAACATTGTGGTACCTGACTCTTTTTGAATTATGGTTTTCTCAGGGTATATGCCCAGTAGTGGGATTGCTAGGTTATATGGTAGTTTTAGTTTTAGATTTTTAGGAACCTCCATAGTGGCTGTATCAGTTTACATTCCCATTAACAGTGCAAGAGGGTTCCCTTTTCTCCACACCCTCTCCAGCATTTATTGTTTGTAGACTTTTTGATGATGGCCATTCTGACCGGTGTGAGGTGATACTTCATTGTAGTTTTGATTTGCATTTCTCTAATGATTAGTGATGTTGAGCATCCTTTCATGTGTTTGTTGGCAATCTGTATGTCTTCTCTGGAGAAATGTCTATTTAGGTCTTCTGTCCATTTTTGGATTGGGTTGTTTGTTTTTTTGATATTGAGCTGCATGAGCTGCTTGTATATTATGGAGATTAATCCTTTGTCAGTTGCTTTGTTTGCAAATATTTTCTCCCATTCTGAGGGTTGTCTTTTTGTCTTGTTTATGGTTTGCTGTGCAAAAGCTTTTAAGTTTCATTAGGTCCCATTTGTTTATTTTTGTTTTTATTTCCATTTCTCTAGGAGGTGGGTCAAAAGGATCTAGCTGTGATTTATGTCATAGGGTGTTCTGCTTATGTTTTCCTCTAAGAGTTTTACAGTGACTGGCCTTACATTTAGGTCTTTAATCCAATTTGAGTTTATTTTTGTGTATGGTATTAGGGAGAGTGCTAACTTCATTCTTTTACATGTAGCTGTCTAGTTTTCCCAGCACCACTTATTGAAAAGCGTGTCTTTTCTCTGCTGTATATTTTTGTTGCCTCCTTTGTCATAGAGTAGGTGACCTTAGGTGCATGGGTTTATCTCTGGGCTTTCTATCCTGTTCCATTGATCTATATTTCTGTTTCTGTGCCAGTACAATACTGTCTTGATTACCGTAGCTTTGTAGTATAGTCTGAAGTCAGGGAGCCTGATTCCTCCAGCTCCGTTTTTTTCCCTCAAGACTGCTTTGGCTATTCGGGGTCTTTTGTGTCTCCATACAAATTTTAAGATGTTTTGTTCTAGTTCCGTAAAAAATGCCATTGGTAATTTGATAGGGATTGCATTGAATCTGTAGATTGCTTTGGGTAGGATAGTCATTTTCACAATATTGATTCTTCCAATCCAAGAACATGGTATATCTCTCCATCTGTTGGTATCATCTTTAATTTCTTTCATCAGTGTCTTATAGTTTTCTGCATACAGGTCTTTTGTCACCCTAGGTATTTTATTCCTTTTGTTGCAATGGTAAATGGGAGTGTTTCCTTAATTTCACCTTCAGATTTTTCATCATTAGTGTATAGGAATGCAAGAGATTTCTGTGCATTAATTTTGTATCCTGCTACTTTACCAAATTCATTGATTAGCTCTAGGAGTTTTCTGGTAGCATCTTTAGGATTCTCTATGTATAGTATCATGTCATCTGCAAACAGTGACAGTTTTACTTCTTCTTTACTGATTTGGATCCCTTTTATATCTTTTTCTTCTCTGATTGCTGTAGCTAAAACTTCCAAAACTATGTTGAATAATAGTGGTGAGAGTGGTCAACCTTGTCTTGTTCCTGATCTTAGAGGAAATGGTTTCAGTTTTTCACCACTGAGGACGCTGCGGGTTTGTCATATATGGCCTTTATCATGCTGAGGTAAGTTCCCTCTAGGCCTACTTTCTGGAGGGTTTTTATCATAAATGGGTGTTGAATTTTGTTGAAAGCTTTTTCTGCATCTATTGAGATGATCATCTGGTTTTTCTCCTTCAATTTGTTAATATGGTGTATCACGTTGATTGATTTGCGTATATTGAAGAATCCTTGCATTCCTGGGATAAACCCCACTTGATCATGGTGTATGATCCTTTTAATGTGCTGTTGGATTCTGTTTGCTAGTATTTTGTTGAGGGTTTTTGCATCTATGTTCATCAGTGATATTGCCCTGTAGTTTTCTTTCTTTGTGACATCTTTGTCTGGTTTTGGTATCGGGGTGATAGTGGCCTCGTAGAATGAGTTTGGGAGTGTTCCTCCCTCTGCTATATTTTGGAAGAGTTTGAGAAGGATAGGTGTTAGCTCTTCTCTAAAGGTTTAATAGAATTCACCTGCGAAGCCATCTGGTCCTAGGATTTTGTTTGTTGGAAGTTTTTTAATCACAGTCTCAATTTCATTGCTTGTGATTGGTCTGTTCATATTTTCTATTTCTTCCTGGTTCAGTCTCGGAAGGTTGTGCTTTTCTAAGAATTTGTCCATTTCTTCCAGGTTGTCCATTTTATTGGCATATAGTTGCTTGTAGTAATCTCTCATGATCCTTTGTATTTCTGCAGTGTCAGTTGTTACTTCTCCTTTTTCATTTCTAATTCTATTGATTTGAGTCTTTTCCCTTTTTTTCTTGATGAGTCTGGCTAATGGTTGATCAATTTTTTTTATCTTCTCAAAGAACCAGCTTTTAGTTTCATTGATTTTTGCTATTGTTTCCTTCATTTCTTTTTCATTTATTTCTGATCTGATCTTAACGATTTCTTTCCTTCTGCTAACTTTGGGGTTCTTTTGTTCTTCTTTCGCTAATTGCTTTAGGTGTAATGTTAGGTGGTTTATTTGAGATGTTTCTTGTTTCTTGAGGTAGGATTGTATTGCTATAATCTTCCCTCTTAGAACTGCTTTTGCTGCATCCCATAGGTTTTGGGTCATTGTGTTTTCATTGTCATTTGTTTCTAGGTATTTTTTCATTTTCTCTTTGATTTCTTCAGTGATCTCTTGGTTATTTAGTAGTGTATTGTTTAGCCTCCATGTGTTTGTATTTTTTACAGTTTTTTTCCTGTAATTGATATCTGGTCTTATCGCATTGTGCTCGGAAAACATACTTGATACGATTTCAGTTTTACCAAGGCTTGATTTGTGACCCAAGATATGATCTATCCTGGAGAATGTTCCATGAGCACTTGAGAAGAAAGTGTATTCTGTTGTTTTTGGATGGAATGTCCTATAAATATCAATTAAGTCCATCTTATTTAATGTGTCATTTAAAGCTTGTGTTTCCTTATTTATTTTCATTTTGGATGATCTGTCCATTGGTGAAAGTGGGGTGTTAAAAGCCCCCTACTATGATTGTGTTACTCTCGATTTCTCCTTTTATGGCTGTTAGTATTTGCCTTTTATGTATTAAGGTGCTCCTATGTTGGGTGCATATATATTTACAATTGTTATATCTTCTTCTTGGATTGATCCCTTGATCTTTATGTAGTGTCCTTGTCTCTTGTAGTAGTCTTTATTTTAAAGTCTATTTTGTCTGATATGAGAATTGCTACTCCAGCTTTCTTTTGATTTCCATTTGCATGGAATATCTTTTTCCATCCCCTCACTTTCAGTCTGTATGTGTCCCTAGGTCTGAAGTGGGTCTCTTGTAGACAGCATATACGGGTCTTGTTTTAGTATCCTTTCAGCCAGTCTATGTCTTTTAGTTGGAGCATTTAATCCATTTACATTTAAGGTAACTATCAATATGTATGTTCCTATTACCATTTTCTTAATTGTTTTGGGTTTGTTATTGTAGGTCTTTTCCTTCTCTTGTGTTTCCTGCCTAGAGAAGTTCCTTTAGCATTTGTTGTAAAGCTGGTTTGGTGGTGCTGAATTCTCTTAGCTTTTGCTTGTCTGTAAAGGTTTTAACTTCTCCATCAAATCTGAATGAGATCCTTGCTGGGTAGAGTAATTTTGGTTGTAGGTTTTTCCCTTTCATCACTTTAAATATGTCCTGCCACTCCCTACTGGCTTGCAGAGTTTCTGCTGAAAGATCAGCAGTTAACCTTATGGGGATTCCCTTGTATGTTATTTGTTGTTTTCCCCTCGCTGCTTTCAATATTTTTTCTTTGTATTTAATTTTTGATAGTTTGATTAATATGTGTCTTAGCGTGTTTCTCCTTGGATTTACCCTGTATGGGACTCTCTGAGCTTCCTGGACTTGATTGACTATTTCCTTTCCCATATTAGGGAAATTTTCAACTATAATCTCTTCAAATATTTTCTCAGTCTCTTTCTTTTTCTCTTCTTTTTCTGGGACCCCTATAATTTGAATGTTGGTACGTTTATTGTTTTCCCAGAGGTCTCTGAGACTGTCAATTCTTTTCATGCTTTTTTCTTTATTCTGCTCTGTGGTAGTTATATCCACTATTTTATCTTCCAGGTCACTTATCCGTTCTGCTGCTTCAGTTATTCTGCGATTGATTCCTTCTAGAGAATTTTAAATTTCATTTCTTGTGTTGTTCATCATTGTTTGTTTGCTCTTTAGTTCTTCTAGGTCCTTGTTAAACGTTTCTTGTATTTTCTCCATTCTATTCCCAAGATTTTGGATCACCTTTACTGTCATTACTCTGAATTCTTTTTCAGGTAGACTGCCTATTTCCTCTTCATTTGTTTGGTCTGGTGGGTTTTTACCTTGCTCCTTTATCTGCTGTGTATTTCTCTGTCTTCTTATTTTGCTTAACTTACTGTGTTTGGGGTCTCCTTTTCACAGGCTGCAGGTTCGTAGTTCCTGTTGTTTTTGGTGTCTTCCCCCAGTGGGTAAGGTTGGTTCAGTGGGTTGTGCAGGCTTCCTGGTGGAGTGGACTGGTGCCTGTGTTCTGATGGATGAGGCTGGATCTTGTCTTTCTGGTAGGCAGGACCATGTCTGGTGGTGTGTTTTGGGGTGTCTGTGAACTTCTTATGATTTTAGGCAGCCTCTCTGCTAATGGATGGGGTTGTGTTCCTGTCTTGCTAGTTGTTTGGCATGGGGTGTCCAGCACTGGAGCTTGATGGTTATTGAGTGGAGCTGGGTCTTAGCATTGAGACAGAGATCCCTGGGAGAGCTCTTGCTGATTGATATTACAAGGGGCCAGGAGTTCTCTGTTCGACCAATGTACTGAACTCGGCTTTCCCACTTCAGAGGCTCAGGCCTGACACCCAGCCAGAGCAACAAGACCCTGTTGGCCACACGACCATGTACGCAGGGAGTTTCTTGCCTTTTGGGAAGTCTGAGGTCTTCTGCCAGCATTCAGTAGGTGTTCTGTAGGAGTTGTTCCACATGTAGATGTATTTTTGATGTATTTGTGAGGAAGAAGTTGATCTCCATGTCTTACTCCTCCACTATCTTGAAGGTCCTCTATGGTTAGTAACTTTTAAGAAATTCTTCTTACTTTAAGATCTTGAAGACATTCTCTTATTTTCTTCTATAGGCTTAACTTTTACATTTAATTCTCTGATCCATCATGAATTAATTGTGTGTGGTGTGAGACAGGTGTCAAGGATCATTTTTGTTTATATATAAATATCTAGGTGTTTCAGAATCATTCACTGAGAAGAAGTTTCTTTTCCCACAGAATTGCTTTAGCACCTTTGTAAAAAAATAATCAATGAACCATACATATGGGTCTATTTCTAGACACTCTACTCTGCTTCATTAATCTATTTACCTCTCCTCACTTCACTACTACACTATTTTAATATCTGTAACTTTAGACAATTCTTGGAGTCAAGGAGTGTAAGTCCTCCAACTTTCTTCTTTTTCAAAGTTGTTTTGGTTTTCCTAGGACCTTGCATTTCCATATAAATTTAAGAATTATCTTGTTAATTTCCACCAACATGTCTGCTGGTATTTTGACTGGTACTGAATTGAATCCATAGATTAATTAAGATGGACATAATATAACAATACTTAGTTTTCCAATCCATGAACATGATATACCTTTCCATTTATTTAGATTTTCTTAAATGTTCTTCTGTCATATTTTATAGTTTTCAGCATAGGGGTCATACACAAATTTTGTTAAGTCAATTCCCAGATATTTCATTTTTTCGGCTAACATAAATGGTATTTTAAAACTTCATTTTGTAATTATTTTTTGCTAGTATGTAGAAATATAATTAATTTTCATATATTAACAGTGTATTCCATGCCCATATAAATTTACTTTTAAATTCTAGTAGTTTGTTTATGAATTTATTTGTATTTTCTGTGTACACTTATGTCACCTGTAAATAAGGATGGTTTTATATGTTCCATTCAAATCTTTACGTCTCTATCAAACTGGGAGAAAAAACTTATACCTGGAATCTTATCTATCAGGATTTAGTTTGAAAGCACTGAGCAGATGGAAATTCAGTTAGAAGCTGTGTTCAGAGAGGTATGAGTGGAGGGCAGAGGCCGTCAATGGGAATTCTGGATTATATGCTTGACGTATTAACTGATACATTGTAGAGACTGAGTTATGCTATCCTTCTTTGAGAGTTGAGAGACTCAACATTTTTTTATTATTGAATTGGCTAGAAACTCCCATATAATGTTGACTAGAACTTGTGAAGTGGACATTCTTGACTTGTTGTTGATCTTCTTGCTTGTTATTGACCTTAGGATGAAAGCATTCAGTATTTCTATTGAGTATGATGTTAGTTATAGGTTTTCCATAGACATCTTTTATCAGATTTAGGATATTCCTTTCTGTTCTCTTTTGCTGAGAGTTTTTATCATGAATAGTTATTGACTTTTATCAAATACTCTTTCTGCAGCTATTGAGATGATTATATGGTTGTATTTTTTGTTCTATTAATGTGGTGAATAATATTGACTAATATTGTCAATGTTAATACATATTTGTTCCTTTTTTCCTACCAACCCTTGATTGTTTTAAAAATTCCATTTCAGGGCTTCTACTGTAAGTTGCTATACCTCTTTATATTATTTTTATTGTGTTGTTTGTATTCCTTTATTTGCATTACTGTATTTTGTTTTATTGTGCTGTCATTTTACATAGTTTGCTAATATATGTATTTAAAAATTCACCATAAATTGTTTGCCTATTGCTTTAAATGGCTGAAGTAATTTGACTGCTTAAAATAGTCAAAGAAATTTTAAAAATAGCCTTTTATATGTACCCACATATTTATCATTTCCAGTGTTCTGCATTTCTTCCTGCAGATCTGAGCTTTCACTTGGAACCATGTATCCCTCCTCCCCCTCATTTTTTTGTAGTGTAGACTTACTGGTGACAAATTCTTTCCCCTTCTATTTGTCTGAAATTTTCTTTCTTTCTTATTTTGAAGAATATTTTTGCCACATATAGAATATGAAATTGACTTTTTTCTTTCAGTTTTAAAGATGTAATTTCATTTTTTAACAACAGGTAAGTTATATTTTTGCTCCTTTGAAAGCAATGTGCCTTTTATCTTGGTTGCTTTTAAGCTTTTTTTCTTTGGTTTTCATTAGTATGAGTATGATATGCCTAGGTGTGGTATATTTTATATTCATATTGCTCATCGTTTCCTATGCTTTTTTATTCTGTGGGTTCATTACTTCATCAAATTAGAAAGATTTTCATCTATAATCTTTAAAAATATTCTGTCTCCCCCAATTCCCACTTAACTCACCTTTTGAAACTCTGATTACACATATGTTGTCATTGTCCTAAAGATTTTGGTTGCTATGTTTATTATTATTATTATTATTTCTATCTGCATTTAGTATGATAATTTCTATTGATCTGTTTTGCTTTCAACAATCCTTTCTTTGGCTGTGCTGAGTCTGCTATTAAGTCAACCTAATGAACTCTTTATTTCCAGTGTTATATTTTTCAGTTTTGAATGTTTTTGGAAAATTTCTTTTATTTTTATAAATCTGTTGGAATTTGCCATCTGTTAGTCAATTTTGTATTTATTTTATCTAAATTTAAATACTAAATAATTATAGTAGTTACTTTAAAGTCTTTGTCTGCTAATTGCAACATTCGGGTCACATGTGGATCTGATTTTACTGAATATTTTTTCTTCTTGATTATGAGTCATATTTTCCTGTTTCTTTTTTCTTTTTTTAAATTTTTATTGGAGTAGGGACTTCCCTGGTAGACCAGTGGGTAAGACTCCGCACTCCCAGTGCAGGGGGCCCGGGTTCAATCCCTGGTTGGGGAACTAGATGCCGCATGCATGCCACAGCTAAGAGTCGCATGCTGCAACTAAGAAGCCCACCTGCCGCAACTAAGAGCCTGCATGCCGCAACTAAGACCTGGTGCAGCCAAAATAAATAAATATTTAAAAAAAAAAGGAATGTCAAAAAAGATAAAGTTTCTATTGGAGTATAGCTGATTTACAATGTTGTGTTAGTTTCAGGTGTACAGCAAAGTGAATCAGTTATACATATACATATATCCACCCTTTTAAAGATTCTTTTCCCATACAGGTCATTACAGAGTACTGAGTAGAGTTTCCTGTGCTACACAGTAGGTCTTCATTGGTTATCTATTTTATATGTAGTAGTGTGCATATGTCAATCTCCCAATGTATCCCTCCCTCCTTTTGCCCCCTGGTAACCATAAGTTTGTTTTCTCCATCTGTGACTCTATTTCCGTTTTGTAAATAAGTTCAATTGTACCATTTTTTAACATTTCACATATAAACAATATCGTATGATATTTGTCTTTTTCAGTCTGACTTACTTCACACAGTGTGACAATCTCTAGGTCCATCCATATTGCTGCAAATGGCATTATTTCGTTCTTTTTTATGGCTAATATTCCATTGTATATATACCACATCTTCTTTATCCATTTTTCTGTCGATGGACATTTAGGTTGCTTCCACATCCTAGCTATTGTAAATAGTGCTGCAGTGAACATTGGGGTGCATGCATCTTTTCAAATTATGGTTTTCTCCGGATATATGCCCAGGAGTAGGATTGCCGGATTATATCGTTGCTCTATTTTTTCTTCTTGATTATGGGTCATAATTTCCTGTTTCTTTGTATTTATAGTAATTTTTCATTTTATGATGCTGGACATTGTGAATATATTGTAGAGACAGTGGATTATGTTATTCTTCTCTACGGAGTGTTGGATTTTGTTCTGGGATGCAGTTAATTTACTAGCAGATCACCTTGATCCTGTTGAGGTTTGGATTCAGCCTTTGGGTCTACAAAGTAGACCCAAAGGTCTACTTTGGGTCTAGTTCAGTTTTGCCCTTAGCCTGAAGGCTTAGCTCTTAGTTCGAAGGTATGGGTTTCAGGGGTCATCTTAATTCCTGGTATGCAGATGCCTGAGGGTCTTTATCTTTGGCTGCTTCCTCTCCATACCTTGCCCCACAAATTTCAGCTGTCTTAGCATCCTTGAGCACTTATCTTTCTTTATTCTACTAGTAGAGACTGTTGTCATTTGCTTGGGTTCCACTTCACTCTGCTGGGTTTGGAAATTGCCCTTAGGGAGAAAGTTAGGGTGAATGTGGCAGTCATCTCATTTTCTTGCCTTCTCTCAAGAATTTCACCCCTGTGCTGTCTGCTTCCCAAAGCTTGCAGACAGTTGCTTTATACATATTTTCCAATCTTATAGCTGTTTATGGTCAGAGGGTAAGTGTGATAACACCTACTATGTTACACTTGAAATCAGAAGTCTGATTGCTTACTTTTTAATTACTTGTTCTTTGTGTGCCAACCAAGCTGAAGGTCATATGGGGACGTGGACCAGGAGAGACTGGAAACCTGGAGACTTAAACTAGATCTGTGACCTTGGGCCAGTGGCTTTACTTCCTTGGATTTTCTTTGTGTCTTTGTTTATAAGATGAGGATAAATATTAGTTTTGTGGATCTGTAAGTAGCTGGCATTGGAATCACTAGGGAAGATTTAAAAATATGGCTACCATATTTATACCCATAGAGATGCTGATTCAGATGGTCTGAGTGGAGCCGAGAATTTCTTTTCTTTCTTCCTTCTTCCAGTTTTATTGAGATATAGTTGACATACAGCACTGTACAAATTTAAGGGGTACAGCATAATGATTTGACTTACATACATTATGAAATGATTATCACAGTAAGTTTAGTGAACATCCATCATTTCATATAGATACAACATTAAAGAAATAGAAAAAAGTATTTTTTGTGAAGAGAACTCAGGATTTACTCTCTTAACTTTCAAATATAACATACAGCAGTGATAATTATACTTATCATGTACATTACACTCCTAATACATATTTATCTTATAATTGGAAGTTTGTACCTTTGGACCACCTTCATCCAACTCCACCCCCCACCCCCTGCCCCACCCCCTGCCTCTGGTAACCACAAATCTGACCTCTTTTTCTATGAGTTTGTTTGTTTTTGAAGTGTAATTGACCCATGACACTATGTTAGTTCCTGTTACACAACATAGTGATTTGGTATTTCTATACATTTCAAACTGGTCACTATGGTAAGCTGAGCTACAATATGTCACCATCCAGGGACTGCCCTGGCAGTCCAGTGGTTAAGCCTTCACCTTCCAATGCAGGAGATGTAGGTTTGATCCCTGGTTGGGGAGCTAAGATCTCACATGCCTCGTGGCCAAAAAAACCAAAACATAAAACAGAAGCAATACTGTAACAAATTCAATAAAGACTTTAAAAAATATGTTACCATACAAAGATATTACATAGTTATTGACTATATTCTCCACACTCTACATTTCATACCCGTGACTCATTTATTTTGCAACTGGAAGTCTGTGCCTCTAAATCTCCTTCACTTATTTCAGAATTTCTTTTTAATAAACATTCTAGGTAATTATGGTGCTCAGCCAGGTTTGTGAAACACTGGATTTTATAATTTCCTGAATCTTTTCAGGTCAAAATTCTATGAGTGTGTGGGCTTGATGTTAAAGAAAGTAAGAAAAGATCAAAAGATCGAGATGAAGGATAGACAATATTTGACAAGGCATAAGTTTGTGTTGGGGAGTTAGAAGACAAAAAAAGACAAAAGCAAACCAAAGAGGAAGAACAAATTTGGATGTATCCTTGCACTGGGAATCTTATCTACCAGGACTCAGTCTGAGAGCACTGAGAAGCTGGGAAGTCAGTAGAGAGAAGCGCTGACAAAAAGTGGGTAGAAGGCAGGGACAGTCAAAGGGAGTTTTATTTAGAGAAAGGCTGTTCCCGGCAGAGGCTGAGAGCAGTTACCTGATAGAGATTCTTTGTTACCATTAAACTTATACCCCCGGAGAAGATGAGAGCAGGGAATCACAGAAAACTCCTTTCTTGTTTGAGCTAGATATAGGGCAGTTTTTCCTGGAATAAATAGGAATATGAATAAATTGAGTGCCCTAAACTAAATTATAATAGATAGCTCTTTGTGTTAATCTTTCCTTGATACACTCATTTCTTGTTTTTATTAAAGTCATTGCATATTTATTTGTTAGCTTACAAAAGATTCCTCTCACCAGGAGGAAATTTAGTCTAGTGATTACAACACAGAGGCCTGGAGTTAGACCCAGGCATGTGGGCTGTGAAACACACTGCCTCTGTGAACAACTTACCTTTAAGATGAATATCGTTATTGTGAGGAATAAACAAGAATATATTTGTATGGTGCTTTGGATCTTGGCAGCAAGAAGTCAGTGTAAAGGATCTGTGTCAGGCACGTTATTGGGTATTCCAGAAATAGTAACGATAGTAGTTTTTCACAGTGGTATTTCTCTTAATTGTACCAGATAAATTTTTTGTTGTTGTTGAAAGAACTGTCTCTAAAAGCCAAATCAACTAATATCAAGGGTATAAACAAACATTTGTTCCTTTGGGAAAGTAATCTCTTAAGAAATGGTCTTGAGGGAGTCCCTGTCTTAATAATCAAGTCACTTCACTTTGTTATAAAGCAGAAACTAACACACCATTGTAGAGCAATTATACTCCAATGAAGATGTTAAAAAAAAAAATCAAGTCACTGAGATCTGTAATCCTAATAAACCTCTTTATTCTCCTGTTATCCACTAGTCAGGAAAAGGCACTGTCTCCTTCCTTGTAGCTAGAGGGGCTTTTGGACAAATCAATAATTGGAAATCGTGCTCTTCAATGCAGAAAGGGATTCAAGATAAATTAGAGGCTCTGATTCTCTAGACCAGACTTGGGAGGAGAGAGTTCTGAGCTCAAAGCTGTCATCTTCTATTCACTTATGGTCATTTTCTTTCCCAGGACAATTGTGGACAAGAGACAATGGAGTGTAGCATTACATCTCTATACTAAAGGAAGGTGAGTGCGTGCCTGGCCCTGGTCAGTCACGTAACATGGTGGTTACCAGTGCAAACTGTGAGTCAAACTGCCCAAGTTCACCTTCTGACTGCTACTCAGTAGTTTTAGGACTTGGGTGAGTTACTTAACTCAGTTGTCTCATCTGCAAAATGGGGATATTAATAATGTCACGTAACTCTTAGTACACAGACTCACATAGTAACCACTTAAATAAGTGGTAGCTTAAAACAATTATCACTAAACCTAAAGTTACTGGAGCTAGGAGACCTTGGAGAAATGTGACCTCCCCTTCTTGATTTGTCAGCAGTGACCCAGAGGTGGGAGCACTGAGAAGACGCAGTGTCTTCTGCCAGTCAGGACTCTCTCCAGGGAAGAGGCTCAGATGTCAGCAACTGAAGCAGAGTCAGGAGAGAGAGGACATAGGAAATGGACTGACTTAAAGATCTAAAAGACATCTATCCTATTTTTGAATGAATTGGAATATGAATAAAGTACTGCTTTCTCTGGAAGTGCCAGTTCTCACTCTGGAGGCAAAGTCTAGACTCTTATTGTTCCCTGGAAGTTAAAGTCACTTGGGCTATGAAGGTAGATCCATAGCAAACAGTAAAAAGCTTCCTTCCATACTAAAGCTAAATCTCTCGGTGGATACCATTCTCAGGAATGGGGGATGGGTACTGGGAAGGTGGTGGCATTTCTTCTAAGTGGTTCTCTTTTCTTTTCCCTATTGACCGCCCTTTCCCCAGCCATCCCCAGAGGAGAATGGCAGCCGAGAACTCTTCTGTGACAGAATTCATCCTTGCAGGTTTAACCGACAGCCAGGACTCCAGATCCCCCTCTTCTTCCTGTTTCTAGGTTTCTACATGGTCACCACAGTGGGGAACCTGGGCTTGATAACGCTGATTGGGTTGAACTCTCGCCTGTACACCCCCATGTACTTTTTCCTCTTCAACCTCTCCTTAATAGACTTGTTACTCCACTACCATCACTTCCAAAATGCTGATGAGTTTTATCTCAAAGAAGAACATCATCTTGCATGCAGGGTGTATGACAACACTTTTTCTTCTGCTTCTTTGTCATTTGTGAGTCCTTCATCCTGTCAGCGATGGTGTATGACCACTCTGTCGTCATCTGTAACCCCGTGGTGTACGCAGTCACTATGTCTCAGTAAAAGGTCTGTTTACTCCTTTTGTTGGGTGTCTATGTGATGGGGTTTTCAGGGGCCATGGCCCACACGGGAAGCATAGCAAATCTGACCTTCTGTGCCAACAACCTTGTCAATCATTTCATGTGTGACATCCCTCCTCTCCTTGAGCTCTCTTGCAATAGCACTTATGTGCATGAGCTGGTGGTCTTCATATTTGTGGCCACTGTTATCGGAATGCCCATTGTCACCATCTTCATCTCTTAAGCTCTAATCCTCTCCAGCATTCTCCACATTCACTCCACTGAGGGCAGGTCCAAAGCTTTCAGTATGTGCAGCTCCCACATAATTGTGGTTTCTCTTTTCTTTGGTTCTGGGGCTTTTGTCTATCTCAAACCACCTTCTATTTTGCCCCTTGACCAAGGGAAAGTATATTCCCTATTCTATACCATTGTGGTACCCATGTTAAACCCACTGATCTACAGTTTGAGGAACAAGGATGTCAAAGCTGCTCTGAGGAAAACCTTGGGAAGAAAAATATTTTCTTGAGAAAGGAGTAATATTTAAGAAGATACAATTTTTTTTTATTAGTGTGTGTGTTTTCAATGAAGGATGAAAGTTCCAGTTTTTTCCTCTCTTGTACAGAAAGAGAATTTTAAGTCTTTATGTTTGGATGAGTGTTTAGTTCAGATCTATTTTCCCTGTCCTTTGACCTACCTTCACTATTCCAAGATTATTTAATGCAAATTCTTCTATAATTATAGATCATTTAATCTTGAATGGGCCTTGCAAATCATTTAATCTAGTATCCTCATTTAATAGATGTTGGAGACTCAGAAATATTATATACGTTTTCCAGGGCCACACAACTAACTGGAGTCACAACTGGGACTGGAATGCAGGCCCTTGAATTCCAATCTACTTGGTTTTCCTTTGTGGCATGTTTTCTTGCTTCATTTCCTTGTTGCCCTTGCAGATTTAATTTTGAAATTACGATGTATTAGTATATTAAAATCTGATTCTATTGATGGTAATTTAATGTAACTTCTCAATAAATCATTTTTGAATATTACATTTTTTTTTCAAGAGGGTAGGAGACAAACATTTACTGAACTTGATCATAGCCATATGACGAGACTTGTGTAAAAATTGCAGTGCGTGGGTGGCATGTTATGTAGGTCCCAGATAGCAGATAAAGAATGGTAATTCGAGGTTATGTATGGAAGCTGAGGGACCCAGCCTAGTGAATGAGAACTTCTGTAGGTTTAAGGGTTATAAAGATGCTGGGTTGGAAAATTTCATACATTATTTCAAGACTGAGAAAGTCAGAACTTAGAGTTTTTTCTAAGGGTTAGTTTGGGTGTTTTAGCTATAATGGAAAAAATCTGTGACTCAGGACAATCTACTAAGAGTCTGTAAATTCTAAAGGACGATTAAATAATTTGGGGGATCTAGTAAGTTATCAAGGTTGTACCAAGCAGCTGATTATTAGAAGAGGCCATTTCCATAGAATTTTAAGGCACTGCAGATTGCACTGCTCTTCTCATGCAGGCATATCTGGGAAAGACAGCATTCACCTCGACTGGATTATAAATCCACAACA
Organism: Balaenoptera borealis; assembly: GCF_965194805.1. Lineage (NCBI taxonomy): Eukaryota > Metazoa > Chordata > Mammalia > Artiodactyla > Balaenopteridae > Balaenoptera > Balaenoptera borealis. Next base: position 103,191,484 of record NC_138868.1, on the reverse strand, counting down.
TTGGGTAAAGAGGTATAGAACATATCAGAACACTTGGGTCTCAATGACTTATTAGTAATAAAAGAAGATTCTTCGGAAGAGCACTAACATGTTAAGTGCTGGGGAGACACTTTGTCATATGAGCTTTTCTTCGGGAAGTTTCTCTTCTTTTGGGAAAAAGGGAATTGTGAATGAGTGACTAATTTTGACCTTTATTATGACATCGACCAAAGGGAGTGAAGTTATAAAACTGAAAGTGTTGGGGTGAAGATTCTGCTTTAGTCAGAATGGAATAGGGAAAGAGAACTGAATTCAAGAGACCTGTTGGATGTATAGTTTGTGTGGCTGGTGGGTGAGGTGACTAAGCCACATTCAGAAGGTGCCAGAGGAAAGAGCAATTTGTGAGGCATGTAGTGGAACTGGTTTTGTATCAACTGGTAAGCTCAGTTGATAGTTGTGTGTCTTTGAGCAAATTACTTAATGTCTTTAAATATTACTTTCTCTATTTTTAAAAGGGACAGAATGGTCTTGACTTTGTGGGGGTTTTGAGAGAATGAAATGCCAGGCACTTAAGAAATCTTAGTTCCTTCCCTTCGGGAACTCTTTCATCTGGTTATCAGCACTTCCTCTAGCTTTTGCATGACCTGAGGCAAATCAATTCATCTTTCTGGAACTCTGCTTAATCATGAGAAAAATGGACTCTTCTTTAATTTTCATTTAAAATGGGTATTAAATATTATTAAAACATATTAAAAATATTTTGACTAAGTAATACTTGCACATGGTAAACAATTAAACAACGTAAGTGGAGGTTATACTGTGAAGATATGTCTTCTATCCTTCTAGTTATTCCATCCCTGAATTCTCCTTAGAAGCAACAGCTGTTGGGGACTTCCCTGGAGGTCCAGTGGTTAAGACTGCATACTCCCAATGCAGGGGCCCGGGTTCGATCCCTGGTCAGGGAACTAGATCCCGTATGCCGCAACTAAAAAAAGAGCCCACATGCTGCAACTAAAGATGCCGCAACGAAGATCCCACGTGCCGCAACTAAGACCTTGTACAGAAACTAAGACCTTATGCAGCCAAATAAATAAACAAATAAATATTAAAAAACAGAACAAAAACAAAAACAAAGAAACAAAAACCAATTGTTGGTTATTCTTTATGAATACGCCTGTGTTCAAACATACATGTCTCTCTCTCTTTCCATATATATCTCTCCATATATATATGTATGCACCAGACAAGACGCACCACCACAATGATCCTGTAGTCATGTAAGCAACAAATATTCACTGTTGTGCACCAATGAGATTCTGTGAGACTGTTATATAGCAATAGCTAACTGATACACTCCACTAGAGATCAGGAAAGGAGAATCTTACCTGGAGTAACATTTCTTCCAGTGTGATCATGCTCTATGTGTCATGTTATAAAATATTGTTTAACTTATCATTATAATGTGAGCATTAACTTATCAATAAATATTTTTTGAATCATACTTTTTCAAGGATTTCATCATGTAGATTTGTGATTTTTAAAAAGCTTTTTCCTATTGTCAAAAATTAAAATTGTGCCAAGCTTTCCAATGTTTTATTACTATAAGTGATGCTATAATTATTACTTTGTGTTAAAATTTTTGTCTAGATTTCTGAATATTTCCTCAGAAGAGATTCTTATTTTATTATTTTTTCAGTTCAAAATATTTCCAAATTTCCCTTTGATTTCTTCTTCTCTGACCCATTTGTTATTTAGAAATATGTTTAACCATTATTTTCTCAGGTAAAGTTTTGCTAAATTGACAGGTGGTTCAGAGCTCCCGACCTCTGTCTTCTCTTTGTTCTTGGATCATCCTAACTTGGATAATTCTGATGTCAACAGCTCCATACACTTTTTACTCTTTAACTTTTCCTTCATTGGTTCCTTCAATTCTTTTATTATTTCTCCCCAGTCATGACCTCGTGACAACAAAAAACCTTATCACCTATGTGATATCAAAGATTTAGCTTTTCTCTTCTGCTGTATGAGATAATCCAGTTTCCCAACACCATTTATTAAAGATACTATCCTTTCCTCATTGACTATTCTTGGCTCCCTTGTCAAATATTAGTTGACTGTATATGCGAAGGTTTATTTATGGCCTCTCAATTCTGTTTATTCATCTGTGTATCTATTTTTCTGCCTGTACCATTCCAGTTTGAATGAGGAAGTGTGATGCCTCCAGCTTTGCCATTCTTTCTCAGGATTGCTTTGGTTACTTGGGGTTTTTGTGGCTCCATACACATTTTAGGACTGTATTTTCTATTTCTGAGAAAAATGCCACTGTAATTTTGATAGGATTGCATTGAATGTATAGATGGCTTTGGGTAGTATGAACATTTTAACAACAGTAAACCTTCCGATCCATGAACATGTGTCATTTTTCCATTTCTTGGTGTCTTCTTTAATTTCTTTCATTACATTCTTACAGATTTGGTGTTCAGATCTTTCACTCCCTTGGTTGAATTTATTCCTAAGTATTTTGTTTTTGTTTTTGATGCTATCATAAATGGGATTATTTTATTTCTTTTTCAGATATTTTGTTGTTAGTGTACAGAAATACAAATTGATTTCCAAATGTTGATTTTTGTGTCCTGCAACTTTACTGAATTTGTTGATTAAGTCTTACTTTGCTGAACCAGTTGATTAATTTAACTGATTCATTGACTAGTTTTTGGGTGAAGTCTTGAGGATTTTCTATAGAAGAAAGTATCATGTGCAAACAGATAATTTTTCTTCTTTCTAATCTGGATGCTTTTTTTTTTTCTTTCCTGATTGTTTTGGCTAGGATCTCTAATACTAAGATAAATAGAAGGGGTGAGACTGGGCACCCTAGCCTTTTTCCTGATCTCAGAAGAAAAGTTTTCGAATTTTCACTGTTGAGTATGATGTTAGGTGTGTCCTTGTCATATATGGCCTTCTCATGTTGAAGTCATTCTTTCTGTACCCAATTTGTTGAGTATTATCATGAAAGGATGTTGTATTTTGTCAAACACTTTTTCTTCATCTACTGTGATGATCATATGATTTTATCTTTCATTCTAGTAACATGGTATATCACATTTACTGATTTGTGTATGTTAAACCATCCTTCCATCCCAGTGATGAAACGTGCTTAATCCTGGTGTATAGTTCTATCAGTGTGCTATTGAATTCAGTTTGCTAGAATTTTTTTGGTAATTTTTGCATCTATATTCATCAAGGATATTGGCATGTAGTTTTATTGTTTTGTAGGGTCATTGTCTGAATTTGGTAACAAGGTAATATTGGCCTTGTAAAAGTGAGTTTGAGAGTATTCCCACCACTTCAATTTTTTGGAAGAGTTTGAGAAAGTTTTGAGTTAATTCTTTTTAAAAATGTTTGGTAGAACCCATCAGGGCAACCACCTGGTCCTGAGAATTTCTTTGTTGAAAGATTTTTGATTTCTGATAAATTCTACATACTCATCATTGATCTGTTCAGATTTTCTATTTCTTCATGATTCAGTCTTGCTAAGTTGTACATTTCTATGAATTTATCTATTTCTTCTAGGTTATCCAATTTGTTGGTGTATAATTGTTCATAGTGCATGATCTTTAGTATTTCTGTGCTATCAGTTAAAATGTCTCCTTTTTCATTTTTGATTTTCTTTATCTTTTCAAAAACCAGATCTTGGTTTCTCTGATCTTTACTATTGATTTTTTGGTTTCCATTTCATTTATTTCTGCTCTGATCTTTATTATTTCTTTCCTTCTTCTAATTCTGGACTTGATTTGTTCTTCTTTTTCTAGTTCCTTGTGTGTAAAGTTAGGTTGCTTATTTTACATCTTTTTTCTTAACGTAGGTATTTATTGCTAAAAATTTCCAGCCCGTGTGCCACAACTACTGAGCCCATTTGCCTCAACGAGAGAGCCCGGATGCTGCAAACTACAGAGCCCACGCACCCTGGAGCCCGCACACCACAACTAGAGAAGAGAAAAAAATCCACACACCGCAACTAGAGAGAAGCCCGCACGCCACAGTGAAGATCTACATGCTGCAGCAAGGATCCTGCATGCTGCGACTGGGACCCGACACAGCCAAAAAAAAAAAAAAAAGACATAAAGGTGGCCAATAGGCATATGAAAAGATGCTCAACATTGCTAATTATTAGAGAAATGCAAATCAAAACTACAAAGAGGAATCACCTCACACCAGTCATAATAGCCATCATTAAAAAGTCTACAAATAGGGACTTTCCCGATGGTCCAGTGGTTAAGATTCCATGCTTCCACTGCCTGGGGCACAGGTTCAATCCCCGGCTGGGGAACTAAGATCCTGCATGGCACGGCCAAAAAAAAAAAAGTCTACAAATAATAAATGCTGGAGAGGTGTAGAGAAAAGGGAACCCTCTTGCACTGTTGGTGGAATGTAAATTGGTGCAGACACTATGGAAAACAGTATGGAGGTTCCTTTAAAAACTTAAAATAGAGCTACCATATGATCCACTAATCCCACTCCTGGGCATATATCTGCATAAAGCTCTAATTCAAAAAGATACATGCACCCCAATGTTCACAGCAGCACTGTTTACAATAGCCAAGACATGGAAGCACCCTAAATGTACATCGACAGAAGAATGGATAAAGAAGATGTGTTATATAAATACAGTGGAACACTACTCAGCCATAAAAAGAATGAAATAATGCCATTTGCAGCAACATGCATGGACCTAAGGATTATTAAAGTGAAGTAAGTCAGACAGAAAGACAAATATCATATGATATCACTTACATGTGGAATCTAAAATATGTTACAAATAAACTTATTTACAAAACAGAAACAGACTCACAGACATGAAAAACATAGTTACCAAAGGGGAAAGGTGGGGGAGAGCTCAGTTAGGAGTTTGGGATTAGCATATACAAAAACTATATTAAAATAGATAAACAACAAGATCCTACTGTATAGCACAAGGAACTATATTCAATATCTTGTAATAAACAATAATGGAAAAGAATCTGAAAAAGAATATATCCATATCTATATCTATATCTATATCTGTTTGAATTACTTTGCTGTGTACCAGAAACTAACACAACATTGTGAATCAACTAAACTTCAAGAAAAATAAAAAAATAAAAATTTCCTTCATAGAGTTGCTTTTGCTGTCTCCCATAAGTTTTGGTATGTTGTGTGTCCATTTTGCTTACCTCAAGATTTTAAAATATTTCTTCCTTGACCCACTGGTATTTCAGGAGTGTGTTGTTGAATTTCCACATATTTGTGAGTTTTCTAGATTTCCTCCTGTTATTTATTTCTAGTTTCAAACAAATGTGGATGGAAAGATGCTTGGAATGATTTCAGTCTTTTAAAATTTCCTAAGACTTTTTAATGACCTATCATATGATATATCCTGGAAAATGTTTTGTGTGCATTTGAGAAGTATTCTTCTGCTCTGGGATGGTACATTCTGCATATGTCTGTTAGGTCGATTTGGTCTAAAGCATAATTCATTTAACATTTCCATATTAATTTTCTGTCTGGGTGATCTAACCATTGTTGAAAGTGGGGTATCATAATCCTGTATTCTTTTTGTATTGTTGTCAATGTCTCCCTTGAGATCTGTTAGTATTTGATTAATATATTTAGGTGCTCTGATATTTAGTGTATATACCTTATGGTTATTATAGCCTCTTGATGAATTGACCACTTACCATAATATAATGACCTTTTTTTGTCCCTTGTGACCATTTTTAACTTAAAGTCTATTTTATCAGATATAAGTAAAGCTAGGTGCCCTAGTTCTCTTCTGTTTTCCGCTTGCATGAAATATCTTTCCCTCCTTTCACTTTGACCCCATGTGTGTCCTGAAGGCTGAACTGAGTCTCTTGTAGGCAGCACATAGTTGGGTTTAGTTTTTTATCCATCCAGCCACTCTATGCCTTTTGATTGGGGAATTTAATTCATTTACATTAAGAGTAATTGTTGATAGGTAACAACTTACGAACGCTATCTTGTTAATTGTTTTCTGGCTATTTTGTAGTTTTCTTTGTACCTTTTTTCCTCTCTTGCTACCTTGCTTTTTGAATAATTTTCCACAGTGTTATGCTTTGATTCCCTTCTCTTTACCTTTTGTGTATCTTTTAGGTTTTTTGCTTTGTGGTTACCATGAGGCCTACATAAAACATTTTATAGATATAATGGTCTATTTTATGCTGACAGTAACTTAAGTTCAATTCCATACAAAAACTCTGCCTTTTACTCTCTCCCATTTAAGTTTTTTTTTTAATTAATTAGTTAATTAATTTTTGGCTGTGTTGGGTCTTCGTTGCTGCACGTGGGCTTTCTCTAGTTGTGGTGAGCGGGGGCTACTCTTCGTTGCAGTGCGCTGGCTTCTCATTGCGGTGGCTTCTCTTTGTTGTGGAGTACGGGCTCTAGGCATGCGGGCTTCAGTAGTTGTAACACGTGGGCTCAGTAGTTGTGGCACACGGGCTCCACAGTTGTGGCTGGCGGGCTCTAGAGTGCAGGCTCAGTAGTTGTGGCGCACGAGGTTAGTTGCTCCGCGGCATGTGGGATCTTCCCGGACCAGGGCTCAAACCCATGTCCCCTGAATTGTCAGGCAGATTCTTAACCACTGTGCCACCAGGCAAGTCCCCCATTTAAGTTCTTGATGTCACAGTTTAGCTCTTTCCATATTGTGTATCCATTAACAAATTATTATAGCTATAGTTATTTTAACAATTTTGTCCTTTAACCTTTATACTAGAGTTAAGTGGCTTAGACACCACCATATTACAGTATGAGAGTATTCTGAGTTTGACTATGTACTTACATTTACAGTTACCTTGTATATTTTCATATGTTTTCATGTTACTAATTAGTGCCTTTTCATCAGCTGGAAGAAGTTCTTTTAGCGTTTCTTATAAGGCAGCTTTAGTGGTGATGAACTCCCTCAGCCTGTGAGTGTAGCTTCAAATGCAAACCATTCACTCCAGGACCCATACACCCAACAACCCCTTTCACTGAGCTCTCATACTCTGGGCCACTATCCACCTGCCCTAATCATGCAAAGCCAGGTTCTAGACAACTGGGGACAGCCTCCAGGCCCCAGAACCAGCTGAAGTTATTCAAACTAGCCAATCCTACACCTGCTTACGCTGTCTCACTCATTATTCCCTGTGGAAAACACAATAGTCTCTTGTCCAATTTCCTCCTCTCTTTCTGCCTCATGACCAATCCTGGTGCTTTCTTGTGTGGCCCCCGTGGTGTGGCATGCTTTCCTTGCTTGGTAACTGTGAATATAAAAACTATTTTAAAAAAAGACATTTTCTTTGGAGAGATTTAGGCTCACAGTAAAATTTAGCTGAATGTACAGAGATTTCCCACATATCTCTTGCCTCTTCACATGCACAGCCTCCCCCAGTATCACCATCCCCCATCAGAGTGGTACAGTTGTTACAACTGATGAACTGACACTGATACATCATCATCACCCAAAGTCCATAGATTACATTAGGGTTCACTCTTGGTGTTGTGCATTCTGCTGGCTTGGACAAATATATAATGACATATATACATCCTTATAAGAGTCATACAGTGTAGTTGCACTGTCCTAAAAATCCTCTGTGCTCCACCTGTTCATCCTTCCTTCCCCAGGACCCTGGCAACCACTGATATCTGTGACCTTAGCAGAAACATCACCAGAGAAGATGTACAAATGGCAAATAAGCATATGAAAACATGCTCCATATCACTTGTCATCAGGGAAATGCAAATTAAAACAATAATGAGATACCACTACATACCTATTAGAATGACCAAAATCAAGAACACTGACAACACCATGTGCTGGTGAGGATGCAGAGTAACAGGAACACTTATTCATTGCTGGTGAGGATGGAATATGGTACAGCCACTTTGGAAGACTGTTTGGCAGTTTCTTACAAAGCTAAACATACTCTTACCATACAATCCAGCAATTGTGGTCCTTGGTATTTACCCAAAGAAGTTGAATCCTATGTCCACACAAAAACCTACACACAGATGTTTATAGCAACTGTATTCATAATTGCCCCAAACGTGGAAGCAAACAAGACAGCCTTCAGTTGGGGAAAGGATAAATAAAATGTGATATATCCAGACAATGGAATATTATTCAGTGCTAAAAAGAAAAGAGCTATCGAGGCATGAAAAGACATAGAGAAAACTTAAATGCATATTAGTAACTGAAAGAAGCCAACTCTATGACAATCTGGAAGAGGCAAAACTATGGATCAGTAGGGAGATGGGTGGTTGCCAGGGTTCTGGGGGAGAAAGGAAAGAGTAGGTAGAGCACAGAGGAGTTTTAGGACAGTGAAACTACACTGTATGAAACTATAATGGTTATACATATAATGGATACATGTTATTATACATTTGTCCAAACCCATAAATGACAATACCAACCCTAAATGTAAACTATGGGCTTTGGGTGGTAATGATGTGTCAAAGTAGGTTCATCAATTTTAACAAATGTACCACTTGCATAGAGGAGGTTGTTAATGGAGGAGACTATGCATTTGTGGTGGGCAGACAATACATGGGAAATCTTGGTACCATCTTTCAGTTTTGCTGTTCACCTGAGACTGTTATTAAAAAAAAAAAAAAACTGCTAAAAATAGCAAAAAAATACTGTGAGCATTTAGTTTCCTGTATTAAATCCCTTTCTGCTTGAAAAATTTAGGATTATTCATTTTTCTATGTCTGAGTGATGAAGTACTGTACCTAAAATAATTTAAAATGACAAAAGACTGATAATTAGTTCAGTATTATTCTAAATAATTATGAATGACAATGAAAAGAATGCCCACAAACCTTTGCAGTGCAAAGTAAATAACTCTTTAACACACTGTTTCAATCAAATGGTGGAAGACATTTTATCCCATGCCAACTGGATTTACTGAGTCATACTGGCAGATGTGGCAGAATGTCAGTTATTTAGAGTGGAGAAAAGACTACAGGAATGTCTAATATTCCTTGGCTGTCAGGGAGCTGTGGGAAGATTGTGGAAGAAAGGGAAGTTATTTTCAGGAAACATTTGAAATTCGAAGGTTATAATTATGCTAAGATCAATAGGCTGCACAGAGAGACTGTTGGCCAAGAGAGGGGGGATGATGAACTATCGGTGTGAATCTCAGTGTTAACTGTTTACCAGCTATGTAATATGAGAAAGTTACCTAACCTCTCTAAACCAAAGTTTCCTCATCTGAGAAATAAGATAATTTCGTAAAACACTTAGAAGATTGCCTAGCGTCCATGAAAGTGTGATGTGATGATGATAATTATGATGGTGATGATGATGATGATGATGATGATAATAATAATAATTGGGTGAAGAGACCATTTAAATAATCGTGGCAGGAATGAGATAGTAATAAAATAATAAGAAAGAGAAAAGAGGGATAAAGCTGGGTGAGAAGGAGACTATTTGCTATTTCTTGTGACTTTTGAATCCATCTCTATTTGTCTGTGTACTCTCAAGTACAAATTATTTTTAGTTTGGGTAATACTTCTCTATAGAGGAGAATAAATCAACAGACAGCTCTCTTAAACTCACTGCTGAAAGTTCTAAATTTATGTTATAAACAAGATACATGTTTACCAGAGGACAAAGGATAAACCAAACAACTGATCCCAAAAGGAAAATAAAACATGAACTTCAAACCAGCAAGATTCACGGCATGAGAGATGTGAAAGGGAGAAAGGAAAGAGGAAAAAATGAGTAAATGCATTCAATCAGTCATGTTGAGAAATGGTTGTTCTCTATTCATGTGTGTATAAATGTTTAGAGGGTTTCTCCCCTATATTTCTCTCCCAATTTTCAACCTGAGAAAGAATGGCGACATTTGCACCTAAAGAGTTTTCTCCCTATGTTTTCTGCATGGCAGCCTTTACCTCCTTATTCCTCAAGCTGTAGATTAGGGCGTTCAGCATGGGGATCACTGTGATGTAGAACAGGGAGACCACATTCTCCTGGGCCAGGGAACCGGCTGGGGAGGGTTTTAAGTACATGAACGAAGTACACCCATAAAATAATCCCACAGCTGCAAGATGGGAGCTGCACGTGCTGAAGGCTTTGGACCTTCCTTCTGTGGAGGGGACATGGAGGATGCTGGAGAGGATGAAGCATAGGAAACAAAGACTAAGCTAAGTTAAAGTTAAGCTGGTGGCTATGATGTTAAATCCAGACAAAAAGAAAGTTGTAATCTCAATATCATAGGTGCTAGAGCAGGAGAGCTTCATGAGCGAGAAAACATCACAGAGGTAATAACTGATGAGGATCTCACAATAGGACAGTTTCAACATGAGGCCAGTCTCTATGGTTGAGCCAATGAGCCCCATGACAGAGACCCCAGCCACCATCAGGGAGCAGACTTGATGTCATGATGATGTTGTAAAGCAAAGGGCTGCAGATGGTAACATAGCAGTCATAGGCCATGACTGTGAGCATGTAACACTTAGCAACGACAAACACCAGGAAGAAGTAGAGCTGCATAGGAGATGACATTCTTTTCTGACACAAAGTTCACCAGGATCTTAGGGGTAGTGACAGAGGAGTAGCAGAGATCCACGAGTGACAGGTTGCTGAGGAAGTAGTACATGGGGATGTGAAGCTGAGCATTCAGGCAAATCAGTGTTATCATGCCCAAGTTCCCTATCATGGTAACCAAGTAGATCCCAAGGAAGAGGAGGAAGAGGAGGAGCTGGAGCTCTGGCTGATTTGTTAAAGCTCCAAGAATGAACTCTGTCACTGTAGAGTGATTTTCTGCAGCCATTCTCCTCTGGGAGCCCTGTGGAGATAAGGAAGAAGAGCCTATGAAAGGATATATACAGTCAGTCCTTGCTATCAGCGGATACACATCCCAGGATTCAATCAACTCCAGATTGAGGACACAGAGGTCTGTCTTCACTGTACTATGTCATTTTATATAAGGAAGTTGAGCATTGGTGCAGCAGCCCCTGCATATACTGAGGAAAAACGGTGAATGAGCCTTTCTGGTGAGGCTAGGTACTAGCCTCTGTTCCTGAGTGAGTGATCTTGAACTCACTTTTTCCTAATTGTTTCTCTCTTTACTTCTTTTAATATTTTCTAGGATTCAGATGAGTTTGGCATGGTCTGAAGAATATGAAGGTGGGGAAAAAAGGCCCATCCCTGGAGCTTTTACCACCCTCATGTTTCTCAAGTACCCTGAAGGTAACGAAAACTGTGTTTTATTTATGGGTTTGGGGTTGAATTTTTCTCCAGAAAGAGAAAGCCCCTTGTCATCTATGCAATCCCAAAATATTACCCATAAAATGAAAACATGCAGTCACCTTATCTCAAATCCAGGTAGTGTGGGCTGGTAGTTAGAGCCCTTCCAATTACTGAGTGACAACTCAGTTTCCACATTTGAGAATTAAATGGAGTTACAACATCAATTTCCAAAGTTCAGAAATATAGTGGAATAATATACATGGAAATATTTTCCAAATATTCAGTTGCTATACAAAGATAAATTTTCATTAGGTATCTGGAATGTCTCCAAATTTTTCATTGAACCTGAGGTCCAAGGATAGTTATTCTTAGTTTTAATTACACATAAAAATCACCTGGTGAGATTTAAAAAATAATGATGTCTGGTTTCTGCTTATAGTAATTCTGATATATTGGCATGTTTTGGGCATTGAGCACTACGTTTCTCGGTAGGTGGCAAAGTTCAGCTAAAGGTAGCAAAGATTTTTTTTCAAGTTTTGTGCTTATTGGAACCAGAATGATTTTGTAGTTTGAAATTTTGGCATAGAATTCAGTTTATCCTGAGTCAAATGAAGTTCCTGAGGAAGAGTTTGAGACTGACTGCTCTCCACTGTGTTGAAAGAACTCAGGAAAAATTCAGCTTGGATCAGGCTTAGGAGTAGGTGGAAGTAGAAATATAACACAATACAACTTACGGATTAAGAGCAAAATGATTTGAGTGGGATGTGGACATTTTCCTTTGTCCCCTTCTTGCCTTCTGGTTGTTTCACCATTTTTCTATTTCTATGCTGTTGATTTCCAAATTACTACTTATTGTTTGTCTGTTTTTAGAGTCAACCTATGATCAAGAAGATTTTTAGCTGATGGTAATTATATGTAGATGCCCAAGAGATTCCTTGGAAGAAATCTTGGTATAGCTAAGTCAAAATGCCAGTTTAAGTTGGTCTTGAGATGCACCTCCTTTCACTGGGCATCACATGTTCTTGCGATGATTTTTCTTCATTTCTCCTTTCTTTCCAATGAGAAAAAACTGAAGGAAACAATATGTAAGAGCAGAGAGTATTTTTCTGCTGATAAATTGCCTTCTAGAAGTAATTTGGTAGATTCTGTTGAGAAATTGTCAAGTGGTAAATGTAAATCCAATCCTGAGTTTATGGATGAGCAAAGAAAAGTTCCATGTGAGTGAAAAAAAACATTTTTTTTAATCTGAAGATTTCAAAACATATTCAGAGTAGTTAAAAGTTAGTGAGTGTGCTTGTACTTCCACCCATGAAGGTACTTCCACCCACTCATACTGGAATTGTATTTACACCATAAACAACCAGAAAACCAGACAAGGCCTATGAAACAACCATTTCCAGACATTTGACAACAGGCAGCACCAAACTGATTCCTGAGAGGAGGGAAAAGTACATCGGAAGCCCAACAGTTGTACCAATGATTCCATGCCACACTCCAGGTGGACAAATCCAGAAAGGATGAATATTGCAAAATGTAGAACAACAACTAAATAATAAAAAAACTATAGCTGGGGCTTCCCTGGTGGCGCAGTGGTTAAGAATCTGCCTGCCAATGCGGGGGACACGGGTTCGAGCCCTGGTCTGGGAAGATCCCACATGCCGCGGAGCAACTAAGCCCGTGAGCCACAACTACTGAGCCTGCACGTCTGGAGCCTGTGCTCCGCAACGGGAGAGGCCGCGATAGTGAGAGGCCCGCGCACCGCGATGAAGAGTGGCCCCCGCTTGCCACAGCTGGAGAAAGCCCTCGTACAGAAACTAAGACCCAACACAGCCAAAAATAAATAAATAAATAAATAAATTTATAAAAGACAAAACAAAACAAAAAACTATAGCTAATAAGCTAATAGTGGAGATAAAATATAATCATCAAAAGAGTCCATCCAAAAGTAGGCAAGGAAAAAGAAAAATTGGAATAAAGGACAGTTGCAAGGTGGTAGATTTAAACTAAACCATGTTGATGACTGATTTAAATGCGAATAGTTTAAATATTGTAATGAAAATGCAGAGATAGTCACATTGGATAAAAGGCATTACCCAACTATATGCTTTCTCAAGAAATCCACTTTAAATATAAAGACACCAATAGCTAAAATTATAAGTATTGAAAAAATATACCAAGCAAATATCAACGAAAGAAAGCTGAAGTGACCATATCAGCATTAAAGAAAGTAGATCTCAAAGCAAGGAATATTACTAGAAATAAGAAGGAACATTTCAGAATGATAAAGAAGTCAGTTCATTAAGGTGACATAAGACTCCTAAACAAGTTCACCTATTAACAGGGTTTCAAAACACATGAACCAAAACTGACAACTGAAAGGAGAATATACAAGTCCACCATTAGTTCAAGATTGCAATACTCTTTATTTTTACTAATTGATGGAACTAGTAGAAAAATTAGTAATGACATAGAAAACACCCACAAATTGGCATTTTTGGAACACTCCACACAGAAGCAGCAGAATACACAATCTTTCAGGTACACATAGAAGAGTTTCAAGATAAAACCTATTCTGGGCAATAAAACAAACCACCATATCTTTAACAAGGTGAAATCAGATACAGTACCCTTACCAAAACAAACTATAAATAATTTATGGAGAGATACTCGGAAAATCATCAACTAGTTGAAAATTAAACAGCATACTTTAAAATAACACATGGGTCAAAGTAGTCATAAATTAAGTTAGAAAATAACATTTTGACCTGAATGAACATGAAGATACATCAATCAAAATTTTTGGAATGCTGCTAAAACAACTCTAAGAGGGAAACTTGTCATTAAATGCCATTTTAGAATAGAAGGAAATTCTAAAATCATTCATCTAGGTTTCCACCTTAATAAACTACAAAAATAATCAGAATTTAGGAAATAATATACATAATCACAGAAATCAGTGAAATAGGAAACAGATAAACAGTAGAAAGAAATCAATGAAATGAAAACCAGTCTTTGAAAATATCAATAAACTAAAAAATACCTAGCCAGAGAGAGATATGGGGGGGAGGGGGGAGAGAGAGAGACAATCGTATATAAAATATAAAGAGCAGAAATGAGATGAGGCATCTCAATGTCAAGACTGGGACCTAGGATAAGAGAGGATCAAACACAGGAGAGCAGCAAAGGGAACTAGGAGAGTGAGTCCAGAAAGGACAGAGCATGGAGGCCTTCAGGAGAGAAATGAAATTGGGAGATTGAATCAAACGTTTGAACATTTGGAAAATAATAGTAATCGGTACTTAGATAGTATGGAGCATGAGAAAATATAAAGGAGTGATACTTATTATCGGGCAATTATTACAATTCCAGGAAACTTACAAGTAGTACAAATAAGGAAACATAATCAAAAGTACAATATTTGGCTCTGCAGTGATGACTCACTGCAAAATTAAGTATGATAATGAAGTCTGCATTATCATAGTTCTCATCTTGTAGGCATTAATTACTGAGAATCAAAAACTGTATTATACTGTTTGGGGAGAATAGGGAGGGGTCCTGAGGTGGAGGAGTGTTAGATAATTCTGCAACTACATTAAGTGGAAGTAATGCATTAAACAAATACTTATTAATAACTATTATGTCTTAGGTCCTATTTTAGGCCATGAATAATGTCTAAAATAGTAAAATCCTCAAAGATCATGGTAAGCTATAGTGGAGAAACATAGAGGTAAATACCAGAGGAAACAGACATTTGAAAGTGGTTTCCTCTGGGCAGCAGAGTGGACGCGGGGATGCTTGGGGAAGCTAACTGTTAGTTTTCATTACTATTCTTTTAGTAGCATTTGAATTTTAAAGTATGTGGGTACATTATTTTTTAAAAATAAAAATTGATTAAAATACTGTGTTCCCTTGTAGTTTTTACTGGTAGCATTAATGTAGATTGTATTTTTTTTTTTTTTTTTTTTTTTGGCACACGGGCTTAGTTGCTTCGGGGCATGTGGGATCTTCCCGGACCAGGGCTCGAGCCCGTGTTCACTGCATTGGCAGGCAGACACCCAACCACTGTGCCACCAGGGAAGCCTAGATTGTATTTTTAATAAAAGGCATAATTGTGTTAAAATATTATATTTGACATTTAGTGTGGTAGTTAAAGGTGTAGACTCAAAAATCAGACAGAGCTGGGTTAAATTCCAGTTCTGACTTTCACTATGTGATTTTAAGCAAGTTACATAAACTTTTTACTTCTAAGCATTCTTTTTTTTTTAATACTCAAAATAGACAATCATTCATTTCTCTCTGAACAATACAACAAAAATGAAGATTGTGTTAGGTACAATCAGAATTCTTACAAAAATTATGAGGGCCAGTCACAGAATAGAGTTGGAAGGGAAGAAGCCACGCCTGTAAACATTTTCCTGAGCATGTGAATGTAAAATTCATGGAAGGTCAGAGATAATGCATTTATCATACAAGGAAGCATCAACTTTCACGAGCACTGGACTTTGTGTCACTTAATGAATTTCTCCTAGAACTGGGTCCTGCTGGACTTAAATGGAACTGAGGTGCCATTCATACGTTTTTTAATAAATTTTTATTGGAGTATAGTTGCTTTACAATGTTGAGTTAGCTTCTGCTGTACAGCAAAGTGCATCAGTTATACATATACATATATCTACTCTTTTTTAGATTTAATTTCCATTTAGGTCACCACAGAGCATTAAGTAGAGTTCTCTGTGCTATACAGTAGGTTCTCATTAGTTATCTATTTTATATATAGTAGTGTGTATATGTCAATCCCAATCTCCCAATTCATCCCACCCCTCACCTTCCCCCTTTGGTAATCAGAAATTTGTTTTCTACATCTGTGACTCTTTTTCTGCTTTGCAAATAAGTTCATGTCTGTAAATTGGCAATAATGATAATAATATCTACCTCACAGTGGACAGCCCCTAGCCCATAGTATTGCATATAATAAGTGGTCAACAATATCTATTATTATTAATTATAGCATCAGATCATACTATCAAACCATGACTCTACTGTCTTCAGAGACAAAATATACAAATAATAGACATGCTCTCCAGGAGGCATGCACCAATACATATGGAGATGATACTCAGAGACATCCTATCTCTGAGATGTATTTCTAAGCTGAAAAAATTTATATTCCTGCTATTTTAATTTTCTCCTCAAATAATTACTAATATTTTAATAATCTTTTATTGTACACATATTTCCTTTAGAGACTAGTCTCAAGTACTACTCCCTTACTTTTTTTTTTTTTAGTTGAATAATTGACCTACAACACTATGTTAGTTCCAGGTTGAAGTGCTGAGATCTTAAGGCTTCCTCAAAGGTCACAAAATTTACTAGTGGTGACTTGAAACTTGAACCTAATTCTTCTGTCTCTAAATCTGTGTACCCTTTCCTCTCCTTTGGTTTGTAGACTTATAAATCCACACAGCTATGGCTATGGCAATATTGTGGCTGCACAATATTGAGGTGTACTCTTTATTTCCTAGTATGAGGAGAGCATAGAAGAAAAGAGAGATGCTACCTTATATTATCTACTCTCCAGGACAGGGTTCAGCAAACTCAGTCAAATCCAGCTCACTGTCTACTTTATAATGATAAAGTTTCATTGGAGCAAAGCCACGTTCATTCCTTTATGCATTGTTGATGCTGCTTTTCCGGTAGAATTGCAGAGTTGAGTAGTGGCAACAGAGTCTGTTTTGCCTTCCACCATACCATGCTCTCTTGCTATAACTTGTCTCTTTGTGGCACTTTATTTTTATATTTTAAATAAACTTAATTTAGTACCTTAAGGCCAAGGAGTGATCTTATTGCTATATTTCCGGAATTTTTTTTAAATTACAAAAGCAATATATCTGCACTGTAGAAAAGTAAACATACAGATTGGCAAAATCAAATCATCATATTCTAACGACTAAGAATCTAAAATTGCTATGTATATTCTACTAGATCTTCTATGCATATATGCATTTACATATATGTGTATTATTATACATGTTTCTTTTTTTACTAAAAGTGAGCATATTATACCTTTTGGTTTGTAACCTGCTTTGTTGTGCAGCATTAAAAGACATTGACTCACCTGCTCAGCAACAACAGCAATAATATTACTTGTGTTCATTTTGGCATTGAAGGTAATCTGCATTCTCATAAATTTTATACCTTAAATTATTGGCAGTGAGATAACTAGTGAGTAACTAGTAACAGAATTTTGAATTGTATTTCAATTTTTTAAAAAAAGAGATAGACAAATTTCATCTAGATAGTGACAGTAGATTTAAAAGATATCTTTCATATCCCCTTCCCTCAAATTGGAGTCTCCAAAAATAAGGAACAGAAAATCCACAAAAATATATCATTACCAGGAATCAAAGTTCCTTATACAACAGAATATTGTTAAAAAGCAGAGATTTTATTTCCTGCCTCTTGACGTGAACACCTTTTCTAATGAATAGAAAATTGTTGGCAACAGAAATCTAAGTTTTATTCCTGTAATCTTCTAGCTAATGTTATAAATGATCTCAAAATTTCTTATTAGTTGCTAAAAATCTTACCACTAGTTTTATCATCTCACCAGAAGCTCAGAATTGCTGCTAATGACAACGATCAGAATTATGAAAACAACTATACTTCCTTTGCAAGTGGGGGAAAAGCACCAAGAGAAGGGGGATATATGATTGAAAAGAGTATATATAAAAGGTCTGTAGTAGAAATGGTAATTCATGGAAGTTATTTTGTTCTCATCTTACACAATTGCCTTAAAACTATAATTGAATACCTGTGTTGAGGAAAACTGGAACATTGTTACCTGGAAATCTTAGGAGGTACTTTGTTTTCAGTGATCAAGAAATAAATACCAGAAAATAGAAAGCTACAAGATTTACATCTATTTCCAGTGAAAGGGGTGAACACAGTCATAGAAATGGGTCACTGAGATTGGGAGCACTGAGTATGTTTATATATAGGTAGAATTTCTCCTGGAATGCAGCCGCTCCAGAGACTGGGTCCTCATTGAATGAGCAATTAGTCTGGGTTTACTCTTGCAGTATGAAAGATGTTTTACCTCCCAGGTGTGTTAATTTTTCGTCTAATGGGAGAGTTACCCTGTAGCCTGGTACGTTTGGTACCTCATGCCAGCACTAGGACATTTTTAGCTTCATCATTATCATCATCATCATTACCTTGACCACATCAGTCATTACCATGAATATCATCATCACCTTCACCAACATCATTGCCTTTGCCATCAGTAACTACCATCCTGGTTACTATTCATCATTAGTTTTCATCTTTATGTACAATAAACTATATTTATGGTCTTTATTATTAAAAGGCTTTATTTTATATCTTTTTGTATTGGACATTTCCCCATAACCAAATTCACTGAATTTAGGTAAAAAAAAAAAAAAGCCTGTTTAATTTTAGTTAACTGTTTTTTTCATCAAAATAGAATAAACTTTACTGTATTTTTTGGTAATTAACCTTCCTTAGTTTTATATTTTTCATTTTATTATTTTTACTGTTTTATTGAGATATGATTGACAAATAAAAATTATATACATTTAAGTTGTACATGTGGCTTTTTAAGTGTACAATGTGATGATTTGACATATATATATATTGTGAAATGATTACCACAATCAAGCTAATAAACATATCCATCACCTCACATAGTTACCTTTTCTTCGTGCTGAGAACACTTAAAATCTACTCTATTAGCAAATTTTAAGTGTGTATTTAATTCAGTATTATTAACTAGAGGCACCATGCTGTACATTAGATCCCCAGAACTTAGTCATCTTATAATTGAAAATTTGTACCCTTGACTAACATTTCCCCATTTCCCCCACACCCAACCCCTGGCAACCACCCTTCTTAGATTTAAAGGTTAAAAAATACTTAATGCTACCCATGTCTGTTTAGTAATGTTGGTTATCTAAAGTTTGTTCACAGCAACAAGATCCCCTGTGTTTTTAATCAGTTAATAGCAGTGTATCTGCAGCTTTTATATTTGAAAGCAGATTGGCTGTAGAAAAATTAATCTTCCTTGGTTCACATTTAAGTTTTTGAGTATCTAAAATGTATTACTCCATTTTCTTCTTCTGTAAAGCATGTTGTCAAAACATCTGATGACACTGCAGCCTGCCTGACAGGAGACTCTGGAAGCCACTGGAGTGAGACATATGACTTTTGATGCAGAGGAGAGGAAGGAACTCATCAAGGTGGGCATATTCCCTAGATCCACTCTGAAAGGGACTGAACTTTTGGCAGCAGCAGCAGCATCCTCTCCAGCAGAAGAGGAGTAAAAGGATGGAGCCTTTGTAGGTGAATGAAGATAAGTTGCTATCAGCGTAAAATGGATTGTTTAATCTATGAGATGTTTTATGTAGGTCTTGTGGTAACCACAAAGCAAAAATCTAGAGTAGATTCTTGAAAAATAAAAAAAGTGGGAGACTGAGCATACTGCCATGGAAAACTACCAATTTAAAAAGGTAGGCAGAAAAAGAAGGAAAAAGAAACAATGGAGATACAAACCAAGCAGAAGGCAAATAGTATGATGGCAGTAGTAAGATCCTTACATATCAGTAATTACCCTAAATATAAATAGACTGAATTTACCAATCAAAAGTCACAAAGTAGCTGGATAGATAAAAATAAAACCCAACTATATGCTGCTTACAGGAGACTCATTTCTGCTCTAAAGACACACATAGGCTCAAAGTGAAAGGGTGGAAATAGATATCCATGCAAGTGGAAACCAAAAGAAAGCAGGGATAGCGGTACATATATCAGACAAAAAAAGAGTTTAACCAAAAATAATAACAAGAGACAAAAAAGGTCATTACATAATGATAGAGGAGTCACTACATCAAGAAGATATGATAACCATAAATATATATGCACAACATCAGAGCACCTAAATCTACTAAGTAAATACTAACAGATCTGAAGGAACAACAACACAATAATAGTAAGGGACTTTAATACCCCACTGGGAGCAACGGATAGGTTTTCCAGACATAAAATCAACATAGAAACATTGGAATTGAAGCATACTTTAGACTAAATGAACTTGACATATACAGAACATCCGACAGCAGCAGAATACACATTCTTCTCAAGTGCACATGGAACATTCTCCAGAATATACCATATGATAGGATGCAAAACAAACATTAGCAAAATTAAGAAGATTGAAATTATACCAACTATCTTTTCTGACTACAGGGAGAACCTTCAAGATGGTGGAGGAGTAAGACATGGAGCTCACCTTCTCCCAAGAGATACATAAAAAATACACTTATATGTGGAACGACTGTCACAGAACATCTACTGAACACTGGCAGAAGACCTCAGACTTCCAAAAAGGCAAGAAAATCTCCACGTAACTGGTTTGCTTTCTGCTTTTGATTTGTTTATTGTTTTTAGTTTAGTTTTATTGTTTGTTTTTGTTTTGGGGTTCTTTTGTTTGGTTGTTCTCTTCTTTTTTGTTTGCTTCTTTTTTCATTTTTGTTTTGTTTGTTTGTTTTTTGCTTTTAACATTTGTCTTAGGGTTTTGTTTGTTTTCTTTTTTTTTCTTTTGATTGTTGTTGTTGCTGCTTGTTAGTTTTTGACTTTGGTATTTGTCTTGGGTTTTGTTTGTTTATTTTCTCCCCCCCCCTTTTTTTTTAATCTTTTCTGACTACAATGGTATAAAACTAGAAATCAGTAACAAGAGGAAAGCTAGAAAATCTAAAATATGTGGAAACTAAACAACACACTTCTGATCAACTATGGGTCAAAGAAGAATCAAAAGAGAAAAATTATCTGAAACAAATGAAAATGGAAATACAACATATCAAATCCCATGGGATCCTGCAAAAACAATTCTGAGAGGAAAGTTTATGGCAATAAATACATATATTAAGAAATTAGATCCATCAGGAGATGAATGGATAAATAGATGTAAGATATATATATATATATAAAATGGAATATTACTCAGCCATAAAAAGAATGAAATTCTGCTATTTGCGACAACATGGATGGATCTGGAGTGTATTATGCTTAGTGAAATAAGTCAGACAGAGAAAGACAAGCACTCTGTGTTATCACTTATATGTGGAATCTAAAAAAATAAAACAAATGAATGTATGTAACAAAACAGAAACAGACTCACAGATACAGAGAACAAACTACTAGTTACCAGTGAGGAGAGGGAAGGGGGAGGGGCAATATAGGGGTAGGAGATTAAGAGATACAAACTACCATGTATAAAATAAATAAGCAACAAGGATATATTGTACAGCACAGGAAAATATAGCCATTATTTTGTAATAACTTTAAATGGAGTATAATCTATAAAAATATTGAATCATTATGTTGCACACCTGAAACTAATATAATAATGTAAATCAACTATACTTCAATAAAAGAAAGAAATTAGAAAGATCTCAAATAAACAGCCTAACTCTACACCTCAAAAGACTAAAAAAAGAAGAACAAATTAAACCCAAAGTTAGCAGAGGAAATGTAATGATAAAGATCTACATGGAAATTAATGAAATAAAGACCAGTGAAAACAATTGAAAGGCTCAATGAAATTAAGAGCAGGTTCTTTGAAAATATAAACAAACCTGACAGACCTTTAGCTAGATTAACTTAGAAAAAAAGAGAAAGGACTCAAAAAATAAAATTAGAAATGAAAGAGAAGACATTTGTAATGTCTTCATCACATGTACAGAAATACACAGGATCATAAGAGCAAACTATAAACAATTATATGCCAATAAATTAGATAACGTAGAAGAACTGGACAAATTCCTAGAAACACACAAACTACCAAGACTGAATCAAGAATAAATAGAAAATCTGAACAGACCAATAATGAGCAGAGATTGAATCAGTAATCAAACACCTCCTGATACAGAAAACCCCAGGACCAAATGGCTTTACTGGCAAATTCTACCAAACATTTAAAGAAGAATTAATACCAATCTTTCTCAAACTCTTTCAAAAAGTTGAAGAGGAGGCAATACTCCCAAACTCATTCTATGAGGCCAGTATTACCCTGATACCAAAGCCAAATAAGGACTCTACAAGAAAAGAAAACTATAGACTAATATCCTTGATGAATATAGATGCAAAAATTCTCAACAAAATATTATCAAACCAAATTCAAGAACACATTAAAAGGTTTTCACACCATGACCAAGTGGGATTTATCCCTGGGATGCAAAGGTGGTTCAACGTATGCAAATCAATAATTGAAATATATCACATTAATAGAATGAAAGATAAAAATCACATGATCATCAGTGTAGATGCAGAAAAAGCATTTGACAAAATAGAACATTCTTTCATGATAATACAACAAATTAGGTATAGAATGAACAAATCTCAACTTAGTAAAGGCCATATATGACAAAGCCACAGCTAACACACTCAATGGAGAATAATTGAAAGATTTCCCTCTAATTTCAGGAACAAGACAAGCATGCCTACTCTCACCACTCTTATTCAATGCAGTACTTATTCAATCCTAGTTATTCTTATTCAATCCTAGCTAGAGCAATTGGGCAAGACAAGGAAATAAAAGACATCCAAATCAGAAAAGAAGTAAAAATGTTGCTATTTGCAGATGATACGATTTTGTATATAGAAAATCCCAAAGAATCAACCAACAAATTTTTGGAACTAATCAATAATTTCAGTAAAGTTGCAGGATATTAAATTAACATACAGAAATCAGTGTATTTCTATACACATCTGAAAAGGAAATAAAGAAAACTACACCATTCACAATAGCATCAAAATCAATAAAGTATATAGGAATAAGTTTAACCAAGGAAGTGAAAGATCTGCACAATGAAAACTACAAGACTCTGTTGAAAGAAATCAAAGACACAAAGGAAAAGGCATACCATGTTCACATAGATCAATGGAACAAAACAGGGAGCCCAGAATTAACCCCCGCATATGCAGTCAATTAGTATTTGACAAGGGAGCCAAGAATGGGGAAAGGATAGTCTCTTCAAGAAGTGTTGTTGGGAAAACTGGATAAATACATGCAGAACAATGAAACTGGACCACTATCTTACACCACTCACAAAAATTAATTTTAACTTAAAAAACTTAAAGATAAGATCTGATAACATAAAACGTCTAGATGGAAATATAGGGAAGAATCTCCTCGACACTGGTCTTGCAATGATTTTTTGGCTATGACCCCAAAAGCATAAACAGCAAAATCAAAAATCAAAAACAAATGGGACTACATCAAACTTAAAAGCTTCTGCAGAGCAAAAGACACAATCAACAAAATAAAAAGGCAACTTACAGAATGGGAGAAAATATTTGCAAGTCACATATCTGATAAGGGGTTAATATAAAAATATATAGAAAATTCATACAACTCAATAACAAAATATGATTAAAAAATGGGCAGAGGAACTAAATAGACATTTTTTTCTGAAGAAGACATCCAAGTGGCCAAACAGTTACGTCAACATCACTAATCATCAGGAAAATGCAAACAAAACCATACTGAGATATCATCTCACACCTGTTAGCATGGCTATTATTAAGAAGACAAGAGATAACAAGTGTTGCTAAGAATGTGGAGAAAAAGGAACCCCTGTACACTGTTGGTGGGAATGAAATTGGTTCAGCCACTATGGAAAACAATAGGGAGGTTCCCAAAAAATTAAAAATAGATTTATCATATGATCTACAGAAATTATGCTGAGCAAAAGAAGCCAGATCAAACCCCACAAAATGTGTGACTCATTTTATGAAGTTATAGAAGAGGCAAAGCTAATTTAAGGTGAAAGAAAATCAGACTAGTAGTTTTCCCAGGCGGAATGAGATTACCAGCATGGAACAAGGGAAATTTTCTGGAATGATTGAAATGTTCTATATTAAGATAATGGTGTGAGTTTCAGAGGTGTATCTTTTTGTTAAAAATGATACAGCTAAGATTTGTGTGTTTCAGTGTACATAAATTTTACCTGGGAAAGAACTGTCACCATCATCATCGATTGAGGTTAGGAAGCCAGTGAGGTAGAGATGATATAAGATTGTCATAATGCTGATATTGTTGAAACTAGGAGGGATACGGAGAGATTTATTATACTCTTCTGTTTACTTTTCATCATTTGAAATGCTCCAAAATAAAAAGTTAAGCAAAATTAACTCAAAATGGGATACTGACCTAAATATTAAGGCAAAACCAGTAAAAGTCTAGAAAAAGACATAGCAGAAAAGATATCTTCACCACCTTGGGCCAGACAAAGAATTTTAGATAGAACAAAAATGCACTAACCACAATATAAATTGGATTTCATAAAAACTGAGACTCTGTTCCTTGAAATACACTGCTAAGAAAATGAAAAGCAGGCCACTAACTGGGAGAAAATATTTTCAAAATATATGCAAAATACTTATACCCAGATTATATTAAGAACTTTTATAACTCAATAACAAGAAAACACAGTAGCCAAGTAAGAAATATATAAATAGCCAAATAAGATATATAAATGGCTAATCAGACATGAAAAGAGAATCAATATCATTAATAATCAGGGAAATGCAAATAAAATCATGAGATGCCACTGCATGCCAACAGAATGACAAAATTAAAAATACTGACAATTCCATGTACTGGTGAGCAGCTGGAATTCTCATTTATTGCTGGTGGGAGTGTACAATGGCACAACCACTTTGGAAAACACTTTGGCAGATTTTAATAGAATAAAAAAGTACATGTTTCATATAATGTAGTGATTCTGCTCCTGGATATTTGCCCAAGTGAAATGGAAACATATGTGGCTGAATATTCATGGAAGCGTTATTTATGTTAGTCTCAAACTGTAAACAATATAAATTTCCCTCAACTAGTGAATGAGTAAACAAATTGTGGTATATTCATATGATTGAACATGCCTCAGCAATAAAAAAGGAATGAACTACCAAAGCATGCAACAACATGAATTCATCTCAAAACTATGCTGAGTGAACGAAACTTAACACGAAAGAGTAATACTGTATGATTACATTTTTATAAATGCCAAAAACAGGCAAAAATAATATATAGTGACTGAAATCAGAAGTCACCAGGACCAGGAGTGGGGGATCATTCATTATACCAGAGAACATTTTAGGGTAATGAAAATGGTATGTATCTTGATCGAGTGGTGGTTGCATGGGATTATACATTTGTTAAAAATCAATGAACTGTATAAATCCATAAACTGGGTTCATTCTATTGTATGTCAATTATACCCCAATAAAGTAGATTTAAATACTCAAATACAACATATGAAGGGCCCAGGCCAAGAAACATAAAACTGAATTCCTAAAGCCCAACATTACTTACAGAGATACGAATTAATGTGACGGCATTTTTAGCATCAAATTGGCTCAATTTGTTAGGAACTTGTTAGGATAGACATGGGGGAAAAGAAACGCTTATACATTGCTCACAGGAGTGTAATTGAACCTTTCATGAGAACATTTCAGCAATATTCTTAACAGAGGGTATATCTTTAGACTTACCAGTTTAACTTCTAGGAATTTATCCTCAGAAAATAAATGGTTAGGTTTGTAAAAATGCATATTCAACTCAGCAGTATTTATCTTAGTCAAAATTGGACATAACACATGTCAAACAAAGAACTGACATACTAAATGATAGTACATCCACTGAAGGCATATTATAAAACCATTAAGAACAATGCTGTTGAAGTTTATTTACTGGCACATAAAGATGCCAATAATATATAGTTTACTTTTTATTGGAGTAAAATTGCTGTACAATATTATGTTAGTTTCTGCTGTACAATGAAGTGAATCAGCTATATGTATACCTATATCACCTCCCTCTTGACCTCTCTCCCACCCCCCCATCCCACCCATCTAGGTCATCACAGAGCACTGAGCTGAGCTCCCTGTGCTATACAGCAGGTTCCCACTAGCTATCTATTTTATACATGCTAGTGTATTTATGTCAAACCTAACCTCCCAATTCATCCCACCCCCCGCCCCGTGTCCACATGTCCATTCTCTACGTTTATGTCTCTATTCTTGCCCTACAAATAGGTTCATCTGTACCTTTTTTCTAGATTCCACATACATGCATTAATATACGATATTTGTTTTTCTCTTTCTGGCTTACTTCACTCTGTATGACAGACTCTAGGTCCATCCACATCTCTACAAATGACCCGATGAAAATGCTTCAAGGTAGTATATACAATATGATCTAACATCAAACATCATGCACCGAAATATTAACAGTGATTATTTATGAGTGGATGGCTTTTATTTTCTACTTTATGTTAATATATATCCTATAATTTTTCTAAAATATAAATGCACTACTTGTAAGAAATAAATTGTTAAAATGCATTACTTTCAGCAAGTTCTACCATTATTATTAAAAAACAATTCATGGTATATATTATTTTATTAAATAAATAAAATTTATTATAGTAATAGTAATAACTAATGAAACTGGTTTCAGAATGGGCTAGGACATAAGGCAGAGAAATCAATTTAAAAACTTTACACAAGCAGTAGAAACAGAAAAAGATAAACAGGGCCACATACTATGACATGATGATGAAATGCCAAGCAAGACTTAGTATCTCTAATGGCTTGAGAGAGAACAACAGAGAGGAGAGGCACAAATCATATTTGATTAAGTTTTCAAGCTCAGGGGAACAGGAGCAGGATGACGGAAATGGAAAAATAAGAAGGGGGTAGGGGACGGTAATAAGGAACATCTATATTGTATTCATCACTGATAGGCAGGTACTGAGTGTTAGTGTACCACAAAGCTATAGGATTAAGAATTTTCCCTGAAGAAGCTTTTAACCTAGTTGGGGTTTATGGAATACAGTCTTGAAATAACCAATGAATAGTTGTAAGTTGTATCAGACTAAAGACAGTAAAAGTTATATGGAAAAATAAGTGAATACACTTGCAAGAGAATGACTTAGTTCAAGGTTATGACTTAGTTCAAGGTTATTTTTCGAGTTTTTTTCCCTCTTGGACTTTGGTAACATTATTTATCCCTTACTCTTGACATTTTCCCTACTTTTGGCCTATGTGACATTTTATAGACTCAGCTAATATTTACTAAGTGAATATTCACTGGAGTAAAATTTAACCATCACAGATATCTGCAAGTTTGGTATTGTTATCCCGTTTTTTAGATTGGGACGCTGAGTCTTAATTAGGTTAAGTGACTTACTCAGGTTTGCCAGGACATAAAGAATACGGTTGGGTTTAATTCTAGGTTTGTTTTCTCCAGTTCTTGCTCTTAACCACTAAGTTTGCCTTATTTTGACATTTCCCTGGTCAATTTTCTTTTCCCATTATCTGTGTGTTGGCATTTTTGGAAGGTTGTATTTAATTTGCTGTTGTCTTTAAACTCTCCTCCTTGAAGCAATTTTCCCATTTTTCTGTAATCATCTATTCAGATGATTCCCCGAATTGTATCTTAATCCCTTTCATTCAATCTCTGAGTTTCAATTTTCTACCTTTTCTTTGTCATTTCCTTATTTTTCCATTTCCTGTTCCCCTGAGCTTGAAAACTTAATCAAATATGATTTGTGCCTCTTCCTCTCCATTGTTCTCTCTCAAGCCATAGAGACACTAAATCCTGTTTGGCATTTCATCATAATATCATAATATGTGGCCCTATTCATCTTTTTCTGTTTCTACTGCTTGTGTAAAGTTTTTAAATTGATTTCTCTGCCTTCTGTTCTAGCCTATTCTGAAACCAATTTCACCCAAAGATATAGTTATTACTATTATTATAATAAATTTTATTTATTTAATAAAGCAATATATAACATATAAATTGTTTTTTAATAATAATAATAATGAATTAGCTTCTTTTTGTATCTTCTTTGTGCCAGAAGGTGCATCACTTACTCATTAAAACAACACTTTGAGTTGTGGTTATTTTACTAATTTTAAGATAAAAATTTGGAAACTCATAGAAAGGCTAAACAAATTTCTCAAGATCACATAGCTACTAAGTAGTAGAACCAGGGTTTGTGCTGAGGTCTACCAGATTCCAAAATTCATGCTCTGAGTACTTCTCATTCAACTAGGATATATTTCAGAGTGGAAGGAAACTACTAATTTTTCTGGGACAATAAGCGCAAATTGGGACTGTCCTAGAAAACCAGGACTTAGAATCTAGCCTTATGAATTCTACTTTCTACTTCCTAACCATTGGTGATACCCAGATAAATAATGGAGCGGTTGAAAAGACAGAAAGGAAAATGTGTTCATCCTTGTTCTCAGTGAGTTCAGGGATGACCACAGGACGGCCTCTTGGAAATATCCAGAAAAAGTTTGGATACACAGGAAAGGAGCTTAATAGAGAATTGAAAACTAAAGACACAAATTTGAGAGCCATTTACATGGAGGGACTGTTGAAGCCATGAAACAATTGAGCTCATAGAGAATTTAAGAAAACAAAACAGTATGAAAGGTTAAGAGGCACTATTAGACTGTAAGCTTCCTTCTGGCATGAATCATGTTTTCTTGCATCCCTGAACCTCACATATTACATTGTCAAATACATTTATTAAAAACAATTTAACATTAACTATTATGCAGGCCCATATGACTACTGAAAGATGAATTTAATTCTATCTCCTTTGTCAGGAGCTAATGGAGACTATTTCACATGAAGCCCTCTCAGATGCCATCTTTTCTCGCTGGTCAGGTTTGTGCTTCTTACGAAGCTGGGAATCCTATGATAGGTAGGGATTGATTTGGGACCATACTTGTACAACTCCAATGGACTACCAGAAGTCTGAGAGCTAATGCACATGCATGAGACGTATTTGCAAAGACATTTTATCATATGTAAATCTTCACATGCCCTGTGATGTTTTATGTATAATATATAATTTAAGTTAGAAATAAATAGAAGAAAGTCATTCTCAGAGATTGAAGTTTTGGAAAGGTGACAGTACTATACAAATAGAAAAACAAAACAGGTTTTTTTTTTTGCTTTTGCTTTTGCTTTCTGCTTGTACTGGAGCAAGGCATCAGGTAACATGGCTTTAGAGAAACCCTGCTTAAGATGCATTTGGAAATGGGGTTGCCCTGGCAACTGTCTCTGAAGTAACAAAATCCCCTAAGAGCTTTCTGAGAACCCCTCAAAGTCTTCTTCATACTTGGAACTCAAGGAGAGCCTATTTTAATTTCATTTTAATGAATTATCTTTCTTCATTTTTAACTTTTGTGCAGTGGGACTGAGATTCATTAGGGTTACTTTGGGACATGGAAAATTCTAAATGTATATCAAAAAGATGAGGCACCATCACTGCGGAGTCTTAGCTTAGGGGAAGTAGGTCCTCACTGATGTATGCGCACAAACTCATAAACATACACAGGCCTGAGTGCAGTGATTTTAGTTAGACTTGCTTGAAGGAAGACAGACTTCTGCCTTTATATTTTGATTTCATAACTTTTGTAAGAGGACTTCTGCCATTAACCCAGGACCAAAAACCTCTCTAATCCACGAGCACACCAAACCTCAAATTTCCCCACATCAAGATTTATTTCTTGGCTATGAAATCTGTCGTCCTTAATATATAAAAGCCCCTGGTAAGAGGTGCAGAGTACAAGTTGCCTCTGTAGTCCCTATTTGAATGAAGTTCCTTCCTGAGAACTATTTGAGAACGTGTGCAATTTACAGTAGCCAGGACTGATGTCTCGAGACAAACCGGGTGCCATCAGTAACACACATTAAGTATCTTTAAGAAGTCCAGCAACGTCCCTGGTCCCTATGAAGTTTAGAGTTGGACAGACCAGAGTCTGACTTAAGATTCTGGAACCTACAATCTGTGTGTGTGTCTCCTTTTAAAGTGAAGATTAATAGGTCTAGCCTATTAATAGGTTGTTGTGAGGAATTAATGAGATAAAATTATTTGTGTATTGCTTTGGATCCTTCGTATGAGGGTCCTGGGTCAGATACAGTGTTTGGTACACAGTAAGTGCTCAAAACAAAGTAGCAAGAATTATTTTTCCCACATTGCTTTGCTCTTAAATGTGCTTAAAAAATGTAAACTCTGTAAAGGAATAGGCTGTTAAAAGCCATGTCAAGCATTATCAAAGATGTAAATAAACATTTCTTCTTCCTTAGGGAAGGTGGTCTCTGAAGCAGTGATCCTGAGGGAGTCTCTTGTAACTAGGTCAACTGAGATCTCTAATCCAGAATAAAACTCTTTAGTCTCCTGTGCATTAGGAAAGGATGCTGTTTCATCCCTGGAAGCTGGACAGGAAGCTTGGGGCAAAGCCACAATCAGAGATCTTGTTCTTCTGCTCAGCAAGAGAATCAAGATAAACTAGAGGTTTTGATCCTTAAAGTAGAGAAGCAGAAGCAGAGGCCTCTGAGCTCCGAGTTTTCACCTTCTTTTCACCAGGGCATTTGAGTCTCCATGAAGGAGATGGATGAGAGCCAGTGGAGCACAGCAGTGTGACTCCAAGCAGAAGGAGGGTGAGTGCTTGCCTGACCTGGTCTGTCCTGTGGCAGCGTGGTTACAAGATCAAACGCTGTGAACCAGACGAGCTGTATTCATTCACCTTCTGCTGCAACTCAGAAGCACTGGGACTTGTGCAAGTCACTTAAACCCAGTGTCCTCATCTGTCATATGGGGATAATCACAATGACACACAGCATTTAGATCAATGCCTCTCCCCTAGTTGGTGCTCAGTAAGTGTCCCTTTTCTTTTTCTTAAAGTTAATTAATAACTTTACATTATGACTCCATTATTATTGTCACATAATAATTCCATAGCCATTCCAGCCAAACACCCTGGGCACACAACCTCATCTTCTTGCTCTGCTGAGTTCTGGCCCCAAGGTGGAAGGCCTAGGCAGGGTTGAATGGCTTCTACGTCTCAAGAGTCACCCTAGAGAAGGGCTTACATCCTTGACCAAGGGCTGTAGAATGGAGGAAGTGCACAGAAGGGACCCTTATTCTGGAGGTAAATTTCACCCACAGGTTACTAGGATGGTTCAAGGTACTTGGGGACCATGAAAAGAGAGACACAGGTATGATGAAATGCCATCTACTTGAAGTTCAAAAATCTCTCTGTTCAAATGCCATTCTCAAGAAGGGTTTTTTTTTTCCCTCTTTTTTTCTGAACAACTCTTCTTTTTCCCTCACAAATTCTCCTAGAGGAGAACGGCTGCAGATAATATCTCCTCTGTGACAAGAGTTTATCCTCGCAGGCTTAACAAACCAGCCAGGACTCCAGATCCCCTCTTCTTCTTGTTTCTAGGTTTCTACACGGTCACCGTAGTGGGGAACCTGGGATTGATAACCTTGATTGGACTGAATTCTCACCTTCATATTCCCATGTACTTTTTCCTCTTCAACTTGTCCTTCACAGATTTTAGTTTCTCTACTGCCATCTTCCCCAAAATGCTGACAAGTTTTGTCCCAAAGAAGAACATCATTTCCTGTGCAGGGTGTATGACTCAGCTCTTTTTCTTTTGTTTTTTTCTCTTTTCTGAATCCTTCATCCTGTCAGCGATGGCATATGACCGCTAGGTCGCCATCTGTAAACCACTGGTGTACACGGTCACTATGTCTCCTCAGGTGTGTTTATTCCTTTTGTTGGGGGTCTATAGGATGGGGGTTTTTGGGGCTGTGGCTCATACAGGAAATATGGTATTTCTGACTTTTTGTGCCGACAACCTTGTCAATCACTATATGTGTGACATCATTCCCCTCCTTGAGCTCTCCTGCAATAGCTCTTACATAAACGCACTAGTTGTCTTTATTGCTGTGACTATTGGCATTGGGGTGCCTTTTGTTGCCATTTTTCCCTCTTATGGTTTTCACTCTTTTCAGCATTTTCCACATTAGCTCCACTGAGGGAAGGTCCAAAGCCTTCAGTACTTGCAGTTCCCACATAATTGCAGTTTCTCTTTTCTTTGGGTCAGGAGCTTTTATGTACCTCAAACCACCTTCTATTTTACCTCTTGACCAGGGGAAAGTGTCCTCCCTATTTTATACCATTGTTGTGCCCATGTTCAACCCATTAATCTATAGCCTGAGGAATAAGGATGTCAAATTTGCCCTGAAGAAAACCTTGGGCAGAATAACCTTCTCTTGAAGAAATATTAGAAATTGAGAAATAGGATCCAAGATTTTTTACTGGAGTGTTTATTATTATTATTATAATTATTATTATTACTATTACTATTGTTGTTGTTATTATTTGGTGTGGACCCCAAGCTCCAGTGCTTCCTTTCTATTCTATATGTAGAAGAGATTTTAACTCTTTCCCAAGTGGATTTATCCTCCTTCACCCTCATTTCCCAACTCTTTCTTCTTTATTTTACAAAAATAGTTGGTACTATTGAATGGGACTTAGGAATCATTTAATCCAGTGCCTTTAT
Organism: Balaenoptera borealis; assembly: GCF_965194805.1. Lineage (NCBI taxonomy): Eukaryota > Metazoa > Chordata > Mammalia > Artiodactyla > Balaenopteridae > Balaenoptera > Balaenoptera borealis. The sequence continues at coordinate 103,158,818 of NC_138868.1, read as the reverse complement.
ATAATACATCACACTTTGGAGACTCAGAAATGTTTGTATGTTGCCCAAGAACATAAAACTACCTGGTGCCAAAGCTGGGACTGAAATCCCAGCTTGAACCCCAATCCAGTTTGTTTTCCCTTATGCCATGTTTTCTTGACTCATGTCTTTCTTGGAAGATTCTACTTCACATGTTTGTTGACCTAGCACATTGAATTTATGAATATATTCACAGTAAGTTCATGCTACTTTTCACAGGATAATTTTGATATATCACATTTTGTAAGAGAGTAGGAGGTGAAAACTTCTGTTGAGTTGGCCTTGGCAAAATGACAAGATCAGTTCTGATGGATTTTGTAGTAAGTGGGAAGTATGTTAGGTTTCAGACAGATGCAAGTATGGTGACCTTTGACTTGGTGGATGGAGCCCTAGGGACATAGTTTAGTGAATTAGAACTTCCAGGTGAGAGAAATATAATTTTATGGGCTATAAAGATATGGGGTGGAGGTATATATTATTTCAAGACTAATGAGTCAGAATTTGGAGTTTCATTTCAAGGGTTACCTTGGTTGTGGCCCAGGTAATTGGGAGCTGAACTATCCAATACGGTAGTCACTAGCCATATATGGTATCAAGCACTTGAAATGTGATCATCCGAATTGAGACACAGTGTAAGTGTGCAATGTAAGTGTAAAATACACACTGGATCTTTGAAGAATTAAGATGAAAACTAATGTAAATAAGCTCATTGATAACTTTTTATATTGATTACATACTGAAATCACACTTTCGATCTATTACGTTAAATAAAATATATCATTAAAATGAATTTATCTGTTTAGTTTTTTAACGTATCTGCTGGAAAGTTTCAAATCATATAGGTGGCTTGCATTCTATTTCTATTGGATGACACAGGTCTGGAGGATGTAACAGAGCAATAGATGGTTGTGGGTTCACATTTAGTTATCAGGGCAGCACCGAGCTACTGCTTATTAGGAGAGGAAATTGCTATTGAATTTTCAGGCACTGCCCATTTCCAGGACATTCTAATAATGAGGCATATGGGAAAGGGATGTTGAACTCAGGATAAGTTTATAAATACACAGTATTATGTAATGGAAAATACAGCTTTATATAAAAAATTAAAAATCGAGAGAAAATTTTTGGTCTAAACTCACCATTAGTGGTAAAATTTCTTTGAGAACAATGACAAGTGAAGTGCTAGGGAAATATTTTTACTTATCAATTTTTCCTTAGGAAAGTTCTTCTATTAGGAAATAAGGGAAGTTTGGATAAATGTTTAGTTTTGCCCTTTGATTCTGTTCAATGTTGCTTCAATGAAAAGAATAAGCATACAGAGAAGGACTGTACTTTAGGTGAGACTGAATAGATCCTTGAATTCAGGGGACCTAGAATTTAGGAGTGGTTTGGTATATTGGGTATGCAGTACAATGTAGGTAATGAAAGAAAACAGAAATCTTTAAAAAAATTTGTAGTCTAACTTTCATATAGTAAAGTGCACAAATCGTAAGTGTATAGATTATTGAACTTTTGCATATGTATATATAACCACAACCTAGATCAAGATGTAAAACATTTCCATCCACATTAGAAGGTGTCCTCTTTCTCTTTTCCAGTAAAAACGACCTGCCTTCAAAAACTTCCCCCCACCCCAAGAGCTATCCACTATTCCTTTACTATCATAGATTAATATTTGAACTTCATCTAAACATGTGCTCTATTGTTTCTGGCTTCTTTTCCTCAGGATGAAGTCTGTGATATTCATCTATACTGTTGCATTGGATAGATCATTATTTTTTAAGGCTGTGTAGTGTTCCATTATATGAATATACAATTATTTAGTCTGTTAATGAACAGATAGTTTCAAGTTTTTCCCTATTATTAATAAAGTTTCTATAAACATTTTTGAACATGTATTTTGATTAAAGTAGGCAAGTATTTCTTTTGGATGTGTACTTAGATGTGGATTTTCTGGATAACAGAGTAGGCATATATTTAGATTTTGTAAATACCGTCAAACTGTTTTCAAAAATATTTAGGTCAGTTTACACTGCTATTAACAATGTCCAAGAGTTTCAGTTTTTCTGCATCCTCATTAACACTTAATATTTTTATTTTATCCCTTCTGGTGTTGTAGCAGACTGCCTTTTTGTTTTAATTTTCATTTTCCTGATGGGTAATGATGTTGAGCACCTTTTAATATGTTTATTGGCTATTTCAATATCTTCTTTTGTAATTATTCAAGTATTTTTCCCATTTGAAAAATAGGATTGTTAGTTGTTTTCTTATTCCTTCGGAGGAATTTAAGAAATTCTACATATAAGTCCATATACATGCATGTGTGTATGTATATGTACATGTATGTATAACATATACATATACAGGTAATACATATATGTATACACACATATCTTTTTCTCTACCTCTACCTCTATCTCTCTCTATATATTTTCTTCCAGACCATGTCTCACTTATTCTTTTTTTTTTATAAATTTATTTATTTTTGGCTGTGTTGGGTCTTCATTTCTGTGCGAGGGCTTTCTCTAGTTGTGGCAAGCGGGGGCCACTCTTCATTACGGTGCACGAGCCTCTCACTATCGTGGCCTCTCTTGTTGCGGAGCACAGGCTCCAGACGCGCAGGCTCAGTAGTTGTGGCTCATGGGCCCAGTTGCTCCGTGGTATGTGGGATCTTCCCAGATCAGGCCTCGAACCCGTGTCCCCTGCATTAGCAGGCAGACTCTCAACCACTGCGCCACCAGGGAAGCCCTCACTTATTCTTAATGGTATCTTTTGATAGCAGATATTCCTATCTTTCATGAAGTTTGATTTATCAACTTTGCCTTTTATGGTTAGTGCTGTGGTTTAAGAGATCTTTTTCTATTCTTCCTGAAGCTAGAGGAAGAGGAATGAGAAGGGGTATGAGTGAGAAAGAAGACATAGCAAACCCATGGTGGCTTTGGCTCTGTCAAAATTTTGGTCCCCTTATTCTGGCTTCACCCTATGCTTATATTATCTCTATGTCTATTTGGTTGATGCTTTGCAGGGGCAGAACACTTGAGGCATGAAGGTGCCAGGATTGCAAGTATTTTCAATTTACTAAACATGCATTTGTTTATGTATTTTTTATGTTTTAAAAAGGGTTTTAAGGAGATATAATTAATATACAATTAACTAAAAATGTTTAGACTGCAATTTTGATAAATTTTGACATATGTATACACTCATGAAACCATCACAACAATCTTGTCCCCTTGAGAACTCTTCCATTTCCCCCACTCTTCCTAGGTAACCACTGCTTTCTTTCTTTTGTTTTCATTCTCAAGATTTTATATAAATGAGACTGTACAGTATGTATTCATTTTTGTCTGGTTTCTATCACTTGGTTCAAGTATTTTGAGATTCTTCCATGTTGTTACATCTATTAATAATTATTTGTTGTTGCTGAGTAGTGTATCCATTGAGTGAATGGATATACTACTACTACTACTACTACTACTACTACTACTACTACTACTGTTACTACTGTTACTACTACTACTACTAGTATATATGGACACACTAATACCATTTGTTTATCCTTTACCCTGTTGATGGCCATTTGGGTTGTTTCCAGTTTTGGGCTATTACAAACAAAACTATTATGAACATTCATGTACAAGTCTTTGTATGAACATATCCTTTCATTTCTCTTGAGTAATACATAGGTGTGGAATGGTGAAGTCATACGATAGGTATATGTTTAATTTTTTTTAAAAATGCCGAACTGTTTTGCAAAGTGACTGTGCCATCTTAACACTCCAACAAATAGTGTTTGAGATTTTCAGTTCCTCCACATCTTCACCAATACTTGGTATGGTCCACTTTTTAATTGAACACATTTTAATAGGTGTGTAATGTTATCTCAATGTGGTTTAATTTGCATTTCCCTAATGACTAATGATGAGCATCTTTCCATGTAGTCATTTGTCAGCCATAAATCTTCTTTGGTGAAATGTCTATCCAACATTTTTGCCCATTTTTTAAAAAGTAGCTTGTTTATTTTCTATCATTGAGATTTCAAGGTTCTTTATATATTTTAAATTCAACTCCTTTACCAAATATGAGATTTTCAAATAGTCCATGGCTTGTCTTTTCATTCTATTCACAAAGGATCTCAATTTTAGTGAAGCCCAATTTATCACTTTTTTCTTTTATGAATTGTAGCTTTGTTCTTATATCCAAAAGTGTTTTGCTTAAGACAGGATCATAGACATTTCCTCCCATATATTTTATTCTGGAAGTTTTACAGGTTTTTACATTTGGGTCTATAATTCATTTTCAGTTAATTTTTGTATATAGTGTGAAGTATGGATTGAAGTTTTCTTTGGTGTGTGTTTTTGTACAAAAAACTTCCAGTCATTGTTCTTTTACCTATGTTAAAAATCAATTAATTCTATTTGCGTGTGTGTGTGTATGTTTCTGTTCTCTATATTCTGTTCCTTTTATCTACTTGTTTATTTTGATGCCAAAACCATACAGTTTTGATTATTGTAGCTTTATGATAATTCTTGAAATCAGTAAATGTAGGTCCTCTACCTTCATTCAGCTTTTTCAAATTTGTTTTGGCTATTTTATGTGTTTTGAATTTCATTTTATTTATTTTGTTATACAGCAGGTTCTTATTAGTCATCAATTTTATACACATCAGTGTATACATGTCAAGCCCAATCCCCCAATTCATCACACCACCACCCTCCCCCCCCCCACTTTCCCCGCTTGGTGTTCATATGTTTGTTCTCTACATCTGTGTCTCAATTCCTGCCCTGCAAACGGGTTCATCTGTACCATTTTTCTACATTCCACATACATGCGTTAATATATGATATTTGTTTTTCTCTTTCTGACTTACTTCACTCTGTATGACAGTCTCTAGAGCCATCCATGTCTCAACGAATGATCCAATTTCGTTCTGTTTTATGGCTGAGTAATATTCCATTGTATATATGTACCACATCTTCTTTATCCATTCGTCTGTCGATGGGCATTTAGGTTGCTTCCATGACCTGGCTATTGTACATAGTGCTGCAATGAACAATGGGGTGCATGTGTCTTTTTGAATTATGGTTTTCTCTGGGTATATGCCCAGTAGTGGGATTGCTGGATCATATGGTAATTCTATTTTTAGTTTTTTAAGGAACCTCCATACTACTCTCCATAGTGGCTGTATCAATTTACATTCCCACCAACAGTGCAAGAGGGTTCCATTTTCTCCACATCCTCTCCAGCCTTTCTTGTTTGTAGATTTTCTGATGATGCCCATTCTAACTGGTGTGAGGTGATACCTCATTGTAGTTTTGATTTGCATTTCTCTAATAACTAGTGATGTTGAGCAGCTTTTCATGTGCTTCTTGGCCATCTGTATGTCTTTTTTGGAGAAATGTCTATTTAGGTCTTCTGCCCATTTTTGGATTGGGTTGTTTGCTTTTTTAACATTGAGCTGCATGAGCTGTTTATATATTTTGGAGATTAATCCTTTGCCCATTGATTCGTTTGCAAATATTTTCTCCCATTCTGAGGGTTGCCTTTTCGTCTTGTTTATGGTTTCCTTTGTTGTGCAAAAGCTCTTAAGTTTCATTAGGTCCCATTTGTTTATTTTTGTTTTTATTTCCATTACTCTAGGAGGCTGATCAAAAAAGATCTTGCTGTGATTTATGTCAAAGAGTGTTCTTCATAGGTTTTCCTCTAAGAGTTTTACAGTGTCCGGTCTTACATTTAGGTCTCTAATCCATTTTCAGTTTATTTTTGTGTATGGTGTTAGGGAGTGTTCTAATTTCATTCTTTTACATGTAGCTGTCCAGTCTTCCCAGCACCACTTATTGAAGAGACTGTCTTTTCTCCATTGTATGTCCTTGCCTCCTTAGTCATAGGTTAGTTGACCATAGGTGTGTGGGTTTATCTCTGGGCTTTCTATCTTGTTCCACTGATGTATGTTTCTGTTTTTGTGCCAGTACCATACTGTCTTGATTACTGTAGCTTTATAGTATAGTCTGAAGTCAGGGAGTCTGATTCCTCCAGCTCTGTTTTTTTCCCTCAAGACTGCTTTGGGTATTCGGGATCTTTTGTGTCTCCATACAAATTTTAAGATTTTTTGTTCTAGTTCCGTAAAAAATGCCATTGGTAATTTGACAGGGATTGCATTAAATCTGTAGATTGCTTTGGGTAGTACAGTCATTTTCACAATATTGATTCTTCCAATCCAAGAACATGGTCTATCTCTCCATCTGTTGGTATCATCTTTAATTTCTGTCATCAGTGTCTTATAGTTTTCTGCATACAGGTCTTTTGTCTCCCTAGGTAGGTTTATTCCTAGGTATTTTATTCTTTTTGTTGCAATGGTAAATAGGAGTATTTCCTTAATTTCTCTTTCAGATTTTTCATCATTAGTGTATAGGAATGCAAGAGATTTCTGTGCATTAATTTTGTATCCTGCAACTTTACCAAATTCATTGATTAGCTCTAGTAGTTTTCTGGTGGCATCTTTAGGATTCTCTAGGTATAGTATCATGTCATTTGCAAACAGTGACAGTTTTACTTCTTCTTTTCCAATTTGTATTCCTTTTATTTCTTTTTCTTCTCTGACTCCCGTGGCTAGGACTTCCAAAACTATGTTGAATAATAGTGGTGAGAGTGGACATCCTTTCCTTGTTCCTGATGTCAGAGGAAATGCTTCCAGTTTTTCACCATTGAGAATGATGTTTGCTGTGGGTTTGTCATATATGGCCTTTATTATGTTGAGGTAGGTTCCCTCTATGCCTACATTCTGGAGAGTTTTTATCATAAATGGGTGTTGAATTTTGTCAAGAGCTTTTTCTGCATCTATTGAGATGATCACATGGTTTTTCCTCTTCAATTTGTTAATATGGGGTATCACATTGATTGATTTGCATATACTGAAGAATCCTTGCATCCCTTGGATAAATCCCACTTGATCATGGTGTATGATCCTTTTAATGTGTTGTTGGATTCTGTTTGCTAGTATTTTGTTGAGGATTTTTGCATCTATATTCATCACTGATATTGGTCGTAATATTCTTTTTTTGTAGTATCTTTGTCTGGTTTTGGTATCAGGGTGATGGTGGTCTCATAGAATGAGTTTGGGAGTGTTCCTTCCTCTGCAATTTTTTGGAAGAGTTTGAGAAGGATGGGCGTTACCTCTTCTCTAAATGTTTGATAGAATTCACCTGTGAAGCCATCTGGTCCTGGACTTTTGTTTGTTGGAAGATTTCTAATCACAGTTTCAATTTCATTACTTGCGATTGGTATGTTCATATTTTCTACTTCTTCCTGGTTCAGTCTTGGAAGGTTATACCTTTCGAAGAATTTGTCCATTTCTTCCAGGTTGTCCATTTTATTGGCATAGAGTTGCTTGTAGTAGTCTCTTAGGATGCTTTGTATTTCTGCAGTGTTTGTTGTAACTTCTCCTTTTTCATTTCTGATTTTATTGATTTGAGTCCTCTCCCTCTTTTTCTTGATGAGTCTGGCTAATGGCCTATCCATTTTGTTTATCTTCTCAAAGAACCAACTTTTAGCTTTACTGATCTTTGCTATTGTTTTCTTTGTTTCTATTTCATTTATTTCTGCTCTGATCTTTATGATTTCTTTCCTTCTGCTAACTTTGGGTTTTGTTTGTTCTTCTTTCTCTAGTTCCTTTAGGTGTAAGGTTAGATTGTTTGAGATTTTTCTTGTTTCTTGAGGTAGGCTTGTATAGCTATAAACTTCCATCTTAGAACCGCTTTTGCTGCATCCCATAGGTTTTGGATCATCATGTCTTCATTGCCATTTGTCTCTAGGTATTTTTTGATTTCCTCTTTGATTTCTTCAGTGATCTCTTGATTATTTAGTAACGTATTGTTTAACCTCCATGTGTTTGTGTTTTTTATGTTTTTTTTCCCTGTAATTCATTTCTAACCTCATAGCGTTGTGGTCAGAAAAGATGCTTGATATGATTTCAATTTTCTTAAATTTACTGAGGCTTGATTTGTGACCCAAGATGTGATCTATCCTGGAGAATGTTCTGTGCGCACTTGAGAAGAAAGTGTAATCTGCTGTTTTTGGATGGAATGGCCTATAAATATCAATTAAATCTATCTGGTCTATTGTGTCATTTAAACCTTCTGTTTCTTTATTTATTTTCATTTTGGATGATCTGTCCGTTGGTGTAAGTGAGGTGTTAAAGTCCCCCACTATTACTGTGTTACTGTCGATTTCCTCTTTTATAGCTGTTAGCAGTTGCCTTATATATTGAGGTGCTCCTATGTTGGGTGCATACATATTTATAATTGTTATATCTTCTTCTTGGATTGATCCCTTGATCGTTAAGTAGTGTCCTTCCTTGTCTCTTGTAACATTCTTTATTTTAAAGTCTATTTTATCTGATATGAGTATTGCTACTCCAGCTTTCCTTCAATTTCCATTTGCATGGAATATCTTTTTCCATCCCCTCACTTTCAGTCTGAATGTGTCCCTAGGTCTGAAGTGGGTCTGTTTTAGACAGCATATATATGGGTCTTGTTTTTGTATCCATTCAGCAAGCCTGTGTCTTTTGGTTGGAGCATTTAATCCATTCACGTTTAAGGTAATTATCGATATGTATGTTCCTATGACCATTTTCTTAATTGTTTTGGGTTTGTTTTTGTAGGTCCTTTTCTCCTCTTGTGTTTCCCACTTAGAGAAGTTCCTTTAGCATTTGTTGTAGAGCTGGTTTGGTGGTGCTGAATTCTCTTAGCTTTTGCTTGTCTGTAAAGGTTTTCATTTCTCCATCGAATCTGAATGAGATCCTTGCCGGGTAGAGTAATCTTGGTTGTAGGTTCTTCCCTTTCATCACTTTAAGTATATCATGCCACTCCCTTCTGGCTTGTAGAGTTTCTGCTGAGAAATCAGCTGTTAACCTCATGGGAGTTCCCTTGTATGTTGTCATTTTTCCCTTGCTTTCAATAATTTTTCTTTGTCTTTAATTTTTGCCAATTTGATTACTATGTGTCTCGGCATGTTTCTCCTTGGGTTTATCCTGTATGGGACTCTCTGCACTTCTGGACTTGGGTGGCTATTTCCTTTCCCATATTAGGGAAGTTTTCGACTATAAGCTCTTCAAATATTTCCTCTGGTCCTTTCTCTCTCTCTTCTCCTTCTGGGACCCCTATAATGTGAATGTTATTGTGTTTAATGTTGTCCCATAGGTCTCTTAGGCTGTCTTCATTTCTTTTATTCTTTTTTCTTTATACTGTTCTATAGCAGTGAATTCCACCATTCTGTCTTCCAGGTCACTTATCCATTCTTCTGCCTCAGTTATTCTGCTATTGATTCCCTCTAGTGTAGTTTTCATTTCAGTTATTGTATTGTTCATCTCTGTTTGTTCTTTAATTCTTCTAGGTCTTCGTTAAACATTTCTTGCATCTTCTCGATCTTCGCCTCCATTCTTTTTCCAAGGTCCTGGATCATCTTCACTATCATTATTCTGAATTCTTTTTCTGGAAGGTTGCCTATCTCCACTTCAGTTAGTTGTTTTTCTGGGGTTTGGTCTTGTTCCTTCATCTGGTACATAGCCCTCTGCCTTTTCATCTTGTCTCTCTTTCTGTGAATGTGGTTTTTTTCCCACAGGCTGCAGGATTGTAGTTCTTGCTTCTGCTGTCTGCCCTCTGGTGGATGAGGCTACCTGTTTTGGCTATTTTAGGTTCTTTGAGTTTCCATATGAATTTTAGAATTGGCTTGTAAATTCCTACAAAAGAACCTGCTTAGATGTTGACTGGGATTGTATGAAATCTGTGGATTTTGGGGGGAGAACTGACAATTACTTTCCCCTAAAATAAATGCGAGGTCCTACTTTTCTACACTCTCTTCAACATAGTATATGCTCAAAATTTTTCAATTTTTCCAACCTGATAAGTGAGAAATAATTTTTAGTATTTTTATAATTTGCATTTCTCTAATAATTAGAAACATTGGAGATGTTTTCAGGTGTTTAATGGCTGTTGGTATTAGTTCTTATATGGATGATCTTTTCACAACTTTCCCCCACTTTTCTATTGGATTTTGATCTTCCCAATTTTTCGGAGGACTGTATATTAACTATATTAGCTTTTTGTCTGAGGTATAAGTTGCATATATTTTTCCTCCCTATTTGTAACATGGCTTTTGACTTTCCTTATGATATAAAATTTTTAAATCAAATATTTTAATCTTTTATTGCTTCTGGTATTTTAATCATAGTTAGAAATATTTTCTCTCCTCTCAGGTTATAAAGAAATTCACTAATTTTTTCATAATGTTTGCATGATTTCATTTTTTTACATTTGAATGTCTGATCTTTTTAGAAATTGTACCAGTGTATGGTGTGAGGAATGGATCCAACTTTATCTTTTTCCATATGGCTATCCAGTTGTTCTATCACCATTTATAAAAAAAGTCCTTCTTTTCCCTGATGACTTGAGCTGTTGCCTTCATTAGATACAAAGTTTCATAGGCACTTGAGTTATTTCTGTGTTTTCCATTCTGTTCTATTGGTCTGTAAGTCTATTCATAAGCCAATATCACATTGCTTTAATTATAGAAGCTACATAATGTTTTCATATCTTGAAGGTAGCTTCCCACATATTGTTCTTATTTTTTTAGGGTTTTCCTGGCTATTCATTTTTAACCATAACCTTTATAATTAATCTGTCTAGTTTCAGAAAAAAAACTGATGGCATATTTATTGCATCTTAAATTTATAAGTAAACTTAGGGAGAATTGACATTTTTGGATCTTCAGACTTCTCATCATGAAGTGTGGTATGTCTTTCCATTTTCTGCAGGTCTACTTCAGTAACTTTTAGGAGTATTTTGTAATTCTCCTCATTTCTGTTTTGCACATTTCTTATTAGATTTATGCTTGGGAATTTTATTTTATTTTGTTACTGTAACAAGGGTTCTAGCTTTCATTTTATATTCTGATTAGTATTTGTATATATGAATTCTATTGAATTACATGTTAATTTTATACTTTGTAATACAATTGTTATTTTTTTGTAGAAGTTTTTCCATGGATTTGCTCAGGTTTTCCAATTATGTTAATAAAATCTTCTATAAATAGAGATAATTTTGCCTGATTTTCCTTCTGATTCTTAGCCTCTTATTCCTTTCCTATTTATAATTGCATTTCTAATACTTTTAATACAATGTTAAGTAACAGTGGAGACTGTAGGCATCTCGGTTTTACTCCTAGTTCTAATTAGAAATGTCTGTAGGGTTTTCAAATTAAGCTGTTGACTTTTTTTTTTAAATTAATTAATTTATTATTTATGGCTGTGTTGGGTCTTCGTTTCTGTGCGAGGGCTTTCTCTAGTTGCGGCAAGTGGGGGCCACTCTTCATCACGGTGCGCGAGCCTCTTATTATCGCAGCCTCTCTTGTTGCGGAGCACAGGCTCCAGATGCGCAGGCTCAGTAACTGGCTCACGGGCCTAGTTGCTCTGCGGCATATGGGATCTTCCCAGACCAGGGATCGAACCCGTGTCCCCTGCATTGGCAGGCAGATTCTCAACCACTGCGCCACCAGGGAAGCCAAGCTGCTGACTTTTGATCTGAGTTTTATATATTTTATCATCTTAAAGAAGAATCTATCATTGTCTAATTAAAAAATATTTTAAAAACATGAGTGGATGTTGAATTTTGTCAACTGCTTTTCATCTTCTTTGGGGTTTTAGTCTCTCAGAATTTCCTCATCTTTCTTAGATCTTTAAGATCTCCATCTCTGCAGACTCTTCTACTGCTAAACATATGCAAGCCTGCTTTAGCTTTAAAAATTCCCTTTGATACTCCTTCTCCCTTTTGCCTTTTCTGTCCACATTCACAGTTTCAACGATATTTTTTAAAATGTTATATAGTCTTTCCCATGTCTCCCTCTGTACCCCAGTGTCAGAATGTAACACTCCTGTTCAGATGCATGTGTATTTTAAAATCTGATTCTTCCAAGCCAGTGAGGACTTCATGTCTGATTTTCAGGGCATTCTTAAACCCTAGGTTCAGTTTGTGCTCATGTGCCTTGATTTTGGTCCTGAAATTTAGGCATGAGGCCACCAGGTGGAAGGAATCGCTCTGTCTGACTTGAATTTGCAGGTGTTATGCCCACTCCAATTTTTCAATAGGTATGAAGTTTCAGTTATACAAGATGAATAAATTTCAGAGATCTGCTGTACAACATTGTAGCTACAGTTAACAATGCTGTATCATACACTTAAAAATTTAAGAGAGTAGACCTCATGTTAAGTGATCTTACCACAATAAAAACAAAACAACTAAGACACAGAAACAAGAAACATAACATAAAAAAACCCCACTACATTCCATGTCATTTTTACGAGAAAATACATAGCATTATTTAAGAAAGTAAATTCTAGGAAAAAAATGCACCATCATTCAGTTAACACCATGTTTTAGAGGAAACTTTTTACAGCAACTGGGTATAATTTTTCAGTTCTTTTTCGAATGCAGAAATGATGGGATTATGGAATAATTGTTGAATAAAAGTATGAATCATTCATATAGTGAACTTCTACCTTAGCCAAAATAATAAAGAATATGTACTCGGATTCTTGGCCTCCAAAAGTGAGGTATCTTTAGAAAAATGTCATCATGGCTATGTGTGATTCTTCCCTGCTGTCTCTACATGGCACGTTACTGCTTCCATGGAGTCAATAGTAAAATAGCACTTACTTCTCTCACAGATTTTAAGCCACTTTGAGGCAGCTTTCATTGTTATTTGATAACGTAAAGTCTTTGGTAGCTTTGAAGTTTCTATATAATTTTATTGAAAAAGGTAATCTGGTGAGGGGCTTTGCCATGTTGAGTGTGTTAGGACCCTAACCAATTGCCAGGTCCACAGATTGTGTTTCTGAAATTTGTCATCGTTCCCGAGAGGCAGCATAGGGATTTCCACCTAGAGTCAACCCTGCACCCTATCTATGGCTCTGGAAGAGGGGCTCCTGCTTCTACTCCTTGGATAAGCAGTCCTTGGGGGATTGAAATTCTGCGCAGAAGTCAAAATGAGCTCTATTTGTGAAAACTACATTTTCTCGTTTCTTTTACAGATGGTCGTCCCAGGAGAACACCTGAGGGAAGCTTCTTTGGGTTCCAGCCAGATCTTGATATATACACATGTAAAAGAAACCCCCTTTTAAATATGTTATGGCCTCAGTGCCATGGACAGGTGATGTGTCCTTTCTTCAACTGGACGGAAGTATCTGGGCATGGCCTTCATTTGAGATCATGGTCTTTGGCTCAGAATTGATTCCAGGATAATGCAGCATTAATTTTCTTGCCATCACAGGAAAAAGAAGTATACATGCTTAGGGCACCCCTCTTCCTACGCCATCTAAGCCTTTTCCTTTTAGGGAGAGCAGAGACTGTAAGACTCTGTACTGCTGACCCTAAGCTGAACAAGGGCGAGCAGCTTCATGGTGGCATCCCATGTCTCTTTTTGTCTTTCTTCCTCAAATGAAGGCCTGAAAACTGAGTGTTTTGGAACTACCTCTTTCCCTAATTTTGTTCTGGGGTGGGGAGTGATTGAAGCAATGGAGGCAGAGATCATGATGTCTCTAGGTCTCTTCCCAGTTCTCATTCCTTATTCAAGATGTGGTTGCTAAGCAACGTGGGAAATTACCGAACCTCTCTGAGATGCTGCATCTCTGTCTTTGCTGTTTCCAGTGATGGAAGACTGGGCTTCCAGTGCACACTCTAGTTTAGTTCACCCTGAATTACTGGCCTCCCTGAGCTGCTGTGTTGGGACATTTCTCAAACAGGGGGGTATATTCATAAGTGTAGAAAGAGACAGGAAGGCCTTTTCCTGTGTTAAGACTAGTCATTCTCCTGTTACAGCAATAGAAGTTCTCATTTCTGAGTCATGGAATTTTGGCCCATAAAGAGGTTCTTTTCTCCTACCTGCTGAGATGACTTCCCTGAAGACAGTGGCTGTGGGAAATGTCTCAACAGTGACTACTTTATTTTTATTTGTTTCACGAATGGACAAGAACTCCATCCCACACTCTTCTCCTTATTCCTAGAGCTTCACCATTTTTACTGGGCTGAATTCTCTCAACATTCTCATAGCTTGTCTTCTTAGATCTCTCCTATTCCCTTGTCATTTCACTTAAAATGATAACAAACTCTGTATCAGAGACGAACATCATCACCAGTTTGAAGGGCAAGATTCTGCTCTTCTGCTTCTTTGTCATTAGTGATCACTGTCTTATTCCTTGTGTCCTGGGGTCACCATGGGATCTATGTCCCTCAGGAATGTTCTCTGCTGATGCTTGGCTTGTTTTGGGAGAGATACTGGTGGTGTCACGCCCCACCCAGTGGCAATGGTCAGACTGACTTTCTGGGACAACACCATCAACCACTGCATGTGCCGTAAACAGCTTCTCATCAACGTCTCTTTTATCAGCACTTGTTTCACAAGCTGGTGGATTTTGTAGTCATGCGGATTAGACTGATCATCTTCTTCTCTTACATACTCATGCTTTCCACCAGCCTCCATTTCCTCACTCCTGAGGCAGAGTCAAAAGCTGTTTCTTTTTCTTTGGATCAAGGAAATGCTTGTACCTCAGTTTACCTCCTGGGACTGGGAGCTATAATGGTGGTTCTCAAATTAAGCAAGAATCTGAATCACTTGGAGTGTTGCTAAAACATAGATTCCAGGCCCCATTCATAGGATTTCTGGTTCAGTAGGCCTGATGTAGACTTAAGAATTTTCATTCCTAGGAAGTTCCCAGGTGATGCTGCTGCTGCCACTCAGTGTGAACCAACCACTGAGAACCACTGGGCAATACCATCACCTTCTACAGCAGAGTAGCAGCCACGCTGAACTATCCACTCAACAGCTAGTTTCCTGAGATGAAAACTCTGAGAAAGAAAACTCTTCCTTTGAGTTAGAGAAATACTGGTATATCAAGTATGTTTTATTTTTGAACTTTTTCATGATACATTTTGAATTCTAAATGTTTTCCTTCTAAAAAGTGATGGTCCTAATTTGTCCTCAAATGGTTTTTTCTCACCTTTCCTTTGTGTACAATCTTCTCCTGTACTCTTCATTTGGTTTCCTTCCCCTCATTCTTGGATTGGTTTCCCCAGAAGACCCTGAGAGAAAGATTCATGTGATAGTGATTTGTTAGGAAGTATTCCCAGTACAGAATGAAGAAGTGAGATTGAGGGAGACTGAGAAAGTGTGTAATATCAAGCAAACTCTGATGATGGGCAACTTTGGCTCAAAGCCTGCATGAAGTCTTTGAAGACACTGTGAGACATGCCTCAGAATTGCCATGAGCAGGGTCAGGGATCTGGAGTATTTATACCCTGGCACATGTCAATCATGAGTTCAGGGGCACTCCAGGCCCTCCTGTGTGGGGAAAGTAGCTCTGGCATCCTGGTGAAGCTCTCTGGCAAATAAAATAGGTGCTAGCTCTTGGGAGTTTGTGAAAGCGTACTTGAAGATGGTGTGCATCAAAATGAGTACAGGATCTGAGGGGACGCAGGTGGAACACTAACAAGTATTTGGTACACTTCCCAACTGTCACAGGTGTTTCTATGTTACTGATGTGACATAAAGGAGAGAAAAGTTGCATCTGAATTGATCATTTGTCATTTTCCTCCTTCTGGACATACTTGCTACTCTTCATATGTGATCATGAACAAAATCCATAACACCGTGTTATCTATCTTTATCTTATGTTCTATGTTTCCAGTAAAATTTTGGTTTTGCTCATTGTAAATACATGATGCCCTCTTCTAATGGAAAAGAAAAGGTCTGTTTTGCTGTTAGTGGTATCCTGGCTTCTTCTGCCTCTTTTCTTCCCAGATATTTAGAGCTGATTCCTTCCCACTTAATCTGGTATTATTCCAATTCTGACAAAAACAAGCAGTTCTTCAATAGCCCTCCAACTCCTGGAGGATATTGGCAACTTCTTGCTCCTCCTAACTCTCCTGTCAGGTGTCCCCCAAGATGCTTTGGAAGTAGACGATCCAACATTCTATTTTTCCTGACCATCTAGGCTTCGTTCATAGGGCTGCATTTCTGCCTATGCTGGACATTTTCATTTGTCCCTGCAAGTCCATTCTCTATGCTTATCCATCCTGCTCTCTTCCCCAGGAATCTGACTGATAAGAACTGTATTAGCAGACTCTCTTGCCCTCTCTCATCAGCAAGCAATGTGGGAAAAGAAGAGAGTAAGGGCAAGGTATTTATTCCCCTGGCCTCCTTTCTGTGGGAGTGCTAGGGCTTGCATCTATCCACCAAGAGTCACACTCAGGTCAAGTGGCCCTCCCCACACTGCTCGCTCTTCTTGCCACTAATCAGGCCTAGAAGTGGTAATGGTTCTCCTTTCACTAGTCCTGGGATATTGCACAGTCTCCTCTGAGTTTCCTATATCCTACCCATACTTTAGAAATAGTTCCTATTCTCTCTGCCTAACCAAATGTGTTTGTTCTTCTCCAGACATCTTGTGCACCCAGAAAGCCTAGCTGCTGGGCTATAGGATCAGTTTTTTAAAACCTCAACCAGACATCTCTGGTGTTCTTGCCTACTCCACCAACCCACAGGACAGAGTGACAGATGTAGGCCAAAGATTATGATAGACAATTGCACATCTCTCTGCCCCTCTTTCCTCACACAAATAATGACAGAGTTGAGTGCCCTGTCCCTTCTCTGAATTCAGGAACGTTACTGCGAGCAGGAAGTTCTGGTGAACTGTTCCACAGCAGTGTCCACCTTTTCTCTTCTTAAAGTGGCATAAGGTTTGGGAAAGCAGACTCCTCAAATAGCTCTGATTTTGTGTACTTGCCTAAATTTTGCAAAGAATGACCTGGGTTCCCAGAAGCAGGGCTGATAACTGACCAATACAGGGAAAGGGAAGGGGAAATAGTCTTTGAGAAATTGTAGTCTTCACATTTCTAGTTACTTTTTCAAGATGATTTGAAAAATAAATGTTTCAACAGTGAAGCATTTCTGAGCTATATCTATAGAATGTTGGAAGCAAGAATTTAACATACAACTATGCACATATGTGAACTATGTACTTATATGTTTACCCACAAAAGGCAACCTGGTTTGAGCAATTATTCCTCTTCTCTGTAAATGGGCCAATTCTCTCTGGCCAAAAGCAGATGATTCCTCTAAAATGGGTACCTGTCCTTCCATGCCCTAGGAGAGTAAAGAATGCGAAGAAACTTTTCTCCTTATCCATATCCTTGTTCTTCTCTTCCTTAAGGGAGAGGAGTGACATTACTGCTGAAGCTGGGAAAGTGAACTGGGAATGAATGGCCCAGTCCCCTTTGGGCTCTCTTTTTAGGACTGGCCTGTCCTCTGGACCAGTATTTGTCTCCTCCTTCATGCGTCCCATCCCCCTTGGTAGGGAAGGCCTGATGTTGTCCATTTTTCCTATGCCTCGGTTCATCAGACTTATCTGGGGAAGGCAATGAGGGAATTAGAGAAACCCACTGTGGCTGCAGAGCTAAGCTGTATCCTCCAGTTAATCCTATTAGTATTGAAGCTCACCTTCTGATCTCCCTTTTATGAGGCTCCTGTGTCTCATTTCTCAGTTAGTTCTCTACTGAAAGTGCAGAGAGCAGGATGAGTGATTATCATCCTTAACAACTCCAACAATCTCCTTTCTGCCCTTTCATACACTCAGTGATTCAGCCCATACTATCACCTGCCTTTGCTCAAATATGAAAGGATTTACTGGGCTTCCAGTTTTTGGGTTTTTTTTGAGTTGGTCTGCCTGTCATGCTCTCCTCCACCCTCTGCTGTGAACCCACTTATTATTCAAGACTCATAGCAATATATTTCTAGTATGTCATAAACCTGGTAACACATTTTCTTAGCAACAATATAATAGTAACGTATAATGAGACATGGTTTCAGAGTGATGATTTAAAGTACAATAAGTTAAAGATATGGCCATTAACTTGTTATAAAGGCAAAAATACACCATATACTAAAACATATAATTATTTTACGTCAAAAACCAATTCTTTAATTTTATGCAATGGATTGATTACCTAAGGAAACTCAATAGGCAACAAAGTGCAATTAGATGGCCCATGAGAAATAGACCTCTATGACTAGATAGTAATGGAGTTCATAGACTTCTGGTTGCCAAGGGCAGTGCAGGGCGGGGCGGGGAGGGAAGGACTGGGAGTTTGGGGTTGGTAGAGGCAAACTATTATATATAGGATGGATAAACAACAAGGTCCTACTGTATAGCACAGGGAACTATATTCAATATCCTGTGATAAACCATAATGGTAAAGAATATGAAAAATATATATATGTGTGTGTGTGTGTGTGTGTGTGTGTGTGTGTGTGTGTATAACTGAGTCACTTTGCTGTACAGCAGAAATTAAACACAACATTGTAAGTCAACTATACTTCAATAAAATTTTTAAAAAAGATTAATGGATAATAAAGTAGAAAATTCTTTCTCATGAAAAAAAATAAAATGGAGTTCAAAACATTGACCACTTAAAACATAAGTACTATCTATGTATGCTATATGTTAAATAAGCATTTAACTAACAGTAATGTCATCAGCTTTTTTTTTTTTTTTTTTACTTAGTTTATTTATTTATTTATTTTTGGCTGCATTGGGTCTTCGTTGCTGCGCGCGGGGGTTTTCTCTAGTTGCAGCGAGCAGGGGGCTACTCTTTGTTGCGGTTTGTGGGCTTCTCATTGTGGTGGCTTCTCTTGTTGCAGAGCATGGGCTCTAGGTGCGCAGGCTCTAGAGCGCAGGCTCAGTAGTTGTGGTGCATGGGCTTAGTTGCTCCGTGGCACATGGAATCTTCCTGGACCAGGGCTCGAACCCATGTCCCCTGTACTGGCAGGCAGATTCTTAAGCACTGCGCCATCAGGGAAGTCCCATCATCAGCTTTAATACACATGAAAAAGAACTTGGAGATGCACTGATAGCCTGCATTATTTTATAAATTTGCACCTACAGCAGTATTCCCCTCCACAGGGACATATTCCTACTTAGCCACCAATGAAATCTTTAGTAATTGAGCAGTCACTGTATGCTGGGCACAGTCCACGAACCAAGATAATGATTTCTTCACCCACCTGACAATGAGTTAAGTCAATCCCTAGTCCCTATCTCACTATATTTTTGATTGGACCAAACTTGTTACTCCCTGCATTAGTCCAGTCCTCTGAGAAGGGGATTTCAAGACAAGCTTAGGTGTGTAACATCTATCAGGGAAAATGAGGCAGGAGCTAGAGGAAGCTGGGAGAGCCATCAGACTGGGGAGGCTGATGGTAAGGCTGACAGAAAATTCTTGAGCCAAATTCCATGGGAGGAGGCCCGTATCTGGCAAGAACATGCCTGCTTTAAAACCCCTGTTCTTTTCAGTCATTTTAGTTGGGGGTAGCCTGTGGGAAGCATGGCCTCAGTACTAATGTGGTGATGATTGATTTCAGAGTGTAGCAACAGGGATGATCAGCCGTTCACACTTCCTGAAGTAGTAGCTCTGAGAAGTACATGTTCATATCACCACAAGGAACTCAAATATAAAATACAATGTTTATTTCATTAAGAATTATTTTAAAAGATAATTCAATGTTTAAAGTAAAAATGAGAACAATGTGCTATGGTGGTGTTTATAACATATGATGAAATAAAATATATGACAATGATCACAAAGAATGGAAGGGAAAATGAAAGTATACTTTTTAAAGGTTTTTAATATTTAAAGAGTGCCAAGCTTTTATTTCAGGACAGATTTTGATAAGATAAAGTTATATACTGTCATCACTATTAGAAACCACTAATAAAATGTGATACAGTTAATAAGCCAACAGAGGAGATAAAAGAGAATACTAGAAAGTACTCAACTAATCTCAAAGAAGGCAGGAAAAGATGGGAAAAAAGGAACAAAGACCAGATGGGACGAGTAGAAAACAAATAGCAAGACTGTAGGTTTAATTCAAAAATTATATTGACTATAAATAGTCTAAACATGCCAATTAAAAGACAGAAAAAGTTATACTGGATAAAGAAAAAATAAAAACCCACTTATATGCAGTTTAAATAAATCACATTTCAAATGCAAAAACAGACGTTTTCTTAAAACAGAGAATGGAGAAAGATATACTGTGTAAGAACTAATCATAAGAAATCTGAAATAGCTATATATTTCTGACACAGTAAACTTCAGGACTTGAAATATTAACAAACATAATGAGGCATATTTCATAATAATTCAAGTATAAAGTAATAAAAACACATAATTCTAAATGTATTACACAGAACACGTTTAACACCACCTAACAACAGACCTTCAAATACATAAAGCAAATGTTGACAGAACTAAAAGGAGATACAGAAAAATTCACAATAAAAGTTGTAGGTTCAACATTCCCCTTTCAGTAGTTGATAAAACAAGTAGACAGAAAATCGTTATAGACACAGAAGACACAAATAACTCTATCAACTGACAGGAACAAAGTGACATTTATGCAACACCTCATTCAACAACAGAATACGGATTTTTTTTCAAGTGCACATGGACAATTCACTAAGATAAACCAGATGCTGGGACATTAAAGAAGTTTCAACAAATTTGGAAGAACCTAAAGTGTACAGAGTATATTCTCTGACTACCATGGAATTAAATTTTAGAAACTAAGAAGAGATCACTGCAAAAACAATGTCAAGAGATAAGATCATGCAAGAATAGGATTTAGTATCTCTATGGTTTGGAAGAGAAGGAAAGAGAAGAAAGAAGCACAAATTAAATCTGACTAAAATTTTGAGCCCAGGGAACCATGAGTAGGATGGCAGAGATGAAGAAGTAAGGAGTGGAGACGGTAAGGAGCTAGGTTTTAGGCTATTTGGAAATTGAACTACACATTCTTTTTTTTTTTAATTTATTTTATTTATTTTTTATTTTTGGCTGCATTGGGTCTTCGTTGCTGTGCGCAGACTTTCTCTATTTGTGGCGAGTGGGGGCTACTCTTCGTTGTGTTCAGGCTTCTCATTGCAGTGGCTTCTGTTGTTGTGAAGCACGGGTTCTAGGCAGGCGGGCTTCAGTAGTTGTGGCTCGCAGGTTCTAGAGTGCAGGCTCAGTAGTTGTGGCGCACAGGCTTAGTTGCTCCGCAGCATGTGGGATCTTCCCGGACCAGGGCTCGAACCTGTGTCCCCTGCATTGGCAGGCGGATTCTCAACCACTGCGCCACCAGGGAAGCCCTGAACTACACATTCTTAAATAACCCAATTTTGAGAAAGAAACCACAAGGGAAATTAGAAAATATTTTTGAACTGAATAAAAAATGAAAAAAAAAAAGCTAAGCATTTTGTGGTGTAGCTAAGGCAGTTTCTGGAGGGAAATTTATAATTTTAAATGCCTATATTAGAGGAGAAAAAAAGTTTAAAATTAACAACCAATGTTTCTCACCTTAAAAATCTAGAGATAGAAAAGCAAACTGAATCCAAAGTGAGAGGAAGGAAAGAAATGATAAAGATAAGAGTGTAAATTAATGAAACAGAATATCAGTAATTAATAGAGAAAAACAATTAAAACTTACAACTTTTAAGGTATCAAGAAAATTGATAAAATACTAGCTAGGCTCACCACAAAAAGATATAAAACAAAAATCAATAATATCAGGAATGAAAAGGGGGCAATCACTACAGATCCCAAAGATATTTTTTAAAAAATAAATAAATATTATGAACAACTTTACCCTGATAAAGTTGATAACTTAGAGAAACTGAGATATTCTTTAAAAGATGCAAATTAGTAAAACTTACAAAAGAAGAAACAGAAAACGGAATAGTCCTAAATCTATTAAAGAAAATCCTTCCCAAAAAGGAAATTCCAGGCTTTAATACTGAATTCTTCTAAACATTTAAGGACAAAATATAGATTAACAGTGATATGGAAGAAGTAAATTGGAATGCAAGAGTTCAATTTATTTAAATTCATTTTCATTTCTTCTTCTTTCCCTTGGATGCACAGAAACATTAGTTAATTCTCACACTAGAAATTCTCTCTCTCTTTTTTTGGCTTCTGTGAATTTCATGAATTCAAGAAATATTTACTTACCCTTTGACTAGTCTGTCTTTAAATATTTCTACTTGGAACAATTCGTCATTCTTCTGTGATCAGAGCATCCTAATTTGTATTTTGACCCCTTTCTCGCAAGCTCTGTTCCTCCACTGCCAATTTTTTACTTTTCCTTTTGAAGATATTTGCCAGCATTTTATCATCTAGTCTAAAATCTAGCTCTTTATCCTTTCCACTCCTTATTTGTTCATTTCTGCCATCCTGCTCATGGTTCCCTGGTTTCAAAATTTTAGTCAGATTTAATTTGTGCTTCTTTCTTCTCTTTCCTTCTCTTCCAAACCACAGAGATACTAAATCCTGTATTTCCATGTTCTTATCTCTTGATACTGTTTTCACTTTACTATTTCCACTACTTGTGAAACCTTAACTGATTTTCCTGCTTTCAGTCTGTCCCTATTTTAACTAATCCTGTGTGCCACTACAGTCTTAAATATTTTTCTTATTCAAAGGTACAGATCTGAATAATAATGACGATAATAGCAGTAACAACAATATAATATTTTTTGTGTCTTCTATGTTCTATGTAATGGAAGATACACCATTTATGATTAGTATCCCCATTTTAAGATGAGTAATTTGAAGCTCAAAGTTCCCAAGGCCACACAGCTAGTAAGTGTCAGAGCCAGGAATTGTAAAGGTTGGTTTGATTCCACATACAATTTCTCATTTAACTGGTATATATTTCAGAGTGAGAGAAGCTGCTACTAATAATAATTTTTTTGGGACAAGAGATGTGAACTAGGGCCAACCCAAATGAGCTAGAATTTATAGTACCCCACTAATACTATCTTCTACTTCCTCTCCAATAAAAACATAGGAAAGTTGGGCAGTCTGCTTTGGGGACAAAGAAGATGTGTTAATTTTTGTACTTGTTGAGTTCAGGGTGACAACAGGACAGCATACTGGAACATTTTAATACAGAGGTTGTATACACAAGACAGGGAATTAACAGAAAGATGAGAACTAGAGATACAAACTTAGGAACTAAGAATAAAGATGATGTTGTTGAAGTCATGAATGAGCTCACCAAACATTTAAGGAAGAAGAGGCTCAGATGGTTGAGAACTAAACACTGGAAATTTTGAAACATGAAAGGAATAAAGTGGTAAAGAAACAGAACATGAGATGCCTCTATAAGACTGTAAACCCCTTTGGGGCATGAACCATTTTTTTGAATCACTTTACCTAGCATTTTAATGTGCCAAGTAAATATATCAAAAACCAACTGAACATTAAGTATAATACAGACCATATGACTTCTGATAGATTGATTTAATGTTATGCCTGTCCTTAGACCCTAACTGAAGTCATATCAAATGAAGACATTTCAGCTGCCATATTTTCTCTCTGTACAGGCTCTTCGACTATTTTTTGGTTGGAATTATGGCTTATTCTTGTATTTCTCTTGTGTGGAGTGAAGGGTACACCACTCTGGTGCTGACTGAAGGTCTACCAGACATTTGAGGGTTAGTGAATATGTGTGAGGCATATATACATAGACACTGCATTATACAGACATTTTCCACATGAGTATGTTATAAACCATGTCTCACATATATTTTAGTGTTAGCAGTTAGTAGACAAGGAATCCATTATACAGAGATTCGAGTTTTGGGAAAGAGTTGTGCGACAAAAGTAACTTAATCAAGAATATTTATTTCTATGTTTCTCTCTGCTTATACTGGAGCAAGTGAACACTGAAAATGACTTTAGAGAAGTCTTGGTTCACTTGAAATAAAACCTTGATGCATTTAAAATACAATTTCCATGGAAACTGTCTCTGAAGTGACAAATCTCAGAAGAATTTTCCCTGGTGTTGTATCATGCCTGCAAGAACCCTCTAAGATTCCTAGAGGAAAGTGAACATTTAATGAACCCCTAAGGTCTTCTTTGCCCTTGGGTCTTAAGAAGAGCTTATTTATGGTGATTATTCTAATTTTTTGATGATAGATTGTTTTTCTCTATTTCTTAAATATGTGAAGTGGGATTGAGAATAGGGATTGGGATTCATTTGAGTCACTCTGGACCATGGACAATTCAATTCTCAGTGTAAATGAGACAGATGAGACTCCATCATTGCTGAGTCTTAGCAAGTGCTCATTGATGTATGTGTACATACTCATAAACATACAGTGGTTTTAGCTGCTTGCTTGGAGAAAGGTGGACCCCTGCTTTTGTGTTTTGATTTCACAACTTCTCCAAGAGGACTCCAGCCCTTAACTCATACCCAAAATATATATAACTCATCTGTTAACTTCCCCAAATAGAGATTTATTTTTTGGATAGAAGATCTACTATCCTTAATATTTAAAAGACCCTGGTAAAGAGTGTAGAATGCAAATTGCTACACAGAATTTTATTAGGCTTTATATCAGTTTCAGTCAATAACCTACATTTTGTGATTGTCACTGTCTGAAACCTCAGCAAGGTCTCTTGCCTCTCTATCCTGTTACTATGATCAGAATTTTCTCCCTCACAGCCAGCAATTTGGGTTACAGTATTGCATTTAAAGTGCAGGAAAAAGACGTGATGCCTTGGAAAGGTGCTCTGTTAAGCCATGAACATGCCATGTTTTGTTAGAGTAACTGTTTTTATCAGGATAAGCTTTTCAGGTATCTTTCAAATCATCGCTCAAATGTCAGATTACTCTGCTTAAAGTTGAAATCTGTAACGCTTGTGTTTTCTATCTCTTTCCCTTGTTTTCCTCTTCTTCATCACATTTTTCATGTCACATGTTTTACCTCTTTCTTTCACGTATCTTTTGTCTTCTCCCAATTGAATGAAAGCTCCATGAGGGCAGAAATACTTTTTGGTTTTTGTTTTGCTTTTTCACTGAAGAATCACCAGGTCTTAGAAGGGTTTCAGGGACAGGGTATATATTCATTAGGTACTTGCTGAAGGAATGCCGTTTTTGTTCAAAATCTTTCATCAACTCCACTTTACCTGTCAGGTTGGCTGTAGAATTTGTTCTCTGCTTTTAGGTCTTGACAAAAGTTGTTATTAACCCAGTAGTGGGATTGCTGGGTCATATGGTAGTTCTATTTGTAGTTTTTTAAGCAAACTCCATACTGTTCTCCATAGTGGCTGTATCAATTTACATTCTCACCAACAGCGCAAGTAGGTTCCCTTTTCTCCACACCTTCTCCAGCATTTATTTTTTGTAGATTTTTTGATGATGGCCATTCTGACCTATGTGAGGTGATACCTCACTGTAGTTTTGATTTGCATTTCTCTAATGATTAGTGATGTTGAGCATCCTTTCATGTGTTTGTTGGCAATCTGTATATCTTCTTTGCAGAAATGTCTATTTAGTTCTTCTGCCCATTTTTGGATTGGGTTGTTTGTTTTTTTTGATATTGAGATGCATGAGCTGCTTATATATTTTGGAGATTAATCCTTTGTCAGTTGCTCCATTTGCAAATATTTTCTCCCATACTGATGGTTGTCTTTTCGTATTGTTTATGGTTTCCTTTGCTGTGCAAAAGCTTTTAAGTTTCATTAGGTCCCATTTGTTTATTTTTGTTTTTATTTCCATTTCTCTAGGAGGTGGGTCAACAAGGATCTTGCTGTGATTTATGTCATAGAGTGTTCTGCCTATGTTTTCCTCTAACTACTGGGCGTACACCCTGAGAAAACCATAATTCGAAAAGAGTCATGTACCACAATGTTCATTGCAACACTATTTACAATAGCCAGGACATGGAAGCAACCTAAGTGTCCACTGACAGATGAATGAATAAAGATGTGGCACATATATACAATGGACTATTACTCAGTCATAAAAAGAAACGGATTTGAGGGCTTCCCTGGTGGCGCAGTGGTTGAGGATCTGCCTGCCAATGCAGGGGACATGGGTTCGAGCCCTGGTCTGGGAAGATCCCACATGCCGCGGAGCAACTGGGCCTGTGAGCCACAGCTACTGAGCCTGCACGTCTGGAGCTTGTGCTCCGCAATAAGAGAGGCCGCAATAGTGAGAGGCCCGTGCACCGCGATGAAGAGTGGCCCCCGCTTGCCGCAACTGGAGAAAGCCCTTGCACAGAAACGAAGACCCAACACAGACAAAAATAAATGAATAAATAAATAAATAATTTAAAATAATAATTAAAAAAAAAAAGAATTTGAGTTATTTGTAGTGAGGTGGATGGACCTAGAGTCTGTCATACAGAGCGAAGTAATTCAGAAAGAGAAAAACAAATACCATATGCTAACACATATATATGGAATCTAAAAAAAATGGTTCTGAAGAACCTAGGGGCAGGACAGGATGAAAGATGCAGACATAGAGAATGGACTTGAGGACACGGGGAGGGGGAAGGGTAAGCTGAGATGAAGTGAGAGAGTGGCATTGACATATATACACTACCAGATGTAAAATAGATAGCTAGTGGGAAGCAGCCGCATAGCACAGGGAGATCAGCTCGGTGCTTTGTGACCACCTAGAGGGGTGGGATAGGGAGACACAAGAGGCAGGGGATATGGGGATATACGTATCCATATAGCTGATTCACTTTGTTATACAGCAGCAACTAACACAACAATGTAAAGCAATTATACTCCAACAAAGACATTAAAAAAAAAAAAAAAAGAAATGTGTGTGAACAAACATGAGATGGGAACTTGAAGTGGCTATTAAAAATTTGGAAAGAAAAAAGTTGTTATTGGTTATCTGACAAATATTTGTTTTTAGTAATCAAGATTAAACTGCATGATCAAGTAGTGGAGAAAAATCAGAGAAAGTTACTTTAGGTTTAAGCTTGGAGAAGGTGCAAATAATTCTTGGTATATTTTAGAGGTGACTGAAATAATGAATATCCTCCTCTGAAGTCCAATACCCCTAATTTTACCCTTCTTGGCTCTAATACTTTCTACATTCCATTAAAATTATTTAAGTACTTGTTTTTATCTATAAAGAATCTCATGAGATCCTAGAAAGTAAAAATGCTGATTCAGAGATTTCATTGTCACTTACAGGGAGGTATTGTAGCACAGTGATTAAGGCTAAGAAGTTTGGAGTTGAACAGGCTAGGTTTTGACTCAAGATTCGGGAACTTCTAGCAGTGTATGCTCCTCACTTTTAAAGTAGAGATTAATAGGTCTAATATATAATGTTGTTGTGAGGAATAAACAAGATAAAATTGTTTGTGCATTGCTTTAGATACTTGGTGTCATATGAGGGTCCTGGGTCAGATACAGTGTTTGGTACATGGTAAGTGCTCAATACATGGTAGCAAGAATTATTTTTCCTACACTACTTTGCTCTTAATTGTGCTTTAAAAGATATAACCTGAATAAAAGAAGAGGTCATTAAAAGCCGTGTCAAGCATTATCAAAGATGTAAATAAACATTTCTTCTTCCTTAGGGAAGGTGGTCTCTGGAGCAGTGATGTTGAGGGAGTCTCTTGTAACTAGGTCAACTGAGATCTCTAATCCAGAATAAAACTCTTTAGTCTCCTGTGCATTAGGAAAGGATGCTGTTTCATCCCTGGAAGCTGGACAGGAGGCTTGGGGCAAAGCCACAATCAGAGATCTTGTTCTTCTGCTCAGCAAGAGAATCAAGATAAACTAGAGGTTTTGATCCTTAAAGTAGAGAAGCAGAAGCAGAGGCCTCTGAGCTCCGAGTTTTCACCTTCTTTTCACCAGGGCATTTGAGTCTCCATGAAGGAGATGGATGAGAGCCAGTGGAGCACAGCAGTGTGACTCCAAGCAGAAGGAGGGTGAGTGCCTGCTGACCTGGTCTGTCCTGTGGCAGCGTGGTTACAAGCTCAAACGCTGTGAACCAGACGAGCTGTATTCATTCACCTTCTGCTGAAACTTAGGAGCACTGGGTTTTGTGCAAGTCACTTAGGTCCAATGTCCTCATCTGTCATATGGGGATAATCAAAATGCCACACAGCATGTAGAACTGTGCCTATCCCATAGTTAGTGCTCAGTAAATGTTCCTTTTATTTTCTTCTCCATCTCACCTCCATAACTTCCATTAACTTCCATAATATGTTGCCTCTATTTTGTTCAGTGACTCTTTTCTTTTCCCCTCACAGGTTCTCCTAGAGGAGAATGGCTGCAGATAACATATCCTCTGTGATAGAGTTCCCATATAATTGCGGTTTCTCTTTTCTTTGGGTTAGGAGCTTTTATGTACCTCAAACCACCTTCTATTTTACCCCTTGGCCATGGGAAAGTGTCCTCCGTATTCTTTACTGCTGTTGTGCCCCTGTTCAACCCATTAATCTATAGCCTGAGGGATAAGGATGTCAAAGTTGCCCTGAAGAAAACCTTAAGCGGAAAAATCTTCTCTTGAAAATGATTGAGAAAGGAGCTCCAAAGCTTTATCAATTAAAAAAAATTTTTTTCAGTGAAGGAAACAAATGTCAGCCAGTGCTTGTTCTCCTATAGTTAAAGAAAATTTTTAACTTGCTCTTAAGCATTATATTTCTTTACTCCTTACTCCAGCCTAACTATTCCAATCATTCTTTGTTTTATGAAAACAGTTTTCACAGTCATAGAAGGTTACTCTTAAATAGGTCTCAGAAATGATTTAATCCAGCCCCTCATATGACACATTACACACTGGTGACTCATAAATATTTTCAGGTGGCCCATGGACACACATGTACCTGGTGCCAGAGCTGGGATCAGATCTAGGCCCTTCAATTTGAATCTACTTTGCTCTGCTTTCCTTTAGCCATGCTTTCTTGATCCACCTTTTCCTTGGAAGATTTCATTTCAAAGGTTTTTGTGTGTGTGTCTGTGTGTGTGATTTTTTTTTCTTTTTTCTTTTTGGCCATACCGCACAGCATGCGTGATCTTAGTTCCCTGACCAGGGATTGAACTTGTGCCCCCTGCAGTGGGAGCGCAGAGTCTTAGCCACTGGACTGCCAGGGAAGTCCCTCATTTCAGAGGTTTTTATTTTTGCATTTAAAAAAACCTAATTCTATTTACAGTGATGTCATGCAACTTTTCAATGGTTAATTTTTGGAATATTTTTGTAAGAATGTTGGAGGTGAAAAATTTGGTGATTTTGTCTTGGCAAAATTATAAAAAATGTTTCAATATTTTTGGGTATGAAATAAAGTTCCATACAGAATCAAGCATAGTGCCCACTGAGGTGGTGTACAGAGCTCTAAGGACACAGGCTAACTTATTAGACCTTCTAATGGAGAGATATACAGATTTAAGGGAGTTAAAGATGTTGGATATGAACTTCATTCATTATTTCCACACTAATATGATAGAACTTGGAGCCTCACTTCAAGGGTCTGAATGATGTAACTGAGTAATAGATAGCTTTGGGTGGAAGGGAGCCATTAGAGCAGTAACAACCAACCAACCAACCAGCTATTAGGAAGGCAGATGCCGTTGTATTTTAAGGCACTGCATATAGCTCTGATCTTTTAATAGTAGGGCATAAGGAAAACAGATGGTGGTCTCAAGACAGGTCATATATTCACAGTATTGGGCAAATGGAGGTACAGCTTTATATAAAGACTCAGAAGAACATTTTTGTTTTTTAGTCTGAACACATTATGAGAAGCAACACTATGTGACCTGTTTGCAACATACTTTGACTTTTGAACTTTTCTTAGAAAAGTTCTGTTCCATTAGAAAAAAGGGAGATTCTGGATACACGTTTAGTTTTGTCCTTTGACATGGTTCTGTTCAATGAGGATGTAATAAAAAGAATGAAAGTGCAATGGAGGATTGTGCTTTCAGACTGTATGGCAGAGGGAAAATTAGCTGAATTCAGGATATTTATGGATTGAGGGTACAGTGGGGGTGATGGAGAATCAGTACAATATTGGTAAATAAAAAAACAACCCCACCTCCATTTAAATTGAAGTGTAAGCTATATATAGCAAAGTGCACAAATTTTAAGTGCTCAATTAATTTTTTCACATACATAAGGCTATGTAACCACCACCTATACCAAGATATAGAGGATTTTTTATCATTTCAGAATATTCTTGCCTGCCCCTTCCCAGTAAATATTACTACCCACTCTCTTTCTGGAAATACCTACTATTCTTACTTTTATCATTACAGATTCACTTTACTCGGTCTTGAGCTTCATGTAAATGTTAAGTATTACATTTACTTTTTTAAAAAATTTCTGGCTTCTTTCTCTCAATACAAAGTATAGTGTGAAATTCATCTATAACGTTGTATGTGTAGGTATTTTGCTCTTGGTTATTGCTGTTTAGTATTCCATTGTATGGATATAGAGCAATTTATATTTCAATTATCCTCTTAATAAACATTTAGCATGTTTTCAGTTTCTGCATATTATTAATAAAACTGCTATGAACATTCTTGAGCATGTAGCTTTTTTTTTTTTGAATTTACACTTATTTATCTTGGTTCTATAGCTAGATGTGGATTACTGGGTCACAGGATAGGCATACTTCTAGGCTTCTTAAATACTAATAAACTGTCTTCCAAGATATTTAAATTGATTTGCACTCCCAGTAGTTTCCAGGTAAGGATGCTCCTCTTTCTTCTGAACATTTGTTATTTTCAGTCCTTTTCATCTTACCTACTCTTTTGGGTGTGTAGTGCACTATCACTTTAGTCTTTTTTTACATTTCCCTAATAAATAATGATTTTGAGCACTTCTTACTATATTCTTTAGAATTTAGACATCACCTTTGTGAAGTGCCTGTTCAAGTCTTTTGTCCACTTAAAAATAGTGTTAGTCTTTTAAAATTATTATTAATTTGAGCTTTAAGAAAGCATATTCTGGATATGAGTTGTTTTTCAGACATATACATTTGCTCAGCCTGTGGCTATTCACATGGCTATTCTTAGCAATGTTTTATAGTAATAGATCTTTTAATTTTAATGAAGTTCAATTTATTATACTGTTAATGCTGTGTCCTGTTTAATCTTTGTTTATTACAAAATTACAAATATATTCCTATGTTTTCTTTTGAAAGCTTTATTGTTTGTCCTTTAATATTTATATATTTTATCAATTTTAAATTAGTTATCATGAATGGTATGAGGGAATAAGTTTATTTTTTCATGATATTATACATCATGAATACATGTATTTTTTCAAGATATTAAATTGCTTTAGGATCATTTATGGAGAAGGCCATCTCTCCTCTTTCAGTTGTATTGGCTTTATATGGATCTATTTGATGATCATGTGACAATGTTTTTATGGGACTAGATGGAGAGAATTTGGGTTGGAGCCAAGGTGGTATATACTACCAGTACAGTGTTCCCTGGAAGTGTTAAGAAAAGACATTCTTGTCTTGTTTTGAAGTTGACATTATATTTATCCCTAGGAATTTGATATCTTTTGCTACTTTAAATGGATTATTAAAATTTAATTTTCAATTTTTTTTTGTATTTCTACATACACAATCATGCCATCTGCAAATAAAGGCAGGATTAATTCTTTCTTAATGATCTTTTATTTTCCTCATTGCACTAAGACATCCAATACAATGATGAGCAGAGGTAAAAATAATGGATATCCCTGTCTTGTTTATGACCTTAGGGTAAAAGCATTCAGGTTTTTGCTCCTGAATATGATGTTTGCTGTAGCTTGTTTGTTTGTTTTTAGATAGCAATGATTAAGAGTGGGTGATTAACTTCCATTTAAATGTATTTTTTTCAAGAGCATACATATACATAGTAAAAAATTAAACAGTATAAAAAAGAACATAGTAAAAATAAGCTTTTCTTTCCCTTTAGTTCTTCCATGTCTCTGTTCTTCCCTTAGATGTAACTAATCCTAGAAATGGTATAGGCATATACAAGCATATCTCTATATCTATTATATTTATTTACATATTTATCTATACATATTTAGAGACCCCTTTTTTTGTTTTAAAATTCTATAAAAGGGCATTCAAAGGTGTATCTTCCAATAGAAATGGTTTAGGGACTTCCCTGGTGGTGCAGTGGTTAAGAACCCACTTGCCAACACAGGGGACACGGGTTTGAGCCCTGGTCTGGGAAGATCCCACATGCCGCGGAACAACTAAGCCCATGCGCCACAACTACTGAGCCTGTGCTCTAGAGCCCACGTGCCACAACTACTGAAGCCCACATGCCTAGAGCCCATGCTCCGCAACAAGAGAAGCCACCGCAATGAGAAGCCCACGCACCACAACAAAGAGTTGCCCCCACTCACCACAACTAGAGAAAGCCTGTGTGCAGCAGTGAAGACCCAACACAGCCAAAAATAAATAAATAAATAAATAAATGAATAAATAAATGTATTTAAGAAAAAGAAATGGTTTAAAGAGGAGTGTGCAGAGGACATTGCTGGGCAAGAAGAAGAGGAATCAAATACAGAAGAGACAAGGGACAGGGTGTGAGTAGGAAAGAGAAAAGAAGAGGCAACACAGCAAACTCATGGTACCTTCAGCTCTGATAACATTTTAAATTCTCTTGATTTTCTGTCCCTACCCCATGGTTTGACTAACTGTACCTTTGTTTGCTTGTTGCTGTAGTGGGGGCAGAGCCATTGAATACATAAGGTGCTAGAATGGCAAGCACTTTCAATTCAACAAACTTTTATATATTCGCTCATTTATCTATTAAAAAAAAAAAAAAAAGGTTGGTTTCAGTCCCAAGAGGTAAAGAGCTTGGAAGCTATCATAGTCATTCTCACAATAAGAAAAAATCTGAACAAACTGAAAAGTTAACAACTCTTCTTAGATCCAACAGAGAATTGGGGTCACAGGACAAACTGACTCCCAGAAAACTGGAGAGAGAGTTGAGAATACAGAATCACAGTTTACTTAGAGCAGAAGCTGCTGGAGCTGGTATACATGTATTGGTAGTAACACTTAAACAGTAGCTGATGAATTGCTGGAGGATGATTATGGACTATCTCGAAATGTAAAAGCTCTTGGGGACTCAGTCTTAGTGAAGCACCAACACTTTTGTGGGTTTTACCTCCAGGAACACCACCAGGTTCTCAGGGAAAATCTCCTCCAGCTTTGGGTGGGGGTGGGGGTGGAGTAACCATTTTAAAACACACTCAGGGCTTTCTGTTCTCTGCCTGCCCTCAAGGGAAACTACTTTACCAGAACCTAAACTATGTTGGAGGTGGGAAATATCCAACTCCTGATCCTCCTGTTCCCTTTAGTCTTCCTGTCCCAACAAGTCTTCTTTATAACAGGCTATAGAGCTGAAAGAACTGCAAGGCTCAGACTCTAATTGAGAAAGATTTTCTAGGGAAATCAAAAGACAAAAGGGGAGAAAAAAATGACACTAGAGAAAACTGAAGCCTCAGATACCTACAGCTATAGCAAACAGTAAACACAGCATAAATCCTAACCAGATAAACATAAAACCTCACACTAAAATCCTATTTACCTCAGTTCCTATTACCCAAAACATCATGCCTGTCTTTTGACAAAAAAATAGCAAGGTACACTGAAGGGCAATATAAAACAAAGTCTGAAGAGACAAAGCAACCAAAAGTACCAGACTCAGGTATAGCAGAGATGTCAGAATTCTCAGACAAGGAATTTAAAACAATTATGTTTAATGTGCTAAAGATTCTAAAAATTAGCAAGAACAGTGGGTAATGTAAGCAGAGAGATGGAAACTCTAAGAGAGAATCAAAGGGAAATATTAGAAATCAAAACACTGTGACAAAAATGAAAAATGTCTTTGATGGGCTCACTAACAGACTGGGCATGGTAGAGGAAAGAATCAGTGATCTTGAAGATATGTCAATAGAAATTTCCCAAACTGAAATATAAAGAGGAAAAAAGAATGAAAAATATGGAGCAGAATATCCAAGAACCATGCGACAATTATAAAAGGTATAACACACATATAATGAGAATACCAGAAAAGAAAAAAGAAAGGAACCAAAGAAAAAACTGAAATAACAGTTGAGAATTTTCTAAAATTAATGACAGACATGAAACTACAGATGTAGGAACTCAGTGAAACCAAGCATGATAAATACCAAAAAATCTACACTTAGCCATATTACATTCAAATGGCAGAAAACTAGACAAAGAGAAAACCT
This sequence comes from Balaenoptera borealis, assembly GCF_965194805.1. NCBI lineage: Eukaryota > Metazoa > Chordata > Mammalia > Artiodactyla > Balaenopteridae > Balaenoptera > Balaenoptera borealis. The sequence goes on along the minus strand of NC_138868.1, from coordinate 103,124,690 downwards.
TGAAAGAAGCCAGAGGAAAAATACCTACCTTACCTGTATAGATACATGGATAAGAAGTACAAAATGCTTCTCTTCAGAAACCATGCAAGAGGAGAGTGGAATGATGTATTTAAAGTATTGAAAGAAAAAAATCCCACCAATCTAGATTTTGTATCCAGTAAAGTTATCCTCCTCGGAAAAACAAAAACTGAATTTGTTGCCAGTAGACCTGCCTTGCAAGAATGTTAAAGGAGTTCTTTAGAGAAGAAAATATGTCAGAAACTGAGATCTACATAAAAAAGGATGAGTTTTAGAGGAGGAATAAATATAGGTAAAATAAAACTTTTAATTTTAAATTCTTAGCTGATCTAATAGATAAATATTTGTTCAAATGATAATAGCACCAACGTAATGGGTAATGAGGTAACCATGGTTATGGATAGGTGAAATGAATGACAGCAATGTCATAAGGGATGAGAAGGGGAAATTGGGAATACTCTGTTATAAAGGTACCTTCTATACCCATGAAGTGATATAGTGTTATTTGAAAGTAAACTTACATTAGTTATAAAGGTACAATTCAAAGTCTGGGGTAAACACCAAAAATAGAAAAAGAAGTATAATTGATATGCTAAGAGAGGAGAAAATGGAATAATATAAAGTTCAATTAAAACTAGAGATGGTAGAACAATAATGGAAAGTAAAAAAGAAAGAACAAGTGCAGCAAATAGAAAACATTCAAATATTGCAGACATGAATTCAACTATATCAATAATTACTTTAAATATGAATAGTCTAAATGCACCAATTAAAAGAAACTGACAGAAGATAAAATAATAAGATCTAGTGATATGCGGTCTATAAACAACCTACTTTAAATATAAAGACACAGATTAAAAGTAAAGGGATGGAGAAAGATATACCATGCTAACACTAATCAAAAGAAAGCCAGCTTATCTATATTAATTTAAGACACATCAGATTTCTGAACAAGGAAAATTATCAAGGATAAAGAAGGCATTACATAATAATAAAGGGGTCAATTCTCCAAGAAGACATAAGAATTCTTAAGTGCACATACCAGAAAACAAAGCATCAAAAAATGTGAGGCAAAAACTAATGTAACTGGTAGGAGAAATAGATGAATCCACTATTATAGCCAGAGACTTCAACACCCCTCTATCAGTAAATTGACAGATGCAGAAGCCAGAAAATCAGTAAAATATAGTCATACTGAACAACACTATCAATCAACTTGATCTAACTGACATTTCTAGAATACTTCATCCAACAACAGCAGAATACACATTCTTCTCAAGCTCATATGCAACATTCACCAAGACAGACCACATTCTGTACCATGAAACACACCTGAGCAAATTTAAAAAAATAGAAATCACACAAAATATGCTCTCAGACCACAATGGAATTCAACAGAAATCAACAATACAAAAATAGGAGAAACATTCAGAGATATTTTGAGATTAAGCAACACACTTCTAAAGAGCACATGAGTCAAAGAAGTCACAGGAAAAATTAAAAAATATTTTTAATTAAATAAAAATGATAATATAACTTATTAAAATTTGTGGGATGCAGTAAAAGCAGTGCAAAGAAGGAAGTTTATAGTAGTGAATGTATATATTATAAAAGAAGAAAGATCCAAAATCAATAATCCAAGCTTCCACCTTAGGAAACTAGGAAAAAGAAAAGCAATACAAATCTACAGCAAACAGAAGAAAGGAAATAATAAAAATTAGAGAAGTCAGGGAATTCCCTGGTGGTCCAGTGGTTAGGACTCTGTGCTGTCACTGCCGAGTGCCTGGGTTCAATCCCTAGTCGGGGAACTAACATCCCACAAGCCACGCAGAGTGGCTCAAAAAAAAAAAAAAGAAAGAAAAGAAATTAGAGAAGTCAGTGAAATTGAAAACAGAGGAATATTAGAGAAAATCAACAAAACTAAAAGTTGGTTCTTTGAAAAGATCAATAAAATTGATAAGCCTTTAGCCAGGTTCACCAAGAAGAAAACAGAGAAGACAAGAATCACTAATAACAGAAATAAAAGAGGGGCCAACTATTAATCCCATGAACTCTATGCCTGCAAATTTTATAACTTGGATGAAATAGACCAATTCCTTAAAAGACACAGTCTACCAAAATTCACACACAGAGAAACAGATAACCTGGACAGGCCTTTATCTATTAGGGAAATTGAATCAACAATTAATAACCTTCAAAAACAGAAATGATCAGGCCCAAATGGTTTCACTGGTGAATTCTATCTCCCAGAAAATAGATGAAGAGAAAACACTTTGCCACTCTTTCTATGAGGCCAGCATTTCCCTAACCCAAAAACCAGACAAAGACATTAGAGAAAGGAAACCTACAGATCAATCTCTCTTGATTATAAATGCAAAACTCCTCAACAAAATGTTAGTAACTTAAATCCAACAATGTGTAAAAATAATTACAATGACCAAGTTGTATTTATTTAAGATATACAAGAATGATCAACATTCAAAAATCAAATGATGTAATCCATCACATCAACAGGATAAAGAAGAAAAATCATATGATCTCATCAATAGATGCACAAAAAGCATTTGACAAAATCCTACACCAATTCATGATAAAAATGCCCAGCAAACTAGGGATAAAGGAAAACTTCCTCAACTTGATGAAGAACCCCTACAAAAAACCTACAGCTAACATAATATTTAATGGTGAGAAACTAAATGCTATCCCCCTAAGATTGGAACAAAGCAAAGATGTCTCTTCTCACCAATTCTATTCAACATCATGCTGGAAGTCCTAGCTATTGCAACAAGACAAGAAAAAAAAAAAAAGATATACAGATTGGTAAGGAAGAAACGAAACTCTTTGTTTGTGGCTGACATGATTGTCCATGTAGAAAATCCCAGTGTACTGACATTAAAAACTCCTGGAATTAGATAGCAATTATAACAAGGTTGCAGCATACAAGGTTAAGATACAAAAGTAAACTGATTTCATATATACCAGTAATGAACCATTGTGATTTAAAATTAAAAACACAATATCATTTACATTAGCATCAAAGCAAAAAAGTGCCTAGGAATAAATCTAATAATATATGTATAAGATCTCCATAAGGAAAAATACAAGACTCTGATTTTGAAATCAGAAAGAAGATGTAAATAAATGGAGATATACTATCTTCATGTATAGGAAGACTAAACATCATTAAGATGTCAACTCTTCCCATGTTGATCTATAGATTCAATACAATCACAACCCAAATCCCAGCAACTTATTTTGTGGATATCAACAAGCTGATTCTAAAGTTTGTATGGAAAGGGAAAAGACTCAGAATAGCAAACACAATACTGAAGAAGAAGAGGAAAGTCAGAAGACTGACCCTACCCAACTGCAGGACTTACTATAAAGCTATAATACTTGAGACAGAATGCTACTGATGAAAGTATAGACAAATAGATCAATGGAACACACTAGAGAGCCCAGAAATAGATCTACACAAATATAGTCAATGGCTCTTTTGACAAAAGGCAATTCAATGGTGAAAGCATTCTTCTCAACAAATGGTATTCACATCCACATGAAAAAAATTGAATCTCGACACCGACCTTACACCTCTCACAAAAATTAACTCAAAGTGGATCATAGACCTAAATGTGAAATGCAAAGCTGTACATCTTATTATAGAAGATAATACAGAGAAATTCTAAGTGGCCTTAGGTTAGTCAAAGAGTTTTTAGATAAAACACCAAAAGCACAATCTATGAAAGAAAAAATTGATACACTGGATTTCATTAAAATTAAAAACTGCTTTTCAAAAGATACTTAAAAAAAAAACCAGACAAGTCACAGACTAAGAAAAAATATTTGCAAACCACACATCTAATAAAGTACTTATACACAAAATATACAAAGGAATCTTAAAAGTCAACAATAAGAAAACAAACAACCCGATTTAAAAAAATTGGCAAAATTCTGAACAGACACCTCACCCAAGAAGATATACACACGGAAAACAACTGTTTGAAAAGTTGTTCAACATTATACATCATTAAGGAATAGCAAATTAAAATGACACCTAGATACTACCACACACCTATTAGAATGGCTAAAATCCAAAAAAACCTGACAATACCATATGCTAGTGAGGATGGGGACCTAGAAGAACTTTCATTCATTGCTAGTGGGAGTGCAAAATGGTACAGCTACTTTGGGAATCTTTCCATTTGATTCAGTAATCACACTTTAGGTATTTACCCAAATGAGTTGGAAATTTACGTCTACATAAAATCCTGCATAAGAATGTTTATAGCAGCTTTATTCATAATTGCAAAAAAAAACCCTTGGGTTGACGGAATCAACCAAGATGTCCTTCAAAAGACAAATGCATAAGCAAACAATGGTACATCCATACAATAGATATTATGTGGTTATAAAAAGAAATGAGCTATCAAGTCATGAAAAGACATTGCGGGACCTTTAATGCATATTGCTTGGTGAAAGAAGCCAATGTGAACAGGCTACATATTGAATGACTCCAGTGGGAAATCATTCTGGAAAAGGAAAAACTATAGAAACAGCAAAAAGATCAGTGGTTGCCATGGCAGAAGGCGAGAGGGATGACTAGGTGGAGCACAGAGTAATCTCAGGGCAGTGAAACTACTCTGATGCTACTGTAATGGTAGATACGTGACATTATGCATTTACCAAAGCCCAGAGAACCGTACAACAGAAAGAATGAACCCTAATGTAAACTACGGACTTTACTTAATTATAGTGTATTAATGTTGGCTCATATACTGTAATAAGTGTACACCTCACTAATGGCAAGGTATTAATAGAGAAAACTGTGAATGAGGAAGAAGGGGTATATGGAATCTCTCTGAACTATCTGTTCAATTTTCTGTAAGCCTAAAACTGTTAAAAAAAAAAAGTCTATTAATGAAAAAAAACCAGTTATGATCGTTTTCTTTTCTGAGTCTTGAAGTAGTACAAATTTTTTAGGAATTTGGAAAGTAAGAAAATTGTTAAGAAAGAAATTTACCCTTACGACTACTAAGCAAAGATCAGGAAAGGTTCTCATTTTGAAGCATTTTCTTTCAGTAGGATTATACTTTATATTTTATGTTACAAAATGTTTCCGCATGTTATTGTCATGAGTTTTTCGTTATTATTCTTTAAATTATAGTTTTGCTACATATGATTTCATATGACTGTATCATACTTTATAACATTTTTGTCCTGTTTCAAATCCTCCAATGTTTTATTAGTATAACTAATACCGTGACTATCACCTTTGTGTAAAAAATCTCTGGCTAGATTTATGGTGATTTCCTCAGGATAGATTCTCCACAGGAAACTGTAGCATCAAATGGCATGATGTTTTGAATTTGATATTTCTTTCCCAGTGAATTCATTCCAATTTAAACTCCCAAAAATAGATTAATACCTTTATGAAATGTCTACTCTTTGCCAGACACACTGTACTAGTAAGGCTATATGTAGCTCATAAAAAGTAATCACCCTGATTATTTAAACATAGTTTACATTATTTTCTTCTCTTTACTTGCCTGTCTTAGTAGGATGACAGTGAAAGGGCATTGTACATCTACCTTTTCTTCTTGCTTTTCTCTCTGGATACATAAACCTTATCCACTAAGACTTCATCTCATTAATTTTACCACAGTTTTGGCATCCTCCAAATTGGAGGACAGGAATATAGGGCTTTGTGAAGCACATAAGACACTTTGTCAGTTATAATAAATTTTTTAGAGATTTGTAACATAAATACCCATTTCTTCCTTTTCCCATTAAGACTAGGTGCCTCTATATGTGCTCCCACAGCACCCTTCACTTAACCTGTTAGAACATTTACTGCACATAAAGCAGTTGCCTATTTATGCATGGCTGATCCTCACACAGAATATAAATTCAGTGAGGGCAGTGTCTGTGGTGTCTGTCTGGTTATCTCAACGTTGCTGAGGAGAGTAACTGGCATACAATAGATGCTTAATAACTATTTAGTGGAGGCAAAAAAAAGAAGACTCCAGGAGATTGAGAAGATTATTTTTTAAAAGGCCATGTCTGATTTCCAGACCTATGATTTTATACACACTTGAAAAGAACAGACAGCATTTCAAAACAGAGGTGAATGGTGCACTTTTCCCACAGCAATTGCTCTCTGTTCTTGCTGGTTTGTCTGGGTACAGGCTGTCCCTCAGCCTCCTCTAACTCTGGATGAGAAGGGTCTTTTCCTAGATCAAGTGACTCAGGTCTAAGTATGATATGCAATGCACACTGTCAGAAATTTAGCCTCATTTAGGGCGGTGTTTTGTAAGAAGCACAGATTCTACTTAAATGTTTTTGTCAGTGCTCACTGCTATGATCTTTCAGTTTACCTTACATCTTGGAGCTGTCTTCATTAACCCTTAGGGAGCTGGAGTATTTATGCTTTCACACTAATCAATCATTCATTCTGGGTTGCCTTCAAAGGAACGCACATCCTCAGGAACTTCTGTCTCTCCTGAGTAGGCAAACCAGTCTCCAGCATCCCGAGCCAAGCTTTCTGGCAAAGAGAAGCAGGGACAGGTGTTGGAATTTTGTGAAAGCTTGTTTGAAGCTGGCATGCATAAAAATTTGATAAAGGGATCTGAGGGATATGGGTGAAGCACTGACAGTATGTAGTATACTCCCCAACAGACAGACATGTCTTTATGTTACTGCTGTCATATTAGTGAAAAAAAGAAAACTAAAAACACATCACAACTGAACTGTCCATTTGTCTCTCGAGCTTTTCCTCTTTCTGATGTACTTCTCTATGTTCTAAGGTTCTTATGTTGGGTGAGGTTTTGGTTGTGGAATCAGCTGCTCCCTTTTCTAATGGAACGCAACAGGCCTGTTTTGCTGTTAGTGGTAAGTATCTTGGTTTCTGCTAACTTTGCTTTTCCCAAGGCATTTAGATCTGGAACCACTGATTCCCTCTCACTTATGCTGGCCGTATTCCAATTCTGACAAAACCTGGCAGTTTTCAACACACCTCACTCCCCTGGAGAACGTGGATGTCTTCTTGCTGCTCCCACCCTCCTGTTTGATATGCCCAAGATATTTGGGTAGCCTACATTTTATCATTTTATTCTTTCTATCCATTTGGGTCTCATTTTTAGGGCTGCGTTTATGACTATGCTGATTATCCTCCTTTTGCTCCATCCAAATCCGTTCTTTACACTTGTCCATCCTGCTCTGTCCTCTGGGAGTCTGACTGATGTGGACTGCATTAGCAGACTCTTTTATCCTCTGCAGCAAGCAATGCGGGGAAAGGGAGAGTGAGGACAGCGTATTTATTCCTCCAGCCTTCCCCTGTGCGGGTACTGTGGGCTGCATCCATCCACCAAGAGTCACACTCAGGTAGAGTTGCCCTCCCCACACAGTTTGCCCTCCTTGCCACTTCAGGCCTACAGGTGATACCAGCTCCTGCATTATCCCTGTGGTTTTCCTACCTCCTACCTACAATCTTGTAAACTATATGGCTTTGCTCTGGTTTATGGGCCTTAGGCACCTAGTTGGCGAACCAGATGATCAGAGGGTTTCTAAGCCCTCATCTGGCCAGCCCTGGTACACTTACCTACTTCACCAGGCTGTAGGATAGAGGCACAAGGTGAAACAGAGATACAATCGGCAGTTACCTATCTCTTTCCCCTACCTGCCCACACAAAGAATGGCAGAGGGCCTTGTGCACACTGTGAATTCAGGAATGTCGTCCTAAGTAGGAAGTGCTGGTGAATATCTTCAGAGCAGGGTCTACCCTTTCTCTTCTTGAAGCTATTTATGCTGTGGGAGAGCAGGCTCCTTAAATAACAGCCCCCAAATAGAGCTAATGTCTCTCTGAATTGCTCTTGCATAGTTACGATAATTGTTCAGAAATATTTTATTCCTTTATCAAAAAACTGTACCTGAATATCCTGGGCTCCCAGATCATGGCACAGTATTAATTAATACAGGAAAACAGAAAATATAAGGGGGAAATAATGCATGAGAATTTGTGTTTTTAACTTTTTTTTAGATACTTCTTTGACTTTAGAAGTGTTTCGTATTAAAGATATTTGATTTATATTTATGGAACTTTGGAAGCAAGTATTTAGCATGTCATTATGCGCATATGTGGTACATGTATTTATATGCTTATCCGTGAAAGGAAATACGGCTTTGTGCAAACAATTCCTGTGAATGGGCAGATCTTCTTTGGTCTAACTGGGCACCTATCTTTCCATGCCCCAGGAGGATAAAGAGTGGGAGGAACTTCCTTCCTCATTCTTCCTCAAGGGGGAGGAATGCTCCTAACTGCTAGGACTGGGAGACCCAGCTGAGCTGAGCATATGATGTGCTTCTCCCCTTCTGTAGGGAAGGCCAGTTTCCCCAGGATAACAGCAAGCTCACCTACTTCATTTTATTCCCATCTTCTTATCTTTTCTGCCCTCCCAGGAACTTCTTTACTTTCCTGACAGCTAAGTCAGGCACCAAAATTGTGCTTTTTTAAAAAAAAATCCGGCATGCTGAATTTTAATTTTAATGCAATTAAAATTAATTTAATGCAATTTAATGCAATTTTAATGCATGCTGAACTGGAAGGACTGTTTTTGAATTTCAAACAGTAATATAGCCAAAAATTGTTGCCTATACATATTTTTAGATTTTATAAATGAATAGAGTGATAGACAATAAATTACAGAATGAAAGAAAGGAGTTTTATTTTATGCCCTAAGGAACCAAGATAATTACTTTTGTCTCATGTCTTTCCTTGGTTACTGCTTTACGTTTGCTGAAACTCATAGGAGAATGAAAAACACGCTGAGTAGAAGAGTCTTCTTGCCAAAAGAGAATGCTATTCTTCTAAAAGTTAACCTTAGAACATTCAAAATTGAAACTGGACGGAGATTCTCTGAGTACAGAGAAGTTATTGGACCATGTAACCCAGACTCTTCACTGGAGAGTCCTTCTCCTCTTGCCCTTAGGTCTTCTACCTGAGGCCAGCAACACTGGCCAGCACGCAGGCCTCACAGGCTGTCCCTGGAAAAAGGGCTGCATAAAGGCCACGCCATTGACTTTCAAATATTTTTTTTTATACTTCATTTACTTTTTTAATATTGATTTTTTCATTTTTGGCTGTGCCAGGTCTTAGTTTGTGGCATGCGGGATCTTTTTTTAGTTGCAGCATGTGGACTCTTAGTTGCAGCATGCATGCAGAATCTAGTTCCCCGACCAGGGATTGAACCTGGGTCCCCTGCATTGAGAGTGTGGAGTCTTATCCACTGGACCCACCAGGGAAGTCCCTAGGCCATTGACTTTCAAATGAGACTTTCAAAATGGTTGTCCTGAAGGCTAGGGAGTACCTGCATTGTATGTATATAGATCTATCATATGGAAAAATTCAGTGATACTTAAGATTCTTTTTTGTCTGTATCATATATATTAATACATAAGAAAAAAATGTACATATATATGTATACACACACACAAATACTTTTGTGGAGAATGTGTCTTACATGTTACTCATGTTCAGTATGTGCCCCCCAGGGGTTAGTCTCATTCCATCTCCTGTGGAAGAAGCCACCTTCCACCCTCAGTGCATAAAGTCTCACGTGCATAATGTCTATGTCTTAATGTTCAGACATAGTGGGAGACTGACTTCCCCTTCCTCACTGTACTTAGGACTATCTTTCTCAGAGTTGGCTTTTGTTTGAGTATCGACTTCTCCCTTGGAAGACCGGCACTGCCAATGCCTTTAACCTGCAAAAGAAATCCTACTACCTTGCAGAGTTCATTTTTGTTCTCGAAATAAATGAAGGAGCTAGAGTTTGAACCAGCTCCAATTAGCCATACATCCCATATACTTTGCACTGAACGATACTGGTATATGGTTTCAATTTTTCTGAGAATGAAAGAATTGATTCTTACCTGAAGCCCACCTAATTTGTAACTACAAATTTCTAATCAGAGTTATAATGTAAATGTTTGGTTATACTGTAGCACGGTGCACTGGTGAGAGCATAACCTGAGATACGGCAGGCATAGGTTTGCAGCTCTGCTCTTTTACTAACCAAGTGTATTTGAGCCAATTATTTCCCTTCATTAAACCCTGTTTAGTTACCTGTAAAATAGAAATAGTACTAGTCTCACAAGACTGCTACTAATGTTAATGTACATAATTTATGAAAAGCATTTTGCATAGTGCTAGAAACTCCTCCCCCCCACCGCCATTTTCTTCCTTTCAAAAGGAAATGTGAGGCTTCATATCCCACATACAATTTAGTGAAATTTGTTCTTGAAAATCTATACACTGCATAGGGATAAAAAAGAGACCCACTTCCTGAGCTGCACAATGGTGAAGGTAGGTTTTATTAACCCATTTAACAGATGAGGTAACTGGAGTTTAGAGCCTTTAAGCAACTTGCTACTGAGAAATAAAATATTGCCTGCCATATCAGTAAACAAAGGATGTCACAGTCAACAGAGATTGCAGCCACCACCGGTGAGCTGGTGAGCCCTGAGGGAAGAATACGTGGTGCCATCTAGCAGTCATCAGACTGCAGCCACTCCCCACGGTGAGCCCTGAGGAAACTCAGGATGTGAAAACACAGGATACTGGTCCCAGATAGCTGAGGTGCGTATCAAAGGAATGATTCCAGATACGTCAGAATAATTGTTGACATAATACATGCTTTTTCTTTCTTATTCCCCTCCCCTCTCACAGGTACAGTTTTGCAATTTTCCTGTCCTTCCCTGGCCTGGCAGAAATCTTAAGGTTTACTCTTTAGAGAGTTTGAACCAGGGGTACCCTGGACCCTGGACACCAGGCACAGCCATGGGCAGGGGACTGAACTGAAAAGACAGGGGTGAAATTTTTGGACTTAATCATCAAACTCTCTGAATGTTGGCAGCATCGTTATTAAGGCCACTCTCTCTCCACTCTTAAATTAGGAAATTAGGGTCTCCTTTCTGGTGAAACTGACCAGCCTATGAGGAAAGACCTAGAGATATTGAAGTTAGGGTTTCTCCAATAAAATAGCCCACGTGACCCACTGAAGAGTGAAGTCCTCTAGTTTCCAAGTGTGGCCCAAACCCACTGAGTGTCCTTAGGACGCTTAGGATATTCTTAGTTTCAAGAGAACAGCCAAGGATCACCCAGCATTTGAAGAAGGATTATGACATGAATAAAAGAAACTCAGATGAAACAGAGAATGTGATGCTGCCACTGGTGTCTCAAGCAGCAGAAGGTTATCTAGAGGTGGGCTGTGAATCTAACCCAGGAAAATGGGACTTGTCATCTTGTCTTGGCCAGTCTCATGTTTGTGGTGAGCTGGGCAGTTCCCACATGGGCTGACCACAAAGGCACCCTACTGGTTACTGAAGTTACTGGGAAAGAAACCCCCATAGGAAGCCCTGGAACAGGAATACTGTTCAGGCAGCCCTCTGCTGCGATAAAGGATGAGAACTGAGACACAAGGAATTCTCTGGGGGTTACTTCTTAGCCTCTTTCCAGATTTTTGCATTTGGCAGGCACTGTCCATCTCCTGTGCTCAAGTCTTCTGGTTGGGCCTTGCTGTGTCATGGTAGGAAAGGGGACAGCATTCACTCTTCTGTTTGCCCTGGGCCAGCTAAATACACTGACTCAGGCTTCTAGTCTGGGAGTTCTCTTTCCAAACGGCTACTGGACCCAGACAGGCCAGCAGCTGGCTGTGTCTGCTAACCTGCATTTTGGTACCAGTGCTCCTGCAGGGTGATGTTGATATCCACTTCCTGGGATAGGTGACATCTTTTAGAGGATTTATTGCCTCAACTTTGAGCTTAGATGTAGAGGAGCGGTATAGGTTGGGAATGATCTTGGAGGAAAGGAGTGAATACAGTGGGAACGCCCTTGGCTTTGGTTTTCCCATCATCGTTCCCCAAGAAAGAGAAATTAGAGACACTGATGCTTTTCCCCATTTTATGGTGATGAAACAGGCAATGTGAGTTTGAGGCTCCCTCCATGAATAATTTAGAAACAGATAGCATCATAAGGAAAAAAAAGGGTCAGATCTCCCAGCTCTTCCATGTTCTCTTTAACAGGGATTGTGGAGTGGCTGAATAAATCAAGAGCCCAAACAGTACAAGTAATAATGATTTAGATGGGGTTTATAAGAGGTGGGAAGAAAAGTAGAGAAGAAATAGAAGCAACATTTATTTAGCACATACTATGTACCAGGAAGCGTTAGGCACGAACAATATGTAATCAATAGCTTTTGGGGATAAGGAGTGAAAGACAGTTCAGAGATGATAACTGTCTTGCCTAAGAACTTTTGAGACTTCTAAGCCCTGAAAAAATATTGTGCCCCAATAGTAAGAACTACATAATTAGAAATTTTATTTCCCAAGATAATAAAAACTAACCTGAAGATAAAATAGCTTGTTTCTAGGTTTTTGAATGAAAAATTACGGAGCTGATAATAATTATGGAGGTGATAATATAATAATAACTTTCTTACATTTTTTGTCTTTTCTCTTTTGGTCTCCAAAGGACATGCATGCTTCAGACAAGGGTTTTTCAAACTATGGGCTACAATTCAAAAGTGGACCAGGGCAGTAAGGAGAACACTTGGGAAAATGCCAACATCAGCAACAGTGGGAAGCCTACAGCTATGAACTTGACCATCAGATCCAAGGGATGCATTGGGCCCAACCCCTTAGGGTGGGGCCCCTGTGGAGGCAGTGGGGTGCCTGGAAGCATCTGTGTGCTCTGCAGTTGTATATGCGACATGGTGTTACCAAGTGTGGGTATACAGAGCTGTCAGGATGGAATCCCAGGATGGGCGGAGTGAGGACACAATGGCTTCAGGCAGCTGGCTCTGAGCAGAGCGTGTCTGCAGTTCCAGTATTGGGAGTATCCGCGCTAGGAGCAAGAGATGATTCTCTAAATAACACGGCATGCTATGGGCCAGGACGGTGGTAATTACAGGGAGGCTTGACCGTGACTGGGTCCTTGCTGGTGGAAGATGCAGAGGTTGGGACCTCAGCTGGGCCTGGTGCCGGGCTGCTCCCTCCGAGTAGGCGGAGCGCTGTGGCTTTACGCTGCTCTCGCACTGATGAGGTGAGTGGAGGAGAGGGAGTGCTGTGGAGCCAGACCACCCATCTAATTGCTGTGGGATTTGGTTCGATTTTTTAAACGCATTGCAGGCCTTCATTTTGTTTGGGATGTGACTGGAGATCCAAACTCATCTAGGATTGCTCCCCCTCATAGTACACTTTGTCCCAGGGACGCTGGCTCTGGGCTCTGATTCATCCCCCAACACGTTTTGTCTCCCTGAGCCTGATCTTTTTCCGAAATGTTTCAATCTCACTGTTGGGATTTCCTTTTAGACCCAAAGGTCTTCTGAAAAATTTAGGGGATGAATGGCATGATAGGATATTAGAAAGATCATAAATTTTGAAATTTGAAGGCAAAAGACCTCCACTGGGGTTACAGAGGTTATATATGTCCCAGTTTTCTTTTCTGTAAAATAGGAAAATAGTACGTTCTCCCAGAATTGCAAGGATTGATTAAGATACGGTATTAAGTGGGTTTTCAACTATACAGGCGGGTACAACTGCCAGCTCCTGCTTTAAATGTGGGTTTTGAACTTACAGGGGCAGGGTGATAGCAGATGCAGAAATATTAGAAATACATCCTTAGGGGCAGGAAAATATGGATTATTTAGTCAGGACTACATCCTTCCTTGGTCATATGAAAGAAGTTCCCTGTAAAGAGAGGGAGTTGGGGGCAGATACTGGAAGGAGGGGATCTAAGGAAGTTATTTTGGGGGAGATATTGAAATGTGAAGTGTATGTTTATACAAAACTATTAGGCCAGGTACAGAGAGATTACAAACTCAGAGAAAATAGATTGTCTTTGGCTAAGAATTTGATTACTAGAGTACGACAATCTGAATTAGCTTCCTGGACCTCTCACTTTTGTGAATTCTAGAAAATTACCAACTTCCATAAATTTCAGTTCCTTCATTTGTGAAATTAGCACCATAACATAAACTATTTCATTAAGAATTAAATGAGGGCTTCCCTGGTGGCTGAGTGCTTAAGAGTCTGTCTGCCAATGCAAGGGACACGGGTTTGAGACCTGGTCTGGGAAGATCCCACATGCCGAGGAACAACTAAGCCTGTGAGCCACAACTACTGAGCCTGTGCTCTAAAGCCCGTGAGCCACAGCTACTGAGCCCACGTGCCACAACTACTGAAGCCCACGTGCCTAGAGCCCGTGCTCCGCAACAAGAGAAGCCACCGCAATGAGAAGCTGGCACACTGCAATGAAGACCCAATGCAGCCATAAATAAATAAATAAATTTATAAAAAAAAAATTAAATGAGATAAAGTATATAAACACTGAGTACAATGTCTGGCTTCTATTAAGCATCCAAGAAATAACTATTCATATTATTGCTATTAATTTGAAAAAGCTTGACTCAAATATTTAGTTGTTATTAGCACATGTCAAAATTTAATTTTATTTATTAATGAGGCAACTAGTAAGAAGACAAAGAAGCTGGTTCTAAGAACAGCTTATATACACACACACAATTTTATATAGAAATATATAAAATCAAACACATAATATATAAATAGCTAGGAAAAAATGCTGGAATTAAGACTGCCATGCTAGATATATGACTGATTAATGTCCTACAGGTTAATAAAACCATATTCCCTGTAGGATTAACTCCTTTACTAAACTATACAAATTATGATGACATCAATTTATGCAAAAATCTTACCTTATAAGGCTTATAAAAATGCCTGCCCCTTTATCATCCATGAATTGTTAGTCAAATACACTGTGATATTCTCCAAGAGTATCAGATTAGGGTCAAGCAGGTATTTTGGAAAATGCTCTAGCTCGATGTCAAAGAATTAGTCAATCATCTATTTACATTTTTCCATGTTTGGGATACATTTTTCTTTACCATTATTAAAGGAATTTTTGGAAGGGACAACCTAGAAATTATTGAGCAGAAACAAGACAATTGATTATAGGAACTTCTCCTATCAAACCAACCAGGGTCTTCTTGATTCTGAAATCATGAAGGTGAGATGAAATGAGGCCCAAGACCTGGAGCTTTTGCTGCCTGCAACAGTGCTCCTTAACCTTGGCTGCCCTTTGGCAACACCCCAGGAGCTTTAAAAACATACTGCTGCCAGGGCCCCATCTCAAGCTTCTGATTTAATTTGTTTGGCATTTGGATTTATCGTTAGTTCTTCCCTGGGTCTGAAACTTTTTAGTCCAATACAGCAGGGTCCTCTGCGAATCTAGGGAGAGGTTATTAAAAGCTGAAACAGGGGGCATAAATTGGGGTGAAAGCATTGTTTGTTGATAACAGAGCCTCATTCTAGGCAGAATCTGAAGGCATTAGCTTTAATGGAGTAAAAGCAGTCAAACACCAAGAAGATAACAGAAAAACTTACTTTTTAAAAATATCTATTTATTTGTTTGCATGGGGTCTTAGTTGCAGCAGGCAGGCTCCTTAGTTGCAGCTCACCAGCTCCTTAGTTGTGGCATGTGGCCCCCTTAGTTGCAGCATCTGGCCTCCTTAGTTGCGGCATGTGAATTCTTAGTTGCGGCATGCATGTGGGATCTAGTTCCCTGACCGGGGATTGAACCCAGGCCCCCTGCATTGGGAGCACAGAGTCTTAACCACTGTACAAGTCCCAGAAAAACTTCCTTTTTTTAGACACCACATCAATAATATCTGTACTGTGGCCAGGTTGTCCTCAAAAAGAGTTTTCAAAAGAGCTGCACTATTTTATTCATTTCCTATTCACCCCACTGATGAGGGATCCCTACCCATGGTTATGGGGATGGCTGAACACACAATACCCAGCATTGGACAGATGGGTTAACAGAAGTTTACTACTCACGTATACTCACAACCTGGGGTGGGGGGAACACTGCAGGTCATGCAGGTTCACGAGAGGGTTGCACTAGAAACAGAGAGGACATCCAGGGGCTGTGGGAGGAAGGCTTCCTAGTATTGAGAGGATGAGGTGCCCCTGGTTCCCAGGGGAGAAGGTAATTGGCTTATCTGAATACTTTCTCAAGCTAACAGGGCACTGAAACTCTAGGATACTCAGGGAGAAGCAGGGACTGTGCCTGGACCCCATGATAAGGGGGGGTTGCTTGGTTGGGAGACCTCATCTGTGGGACTGGAGTTGGGTGAGGAACTCATGGTTAGGCCATTCAAGGCCCTCCTGGTTTCCCTCAGATGTCAAGGCAACACATAACATTGGGCCTTATATCACATGCACACATTCACAAAAAATCATGTGTCTGCATTTATGCATTAATGCAAAGTTATGCATATATATGTGGGTATATACAGTCATCCCTCAGTATCTGCTGGTTCCAGGACTGGTTCCAGGACGCCCCCCCGCCCTGTGGATGCCAAAACTCGGGGATGCTCAAGTCCCTTATATAAAATGGAGTAGTACTTGCATATAACCTACACACATCCTCCCATATACTTGTATATTTTAAATCATCTCTAGATTGCTTATAATACCTAATACAACGTAAATACTATGTAAATAGTTGTAAATACAATGTAAATGTTATGTAAATAGTTGGTGGTATGAGGCAAATTCAAGTTTAACTTTTTGGAACTTTCTGGATTTTTTCTTTTTTGAATATTTTCAATCTCTGGTTGAATCTGCAAATGCAGAACCTAAGGATACAGAGAGCTAACTTTGTGTATTAAGAATGAAATAAAAAGATTAAAAATAAAAAGATGTAGCTCTCTGATTATCCATGCCAAATAGCTTGTTTTGCTTTGCATATGGTAACTAGCTACTAAGTGACAGGCTTGTTTTTTTTAAACATCTTTATTGGAGTATAATTGCTTTACAATGGTGTGTTAGTTTCTGCTGTATAACAAAGTGAATCAGCTATACATAAACATATATCCCCATATCTCCTCTCTCTTGCGTCTCCCTCCCACCCTCCCTATCCCACCCCTCTAGGTGGTCACAAAGCACCAAGCTGATCTCTCTGTGCTATGCGGCTGCTTCCCACTAGCTATCTATTTTACATTTGGTAGTGTATATATGTCCATGCCACTCTCTCACTTCGTCCCAGCTTACCCTTCCCCCTCCCCGTGTCCTCAAGTCCATTCTCTACATCTGTGTCTTTATTCCTGTCCTACCCTCAGGTTCTTCAGAACCACTTTTTTTTTTTTTTTTTTTTTTTTTTTAGATTCCATATATATGTGTTAGCATACGGTATTTGTTTTTCTCTTTCTGACTTACTTCACTCTGTATGACAGACTCTAGGTCCATCCACCTCACTACAAAAAATAACTCAATTTCGTTTCTTTTTATGGCTGAGTAATATTCCATTGTATATATGTGCCACATCTTCTTTATCCATTCATCTGTTGATTGACACTTAGGTAGCTTCCATGTCCTGGCTAGTGACAGGCTTTTTGAATCCTTACTGAGAAGTTAAGTTTCAGTTCAATTATCAATATCTATGATTTGGGGCTGGATGGAGAGGTCACCAAATATGAAGACTGTGTTAATTTTCTTTGTTAATTTTGTATTTTGCCTTCATTAAAGAACATAAGAGAAGAGAACATTTTAGGGAGAAGAGAAATTTATTCCACATGACTGAGTTTTAGGTGTTTGAGATATTCAAGTGGGGATGTCTGATAGGCTGTTGACAGTAGAGGGTGTAAGTCTGAGCTAGACACATACATTTGGCAGCTATCAATTTTATAGCATGGGTTCATTTTAGCCAGTATGGACTGATTGCATGTTTATCTTCAGAGCTCCCTGAGGCATAGTACTGACCAGTGGCCAAGCCTATGGAATATATTTACTAAAGATAATAGTGTTTTATAACCATGGGCTCCTGAACTGTTTTAGGGCAGGATGTACCAGCTTGCCAACACTGTCTGGTAATAATAACTGGATTGTAATAATTTAATAAAATAATAATAGCAATAATAATACTTGGTTTTGGCAGAGGCTGGGGGGTCTCAACGGTTCAGGCTGGGGGGTCTCAACGGTTCAGGCTGGTCTCATAGGTAGACTATGTCTACAAGACCAGTTCATTACAAAAGGAGCAGACTTGGGACTTCTCGGTACGAAGAAGCTTCCCACGTATGCTGGTGGTGATTCAAGACCCAGTGACAAAGTGCATCTTATGTAATCCAGTGGTGGGAGGGCAAGGAAGCCCATGCCAAAAATATGTGGACCTCTTTCATTGCATACCCTTCTCGTGCTGTTGCTGTACTTGTGATAAAGCTGTTCTGTGAGTGTAAAACGTTTGAATGTTGTGAGTCCTTTCAACATTTAAATACTTAAGGCAATTAATTCATAATTAACACATCAGTTAATGACATTTAAACCCTAGGAGGGGATGGAATTATTCTGGGAAATTGTATGCGACAGGCAGATAAGAAAGGTGAAGTTGGAAATTTCAGAATCTTCATTTAATGATGAGCAGGGAAGGAATACACCTGGTGTACTGTAGATAACATCATGACGTAGATAAAGCAGGTTTGATATTCCTGTTTACGGAAGAGGAAATCACAGACTGAAAACCATTTTTACTTTTCCAAGGCCACACAACTAGATCTTTAGATTCCTAAACCTGGTTCCTTCAACTACATCACATTGCATCTTGATTAAAACTAGTCTTTAGAAAAGTTCCCTAGAAAAAGCTTTGAAAAGTACATTTTACAGAGGTTTTGTGGCTTTCCTGACCAGTAGAGATGTTAAAAAATAGCAGCGTCTTCACCATCCTGCAATTAGGATTTCTGAGACATCTCTGTCCAACAAAGAAAGTCTGTTGCTTTCTACAAAATTAGTGAATCTTAATTTTTAGGATTTATTTTTAAAAAATCAATTGAGACATCCCCACCAATGCCTAGAATAACCTCCCCTCCATCAAATTGCCTTTAAATAAGGCCATGCTATGTCCTTGCATTTTTCTCCCTCTAGCACAATCTTGGAACATGCTGTACCCTTAACACACCTTGAAATCATATATTTTACATTGCTAGTGTTAGTGTAATTTGCTTTTTATAGTAGCATGCATATTCCTGAGATAAATGTCACTTAAAAATGGATTCCTATTTTAAGAGCCCCAAACTGTGGGCTATGATGAAACTGAGCTCTGGGCAGCTCCTGACTTGGGAAGACTTTGCAGCTCTTTCTGTCACTGAGTAACTCTCCTTTGCCAGTCCTCAAAATATAAGGAGGTTCTTTCTATTCTGTAAATATCTGGATTATGGAGGTCACACCCAATAGGTACACACCATCTAACATGACTGTCCATTCAGTGTCAACATTAGCATATTTAAAATGTCAAAAATATACTAAAACCACTTGTGTGAAATCTACATTATTTATCTTTTGGAAATGGGTTTACCACATAGCTATTTATAGGAAAACTCTTAACAAATTCCTTAATATTTGAAAAAAATAAATGTATCCCTGAACTTATCAATTTTCAAATCTGGACTTTTATTGAACCACATTTACACTTCTTTCTACTGAACTTAGTAAATATTAATGAACAATATGTGCACTTGTCACTGTGTTCAATATAGGGTGTGCAAATTAAACGGTATTTCAACATACCATCTTGCCTTGCGGTAACTTATGATATAGCTGGAGCTGGGGAAATTCAATCCTGAAACAGTGGATGAAAAGTAAAAGGCAGAATTTGACCAAGTGGATAAAAAGAGATATGCAACAATTCGGATCCTAAGATACTTCATTAATTCAAAATTACTTATTAAAATTATGATAACTGCTCCCCACAACAATCCCATATGTTAGATGTTAATCTCTCTGCTTACAGACTGGGTGCCTAAGGGGCAAACACTATAATCTTACTTGGCCAGTGAGTGATGTGATCAGGACTCAGGTCATGTGACTACAAAGCCTGCTCGGGGCCAACACACTGGCCTTCTCTGTCACATTTACTAATAACTTCCTCCTCCCTTTGTATTGAAAAGTTTCATCCTTAACCCTTGACCTGTGGTTTCTGTGCTCACCCCTGTTTACGTGATTTCCCAGTGCACATCTTGATGACCTCCTCCTCATGCCCCCATCTCACACAGCTTTTCCTGACCAACCCTCTTAGATGTACTTTCAGCACCTGACAGGTCTAAATCTAGGTCTTTATTTGCCATCTTTACTTCCTTTTTTCATTGTCCTGGGATTGAAATCTCAGTCACCTTTGATACTTGATCTTTCCACTCTTCTCCTATGATCATTAATTCTAGCTAATTAATCTGTTAATTCCTCCATCACTACAAACACCTGGAGGCTTAAGGAGACCAGGCTGTCCCAAGAGATAACCAAGTCTGATTCCTCTGAGTCAAGGAAACGTTCTTGTGCCGAGCAGGATAATAATAGTACCTACTTCATAGGATTTTTAAAAACATTAAGTGAGTTAATATGTGTAAAGTACTTAGCACAGTTTTTGGCACATAGTAAGCACTTAAAAATATAAAATATTAGTACTAGTATTAGTATTCTTGTATTCTATAATCCATTGGATGATATTTTTAAGCATGCCAAATCTGTACTTTGGGTAGATTATTCGTTTTCTATAAATGACATAATGTATGTAAAATTACTAGCAGAGTGCTTGGTACACAGGTGTTCAATACATGTTAATTACCCCCAATATAGACCTCCAAGTACCCTTCTTATTCTAGGATTCTATGTTAAATACATATATACCATTTATGTACAGATTTGCATGTTAAGGAGTTGAAAATGTTTAACAGAAGTATATTGAGATTGAATATAATGCAGAGCCACATAATTCCTGATATTTGTTTTCTCAGGAGCTAACTGAGGCTATTACAAATGAAGACCTGTCAGCTGCCATCTTTTCCCTTTGGTCAGGTTCTGTGCCTTTTCTTATGAAACTGTAACTTGTGCTTGGCCGCCTCTGGTGGGTAGTGATGGTCAATACACTTGGGGCCAACCTCGTGCCACCAGAAATCTGAGGGTTAATACATGTGCATGAGAGCCACTGTATTGAATTTACATGTGTCACACATGGAATGACACAAATAGATCATAATTTTAAAAAGACAGAAAAAATGGAAATAAATAAAGTAAAGAAGCACTATATAGAGATTCAAGTTTAGGAAAGAGGGCAGTTCTGCAACAAAAGGAATACAGTTAAGAATAGTTCTTCCTACACTGTTTCCTGCTTGGGCTTCATCTGCTCTTCAGGGAACATGACTTTAGTGAAGCCCCAGTTGAGAAGATTTTGAAATGTAGTTCCCATGGCAACGGGCTCTGAAGTGACATAAATCCAGAGAAGCTTTCCTTGGTTGTTCTATTATCCAAACAAGAATCCTCTAAGGCTCCTAGAGAAGTCAACTTTTAATGAAGCTTGGGTCCTCTTTGCTTTCTGTGCCCCAAGGTGCCCCTTTCCTGTGGGGCTTATTTCAGGTTTGTAATAATGATTTATTTTCTTTAACTGTGAGTTGACTACAGTGGGGGTGAGAGTAAGGATTGGAATTTCTTGTAATCACCAAGGCAGTGGCAAATTTCTAAGCGTTAAGATTCATGGTTGAGGTCTCTTGTTATTCAGCTGTGAGCAAAATATATTCCCCGTATAGAGGACTGGCAAGCATCAGGTATGTGCAAGTGTCACACAACACTCACACATACAAAGGACTGACACAGGGATTATAATTAGCTTGCCAAGTGGAGGACAGACAGCTACCAATGAGGTTCTCATTATAAACCCAGTGCATGATGACTCCAAATGCCTCATTCTGACCAAAATGTACCTCTCATCAATTGAGTACTGTCTGAAAGTTCATAATTAGAGATGTGTTTTTTTGGTTAAAGATTTGGTCTTCATTAAAAATAATACCTGGAAGAGGGTGTGGAATGTTTGTGATCTCCCATAAGCTTTAGTCGACTGTTGATGATTCTGTGAGATCTTTCTAGAGAATTGGTTCTGACACAGAATTGAAGGTAAAGAAAGCTTAGGACTGTGAGTGTTTGGGCAAGAGGGATTTTTACCGAGACTAGAAGTGGGTACAGAAAGAGAAGACTGGAGACTGTAAAGGAAAGCTCACCTGACTTTGTGATTTGGCCTTTGTGGTGTGGTAGAGTGTGGTTATTTGAAAATAAAGCATTGGTTTTGGATAGGAAGTAGGGACGAGGTGAAATATTCAAGGACCCTGAGCCTGTCTGTGGATTAAGTTGTGTTGGAGAGACGGGCCTTACATAAAATTTTGAAGAAAAAAAATATTATTTCAGAGCTCCTCTCATTTCTGTCAGCTCTCTTCCTCTTCCATCCTGTATGAGCTCCTCTTGCCCCTTTCAGGTTCATCTACCTCTTAATGAGCTTTTTCTCTTCCTTATTCCTTTCTAAATTATACATATTTTATATCTGTTTTATGTATATTTCTTATAACATTTATAAAGGCTCTTCCATGTGTCCACCTCTTTGCGAAAGTCTTCCATTATCGGATTTAATTTAACTCTCACAACAACCCTGTGAATTATTATCATTATCCCCATTCTGCAGATGAAGAGATTGAGAATCTGAGATTAATGAACATGTTGTGAGTTGCTGCAAGCCAGGTTCTATGTTCGATTTAAAGATACAAAATTGAATAAACCTAGTGCCCATCCTTCATGTTCCTGGAGGGATATGGATGTTCACAAACACAAAGATATGTTGGGAGGAGAGCTGCAGCAGATCTCAGGCAGGACAAGGCACTATAGGATTTTCTGGCTAATCTCCATTAGGCTGTGGCCTGATGATGATTTGAGATCCTACTCCTTCTGGCTTTTTGGCATTTTGATAGAACATACTCCAAACTTTCTGCAAAATGGAATTTCAGGTACTCAATAAATTCACGATTCACATTTAGTTTTCTGCCTGGAATCAAACAGCTTTGGGGGAGGCTGCTTCTCCCACGTGGAATGAGGAACATTTTGGTCAGACCTGCTCCAAATACTGTTTTAGGAGTACCTTAGCTGGGGTTTCCACAAAAACCCACGCTGGAGACAAGGATCTGTGTGCAGGTAGCTTATTTCTGGAAACGATCTCAGGATAAAGGAAAAGTGAAACAGGATAGGATAGAAAACCAATCCAAGGGTGGGTTATTGGGCAGTTTACCCTAATGCGAAATTGAGGATCAATCTCTTTGAGGCCCTTTGAGATACTATGAAGAATGAACCACTAGAGACACACAAGAGGGGAGCATTTATCCACTGGCTCCAGGGCGTGTTAACTCCTTTAAACTTCCAGGTTTGCACCAGAATGGCTGAGCAGATTCCCACAGATGTTCCACAGGTGGTGGCAGAGACATCCTAGCACAGAAAGCAGTGCGTATGTAGTTGTATAGCTGAGAAACTCTTGTTTGGCTACAACTGCATGCAGCCAGCTGCCAGAGCAACAGTAGAAGCTGAAAGCATAGGCTGAGTAATATGAAATGAGGCATAAAAGGTGTCCAACACAGAGAGCCTGGTGATGGCACCTGAACTCGGGGCCTTGTGAAAATGTTCAGAGTGGAAGGTAGAGGATACCACAGCTATAAGGCAAGACCCACATTATATGATTTGTAATGTAAACTTAGAAAGGCCTTTTGTTCCATTTACCTGTTATTTATTCTGAAAGTCCATCCCTTGTCCCTTATCTCATTGCTGTGCTTTGAGTTAAGGCATCTTGTTTGGAATACAAGATGAAACACAGTGCCTGGAGGGACTGTGGCATCAAGTCATTGACACCCAATAGCCCATGAGACTAACTGGTCTTTCTCAGCACATCTGATCATGTCATTCATTCTCCTGTTCAAAATGTTCCATGGATTCACACTGCATACACTTTTCCTGTCATGACATTCAAGTCTCTCCCTACTATGACCCTGGGGTGTTATTCCAGGTCTGATGTCCAATTATGTCCTTTACTTGTACTCTGCATTTCAGTCAAACTAAAGACCAAGTGGGCTTCTTCTGGATAAGCTCAAGACTCTCTTCAACTGCAGAGGTTAGAGACTCATGTTTTATTCCAGACTCTACCACCAACCAGCTCTGTGATTGGTTGGGCCTGAATTTTCCTATCTGGAAGATATGGGGTGGGAGAAATAGATCAGAGTATCCCAAACCTGGCTAAATATTCAGATCACCAGGGGAGATTTAGAAGAGAAAACAAATTATAAAGTCCCACTCCTGGAAATTCTGGTTTATATGTCTGGATTAGAGCAGCAGGGTATGTACTTTTAATAAGCATATACTTACATAATTCAATTGTACAGCTAGGTTTGTGAACCACAGGATTAGATGATTTTTAGTATTGCTTCAAATCTATGAGGCCCCCAATTAGCTGTCACTGAGCTCAAGAAGATTCTAAGAGTCTGGGACATAGATGGATAATTTTGTCATGAGAGAGGGGGAGTTAGGAAAAGAGCAAAGCAAGCAAAACAGGGAAACAAATGTTGGTGAGTTCAGTGGGGTGAAAGGGGGATCAAGCCACAGGGCCTCAGGATCAGTCTGAGGGTACCAGGAGACTGAAAGAGAGCTGAGACGATGGAGGACAGGGGATATCAAGGAGAATTCCAACAATTTAGCAATTCTGGAAAAAAACTGTTCTTAACTGATGGGGATTGTTCTTTACTGTCAAGCTCAAATTCCAAGAGATGGAAGGTTTGTTTCTCCTGGACTAGATACTGTGCAATTCCTGTGATAAACTGAAATGTAAGTGGTGGTATGTGGAAAGCCCTCCTCTAAACTTGCATAGCATTTTATTTTATTTTAAATTTTTATTGGAGTATAGTTGATTTACAATGTTGTGTTAGTTTCTGCTGTACAGCAAAGTGAGTCAGTTATACATATATCCACTTCTTTTTTAGATTCTTTTCCCATATAGGCCATTACAGAGTATTGAGCAGAGTTCCCTGTGCTATACAGTAGGTCCTTATTAGTTATCTATTTTATATATAGTAGTGTGTATATGTCAATCCCAATCTCCCAATTTATCCCCCCCCGTTACCCACTGGTAACCATAAGTTTGTTTTCTACATCTGTAACTCTATTTCTGCTTTGTAGATAAGTTCATTTGTACCCTATTTTTAGATTCCACACATAAGTGATATCATATATTTGTCTTTGTCTTTGACTTACTTCACTCAGTATGACAATCTCTAGGTCCATCCATGTTGCTGCAAATGGCATTATTTCATTCTTTTTTATGGCTGGGTAATATTCCATTGTATATATGTATCACATCTTCTTTATCCATTCATCTGTTGATGGAAATTTAGATTGCTTCCATGTCTTGGCTATTATAAATAGTGCTGCAACAAACATTGCGGCACATGTATCTTTTCAAATTATGGTTTTCTCTGTATATATGACCAGGAGTGGAACTGCTGGATCATACGGTAGCTCTGTTTTTAGTTTTTTAAGGAACCTCCATACTGTTCTCCAATAGTGGCTCTACCAATTTCATGTGCTTTTTGGCCATTTGTATGTCTTCTTTGGAGAAATGTCTATTTAGATCTTCCACCCATTTTTTTGATTGGGTTGTTTTTTTTGATATTGAGCTGCATGAGCTGTTTGTATATTTTGGAGATTAATCCCTTGTCGGTTGCTTTGTTTGCAAATATTTTCTTCCATTATGAGGGCTATTTTTTGGTTTTGTTTATGGTTTCTTTGCTGTGCAAAAGCTTTTAAGTTTAATTAGGTCTCATTTGTTTATTTTTGGTTTTGTTTTTCATTCCTGTAGGAAGTGGATCGAAATTATGTCAAAGAGTGTTCTGCCTATGTTTTCCTCTAAGAGTTTTATAGTATCCAGCCTTACATTTAGGTCTTTAATCCATTTTGAGTTTATTTTTGTGTATGGTGTTAAGGAATGTTCTAATTTCATTCGTTTACATGTAGCTGTCCAGTTTTCCCAGCACCGCTTATTGAAGAGATGCATTTTATTTTTAATAAATAATTTTTTCTGGATCTTATTTTTTTTTGCATATTTAGTAAGATATATTCTATCTTATCTTTTCCAAGAGAATGTCAGAGCCTTGAAGATAAGACTTTATACATTTAGTTATCTCCCACAGGGAGATATTAAATGCAATTGTTAAAAATACCGGATTTGGAGTTAGATGGACCTAGATTTCATATGACCTTTGTAACATTTAGTAAAATACTTCCTCTCTAAAATTGGAGTGATAAAACTTAGTTCATAGGATTTGGGGGAGAATTAAAATAAAGTATTATATCTAAAATGCTTTGGATCCTTGCATGCTGGGTTCAGCATACAAGTGCTAGGAGAGGAAGACTGTTGGGTATACGTATATAATAAGTGCTAAATAAGTGGTAAATTATTAGTTTTACATTTCACTGAGTAGCTGTTAACTGAACAAATAATGTTTCTAAAATCCCATTCAAATATTATCCAGGGTATAAGCAAAAGTTCCTTCTTTTTAGAGTTAATTTTTAGGGCTGTGGCCCCAAGGGACCTCTGGCTTTCTACTTCCAATCAGGTCCCTAGATCTCTAAAACCAGAATAAAACTGCTCAGTCTCCTGTCACCACCTGGCACTGATTACAGGCGAGGATGCTGTCTCCCTTCTGCAAGCTGGAAAAAAGCCTCAGGGCAAAGCCTCAATCAGATATCAAGTTCTTTAGCTCAGAAAGAATTCGAAGGCAGTCCAAGTTCTGATCCCCCAAATAGAACAGGGACTAAAGGGGCCACGCTTAGTTCCTTCACCTGTGTTAGCACCAGAGCCATTTGTCTGTCTGAACAATCGAGGGCAAGAGTTGGACCGACAGGGACAGGGCTAAAGCTGCAGACTGAAAGAGGTGAGTGACGGCATCTGGGCTGAACTTCTCCTAAGTCCCCACCCTCAGGTAGTAAAGGTTTTGGGAAGGACCACCTTCCTTTTCTGGTCTGTCCAAGTTGACCATGAGGTGGACACTCTAGCACAGCTGGGCTGGCTCCATCCTCTCAGAGGACTCTTCCCAGAGACTGACCGCAGTTACTGTAAACTTGAGCAGACACTGGAGTTGGAACGACACAACAAATGGACTGAAGTAAAGATCCGGGAGACTCCTCAGTGCATCCTTGGGTCCCTTCTTCCCAGCAGCAGTGGCCCTCCTCTTGGAGGCAGATCCATCCCCCGATGGTGCTCCAGAGGCAGAGTCACTAGGGGGTCATGGGAACAGACCCATAGCTTCCGGAAAGGCCTTTCTGCTGAAGTCCAAAATATCTAAGTGTGGATCTAATTCTAAAGAACTGGGAGGTGACAGGGAGGGCAGCAGTGCTCTCTCTCCCCATCTCCCTCTAAGTGACTCTTCTCCCTTGTTCCCACAGAGTGCCTTAAATGAGAACGGTAGCTGAGAACTCTTCTGTGACAGAGTTTATCCTCGAAGGCTTAACCAACCAGCAGGAACTCCAGATCCCCCTCTTCTTCCTGTTTCTAGGTTTCTACGTGGTCACTGTGGTGGGGAACCTGAGCTTGATAACCCTGATTGGACTCAACTCTCACCTGTGCACCCCCACGTACTTTTTCCTCTATAACTTGTCCTTCATAGATTTCTGCTATTCCACTGTTATCACTCCCAAAATGCTGATGAGTTTTGTCTCAACGAAGAACATCATCTCCTATGCAGGGTGTATGACTCAGCTCTTCTTCTTTCTTTTCTTTGTTGTCTCTGAGTCCTTCATCCTGTCAGTGATGGCATATGACCACTATGTCACCATCTGTAACCCGCTGGTGTACACGGCCACCATGTCTCCCCAGGTCTGCTTACCTATTTTGCTCGGTGTCTACGTAATGGGGTTTGCTAAGGCCATGGCCCACAGAGCATGCATGGGGAGACTGACCTTCTGTGCCAACAATCTTGTTGACCACTTCATGTGTGACATCCTTCCCCTTCATGAGCGCTCTTACACCAGCACGTATGTAAATAAGCCAGTAGTTTTTGTTGTTGTGGGTATTGATATTGGTGTGCCCACAGCTACCATCTTCCTTTCTTATGCCCTCATCCTCTCCAGTATCCTCCACATCAGCTCCACCGAGGGCAGGTCCAAAGCCTTCAGCACCTGTAGCTCCCACATAATTGCAGTTTCTCTTTTCTTTGGGTCAAGGGCGTTCATGTACCTCAAACCATCTTCTCTTTTACCCATGAAGCTGGGGAAAGTGTCCTCCTTGTTCTATACCATTGTGGTGCCCATGCTCAACCCTTTAATCTACAGCCTGAGGAATAAGGACGTCAAAATTGCTCTGAAGAAAACTTTGAGCAAAAAATCATTCTCCTGAGAAAGAGGCAATACTTAGGAAAGGGACATTTTTCTTTCCATAGATGATTCAAGTTCCACTGGTTACATGGAGAAAATTTGTACTCTTTCTCAAACAAGTTTGTCCTTCCCATTTTAAGAGCCCTTTAAATTAAGATTCTTAAAATTAGAGGATACTCACATTCAGTGGACATTTAGGATCATTTAGTTAAGTTCTATCGTATTTCTGAGAATAGACACAGGCTTATGCACCTTCACCAAGGTTCATTAGTTATGCAGTTACTCAGCAGCGGAACGGTGACTAGAATCCAGGCTCTTGATTTCTAATACTGATTTCCTTCCATTGCTATTCACTTTCTTCCTCCCTCAGCCCTTCCTCAAACCTGGAAGGCTTCATTTCAAATGTGAGCTGGTCTAGGACATGAAAGTCTGGTTCTGTCTACAGAAATTTCAGGCAACTTTTCAAGGGCTAATTTTAAATATCACATTTTTGCATGAAGGTAGGAGGTATAACATTTTGTTGAGATGGTCTTGGCTAAATGACCAGACAAATTCTTGAAGAATTTTGCAGAGTGTGTGGGGGAAGTGTGCTAGGACCTGGAGAGCAGCAAGCATGGTACCTCCTGAGACAATGATGTGGAGCTTCTGGGACTTGGACTTTAAGGGATTTGGCCAGGCTGGGTGGAAGACCTCAGAGAACATGTCAAGGTTACGAAGGACAGGATTTGGGAATTATTTCACACACAATCATTCCCGTTTTCAAGTTGTGCTTTTAAAGCAAGAGTAGAGAAGTCTGCCACTCAGGGTGGTCAGCTAAGGATCTGGAGACTCTTTCAGAACCACAGAAAACCTAGTGTTGTAAGTCAGTAATCCGGTTAGCACCACACAGCAGCCAGTCACAGAGGAAACGGCCACTGACTGTTACAGTACCGCTTCTGTTTTCTGTGTGCCTCTCCAGATTAACTTTCTGCCCTTTGTACTTTACTCCAAGCCCCGGGAGGATCCTGTCAATGGGCTCCCTGGCCCCTGGTTTCTGGCTGGGTTGGCATCAGCAGACGAAATCAGAAGGTGAGAAGAGCGTGATATTTGTGATATTTATTTCCTGGAATTCCTTCCAGCTGGGCTACAGTGTCAGGAACTGAATGCCCTGTTTCCTACCTGGTTACAGTAAATGCTGCCTCCTTTGTCTCTTCATGCCAAGGGGTGGCAATGTCTCTTGGCTGTTGCTAGTCTTGGGAGCTCGATCATCCCTTTGTGGTTTCTCTCAATCACCTTTCTGTTTACACCCCTACAAATAGTTCCCTTGTTATCTTTTTCAATCATTTTGTTTCAGTGGATCATCTGTTTTCTGCGGGGACCCTAGCTGACACAACTTCCAGTAAAGGGTGGAAGAGTTGTACAGCTTAAGTTTGTAGACCCACAGCCTAATGGTATTATGTAAAGGGAGGCAGGGTTGCCTTTTGTTTTAAAAGAAAATTGTAAGTGGTAAATATTTTTTTGGTGAAGCAACAATATGTGAAATGCTGTGAAAATACCTTTGATTTATGAGAGTCTCTTTAGGAAAAGTCTCTTCTATTTGGAAAAATGAAGTTTGGATGGATATACAGTTTTGCCCTTTGGACTGTACAGATCAATAAGGGTGAGTTCAAAAGAATGAGAGTGGAATGAGAGAACTGTGCTTTAGACAGCATAGAAAAGACGGATGGACAGTATGGAATCTGGATGACTGGGACAGGGGAGAGGAGGAGAGTAGCATAAAGACCTAGAAAAAGCATAGACTAGGGAATTGGAGGGTAGAATCAAATTTGAACCCTCGCTTTTACTCAGTAGCTATGTGACCTTCACCAAGTTACTTGATGTCTCTGAGCAAATGTTTTCACAGGATTATTAAGAAAATTAAATGGCAAGTGCTCAGCAAATTTAATCTCCATTCCTGCTAGATCTTCTCCTCCTAGTGTCAGCACTTCCACTAATTTATTGTGTGACCTTGGGACAACTGCTTCATCTTTCTGGGCTCATGCCTGCTTAAATGAAAAATGATTATGCTCTATCAGATTATTTCTACAACCTATTTACTATATATGTTTATTTGTATATTAAATGGGCAGTACATGTTCATGATAATTAAAATTATTACCAAAAAATAATCAGTGAAAGGACGTCCGCTTCACTCCAATTTTCTGGCCCTTTTGTACCCTCCCTCGGGTCCATCACTATTGCTTATTATATATTTTTAGACAGTCTTTGCACGTATAGTATACGGTACCTGCACATACATACACACAATGTTGCCTTTGTTTTCAAAGTCTATGAGCAGTTGCTTTAAACTGATGAAAATTAATTAGAAGAGGAGGGAATAAGGAATTATTATTGGATAAATAAATTAATAGAAAAGCAGAAAAGATGTATATGAAGGGTCATGGGTAGCCCAAAAGAGGGAGAGAGAAAGGAACACTGTGAAAACAAGGAAGCACCAGCCCTGGTTACAAAAGTGTGTGCCCCAAGACAGAGCTCACAGCAAGAATTTGTTTTTTCTGATCTCTTGCCTCCAATTTGGTTTTCATAATTACATAAAATTCTACCATGTGGATGTATTATATCCAATGAGCAATTTTCTACTGCTGTATACTATTTTAATATTTCCAAATTATAAATAATGCTTGATTAACAACATTCAATAAATCTTTGAGTCTCCCCCCACCCATTCAGAATATATTCCTAGACAAGGAATTACTGAATTATACAAGATTCTTGAATTTTATTGCAAAATCCCTTTTTGAAAGTTTACCTCAACTTGCACCCTCACTAGCAGTGTAAACATATCTGGACTGTCTACTTTGGCCAGACTCTGTACTGGTTAAGGGCGGCACTCATGAAAATTTATCATCTTTAATTTTGGTGGTGGTGGTGTTTGTATTATTGTCTCTTCCTTTTACATCTTTTTTTTTCTCTACTTCATAAACTGCTTGTGGTATCGGAATGGGTAAGAAAAGAGGGAGCAAAACTGAAAATGTTTTCTCCATCCTTCTCTTCCTTCCTTATATACTCCTTTTATTTCTTAAATGGCTCTTTCTTGGCTTAATCATATTGCTGGTAATCTTTTTAATTCTAGGAAGGGAACGTATTCTGGAGCCTTTATGTCTGTGATAATCTATCGTGAGGTGTCTTTCTGGAATATCTTTCTTCTACCTCCCCCCCCACCACCCCGTTCGTTTCTGCACCTCTGCTCTGTGCTCTCACAGCAGAACACTGCAGTCAATCTATCAAGTGCTGGTCACAATGTAGGGTCCTTGCTCACTTTCTTTTCTGTATCCACCCCTACCACAAATAAGACTGTAGGTTTTGGGTGAGCAGAGTCCCTGGTGTCCATTTTGAGACAGTCCCACACCCAGCACAGTGCCCAGCACATGCAGAGTGGGGATTTAACAAATATATGTTGGCTGCAAGATTGGAGCATCTAGCAGTTTTAGCAGCTGACTTACTAAAGGGGCTTCCCTGTTCTGTCTTCTGGCAACACATTCTTCTCTTCCAGCACACAGATAAACACATGCTTGGCCCCTAATATCCCATCAATGATGCCTTGATTGTATTATTCTTATGTTTAGTCCTGATCCCCAATTTTAGGCACATGCCACCTGGCGTCTGTAGCAGGAGCCAGACCCTATCATGATTTGTAAACCACAACTTTACACTTCTCTTAAGAGTAAAATGTACTGTGTTATATAAATGTATTGTGTTATATAAAATGTATTGTATTATAGTAAACTCTAAATCACTATCCAATTGAACATAGGGCTTTGAGGGAAATTTTATAAAATACCAACAGTTGGGCATTCATTTTGTACTCCCCATTTTAACTAATATCCCAGAGACAGCATACTGAAGAAAAATTTGTACAATACAGAAGTGAATCATTCATGACACTCCCAAATGGGGTATGACACTCCCATTTCCCCCAGAGTAACAGAGACTATAAGGTCGAATGATTGTGTTCAAAAGATAAATACACTTGGAAAAAAGTCACCAAGACCATAACCTGGTTCTTCTTTGCTGACCTTGCAAAGCACCATTTCCTCAGAGCAAAGCTTCATTTTTCTTTACTCTCACAAATGAATATATTCTATGTCCTCTCAGAATTGCTTCTGGGGACATCTGATAAAACAAGAGTTTTTGAAACTTTGCAAGTTCCTTAGTAATTTATTGGGGAAGGTTACTACTTTTTCCTTTGTAATTAAAAGTAAATTGTGAGAAGACATTTTGAAACTATGAAATGTCACGTTCCTTTTCAATCTTTCACACCCTAGTTTTAGCAGCCATTGATGATGCTTGCCTGAATCTATTACTCTGATGGTTGTAAAATGGAGACTGTCTAACTCCATCAAACCTTTGTTATTTGTTAGCTTGCATTTTGTCAGGAAGAACCTTTATTTCTTCTATATTTATTCATTCATTCATTTATATCATTGTGGACTCATACATTCTAATTTTATCTGAGTTATGATTCATTATTGTCATTATTTACTTTGATGCTCAATTTGTCCCTGATTTGTCCAGTGTGACCCTCCTCACACTGGATCTTATGTCCTTTTAATATATCTCCATTAGATTTTGAGCACTTTATTACTTTCTGGCAAAACAATCAGGCTCATCCTGTACTTTCCCTGCCCCAGCACTGGTTCTACATAAAGACAAATGGTGTTTAAATCTGAGATATGACTATTAGGTGAAATGAGCTGTATTTAATGTAATTCTGCAAGCAGGTTTTTAATGGGAGAATATTCGTGTTTGTAAAGTACTCCTTTATATGTTTGCTCTTTGAGGATACCTGTCTATGTACAAGTGAGACTTGCTTTCTGTCAATAGGCCAATGCTCTGCGTCCCAAACCCGATGATTCCAAAGTGTCACTTCTCACCACTTTTTACCTGCTCACATGACAGTTTCCTAGGTTCCCATCAGTGACTTGTGAGACTACATGAAAGGAAGAATTAGGCCTGGAGCGGGAGGAAAAAAAGCCCCGAGACGCTTGTCCACACATTTGGTTGTAGATGCCATTCAGTCTGGCCTCCTTAAAGACATGACTCCTTGTCCCGTTTGCCTCCTTCATTCATGTATCTTGCAATGACTGTGATCTGAGAATGAAGGTGGACAATATTTTCACATTGAAGGAACTCATGTTCTTCAAACAGTAATAATCACATTTTATATAAGTTCTCATTTAGTCTTCCCTATGACTGTATGAGATAATTCTCTCTGCTTTATAGATGGGTAAATTGAGGCTTAAAGACGTTAAGGAACTTGCCTAAGATTGAATAGATAGTAAGCGGTGGAGTAAAGAACTGAATTTAGACTGTCTGACTCTGGTGTCCACACTCCTACCACTCACTGCCTTCCAGAGGCTCAATCTGCATGTGTAAGAAATAGTGATGCACGTATATGCATCTCGTGCCAAGACCAAGGTCTTGCTGCCTTTGAGCTGAACAAGTCCATAATTCACTCTCATTTGAAAACAATTTGCCAAAAAGAAATGTCAAGGGAGACACACTAAAGACTCTTCTCCTTACTCATGGCACTGATCTACTAGGGTCAGTAATATAAACATGTGAGGCCTCCTGGACTATGGCAATATGGATTATGAAGTAATATATTCAGAAAATGTTTATTTGAGGTTATCTTCCCAACCTCAGCTAGGTGATCTAACACATGCAGGGAGCTTAATACCTGACAGATACAGAAGGTACTAAATAAATGCTGAATGAATCCTTAGTGAGATCTTAAAATACTAAATTATACAGTGTTTTGTTTTTAAAATAATTCTTCTTAAATTTGCAAAAGCAATGCTTGAGTGTTGTAAGAATATGTAAATGTATAGGTAAGCAAAGATTAAAAAATCTATGATCTTGCCACCTAGAGATAACTAACTACTCTTAGGATTTGGGTGTATATTTTTTCAGAATACCTGTGTGTGTGTAGTCGTGATGGCTTAAATTGGTTTGCAAAGACAATACACACATAAACATATACAAACACACAAAAACAGATGTGATCATATTAAGTATGATTTTATAACTTTATTTTTCATTTTGTAACACACTGTAAACAGCTTTCTGTGTAATTAAATATATATGAAAATCATGATTTTTAATGGCTGTACTCATTATGTTTGAAGCTGTAAGGTCAGTGGAATGATGTGAAATGTTTCTGTTGGCTGCACAGAAGGACAACATTGTTTCCTTCTTTTCAAAGAACTTTTTAACAGTGATGTGTTCATCTGAGGATCCTAAATTTCTTTTCTAAGAGTAGCTTTCTCTTTGATTTATTTTCATGTGTGACATTCTACACATCCCTCCCACCACCTTAGTTCAGGTTTCCTGGTCTCCAGCCCCATCCTTCTCCTTCGCCCTTTACCAAAATTCAAAGGCAAGTCTGGAGATGTCAAGGCTCTCCCATTTTGCTCACCATCGACTACAGTGAAGTCCAAACTCTGGTGCTAACCACTTTGGGCTCCAAATGCGATTCTAGCTTCATTTATGCTTTACTTTCCCTAGTGGGGGAGAAGCCTGTATGTCCCTGGCAGGTAAATGAAGAAGCAACCCTTTCTCTTCCCCCTTATTCTCCCCACTTCACCCCAAAGGAAAGGATGGTTTATAGCAGGGGTCCCCAACCCCCAGGCCACGGACCACCAGCGGACCGTGGCCTGTTAGGAACCGGGCTGCACAGCAGGAAGTGAGTGGTGCACGAGCAAAGCTTCACCTGACGCTCCCCATCACTGGCATTATCGCCTGAACCATCCCCCCCATCGCTGGCATTACCGCCTGAGCCATCCCTTACATCACTGGCATTATCGCCTGAACCATCCCTTACATCACTGGCATTATCGCCTGAACCATCACTGGCATTATCGCCTGAACCATCCCTTACATCACTGGCATTATCGCCTGAACCATCCCCCCCATCGCTCGCATTACCGCCTGAACCGTATCCCCATCCCCCGCAACCCTCTACCCCAGCCCCGTCCGTGGAAAAATTGTTTTCCATGAAACTGGTCCCTGGTGCCAAAAAGGTTGGGGACCGCTGGTTTATAGGACTGATCAGAAATTGGGAGAGTTAACTTATAATGTGGCTTAGTTGTGGCCCAGCCCCCTTCCTACAGCTCGCCTCATTTCTAGTTAGGACAGGCACATTCTCAGGATCTCCAATCATCTGTTCCATCTGCAACTCTGCTTCTTTGTTGAGAACACCAACAGTTGTCCAGCTCAGTTTAGACCTGGATTCATAAATTTAGTCTATGGTGTGCAATGAGGGAGCTATAAGGTCCTTGGATGTAGATGTACGTCCAAGCTGGGTCTTCCAATCAACCTTATCAGCAATAAAGCTGGCTTTTTTTTTTCCTGTCTGACTTCTGTGTCTAATTTCTCAATTGATTCTGGACTCAGAGAGGGAAGAAGGATATAATTTACTATCATCATTAATCTACCCCAACTACCTCCCACCCGTCTCTGCCATGTATACGATTCAAGTCTGTGTCATCTTCCATTCCCCAAATTTGCAGTGCTTCCCCCCCCACCCCATATGACCTTTAATATTTCCTTTTGTGATTCCCTTTGCCCAGAACATCCTCCTGATTTTCTCTGCTGGTAAACTTCTACTTATCATTCAAGACTAATAGCAATGCATTTCTAAAACCACATCATAAAGCAGACTGTGTGTTTCCATAGTAACAATGTAATAATTGGAGACTGTTTCCGAATAAAGATCTGTTGCAAAATCAAAGATACACTTTCCATAATACTCTATAAATGATTTTTAAGAGTAAATTATTTTCCACGTTTTACAAGGTGCGCAGAAAGCTATTCCATGTATTGATTTTATAAGGAATTGCAAAGACAACAAAGTGTATATAGAGCCCATGAAAAACAGAACCTTATAATAACAATGACCAATATAAACACACACTAGCAATTTAATCATTAATAAAAATAATTTTTGTGTCATTAGCTTTCTTAGATGTTAAACATAATCCTTATTATTATTATTTGTTGTTGTTGTTATGGCCCACAGAGAATTAAAAAAGCTGGTCAGACAATTAATCAAATGCATTTCTGTTTAGCTAGAAAAGCAGCTTATTAAAGAAAAGAAGAGTCATTGGAGAATTGAAGGTTTAAAAAACTTTGTGTAGGAGTATGAAGAATGGTCTCCAGAATCTGGAATGTTTGTTCATTTTATCCTCTAAACCACATCCAGACAACAGTTCCCTGGAAGGGGAAAAATCATTCAAAATGAAGAAAATCTCTGAGAGTTTGTTACCCCCTTTTAAGAAAGTGATTTTGGCGGGTGTGTCCGCCTTCATCACCGGGATGTGAGAAAGCTGCCCCACAGCCTGGAATGCTTTCCCTGCACCCACTCCCCGCCCACGTTCCCCTTAATCTCCAGTCCCTATTCCACCAGCCAGGGTTCTTGACTGCAGACAGCAGACATTGATTCTGGTTAACTTCTTCAAAAAAGGGAGTTGTCAAGAAATGGGGTGGTTCACAGAATCTTAGAGCAGACTGAGGAACCAGTTTTTGGAGTCAGGCAGCAACCAGGGGAAGCCAGGTGGTGGAATTACAGCCAAGTTACACCTCAGAACCATCTGGTTAGGCTGAGCTGGCTGCTCCTGCTGGTGCCACCAACACCTGATGTTTGTTACTGACTGATCGATTTTTTTTTGTCTTTCCTTGTGCCAAAAAGAAATATAAGTTGTTCTTGTTTCTTGTGTCACTTGCCCCAGACTCAGAGACCTGCATGGGAACATCTGAGCTGAGCTCAGGTCTTATGTTCTCTGGAGAGAGTTCACGGAAAGAGGCCAAGTCCTGGCTCCATCCAAGGCTCACACAAGGGCAGATTCCCAAATGCAGAAGGAGTGCCAATGCTGGACAGTCACAAACAAACAACTATTTTTATCCCTACTTACTTTTTGGTTTTAAACCTGAATTTCACTTCCTCAGGGAGGCCTTCCCTGACCCTCCATTAAATGGGTTCATAGCACCCCATAACTCCTTTCTGGCACACTTACTGTATTTCTAATTGATTATTAGAAGTATCTGTTTATTCTAGGTTTCTCCATATAAATTACATGTTTGAAAGAACAGGGACTATGTGCAACTGTTTCCACTGTTGCTTTATTTTTAGTGCAAAACACAGGGCTTAGAATGTGGTAAATGCTCTCTATATATCTGTTGGACCTTCTTTACTTCTACATTTCTTGGGTTATATTTCTAAATGATAGTTATTTCCCCATCCCCCTAGCTGATGTTGACTTCTGGATAATTTCTACTCTCCAAGTTACTTATTTTCTCTTTACCTGTGTCTAATAGGCTGTTTAACATATTCATAGAGTTGCTAATTTCAACAATCATGTTTTTATTTCTAGAAGTTCTATTTGAGGGAATTCCCTGGTTTGGGAACTAAGATCGCACAAGCTGCGAGGTATGGCAAATAAATAAATAAATAAAGTTCTATTTGAGTCTTTAAAAAAATATGCCTTGTCAATTTTGATTTTTCCTTCATTATACTTTCAATTTGTTTTTTTTTTCCTTTGAATACATCAAGTACATTTTTTTTGTATTCTGTCCCTGATAAGCCTAATAATTTTGCAGGTCTGGTTGTACAGACTGTGATTTTTCATTTATGGTGATTCTCATCCTGGTGGCTTATTTTGTGTTTGTTTAGTGATTTTCATTAAGAGCTTATGATCCTTGGATATTTATCTGGGGAAATTCTTTGATATCTTGATTTAAACTGTATTTTTCCAGGAAGGATTTTTTTTTTTTTTTTTGGTTATATATGTAATATGAATTTTCTACCTAAAACACAGAGGTGGTTAGAACTTTTCAGGGGATATTTTATTTCTTTTTCTGCCCTTCTAGAGCCAAGGCCAAGACAGATACATATCTCTGCCCTCTTCCTATGTGAGCTTTTTTCTTCCTCTAATTAAGCCATGGAAGATGTTCCCCTTTGGGGATCTAGTATTATGCATCAATAGGTTCCAAACTCCCTACCTGCTTGATTCCCAGGCTTTATCTCTTACGTCCTGCATAGGCAACCCAATTAAACTCTGACTCTGGGCCACAGGGCATCTACTAGTTCCCAAAGGGCAAACCCCAGGTCCAGTGCTTGTGCACCCCTCTGGATTATTACTTCCTTATTTTTTCTCTTTTGCTCTCACAGGAATTCACTTAGTTTCTGCCAGTTCAAAAATTAACAAATAGATGATTTTTATATTTTTTTCTGAATTCTTGGTTTTGTTATATCAGGAGAGATTTTTCTGAATATAAAGTTTGCAAGATTGCTGGAAATAGCTAACCTTAATAAAAACTTGTTGGATGATGAATAAATGAATACACTGACTTCTACTCTAATGAATAGAGATAATTCTTTCTTACTGTTCCATTGCTGGGTCATTGCTACACATCTGCTAACCTGTTATTTAAGAGGGGGAAATGCAGTGGGTAAGAAATTATGTACTAGAAAGAAATAACTATTTTCTTCATAAAAATAAACCTCAAAAACATCATCTAAATATGGAACTGGAAAAAGATTCTCTGAGTAGTGAGGGGGAATTAGACCAAGTAATCCTGACCTGTACTAGACACTGTCCTGGCCCCTAGATAGCTTCTGCTCTCCCTCAACATTGGATAAACTGCCATAAACTTTCTGCTTTGTGGTGTTTTTGGAGACAAAGCCAGAGTGTTCCAATATGACTGAGATGCTGGGGATGACAAAAGAGGAATAAGAGTATGGAGAGAGAGAGAGAGAGAGGGAGGAAGGAAGGAAGGGAGGGAGAGAGAGAGAAGGAGCGGGGAAGGGGGAGAGAGAGAGAGAAAGTGAAAGCTGTATGCTTTCATGACTGAGTCACAAAGCATCACTTCTGCCATACTCTTGCTTTGAGAAATCCCAAGTCCCTGCCTAGATGCAAGGTTAGAAAGCATAGACACCATCTCTTTATGGGAGGAGTGTTAGTTTCATTGTACCAAGAGCATGTGGGATGTAAGATGCATGTATGTATGTATGTATGTATGTGTATGTGTGTGCAGGAATGGCCATCTTTGGAGAGAATAATCTGCCACACATGCACAATGTCTAGTTGTTATAAACATAATATTACATAGAAAACATCCAGCATAATGCCAGGTGCTCTGCAGTTGCTCCATATGCATTAATTCTTTTTCCTCTTGATTTCCTCCCTTTTATATGAGAAACAAAAGGGGGTTTTATTTTAAGAGAAATAAGATAGATGAGAAATAAAAAAGGTACTTTTGCATGTGTTATCATACTGAAAGTTGGTAGGTTAGTAAATCTCCATTTTATAAATTAGGGAATTATGCCTCAAAGATGTTTAGTAATTTTAGTGTTAAAGTAATTCCGCAGGATGATTTATTAAGATATTCATTTGTTTTTGTTCTCCATTTATGTTGTAAGTAAACTTTTAATTGAAGGGTAACATAAGAACACAGTCTGATGAATTTTCACAAACTGAACACATCCATGTAACCAGCACCCCTATCAGAAACAGGACATTGTCAGCAACCCTGAAGCACCCTTCATAGACCTTTCCAGTCACTAGCCCCCAACTGACCAACCATGAATAACTGCTATCTGACTTCTAACATAAAAGATTAGTTTCCTTGCCTTTGAACTTCATATAAATAGAATCATAAAGTATGCCTTCTCTTGTCCTTGGCTTCTTTTCTTCCATAATAGCTTTGTGACGTTTATCTGTTTAACTTTCATGAACCTTTTGGCATGTTTTTAAGTTATACATGTGTATACTTATTTTTATTCGGTATACATCTAGGAGTATAACTGCTGGGTCAAAATGTATGTATATGTCCAAGTTTGTTAAATACTACTAATCAATTTATTGTACCATATACAGCAATATACAACAATGTTATACCATGGTACCAATGACTGCAATATAGAATTGTACCAATGTTTTATTCCTTGTTCCTATGTAATTCTTCTCTCCCTATTCCCCTTCCACATACTTTAGGCAGGTAACTATGGTTTTAACTTTATTTGCTTTAGGTTTTTTTTGCTAGGTATAAATCAGAAGCAGCCTGAAGTTAATGCCCTTCCCATTTTTAAGCCAAAATCTACTGACAAGATAGTACTGGTTGGCCAGGAAGAGTAGGTTCAGTGAAGGAGAACTCTCAGGGTAAGGAGGGTGAAGGACAGAGAGACTCCCTTGCTCAGAAAGCAGATAGAAGTCAGTGGGTCTAGGAGACAGCAGGAGCCAGAGGACCTGAATAGCTGCTTACGCTCTTTTTAGTAGGGTGACCATATAATTTGTTATCCAAATCCAGACATTTTTGAGAGTGAGAAGGTTTGCTATTAATAATTATACAGGGATAAAGGATGTAAATCAGGACTGTTCCAAGCAATCTGGGATTATTTTAGGCAGCTTCAGTGGAAACTTACAAATGTAGTTGCTCACATATCTCTTGAATATTTCTTAGAATATTCATGTAGCAGATCACATGGAGAACAATTTTGTCATCTGAAGGATGACAGGATTAAAACCTTTAGGTACATCTCCTGTTAATACCTTAGCCTGCACACATCCATCGAGTAACTTTGTAAAGGGGTGTGTGTGTGTGTGTGTGTGTGTGTGTGTGTTTCTTTGCATATATGATGTGATATTTTAATCTCCTCATATATAGTAAAAGCCAGCCTATGGCCCTTAGTAGGGCTGAGGGTAGGTGGTGTTTGGGGCAAGGGGTGTCTCCACTGTTCTGAGCAGCTCATGGTGCTAGAAACATTTTGTCTGAGGTGCTTTCCATATCACCTACAAGTCTGACCTAACTTTTTTTTTTTGTCCTATTCTCAAAACTCCTTTGAAAATTTAGAAATAATGGCTAAAATTAGTTTGGGATCATCCTCTCTTAATGTCAAGTGTAAGTGCCAAGCTTTAATAAAGGAGAGGAAAACTGAGGGTCCCCCCTCCAATTCAACACTTAACAACATGAAGTCCTTGGAGATAAGGAGAAGTTTGAGTAGAACATCTGAGTCCCAAGATGCTAGGTAAACATCATCATCCAAGCTGTAAACAAAGACAGTACAATTTCTTCCCTGTAGGGACATAGCTCTGAGAAATTCCCAGGGGATTGAAACTGTATCTAATCAGATCCCTGAGATCATCAAGTAGCATAAAGTTCTTCATGATATGCCAGCTGGGGTTCTGGTGAAAATGAGCGTTGCTATTTTTTTTCTCCTAAAGTTGATGTATATACCATCTGGGAAAATCCACAAACAGAAATCTTGGTCTGTTCCTAGAGCACCTTGGAGACTGGGGTCTGTAAAAGCTCTGATTCTCAGCACCAAGGGAATCAGAACAGTTAAAACTTGAGGCTGTCTTCTTTATGCACTAACACCATTTTCTCCTTTGAGATAATGGAAAAAGAGATTGCATAGGGCCCAGGACTGTGGGGGGCAAGGAGGAGGAAGGTGAATGTCTGACTCCCATTCTTCCTGATGGCTTTCTTTTATACTCACAAATAAGGAGTCTGGGATGTATTGAGCCCTTCCCTACTCTTAACACTGACTCTGGTGTGAAATGCAGTGAAGGGACTGAGAGGAGGAAGGTAGGAGGTGCAAACAGAGGGGACACTCTTGGCTTTCTCCCCATGGAGGGAGCCCCGTATCTGGTTGGGAGAGGGAGGCAGGACGAATGGAGACAATGGGGACAGGAGAGCTCCTGTCTCTGAGCTTGAGGCAGTGGGCTCAGGTTGTACTCCTGCTGGCTCTTGGAAGGTCTTTCTGAGAGTCGCTGGGCAGCCAATTCAGGGGCTCCATCTCCTCATCTCCCAAGTGGGGACAGAACTCTTGCTGCCTATGCTAACAGACTCTAGCTTGGATTCACGATCAACCCAGGGGAGCTGAGATATAGTCACAGACACATTGTCAATAGCTTTGGGGGGGGGGCACAGATGAGAGAAGAAAGGCACAAAGGAGGGCATCCATGCACTGGCTCATCTTCTAGACCTTTTTTCCATCAGCCATGCTTGTGCCTCTAACCAGTCTATGTATTTTGCCCTTGTTTCCACAGACAGCGCCCCAGAAGAGAATGACTCTGAGAAAGAGCTCCTCAGTGACTGAGTTTATCCTTGTGGGATTATCAGAACAATCAGAGCTCCAGCTCCCCCTCTTCCTCCTGTTCTTAGGGATCTATGTGTTTACTCTGGTGGGCAACTTGGGCTTGATCACCTTAATTGGGCTGAATTCTAGCCTTCACACTCCTAAGTACTTTTTCCTCTTCAACTTGTCTTTTATAGATCTCTGTTATTCCTGTGTGTTTACCCCCAAAATGCTGAATGATTTTGTGTCAGAAAACATCATTTCTTATGTGGGATGCACGACTCAACTATTTTTCTTCTGTTTCTTTGTCAATTCTGAGTGCTGTGTGTTGGTATCGATGGCTTAGGATTGCTATGTGGCTATCTGCAATCCTCTGCTGTACACGGTCACCATGTCGCCTCATGTCTGTTCTCTGATGATGTTTGGTTCGTATGTGATAGGGTTTTCTGGGGCCATGGCCCACACTGGAAGCATACTGAAACTGACCTTCCGTGATTCCAACATCATTGACCATTATCTGTGTGAAGTCCTCCCCCTCTTGCAGCTCTCCTGCACCAGCATCCACATCAATG
This sequence comes from Balaenoptera borealis, assembly GCF_965194805.1. Classification (NCBI taxonomy): domain Eukaryota; kingdom Metazoa; phylum Chordata; class Mammalia; order Artiodactyla; family Balaenopteridae; genus Balaenoptera; species Balaenoptera borealis. The sequence goes on along the minus strand of NC_138868.1, from coordinate 103,081,700 downwards.
AGCTGGTGTTTTTTATTGTTGTTGGAGTGGTCATCACAATATCCCTTATCAGTATATTCATCTCTTATGCTTTGATTCTCTCCAGTATCCTCCGTATTCCTTCCGCTGAGGGCAAGTCCAAAGCCTTTAGCACATGTGGCTCCCACGTTGCTCTGACTCTGTTCTTTGGGTCAGGGGCATTCACTTATTTAAAACCCTCTTTTCCTGGACCTATGGACCAGAGTAAATTTGCCTCAGTCTTCTACACCAGTGTGGTTCCCATGCTCACCCTTTGATCTACAGTGTGAGGAATAAGGATGTTAAAGTTGCTCTGAGAAAAACCCTGAAGACAGTGCTCTTCTGATGGTTCTGTTTGTATCAGTTATTTACCGGTAAGCATCATACTCAAGAATCTTTTTATCTACAGGTGTAGGAATTTAAATCTTTTTTCCTTAAGTGGGGTGTTCTCTCTACTTAAAAAAATCGCAAATCCCTTGCTTATACTCTTTTGGAGGTTTATACTGGTTCACTGCATGCAATTTAGCATCTATTAAGTGCCTATTGTTTACTGGACTCTATACTAGGTCCAAGGGATGAGCAAGACGAGGTGCTATGCCTTCCATCCTTTTCTTGGTAGGCTAAGTGGGTTTTTCCAAGCAACTTTTCTGGCTGGGAGATGGGGCAGGTGGTGGTATGAAGGTCCAGGAGAGTGAATTTATTTTTTCTTCAGTTATGGGAGCAGGCTTACCAAAGATGAAAGGTAGATATACCTTGGGCCATAGGTAAGGTAAGTCTCCCAACTCCTAGAGAGGTTGCTTGGCTAGGAAGATTGTAAATCATCCCTTTCATATACATCCATGTACACACAAGAGAAAGCCTCACTTAAGAGTTCTTTACATGGCCTGAAATGTAAAGATAACTCAAACCTAAAATCTTTCTTTTCAAAGTTTCAAAACTCTTAGGCCATGGATTGGTAACCATGGGGTAGGTGGTTTATAACTGAGCCAAATTCTTGGGCCCTGGGCTCTAAGGCTGAAAGCAAAAGAATAAGGGAGAAATTCCATGGATTTACAAGATTATGTTAACTGCTACCTCTATCCTGCCTGAGATACTGCACATATTATAGGCATTTAGGACAATTCTTTTATTATTTACAGTAGATTCAGATATTACTGTTTCTGAGACTGTGTGGACGTACGTGTGTGCGTATTACAGTTAACTATTAGAGAATCAGGAAGAAAGAGGAGTCACATTACACTTTCCACTTGCAGGAAGACTTGGAAGCAATCCTGATTTTGAGTGCCAAAGACTGCTCTGTACTACTCTGTTGAAGATTCTGCTATTCTATAATGGATAGCTCAGATTTTGAGGAGTACACCCTCATAAACTTCCCTGTGTGCTGGCAGGAAGGTGAACTTAGGGCCAAACCAACCCACATGGAAAGATGGGAGAATGGAGACTCACGGTGGGGTCAGAAGAATGGGACCCTCTCTGTGTAAAGACTAGAACTTGGGGTGCCCATGAGATCATCTGTAAAGAGCATTTGGTACTTTTGGATACGGGAGAGTCATATAAAGTACTCGGTCTATATATTTTGCTTTGTTTGTATTTTTCCAACTCACCCATAAAATTGGATAGCTGCACAGTGTATATTGGTATGAGAAACGAGGAAACAGAGGTGTAAGACCTTTCTCACATTTATCTCTCTGCTGACACTTGTTAGAAGTGGCAGCATCGTACTGAGAAGAAAGGTAGTTCAAGTGTTCCAGGTCATGGCCAGAAGCAAGGCATCCTGAGATGCAGCCGAGAACAGCACAGAGAAGCACCTGCAGCAAGGAACTGACTAAGGAGGAGACGTGAAATAAAACTTATTTTCTCCAAATATGCTAAAGGGAGGGCGTTTTTGAAGGTAGAAAAATCCAATACTTGGATTACATCTGGATTATGATAAAAATGATACTTAACCTTTATTGAGCACTCTATGTCTGGGCACTGTTTAAGGTGCCTTACATATATTAACTCACTTACTGGAATCGTGTTAATGCCATGCTGAACCACTGCTAGTCAGTCCTCTGGACTTAGCTAAACTCTATCCTCCAGAGGATTATCTAGGTCTAGGCATGTGGAGACCTGGGGATATTAGTAAGAGTCAAGAATAAGGAAGAATAAGAATAAATATAATTTGATGTGCATAAAGGAAAGAAATACCATTAGTATAAATGAGTGGAAATAAGGGACAAAGCAAAACCATAAGGATGTGAGTGGAAAGGAATAATTATGAAATAAGTTCATTAAAGCCTAAGAATAACTTTATTTACATTCATCCCATATTGGCATTGGAGTAACTAGAGGTGAAAGCATAAGTATGACTTAATGAGACACCGGCTTGGAACCCTTTGTCACTGAAGATCTGAAATGACAAAAACTCAGAGGCTCTTTTCCTGGTTCTTGTAATAGCCAGTAAGAGCCATTTATTTCTCCCACAGAAAAGACAACATTTCATAAATTATGAAGACCTTCACCTCTCTCACAAACTAAGGATAGGTCATCTTGCATATCCTTCTAGGTTGGTGTTGAGGAACTGCTGGTTCATAAATGGTCAACAAATAGGAACAGGTTTGGGGGCTTCTGCTTTACAGTAAGTGAAAAACATGATTTGATGCTCTGTGTCAGATGTCCTAAAGTGGGTCCCTCTGCCACAATAGCAAAATTCTGTCACCTCATGATATCATGACATTTTGACTTTCAGCAAGTTAAATTTTCTCTCTAGGAAGCATTATTAAAGTCAGGATTCCTCTGGGTTCAGTCTTTGGTCTACTTCTCCTTTTGGCTCTTCCTGGGACGTCTCTCCAGCTCCCACAGCTCCAACAACCACATGTTTGACTCCTAAATCCATAACTCTGGTTTGGACCTATGTTTATAACCTACAATTAGTTATAATTAGAAATATGAAAGTATCGTCAGATACCAAACAGAATTATGTAATAATTTGGTGGTGACGTAGTTTTGGAGAATAGAAAATAAACTGCTCTTGATATCTACACATTCTCCTACATTCTAAACAGGTAGGAGAGCACAGAGGTAAGTGACAGACACCAAGTCCGCGAAGAACTTTCCAGTGGAGCTTGGGAGTGAAAGGCACTGCTCTAGGCTGTGGGGCAGTGATGCCTGTTCAGTGCTAAGCCTTAGCCCACGTGTTAGATCGACAAACATCGCCCTCTGTCCCCTCACACTTCCATAAATGAAATCCGTCATTTACTAACTGCTGCAGCTGCTGATAACATAAGTCTGACTGCAGTGGCTTAAACACATGAAGGTTTATTTTTCTCTAACATAAAAGGCATCTAGAAGTAGGAAGTCCAGGGCTGATATGGCAGAGTCACCAAGAACTCAGTGTCTCTCTCTTTCTTCTCTTCTTAGCAGTGACTTCATTCTCGTGGATGCATCATGGCTTCCATATGGCTGCTAGACCTCATATGGTTTTGTCCACAGTCCAACCAGCAAGAAGACAAAGTGGCAAAGGAGGGCAAAGGATGCTTTGCCTATTCAATGAGTGACTTTCACTGACATCTCACTAGCCACCCCTACTTACAAGGGAGACTGGGAAACTTGGCATTCAACTTCAGAAAACTGCCATCCAGGAAAAACTTTAGGATTTTGTTATTAATTAAGAAAGAGTAAATGGCTATTGGGTAGGCAATCAGCAATGTGTACCAAAGGACAGAATTGGTTCCACCTGCCAGGAGGGAGCAGTTCAGAAGTGAACACCTTCCATCCCTATTATGGCTTCCTTACTTAGTTACACTTGGTTTCAAGTATAAGGGAGAGAGAGAGAAAGAGTTATTAATATTGCTAAATCTCTCACATTACAGTTACCTTTGTCTTTTTTAGTATAAAGGGACTTCTGGTAATTGAAGCTCTTATTTTCTTATGCTTTGAGACGCTCCCTCTTGATTTGTAGGTGGTTATTAGAAATGGTAGGAGAGAAAAATAAACTTTCCTCTATCCATCTTAGGTTCATTGACTAGGGCCCTAAAATTAGAATGATGAAAGAGAGATTAACAAGAGAAAAACAAACAGAAGTGTATTAACATGCGTGTTGTACATACACATAGGAGTACTCAGGGATGAGTAACTCCAAGGGGTGGTTAGAACTTGGACTTAAATAGCATCTTAACAAAGAATAAATTTGTAGAAAAGTTACAAGATAGAGGAAAAGGGTTCTGAGCTTCTGGGGTGGTAAACTGTGGGAAAGTAAATATATGGGGAAAACTAATGGAGGATAAGGTCTAATTAGTAATGTTTTTTAATGTAGGTTCTGCTGGTGAGGTCTCTGGGTTGAGAAGGGTCTAGAGTTGTCTCCAGTGATTAACTTCTGTCCCTAACTTCTGTCCCTTCTGGTAGAGAAGGGAGAGGAACACCTCTACATATTTATGTGCTGCTTTTAGGTAAATAGGGAGAGATTTTCTTATATCTACTTTTTCTCAATAGCCTTCAGTTCAAAATCCTTATACCAGCATGGTATATTTTAGGTAGCATATATTCTGCTGCCATTAGGAACCATACCAAGAACAAAGTTACTGAGAGCACACAAAAATGCAATTCAAGGGCTTCCCTGGTGGCACAGTGCTTAAGAATCCTCTTGCCAATGCAGGGGACACGGGTTTGAGCCCTGGTCGGGGAAGATCCCACATGCCGCGGAGCAACTGAGCCCGTGTGCCACAACTACTGAGCCTGCGCTCTAGAGCCCGCAAACCACAACTACTGAAGCCTGTGCACCTAGAGCCCGTGCTCTGCAACAAGAGAAGCCACCGCAATGAGAAGCCCACGTACCACAACGAAGAGTAGCCCCTGCTGCCACAACTAGAGAAAGCCTGCACGCAGCAGTGAACACCCAACACAGCCAAAAATAAATAAATAAATAAAATAAATAAATTTATTTTAAAAATGCAACTTAAATAGGGCCACGGACAGCGGGGCTCATTGACAGCTAACAGAGAAATATGACAAGAAAAATTAGGCTAGGAAATCCATAATTTCACAGAATAGCAAGAAGACTTGCTTATCTTTTAAGATTCACCCAACCATTTATGGGTTCAACAGATATTCACTAAATTCTCACTAAGTCACAGGTGAAGAGTTCAAGATTTCACTTAATGGGATCATTAGGACTTCAAACTGTCTTTTTTCCATTAATATGTACAACCACATGCCCTAATTAATAAATAAGCTGAGGAGGGTTTGATTGATACTACTTTCTGAAAACTGAGAATCCTAATTAGGACATTTGCCTACTTAGAACAATTTGACATCTCCTTGGAGGAGGGACAAGAGTACTTACAAGCTGACAATTAATAAAAGAATAAGTATATTTAATAGTGTAAAATAGACACCAAGGAAGAATTATTTTTGGCTAAAACTTGATGGTGGAGAAAAGGGAGCACAGAGGATAGGAAGAGGAAATGTATTAGTTGTATCATTAAATTATAGTGATAATAGACACAGTAAGGGTATTTTATAAAGTTATTATAAAAGCATGCACCATTACAAAAATACAAATCAAAATTTCACACACATAAGGAGGAAGAAAGGCAAATCATGTAGTTAGTGACTTAAAATAATGTAAATATAAAATGAGAAGTCATAACATAAAATACTATGATAGAACTAAAACAAACATATATAAATAAATGTAAAAGTCCTAACCTCTTTATTAGTTGAAAAAGGATTAGGCTGGATCATAAAGCAAAATACAAATCCATGTTACATACAAAAACCTATCTAAAACCAAGTGATTCAGAAAGACTGATAATAAAGTTGTGGCCAAAGACATATTAAGTAAATGCAAACAAATGAACAAATGAACAAGTATCAATAATATGGGTATCAACTAGAATGGAAGTCAGGCCAAAACTGTTAAGCAAGAAAACTATAATGTTACAGGGTAAATTTTACAATGTATATGTGAGAGTTGTGACTCTCTATGCCCTAAATAGTAAAACAGCAGGAACTATAAGAAGATATAAACACACTAATGGGAGGAAACTTTAAATTACCTTTCTCAGTTCATGATAAAACAAGGTTACTGAAAAAACAGAAAAAGACATAGAAAATCCTGTCTAAATATAAGAATCAGAAAAATATAATTTATATATATCATTTACCTGATATACTGTATATAAATCATCTGTACGTGTGTGTGTGTGTGTGTGTGTGTGTGTGTGTATGTGTCTAGTTCTGTTTCCTAGAAACACATCTTCTTATTAAGAGGTCAAGACAGTCACATAAATTGAATAGCTATTAGGTCATAAAAGCAAACCTCAATAAATGTTATATATTAGAAATAGCACAATGTCCTCTGATCACTGTGTAATAAAACTAAAACTTAATTACATAAGTAATTAAGAAAAAAAGTCCTCTATTATCTAAATAATAAAAACTAACTTTAAAGGTACTTACAGGTGAGAGAAAACTGCAAAATTATAAAACATCTAGAAAATGGATATGAAAATGCAACATTTCACAACTCATGGGATATGTGTACTGCTAAAGCAGAAATATAACACATAACCTTAAATACTATTATCAATAAAGAGAACAATGAAAATAAATTAAGCACTTAATAAATCAGGAAAAAACATAATAAAACCAAGAAAATGAAAACAGAGGGTAGGAATTAATAAAGTTAAAATAAAAAATACTGAATTAGAAAACAGAAAATAGTAGAATTAATAAATAAATAGATCAACTACTATCTATTCTAAACTCAGAAAAAAAAGGAAGGGGAACAAATACTAAATTTAAGAAATATGGGAGAATTAGAAATGGAGGAAATAAAAAACTTCAAACTACTTTGTTTTGCTCTATTCAAATGGATTAAAAAGCTTGGATGAAATAGTCCATTTTCTAGGAAAATGTGATTCAGTAAAACTAATGCTGGAACACGTAGAAAACCTAAAGAGTCCAATTCCATAAAATAAAGTTGTCAAGAGTTATATACCAGTCCCAAATGGTTTCACAGAAGAATTCTACCAAAGAACAAATAATTCCAATACTATTTAAACTGATCTAAAGCCTAAAAAAAGAAGAAAAACTCCAAAATTATTTTTATGAGATAAGTATAACACTGATGCCAACATCCACAAGATTGCATACAAAAAAGGACCAACCTCATTTATGAAATCAATACAAAAATCCTAAATAAAATATTAGCAGATATTTCAGCAGCAGAAAAAAACAGTAGCTCATCATATCTAAGTAGGGTTTATTACATGGCTGCATGGATGGTTCAATATTAGGAAATCTACTAATATAATTTATTTATTAATAGGGCTAAAGAGAAAAATCATATGATCATCTACATAGATGCTGAGAAGATATCAATTCATCATACAATTGTGACTAAATTCACCTCATAAAATAGGTCTTGATAGAGCCAGTTTGAAGTTTGGATCTCTCTCTCTCTCTCTCTCTCTCTCTCTCAGCTAGAACTAAAAACCCTATTGGACTTATTCCATTTACTTTTATTTCTAGCTATATATAACGCTCATCAAACTGCCTGCCCTCTTTGGACTAAATTCACAGAGACATTTCATTTGTCATATTTCTTTCCTGGCCCTGAGTAACTCATGCTATATTAGGTAAAAAGTAACATTTCACTGTCTTATTCATTTGTATTTATAGCTCCTTTTATTTTCTAGCTGTTTCCAAGTTCTGGACAAATATTCTGGGTTCCACAATTTTAACAGCAAAAACCACAGTATATTGTCCTTAGCTAAGGGCCAAAGGGCTATCTGCAGCATGAAGTTTCTTCGTTTTCTTCACTGTGCAAAACAGCTCCCTAGTGCAAATGAAGATCTTTTATTCCTCTTTGAAAAAGGAAAGAAATGTGGCAGAGAAACTTCCTAGCAGTGGACTGTACCTTTCCATGCAACTCCCACTTGCCTTTAGCTTCTTAGAAGGTAGAAATAATGTGTATTCTCCTGGCTATCATCTTTTATAGAGGAGTAAACTGAATTCCAGAGTTAAGAATCTGCTGAAGGTCACGAGAATGTGGTAGATCCTATTTTTAAACTCCACTTTATTGGACTCCAACTCCTACGCTTTTTTGCGCAAATACACATCGCTTTCTAGAAAGGAATGTAAAGAAATAGGAATATGAAATAGAGAAATATGAGAGGAACAGAGAGTGTGACAATCTGGAGAAATGGTTGCAAATCAGCATGAAAGAGAGGATGGACACAGTGTTGGTGTCCCAAATCCCTGTGAGTGAGATATAGTTTACTTTGGTTTAAGAGTCCAAAATAGACACTTGCACATATTCTTAAAAAGTTTGTCTCCAGGGCTGGATGAAGAAAGTCAGCTACAAGGGAACATTTAACCTTGCTTTGTTTCCAACAATAACTCTAACGAGACTGGAGGATGGATCAACCTCATTCTGGGAATATGTCAGAATCTTTAGGGACATTGTGTATAGTTAAAAATTTATTGTCACATGATTTTGTATATTTGAAAGTAAATTAAATACAAATAATGTCATAATGCCATTTAGTGATATAAAATACTCTGGTGAGAATACCTAAAAGAATTTATCTTCTTAACACCATTTATTCTAAAGAATAGCAAATAAAACCACTCCTTGGAGGTATGTATCAGAGCCTTGGAATTCGCAAAATTTAAATTTTTATCAAATGGTTTTAAGATGGTTAAACACACTGTTTTATAGGAATAAATTTAGATCATAAGTTATATTGGTGAGCATTTAAAACTAGATTTTATGTTCATGACACTTTCTATAAATATACATTATATAATCATTAACTTATAAAATCTTTCTTTCACTCAACTTTTTATTGTATTCCTACTATATTCCAGGTTTGGGGGATAGAGCAGTAAACAAAACAAAACAAAAAATACTCGGAGCTTAGATTCAACTTACTTGTTAAATTGGAATAATTAGTTTATATTTGTGTATGTTATTTATATTGTGATTGCCATGTCTCATCCATTCTTTCTTCACCACATAACATAGTAAGCATCCAATAAGTTTTGCAAATTGAATATATTCAACCTGCTTAATTTAAATTTTGCTCTAAAACACATCTTTTAAAAAAGTTTATGTGTTTTAACAATGAATTGAAAATTTTATATAATGAGTTATGTAAAATCTCTGGTTATACATTTAGGGGCCTAAAAATACGCAAAATATAAATTTTAAACTAAATTCACTTTTTTTAAAACAACTTCACTGAGTCACCAGCACAACCTGGTGGCTGCTTAAATGAATTACTTGGTTCAGTGTTTAAAAGTTTCTCTTGTGAGTTGTGTCTCCATTCTTGTACTGACCTGGCTTTTTCTTTTTTTGTATTTAAAAATCACATTAAGAAGCTTATAACTATCATAATTAAAATTTACACAACTTTTTGTAAAACAAATATAGGTATTTCAAAATCCTATACATACTGGTCCTCTAATAGCAATGTGATTGGATGATCTGTCTCCTCTCCAAGTTAATTAATTTCTAGAGGGCAAGAAGAGCATCACAAAGTTTTAAATTATAATCCTGCTCCCCACAGGAACTTAATATTCTGCAAATTAAAAGCAATTATTGTTTTACTGCTTTGCAACATTTTAAAGGGTTTGTGTGTTTTGCAGGTGATTTATACCCATTTAATAGAGTCTGGGATTTTGTCAGATTCATGATATCTATAATCTGAGATGGTTCTTCTTGCAAGTGATCATGACTAGAAATAACTGGGAAGAAGCTGAATGATCATTTGCCAGAAATGTCTTAAAAGGTATTTCACCATGGATGGGGGTGGTTGCACTAGAGGACCTCTAATTCTAAGATTTTAAAACTACTAGTGGGCTTCCCTGGTGGCGCAGTGGTTGAGAATCTGCCTGCCAATGCAGGGGACACGGGTTCAAGCCCTGGTCTGGGAAGATCCCACATGCCGCAGAGCAACTGGGCCCGTGAGCCACAATTACTGAGCCTGCGCGTCTGGAGCCTGTGCTCCGCAACAAGAGAGGCCGCGATAGTGAGAGGCCCGCGCACCGCGATGAAGAGTGGCCCCCGCTTGCCACAATTGGAGGAAGCCCTCGCACAGAAACGAAGACCCAACACAGCCATAAATAAATAAATAAAAATAAAATTAAAAAAAAAAAAAAAGAAATTGCCCCAGGTTGATCATAAAAGTGCCAAGGACATGAAGTTTAAAAAAAAAAAAAAAAAAAAAAAACTACTAGTGATACATTAAAATAGATCATTTTTTCTGCTTGTACTTCCACTAGCTAATGCAGGAATTCAACTCCTGTGAAATTTCCTCAAGAATTTCTGGGAATCTCCAGAAAGATCTTGTGCTCAGGAACCAGTCGTCTCACTGGCAGCACACTACTCCCTTCTGCAACCTTCCCTGTACCCCAAGACTGGAGGATACACTGCTCTGCAGAGCAGAAGATCAGCTGCTCCTGCCCCTGAGTTTCTGTCAGATGTGCCTGCTGCCCTCTCTTGCCACAGCTCAGAGACCAGCCCACGGGAGTACGGCCACATTCTCCAAGGCTGTTACCAGGCCCTGACACAGAATTCCCCTTCCTTGGTCCCTCTTTTCCCACCTCCCACACACATCTGCTGCTCTGGATGGTGGTCACTTTCATTGTTCTTTTTCTTTTTCACATATCCCTGTAAGAAGAATTTAAATGAGCATCTATAATGTACTGGACCCTGCATTTGGCACTGGGGATACAGCACTGAGCTATGTAGATATGGTTCTAGTTCTCATGAAGCATTCATCCCAACAAATAAATATGGAGCCAAATCAGATCATCTCACCATGAATTAATGAAATCCACAACTTCATCAGACATTATGAATCTCCTCTGGGTTCATCTGAACTCCTGCTAAATAAGTATTGATTTTACTTGCTTTGGTAAATAACACAATCTTTATTGAGTTTTAGATGAAATTGTAGGCTTAATCTAAACAATAAAAATCCAAGTGAATCACAAATTAAAAACATCTGTGATTCACTTGAGTGAGTCATATCATGAATCACTGTGATATGTGATGTGTGATATGTGATATGGAGATGATGGAGTTCCTAAATCCTTAAGCAGCCCAGAAAATGAGTATTTTGAAGCCTTGGTCTTCCTTTCTCCTTTATGTTCAGGATTGTATGAAGCTTTAGTTGCTATAAAGCTGGTAGAAATCTTCCCTGGCAAGGAAGAGTGTGGATGCTTTTGGGAATGGAGAGAATTGAAGAGAAATTTCTGGAAGGATAGTCCAGGTGAAGAATAACTAAAAAGTTATTTGGATGCAGAAGTAGTGGAAGGGGTAGGGAAGAAAGGTGGATTTTGGCTGTGTTGGGCATGGGCAACCTCGTACACACAAGGAGAATGAGTCATACAAGCATGTAGGGATCGGGGATATATTATCAACTCTTTGATTCTGAATACTAAGCCTAAGTTGTTTGAATGTAACTTTATTTTCATCAACTTGTACTGATGTGAGACGAAAAACACACACTTCTAGTGGGCCCATTTTGGAATCCCTTGGTGTGTTGGGTGGCTTTATTAGTGGGGAAATTTATTCAGGTAGGAGCAACATGCACATAGGATGCCCCATAACAATATGTGCTAAGGACACACTAAAGCTTAAGAAAGCTGTTCTAGTACATACAACGTTGATTACATTGACATTGTCCATCTCAAGTTAAATTCAAGATAACAATAAAATTAATCTAAATGGGCGATATCCTAAGATTTTAGTTTCAAGGAGAATACAATTTAAAAAATTCCCTTAAATGCCTTAATTTCTCTGTTTCTGAGATAAAAGCCTGTATCTTTTATCTTTTTTAAAATTAAACCTTTTAAATAGTAGATTAACATGCAGTTATAAAAATAATGCAGGGATCCCATGTATCCTCTATTCAATTTCCCCCAATGGTAACACCTTAAGACTATAGTATAATAGCACAACCAGGATATTGACACTGATACAATGCATTGATCTTATTGAGATTTTCCCAGTTTTACTTTTATTCATTCATGTATGTGTGTGTGTGTGTGTGTGTGTGTGTGTGTGTGTGTGTGTATGTGTTTGGCTACGTTGGGTCTTCCTTGCTGCACGCGGGCTTTCTCCAGTTGCAGCGAGTGGGGGCTACTCTTCGTTGCAGTGCGTGGGCTTCTCATTGCAGTGGCTTCTCTTGTTGCAGAGCACGGAATCTAGGGCGTGCAGGCTTCAGTAGTTGTGGCTTGCCGGCTCTAGAGCGCAGGCTCAGTATTTGTGGTGCGTGGGCTTAGTTGCTCCGCGGCATGTGGGATCTTCTCACACCAGGGATTGAACCCGTGTCCCCTGCATTGACAGGTGGATTCTTAACCTCTGCACCATCAGGGAAGTCCCTGTGTGTGTGTTTAATTCTGTACAATTTTTATCACATACGTAGGTTTGTGTATTCGATACCACAGCCAATATACAGAACAGTTTTATCACCACAAAGATCCCTTGTGATGTTCTTAACTTATGACGTTTATCTTCCTCCTTAAAACTTCATTCCCAGCCTTAAACTCTAATCCTTAAGCCACTAATCTGCTCTCTACCAGTATTACTCTTTCACTTAATTAATATTATAAAAATGGAATGATACAATTTGTAACATTTTCGGATTGACTCTTTTCACTCAGCATAATTCCCTTGAAATTCATCTAGGTTGTTGCCTGTATCAATAGTTCATCCACGTTTTTGTGTGAAGAAAATTTTCCTTGCTTTGGGATATATGCCCAAGGTTCTAACTGCTAGGTAATCATGTGTTCAGTTTTAGAAGAATCTAACAAACTGCTTTCCAGAGTGATTATAATATTTTATATTCTCACCAGGAATTTATGACTGATCCAGTTTTTCTATATCATTGTCAGCATTTGGTGCTGTCACTTTTATTTTAGCCATTCTGATAAATATGTAATATTGTTTCATTGTGGTTTTAATTATGTTTCCCTGATAATGTTGAACATTTTTTCATGTGCTCATTTGCAACCTGCATGTCCTCTTTAGTGAAATGTCTACTCATGTCTTTTTCTCATTTTCTACTTGCTTCTTTTTTTTTACTTTTAAGTTTTTGAGAGTTCTTTATATAATCTTGATACGTTTGTGAGATATATGCTTGCAAATATTTTCTCCCTATCTCTGTGTCTTTTTATCCTTTTAAAAGGGTATTTGACAGAGCCAAAACATTTAATTTTGGTGAGTCTAAATTTACAAATTTTTCCTTTTATAGACTGTGCTTTTGATGTCAAGTCTTAAAAATCTAGGCCTAGCCCTAGATCATGAAGGTTTTCCCCAAATCTGTGTTCTTTTAGCCAACTAAACAAGTTTAACATTATTGGGTTTCTGTCTTAACCTCCAACTCTGTCCATCCTACATAGAAGAGAAAGTTTTAGAAACAGATGCTGGAAGATCAAAATCTTCCAGGCAGGTTTTCTCAGAGATCTTAGCTAAGAGTTTATTTTTCCTCTTCTACAGTTATTAGGAGACTCTGTGAGGCAGAGTAAATCCCATCATGAACATTTTCATTAGCAAACACCCATTATCATTAGCTTTCATAATGAAATAAATTATTTGGTGCATTTCATTTGTTAATTACAATTGTAATTCTGATGATACTTGGGAAAGATGGGGTGATAGCAAAAAAACTTCTCTCCTTTAAAAAGGAACAATATTAATCACAAATGAAAAAGGGCCATTTTTCTCTGAGTGAAACCAAATTACTCCCTTCATGGGTTGATTTTTCTTAGTCACATTTTGACCTATTTTCTGTTTGATATTCAATCACAAAAATTAGGAAAATAGGATATTTCATAACTACAGTTCCTTACCATAGTGTGAGTTCACGAATGTAGGGAACTCTGTTTGTTCTGTATTATATCCCACACGTAGCACCTACTATGATAGGTGTTCAAAAATTTTTTGTAGAATGATTGAATTAATGAATCAATGAGTATTACCCCTAATTATTTCTTCAGGCAATTTAGGAGAGTCATCACTGAAAGAAAGATCAGAGCAGTGAATTCATTTAGTGTTCTACTTCTAAATAACAGAGGTATGTAGAAAACAGCAAGAGTTTCTCAGACTGGTTACCTTGGAGAGGGAGGCGTCTTTCTATGCTTCCCCAGTAATACACAGTCTCAAGTTCTGAAGTCTGTGTTCTGTTGGTTCATCTATATTCCTTTCTGAGCTGAAAGTAATCAAAATGGGCAATATGGGTATTTATGCCCATCAATCAGAGATATCAGCCCTATTCCTAAACTCAATATTTGGTGGGCATATGCTAAATCTCTGTGAGCCTCCATCCTCTTTGGCCTGCTGCAATCTCCCCTAGCTTCTTCTATTGGTGCCCAACCTTAGTTTTGGACACCTGATTATATCCGAGCCCCTGCGGGGACTGAGTAGATCCTCACCCTAAATTCTATGCCACACCTTAGACATCATCCAAAATGTACCGCTGTTAACATTTGGTTGTAATTCCTTACGATCCTAATTTGTAATTGCCAAATAAATTCCACTGCATGCTTATGCTCTCCCTGAAGTGCTTCATGCTCTGCTATCTTTGGCCTCTTCTTCATGCTTTTCCTTGTTGAATTTTCCTCACTCTCCCTATTGTGCTCCCACACTTCTCATCCGACAATACACACTTCTACTTTTGTTCAGGTAACTCATATCCTTCTTCTGTTCTCTGTTGAAACATTACTTTCTCCATTAAGTCTCCCAGCCTCTTAAATCAATCTTATACGCTTGGATACAAATGTACCTATTATCCTCACTGTAAGTATAAATATTTGTCAGATTCCACCACAGACTTTCAGTTCTTTCAGGACAAGGGACATGTTTAAATTATTTGCCATTGTATCAAGATGTCAGAGGTGTTTTTGATATGTAGGCAACAGGTTTCTAACCTTGGAAATACATAGGAGAGAAGAGTGTGGAGCTGAAAGACAATGAGCATTATCTAGTACTTGCTGTCTTTTTATTCTCTTCTGTTCCACATTTAATCCTGAATAAATATTGTGGGTTCTAGAGTCCACAGTGAGTTAAATTAACATTATGCTGAATTTAGCTGGGCACCAAAGTGCCACGGTATTATCACCAAATATCCTGAGAATGTGACTTAAAAGTAGCTTAAATTAGACAATTCAGGTGAACTAAGTCTTTTTTTTTTTTTTTTTTTTAATTTATTTATTTATGGCTGTGTTGGGTCTTGGTTCCTGTGCGAGGGCTCTCTCTAGCTGCGGCAAGTGGGGGCCACTCTTCATCGCGGTGCACGGGCCTCTCATTATCGCGGCCTCTCTTGTTGTGGAGCACAGGCTCCAGACACGCAGGCTCAGTAGTTGTGGCTCACGGGCCCAGTTGCTCCGCGGCATGTGGGATCTTCCCAGACCAGGGCTCGAACCCATGTCCCCTGCACCGGCAGGCAGACTCTCAACCACTGCGCCGCCAGGGAAGCCCAAACTAAGTCTTTTTGATCCTGTCTTCCTCAAACTTTTTTTTTTTTAATAAATTTATTTATTTTTATTTTTGGCTGTGTTGGGTCTTCGTTGCTGCATGTGGGCTCTCTCTAGTTGGCAACGACTGGGGGCTACTCTTCGTTGCGGTGTGCGGGCTTCTCACTGCGGTGGCTTCTCTTGTTGCAGAGCATGGGCTCTAGGCACGTGGGCTTCAGTAGTTGCAGTGCACAGGCTCAGTAGTTGTAGCTTGCGGGCTCTAGAGCGCAGGCTCAGTAGTTGTGGCGCATGGGCTTAGTTGCTCCACGGCATGTGGGATCTTCCCAGACCAGGGCACGAACCCATGTCCCTGCATTGGCAGGTGGATTCTCAACCACTGAGCCACCAGGGAAGCCCTCATACTTTTTAATAGAAGCAAAATTTGTACGTAACTTATCTCTAACAGTTTCTAGAAGCAAAACCCGAGAATCATAGCAGATGAGGTTGATGTTACATGAAAGAGGACTCATTATTGGCAAAGCCAATAATGACATTACTTGCCAGAGTAGGAAGCTAGAATTTTCTCTTTTGATAAGTGAGGTACAGAGGAGGTTACAAAAACTACCACTTTCAATCATTAATTATGAATCAAAACACCCTAAAACCAGTTTTCACAATGTTTAACTTTTCATATACATATCTTTGGCCAGTTTGTCCATGATTTGGCATATATGGATGCAGGGGAAAATCCTGTCTCAGGATTTATGTTGATAAGCAAGTCACTCTAGTAATTTACAGAAAGAATACTGGGGATGCAGGCACTTGGTGTGAGCCTGTAAAGCTATACTTGGAGAAAAGGCAGAACCGACGCAACCCAGAGGCCTAGAGCAGGGCGTATTTCAGCAGGAACAGTCTTGCTACAACGTCACACCCCTGCTCCATACAACTGGCACGGCCCCTGGACATGCTGCAGCCACCAAAATGGTTCCCAACTGTCTCACTGTGTTCACATCATTCCCATCAGATTAATTTCTCCGGTGGAAGCATGCAATTGGCTGCGTCTAGGTCAATGTGCCTCTTTTCTGTGAGCCTAGGGACATGGGGGAGGTGTTTCTCTCCTACATGGATTCTCCAGGGGGAAGTTGGGCACTCAATCTCATCAACATGACACTGAATGGAAGATTATCCTCCAAGATACATGCCCACACATTTGTTTTTTTCATATCTTCTGAAAGAGTGAACTTATATTTTCAACTCTGGTTAGTTGTTTATTTACATAATATCCAATATGACATTTGGGAGTGGAGCACTTGCTGTTTTTTCCTTGCATGTGATTAAATTGATGCCAAAACAATTCAGGTCATCTTCCTGTAACCTGTTTCAATTTGTTTTCATATTTTTAAGATGCTTTTTATTTCTGGCAGCAGCATTGAATACTGGTAGAACCGAATAGTAAGCCAGCTGGCAAAGTAGAAATATAAGCTCCAGAGGCTTAGCCCCAGTATCATGAATAAAAGTACAGAAGGATGGATTTGGACTGAGAGGTAATTTAAACTTACATGAACCAAAGAAACAGGTTCTATTAGGGCAACTGGACAATATTCATCAAACTTACATATATACATATCCTTAGGCTTAATAAATGCACTCTTAAAAACTTATACACATGCCTAACGATTTATGTACTGGTTTACTAATTTTAACCTTTTTTCATAATAACAAAAAACTGGGATTAACCTAGTTATCCATCAAAAAGAGACTGATCAAATACTTTTTTGGACATTTGTACAAAAATTTTATGTAGGTGCACTAAAAACTAAGACTATCTTTATATATATAACACATATATCATATATGACTATCTTTATATATATATATATGATATGATCTCCAAAATGTATTGTTAAGTGGAAAAAACCCTCCTAAACCACTGTTCCAGTCTGGACTAGTTGCTTTTAGGCTAGCTGCACAGCTGTCATCCTGGGACTTCACTAGTCTTCTGAATTTACTCTTTCCTGGATCCTAAGTCTTACTCGTTCTCTAGCTGTGTCTCAAGAAATGGTATATATAAGATAAAAAGCAGGTTAAACCAGTGTGCACACAGAATGCTACCATTTCTGTAAAATCAGTGGGCTAATATATATGAACTTTATTATATGTGAATAAAATGTCACTGACAGCACTGACGGTAACTGATAGGACTGGCCGCCTCCTGGGAGAACAACCGGGTAACTGAGGGGACGGGGAGTGTAAGGGAGACTTTTCATTGTATACCCTTTCTGTAGCTTTTGAATTTTGAACCATGTGAATGCATTATGGACTCAAAAACTAAATAATTAAAAAGGACCCCAATACTAAGAAGCCGTATTTCCCTTATATAATGAGTTATTAATTCTATATATACATATAGGAAAGGAGAAAAATCTAGACAGAGATGGTGGTCGTGGTAAAAGAACGCAGTAAAAGTAAACTTTCCAGAGGAAATACCATCCTAAGAAGAAATATCCGTAAGAAGTCTAAAAGGCATGAGAGAGTATGGTATCAGGAACAGTGCTTTCATAGAAGGAAATCTTTACTGACACAGGAAAATGCTCATGACAGAAAGGGATCAAAAAACAGAGCAGGAGCAAAGGACATAATCCATATAATGAAAAGGCATCCTATAGAATGGGAAAAAATATTTGCAAACCATATATCTGATAAGGGCTTAAATATACAAGGGACTCATACAACTCCATAGCAAAAAAATAAAACAAGCAAACAAAAAAACCTGATTAAAAAATGGACAAAAGAACTGAATAGATATTTTTCCAAAGAAGACATACAAATGGTCAACAGGTATACGAAAAAGTGCTCAACATCACTAATTATCAGGGAAACGAAAATCAAAACCACAATGAGATATCACCTCATACCTGTTAAGATGGCTTTTACCAAAAACACAAGCAATAGCAAGTGTTAGTGAGGATGCAGAGAAAAGGGAATCCTTGTATACTGCTACTGGGAATGTAAATTGGTTCAGCCACTGTGGAAAACAGTATGGCGGCTCCTCAAAAAATTAAAAGTAGAACTGCCATATGATCCAGCAATTCCACTTCTGGGTATATATCCAAAGGAAATGAAATCAAGATTTTGAAGAAATATCTGTAATTCTATATTCATTGCAACATTATTTACAACAGCCAAGATATGGAAACAACCAAAATGTCCATCAATGGATGAATGGATAAAGAATATGTGATACAAACACACACACGCACACACACGTTGGAATATTATTCATCCATGAAAGAAGGAAATCCTGCCATTTGCAACAACATGGATGGACCCTGAGAACACGGTGCTAAGTGAAATAAGCCAGACACAGAAAGATAAATACTGCATGATCTCACTTATATGTGGAATCTAAAAAAAGTCAAACTCATAGAAGCAGAGAGTAGAATGGTGGTGGCCAGGGGCTAAGGAGTGCAGGGAATGGCAAGATGTTGGTCAAAGGGTAAAAGCTTTCAATTATGATAGGAATAAGTTCTGGGGATTTATACTTTAAATTTACTAAGGGAGTAGATCTTAAGTGTATTCACCACACACAAAAAGTGGTAACTATGTGAGCTGATGGATGGGTTAACCAGCTTCATTGTGGTAATCATTTCGCAATGTGTGTGTGTGTGTGTGTGTGTGTATATATATATATATATATATAAAATCATGTTTTATACCTTAAATACATACAATTTTTATTTGTCAGTTTTATCTCAGTAAAACTGGGAAAAAGAATGCATAAATTTATGTGTAATATCACTCTAATTTCCCCCTAAATATATCTGCATATGTAAAGAGAAAAGACTTGAAGGTAACATACCAATCATGATGGGTAGTTTTCTCAGTGTGGTATCTGATACCTAGCATTCTAGTAGCCTAAAATTTAGGGCAAGGCAACTGTCAATCCTACTGAGGAAACTGAAATGCAATCCATTTTAACCACGGTTCAAGGCAAGCATGAGGACTGTGCACAAGAGCACGGATATGTCTGTTATATTTCTGCTGCCTCCGTTAGAAACAAAATTTTACCTACCATGATGCATTTTGGGGTTCTAAAAATGCCACAGCCGCTTTGCAGGCACACCTAATTTATTTACTTGGTTTTATTATCTTCTACTAACACATGCATAGGTTACATTTTGGAGACAGGTTTTAAATTTCATGTATATAACAAGTAGTACAACACATCCCTATTTTATCTTAGTTTCTGAAGGTAAAATTGCATGCTTTTCCTAATTTATTTTGTAACCAAACCAAACAGTTCTTCTTTTTTCCAAAAGGGATCCAAATTCTTCAGGAGGAACATGTTATTTTGCAAACAGGAGTGCTGGTTACCTGAAACAGTCAATTTGAAAGATACCTATGTTATAATAGACCCAGGAAAACCCAAAAGCTGAGGGATTCCATCACCACTAGACCTGCCTTATCGGAAATGCAGAAGGTTGTACTTCAAACTGAAAAAAGAACGGCATTTCCTTCTATTGCATCAAACCAGACTCCTTACCGTTTTGAAGATTTATGGCCACGAATTCTAAGAAAACTCATTTTCTGAAAAAAAGGAAGTTTTTACTAACAAAAACTTTTAGTTTGCTTTAGAGAAAAAATCTGTATCAAACAAGTTCAAACTATTAATTTCATGAATATTTATTTTACCAGATTCTAGTCTAACCATGTAGGAGAAAGGAGTAAACACTAGGTGGTCAAATTCTATTTGATTAGGCAGAGATGTAAACAAAATTATGACAGTCTGATACATGTATATATACATATATATCATACCCCTGATGCTATTACAACAAGTCAGACTAAATTGATTTAAAGTAACTAGGTTCATTTCTCTCAGTTCCTAATTGGTATTAACACATTCCATACTTATAAGCTAATACTTGTGATCCCTGTTAACTAAGCATAAATATCTCATAGATACTATTGAAGCTTTGCTGAGTTTGGAAATGCAGTACTATAGAAACCATGACTAAAAGAGCACTGAAATTCTAGAAGATGTATAACTTACACAGAAGGAGCTCCTCAAATGGTTAAACAACCGAAAGGGCTACATTAACATTGTTTTTAGGGAAAACAAAGAGGGGTGGCCACATCAGACCACATTCATGCTGATGTATGAAAAGTACACGGAAAGAGGCAAAGTGGGAGGTGGTGTGAAAGGGAGTAGGAATCAAGCTGAGTCTCTGGAGCCCACTGTTAAGAATAAAGCTCATTCACTGAGTAAGCATGGAACTGAGAACAATCATGAGACTCAATATTTGCATGTTTAAATGGCATGATTAGACAGAAAAAAGGATCTAAGGCAAAAACCTTGTTCTGAAGAAAATTATGGGAAAACACATTCACACATACACACACACACACACACACACACACCCAACAACCCAGCAATATTGGTTCTGCTTAGTTCGCAACTCTCTTTAGGGTTTTCTTCAGAGCAAGTCTGACATCCTTGTTCCTTAGACTATAGATGAGGGGGTTTAACATGGGGACTATTTTGGTATGAAATACTGAGAAGAACTTCCCCTGGCCCACAGAACCATCAGAAAAGGTCTTGAGATGTGTGAACAACCCAGAACCATAGAAGAGGGCAAACAGTTATTATGTGGGAGTCACAAGTACTGAGGGCTTTGGACCAACCCTGAGCTGATGAGATGTGGAGGATATTGGAGAGGATCAAAGCATAAGAAACAAAAATAATGAACTACATATTATTACAACTGTGCTCACAATAATGGAATCCACTGGCTCACTGGCATCAGTGCTGCTGCAGGACAGCTGGAGGAGGGGGAAGATGTCACACATGTAATGGTTGATGATGCTGGAATCACAAAAGGATAATCTGACCATGTGCCCTGTGTGGGCCATGGCACCGGCAAACGCCATTACATATGAACCAAACATCAGCAAAGAAGAGACCTGAGGGGACATGGTGACTGTGTACAAAAGGGGCTTACAGATGGACACATAGCGATCATAGGCCATGGCTGTCAACACATAGCATTCAGAATGGACAAAGAAACAGAAAAGAAAAACCCAGCAGAGTCATGCATCCTGCAAAGGAGATGATGTTCTCTGACACAAAGCTCATCAGCAGTTTAGGCGTAATGACCAAGGAGTGGCAGAGATCTATGAAGGATAGGTTGAAGACCAAAAAATACATGGGAGTGTGAAGATGAAAGTTCAGGCATATCTGATTAATTAAGCTCTAATTCCCTACCACAGTGACCATATAGTTCAATAAGAAGAGGAAGAAGAGGGGTATCTGGAGTTGACTTTGGTCTGTAAGTCCTATCAGGATGAACTGAGTCATTTTCCACAGACATTATTGGCAGGGGTGTGATCTGTGAGGAAATGAGAAAACAATGTCACATCAAGAAGAGACTGAAATCCTTTCTTTCTAGACCGAGGACTTGTTCCATGGGGGCTCAAGTGTGACTGTTGGGACAGCACTCTAGAAGAGCCAGAGTGACGACTCCGTATCTTTCAACTTTCTTCTCTCATCTGTCCTTTCCTTCCATGTTTTCAAATCTCAGCTGCAACTCCTCACCTCCCTTGCGCTGACATGATCCAGGATAAAGTCTTTCAGCAGGGGTCCAAAGTGATGTTCACATTTGAGAGATAAGGAAACAATATCTTGAAGAGATGAGTAGCTGGCCAAGGCCATAGAGCAAGAGAGGAAAGGAGTCCAGAGTGGTACCTGGGACTCCTTCCTATGGAAATTCCTGAAGCTTGGGACAGTGAGGTCACTGTGATCCCCACTGTGCCCACTGTTCAACCTATTCTCTTTCTCCTACCTTTCAGAAACTCAGCACCAGGCTTAGCAAAAGTACTGAGAGTGTCCCCTACGATCCTGCATTCCTCCCACCCATTCCCTTTATCCAATCTTACCTCAAAATCACAATGGATTGTTTAAGAAGGGCAGGTGGCCTCCCACATCTCTCCACTGCTGTAGCGGTGGGAATGAAAACATCAGAACAGAGAAGACTCGCCGCCCAACTTCCTTCAACCTGGAGACTTCACTACTACCAGGCCTTATGTGCTCTTTTCCCTTCACTGGCCCGAAGGAGACAGAGGTTTTGACAAAGGAGGAGGCAACATCCCTTCTGTCTGTAGATTCGCATATGTCTTCAGGGCAAGGCAAATGCATCAGCTTTATGTCTCCAAACCATCAGCGGGCTAATAGTGTGAATGCATCGTATTCTCTGTGGATCTCAGCAACTTGTTTGGAAGCTTGGAAAATGAGGCTCATTTAGGATCAAAGTTTGATCAGGCTCCTTAGGGAAGAAATTACTGAGGCTGTGTTTACATCTTTTGTTAGTAAGTTGATACTGGTACATTTGGGACTCAGTGTTCTTCTCCAACTATCAGTTCACATTAAGAATTTATTGATGTGTAATAAATTATCATAAACTTAGTGGCTTAAAAGAACACCCACTTACTAGTCATAGTTCTGTAAATTAGAAGTCTGGTGTGGAATGACATGGCTGGATTCTCTGCCCAGGCCGAAATCAGGGTGTGGGCAGGGCTGCATTCCCTTCTGGAGGCTCTGGGGGAAGAATCTGTTTCCAAACTCATTCAGGTTGTTGGAAGAACTCAGTTCCTGTAGTTGTAGAACTGAGAGCTCCATTCCCTTGCTGGCTGTCAGCTGGGGGTCACTCTCAGCTTCTAGAGGTTGCCTGCATTCCTCATCATGTGGCCCTCTTGTCTTCAACCTGGCAGTAAATGGAGAATCCTTGCTGTGCTTTGAATCTCTCCGACTTCCCCTTCTGCCACTAGCTTGAGAAAAACTCTCTGGTTTTAATATGCTCATGTGATTACATTAGGCCTGCCCTGATAACGTCCCTAATTTAAGGTCAACTGTACCATAAAACATGCATAATCCCTAAAGTGATATATCATTATATATATGGTTCCTTCCACATTCAAATAAGAGGGGATTATACAAGAGGAAAAGACATCGGGGGGCGGGTCACGTTTCAGAATTTTGCCTGCCACATCTATCTTCTCTGGAAATCTATTCTTCACACACTTTATATGGAATTACTTGTGAAAATGCTGTATTCCCTTGTTTAGCTTCTCTCAGCTTCTCTCTCAACACAGGTGCAAATCCCTCAGAAAGAGCCTTCTGGGGTCTGCTCCCCAAATTTGGTGTCCACAGCCTTTTATCCCATGTGTCTACTTCTTGAATTTTACTCTCTAGTAGTACTTCTCATGCATTTCGATGATTTCTTGGCTTCATATCATTTCATCTGCCTGAAATGCCTTCTCCCTTATTCTCACTTGGATACCTCTTACTCATTCTCCGAGACTTGTTCTGTCATCATTTCTGATAGAACATCTATTCTGACCTCTTCTCCTGTCTCTACTCCCGGAACCTAAAGTGCCTTCTCTGTGTGCTGCTGAAGCATCTTCTGCATTTATCTTCTCCCATTCATATACAATGAGTTTACATGGGTTACCTTCATTTAAACTGTAAACTCCTAGAGGGCAAGAAGTCAATCTTATTTATTTTTATTGATGCTATTAACAGGTCTTTCTTTCTATTTTTTCTTTTTTTGTTTTGGTCTTTATATTTCTAAATAACATGCAGTTGTTTCCTGATTTTTCACTATTATGTCTTGTCAATTGACTTTAAGTCTGGGAAACTAAATCTAGCCAATTTTCACCTTCTACCGCCACAAATATACTTCCTAATGTCTTCATCTTCCCAGTACAGTTAATTTTTAAAGTTCCATTAATATTCACTGTTTACATGATTATGAGGATGTAAATGCTTTGCACATCTAAGGAGTAAAATACGCTGATTACTTTTCCTTCACAACCCTGTTTTCTCTAGAGTAAATAATGGTCTTGGTGGATTTAAGCTGCAAGGTACTCTGAATACAAAAAGGAATAAAATGCAGATCCCGCCCCTTGGTTCTCTCATTCTAATTAGAGAAGCAACAAAAGAAAGTGAGAACTGCACAATTTATAGATATCTGGCTCTAGCTACAATACTAAACTCTTTCATTAACTTATCCTTTATAATCTTCAGAACTATCTGAGAAAAGTATTTCTGTTTTACATATGAAGAAACCAAAGCTGACGTTAAAAAAAAATTTGCCAAAGTCATAACAACTAATGGCAGAGCCAGGATTTAAACATAGATCTTTCTTACTATAAAATTAATTTCTCTTACAATGCTATACAGAAAAAATGGAGTAATTACTATCATAGAAATTTGTACAAGGTACAGTAGTGACATGTATTAATTAAAAACCTTTTCATTATAATAAATAATTACTTGTCATGTAAGTGAAATGATACTGAGACAAACAAAAAAGTTCACTTAACTGGCAAGTCCAGGGATGCATTTTGCTTCAGGTTTGAATGGATCCAAGGAATCCAGAGGGTTGTGTCTCTTTCTTTCAATTACTTGAATATGCTTGGTTCTACCTGGCTTTTTTCTCAGACAGACTTTCTCCTCGTGTAGAACAGAAGACTCTACTCTGTTCCTCATGAATATGTATCTCCACCTTTATTACTCTGACTCATGCAATGAAAAGATCACTCCTTTGTTTGATCTTATTTTAGCTGAAATTTCAAAATGGACCTTACTAAGAGTTGGGGTATAACTCAAGGGGAAAATGGCTTACCATGAGACCATATAGGACTAGCTTGTTCTGTGGGGCTCCACCGCCGTTTTCCATATACTCAGATCACATGAAATTGAGTAGCTCTTATCTAGGTACCTACTTTTGTAACTTCCAGTGTCAACATGTGGCAGGCATCAACATTATCACCCTTCACCCAAGACTACCCAACAGGTATTTTGAGCTGTTATAGTCCAAAATGAGGAGAAGAAATAAAGAGAAAGGAAAAGACTCAATATATACTGCTCAATGCCTATACTTTTAATTTCAGTATTCTGTTAAAAGAGATGCATCTTTCAAACATGACTGATGCCAAGAAAATGATCTCACCCTCAATTGCTTAACTCTGGGTGAGATTTCAAGAGAATATCATTCTCAGGAAGGGACTGGAAAGAGACCAACCCAGTGAAGAATCTCACTCCTTGCTTGATTTTGCCTATTTTTCTTCTTTTCCTTGTTCTAGTCTTTAAGATTTTATTTTTAAAACCGTTACAACACAAATTTTATTCTGTATTTGACCTCTCTGTTATTAGTGTCTTTATTTCTTTACTCCACACATAGTACTTTTATAATTATAATTTTTTTTCCTCTCTCTAGGTACCAAGAGGTGACACTTCAAATTGCATATCCTTTCCCTTCCCTTCCTGTACATCTTCACTCTCATCTCTCGAGACAGATTCTTCTTTTTCACATTTAGTGTGAACTTAACTCTTTCTGACTGTGGTTTTGGATCAAATTAGATACATCACAATCACAACTCTTCTCTCTTACCTAAGTTTTTTCCACCTGCTCTTGCTCATTGCAAAAGCTTGAGGTCTCTAGAGCAGGAGTGAGAGAGATTGCTTCCTGGGATTTGGAGTTTTTCTTTCTTAATTTATAGTTATTTTGAAGTTCGGGCATTTTTTGTCTTTGGATTATGCTGTGGATATTGTTTTTATGGATTTTTATTTGTTCATCTTATTCTTCTGTATTGCTTTTACCAGAAATATTGGGAGGTGCAGATCTAGGCAGCTGTCATTTTTTCTGGCTTCCTGAAAGTCTTCTCAAAAATAACACCTGGGGCATATATCCAGAGAAAACCATAATTCGAAAAAATACATGCACCCCAATGTTCACTGCAACACTATTTACAATAGCCAAGACATGGAAGCAACCTAAATGTCCACTGACAGAGGAATGGATAAAGAAGATGTGGTACATATATACAATGGAATATTACTCAGCCATGCATGAACATGCCATCTGCAGCAACATGGATGAACCTAAAGATTATCATACTAAGTGAAGTAAGTCAGACAGAGAAAGACAAATATCATATGATATCACTCATATGTGGAATCTAATTTTTAAAATGTTATAAATGAACTTATTTACAAAACAGAAACAAACTCACAGATTTGGAAAACAAACTTATGATTACCAAAGGGGAAACGTGGGGGGGGGTGGCAATAAATTAGGAGTTTGGGATTAATATACACACAACTACTATATATAAAATAGAGGGCTTCCCTGGTGGCACAGTGGTTAAGAATCCACCTGCCAATGCAGGGGACACGGGTTCGAGCCCTGGTCTGGGAAGATCCCACATGCCACAGACCAACTAAGCCCGTGCGCCACAACTACTGAGCCTGTGCTCTAGAGCCCGCGAGCCACAACTACTGAGCCCACGTGCCACAACTACTGAAGCCCGCGCGCCTAGAGCCCATGCTCCGCAACAAGAGAAGCCAACACAATGAGAAGCCCGCACACCGCAACAAAGAGTAGCCCCCACTCACCGCAACTAGAGAAAGCCCGTGCATACCAATGAAGACCCAACACAGCCAAAAATAAAATGAATAAATAAATTTTTTTAAAAAGTACGAAAATCAATGTAATTCACTAGTCTATTTAAAAAAATAAATAAATAAAAATAGATAACCCAACAAGGACCTATTGTATAGAACAGGGAACTCTAGTCAATATAATAACCTATATGGGAAAAGAATCTGAAAAAGAATAAATATATGTATATGTGTAACTGAATCACTTGGCTGTTAATCAACTATACTCCAATAAAAGTTAAAATGTCTGTATATTTCAAACAGTTGTTTTGACTTCAATATGGTTCACTTATCAGTGAACTCAGAAACATTTTTTTTAGTTCTAGTTTGTTAAAAACACCATTGTTCATCATTTAGATTTTTTTTTTAATTTATTTTTAAATTTATTTTTGGCTGTGCTGGGTCTTCATTGCTGCACACAGGCTTTCTCTAGTTGTGGCGAGCGGGGGTTACTCTTCGTTGCGGTGCACATGCTTCTCATTGCGGTGGCTTCTCTTGTTGTGTAGCACGGGCTCTAGGTGCACAGGCTTCAGTAGCTGTGGCACATGGGCTCAGTAGTTGTGGCTCGCGGGCTCTAGAGCGCAGTCTCAGTAGTTGTGGCACATGGGCTTAGTTGGTCTGTGGCATGTGGGATCTTCCCAGACCAGGGCTCAAACCCATGTCCCCTGCATTGGCAGGTGGATGCTTAACCACTGTGCCACCAAGGAAGTCCTGTCATTTAGATTTGTGTTATTTCAGAGAAAGTAAATATTCAAAAGATTACTAGGACTATTACTGGAAATATGGTGGACTAGTTTATTCAAGCCAACCATCTTGTTGGAAATAACTATGCTGTCATATAAAATATAGATTTTTTTTCTTATAAGATTGAAAAGCTGGAAGAGTGTAAAGAATTACTAGGTCAAAATAGATTACATGAAGTATCCTTTATCTATTAAATAAATTGAATAAGTAGGTCATCCTTCACACACACATGTGCTCACATCTTCACCCTAATGGCTTCACTGGTTAATTCTATCAAACATATAAGGAAGAAATAATATCAATTTTATGCAAATTCTTTCAGAAAACAGATAAAGAAAAAACATTTTCCAAACACATTTTATGAGGCCAAAGAATTAAAAGAAAAAATGTCCCCTGTAAACGTAAGTGCAAAAATTATTTATAAAATATTACTAATCTAATATAGTGTTCTATAAAAAGGATAATGCTTTATGATTAAGTGCAGTTCATCACAGGAAATCAAGATTGGTTACACCTCTGAAAATCATTCAATATAATTTACAACATTAACAGAATAAAGGAGCAAATAGTATGATCAGATAAGTAGACACTGAAAGAGCATATGGTAAAATTAAACATCCATTTATCATAAAAATCTCAGAAAAATAGGAATAAAAGAGATTTTCTCAATGTAGCAAAGGGCATTTATAAAAATTCTATTGATACATCTAACATTGTAATTAATGGTAAAGACTGAATGCTTTCCCTGTAAGATTGGGAATAACCTAAGATTGTCCTCTTTTCTCTGTATGTGGTAAAGAGCCTAGCTATTGAAATAAGAAACAAAAATGAAATAAGATGCCAGCAAACTGAAAACAAAGATAAATTAGCATTATTCATAGAAAATATGATCATTAATATAGAAAAACCACAAAACAAAAATACTAGAACTAATAAACAGATATAGCAAGGTCTCACGATATAAGGTCATTAAACATAAACCAACTGCATTTCTAAATGCTAGCAACAAAAATTTGGAAAACGAAATTAATAAAAATTCCATTTAAATAGCATCAAACTAAAATCATTAGAAATAAATTTAATGACTGATGTGCAAACTTCTAAACTGAAAACTTCAAAACCTTGCTCTGAGAAATAAAAGAGGATATAAATAATGAGAGATACACCATGTTTGTAGATTCAATATAATTTACAACATTAACAGAAAAAAGGAGAAATTAGTACTGGAAGATTTGATGTTGTTAGCATGTCCATTTCCCCAAAACAGTGACACCGAATAGCCAAAGCAATCTTGAGAATGAAAAACGGAGCTGGAGGAATCAGGCTCCCTGACTTCAGACTATACTACAAAGCTACAGTAATCAAGACAGTATGGAACTGGCACAAAAACAGAAATACAGATCAATGGAACAAGATAGAAAGCCCAGAGATAAACCCACGCACATATGGTCACCTTATCTTTGATAAAGGAGGCAAGCATATACAGTGGAGAAAAGACAGCCTCTTCAATAAGTGGTGCTGGGAAAACTGGACAGGTACATGTAAAAGTATGAAATTAGAACACTCCCTAACACCATACACAAAAATAAACTCAAAATGGATTAAAGAGCTAAATGTAAGGCCAGACACTATCAAACTCTTAGAGGAAAACATAGGCAGAACACTGTATGACATAAATCACAGCAACATCCTTTTTGACCCACCTCCTAGAGAAATGGAAATAAAAACACAAATAAACAAATAAGTCTTAATGAAACTTAAAAGCTTTTGCATAGCAAAGGAAACCATAAGCAAGACGAAAAGACAACCCTCAGAATGGGAGAAAATATTTGCAAATGAAGCAACTGACAAAGGATTAATCTCCAAAATTTACAAGCAGATCATGCAGCTCAATATCAAAAAAACAAACAACCCAATCCAATAATGGGCAGAAGACCTAAATAGACATTTCTCGAAAGAAGATATACAGATTGCCAACAAATACATGAAAGAATGCTCAACATCATTAATCATTAGAGAAATGCAAATCAAAACTACAATGAGGTATCATCTCACACCAGTCAGAATGGCCATCATCAAAAAATCTAGAAACAATAAATGCTGGAGAGGGTGTGGAGAAAAGGGAACCCTCTTGCGCTGTTGGTGGGAATGTAAATTGATACAGCCACTATGGAGAACAGTATGGAGGTTCCTTAAAAAACTAAAAATGGAACTACCATATGACCCAGCAATCCCACTACTGGGCATATACCCTGAGAAAACCATAATTCAAAAAGAGTCATGTACCAAAATGTTCACTGCAGCTCTATTTACAATAGCCAGGACATGGAAGCAACCTAAGTGTCCATCAACAGATGAATGGATAAAGAAGATGTGGCATATATATACAATGGAATCTTACTCAGCCATAAAAAGAAACGAAATTGAGTTATTTGTAGTGAGGTGGATGGACCTAGAGTCTGTCATACAGAGTGAAGTAAGTCAGAAAGAGAAAAACAAATACCATATGCTAACACATATATATGGAATAAAAAAGAAAAAAAAGGGGGGTCATGAAGAACCTAGGGGCAAGACGGGAATAAAGACACAGACCTACTAGAGAATGGACTTGAGGATATGGGGAGGGAGAAGGGTAAGCTGTGACAAAGTGAGAGAGTGGCATGGACATATATATATATACACTACCAAACGTAAAATAGATAGCTAGTGGGAAGCAGCTGCATAGCACAGGGAGATCAGCTTGGTGCTTTGTGACCACCTAGAGGGGTGGGATAGGGAGGGTGGGAGGGAGGGAGATGCAAGAGGGAAGAGATATGGGAACATATGTATATGTATAACTGATTCACTTTGTTATAAAGCAGAAACTAACACACCATTGTAAAGCAATTATACTCCAGTAAAGATGTTAAAAAAAAAGGACATTAGGTAAATACTAAGGAAATCTGTATAAAGTATGGATTTTAGTTATTGATAACATAACAATATTGGTTTATTAATTGTAACAAATGTACTGCAAGGTGTTAATAATAGGAGAAACAGAATGTGGGATATATGGTAATTCTCTGTACTGTGTTCTCAATTTTTCTATAAATCTAAAACTGTTCTAAAAAATAAAATTCATTTTAAAAAATGAAGAAGGAAACCAAGAAACAGGAAGATATAGGATCCAGAGAATAAGGGACCTAACATAGGTATAGTGACCTAACATAGGTAAGAGGTGAAGAGTATCCCCAGAAAGATGGTGAAGGGGGATCTCAAGATGTTAAATCTTCAACAAAGTAAGAGGGCATCCTGTTGTCACTGGAGTGGATCATAAATTTCTTGGAAAGACACCTTAAAGAAGATAACACTTTTAGAATACCAGCTAACATCATATAGCTACAGCTGTACATTCTGAGAGGAGATCTGTACAAATGGGCACGAGGTTAGGGATAAATCACAGAAATCCATAGACTATTAAGCAAACGAAAGCACCTAAAAATATTCACTTCAAGGAAAACAAAAAAGGAAACGAAAGCAAAAATAGCATTTTATGTACTATCTATAAATAGTGTTTAATAATCTAACTGCCAATATTTATCTAACAATTTACAGTTATAACCATATTGCAAGAAAGAGAGGCGTGTGTGTGTGTGTGTGTGTGTGTGTGGTGACAGGGAGGTAAGATTCCATAGGAACTCACACTGGAAACTATTAGAGTAATCTAAACATGAGATGAGGAGAAGCTTATCAAATCAGTATAATTGAGAGGGAAGGCCAGACCAGGATTTCAAGGAGATAAGTTCTCTGGGACTTGGAGACTGGATGAAGAAGTTGAGTGAGACGAAGATGTTTACAATTTGTTTGTTGCCTAGGTGGTAGTGAAAAAAGCTTAGAAACTGATGACCAGAGGAGGAGCAGTGCTGAGAATCACCAAGTAAATGTTGACTGCAGTTTGGGGCACTTTAACTTGAGGCACATAAACAGACATAAAACAAAACTGTCCAGGAGGCAGGCAGGGAACAGGTTCAGGCTGTACATTCAGGTGAATATGAATGAGGAGAAGAAGAACAAAAACTTATCAGACTCTATGTTCCAAGCAGTGTTCTAACATTTTACATGTAGTAAGTCATTTAAGCCAAAAGACAATTATTCTCATCTCACAGATGAGGATATCAACAGTGAAAGAGGTCACATAAATTGTCTAAAATTTCACAATTAGAAAGTGGAGAATCCACCTGGGTTTAAATTTCAGAAAGTCTGACTTGACGGCCCGTTCCCTTAAACGCTTTGCCGCAAGTCAAAACCTTAGACTAGCAGAATCATTGACCTGCTCTGCTCTCCTGACACTGAGAGAATAACACATCCACAACTACACTACATGATGTGGGTGTTGCCAACTGCTCAGAACTGGGTGAGCATCCTTTGTCAGTGGTAGCACAGCTGCCAGTCTTTTTGGCCTGCCCCACCCTTGCAGAACCTCTGTCTACCAAGCTGTCTATAAGATGCCTTATAGATGCGGATACCTGCCACATCTGCCTGTTCTCCAACCCTGGTTTTAGAACTTCAAACCAATTGTCTGAATTCCCAATCTTCTTTATATTAACTCTTTTCTATTTAAAAGAGCTAGAGTCATTTTTTTTCTAGTTTTATTGAGGTATAATTGACATACAGCACTGAATTAGAGTCACTTTCTATTGTTTGTGCACATAAACCCTGATACAATATTTCTCCCCCACATGTATCAGCCAAAGTGTGATCTAACTGGCAAAACACGTATCTGTCAAATGGGTTAAATTCTAAGTTAGAAATATGAATGAACTTTGCAGTACAAGATTTCAGGGTGTTTTAATTCTCAGTTAATCATTGAAATTTGTGTAATCTTTGTACCTCACTTCTCAAAAGAGAATATTCTAGCTTCCTCTTTGGCAAACAATGTCACTATTGGTTTTCCCAATAAGTCCTGTTTCATGTAACATATAAACTCATTTGCTACAACTTTGGATTTTTCCACCAAAAATTATTAGAAGTAAGTTACAAACACAGTTTATATTTCCTGAAAAATATGGGTAAGTCAAATCAAAAGGACCTTCTTCAGTGGAACTTATGGTTGAGTGAGGTCAGCAAATCTTCTCCACAAGAACATCCATAAACTTGGCCAAAACTGACAAACACAATGATTTCAACACTCTGGAAATCAACCAACGCACACAACAATCTGAGAAATGTTGAGGCTTCAGAAAGTGCTGAAGTTCATGTAAGAACAATGGGAGTCTGTGATATTTTACACAGGACTCCTCCCAAGGCCAAATTCTGACTGGCTCTTCGAACTTCGTATAAACTCTGTACTCTAGTTGCTGAATTTCTTTCTCACACGGCTATGTGTTTCCAACTCTGAAACCCTAATCCATGTATACTGGGGTTGACGGAATAATAATAAATTGTAGATAAAAGAAATTTTGTTATACTCAAATGCCTCTTCCCGGCTGATTTGCTTACGAAGAATAATATTGATCTGGGGAGCGAGCGCCGCAACAGCGAGAGCGGCCGGCTCCACCCGCGCGACTCCTCCCACAGCCGCCGCCGCAGCTTTACAGCCGCCGCTCGACGTGACGCGCGGGCCAAGGTTAGCGCCACCGCAGCCTCCCGGAGCCCAGGGGCAGCCCGGAGGCCCTGTGCCCTGTGCCCGAGCACAGGCGCAGCCTCACTCTTACCTTCTCCGGAGAGTCTCTGAAGACGCGGCGGGCGCAGCAGGCGGCTAGCGGCCCCTGCGAGGTCCTGCGCGAGGGCTCCCTGGTCTCCGGCATCTGCTGGGCCCCGAAGTAAGCGGCCGCTGGAGAACGGGCAGCCTGAGAGCCCCGGGCGGCCGGCTGGGCCTGGGTCACCGCACGGAGGCTGCCACGGGAGACGAGTGGGGCCTGCGGGCACGCGCGGCCTGGGCCACCGCCAAGGCCTCCTACGGCAGCAACCGCGAGATGGACGGCACGGAAGCCACCCTGGGGCAAATCAGCGGCTAGCACCGGAAGCGCCGTGCAGCCCACGCCCCGGCCCACTGCAGCCCCCAGTTGGCCGCCCACCAGCTGCCCGTGGCCTGGCCCCTGACGGTCCCACAAAGACAAAGCTTCGTCCGTCTTCTGCTCTGCAGCCTGGGGACCCCAGGCCCGCCGAGCCGCACACCCGCCTCGGTGGAGCCGGCGGCTGTGGCGCCGTGTGAGGAGCATGCGCACAAAGAGCGCGCCCGCTATCGCCTCGGGTCTTCCGCAAAATGGAGGCGCAAAGCCCTAGAGCGCCGGCGGGCCAGGGCCTGGCCAAGAAGGACACCAGGGGCAGCAAGCTGAGTAAGTGCCCGCCCATAACCCTGGGTATGTTCTAAAACAAGAAGTGCGTCTCCCGGCCACCCGCTCAGGCCGGGATTCCCGTGCCACTGCCGCCCGTCAGGGCACCTGGCCCTCGTGCCCAGGCAGCCTGGAAGCCGCTGATCACGGCGGAGCGCGGCTCCCCTTGGGGCCCACCGGTGGATGCCCTGCCTCTCGCCCGTCGGCCTCTCCGGTCTTGGGGCTCTGGGCCCTCACTGCCCCAGGCCTTGCTCCCCCAACTCCCGTCTCTTCTCACACCTCAGTGTCTGGGCTCTCAGCCTCCCCTTCTTACGCGTCTGCCTCCACCGTGTCTTTGGGCTTCACGCCCCCTTTGGGCCCTCATTCACTTCAGGGTCCCATCGCTTTGTGCCTCAGTCCCCCATTTGTAGGGGTCACCTTTTTGTACTTCAGTTCCGCGTTCTCCTGAGGCCTCCTGTCTTGGGCCTTCCGTGTTCTTGGGGTTCCCCTCTGCTCACGACTTACCGACTCTGCAGCTTCTTCACCCTGCTGCTGCTTTGCTGTCTCTGGCAGCCCCCATCCTCTCTGTCCTCCTCAGACCCTTTCTCTCCCACCTGCATCTCAGGCAGCTGGGGGCCCACTTCCTGTCCTGCTTGTATTCCCGTTTCCTCACTACCTCCTTCCCTGCCTCCAGGCACCTTTCCTGATGGCCCATCCTTTTGCTGTGAGGAAGTGAGCTGGTTGCAGACAGTTTGGGAGGGAGGGGTGGACCCAGCTTCAAAAAATGCCTTTCTTGGCGAGTGCGATAAGACCTTGGCAGGAGGCCAGGGGTAAGGGGCTCCCTGAGGGGCTGCCCTGCCCAGGCCAACTGAAGCAGACCTGGCCCCCTCCTCCAGCAAGGCTCTGGCCAGCATCTGGTGAGGAGTGAGAGCGCTAGGCTTTGCGCACGATAAAACCTGGTCTGGATGGGTGATGCCCCAGCCTCATGAAGAGTCCCTGGCATGCCCCACAGACACGTGCTCACAGGCACCATCCCCAGCTATGCCCGGAAAGGGGCTGAATGTGGAGCGCTTGTTCTTGAACAGATGAAGGCAGAGTATGGTGGCTGCTGAGCCCCAACCCACTGCTCTGGAGGGGTCCTGGCACCCCATGAGGTGGGAGTGGTCTTTGCTCTACAGGTGCCCAGCAGACCCCATCTCTACCCGGTTCTTGGAGCCTTTCCTCTTTGTTACCAACCTGCAAAATCTGTCCTCTTAACTTTCTTGTATTTTTTCACCTCCAGAGAGTAACTTTGATTTGGAATGATACCTTTTGGTACCAAAAGCCAATCCCCCCCACAACATGTAGGTGTTAGCACTGTGAATTTAGTGTTTCTGCTATTTCATTACAAATAGGTTTTTTTGTTGTTGTTGTTGTTTTGTTTTTGTTTTTAAGTCTAAGAACTCCCAAGAGAGAAAGAGTTTAAGAAACAAGGTCACTGAGCAAAGGGAGCAGTTCTGACTCCCAGCATGGAGAAGGGAGGGTGTTGGGGCTTGGGGGACACTGTCACTTTCACTCCCTTTTAGCTCTCTGTCCACCAAAGCCACTGCCCAGGGAGTGGTGACATCAGGGACTTTTCTTCAGGTGGAAAAGGTCACTGGGGAGCTGGATGAACTTGAGCATTTCTTGGCCTTCATATGCTTGCTCCTTAGTTTGTTTTCATGTGGCCTGGTGTGTCACTGTTCTGAGCAGACCATTCCAGGCCTGTTGCTAAGGGAAAACCCTAACAGGCATTCTGCCCATGGAGAGGCCAAAGACTGGGACCCCAGCCAAGACTCAAAGAGCCTCCTGTCTGTATCCTCCCACACCATGCTGCATAAGACGTCTCCTAAAGTGAGATTCTGCACATTTTGTTGTTAACAATAAAACACAATACATACACACACACACAGGCACATAATGATGATGTTGTGAATTTTCACAAAGAGTTAGTAGTGGGACATACCCTGTCTTTGACTGATTATAAGACCAACTCAAATTCTGGCCCAACTGTGCAGGCCTGGGAGAAACCACAAACTTGAGCATGCAGCACCACCCTAGGGAAAGCAAAAAGGAGGCTATCAGTAACTGAACTAGTTTTGCAGGGTTGAAAGAAGGCATACAAGCATAAGAACTCAGTTTATGTTGAAACAAGAAGTGTGGAGCACCATAGAAAAGATCTGAGAAAGCCTCAGAATTACTAGCAGGGCTGACAGAAGGTAATTCTCTCCTGAAGCCTGTCAGAAAGACCAGAGGAGGTGACTGCTTCTCCAGATTTGAAGACAGTAACAAAGTCTTCAAGGAATTTGAAAAATCAGTGTAGCATGACATCACCAAAGGAGCACAATAATTTTCCAGAATCAGAGCCAAAAAAAATGGAGATCTGCAGTTTGCCTGATAAAGAATTCAAAATAACGGTTTTAAGGAAGCTCAGTGAGCTACAAGAAAACAGAGAAAGACAATTCAATGAAATCATGACAAACAAAATGAGAATCTTAATAGAGAGAAGCATAAAAAACAACCAAATAGAAATCCTGGAGCTGAATAATACAATGAATGAAATTTTAAAATGTGATAAGAACAGCAGAAGCAGATTAGATCAAGCAAAAGGACAAGTCTATGAAGTAGAAGACAGGACATTTGAAATTATGCAGTCAGTAGAGAACAAAGAAAAAAAAATGAAAAAGAGTGAAGAAAGCCTATATGAACTGTGGGATACCATTAAGAGAAACATTGTAGACACTATTGTAGTCCCAGAAGGAGAAGGATGGAGAAAGAGGCAGAAAGCGTGTTTAAAGGAATAATGGCTAAGAATTTCCCAAATCTGGGGAGATATTTGGACATCCAACTTCATAAAGTTAATAGGTCACCCCATTATTTCAACTCAAAATGATCTTCTCCAAGACATATTATAATTAAGCTGTCTAAAATCAAAAATTTAAGATCATCCAGAGGAAAAATAATACTCAAATACAAGGGAACCCCCATTAAACTATCAGTAGATTTCTCAGGAGAAAGCTTGCAGCCCAAGAGAGAGTGAGATAATATACTCAAAGTGTTGAAAGAAAAAACTGCCCTGCCAATCAAGAATACTGTACCCAGCAAAGCAGTCTTTAAAAATGAAGGTGAGATAAAGACTTTCCCAAACAAACAAAAGCTGAGAGAATTAATCAGCATTAGACCTGCTCTAAGAGATGCTGAATGGAGTTCTTCAAGCTAAAACAAAAGAACACTAATTAGTAACATGAAATGTAAAAAAGTATACAATACACTGGTAAGTATATAGTCACATTCAGAATATAATACTATAAGACGGTGGTGTGTTAACCAGTCAACTCTAGTAAAGGTTGACAAAACTAAAGAACAAAACTATTAAAAATAACTATAACTACAATAACTTGCTGATGGATGCACAATATTAAAAGAGGTAAATTGTGACATCAAAAACATAAAATGTGGGAAGGGAGTAAAAGCGTAGTGTTTTTGTGTGTTATCAAAGTTAAGTTGTTATCACCTTAAAATAGAGTTATATCTATAAGATATTTTTTGTAAGTCTCATGGTAATCACAAAGCAAAAGCCTACATTAATATAAAAAGATAAAGAAAAGGGAAATAGAAACATACCATTATAGAAAATCATTAAATCACAAAAGAAGACAGCAAGAGAGGAAGAAAAGAACAAGGGAATTACAAAACAACCAGAGCACAATTAGGATAGAATTAGTAAGTCCTTACCCATCAATCATTATTTTAAGTGTAAATGATATAAATTCTCCAATCAAAAAGAAAAGAGTGGCTGAATGGATTAAAACAAAACAAAACAAAAAACAAGACCCAATTATATGCTGTCCACAAGAGACTTACTTCAGCTTTAAGGACACACACAGACTGAAAGTGAGGAGATAAAAAAAGGTGTTCTATGCAAGTGGAAACCAAAAAACAGCAGTGGTAAATATATCAGACAAGATAAACTTTAATTTAACAGCTGTAACAAGAGACAAAGACGGCAGTGATATCATGATGAAGAGGAAACATTACAACTGATATCACAATAATACAAAAGATCATAAGAGACTGCTATGACCAATTATACATAAATAAATTGAATACTGTAGAACACATAGATAAATTCTTTGAAACAAACAATCTACCAAGACTGAACTATGTAGAAACAGAAAAATCGAAGCAGATCAATAACGGGTAAGGAGATTGAATCAATAATCAAAAACCTCCCAACAAAGAAAAGCCCAGGACCAAAAACTAGATGAATTCACTGGTGAATTCTACTAAACATTTAAACAAGAATAAATGCCAAAACTTCTTAAACTCTTCCAGAAATGGAAGAAAGAACAACTTTCAAACTCATTTTACAACCAGAATTACCTTCACACCAACGTCAGGTAAAGACACTATAAGAAAAGAAAACTACAGGCCAATGTCTCTGATGAATATAGATGCAAAAATTCTCAACAGAATTCTAGCAAACCAATTCAACAGCACATTAAAAGATCATACACCACGATCAAGCGAGATTTAACCATGGGATGCAAGGATGGTTCAACATACACTAATCAATAAATGTGCTATACCAGATTAATAGAACGAAAGATTAAAATCATATGATTATTTCACTAGATGCAGAGAAAGCATTTGACAAATTTCAACATCCTTTCATGATAAAAAAAAAAGGGGGGGTGGATTGCAAAGGGAGATGAGTATACTTTTGGGGGTGAGGGAAATGCTCTAGATCTTGACCATGGTAGTCTTTATATGACTGTATTATTTTTGAAAGTCACTGAACTGTACTCTTAAAATGAGAGCATGTTATTGTATCCAGATTATGCCACAATAAAACTGATTAAAAAGAGAATAAGAAGAGCCAGTCTGAACTGTGATCTTATATCCCCTGCCCCTTAAACATTTTCCATAAATAAATCAGATTTAGTTTTGCATTAAACAAGAACCTAGTAGTTTTAAAATTACTACAGAAGTTTGAATAAATGTGGGTTGTATAAAATGCAATACAACTCAGCAATAAAAGGAGCAGACTGTTGATACATGCAACAACTGGGATGGACTTAAGGGCATCATGCTTAGTGAAAAAAGCCAGTTTCAGAAGTTATATATTGTATAGTTTCATCCGTTGTCTTCCTAATGACCCAACTATAGAGATGAAGAACAGGTTAGTGGTTGCCGCAAGACAGATGAAGGTGGGAGGGGATAGGTGTCACTATAAAGAGGTAGTGTAAGGGAGTTCCTTTATGTTAGTGGAAGAGTTCTGTATCATGATGGTGGTAGTTACATGAATCTACACAAGTGATCACATTACATAGATCTACACACACACACACACACACACACAACAGAAACACATACTGCATATAAAATTGCTCAAAGCTGAATAATGTCTGTAGTTTTGCTATTATACTACAGTTGTCGAAGATGTCACCATGGTAGGAAGCTGGGTAGATTTCAGGGGACTCTATCCATTATTTTTGAAATTTCCTGGGAATATATAATAATTAAAAAAATTTTTTAAACTTAGATTTTTTTCTCATAAGCATGATCATAAGCTAATACGTACATAGGAATTTTAAAGTCATATTTCCTTGTAATAGAAGCTTATTTACAGTGATTTTTCTTATAGATTTGATTTTAATCTATTAAAAGTATATTGAATCAGAACAACTCAAGGTAATTAAATTTCCATGGAATCATTTTTATAGTAAATAGTGTTTTATTAAACAATAATCTCTGAAATCAATTAAAAAGATCCTTTGGTTTATGTCTATAAAATTTGCATAAACACTGATTATTTAAAGAGACTCAACTATTATAAAGGGCCGTAATAAACTTTTCTGAAATGGTCATATATCTTTATGAACTTAAATTCTTGAAACTAATGTTACCTAGAATTATAATTAGTGAATTTTCAATGACATTAATTATTTGCATCTTTATAAGGGACAGCAGAGGATCCTTTCTCCTATGCTCTGGGGAATGTATAATCCCTGATGGGAAATTAACATTTACTGTAACAATTAGGGTGTAAACACAGACACATTTCTCCCCTGCAGAGCGTATCATGATGGGAAAGTCCTGGGGGACCCCTATACCTGAATTTCTAATCAGGTCCAAAAGAATTATAAGCCTTAAGCAAATGCTGTGTGCTCTATGACATTGTGGTTTAGATGTGAAGCCTGTGGTTTCCCTTCATGATCTCTTAGTAAATTTATAACCACAAGTTTGATCTAAATCATAGACTGACTCTTGGAACATTCATACTGTGAGATCTATGCTATGACTTTTCCAGGGAAAGAGGAAGATTCTGTGACTACATCTGCTCAGCTTTGATATCTCCAAGGCCAGTTCTTCTTTCAGGACAGTGGAGGTAAAACACACATAAAGGGTCAGCACTGAGTTCCCTCAGTGGATGGAGAGTGAGTTAACCAAGTTTCTATTTTTTGCCCACTCCCTCTGTTGCTGAAAAATGAGAAGTATTTATATTGAATAACAAGAAACTCCAAAGTCTGGAGCTCTGACTCTACTGCCTGTATTGTTCTCAGCATACACTCTGTGTTGACTCCATCTTCATTCTGGGAGCAGGAGAACTGTAGCAGTTCCAAGTGACAAATCCAGACAGCAACATCAGAAGAGATTTGTGGTTTTTTCTAAAATTTTTTTATTGAAATGTATAAACAGAGGAAAGTTGATATATCATAATAAGTATACAGCTTGAAATGTTTTCACAAATTTAATAACTAACTTAATCAGCACTCAAATTAACATTTCTCATTCATGCCATCCTACAAAACCTTGGAAAGCACATCCACCTTCCTTTATTCATTCGCTGTCCGGCTAGGATAGAGCAGAGGAGAATGTGTGGAAACACTGGAGTGTATGGTTAAGTATAAAACTTAGGTTACCAAGGTTCACCTCAATACCTGTTATCAATTATTAACTTCCTGGATTCTTATAGTAAAGTATCTGAAAACCTTAGAGACTATGAGAGACTTCCTGGTAGCAGAATATCTGTATGGTCTCTTCCCTGTAGGGATCTTTCTTTCTTGATGGTCAAAACAGGGGACCTGAGGTACCTAGTAGGGTAATGGAAACATGAGTAGGAACTAGGAAGTGATGAATCAGATGAATAGGGGGGAGAAATGGGGATACATTCCCACCTCTGAAGCCCATCAGCAAGTAGGCTTGCTCCTCAGCTACCCCATCCCTCTATCTTCTCGTAAGATAGAGCAGTTGTTTGTCACATGCAGTTCATGCAATGAAGGACAGTGATTTAAATGTTGAGGGGTGTGTACCTTCAGACCTTATGAAGCAAAGGAGGACTTATGTGATTTCTGCCAGTCTGAGTCTCTTTCACATAAAGCTCATATAAAAGAGAGTTTGTAAGAACAGAGCTGGGTTCCCTATTGATGGAGTTTTCTTCTATTCTCACAGATTTCTGAAGTTAAGAATGCTGGCTAGAAATGACTCCTTAGTGACTTGAATTTATTCTTGCTGGATTAACAGACCATCCAGAGCTCCAGCAGTCCCTCTCTTACCTGTTTCTAACGATCTACATTGTCACCATGGTGGGCATCCTGGGCTCGATCATTCTTATTGGTCTAAATTCTCACCTCCACACCCCCGTGTACTATTTAGTCTTCATCCTATCCTTCATTGATCTCTGTTACTCCTCTCTTTTCACCCCCCAGATGCTGATGAACTTTGTATTCAGGAAGAATATCATCTCCTATGTTGGGTGCATGACTCAGCTGTTTTTCTTTCTCTTTTTTGTCATCTCTGAGTGCTATATGTTGACCTCAATGGCCTGTGATCGCTATGTGGCCATCTGTACTCCATTGCTGTATAAGGTCACCATGTTCCATAAGGTCTGTTTGGTGCTATCTTTGGCTGCGTATGTGATGGGGTTTACTGGAGCCTCTGCCCACACAGGGTGCATGCTTAGACTAACCTTCTGCAAGGTTAATATAATCAACCATTACTTGTGTGACATCCTCCCACTCTTCCAACTCTCTTGCACCAGCACTTATGTCAGTGAGGTGGTAGTTCTCATTGTGTGGGTATTAATATCACAGTACCCAGTTTCACCATCCTAGTTTCTTACATCTTCATCCTCACTAGCATTCTTCATATCAAATCCGCTCAGGGAAGATCGAAAGCCTTCAGCACCTGTAGCTCCCACATCATTGCTCTTTCTCTTTTTTTTGGTTCAGCAGCATTCATGTACCTTAAATATTCTTCTCCTGGATCTATGGAGCAGGGGAAAGTTTCTTCTGTTTTTTATACTAATGTGGGACCCATGCTCAGTCCTCTGATTTAGTTTGAGGAACAAAGATGTCAGAGTTGCAATGAGGAAATCCCTGTTTAAAATGCAGAGGAGAGGGCTTCCCTGGTGGCGCAGTGGTTGAGAATCTGCCTGCCAATGCAGGGGACACGGGTTCGAGCCCTGGTCTGGGAGGATCCCACATGCCGCGGAGCAACTGGGCCCGTGAACCACAACTACTGAGCCTGCGCGTCTGGAACCTGTGCTCCGCAACAAGAGAGGCCACGATGGTGAGAGGCCCGCGCACCGCAATGAAGAGTGGCCCCCGCTTGCCACAACTAGAGAAAGCCCTCGCACAGAAACGAAGACCCAACACAGCCATAAATAAATAAAAATAAATAAATTTTAAAATCCAGAGGAGAAACATGTTCTAATTACAAACAACAATAATGTAAAGACATTCAATTTTTATTGTCTTTCAAGATATTTGTTCATAACTATGTCCTA
The DNA here is from genome assembly GCF_965194805.1 of Balaenoptera borealis. Taxonomy (NCBI): domain Eukaryota; kingdom Metazoa; phylum Chordata; class Mammalia; order Artiodactyla; family Balaenopteridae; genus Balaenoptera; species Balaenoptera borealis. The sequence continues at coordinate 103,038,907 of NC_138868.1, read as the reverse complement.
CAGATTGTGTTATATGTGGTATAATAGACTTGTCTCATCACTTTCCTTATAGCTTGTCTCACTTTTCCTACGTATCTCTTGCATCTTGTACCAGTTTCCTAAATAACTAGTAGCATCTTCATAAAAGGAAAGTATGAACTGATTTTTTTCATACTGTCTTTGTCTCCTGGGCTATTCCTAATCTGGACAAATATGGTGAGTTTCATAAATACATAAAGTTAAAATTAGAGCTTGCTGTTCTAGACACAGAAGTGCCCAAACACTGCAGAATAATTGTCTTTTAAAACAATATTGTTCCTGGTATAGGAAGAAGGATTCAAAGAAATGTCTTCATTGCAAATTGCATATATAGCTTAAAGTAGGATCAGATCCTTCTGATGTTATCATTTTGTTCTATTTTTCATACCAATTTTCCTTTTATTATTATTATTTTTCTTGTTCCCTTTGAAAATGGCCAAATCTGTTTTACATGCCACCTGCTTCTGAGACCCTCTATAAGGCAAATGCCTTTAATATTGAAGAGAATACATATAACTCCACCATTTATTGCCAAACATGGAATTAAGAGAGGATGATTAGAAGAATAATACATATGTATCTCAGGATCCCAGTAAGCATAATGGGTGGTTTATTATAAAATTTGTGTTTATTACTCTCTAAAATGACACCAGATATTTTGAAAAAAGCATATGGTTTTACTGTCAATTTTGTTTTTTATCACTTTAGGAAAATACTACACATGGTGTTAGGAGAAACATTTTAGCCATGTTTCACTTATCCAGTGAAGTATCATGAAAAAAGTTGTGTATTAATATAGTAAACCATAATCCTAGCAACATTTTTTGAACTTACTTAAACCTCATCTCACCAGTAAGACAATAAATATATTTACCTAGATGCTTCTCCCTATAATTTCCCTATTTCTCCAATGCTTTTCCCATTCATATATTTAGAGTATCAAATATAGTGGCAGGTCAAAAATATTCTTGTTGAATTGGATTATCTTGTTTGAATAATAATAATAAATTTAATGTTATAAATAATAATTAATAAAATATAGTAATAAATGACAAAAAATAAGTCAGAAGGAACTTTGGGGTATAATTTCTTTTGAGGAGTAAAGTGTGGCAACCATAGAGAGGTGCTGCTGACTCCCTTTCAGTAGAGCCACCTGTGGGGAGCATCATTGACTGTCTATAGCCAATACTCCTTTGGATCCACCATAGTGTTCAGGCAGAGTCCATGCTTACTCTAAGATGGCCTCAGCCAATGGCTTAGCATGGTGGGTCATACCGGCCTGGACAATTTCTGTGTAACGTGGATCTCTTCTGATAGGCAGTCTTTGTTTAGGGACTTCCTATCATCCTATTTGAGATTTTTTTGAACTGCACTGTGGTCTGAGGTTTTCCTACCCAATCCTTTCTTCTCTCTCTCCTTTCGTAGGTATCACACTTTCATCCTGGTCTGAAGGCTTTCTCACTGACTCCCACTCATTCCCATTTTATCCTTCACAGGCACTTACCACAATAAATGTCTTGGAAGTCTAATCATTTCTTAGCATCTGTTTCTTGGAGAACTCTAAAATGACATAGAGGACTTAACACTAACTGATTTTAAACCTTAGTTTTAGGATATGGTAATCAAGACAGATTGGTTTTGTTATAAATATAGATAAATCCATGGGACACAATAGAATATTTGGAAACAGAGCCTCACTTATATAGTTGATTGATTTTTAACTGAGCAACTGTGTAAATCTGTAAGTAAAGAAAAATCATTCTAAGCAATTGATGCTGGAAATACTAACTACTCATGAGGAAAACAATGAACTTTGATCTCTACCTCACATCATACACAAAAATTAATTTTAAACAGATCAAAACTATACACATGAAACTTTAACATAAACCTTCTAGAAGAAAACATAGAAAAGTATGTTAGTGTAGGCACAGATTTCTTAAACATATTCTGGAAAGCACTAAATCTAAAAGAAAAAAAAAAAAAGAGAAAATGAGTTTCATTTAAATTAGAACATCTGTTTATCAAAAAAATATTTATAGGCAAGACACAGACTGGAAGAATATTTGCAAAACATATATTTGATAAAGGTATTGTATCCAGAATATAAAATGTATCTCAGTGATGAAAACATCATATCATATATTGGCAAATGATTTGAAAGACACATCCCAAACGAACATATGTAAATAGCCAATAAGCACATGGAAATGTGCCAAACTTGGTACACCCCCTTATGTATAGTGAATAGCTGGACAACAGTTCCTTAACAGCTGTAGTATCCTCCCTCACTTTATTGCCCATACTTTGCCCCTTGAGTGGCTCAAGCACTTGTCAGGCCTTCTTCTTGGTCTCCCAACATGTTGGACCTTGCACCTTCTTGGAGCCTCTATTGCAGAGGTCCAAGCACCAGCTGTGGGGCATCTCCAAACCCTCCATTAATCCAAGCACCAATCCTATAGAGCTTCTTATCTGAGATTCTAGAATCTGGTTATGCTTCTTATTCTTTCTGTTTGTTCTCTCAGTTCTGGGTAGCTATTTTTTATAGGTTATTAGTCTTTATGTTTTCTCTGCTTCATCTTTTGCTCTTTCCTCCTTGCAATGTCTATATATCCAATTATCTTTTTAAAATATCCTCCATGGGAAATACATAGTATGCTGTTTTTTGACTGGAATTTGAAACAGGGAACACCTTTCATGTGATTTTGTTGGACGGACTTGCCCATTTCACAAGACATATCCTGTCTAATTAGCACATGCCAAACCCTGATGACAGTGATTAGTCAGAAATAGTCATTTGACTACAGTCTTTTCTGCCAAAATTATTTAAACAAACTTTTCTACTTGTAGTTACTGAATTGGTAAGATTAAATCTAGGGATTCTAGTAGTCCTGTTTTCACTACACGGGGAGAGTTCATCTGAGGTTAAAATGCAGTAGAACCAAGCAGACAAAATGTGTGGAGAGAGACACACCTCCATGAATGGTTGGCCCTGTCCAGCCAAATAAAAGGCCATGTATATTCATGACTTACCAGTTTCACACCCTTTTTGGGATTATGTTGGTTTATGTAGGCAAAATATAGTTGCAGGCATGACACATGCCTTGTAGTCTGAATGTGATATCCAATTTCCCAGCACACTCTGCTGGCAGTATGAGTCAGTAAAATGCCTGGCTTGGTCTGTGAATCAACAGACTTACTTTACAAGTTGACTTTATATTCTTTTGATCAACGTGGCAAAAATGATCATTTAAAATTATTAAAATCAAAACTCATATAAAACTAAAATGATTAAAAATTCAATTGTAGTGTTTTAAAAATAACTATAATTATAGAATTCGAAGTAAAAATTTTTTCAATATATCAAACATTTTTAAAACACCTTTAGGATATTTGGAAGTATTATGTCCATAACTTGATGAATTTCTTGAAGATATAGGTATCTTTATTATCCTTCTGTATATGCTTCATAAATACAATTTTAATTGGGAAAAAAGTTTGTTTTCTTCATGCGGAATCCCCAGATGAATTCACATTAAAGGCATCGAGCCTAGAGTATATCCTAGACAGATGCTCTTGGAAGGGTAAGAATAGAATGTGTCTGACGTGATGGCATATACCGTACTTTGGCCAGCGTCAAGAATGGTCAGCCAAGTGAGGCACTCACTGCTCTATTTCAACAGCCCAACCAAAAAGGCACTCCACGACCTGGTCACCAGCTACAGCAGCCACATGCAGAGGGGACAGTGCCTGTGGTGGACCAGAGTCCCACAGGGCTGCTGGGGGAGTCTGTTTCAGGTGCCCAGGAGCACAGTGCTTGGCCTGTGGTGGACGCCAGGCAAGGAGTCCTGATGTTCGCAGCTCCAGGCAGATGCCCTAGTCTCTAGCTCCCCATTTCACGTACTTCTGTCCATCTCCAGCCAATTAATCCTTTTCGTGGCATCTAAACTAGTTGAAGTGTGATCGCTCTAAGAATGCACAAGCCTTCTGCAAATTGGGTTTCTCTGTTATTTTGAAATATTTGAAATGAGAAAGCGAAATTAGTTCCAAATTTGTTGAACATTAAATTTGTCAGTAAAAAGAAAATAACTCACATTATTTAAATATGATTTCAACAGCAAAGTTTTAAATGGTGGTAAGAATGATCTAAACTCTACCACTTATGCATACAAAATTTCTCATTGATGATGATTATAAAAGAAATTGGAGATATAGTCATTACAAATTCTTGTTCAAGAATTGCAAATAACTTTCAAGCACAAAGCCTGTTAACAAAGAAATTATATTCCAGAAGCAAGTACCAATTTTCATTTAGAATTATGAGTATATTTTATTTGGGAATGTTATTTAATAAAAAATGATAAATCTCATTTAAGAGATATTTCTGATGTTTGAATAATTTACATTATTATAGTAGGTAATGAATATATGAACTTTTCTGATTTTACCATCAAATATATCCTGAAAACTTCATAATACATACATTTGCAATTTAATAAATAATGCAAAATTTATGTAATCACAAACCAGTTCATAAAATAGAATATTGTAGAATATTTTATTCAGTATTTTTAGCTGTTTTGAGTGAGTGGTAGACCCAATAGCCTAGTCCAACAATACCAGAAATGACAGTTGTTAAATAGCTTATTTAGTCAACTTTGTTCTCAAATTAGATTAGGTGGTAAGGGGGCATTCACTGTATAGTGATACTTTAGGTGGATGTCTTCAGCTGTTATGTCTTCAAATATTTTTCTACCACTCCTCCTCTCTGCTGTCTGGGACTCCAATTACATACATATGAAGTTACTCCAATTACATAATATGATGTCTTAGGGCTCACTGATGCTCTGTTCATTCTTTTCTAGGCTTTTTTTTTTGTCTCTGGATATCATTTTGGGTACTTTCTATTGCTATTCTTTAAGTTCACTCACCGTTTCTTCTGATGTGGTGTTAACTCCATTCAACACATTTATTTTTACATAAATTTTTTATTTTAGAATTATTTTAGATTTATAGAAGAATTGCTAATATAATACAGGGAGTTACTATATATTTCATATCTTGTTCCTCTTGCTATCTTACATTAGTGTGATACATATGTCACAGTTAGTGAACCAATATTGATAATTATTGTTAAAGTCCATACTTTATCCAGATTTTCTTAGTTTTTACCTAATGTCCCTTTTCTATCCTAGGATCCCATTCGGTATACCACATTGCGTTGATTAGTCATGTCTCATTGGGTTCCTCTTGGCTGTCACATTTTCTCAGACTTCCCGTGTTTTGGATAACTTTGACAGTTTTGAAGAGTATTAGTCAGGTATTTTGTAGAATATCCCTCAATTGGGATTTCTAATGTTTTTCTCATACTTATTTTTGGATTATGTATTTTTTTGGATTTGGTGTATTTTTCATTTCACACATTGTATTTTTCAGATCAAGGAAGTCAATGTGGGCCTTGTCATGCCTTGACTTTTTTTCTTGAATATATAGAATATATTAATAACAGCTCTTTTTTTCTTGTCTGCTAATTTTAAAATATGTTATTTTCAGTATGTTTCTACAGATTGAGGTTTTTCCTCATTGTGGATTGAATTTTCCTGCTTTTTGCATGCCAAGTTTTAGGCTAGTTTTTAGTTGGATTTCCTGTTATTTTAAACAAGAAATGTTGCCATATTTTTAAACTGAAATAACTCATTTGTAAATTTTTTATAAGAAAGAAAAAAGAGATTGAAGCTTGGCTGTCACTATTGGTGATAGAAACACAAACACACTGTAATAATTGGCAGGGCTCATGGAGCACAAGCTTAAACGGGAAGTGATTAATGTCCCAGTTGTATCTGATTATTTTTTTTCTCGGTTTTCTTTCTTTATGTCAACTTCATTGAATTTCCCCAGGTTGGAGACATGGATTCAATATAAGTCAGAATATTCTTTATGGAAACACCCAAGCCCAATCCTATGTAAGACTACTGACCCATCTGGTCCAGTATTAAGCCTCTAAGGTTGGTATGGAAAGGTGTGGATTGGCCTACCCATACTGATAGTAGATATTAGAGATGTGTTACAAAAACACAGACTAGTTTTCCATAGTAAGTCCTGAGAGATCTACTGAACAATATATTGTTTAAACTATTGAGCTGTATAAATTTTTATACAAATAAATTTTCCTTATAAAGTTTTATAAAAACATTTCAAATTATATTTTATGAGGCCTAGTTTACATACAGTAAAATATACAAATATGAGGTCTACAGCTTGATGACTTCTTACCTAAGTATAAACTCATTTAATCACCACCCAGAAAAAGATACAGAACATTTCTATGACCCCAGAAATTTCCCTTATGTCACTTTCTAGTCAGTAGACAAATCCCATGCACCAGTTGAGGTAACCATTGCTCTCATTTCTATCACTTTAGAGTAATTTTGCCTGTTCTTTAAAATCTTATAAATAAAATCATACTGTTTATACTCTTTTGAGTCTGCCATCTTCATTCAACATAATGATTTTTGTATTTCAACCATATTGGTGCATGTATCAGAACATAGTTTTATGAGAAATATCTCATTGAATGTATTTTCTGCAATTTCCTTATCTATTCTCTTATTGATGGAAATCTGGCTATTGAAATAAAACCTCAGTGAACATTCTTGTACAAGTATTTTTTTTTGACATATGCACTAATTTCTCTGTATATGTGATAGCTGTGGAATGTCTGGATCAGATGCTACATATGGTGCAACTTTACTAGAAAATACCAATTTGTTTTCCAAAGTACCTATATAATTTTACTCTTCTAACAGCAGTGTATGAAATTTCCAGGTGTTCCACATCCACATGTTCACTTGGTATAGACAGTCATTAATTTTAGCCATTCTAGTGTGTATGCAGCGGTATCTCATTATAATTTTAATTTACATTTTCCTTAGGACAAAGGATGTTGAGATACCTTTTTTCAAATTTATTAATATTTGAGCCTGTATTGCTTCTTGGAATGATAACTTTAAACCATTTTTAAATACATATTGGAAAAAAAGAAATACAATTGTCTGTGTTCTCAGATGACATGATTGTCTCTGTAGACAGTCCCTCAAAATTGACAGCAACAACTACTAAACAAATGAACAAAAAAACCTCTTGGAACTAATAAGTAGCTAGAGGAGAGTCACAGGATACAAAGTTAACATACAAAGGTTAATAGCTTTCCTATATACCAGGCACCGGATGATTGGAATTTGTAATGAAAAACTCAATACTATTCATATTGTCACCCCAACCCTACCCTCCAAAAAGAAGAAATACTTAGTTATAAGTCTAACAAAATATATAAAGGATCCATATGTGGAAAACAACAAAACTCTAATAAAAGTAATAAAAAATCTAAATAAATGGAAATATACTCCATGTTTGTGGATTAGAAGACTCAATTATGTTAAGTTGTCAGTTCTTCTTAACTTCATCTATATCGTCAATGTGATCCCAATCAAAATCCCAGCAAGTTTTTGTGGATATCAACAAACTGATTCTAAAGTTTATGTGGAAAGGGAAAAGACCCAAAATATCAAATACAATACTGAAGGAGAACAAAGTTGTAGGACAGATACTGTCCAACTTCAGGACTCACTATAAAACTACAGTAATCAAGTCAGTGTGGTAGTGATGAAAGAAAAGACAATGGATCAGAAGAGAGAACCTGAAGTTGACCTACAAAATATAGTCAACTGATCTTTGACAAAAGAGCAAAGGCAATCAATGGAATAATGGTAGTCTTCTTCACAAATGATGCTAGAAAAATCAGATGTCCATTTGCAAAAACATGAATTTAGACACAGACTTTACACCTTTCAAAAACAAACAAACAACAAACAAACCAGAATCTAGGACCTCACCCCAGATCTGCTGAATTAGATCTTGCCTTCCCATTTTCTTCCTGACACTTGCAGATTTAACGCTTTCCATTATATATTTACATTTAAAAATATATTATTAGCCAGTGATTCCAGATGCTTGCAGCAGCTTAGCTCAGGGTGACATAATACTGCAAATTAAAATTCTATTTAGTTAAAAAAGGTTTACACTTTTTGCATCTTTATGATAATATGGTATAAAACTTAAATTGCCACTGACTTTGATAAATTAGAACATATCAGGCTTGAGTTACTTAAAAAGGAGCCAGGAATTAACAAAAGATACCGTGGTATATATCAGTGAAAAGGATAACTATTTGACACATTTCATTATAACTAAATCAGGCTACTGTGACCATCATGTAGGTAGAAGAAAGGAGGGTAATGAGTTAGTTTTGCAATGTAAGAATAAGCTCAGAGTATCTCTACACTCATTCTCTGCCTGTATTTACATTGGTTGTGTTAAAGGTGAAAGAATGACCTTTAATTCTAATTTAGTACCTTGCCACAAACTTTTCTTGTAATGTGATTTGATGTAATATAAACTTAAAGGGAGTGTTTCTGGTTCTTGCATCACCTAAATAAGAGTTCTTAACATTTTCCAGGAAATAAAATAGTTTTAATGAATCTCTAAGGTCCTCATCAAGGCTAAGCCCAAGAATGTCTATCTTGTGAGACACATTTCAAGTTTGCCCTAAGGAATTTTTAGTCCCCTTGTAATTTCTAAGTGTCTGATGATAATAATTGGGACTCATTTTTGTAATGATTAGGTTTTCAACTATCCTACGTGTAAAAACCATATGAGGGATTTCCCACATGTTTTTCTTGCGTCTCTGCTCTTTTTCTTTTTATTCTTTCTCATTGAGTTCACCTGATTCCATGGCTTTAACCTCTGTGGAAATGGTCCCCAAATCTTTTTCTCAGATTCTGGTCTTCCTCTTGAGCGTTATTTAGCCTTATTTAGGTTGTATACTTCTACTTGCTTGTCCAGATGGCAACTCAAGATCACCATGTTCAAAACTGAATGCACATTGTTTATGAATATTTCCATTCTTTCTGAATTCTCTCTGTTTGTAGTTAACACCATAATTTAACCAAGCACCTAGGCTAATATCTTTGGGATTTTTTTGGTCTACTTCTATCCCCTTTGTGAGAAGTTCTGATGGCTCTTTCCTTTCAGTGTCTCTTGCATGTGTTTGTTTCTTTGAATTGCTCACAGTAGCACTGTTAATTCAGGGCATTTTTATCATTCATCGACTATTGAAATTGCCTCTTGCGAGTCACCTTGCCTCCAGTCTCTCTTATGCCAGTCCATTCTACCAGCCATTGCCATATTACTCTTTCTAAGCTTGCACTTAGATTATTTCATTCCTGTGTCAAAAGAGAAGTAAAAATCTCGAATGGTTCCTAATGGCCTCTCATAGTGAGCTGACCTTGATTTTGGCATTTGAAAACTTCCTGTATTGACCCAAATCTGCCTTTTGATCTGAGTCTATGCAGTCAGGGAGAGACATTGAGACCTTTCTGAGAGTCTGTGGAAGTCCTCTTTGTGACATTCAGGGAGGATGGAAATTATATTCTTTTCTCTGAGCTTAGCAACTTTGATCTGAGTCTATGTTGAATTCAGCAGGGAGAGGCATTAGGACCTTTCTGAGAGCTTGTGGAAGTCTGACGGTCTGGGAGGATGGAAGTTACTTTATTTCTCTGAGCTCAGTTAATCCAGCAGGATTGAGGCCCCCATGTAAAAGGGTGAGTGTTGAATTTTATCTGTCATGTTATTCTTCCAAACCTCATCTCAGAAAGCCAAGGACTCCCTGAAATGACACACCTTCTCTCTGCTGAGACAGTCATTGATCATTAGGTGGGCCTGGTAAGCTATCAAAGCAGAAGTGGAGCAGAGATGCTGTAGTCATGTGTGGTCACAGGGTTACTGAATCTTATCCCTGTAGAACTTGCTCGTTAGTGTTTTTGATATATATTATCTTTAAAAATTCCCTCAGCCTTTACACAAAGGAGAAAACAAAGGCACACAGAGGGTTGGCTTGGGTTCATTCTCCTATTCTGGGTCTCAACCTCATTATAGTGGGATTGGGTGGAGAGAGCTGGGTACTCATTTTAATGTTACCCTTTGTCCTGTTCCCACAGATATGTCCTAGGGAAGAATGGCCCCAGGGAACGACTCTTCAGTGACTGAGTTTATCCTGCTGGGTTTAACACAATAGCCAGAACTCCAGCTGCCTCTCTTTCTCATTTTCTTAGGAATATATCTGGTCACCATGGTGGGGAACATTGGCTTGATTATTCTGATCGGTTTGAACCCTCACCTGCACACTCCCATGTACTACTTTCTCTTCAACTTTTTCTTCATTGATCTCTGCTACTCCTCTGTCATTACCCCTAAAATGCTGATGAGTTTTGTAAACCAAAACGTCATCTCTTAAGCAGAGTGCATGGTTCAGCTCTGTTTCTTCTCCTTCTTTGTTATTGAAAAGTGCTGTATTTTGACGTCAATGGCCTATGATCGATATGTGGCCTTCTGTAAGCCCCTGCTTTACAGGGTCTCCATGTCCCATCAGGTCTGCCTCACGCAGATGGTGGGTGCATACGCGATGGGGCTTGTGGGTACCATGGCCCACACTGGGTGCATGCTGAGACTCTCCTTCTATGATGGCTACATCACCGATCATTACATGTGTGACATTCCTCTTCTCCTCCAGCTCTCCTGCACAAGCACCTCCATCAATGAGCTGGTGGTTTTCATTGTGGTGGGCGTCAGTGTCATAGGGCCCAGTCTCACCATCTCCATTTCTTATACCTTGATCCTCTCCAACATCCTCGGCATCTGTACTACAGAGGGCAGGTCCAAAGCCTTCAGTACCTGCAGCTCTCACATAATTCTGGTTTCTCTTTTCTTTGGATCATCAGCATTCATGTATCTGAAGCCTTTTCCTGCTGGGTCTCTGAATCGAGATAAAGTATCCACAGTTTTTTACACCATTGTGGGGCCAATGATGAATCTTTTCATTTACAGTTTGAGGAACAGAGATGTCCAAGTTGCACTGAGTAAGACTTTGAGTAAAAGGGTGTTCTCCTGAATGAAATCTGTGTTAGTTATTGATGCCAAATCCTCATAAGGGCAAACATATAATGCTATGGAGATAATAGTAAGAAATCAAAAAAGAAATGTAAATGATTTAAATGTGTAAATTAACTTAGTTATATAAATCACTTCTCAAGAAAATGTAAGGAAGAGGAGGATCAGCTGTTCACTCTCACCTTCTGATATTCCAATTATGCATATTTTTTCACTTTTGAAGTTGTTTCAGAGTTTTTGAATGTTCTATTTTACACTTTTTTTCTCTTTGGATTTGATTTTGGGAAGTTTCAGTTGCCTGATCTTCAAGCCACTGGTTCTTTTTCTAAGCTGTGTTGGGTTTTGATGAGCACGTAGAAGGAATGCTTCATTTATGTTACTGTGCCTTTTATTTCTAGCACTTTCTTTTGATAGTTTTTGTTAGAGTTTTCCATCTCTCTGTTTACCCATCGATTCTTACACGTTGTCTATTTTTCCCTTAGAGTCCTTAACATATTCATTATAGTCATTTTAATTTCCTGTTCAATAACTTCCACATCTCATTCTTATCTGAGTCTGGTTCTGTGGCTTGCATTATCTCTTTAGACTGTTTCTTTGTCTTGTAGTATTTTGTTGAAAGAGAATGTGCTGTCTCAGGTACTAACAACTTAGTTAATGGCTATTAGGGTGAGAATTTTTGGTATCCTGGCTAGGATTTTGGCTATGTTTAATTCTGTAGTGTCTATGGTTGCCAGAGTTATTTGTATGGAAATATGTTAATATAAATGTTTCAGACCTTACATGAAATTTCTAAAACTCTTATATGCTCTTGTATAATGTTATAAGTCATAATTCTAGTTATTACTTTAAAATGTATATCTCAGAAATAACTAAATTTCCTTGTCAATTGCATTATTATGAACTTTCATCAAATCTTTAACCGTGGTCATTTTTAAGTCTTTTGTCATTTACAGACAGTTCTGGGTGTACTCTGATGTTTTCGCAAAAATGTTCCTATAAAAGGGTTTCATCTTCAAGGAATTCATGGAAAAGACTCTGACAAGTACAGGTTTCTGGTAACTGACTATACTGCTGAACTGAATGAATAAGCATTTTCAGAACTCTAATGGAAAACTGATGAATTCATAAAAGTGCTAACAAAAGATCAAGATGAAAAAAAAATTACATGGGACTGAGTGAACTGATGAGGATGATTATAATTTTTGTGACTTTCTGTTTGAATAAAAAAAAAAAAATCCCACAAGGACTCAGAGGCAAAAAATATACAAATCAATTTTCACAGCAAAGTAAAGGAGCTGTTACAGTGGAGGATTACTGGACTGAATGTCAATATTATGACATAGTATGAGTGTGTTTCATGTTTGGTAATTGCAATCATTGTTGCTTTTGTTGTGGTCATCCATTTACAATGCTTGGTGTCAGTTTATTTCTTGTAAAAATAAAATACAGTGTGTGTGAAAAAAAAATATTTTTGTCGAAATATATGTACTGTACAAGTTTACATGTCATAGTAAGTATACAGCTTGATATATATTCACTAACAACAGCTAATTTAATCAGCACCCAAATTAATTTATTTCGCTTTCATGCCATCCTACAAAACCTGGGAAAGCACATCCAACTTCCTTTATTCATTCTATATTCAGCTAGGATGGAATAGAGGAGGAGAATGTGTGGAAACAATGCAGTATATGGTTAAGTATAAAGTTTAGGCCACCAAGGCTCTCCTCCGTACCTGTTATCAATTACTGACTTCATGGAATCTTGTAGTAAAGTACCGGAAAATCCGAGAGACTCTTAGCAACTCCCTTCTAGGAAGCAGAATATGGTTATGGTCTCTGCCCTGTGGGAGTTCTCTCTTTCTTGAAGGTCATCACAGGGGAACTGAGATACCTAGTAGAGTGATGGAAACATGAGTAGGAACTAAAAAGTGACTGGTCAGATGAATAGGATGGAGAGATGGGGATACAACCCCACCACCAAAGCCCATCAACAAGTAGGCTTGTTCCTCAGCTACCCCATCCCTCTGTCTTCTAGTAAAGATAAAGCCGTTGTTTGTTCCATGCAGCTCATGCAACAAAAGACAGTGATTTAAATGTTGAGGGGTGTGTGTTGAAGTACTTACAGACCCTATGAAGCAAAGGAAGACATGATTTCTGCCAGTCTGAGTCTCTTTCTTGTAAAGCTCATATAAAAGAGAGTCTGTAAGGACAGAGCTGGGTTCCCTATTAATGTAGTTTTCTTCTATTCTCACAGATTTCCGAAGTTGAGAATGCTGGCTAGAAATGACTCCTTAGTGACTGAATTTATTCTTCTGGATTAACAGACCATCCAGAGCTCCAGCAGTCCCTCTTTTACCTGTTTCTAACGATCTACATTGTCACCATGGTGGGCAACCTGGGCTCGATCATTCTTATTGGTCTAAATTCTCACCCCCACACCCCCGTGTACTATTTAGTCTTCATCCTAACCTTCATTGATCTCTGTTGCTCCTCTGTTTTCACCCCCCAGATGCTGATGAACTTTGTATTCAGGAAGAATATCATCTCCTATGTTGGGTGCATGACTCAGCTGTTTTTCTTTCTCTTTTTTGTCATCTCTGAGTGCTATATGTTGACCTCAATGGCCTGTGATCGCTATGTGGCCATCTGTACTCCATTGCTGTATAAGGTCACCATGTTCCATAAGGTCTGTTTGGTGCTATCTTTGGCTGCGTATGTGATGGGGTTTACTGGAGCCTCTGCCCACACAGGGTGCATGCTTAGACTAACCTTCTGCAATGTTAATATAATCAACCACTACTTGTGTGACATCCTCCCACTCCTCCAACTCTCTTGTACCAGCACTTATGTCAGTGAGGTGGTAGTTCTCATTGTTGTGGGTATTAATATCACAGTACCCAGTTTCACCATCCTAGTTTCTTACATCTTCATCCTTACTAGCATTCTTCATATCAAATCCGCTCAGGGAAGATCGAAAGCCTTCAGCACCTGTAGCTCCCACATCATTGCTCTTTCTCTTTTTTTTGGTTCAGCAGCATTCATATACCTTAAATATTCTTCTCCTGGATCTATGGACCTGAAAAAAATTTCTTCTGTTTTCTATACTAATGTGGTGCCCATGGTCAATCCTTTGATTTACACTTTGAGAAACAAGGATATCAAAGTTACACTGAGGAAATCCCTGTTTAAAAATCCAGAGGAGAACCATGTTCTAATTTGAATCAGCGATATTGTAAAGAAATTCAACTTTTTATTAATTTTTACTGGTGTCTTTCAAGAAGAGTGTATTTATCACCATGTTGCTTCTACAGATTTTTTTATATGTGGTATAGACTTATCACTTCCCTCATTGCTGATCTTGTCTCATATTTGGCCTCTGTATCTCCTGCACCTCATATCAGTTTACTAAATAACTAACAACATGTTTATAAAAGGAATAAATATGCTGACCTTTTTAAAAATAATTTTTTCTTACTTCCATCTTCTGAGTTATTCCTAATCTGGACAAATATGGTGAATCATAAATCACAGAAAGTTAAAATTATATCTTACTCATCTAAACACAGAAGTGCCAAATACTGTAGAAATATTCTCATTCTTGTCGATACTCTTGCTGGTATAGGGAACAGGATTCAATAAAATGTCTTAATACAAACTAGTATATAGCTTGAAGTATCATCAGATTCTCTGATCTTTTCCTTTTGTTCTATATTTCTTATCAACTTTCTTTTTATATTTTGCCCTTTCTTATTCCCTTTGAGAATGGCAAAATCTATACCATGTACCACCTGTTTTTGAGAGCCTCTATCAGCCCAGTTCATTTAATATTGAACAGAATACATGTAGCTCCACCTCTTATTGCCAAAGATGGTGTTAACAAAGTACCATTAAAGGAATAATACATATGTAACTTAGGATCCTAGCAAGGGGGCTGACTGGTTTATTATAAAACTTGCATTTGTTATTATCTACAATGACATCAAATATTTTAAAAAAGAGCACATAGCTCTTACTGCATAGTTTGTTATTTATCACTTTAAAGGAAAATACTGCACATTAAGTTAGGAGAAATATGTTAGACATTGTTTTACTTATCTAATGGGATTTATCATGAAAAAAGGTGTATATTAATGATAATAAACTATATTTTTTTCAACATTTTTTGTGCTTATTTAAACCTGTATCTCTGTCCATTCAGGCTGCTATAACAAAATACCACAGACTCAATGACTTATAAACAACAGAAATTTATTTCTCACAGTTCTGGAGGTTGGAAGTCCAAGACCAGGGTACCAGCATAAACGGGTGAGGGCACTTTTCTGGGTCGCTGCCTTCTCATTATATGCTCACAAGGTGGAAGGGGCTAGTGATTTCTGTGAGATGTCTTTTATAAGGTACTAATCCCAATTATGAGGATTCCATCTTCATGACTTAAGTACCTCCTAAGGCCCCATCTCCCAATATCATCACCTTTGGGGGGTTTAGTATTTCAACACTTGACCATAACACCTTGTCTCTCCAATAAGATAATGAACAGATATAAAGTAGATGCTGTTTTCTCTAATTTCCCTATTTCTCCAGTGCTTTTCTGTTTGTATATTTAGAATGTCAGATGTATTTGGAGGGCAAGAAGTAAGAATAGTGGTTACCTCTGGGGAGGGGGTGGGTATTGACTGAGAAGGGGAACAAGGGAACCTTTCTAGGAAATGTGTATCTTGAAGTATATTTTACATGGGCATATATATAGGTAAAATTCATTGAGCCATACACTTAAGATTTATGTTTCCTTTATAACAAGTATAGTTGATTTATACTATCATATTAGTTTCATTTGTACAACATAGTGATTCAATATTTTTATAGATTATACTCCATTTAAAGTTATTACAAAATAATGGCTATATTTCACTGCACTGTACAATATATCCTTGCTGATTATTTATTTTATACATAGTAGTTTTTAAGTCTTAGTCCCATACACGTAATCTGCCCCTCCCTCCTTCCCTCTCCCCTTTGGTAACTACTAGTTTGTTTTCTATATCTGTGAGCATGTTTCTGTTTTGCATATACATTCATTTGTATTATTTTTTTAGATTCCATATATAAGTGATATAATACAGTATTTGTTTTTCTCTGTCTGACTTATTTCACTAGGTCCATTCATGTTGCTGCAAATGGCAGAATTTCAATATTTTTATGGCTGAGTAATATTCCATCTTTACCTGTCTATCTATCTATCTATCATATCTTTATCCATTCGTCTGTCAATGGGCCTTTGGGTTGCTTCCATATCTTGGCAATTGTAAATAGTGCTGCTACAAACATTGGGGCATAGGTATCTTTTTAAATTAGTGTTTTTGTTTTTTTCCCAGATATACCTGCAACAGTGGAAATGCTGGATCATATGGTAGATCTATTTTTTAGTTTTTTTGAGGAAACTCCTTACTGTTTTCCATGGTGGCTGCACCAATTTACACTCCCACAAACAGTGTACAAGTGTTCTCTTTTCTCCACATCTTCTCCAACATTTGTTATTTGTAGAGTTTTGATAATAGCCACTCTGACAGCTGTGAGGCACTATCTTGTTGTTTTGATTTGCACTTCCCTGACAGTTAGCGATGTTGAGCATCTTTTCATGTGTCTGTTGGCCATCTATATGCCTCCTTTTGAAAAATGTCTATTCAGGTCTTCTATCCATTTTTAACTTGTGTTGTTTGTGTTTTTTTGATATTGAGTTGTGTGATCTGTTTACATATGTTGGATATTAACCCATTATCAGTCATATTATTTATAAATATTTTCTCTCATTCAATATGTTGTCTTTTCATTTTGTTGATGGTTTCCTTTGCTATGCAAAAGCTTTTAAGTTTAATTAGGTCCTGTTTGTTTCTGTTTGCTTTTATTTCATTTACCATAGGTGACAGATGTAAAAAAATATTCCTACAATTTATGTCAAAGAGTGTGCTGCTTATGTTTTCTTCTAGGAGTTTTATGGTTTCATGTCTTACATTTAGGTCTTTCATCCATTTTCAGTTTATTTTTGTATATGGTCAGGAAATGTTATCATCCCATTGTTTTACAAGTAGCTGTCCAGTTTTCCCAGCATCACTTGTTGAAAAGAATGTCGTTTCTTCACCGTGTATTCTTCACTTCTTTGTTGTAGATTAATTGACAATAAATGTGTGGGGTTTTTTTCTGGGATCTCTATTCTGTTTCATTGATCTGTGTGTCTGGTTTTGTTCAGGCACCACTCTGTTTTGATTACTGTAGCTTTGTAGTATAGTCTGAAGTCTGGTAGGGTAATACATCCAGCTTTGTTCTTTTTTTCTCAAGATTGCTTTGGCAGTTTGGGGTCTTTTTTGGTTCTATGTGAATTTTAGGATTAATTGTTCTAGTTCTGTGAAAAATATCATGGGTATTTTGTTAGGGATTGCATTAAATCTTTAGATTGCTTTGGGTGGTATGGCCATTTTAACAACATTAATTTTTTGAACCCAAGAGCATGGGATATCATTTCATTTCTTTGTATCATATTCAGTTTCCTTTATCAGTGTTTTATATTTTCCAGATTATAGGTCTTTCACCTCTTTGGTTTAGTTTATTCCTATGTATTTTATTCTTTTTGAAACTATTTTAAATGGGATTTATTTTTTACTTTCTTTTTCTGATACTTCATTATTTGTGTATGGAAACTCAACAGATTTCTGTATGTTTATCTTGTATCCCACAACATTGCTGAATTCATTTATTCTAATAGCTTTGGGGTGGAAACTTTAGCGTTTTCTATATAAAGTATCATGTCATCTGCAAATAGTGGCAATTTTACTTCTTCCCTTCGAATTAGGATACCTCTTATTTCCTTTTCTTGTGTGATTGCTGTGGCTAGGACTTCCAATTCTGTGTTAAATAGAAGTTGCAAGACTGGCATCCTTGTATGGTTCTCAGCTTTTCACCATTGAGTATGATGTTAGATGTGGATTCGTCATAAATGGCCTTTATTATGTTGAGATATGTTCCCTCAATACCCACTTTGCTAAGTGTTTTTTATCATGACTGGATGTTGAATTTTGTCCAATGTTTTTTCTGTCTATTGAGATGATTGTGATGTTTATTCTTCCTTTTCTTAATGTGGTTTATCACATTGATTGATTTGTGAATGCTGAACCATCCTTGTGACTGTAGAATAAATCCAACTTGATCATGGTGTATGATCCTTTTTATATATTGTTGGATTTGGTTTGCTAATATTTTGTTGAGGATTTTTGCGTCTATATGTGTCAGAGATATTGGCCTCTACCTTCCCTTTTTTGTAGTGTCTTTGCCTGATTTTGGTATCAGGGTAATGGTGGCCCTGTAGAATGAGTTTGGGAATGTTCTGTCCTCTTCATTTTTTGGAACAGTTTGAGAAGGATAGGTATTATTTCTTCTTCATATTTTTGGTAGAATTCCCCTGTAAAGCTGTTCAGTCATGGGCTTTTTTTTTTTTTTTCCCCCCTGGGAGACATTTAATTGCAAATTCAATTTCACTACTAGTGATTGGTCAGTTCAAATTGCCTGTTTCTTCTTGATTCTGTCTTGGAAGGTCGTATGTTTCTTGAAATTTGTCCATTACTTTTAGGTTGTCCAATTTGTTGGCATATAACTGTTTGTAACATTCTCTTACGATTTTTTTGTATCTCTGTGGTATCAGTTGTTCTTTCTCTTCTTTCTTTTCTTATTTTGTTTATTTGGGTTTTCTATATTTTCTTCCTGGTGAGCTTGGCTAGTGGTTTATCATTTTTTTTTAATCTTTTCAAAAACTAGCTCTTTGTTTCCTTGATCTTTTGTGTTATTTTTTCTATCTCTATTTATTTCCTCTCTGAACTTTATTATTTCCTTCCTTCTCCTGGACTTTGGGCTTTCTTACTTCTTCTTATTCTAATTCTTTTAGGTGGTAGATTAGGTTGTTTACTTGAGATTTTTCTTCTTTCTTGAGGAAGGCTTGTATCACTATAAACTTCCCTCTTAGAACTGCTTTTGCTGCATCCCATAGATTTTGGATTGTGTTGTTTCCATTTTCATTTGTTTCAAAGTATTTTCTGATTTACTCTTTGATTTCTTCATTGACCAATTGCTTTTTTAGTAGCATGTTGTTTAGTCTCCACGTTTGTGTTTTCCCCATTTTTCTTTCTGTAATTGATTTTTAGTTTTATACCATGTGGTTGGAAAAATGCTTGATATAAGTTCTGTCCTCTAAAATTTGTTGAAACTTGTTTTGTGCCCTAGCATGTGATCTATCCTATAATACACAGAACACAACAAAGAATTATCCACTTCAAAATACCATTAGTGCTAAGTTGAGAAATCTTGCTATAATGAATATGGATTAATAGCAATGGGAACACTTCTCAGGCTTCTATTATATGTCAGGCATGTTCCTAATAAACTTTGGGTGACTTAACTAATTTAATCCACAAAACAGCCCTATGAGATAGCTCTTTTGCTAGCCTCATTTTATAGATATACATAGGGATAAGTATATAAAAATATGCAGGGATCAGAGAGGTTATATGATTGTCTACAGTCTTACAATTAAGAAGTTTAACATCCAGATTTAAACTAAGTCTGACTTGAGGGGCCTGTTCTTTTAACCATTTTGCTACAACACGTCTTTACAGAGGTGAAATCCATAAGCATGGACAGTGCTAAAGCTATGATACACTGTTTCACTAATGCAATCCCAGAGGCTCTAGGAAAGTGCTAGTAAAGGCAAGTGATCATGCCCCAGATGTTCCTTTTTTAGAACTGTGCATAGACACCAGGAGATGATGAAGAAAGTACAAAAGGGGCACCCATTTTTCTGCATTGGGGGTTAAGAATTCTCACTGTGAAATTATAAACTGAGTAGAACATTGTGTCTCCAAGGATCTATGATACAGGATGGAAACACAAACTCAGTAATTTCTACCCTCAGTGGGCTCATTTAACTTGAAAGGAAATCATGAGGGAGAGAATAATTTTCTGTGCTTCCAATTTTCCCAGAACTATAGGGCATGGAATAGAATCTCATTTGAATCAACTGATTGTTTTGGAGCTCATATAAGGTTGCTTTCCTCCTTGCAAGTGAAGAAGACCTTCTGGGTAAATTCTCAAATAGAAATTATGGCTTGTTCCCCAGCATACCTCTTTTAGCAAGTCAAAGACTGAGGACCGTGCTGGCAGATATTGCCTCCTTCATTGTCAGAAACTTCGACCCTCTCAGGACTGTAGGGCAGAAGGAGCCTTAAGGTTCAATGGCAGTGAGCCATTTAGGAAAAAGAAGGTGAGGGTTGAATCAACCCCCTCTTTTCTTTTCAGACCCCAAACTACATAAATCAATGGTTGTGGGGAACACTATCTGTTTAATTGCTCTTTTCAGCCCTGATCCTTAACGGACACAGGGGAGAACGGAGAAAATGACATGCAGAGACACTGGGAGTCTACCAGCATGCTTTCTGAACAGAGACAAACAACAGTAGTAAGGGTAGAAAGGAGAAAATGAGGAATCATCAGAAATAATCATAAGTCTTGCTTTTTGGATGTCTTAATGTATGTCTTTATAAAACTGAGATTATAAACCGGCAGATCCAGCTCTCCCTTGGAAAACAAAGAAGAAAAGTCCATTGTTAATGTCAGTTTCTACCCCTGTTCCTGCAGATCAAAATTGTGCAATGAATGGCTATGGAAAATGCCTCCCCTGTGACTGAGTTTATCCTTATGGGATTCATAGACCAACCTGAACTCCAACTGCTCTTGTTTTTCCTGTTTCTGGTGAACTACATGGTCACTGTGGTAGGCAGTTTGTGCTTGATGAATCTAATTTGTCTAAATTCACTCCTTCACACCCCCATGTATTTTTTCCTCTTTAATCTGTCCTTTATTGATCTCTGTTACTCATGTGTCTTTACCCCCAAAATGCTAATGAGATTTATTTCAGAGAAGAAGATCATCTCCTTTACAGGATGCATGTCTCAGCTATTTTTCTTCTGCTTTTTTGTCAACTCTGAGTGCTATGTGTAGACAGCCATGGCCTGTGATTGCTATGTGTCCATCTGTAAGCCATTGCTGTACACAATCACCATGTCCCCTCAGGTCTGTTCTCTGCTGATGTCTGGTTCATATGTGATGGGGTTTGCCAGTGCTGTGGTCCATACAGGGTATATGATCAGGCTGATCTTTTGTGATTCCAACATCATCAACTATTATCTGTGTGACATCTTCCACCTCCTCCAGCTCTCCTGCAGCAGCACCTATGCCAATGAGCTTGTGGTTTCTGTTGTTGTGGGCATAGTTGTCATGGTATCTAGCTTCATTATCTCTGTTTCTTATACCTTGATTCTTTTCAATATCCTTCACATACCATCAGATAAAGGTTGCTCCAAAGCCTTCAGCACCGTGGCTCCCACATAACAGTTGGTCTATTCTATAGATTTGGGCTGCTCATTCATGTCAAGCCATCATTTGCTGGGTCTGTGGGTCAGGGGGAATTTTTCTCAGTGTTTTACGCCAATGTAGTACCCATGTTGAACCCTCCCATTTATAGCCTCAGGAACAAGGATGTCAAAATTGCTCTGAAGAAAACCCTGAAGAGAATTACAAACTGAGCTGAACCATTTATACCTCCACTTTTGTGTCTTTTCCTTCTCTTCCTGCTCCACTTTATCTTCTTCCTACTATTCTTTTTTTTTTTTTTTTCTTCATTTGTCTTTCTAAATTCTTCTTGGCAGGATTTCTTCTCTAATTTCTTTTCTTTTCTTGCCGCATGATGTAACCCCATGGGCCTATTCTTGGACTAGAGGGTCATTCTCAGCCCTAAGTAACCCTATACCAGTTGGAGACAATGGGCCAATAACCTTTCCCATCTAAAGATAACACTACTTACTTCTTTTCTTGTGTCATTCCCATACAAGGTAAGCCATGGAGGGGTATGCTGTCTAACCAATTTTTTTCTTTCTTGGTTTCATTACACAGCATCCTTTCCTGTTTCAATGATTTATTACTTACAATTTCATAAAACAGAGAAGGAATGACAAAAATTGTGGGTATGGTAAACTTGTAAATATTTCCAGAATTTTTCAGAGTTCTTTTATTAATGACTCTTATTCTAGATTTTCAGTATGCATATATATAGCAATTGAATACTTTGTTGAACTAAGGTTCTTTATTCTTGAGAATGCTTGGGAATGTATCAGCTACACTATTCTGCTCGCCTTTCACAATCCACACCAATAACAAATGCCTCTGTTTATGGTATTGGTCAACTGATATTTTGTCAGAAATGGAATTGAAATTGTTATTAACTTGTCTACATATCTGTGGATTGTGACTGTGATTAAAAATTAACCAATAGTATTTTTGTCTACAGAATAAATTGTCACATGTAATGTCAGGATTCTTTGTCTAACCGCAAAACAGGGGTTCCCCTTTGCAAAGGAAGATTTATTTCCTGCTTTCAAAACACAAACAAAAATATATGGCAAAAGCTTGTCCTACTGGGATTTACTCTTTCAACATGGTAATTTGACTCCTCCCTTTTGTCTCTCAGAAGGAAAATCTGTACTCCATAATATGTGCCACATTTTACAAATCCTATTAAAAGATAAGTCTCCTCATCCTGTTTTATAGACAAGGAAATAGTTATGTGACTTGATCAAGATCGCACAGCTAATGATGCAGAGCCCAGTTTTTGAATCCACTGTTCATCTCACAAAGAAATGGAATGAAAGAAAGAATTGTGAAGGGACAGAGAGAGCTCCTGGAGCGTTGTTTCTGAATGAGCTTGAAAGTGGGAGTTTTCCTCAGCCATGATCACTGTGGCAGAGGGATATTCTACAAGGCTCTGGTACCTAACTAGAAAAATGTACCTGCTTTTGTGCCAATACCATACTGTCTTGATTACTGTAGCTTTGTAGTATAGTCTGAAGTCAGGGAGCCTGATTCCTCCAGCTCCGTTTTTCTTTCTCAAGATTGCTTTGGCTATTAGGGGTCTTTTGTGTTTCCATACAAATTGTGAAATTTTTTGTTCTAGTTCTGTGAAAAATGCCAGTGGTAGTTTGATAGGGATTGCATTGAATCTGTAGATTGCTTTGGGTTGTATAGTCATTCTCACAATGTTGATTCTTCAAATCCAACAACATGGTATACCTCTCCACCTATTTATATCATCTTTGATTTCTTTCATCAGTGTCTTATAATTTTCTGCATACAGGTGTTTTGTCTCCTTAAGTAGGTTTATTCCTAGATATTTTATTCTTTTTGTTGCAGTGGTAAATAGGAGTGTTTTCTTAATTTCACTTTCAGATTTTTCATCATTAGTGTATAGGAATGCAAGAGATTTCTGTGCATTAATTTTGTATCCTGCAACTTTACCATATTCATTGATTAGCTCTAGAAGTTTTCTGGTAGCATCTTTAGGGTTCTCTATGTATAGTATCATGTCATCTGCAAACAGTGACCGCTTTACTTCTTCTTCTCCGATTTGGATTCCTTTTATTTCTTTTTCTTCTCTGATTGCTGTGGCTAAAACTTCCAAAACTATGTTGAATAATAGTGGTGACAGTGGGCAACCTTGTCTTGTTCATGATCTTAGTGGAAATGGTTTCAGTTTTTCACCATTGAGGACGATGTTGGCTGTGGGTGTGTCATATATGGCCTTTATTATGTTGAGGAAAGTTCCCTCTATGCCCACTTTCTGGAGGGTTTTTATCATAAATGGGTGTTGAATTTTGTCAAAAGCTTTCTCTGCATCTATTGAGATGATCATATGGTTTTTCTCCTTCAATTTGTTAATATGGTGTATCACATTGATTGATTTGCGTATATTGAAGAATCCTTGCATTCCTGGGATAAACCCCACTTGATCATGGTGTATGATCCTTTTAATGTGCTGTTGGATTCTGTTTGCTAGTATTTTGTTGAGGATTTTTGCATCTATGTTCATCAGTGATATGGGCCTGTAGCTTTTTCTTTGTGACATCTTTGTCTGGTTTTGGTATCAGGGTGATGGTGGCTTCATAGAATGAGTTTGGGAGTGTTCCTCATTCTGCTATATTTTGGAAGAGTTTGAGAAGGATAGATGTTAGCTCCTCTCTAAATGTTTGATAGAATTCAGCTGTGAAGCCGTCTGGTCCTGGGCTTTTGTTTGTTGGAAGATTTTTAATCACAGTTTCAATTTCATTGCTTGTGATTTGTCTGTTCATATTTTCTATTTCTTCCTGGTTCAGTCTCGGAAGGTTGTGCATTTCTAAGAACTTGTCCATTTCTTCCAGGTTGTCCATTTTATTGGCATATAGTTGCTTGTAGTAATCTCTCATGATCCTTTGTATTCCTGCAGTGTCAGTTGTTACTTCTCCTTTTTCATTTCTAATTCTATTGATTTTTCTCCCTTTTTTTTCTTGATGAGTCTGGCTAATGGTTTATCAATTTTGTTTATCTTCTCAAAGAACCAGCTTTTAGTTTTATTGATCTTTGCTATCGTTTCCTTCATTTCTTTTTCATTTATTTCTGATCTGATCTTTATGATTTCTTTCCTCCGGCTAACTTTGGGGTTTTTTTTGTTCTTCTTTCTCTAATTGCTTTAGGTGTAAGGTTAAGTGTGTATTTGAGATATTTCTTGTTTCTTAAGGTAGGACTGTATTGCTATAAAATTCCCTCTTAGAACTGCTTTTGCTGCATCCCATAGGTTTTGGGTCATTGTGTTTTCACTGTCATTTGTTTCTAGGTATTTTTTGATTTCCTCTTTGATTTCCTCAGTGATCTCTTGGTTATTAAGTAGTGTATTGTTTAGCCTCCATGTGTTTGTATTTTTTACAGATTTTTTCCTGTAATTGATATGTAGTCCATAGTGTTGTGGTCAGAAAAGATACTTGAAACGATTTCAATTTTCTTAAATTTACCAAGGCTTGATTTGTAACCCAAGATATGATCTATCGTGGAGAATGTTCCATGAGCACTTGAGAAGAATGTGTATTCTGTTGTTTTTGGATGGAATGTCCTATAAATATTAATTAAGTCCATCTTGTTTAATGTATCATTTAAAGCTTGTGTTTCCTTATTTATTTTCATTTTGGATGATCTGTCCATTGGTGAAAGTGGGGTGTTAAAGTCCCCTACTATGATTGTGTTTCTGTCGATTTCCCCTTTTGTGGCTGTTAGTATTTGCCTTATGGATTGAGGTGCTCCTATGTTGGGTGCCTATATATTTACAATTGTTATATATTCTTTTTGGATTGATCCCTTGATCATTAGGTAGTATCGTTCTTTGTCTCTTGTAATAGTCTTTGTTGTAAAGTCTATTTTGTCTGATATGAGTATTGCTATGCCAGCTTTCTTTTGATTTCCATTTGCATGGAATATCTTTTTCCATTCCCTCACTTTCAGTCTGTATGTGTCCCTAGGTCTTAAGTGGATCTCTTGTAGACAGCATATATACGGGTCTTGTTTTTGTATCCATTCAGCCAGTCTATGTCTTTTGGTTGGAGCATTTATTAATCCAGTTACATTTATGGTAATTATCGATATGTATGTTCCTTTTACCATTTTCTTAATTGTTTTGGGTTTGTTATTGTAGGTCTTTTCCTTCTCTTGTGTTTCCTGCCTAGAGAACTTCCTTTAGCATTTGTTGTAAAGCTGGTTTGGTGGTGCTGAATTCTCTTAGCTTTTGCTTGTCTGTAAAGGTGTTTTTTAAAATTTATTTTATTTATTTATTTTTATACAGCAGGTTCTTATTAGTCATCAATTTTATACACATCAGTGTATACATGTCAATCCCAATCGCCCAATTCATCACACCACCACCCCCACCACCCCGCCACTTTCCCCACTTGGTGTCCGTAAGTTTGTTCTCTACATCTGTGTCTCTATTTCTGCCCTGCAAACCAGTTCATCTGTACCATTTTTCTAGGTTCCACATATATGCGTTAATATACGATATTTGTTTTTCTCTTTCTGACTTACTTCACTCTGTATGACAGTCTCTAGATCCATCCACGTCTCAACAAATGACCCAATTTCATTCCTTTTTATGGCTAATATTCCATTGTATATATGTACCACATCGTCTTTATACATTCGTCTGTCAATGGGCATTTAGGTTGCTTCCATGACCTGTCTATTGTAAATAGTGCTGCAGTGAACATTGGGGTGCATGTGGCTTTTTGAATTATGGTTTTTTCTGGGTATATGCCCAGGAGTGGGATTGCTGGATCATATGGTAATTCTATTTTTAGTTTTTTAAGGAACCTCCATACTGTTCTCCATAGTGGCTCTATCAATTTACATTCCCACCAACAGTGCAAGAGGGTTCCCTTTTCTCCACACCCTCTCCAGCATTTGTTGTTTGTAGATTTTCTGATGCTGCCCATTCTAACTGGTGTGAGGTGATACCTCATTGTAGTTTTGATTTGCATTTCTCTAATTAGTGATGTTGAGAAGATTTCCATGTGCTTCTTGGCCATCTGTATGTCTTCTTTAGAGAAATGTCTATTTAGGTCTTCTGCCCGTTTTTAGATTGGGCTGTTTGTTTTTTTAATATTGAGCTGCATGAGCTGTTTATATATTTTGGAGATTAATCCTTTGTCTGTTGATTCATTTGCAAATATTTTCTCCCATTCTGAGGGTTGTCTTTTCGTCTTGTTTATGGTTTCCTTTGCTGTGCAAAAGCTTTTAAGTGTCCCTGACAGATGAATGGATAAAGAAGATGTGGCACATATATAGAATGGAATATTACTCAGCCAAAAAAAGAAATGAAACTGAGTTATTTGTAGTGAGGTGGATGGACCTAGAGTCTGTCATACAGAGTGGAGTAAGTCAGAAAGAGAAAAACAAATACTGTATGCCTACACATATATATGGAATCTAAAAATAAAAAATGGTTCTGAAGAACTTAGGGGCAGGACAGTAATAAAGACGCAGATGTAGAGAATGGACTTGAGGACACGGGGAGGGGGAAGGGTAAGCTGGGACGAAGTGAGAGAGTGGCATGGACATATATACACTACCAAATGTAAAATAGATAGCTAGTGGGAAGCAGCCGCATAGCACAGGAAGATCAGTTCGGTGCTTTGTGACCACCTAGAGGCATGGGATCAGGAGGGTGGAGGGAGACACAAGGCAGGGGGATATGGGGATATATGTATACATATAGCTGGTTCACTTTGTTATACAGCAGACAGTAACACAACATTGTAAAGCAATTATACTCCATAAGATGTTTTAAAAAAAGTCACAAGACATGTCAAATGGAAAGGTAAAGAACATTCTGAAGACATCAAGCAAACATGAGAACCCAACTCAGATATGATAGGAATACTGGAATTATCAGAGAGGAAATTTTAAATAATTAAGAATATTTACTCAGGCACAGCGGTTTTTTTTTTCTGCTTTGTTTTTTAAAAAAATCTGTTTAATAAAGGTCTGAAACAGAGTATTTATTGAGGTCTCTTTATGCTAAGGTCTCTGACTATGAACACAGAAAACTCTGATTGACTTTGAAATCCATATTATGCGTTGTGGCATTCTTCTAATTGAGTTTCACTAACAGGAGTCATAGAAACAATGATCAGTGAAGGTGAGTCAGGATAGTTCTTACAGATGTCAACTGACAGCTTGATGGTTTCCAGGCATTCTTTTTCTTGAACAGTATAAGTTGATATCTAGAGAATAATGCTGATCCATGATTTTCTGTTAACTCTTAGGTGGGCTTAAGAGTTTCACACATGAGGTATTAAAAGCTGTATTCTTCACAAATAATAGATCAACAAGAAAGGGTAGATGCTTGCAATAGGAAGTGTACAGCCCACAGGAGCCTTCCAAAGCCTGGTGAACCAGCCTAGGCAGGAGCATAGCCAAGCCAACCACCCCCTTGTTCAAAACTTTGCAGAATGATCCCAAGAATAAGGGGAAAAAATCCAGAGTCTCAGTCTGGCTCTGTCTTCTTTATTTATTATATTCTTTATTGTATATGCTATGGACATAGAAGAATGAACTTATTAGCTCCAAGGCTCTTTCTGTTTATTTCAAGCTTTAGGAAAATTGGAATCTGCAGAAGAAGGGATTATATTATACATTTAAGGACTATAACACATGGTCTAGGTGACTAACAAAGAGTATCAATGTCTTTTTTGGAAAACTTGGAAAGGTTATAGTTAATGATTTCATTTTCATTTCTGCCTAGAGACAACAGGCTGACTGATGGCTTCTTCTTGGTTTTGTGCTTCCAGGATTTTTTTTCACCTTCCATCATCCCTGCTCTGTGGTCTTTACCACAACAGTCTGAACTCTGTTATTTCCTGTGACTGAAAATGAACTCTTCCTGGAAATCCACGATTCATCTGCAAGGCCTGTGCTTCAAAGAGCTCACTGCAGGGCTTTGCCTCGGCTTCTCAGGAGACTAGGAACTGTGAGATTTATTATAAAGTTGTATAGTCTACTTGAATTCTTAGAGGATGCTAAAACAGTTAATCATTGAGGAAAATTAAATCTGGAATGTATTAGTCATAGACTCACAGGCTTTAATCCTCTCAGGGTATGAGTTCAAATCAGGAAAGGAGTATTTAAACTGAGTCTAAATTATTCTCAGTTCCTATCATTATGCAACAATGATGTCTTTATTTTGACTCCTTTTCTGTTCTTGAAGGATGATTTACATTCAGTTCCATTGTAGCCATCTAATTTCTACACCTAGAACAAACCTTAGAATATCCCTTCATAGTGATATAGATCACTATCTATAGATCACTTTCTTGCTCCTGGACCCACTCACTTCCTTGTTATGGGTAGAAAGCAGACTTTTTCATTCTCTGTTATTCTGTTTTAGTTGGGTGTTTGCCCAGCTGGAGTAGCCAAGAGTTTGCATTTCATGTTAACATCAGGCCACAGGCTGACCTCTACCATCCTGTACATACTGAGTCATTATGTTCAGGAATAGGTCTGTCTGTGACAGGAAGGAATAAATTATTCCTGACTTGACATAAATACTACATACTCCCAGGCTCTGAGTTAGTTCTGCTTCTTCAAAGGCTGTATGTGGTGATGGGCTGCTCAGTCACTGTTTCCCCTCATTTGTATAGAACTTTGCCATTTATAGAAACACATTCTCATGTATTATCTAATTTTAGTGAATCCCTGTGAAGATTTGGTATGAATTGTGAGTCCGGTTTTAAACATGAAAAAGATAAAATTCAGTAAATATTAGCAATCTTTTTTCCACAGTTGGGCTTAGAGTTACCTTTTGTGAAAGGTTTTTTAAAAATTGTTATTATAATTTCTTTAATAAATGTTCAGGTTGCCTTTTGCTTCATGGGTAAATTTTGGTAATTCATAAAGTTGGTCTTTTTCCATACAAGTTGTCACAAGTCTAGGCTTGCCTTCTGTGGGTTATGTTTCTAATGTCAGTTCAGTTCTGGAAGCATCTGCTGTGCTATTTGGGTCTGTTCTGCATGTGGGCCGCCTCATGAAGTCTGGAACCTGGGCAGTGTACCCCACAGTTCAGCTGCTTATGGTCAGATCCCTGCTTGTACAGCCTAGGGATAAGCCCAGAGATTTCACATACAAACTTTACTGGATTGCCTTCTTTTAGTTATCTACCCTCTTAGAAAACTACACTTTTAGGTCCACCTACTCATTTTCCAGTTAGAAAGCTGGGAATTTAGTTTTCCTACTTTGCTGTAGTTTTCAGTGATGGTGTCTGCCCTCAGGGACAAGCAGAAGAAAGACAGGATAGGGAAAAATGCAATCGAATCACTCCTACCTATTCGAAATTACAATTCCCCTTCCTCAGAGTTTTATGCACTTGCCTGTCTGCCACTGCCCTGACTGTCACTGCCACCATTGCTGCTGCCTCAACATCTCCTGAGGACAGGGGAGTAGGAGAGAATGAAAACACACACACACACACACACACACACACACACACACACACACACACCAGAAAAGTCCAGGGACTTCCCACCCTCTCTGACCCCTGGGGCCCCCTTTCTCACTCCTCAGATCAGAAGGTGCATCTCTAAGAGATCTTTCTGTCTGCAAATGGTGTGATTTGGGGTTTTAATCTGCCTTTGAATCCAGACTGAAGGACACTGAGAGGAAAAAAACAAAACAGGAAATTCACTGCTTTGGGTCCCAGTTTCTCTCCCCAAACTCCCTGCTACTATTTACTTTTCAGAGTCCTCAGTTACCAACTCCATGCATTCATTTTGAGAAATCAGATGGAGTGTGCTTGCCCATCTGAACCAGAATAAGAATCTTCTAACAGTGATTTTGATGAGCAGAAGTATTTAGCTTTCTATTTTGTTTTTTCCAATAAATTCAACAATTTAGCAAAATTTATACATTTAAAAAATTTCTTTGGGATTGACATGTACACACTGCTATATTTAAAATGGATAACCAACAAGGACCTACTGTATAGCACAGGGAACTCAGCTTCATACTATGTTAACAACCTAAATGGGAAAAGAATTTGAAAAAGAATAGATACATGCATATGTATAACTGAATCACTACTGTACACGTGAAACTAACAGTATTGTTAATCAACTATACTCCAATATAAAATAAGTTAAAAATTAAAAAATTTATTTAAAAGCACAACTTTTAAAAACTGACACAAAATGAAATAGCAAATCCCATTAGTCCACTGGTCATTAAATGCATTGAATTTAAAATATTTTTAAAAACCTGCAGCAAAGGAAGGTCAGGGCACAAAAAGTTTCATAAAACTTCTAAGAAATAATGTAAATATAAACACCATTTTACAAAATAGAACAGGAGAGAATACATACCAAATTATTTTATGAAGTAAAAGTATAACCCTGATTCCAAAACCTGACAAAGAAATTACAAGAAACAAAAATTAAGAAGCTTAAGTCGTTAAAAGTACATTAGCAAGTAGAATGCCATAATATACAAAAGGATAATACAATGTGACAAAGTGGGATTTATCCACGAATGTTAGTTTGATTTAACACTTGAAAATGATTCAAGAGGTTAAGAGAATAAGGAGAAAAAAAATGTCATCTGTATAGATTCAGGAATATAACATAATACTTAGTGAAATATTGAAGAATGTTCCCCTAAAATTGGGAAGGCTGTTGTTTTCTTTGGTAATTTTATTCAAAATTGCACCAGAGGTCCTAGTCAGTTCAATAAGGCAATAAAAAGGGGAAGAGGGCATAAAGTTGGAGAGAAATAAACATATATTTATTTGCTGATGACATGATTTACTGATTAGAAAGTCCTAAGGTATCCGCAAAGCAAATATGACACCTAATACATACATTTAGAAAAGGCACAGGACATAATGTCATTATACAAGGATCAAATCTGTGTCTATATAACAGCATAAAACAATTAGAAAATGTTAAAATAAATTATATTTATAATAGCATCAAAACACATCAAGTACTTCAAAATAAATTTAAGAAAATAAATGCAAGATCTCAATGATAACAACTATTTAAAAACATTGGGAATAATTAAAGACAACATAAATAAGTACAGGGATATTCCATGCCTGTGAATTTGAAGGTTCAGTAAGTTAGGATGCTTAATTCTGCAAATTCACCTATATCTTCTAAGCCAAAATAATTATCCTAGCAAACATTTCTTTTTTAAAAAAACAGAATTTGATGAGCTGATTTTGAAATATGGTATTATAAAGGACCTAGAGCAGACTAAACAATGTTGAAAAACAGACCGCTCGACTCAGATTCTCTACAAAGCCACCATAATCAGTGTAATGTGAAATTGATGTGAGGATAGACAACTCGATCAAAGAAATAGAAGATAAAGTCCAAAACATAAGAGACTTCCTTAATGACCTGGTAAGCTAAATGTAGTGTTTTGCCCTTTTTAATCTTACATTATTTTGTAATCCTTTTCTCATGCTGCTACAGAATTTTAATAGTTGATAATTTTGAGAGCCATATAATATTATACTAAGTTACTATGCTAGAATTCACCTAACATGTTATCTGTGACTGGACATTTAAGCTGTTTCCTTTTCTTGTTGCCATTTGAGGTGAACTAGCACTATATAGTATTTTCCTTTGGAAATCATCATTTTGGTATGATGATTTCTCAAGATTCTACTTACTGGACCAAAGTACAGTGACCCTAGGACAGAGGTTAGGGGTGCCAACCCCCAAGCAGTTGAAAATCCAGGTATGATTTTACAGTCAGTCTTCAATGTTCTTCATGCCACATCATCTGATTCAATCAGCCTCGGGGCATGTAGTACCTTAGTATGTGTTTATTGAAGAAAAACCACATATAAGTGGACATGGGCAGTTCAAACCTGTGTTTTTCAAGAGTCAACTGCATATGAACACATTAATCTTGATTTGTATTATAAAATTGTTTTTCTAAAGGATGCACCAATATGTTTTATCCCATGAATGAATCTTGCTGTTTTATTTATTCCTCTGTGCTACTGCTAATCCTGCTGTCTTTATCTCTTCACTATTTGATTTGTGGAGCTAATTCTTATTCTCTGCTTAACATTTAATTTAAGGTTTCTTTCCTCATTGGAAGATTTTCCTGATATATCCCCCATTTTGAAATGAATATCCCTCTTCAATGCTCTCTTCAAATCCTGCATATTTGTGTATCATTGCAATAACCTTCTTCAGGGCAGTATCAATGTCTTATCTGACTTGTAAGCCTAGCTCCTGTCACTATGCAAAATATAGAATTGATACTCAAAAAACACTTGTTTAATGAATAGATGAATCAATAAAGATTACCTGTAGATGAATCAATAAAGGTTACTTACCAGAAGCCACCGAGTTCTGTAGCTTGTTAATATGTAGTTTAATTCTTTAATATTATTTTTTTAATTGAATAGATGTAAACGGTATCGTAGTGTCACACTGCTATATTAAAAAAAATTAATAGGTTAACCATCTGTGTTTATTAGTTTTTTTCCTCTTGTGTGAACTATATTTCATTGTATGTTTGAAATTATCATATTTGTATGCTGTTTTTCTACTCAGTTTTACCCTATGTATAATTTTTTATTTAACCATGTTAAAATTTTGAAATATACTAAATTATGCCAACATCTGTACTATTTAATAATGTGTGGGCAATTCACCTACCTTCAATTGCTGAATTCCTTCTGTGAACCCAGCATACATGAAATATTACATAGAAATCAGAAATATAGCCCTGCCTCCCAAGGAGCTTAGAGAACACAGTATAATGTAACCTGTGTAACATTAACATATTTATAATCTAAAATTAGAGCACAAAGGAAACATAATCTATGTCTTCTTGTGGGAATCAGATCAGACTTTTTGCCGAGGAATTTTGACAGATGAAATAGGACTGAATTGCATTTCAGAGACTTGGAACAGCATCTCCAAAGGCACCAAATTTTGATATCGCTTCTTTGGAGAAATGACAAATAGCTTGGTAATTCTAAACTGACAGGGAAATTAGATGGACACTGAGGCTGGACATTTAGATACAGCCAGATTATACAAATTATTATATACATATTTAAAAGTTTATTTTATTCTAAAGTTAATGAGTAGACACAAAAGGCTTGAGAGCATGGGAGTAATATCATCAGATGTACTTTGGACTTGAGAATTCCCTGAGCAGACAAAACTATTTAATCCATGTAAGTAAAACTAATTCTAGCTTATTTCATGAATTCCCTGAGCAGACAAAACTATTTAATCCATGTAAGTAAAACTAATTCTAGCTTATTTCATGAACATAAGACTTAATTTAGGCTATTTCTTATATATGCCTCTGATAATCATAAAAGAAGCTTAAGTCATCTTCCTAAAAATGGTGTGAAATAATCACTATTAACCTATCCCCTCCCATCTGGAAACTCCCACTGTAATAACCAATCATTGTGAAGATTACATAGCTTCCTGATTTTCACTTTATTAGCCATTCTGTAACTTCATGCCCCTGAGTTTCACATCAGTCTTTACATCTGAAAGTTCCCAGTTTGTGAGCAGTTCTTATATACAACAATAAACTCTTACTAAATATTATGTATTGATTAGGTGGGTTTAATTTGCTCTTTCTGGATTTCTGACAACATAAACAGGAAAAACTGATTTTTAAAAAATATTTAATTTTATTCAGCAGTCATTTAAAGAAAACATTTTATCACATTACAGCAATAATCACAAGCATTCATTATAATTTTAAAAAGTCATATCAGAAGAAATGCTCAAAATCCAATTAATTGGATATAATTATTTTTAACACCATTGTTCAATATTTCAATTGCTTCCCATTTTCCAATCTTATAAATATGGTAGCAAACATCTCTGTATATAAACATTTATTCAGTTTGTCATCTCTTCAAAATTATCAAGTAACTCATAGAACAAATTTTCTCCTCTATCCCTGCCCCTCCAAACACAAACACACTGATGATTTCTAAAGCCAGGGAGAACGTTTAATTCTGTGCTAGGATTGGAGATGCTCCTCATCCAGCAGAGGGCGACAGAGCACAGTTTGCAGAATACAAATGCTTGGCGGGTGTCCACCCTGGAGCAATTTAAGTCTAGACTTACTGACTTACCAGACTGCATCACAGATACAAGATACTGCCAGGGTTCCTGTTTAACTGTAAACCTAATATATGTTGAAAAAGAGAAGGCGACTATAGCTGCCATCTCGTGCAGGGATAAATGATGGGGAACAGACCAGGATATCCAGGGATGATTTAAAGAGCTAGAAGACAGCCTACATGCCTCATTCTTTTGAATCACAAGCTCCAAACGCAGAGAGTACAAAAGTGAGTTCCTAATCTTCCGTCCTTCTGGGTTTGCAATGGATACTGCACCCACCGATTTACTTTCAGTTTGGTAAAATAGGTCACAAGTGGGATCACTGTGACCTTGGATACCTTCTTTTTGCATTTTTCATTTCATTG
The DNA here is from genome assembly GCF_965194805.1 of Balaenoptera borealis. Lineage (NCBI taxonomy): Eukaryota > Metazoa > Chordata > Mammalia > Artiodactyla > Balaenopteridae > Balaenoptera > Balaenoptera borealis. The sequence continues at coordinate 103,003,960 of NC_138868.1, read as the reverse complement.
ATGTGATAAAGCAGACTATTTAAATACAGCCTGGAGGCACACAGACCAAAGGAGCCAGCCCTTTGCTCACATTACAGTAACTCAAGACTCAAAAGAGGGAGAGATTAAATTCTATTACTGACAATTGTTCAAAGGGAAGTTCCAAGTTCTCCAGCTCTTGGGGTTGTTAAGAAGCAGAACATAAGAAATTCTTATGACCAGGACATACAAATTAGTATAAATGTGTCTCAGATCCATTATAAATTTAAAATGTACTATTTAACATATACTGTATGTTTGTTACTTCTCTTTTACCTAAGTACACAATCATAAATTTGGGAAAATTTATAAGGGATTATCATTCTCTAAAATGAGGCATTCAGTTTAGCTGTATTGAATAGAAGCACATTTCAGTGGTGGCTATTGGTTCCATAACTGTCATAACCACTATGGGCCAGTTACCAATAAATGCCTTTAGTTTTCATGGTATTCTAAATATAACTGCTTATCTGAGTCTATGAATGTACTTCAAACCCTTCCTGCAGAACCTCAGTTATTCTGCTATAAATTCCATTTGGGTCTTATTGTTTTATATAAACTTACTGATTTTAGTAGGGCTTGATGCCAGTGTATCAGGTATTCAGCTTAGTTTCAGAAGCCTTTGTCATCTTATTTCCCTTCGTTCATCCTTTTTCCTCAGCTTGGTAGTAGCTGTTAGAATAGGGTTCGAGTCCTGACCACATGGGTTCGAGTCCACACCTGAGGTGCACGGTTTCAGTATTAGTTTCCTATTGCTGCTGTGACAAATTACCACAAATGTTGTGGCTTAAAACAATGCCAATTTACCGTTTACAGTTCCGGAGGTTGGAAGTCCACAATGAGTGTCACTGTGCTAAAGTCAAGGAGTTGGCAGGACTGAGTTCCTTCTCAGCTATCATTTCTCTGGTTCTCTTCTGCCTCCCTCTTCCATTTAAAAAATCTTTGTAATTACATTGGGCTCGCCCATATCATCTAGGAAAATCTCATGTCTAAGTCAGCTGATTAGCAACCTTAATTCATCTGCATTCTTAATTCCCCTTTGTCAGACACCTAACACGTTCATGGGTTTTGGGGATTTGGACCTGGGCATTTCTGGGGAGCGTTATTCTGTCTATGACACCAATTGACAGATTTCTCCACTGCTGAGTTAGAAGATCCCATCCTTAGTCAATTCTTCCTGGACAGGAATGTTAAAAAAAGATCAACAGGAACGTTCAATAAATCCACCTAAGCAGCGTTTCTGCAATTCAGAAGTAAATCCACGTAACTCTTTATATCCATTGAAAATGGATGTAGGTCACTGAAAATGTCACTTTAGCTGCTCATTCCCAAATTGAGGGATCTGAAAGTCAGCAAATTTCTTAACTGCTCAAAAATATTAGACGTCTTTAAAATTAATCTATTTTTGCTTCAAAAATTGATAGCTGAGTTGTTGCCAGAGGTGTAGTAGGAGCATGAGAACACAGAGCCAGGGGGCACAAGGGGAGCCTGGGGGAGCAAATAATAATATTTACTTTATACTTTTCCAACGTCACAGATTTATTTTGAGAATAAAATCAAATGGTTTGTGTAGAATAACTTTGCAAACCACAAATGACTATGCACATATTTGGATTTATTATCATCATTTGTAATAAGGCCAGAGATGCCAGTGCTGTACATCTCTGATTAAAATTAGGGACATTATTAGACCAAATCCAATATTCTCCCCCAATAAGTTAACTTGTATCCATTCTACCCATCTTTCAAGTTCTACCTTCTAAGTCCTTCTATGCTGGGTCATATGACCCTCTTGAAGCCCTTTAATTATCTTCTACATTAACTGATTTTATGCCAATGGCCAGGGGACGGTCTATCAGTATAGGAAAGGAAGACATGAGGAGTATCACCAACACATGGGGAGAAAAGGACCTTAAGCAGGCAATCCCACCAGGAACAGAGACCGGTTTTGGTACCACCAAACCAGTGGGAGCACCACTCCCAGAGCTTTCTACATGTACACTTGAGGAATATGAGGAGGGACTGAAAAGTCAAGAGAACTTCCATGACCTCCACTGGTAGCACTTGTTAATTCAGCCATATATATATGGAGAGAGAGATGTATGTATATGGAGAGATGTATTTGTGTGTGCATTTCTGTTTTCCTGGAATGTATGCTTTTACTGAACTAGGATAAGTTTTATTTTCATCTTTTTTCATGATATATATTTTAGGACCTTGGTAGTATATATTTAGTCATTGAGATTGAATTGACTTGAAATCATTAGACTCAGAAAATAGGATTATAGACTGGAAAGGCACTTAATAAGTTATAAGAATAAGTGTTCTCCTAATCCTACTAGTACCTATACTTGCTTGGTCCTAGGCTATCTCAATCACTCTGGATCTCAATTTACTTGCCCATAAGTGTAGCTTAAATAACCCTCATGTTTATTAACATTGTATATCATAATTAAAGTATGCTATACAAATACAAGACATAAGAAGTCTTCTGTCTTTTAATATTTCTCCATTTTTCCATGTTACTACTCACCTTTCTATTTTTTAAAAAATATTACAGAGGTGTTATAAAGCAGAAACTAACACACCATTGTAAAGCAATTATACTCCGATAAAGATGTTAAAAAAAACATATTACAGAGGTTAAATTTTTCCTTAAGTGATGTAGTTTTTTCTAGGTAAAAGCCCAAATAAGAACAAACTTTAGGAAAGGATACACTGTGTAACTTCAATGTAATTTTTTTTAAATTTAAAATCTATAATCTTTGAATCATGAATTAAAAATTATGGTTTATAAAACAGAACAAGGGGCTTCCCTGGTGGCGCAGTGGTTGAGAATCTGCCTGCCAATGCAGGCGACAGGGGTTCGAGCCCTGGTCTGGGAAGATCCCACATGCCGCGGAGCAACTAGGCCCGTGAGCCACAACTACTGAGCTTGCGCGTCTGGAGCCTGTGCTCCGCAACAAGAGAGGCCGCGATAGTGAGAGGCCCGCGCACCGCGATGAAGAGTGGCCCCCGCTTGCCGCAACTAGAGAAAGACCTCGCACAGAAACGAAAACCCAACACAGCCATAAATTAAAAAAGCAAAAAAACAAAAAACCAGAACAAGCCTTTATATAATAAATTCTATAGACATATGGTTTAATTAATATTTATATGGTAACTATTTGGGCTCATAACTCTCTCTAGCTCTCAAATTCTTCATTTGAAAGGGAGTAAATGTTATTAGATGTTCCTGAAAATCCTTAAGATTCTATGACAAAAAATATAGCTGATATTGCTTACGTGTTTAATTGTTCCAGACATTCCAATAAGTGATTGGACTGAGAAACTAGAGATCTCTGATCCAATCCCACTTTTACCATGAAGTTGCTGCATAAGCTTAGATAACGGAAGAGAAAAGGTCCTGGGAGGTGAGTGACTGAGTAGGACAGCCTCCATCTGATGGTGCAGGGGTTAGTGAGTGTTAAGTGTTAAGTACTTCCCAGCGGCAGGTAAGAGAGCAGAGTCCTCTCTACTCTGTTAATGAGGTGCCCTGCCCGTGCTATGCTTGGCACTGGCTGTGCTGGCAGATGTTCTCAGCAGACTTAGGTCAGACTAAGCCTCCACACTATGATTGGGTCTCCATTGCCAAGTTCTTATGTTAAAACTCCTTAGGTCATACAGAAGTAGGATGTCTGTATAATTTATCTTACAAATCAGAAAACTTTTGAGAGTCTAGACACTATTAAAAATCATGTGTAAACTCTCCTAGTAAACCTAGAAATAATGACCTTCCTACATAGATATGAAACCCAATAATTTGATTAATCTCCTTTGTATCATCCCCTTCTCTCTCCCTGCCACTCTCCCATTTCCATTCTCACTTCCAATCTACTGATATAGTTTTCCCTGAAAATGATGTGCACATCACACATCCCTGCTTTCACAGGCTGTCCCCTTCTCTCTTATTCTCTGCTATTTCCCAGACTGTTCATCTGAAATTTGTTCATCCTTCCACACCATTCATCCTTCAAAGCCTAGCTCACGTGTCTCTTTTTGCAAAGCCTTTCCAAAGATCCCTAAGCAAAAATCATCACTCATTTCTCCAAGCTTTTATAGCTTCTCTGTTTTTATGGTGTTGATGTCGTAATGAAATTATTAAAAGGAGAGACACAGGAGTCAGACCGTAGGACCTTCAATCCTAGTTTTGCGACTTACTAGCTAGGAAAATGACTTAACTTCTCTGTGTCTCTATTTTCTCGTGTATAAAATGGGGATAAGACTACTATTAATACTTAATAGGATTTTGGTGAGGATTAAATGAGTTACTGTAAGTAAAATGCATAAAAATAATACTTAGCACATGGTAAGCGCTAAAATGTTTTCTGTTATCACATTTTATTACAGACAATTCTATTATGTCTGATTCTAAACACCAAACGGTGGAATCCTTCAGGGCAGGGACTTTATAGACTTACTTCGCATGAAAATAGTATCTGCTGCAAAACAGACATTTAATAAATACCAAGTGAATTACTTCTCCAGGGAGTCTTGTGGGAAAAGAGATCTGAGGACATCAGGCTGACCTTTAGCCAAATCAAAATCTAGACAAATATATCTCTGTATCTCATCTGCCTTTGTTTCTCCTTTTGTCAATCATAAACAGAGACCTTTCTTTCTCAGCTAGACATCATCTCGTCTCTGTTACTTTCAAGGGAATGTGTTTTTGAAAAGACAATGTAGAATTTGAGAGGAAATTCATTTTTTAATGGCAGAATTTCAGGCATGAAAAGGATAAAATACTTTGGAACACGTGGTCTGACAAGCATGGTTAACCAGTATCTTTATGAAAACTTTAAAGTTGGCTCCAGGTACACATTTTGTGTTCCTCTTCCTTGTTTCATTATAGTAGTAAGAATGTTAGTGGGTTCACAGGGTCTGAATCCGCTTAAGGGGCATTGCTAGGTTACACTTTAATGTTTCCATCATAGACTGTCAGGGCTCAGATCTCCCAGCATCTCCTTATCAGGGGTTTCAGAGGAGAAATTCTTGGATACACTGAATAAACTTATCTTGCAAATGTTTTGTTTTGTTAACATGAATTTAAATATTCCTGGAGTAAAATGTTTGGGTTTTGTTTGTTTGTTTTTACTTTAATATTTTTTTCAGATTGTGAGGGTGACTGGGGGAGAAAATGGGAGAAATCTCTGGGAGATGATGGACCTGGCTCTTCTTTATGAAACAAATTACTGTCTAACGTGGCCAGCCCAGCTGAGAGGAGGGCCAAAGTGGTGGCTGCCATAGAAAAATGTTTCTAATTGAGAAGAAAAGAGGGAGGAGGAGTTAAACCATAGAGTGCATTCCACTGTCTCTCTTCAGCAAGTTAAAACAACAAAGAACCTACGGGAGCTTCTCCGCTGTAACTGGCAGTGATCTCAACAGATTTATAGAGGAAGCATAGCTCTAGAGAATATTGCAAGAAATGTTTTAAATAGATGTTTCAACTCTAGTCATAGCAAGCTACTAATTAATGGTTCACTAATAAGAAACTTTTAAAATAATGGATTAGCATTCCTTTTAAAGTGGACATGCAGGCATACAGAACACACTTGAGGACATGGGGTGGGGAAGGGGAGGCTGGGATGAAGTGAGAGAGTGGCATGGACATATATACACTACCAAAAGTAAAATAGATGGCTAGTGGGAAGCTGCTGCATCGCACAGGGAGATCAGTTCGGTGCTTTGTGACCACCCAGAGGGGTGGGATAGGGAGGGTGGGAGGGAGATGCAAGAGGGAGGGGATATGGGGATATATGTGTATGTATAGCTGATTCACTTTGCTATACAGCAGAAACTAACACAACATTGTAAAGCAATTATACTCCAATAAAGATGTATTAAAAAAAAAACACAATATACATTAAAAAAAAAAAGGATGTGATATTGTTACTGAAAGTGGAGTCCGCTGCTTGCTGCTCTAAAGCCAATACTCAAGGCAAGGTTGGTGGAAACTTTGCTTTAGTTTGGAGGCCAGCAATGGGGGGTTGGGGGGGTTTTGACTCATGTCCAAAGGTGGACTCCCCCCACTGACAGTGGGCAAGAGCTTTTCAAGGGGAGTTTCAGGGGGGTACAGGCGGAGGGAGGGGGCTACATGCAGAAACAGCAGGGTCAGCTCTGACAGTCGTCTTGAAATTAGTCATGCAGTGGTCTGATCAGCGTCATCTTGATTGTTTTAAGTACAGTTAATCTTCAGTTCCAGGGTCGGTTTGTTTCCATTTCTTTGAGGCCAGTTCTCGGAACTGTGGCAGCTTATGTCATGGCTACAGCCTGGTCATCATGCAGTTAACTTCTTCCACCTGGTGGAGGTTTCAGTATCTGCAAAATAGCTCCAAGGATGTGGCTCAGAATATTATCTATAGCTCTTGAAGGGAAACTAAAGGTCCTTGACTTTGTTTAATGACTAAACTACTATTATTTGGTCTTGTTTGACTATTTACCTTTGCTTCTGCATTTCTCACTTCTCTGATTAAATTTATTCTTTGACTAAACTTTTTCTACAGACAAAAGGCAGGCAGAGGACACGGTGGGAGACCATAGAGTCCTGCTCTATTTCAGTATTTTGTCTTCAATTTTTCATTTTTGTCTTAAAATATTACAAAGAAATATGTATTAGTGAAAAAGGAGAAGTGCAGTCTCATTGTTATCATTCCTCTAGGGCCTTGAGTAAAGCTGAAAACCACCAAGGGGCTCTTGGGTTTTTTTGTAGGATGCTCCCTCCCCAATAACAGAGACTTTGTATTGTTTCTGAGATTCCAGAAGGTGAATTCACCAGGCTCAATGCAAACGATAGTGTGGCTGAGAAGGAGGCTTGTGAGCTGCTAGAACAAAGGGTCATGGTCCAGATCAGGTGAGGAATCAACACCAGGAAAATAACATCCATCTCTTCCATGGTCCAGGAAACTTCCTAACAAAGGGGATGGAGATCACAGGTGACAGAAGGAGGGCAAGAGGTGGATGTTTGACTGGAGACAGAGCTTTTTCTCCAGCTCTTGCTCTTTTTTGTATCCTCGGTCTTCTCCCCTCATTGCAAGTTTCCTCAGATGATACAAAGATTCTAGCACCTTCATTTATAGCTCCTGCCCTCCTTTTATTCTGGAAAAAGACAGAGAGAAAGATGTAGAACTTCTTATTGCTGTGTGGCCCTCCTTGCTTTTCTGTCACTGTATTGTATCCTAATTGGTGTGCCCCTTCGTATCTCACTATGGGGCCAGAGCCATCGTGTGATAAACACACCACTGACTCTTTTTTTATTTTTTAATTGAAAAATGCCTTTATTTTGTCCTCACATTTGATTGTTAGGTTTTCTGAGAATTGAATTCTGGGTTGAAAATCTTTTCCCCATGGAACTTTGATGTCATTGTTTCATTGTCTATAGTGTCCAGAATTCCTTATGACAGTGAAGAATTACTCATGTCAGTCTAATTTTTCTTCCTGTGCAGATACATTTTTGCAGTTCTAAAGGATATTCTTCATACTCAGAGTTCTAAAATTTTACCCATATGTGTCTCTTAAGTGTAAACTTTTTTTATTCATTGTTTTAGACTCTCAATGGGCTCTTTTAGGCTGAAGGCTTAGGTCTGTCTTTAGCTCAGAAATTTCCTTCTTGTATTATTTTGTCATCTTCTACATTCCCCTACACTGTCTTTGGAACTTCTACTAGTCATGTGTTTGATCACTTTTCTTTGCCTCCTTATTTCCGTTGTCCATTTTCTGTCATTTGTTACTATATTGTGGAGATTTCCTACACTTTTTTTCCATATTAGTGACTTGGTCTTCAACCATGCCTGTTTTTTGTTTGTTTGTTTGTTTGTTTAGACTGGCCATTTTAGTTTTCATTTTGGCAATTTTATTTCTTTTTTTTTTCTTAAAGAAACGCTATGATGTTTTTTTAATTTATTTATTTATTATTTATTTTTGGCTGCATTGGGTCTTTGTTGCTGTGCGCTGGCTTTCTCTAGTTGTGGCAAGCGGGGGCTACTCTTCATTGTGGTGCGCTGGCTTCTCAGTGCGGTGGCTTCTCTTGTTGCGGAACACGGGCTCTAGGCAGGCGGGCTTCAGTAGTTGAACACACCACTGACTCTTTTGGTTACCATTTCCTCCATAAGGGTCGGAAACATGTCCTTATCTAGGTACTTTATCTTCTTGGGTTGGCATGAATAAAAGTAAGTGTTCCTATTTAGTGCCTTATCTATTCTTAAGGAAAGATTCCTAGGTATTTGGGAATCACTTTCTTAATAATTAAGAGCAAAAAGCCTCAGCTTCATAACCTGGCCCTATTATATTCTAGCTGTGTGATCTTGAGCAAGGAATTTCTTTTCTTTAAAGCCTTAGACATTTATTTTAAAAATTGGGATAATAATACAACTGTCACAAGATTGTTTTGAGGATTAAATGAGATCATTTTGTATAGCATTTAGCATAATACTGGATACAAAGTAAGGAGTCTATAAATAATAATCTTCATACTACTGAACCGAAGACAGAAAGGTGAGGCACAAATGGGTGAAGAGGCTATTTAAAACAATGAAATACAGACAGTCCCCAACTTGTAATAGTTCAACTAATGATTTTTTGACTTTCTGATGATGCAAAACCCACATGCATTTAGTAGAAACCCTGCTTCTGATTTTGAATTTTGATCTTTTCCCAGGCTCACGATGTGTGGTGGGATACTCTCTCGTGATGCTGGGCGCAGCTGTGAGCCCCAGCTCGCAGGCAGCCACGTGATGCCGAGGGTAAACAACAAACGTAGAAAGTGCATGCTATTATCAGTAGCACAAATCATACACTGGATATGAGAGGTATCAGAGCAGAGCTGGGCTTGGAAGTGTCTTACTTTTCCAGGACTTTGGCGACAAAATATCACAAACTTGGGTGGCTTAAACAACAGAAATTAATTTTCTCACAGTTCTGGAATCTAGAAGTCTCAGATCAAGGAGACAGAAGGGTTGGTTTCCACTGAGAGGACAAGGGATCTGCCAGCCTCTCTCCTTGGCTTGCTGCTGGCCACCCTCTTGCTGCCTCCTCACGTGGTCATTCCCACGGGAGTGCATCCCTGGTGTCTTTGTGTCTGTAGATTTCCTTTCTTATAAGAACACCAGTCACATTGGATTGGGGTCCACCCTAACAGCCTCATTTTAATTTAATTACCTCTATAAAGGTCCTATCTCCAAAAACGGCCATTCTGTGATATGGGGTCTGGAGGGGGTGGTTAAGCCTTCAACATATGAATTTGGGGGAAAAACACGATTCAGCCCGTAACAGAGAGTAAGACAAACATAGGGATGAACGCTAGCCAAGGCACCCACCACATGTATGGTTTTGAACAAGTCTCCCATGCTCTCAATCTCATTTTTCTAACTGTAAAAGAGGGATAATAATGATAAGCATTTACCTCATAGGGTCATTAGGAGAATAAAATTAGGTAAGAATGGCAAGAACCCAGCATAGCGCTCAGCACATGATACATGCTCTACAAATCTCAGCTAATCACAACAAAAATTTACATTTTCTTGGTATCTCAAACATTTCCTGGTGGTAGCTTCAGTATATCCTTTTCCATCTACAGTTATAATTTAATGTCTATCAGCTTGCTTCTTTACTATAAGTCCTATTCAATCTAATATAACGTTTAAGCTTGTATTTTTGCTTCTTTTAAATGGCTTTGATAAAGTCTCAATTTTTGGTAGCAGTTTTCAGCAGCAGCAGCATTTCTGATATTTCCTAAGAATTTTTATCTTGTCTACTTTTTTTGGCAAATTGGAAAAACGGTCTTTTTTGGCTTTTTTTCTAAGTCTTTGTTTACATCTCTTTACAATTTGTTAGCTGTAGATAAAACATAAATAGAAAATAAGTCAAAAAGAGAAACAAATACCGTATGCTAACGCACATATATGGAATCTAAAAAACAGTACTGATGAACCTAGTGGCAGGGCAGGAATAAAGATGCAGACATAGAGAACGGACTTGAGGACACAGTGGGGGAAGAGGAAGCTGGGACAAAGTGAGAGAGTAGCATTGACATATATACACTACCAAATGTAAAATTAGATAGCTAGTGGGAAGCAGCCACATAGCACAGGGAGATCACCTCAGTGCTTTGTGACCACCCAGAGGTGTGGGATAGGGAGGGTGGGAGGGAGGCTCAAGAGAGAGGGGATATGAGGATATATGTATACATATAGTTGATTCACTTTATTGTATAGCAGAAACTAACACAACATCGTAAAGCAATTATACTCCAATAAAGATGTGAAAAAAACATAAATAGATGTTGGGTTGAGATAAAATGTATAATTCCAATATTCTACCATCTATCATATATTTGTGGGATCATATACTCAAGGGTTCAGCATTTTAGTGACTAAGTGAAGGAAAAGTAATTGTGAGAACTATCACAGGAAATAGCCTCATCCAATTTTGCCTCAATTCAAAATATTACATAATTATAAATTAATGTATAAAATATTTATATTAAATTAAATTAAAACATTTTATTATACTTAACACTGGCTAACATTTACCATGTACTCATTACACACTCAGCCCTGTACTAAGCCCTTTACAGATAATATCTATTCTTCACAGTGACCTGTGAGTCAGGTACTTGTATCCTTCTCATAGTGCATTTGAAGAGTGTGTGCTCAGAGAGCTTGCCTAACACCACACGAATGACCAGTGGGAACTTAAACTGTCTGGCTATGAAGCCCAGCACACTCTTCAACAGTGTTCTTTGCCCCTAATATTTGTGAAGAATTATATCCAAAGGAAAACCTTGTGAACTAAACATTGCTTTTCTTTAGCTTTTTAAAAAAATTATTACTTAAAATATATTTCTTAAGAAACAGAGAAGAGAGGAAGATAACATTTGCCAAATCTCTATTATGTTCAAGATACAGTGTGAATTGCTTTAAAGAAACATCCAAGTCAATCTTTACAATTCAATGATGTAGGTTTAAATATCTCCATTTTGCTAATTAAAACATAGCAACTTAAATTAGCTAAGTAACTTATTGCAAGTCATAAAATGCTTACATGTTAAGATCAAATTAAAACTATCTCTGATTCTATCACTTCTCTTGGCTTAACCATTACTACAGTTTATTCCTCTCAAAGAAAAACATGAATCTGTTCTTAACAGATGCTTAATAACTTCTGACAAATGTATAGACTGGGGTTCTGGCCATCAACAAAATGTCATTGAGAAGTCACACTTTCATTTATTGTTAACAAATGAAGGGCTGGACAGTTCTGAACTGTAAATATTGTCTCCTTTTCTTCACTTTCCTGCATCTAGTTAACTGTTACTCTTGAGGTTCACTTTACCAATCTTATTTTCACATGATTAATTGATGCTGTATGCTATGATGTAAAATTGGAACACAAAGAAATAAGAACTTAACTATGTCTGAGATACGGATATTCCACAAAGAAAATGAATATTTAACTTGGGTTTTGAAGGATGTATAGAAGTTTTTCCAGCAGAAGAATCAGGGAAGGGCATCCCAAGTGGCGAGAGTAAAAATTTTAAAGGCACAAAATTGTGAATGAATCTATTTTAAACGCTTTTTGGAAACCTTCTCCAACATCTGCACAGGATTAATCATTACATATTTTACATATTTCTGTTAAATATTTATTACCTTTTATTTTCATCAAGTGTATGTTTACCTCCCATGCTCAGGTATGAGCTTCTAAAGAATAGGACTTCTAGATCTTTGTAACTACAGTGCTCAACATAGTAAATGCTCAATAAATATGTGTTTCTTGAAAGAACAAGTCAATGAATGAATGAAAAATGAAAGGGGTGTCTCTGGGAAATGGTGAGGACATTTTAGCTAAATAGTAGAGCGTGCCTGAGAGAGATGTGTGTGCTACTGGGTAAACACATGGCTTTGAGGGGACTACAGAGGTAGGCTGGGTCTGAGTGTTAGTTCCATAATACTATACAAAGTTATTAAGTTATTTTAATTCAACGTATAAGCAATAAATTATTGAAGATCCTAAAGAAGCAGAGCAGTATTACATGGTTTGCATTTTGGAAAGATAATAGTTGAAGAAGTGAATGAATTATGACCATAGCATTTCTTAGGACCTCTGTTCACATCCCTCCAGTCCACTCCAGAGGTCACCTTCAGACAATGTCTTTATGTCCTGAGGACTCCCCATCCTCTGCCTGGCAGTAGTCTCTGGCCAAGGACTCTTTTTGGTTTACATATATGAGGCAGGCCGCGAACCAATGTGGGGCAGGAGTCAGTACAAAAATACCCCAGCTTCCTTTTCACCCTAGTGGGACAAGCTGGAGGTGTTTACAGACCATTTTTTCAGAAAATCTCCAGTGTGACTGAGCCCCAGTTCCCCACAGCAGTAAACTATTCATTGACACTTGCTTAACTGACTATCCTTTCCTGACTCACTTTCGCATTCTCTTATCATGTTTCTTGGGATCATCTTCCAAAGAAATTGGGTTATACCTAAACCCTCGTCTCATTGTCTGCTATTGGGCAAATCCAAACTGAATAAAGTTTTCTATTTTTCTTTTCCCTAATAGAAGGAATTCTTGCAGGGAGGCTGGTAATAGTATCTTTGTGTCATATCTATACCTATTGATGGGTATGAAGAACCCACCAAAACATTATGGATGTTTAAAAGAAAAGTGTTCTTAAATTCTGGAAATTCATATTATTTATAAATAAAAACAACAGCAGAAAAATACATGTTGATCTACTCACACAATGGGATACTACACTTTGGCTAATGAATTACTTTCACACACACGTGATGACATAAATGTCAAAAAAGTAAAAATTTCAGTGAAAAAAAGCAAATTTCAGTAGAATTAAATTAATATAAAGATCAAAAACTTGCAATATGGACACATGAGGTAAAACTTTAAAACAAGGGAAAAATGAACCCAAAATTTAGGAGAGTGATGACTTCTAGAGGGAGTGAAGGGCACTGAATCAGCCCAAGGTTCACTGGGAACATCCAAGGTACAGACATCGCTCTCCTCCTTAAACTAGGTAGTGGGACCCAGGCGTTCACTGTATCAGAGTTTTGTATATTTTACATATTTTCCATTAATATTATTTTTTAATTGTTTACTATTTAATAAAAACTTTTGAAAAAGACTTCCAACAGGACAATGAAGGATGTCTTATTGATGTCATTGTAGAATATTGTTGCCACAAGCATTAAAATATTATTTTTAAACAATGGAATGTAAAATAAAGGGATGATTAAATAATCAGCTACATTGTTTTTCACTAATTTAGCATCCCAGTAATCACAGGCATTATTACTCCTCCTACCCTAAGTGAACTAGCAGAGCATAAATAATGCTATTCTCTTAGCTTGAATAATTATTTTTGTAAAAGTAAAGCCAGTATTCTTGACCAAAAAAATTGCAACTTAAGTGATAAGTGTCAGGATGAACCTAGTAGCCTTTAAAGGAACTAGAATCTACCTGGAATCAGGTCTTGAATACCACTTTCTAGACCATGTTTGAATCCAGTGACTCAGGAAATGCTGGTGCTTGTAGCCACTCTTCTCAAAACATCCTCTGAACCTTTGCTTTAATATTCTTGTTCTTCTCTGGCCTCCCTGGTCTTGGACTTTGATTCTCTTTCTTTGCTCTGCCCATGTGGATTAAATATTCTGCTAGATGGTTTACTTGATTTGGGGTTTCTCCCACTGAGATTTTTTTCTTAAGTTCTTCTTACATTGTCCCTTTAATTGTAGAACACAGAAAAGTCTTATTCCACTATCTAAGCCAGCCGGGGCCTCCATCTCCCAGGCTGGGCCTGACATTTTGGGCTCCTTCTCAGGTGAAAAGAGAGTTCAGACACTACCTGGAGACATGAGAGCTGCCAGCAATTCTCTGGGACAAGCAGAAAGGTCAATTTGTTTAAGGAGATGATAAGAGTCCTTCTGTGTGAGTCATTCCTTCAATCCAGGAACAAAGAGCTGAGCTGAAGGAAGAACCCTGAAAACAGGTCAAATGAATTTTATTTTTCCTGCAAGAATATTCACTCATAGATGGCAAATACTTAAGAGATACCAAATACTTAAGAGATACCAACTCATCACTGTGTGTGCGTGCACGCACACACACACGCACGCACACACACACACACACACAGCAGTGTGTTGTTTCTCCCTGTGAAGCATTTCTCAGCTATTCTTCATTTCATTCATTCAAACAAACAACAAAAGTCAACCTTCAACACCTCTTCTTTGAGGTCCCTCCCCAGTCCCAGAAAAATATACTCCACATTTTCTGCTTTATTTCATACCTTGACCACAGTATTTATCCTGGGATGGTCTAGTTAGTTATATATCTGCTTTCTCCAGCAGACTATGACATCATTCAGGTAAGATCATGTGTGTCTTCTTCATCTTTGCCTACCCTGCTTCTAGTACCGAGTTATCCATCAAATGACATCTGAATGAGTGAAAATGAAAGGGAACTGGATCCCATCTTTTATTATTACAAATTGTTCTAGGCTGACCATCTGAGCAGCTACAACCAGGAAACTGAGGAATGGGAAAAGATCTTGAAATGGACTCAGAGAGACTTGAGGAGGGTTTGGGATACACTAAATTTGGAATCATTTGAAATGTACTTGCACCTTCCCCTTTAGGTTCTTGTTTACTGAGAAACAAGGGAGAAACAGCACTGAGGGGGTTTTTAGGAGCTTAAGAGAAGTGACCAGGCAAGAGTTTGTCTCCACTCCAGGAGCAAGTGCTAGCTCACCGCAGTGCCTGGAGACACAGACACAGTGGTGCTGGTCTGGTCTGGAAGGTTCCGTGGTTGCTCTCTGATTCTGAGAAGTACAGAGACAGGGGAAAAATGGTCTCTGCCTCTGCCCCCTTCTCTTCCATCATCCTTTTTCCAGTGTCCTTCTATCTCTACATCACTGTTAGAATAAACTTCATAGCAACTATATTCCCCAAGTGTGTTGGTACGGTCGATGAATTCAGTCGTGAAAACAATAGTTCACTGTATTGAAATAGCACTTTTTTCAGCCTTAGCACATTTCAGCCAAAAAATAAAGAAATGTAGGCATGGGGACCAAACTCAAATCCTTTCAGCAAACAGAAAAGCCAAAGGTACAAAACAATGACAGCTTGGACACAGCATTGCCTCCTGGTTATACTGAGCAATACAAAGCCAAGTCCAGATTTTCTGACACAGCATCACAGCACAGTCACCACTCCATGGATTCCCCCGTCTGCCCTTTCCACATCCCCATTCACATGCTGCATGTCTGCAGCCAGGACTGCTTCCCGGATGAGCCCAACAGATAGGGTTTGTAGGTGATACAGTACACCAGCCCCTCTGCTTCACTCACAAGAGACCTGTCTCAGGTCCCAGCCCCACATCCTTCTCTTCGCACAATGCTTTTATGTTTTTTAGGGTGCCTTGGGGATGCACCTGTCCCATTTTTTCAACAACTCGTAGACCAATAAAATGAGGGCTTATTCAATGCAGGCATTGGAGGAGACAAACACTGCAGCCAAGATGAAGAAGCACCAGGGTGAAGGGGAAAAGAAGAGGAGGAGGGGATGTGGGAGGATGAAGAAAACAGATACTGAGAAGCAGAAGGTCCAGGTTGTTCTGCCTACTGGAGTGATCTCCTTCCTTCCCCCATCAGCTGAATGATATTCTCAAGAGCGCACACGTCCCAGGGTCAGAGAGCCAGCCCTCGAGTCTTCATTCTGCCATTCACTCCTTATGTGTCCTTAACAAGTCACTTTATCTCTTCCAATCTTAGTCCCCACATTGTGAAATGGAGATAATCATAATGATACCTGTCATCTCAAATTCAAAGATATCTGTGAGAACCGTATAAAAATGTTTCATAAAACTATGAAGTGCAGTTGAAGTGTTAGCAACTAATCTCTCTCTACAATGCTCAGGAAGGAAGCCCAGTTGATGTAGGACCTTCCTCAGAGATGACTTCACTTCCTTATCCCTGAGGCTGTAGATCAAGTGGTTGAGCATGGGGGTGACCAGGTTATTCAGGATCTGAACAGCTGCATCTATCCAGGGGCTTGGGGTTGGCCTTAGGTAGATGAGGACCACTGGCATGTATGAAAAGCAGGATGGCAGTGAGGTGGGGCACTGCAGGTGGAGAAGGCGTGCCGTTGGCCCTCTGCAGAGCGGATCTGCAGGATGGAGTAGACAATGCGACTGTAGGAGGTGAGAATGAGAAGGAAGCAGCTGAGGGGCATGAGGCCCACACTGATGAACCCCGCCATCTCCAGGGCTGAGGTGTCTGCACAAGCCAGCTTCAGCATCACTGGGATATCACAGAAGAAACAGTCCACCTCACTGGGGCCACAGAAGGACAACTGGAATGTGAGAGTAGTTAGAAAGGTGGCCTGAATACAACCAGAAAATGAGGTCTCCATGGCCAGGATGGCATACACTCTGTGACTCATGATTATTGTGTAGCGCAGACGGTAACATATGGCAACAAAGTGGTCATAAGCCATTACTGTGTACAGGAAACACTCAGTACATCCCAGGAAATGGTAGAAGGAGAGCTGGGACATGCAGCCTGCATAGGAGATGGCTCGGCTGTTCCCTGAGAGGTAGAAGAGCATCTTCGGGGAACTCCCAGAAGGAAAAACTATGTCACACACTGATAGTTGACACAGGAAGAAGTACATGGGAGTGTGAAGTCGAATGGAGGAGACGAGCAGTAGGGTGAGCAGGCTCTCCATAAGGGTAAAGAGGCAGAAGGACAAAAACAGGACGAAGAGCATGGTCTCCAGATCCCCTGTGTGTGGGGTGCCCGGCAGAATAAACTCGGTCACCACTGACGCATTCCTCACACCTGTGAGGAAGTCAGACCTCGAAAAGGGACCCGTGACACCGAAGTCTGAACACCAGTATCGAATTATTAAGCTTTTTGCTGATCAGCGCTTTGGCTGTGTTTTTAACAAGCAATAACCAGCCTGCTTATGAATGGCAAGTTCTGTATAAAAATATCAGGTAATAAGAAAAGGCTATTTTAGAGCCAGTCTATTCAACTCCTGGAAAGAATGTTTTGAGAGGCTGGTGGTTGTTTATGACAAGATCAGAAGTTTTGAGATATATTCAAAACATTCTCAGGTTAAGTAAGAAACTTTTTACAGTTGTTTAATTCATGGATTTACTCTCTTTAGGCCTATTTATATTTTGAAATCTCACAAAATCTTTGAGAAGCAAACTCTCACTATACATTACCTTCTGAAAAATATTAGGAAAAAAATTTTGTTAGAAATCAGAACACTTAATTTTAATCCTGGCTTTGCCACTTATTAGCTATAGTAGTTCAAACAATTTATATAATGTCTTCCATAGACATAGTTTTATCATACAAATAATATGAAAATAATAATTATAACAAAAACATGAACAACAAAGATACCCTGGTATCATAGTAAAGTTAATGAAATTTCTGTGAAAGTATCTGGCAAAACATAAATCCTAATGAAAAGTGTTTCTATATTTTATGTTTCTTAAATTTAAGTGTTTAAGTACCTTCTTTTAATGTTGGCATTCTATAATTATTTGCAAATAAATGTTTTATGAAATAATATTGTTAAACAGACTTACATCACATCCTCTTCAGCTTACATCCTGGAGGTATAATGTCCCCAACTCTATCAGGAGATACTGCTCTGGTTCTTCTGGTCCTTTTAACATTTTCTAAGTGGACGTAAGGTGACTCTGAAACATTAGCAAAAGAAAGAGTAGCAGAAAGTGAAGTATCAAATTTGTGTTACTGTGATGAAAAGAGAAATACAATAACCCACATAGCAGAAAGTCCAAGAACAGCTCTAATGTGGAGGGTTAAACACAGGGACCTCTTCATCTCATTACTCACTCAATAATAATGAAAACTATGTTCCAAGAACTGGGCTCAACACTTTCAAAATATGATTCATTTTTTTCAATAAACCTATATGAAGAAACTATTACTATTTCAATCTACAGATCAGAAAATTGAAGCTTAGAAAAATTAAGCATGTCGCCCAAAGTTGCAAGCTAGTATGTGACAGAGACAAGACTCAAACCTCTTTCATTCCACTCTTCATTAGGAAATCTGCCTTCTGTCTGCCTCTGTTTTCTAAGAGCCTCTTCCACTGCTAGGCAGTAACACCCTTCTAGATGGGTTCATGTCACCGTTTTATTCTAAGGTGGGAAAAGTCTTCTTGTCTTACTTCTTCCTGGTCATTTCCAGTCTTGACTTTACAGCACACCTAGTTAATATCTAATTTAGTTTTAGAGAAGATACAACATGCTTTTCCCATTCTTTTGACACTATACCTTAGTATCAACTCCAATGTAGGAGCTTTCAAGTCATAGAGCCACATTCAACATGGGGATTCCAATCATAAACTGTGGCAAGTGCCACTGAAAAACACAACTAAGAGAATGACCAAGACAAAATGAGTCACTCACACAGCACCCTAGAATTGAGCAAAAGTGATGACAGCAAAGGGAAAAACAGTGATACTCTGGGGGAAGTATGCTGCTGACAGCCTGCTTCTTATCACTAATCCTTGCCATACCTGAATAGTATCTCTGAGAAAGGCAGATTTCTGTGAGCTCTGGATCACCTCCCCTTGGGCAGCAAAGTCAGAAGACTTTGGTCCTTGCCTATGATTAGATACCATTATAATCTATGATTCTATAATACAGTTTGAGTTTTTAAGTCCATTTCAGGAAAAAGAAGCCACAAGGACTAGGAAGGTCCCTGTATGTGGCCCCCGACTATGTGGGGAGCAGAGGCTAATGGTGAGACACGGGCAGTGGTCTGAGCACTCACATAGTCCGCCTGAGAACGCAGTTACGTTTTCCAGTTTTATAACAAGACCTCACATTGACTGCTTCTGAGCAGAGCACAGGGTGCTCCAGCCAAAGGAGCTTGAATTCTCCTACTTATAAAAAATTGAGCCTCATAGGGTTTGTGCAATCAAGACCTGCACACACTCACTCTTCCTGGATTGCTTCCTTGGAAGTTTATTCAGATCCCCAGAAGCCCTATTTGGAACTCAGTGATAGCTCTGAGGGAGGAATTAGTTTGTCAACCTTATTCATCATCCAGCTATGAATTAATAATAGTAGTGAGATCATAAGGGATGCTCTAATGTGGGAAATATCTATGTTCCTCCAAGATTATTTGCACGGTAGAATGAGCTCCAATTCTAACCTTAGATCACCTGCAATGCTATCCCTCTTTTTGGCTGCCTTATACACCTTCAAGCTTTTGCTAGTGATATCATTTGTCTACTGCTTTTGAAATTATCTATACATCCATGCAATTACACAGTTACCTCTAATAAACATCACTATTCCAGGTAGAAACCTAATCAGTTATTTATTATTTATTATGCATCTACTATCGTTACGTGTCCTTCAGGTCAATACTCCTAAAGGGAGTATACGTTCATAGGACGGTGACCAGTATAAATAAAGGGGTTGGCTGTAAACCTTCTCAAAAGGAAAATGATTGACCAAATAGATAATATTCAGTTAACAATTCATAGTAAGCATTTACCACATGCTAAGTGCTATGCTAATTCTCAAAATTTATTATTACATTTAATCTCCAAAAGAAACCTTATAAAGTAGGTGATGTTATTTGACAAAGAAACTGAAAAGCAGATTGAATAACCTGAAGATTATACAACTAGAAA
Organism: Balaenoptera borealis; assembly: GCF_965194805.1. NCBI lineage: Eukaryota > Metazoa > Chordata > Mammalia > Artiodactyla > Balaenopteridae > Balaenoptera > Balaenoptera borealis. Next base: position 102,984,205 of record NC_138868.1, on the reverse strand, counting down.
GTGGCTGAGCTGAGACTATAATTTTAAAGCCAATGCCTTTAAGCTCAATGCAATGATGAATTCCAGAGATCTGAGTTTTGCACCCAAAGAGAAACAGAGATATAATGTGATTTTTCAAATGCTTGCAAGGCTGTTCCATGTGGATTTTATATGCACTGTTCCACGGGTGATTCAGAAATCATGGGCAGATCTGGTAGAAAGACAGATTTATTTTCAATGTAGAAAGTTTAATTATTAGAAAATGTACATTGATGAAATAAGCAGCTCTTATGATGGAGTTATTTCCTGGTCTGGAAGTATCCAAGAAAGTGTAAAAAGAATCATCTTTCCGGTATGCCATTAAGGTTATTCTCAATTTGAATGAATAACTTGATTTAAAGTTCTCACTAATTTTGAAATTATTTGATTTTATTTATACTGGAAAACTTTTCAATGATATCTAACACAATAAAAGTGGAACTTCAATGATAATAATTCTACTAACCCCTATGCAAAAGAAATTATGAATATAACCACAGTGGTTACAATACTAACAATAGCTATTGTGAAAACATTTTAAAAGAAGAAGAACAGGAGTCACAGAGGGAGTCCAGATGCTACTCAGTGTTTTGCAAGATAGGAGTGGCCTGTTGGGATATCTTCGTGAATAGACCACAGTTTTAATAATAACTAACATTTTTGTACATTTGCTACATAGCAGAATTCTGCTGAGCGCTCTACAGGTATTATCTCTTTCAATTCTCACTAGAAACCTACTAGGCAGGCAGTATTATTTCCCCCAATTTCTAGTAGAAAATTTAGTCTCAAAGAGTTTAAGCAACTTAACCAACGTAATAGAGTTGGTTAATGGATCCAGAATTATATAATTCTTCTGAGTTATAAAGAAAAACAAGTTTGTAACTAATTTGGATTTTCAAATACTCATTTGTAGCTAATATCACCTTACATTTATGGTGGCTTGAGTTTTTCAATGCACTTTTGCCTTTTTAAAGTTAATTTTCTCAAGAACTAAGTAAGGTGGTTCTTATTAACCCCATTTTACAAATAAAGACACTGAACTCACAGTAATTGTGACTTTCCTAAATTTAGACAGCAGAAGAGCCCAGGCACCCTCAGGTTTCTCTCTCTTTCCACTACATCCTCACTGCTTCCCAAGATGACCCCATGCAGAAAGCAGCTGTCCCTGTATGAGAGGAGAATTATTAATATTTACTTTAGAGTTTGGAGGAGTCTTATGTATACCCTTAAGAGTCCTTACCATTTTTATCTTGTATTCCATGACAAGATTATGGCTTTAAACTATAACGAGAGAGAGAGAGAGAGAGAGAGAGAGAGAGAGAGAGAGAGAGAGAGAGAGAGGAGAGAGAGAGAAACTTCTTCAGTTTATGTCTGAACTGAACAGTTATGAAACAGTTATGTTTCATAGGGATTGAGTCCCAGAAAGTTCAGTAGGTATTTCTCAAGGGAGCTGTCTTGTTATGATTGACTTGTAGGAAATTTTGCCCTATATTTGGATCATTCCCAAGAGTGACTGTTTTAATCAGAGAAAACAACATGCCTTGTTTAACACCTTTTTCCTCTGCTCCAGAAATTCAAGTAAGGCACTAGCATATTCTAGCAACTACTGGTTTATCAACTAATCATTCAGCAGAACTTTCTGATTATGAATAGCAGGGCTAAGTCTAGGCATTCTTGGTCCAGTAACAGGTGCTTTATTATTTGTTGGCAGGGTTGGGGTCTGGGGTGAGTGGCCAAGTGAGTTTCTTCTTTCCTCTGCAAAAACTCAGTGGGGAAGAGTTGGACTGTGAACCAAATGGAAGAGTAGAATGATGGCTATTTACTGGATGATAAATTTCTTAAGCTGTTATTTCCCTTCCTTCCTTTCTTTCCCTTTTTCCGTTTTTTTTCTTCTGGTGGGAAAGTGCTCAATTGCTTGTTGGGCTTCCTAACAATTTAATGGTTTCTATGGAAGAGGTGTGACCCACTTAATGGAGGAGCTAAAGTAATAAGCATAGGAATGAAACTTATTTTCTGCATTTTTATTGGGGAGAGATGGGAATGACAGAAATATCAGGAACTTGAATCCCTGGAAACTCTCTTGAGTGACTTGGTGTCCTCAGTAATCACTAATTCCTAAGTGATTCCTCATGCTTCTATGTGGTCCCCACTCCCACTATCAAAGCCTGTAAACTTCTGGAATATGGTTCAGGTAACTCAGCAGGCTACAATATTGAAACAACCCTTGTATCTGTTGGAGCAGACCAGGTACTAGCAGGGAGATCACTAATCTAGCAGGTTTGAGATATAGCACAGTCTGTCAAGCAAACTACAGTATTTCATTTCCATGGCACAAGTAGGTCAAAGTTCAGGAAGAGTAAAACTTTTAGTAACAAGCAGATATCCTAGAAGATGCAGTACAGCATCCCTACAAAAGAAAAAGAAAACAAAACATATGCCTAGAGAGATGTATCTCTGTGTCATATATATATATATACACACACACACACTTATTTATTTATTTATTTATTTATTTATTTATTTATTTATTTATTTATTTATAACAGAGATATATCCATACATCCTCTGGACTTGGATCCAGGGACAGGATGCAGGACTCCATGAAGGAGAATTCAAATGAATAAGCAGAACCCCAGTCCAGGAAGGCCAAGGTCATGACCAAGTGACCTAAATTGGGGTATGAGCCCAGACAACAAGGGTAAGACCCTATTATCAGAGCTGCGGACACAAGGAAAGAGCACCGTAACAGGAAGGGAATAGAAACTGAGGTCTAGGAAAAGCTGTTCTGAGGCCCAGTTGCTTAAACCTTCAATGCTTCCTCTCAAAGGGCAGCAATGGTCCTCAAAGCTGAGGCAGGGCTGGGTCTACAAACATTGTTCCAAGGGATCCAGTAGGGAGAAGAGGGCAGTAGAGTTTGGAAATCTGCCAGAGTTAGTACCAAAAATATGGTAGAACCGTAACCAAGTCTGTCCTACTCTATTTTAATGCACTGGACTAAGTAGTAAATTCACCTTCGAAAGAACAGATTTCTGGAAAGCTATACAATTAATAATGACTATATTTGTTATTATATCAATTGCTTATTATTTATAAAATATATAAAAATAAGATATATTATTATACCAACATGGGATTTCACAAATAGTAATTATAATAATATGTGATATCTACTTATTAATAATAATGAACTTGTTTGACAATTATTTTAAATTATTTTATGCAATAACTAAAATGGGAAAGAGACAGAGAACTATGCTTCAGTTTTCTGACCTCTTTTATCACTGCCATTTTACTATAAATTCATGGCATTTCAAACTACTTGTAGTTCCCAGAATTCTTCATAGTATTTCACACCTTCATGCTCATCTTTACACTTTTGCTTGGAATGCTTGCCTCCCATTTCTTTGCCTAAATAACTTAAGTCCTAATTCATGTATAATTTTCTCTTTGAAGCCTTCTCTTCCCAATTGGACTGGGTAGGTTAAATACTTTTTTAGCATTATATTACCATCCTGTTCATAAGTCCAGCAAATAATTTCCCTGAAAGCTAGGATCACATCTTTCCAATTAACTATTGTATTTTTTAACACTTAGCACAATACATAAAAGTGTTCAATAACAATTTATCAGATGTGTGAATAATGAACCTGCCTTCCAATATCTCAAAGGTAACACCTATGTGTTTTCTGGAAGAGTCCAAGAGCAAAACAGTTGTGGGATATTAACACTTCACCAACCTGTCTGCTTTTTAATTAAGTTCTCTATTTATCCCACTGCAAACTTCTCCACCAAAACAACTCTCTCAGGTCACCAACAAATTCCATGTTACCAAATCCAGTGATCAATTCTAATTCATCGTTTTATCTGATACATTCAAACCTTGTATCACAGTAGTTCACTCTATTCTTTTTTAACTACTTATTTGGCTTCCAGATACAAACTTATTCTTGGCTCTATCTTTCCATCCCTCTTTACCACATTATCCCGACCTCTAAATGCTGGAATGCCCTAGGGTTCAATTGCTAAGCCTTTTATTTTTATTTACTTTTATAAATTTATTTATTTATTTATTTTTGGCTGTGTTGAGTCTTCGTTGCTGTGCGCGGGCTTTCTCTAGTTGCAGTGAGACGGGGCTACAATTCGTTGCAGTGCGCGGGTTTCTCATTGCAGTGGCTTCTCTCATTGTGCAGCACGGGCTCTAGACACGCGGGCTTCAGTAGCTGTGGCTTGAGGGCTCTAGAGAACAGGCTCAGGAGTTATGGTGCACGGGCTTAGTTGCTCTGCAGCATGTGGGATCTTCCTGGACCAGGGATCGAACCTGTGTCCCCTGCATTGGCAGATGGATTCTTAACCACTGCACCACCAGGGCAGTACTGCAACAACTAAGATTTAAAGATGGTCAGAGTAGCTAAAAACACAAAACCCAAGTATATGTAATATTGGGTACCAGGGACTTCCCTGGTGGTCCAGTGGTTAAGATATATATATATATATATATGTATCTCACCAGAAACCCAATTTAATTATAAAGACTTACGTTAAAAGGAAAGTAATAAAAATATATATCATGCTAACACTAATCAAAAGAAAGATGGAGTAACTATATTCATTTTAGACAAAGCAGATTTCAGAAAAAGGAAAATAATCAGAGATAAAGGTGTGCATTACATAATGATAAAAGGGTCAAATCTCCAAGAAGATATAATTCTAAATGTGTATGTATCTAACAAGAGAACATCAAAATACACGAGGCAAAAACTGATAGAACTGAAAGGAAGAACAATATAGGGGGTGTTGCATGGAGTTTTTCTTCTTGTCAATCAGATACTTCAAGTAGATGGACTGCTTTTAAGGAAGCAATGGCTGAGTTCAGAGAGAAACAGCAAATGCTGAATGATTCCCAGCATGACTGTATTAGACTTGGGGAAAACAGCAGTGGGTTTAATAGTAAGTCTATGTAGAACAGGGTACCCTGCACTGAAGGCACTGGGCTCAGTCTGAGTGGGAGAATCCTGAGGCGATGTTACCTGCCTTCCTTCTTGTGGCCAAGTCTGCAGCAGCCAGGAAACAACTGCAGGGTGAGGATAACCAATGGGAGATGAGAGCAGCTTCTCTCCTGGGCTTCTTGCCCAGATCATCAGTCCCTGAAAGTACAGATGGTGCTTTATATTTTCCTAAAACATGAAGCACCAGCCTTGAAAGTGGGCTTCAGTACAGGTGCCAAAATATCTTTGTTGATTATGCAGACAGACACTTGTTTAGATCTGAGGAATTTATAGTTGGTACAACATTTTACAGCATGAGAATGCAAATGGAAAAATAAAACCATGCTACTTTAAAACTGTAGTTGATTCTGCGTTTTAAAGAAGACAAAACTAAGACTGTTCTTTGTCTTGTTTTTTGCTTTAGAAGTTCCTAAGCCCCAAGTCTGGAAGCTGAGGGTGAGAAAAGGGGAGGTGAACAATAAATGTAATAATAAACGCCCTGCATGATAAATGTAAAGGGCCATCATTCTGTGGGCAAAGGGTAATTCTCTAAGTTTTATGGTCCTTAGGAAGCTGTCTCTTCTGTCATTACCTCATTAGGGACTATCTAGATGACAAACTTGGATACAAAGCCTATTTTATGAAAAGACTAAGCCCTCATTTTGAGTTTAATGTGCATACAAATCACTTGGAGACCTTCTGAAAATACAGATTTTGATACTGTAGTTCTTGGGGTTGCCTAAAATTCTGCATTTCTAACAAGCTTCTAGGTGATGCCACATCCTTATTCCATAGGTCACGCTCAGCTGTAAGTAAACTTGGAAGAAAGTCTTGGGAGGTCAGTTGCCACTGTGCAAGTTGGGCAAATCTTCCTAATGCCAGTTCATGCAACAGCTGAACAGAACTCAGCTCTGGGCCATCCTCTACCTTAGTGAACAGATATTGAGGTCCTGCTCAGAATTCTTGAGTATTCAAGATAAGGGAAATAATAGAATTCTAGTTTAATCCCTTAGTTGTACAGATGGGAATTGTAAGCCCCTGAGAGTGAAATCATTTGTCCTTATCACATAACTATTTAAATGACTATTATATATAGGATGGATAAACAAGAAGGTCCCGCTGTACGGCACAGGGAACTATATTCAATATCCTGGGATAAACCACAATGGAAAAGAATATGAAAAAAAGAATGTCTATATGTGTAGAACTGAGTCACTTTGCTGTACAGCAGAGATTGGCACAGCATTGTAAATCAGCTATACTTCAATTAAAAAAAAAAAAGAAAAAGAGAAGAAATGTATGGTCAGGATTCCAATAGTGGTTTTCTGACCAGCGCCCTTTACTTGCCTCATATAAGACAGGAAACCAGCCTAAAACAGAAGACATGGGGAAAGGACACAGAGTGAACAGTGGAGGCACCAAAAAAGCTGGGTGGAAAAAGAAGGGATAATAAAACCAATGCAGGTTCAATGAGTAAATCTATAAAAGACCAGATACAACAAAGTGCAGTGTAGAGTTAGCCATTTTAATATCAATACAATAGTATTTTAGGAAACAACACATCACATAGGGTCATGCCCACTGGGATAGAGTATATGGGACACAAGGTTTAGAAATATGGGGAGCTCCTTTCTTCCTCAGGGGGTGAGTGGTCTAGGTTGAAGTCTCAGGCAAAACTGCCTTTCAACTTGCTTTTTCCTTTATTATACGAGGTCAGATCCTGACTTAGAAGCATCATGAGTTCAGGCTAGGACTAAGGATTCCATTACTGCCCTCTTACTAAGATGTTTAATGATTAAGGAAAAACATGTCTCCATCAGGTATAACTCAACCCAAGTCCCTGAGGCAGTGGGAGGAAAGGCAAGTAGTAGCAAAGCCCAAGCAGGATCAGTCAAGAAGGCCCCAACAGTGCCAGCCCTCACAGTGGACCCCTTTAGTCTCCCTCTTTGTGATCTTAATATAAGGTTATATTCATCCCAGTGTGGGCTTTCTACCTCCCCTCCAACTCTTCCTCCTATGTAAACACAGAAAACTGCATAGCTCACCAGTCTGGTCCTGATAAATATATGAGAACAGAAATAAACTGACAAATAAAATGCAGACAATTCTCTAATCCAGGCATTCTCTGAACATCAGTGCTGCAACCTTTAGTCTGGAGTCCATGTCACCTGTTTTTCAGGTGGTCACTCTGGAAAACCTAGGTGGAACGTTACTGCCTATGAATGATTTGAACTCCTCCAAGAAAGGGAACAGGTTCTGGGACCATTGACACTTGGCTGAGAGGATGGGCTGGGGAAGGAAGAGCAATCCAAAGGGAACCTGGAACAGAGAGGCAAGGTGGGGTGGGCGTCCACTACTTTTAGGAGAAGAAGCTGACAGGATAGGTGTAAAATACAAAAACACATCAGAACAGAAGAGAGGGTAAAGGAAAGGACAGTAGCATAGAAGAGGCACTTGTTCTTCTGGACGGTATCTTCAAAGGGCAAAGACGGCACAATCGCAGATGATTTCATGAAAGCAATCGCGGCTTTCACAAGCGCGTGCCTGACAGCAGCTGTCATGAACAGAAAACAAGAATGAGAGCTGAGGGACAGCGATGAGACAGGCTCTTCTCCCAGTCTCCCCTAAACCTCCCTCATCATCTCCCATGAGCCCTGCTTAGCTTTCTTCAATACCCCTGACTTTTCTTTCCCTACTGCCCAGATTCCCTTTAATTTTCTCCAGCCCCAGAAATACTCAGCAGCAGTGAGATGATAAACACCCAAGGAGTAAGTCCAGTCTTACACTCAGTACAGTACTGAGATGATGAGGACAATCAATGTTACTTCACGTCCTTCTCACAGCTCACACTCCCTACCCATGTCACTCTCCCTCTTCACTCACCTCCTTTGCTCCCCCAATTTCAGATTGCACCTTCACCCAAGGAAAGAACTATCTGGGAGAGCAGGAAAGGTCTGAACCAGGATGGTCAGGGGAGGAGATTATGGGGACCCTCTCTTGGTGACTCTCTATCAGGCCTGGAGGCTCAGTGCCTGGGATGATGGTTAGTTTCCTAAGGAGGGAAGGAGATGGGGGTCTCAGGACTGTGTTCCTACCTGCATGGATGTGAATCCAGGCCATGGCCTTCCGTTCCAGAAGCTCCCACTCACACTTCATGTCCTTACCACTGTCATGCAGCCAGAGCACCACCAGGACTGTGGCCCAGCTTAAGGAATCAGCATCCTGTACTACAGACAGAGACGCAACTGGGACCCGCAGGTTGGCAGAAAGCCCCTCAAGGGGGCGTAAAAAGCTCCACTCCCCCCTTACTTACCTGCCCCAAACAGCTAACTTATCTAACAGGCCTTGAACCTTAGGGCAGCAATCCACTGTTATCTTAGGATAGAAAGATCTTAAGTTTTGAATCCAGTGAAACCACCAGGACAGTGCTTAAAGCTCCTAAAGCATCCCCAACGAGGATTACCCAGCAATGATATGAGAAGCACATGCAGATGCATAATTGCTTTATATTTTATAAAGTATCTCCAGGTATTCTTATTTGAACCCTCACCAAAACAAACAAAAACATGACAAATTATCAATAATCACATTTTTTAGAGAGAAAACTGATTTGTACAAAAGTGAAATTATTTGCCCAAAGTCAGCTTTCTACCAAATGACAGAGCTGGGACTGGAGGCCAAATGCTCTGATTTGAATCACATTGTTTATACTGCTCAACAGAAAGTCTCAGCCACAGAACACAGAACAGCCTCTCATGGGTTTTCACCCACAGCTCCCAACTTCAATTTTTTTATATTGAAATCTGAGTCAACAGATCAAGAGAAATTCCTCTTTTATATCATGACTTTTAAGATTTGGAAACAGCTATCATGTCTGCTCTGAGTAGTCCTGTTTCAGACCAAAATTCTCAGCTCCTTTCTTTCTTCCTTAAGAGGACTGTTTATGTCAAAGCAGTAAGAATCCCCATGCTTGTTCTCTTAGTCTAGAAACAAACATCACAGTGATTTTTAAACTATATCTCCTTAAATGGTCACGTCTGGAGGTAAATAAATGTACTTAAAAAATTCTATGACCACAGCCCCCAAATACCTCATACATATAGCTTCTGACAATCCTGTTGCCCTCCGCTAATCATGTCTCCAATATGCTGATTCACACTAAGTTTGTGGTCATCTAAAATCTCTGATTTTCATGTACAATAGCTCTTACGTTATTCTGCTTCTATCCTCTACTTGTGTAGTTGAGAATTTGGGATCCTCATTTTCTGGTCTAATAATCTGCTCTCCCAGTTGTGTCTTACACAAATAGGAAAGCATTGGTCTCCATCTTCACTGAAAATATGGACCTTCAGAGAATTCAGAGGCTGGTGAGCTTAAAAATCTGTTTCCAGTTTGAATTTCTTATTCAGTGTTATAGGTTTTCATTTAGTTTGTACTCAGTCCATAAGCTCATCATTAAAACATTCAAATTCCTTATTGAAGGACTCTTCATTCCCTTGATTTATTGGTCCAGTTACCATGTCATGGAAGGAAATGTTAGTCTGACATGTCTTGTTCTCAATGAAACCAAGTTAGAACTTTGTGATTCTCATATCTTCTTCCACTTATTTGTAAATTATCCCTTTGATTATTTGTTCTAGAATAATATTTTTCAATAGAAATATAATGCTAGACACATATATAATTTTAAATGCCCTAGCAGCCACATGTAAAAATGTAAAAATAAAGAGGTACTATTATTTTACTAATATATTTAACCTAATATATTCAAAATATTATTTTAACATGTAATCAATATAAAAATAATTATTGATGAAATGGTTTACATTTTTTATGTTGTCTTTGAAATCAGTTTGTATTTCACACCTCAATTCAATGAAAAATTTAATTCCTCATTTGCATTTGTCACATTTCAAGTGCTCAGTAGCCACATGTGACTAGTGGAAACTGTAGGAGATGGTGCAGGTACAGGATATCTGAAGTTTATTTAATCACCTTCCACATTTTGAAAATTCAGAATGACAGCTGTCCTTCAGGCTTCTGGCATTTGTCTCATATTCAACAATTTCTCAATTAGAAGATTTAGTAAGTTGCCTTGAAATTCCTGAATGTAATTTGTCCTCATCAGCATACTTGAACACATTTGAAATAACTAGGTTGTCCCTATTAATACTTCACCTATCCTGACTTCAGTGAAATTGTGTTCATTTCTGGACCATTCCTTTCAATATAAAGAGTAGCAAGAATGCGGGTTCTGAAGACAGACAGTCCTAGATTGAATCCAGCTCTGCCACTGACTAGCTGAGTAAACTCAGAGACATTATCATACTTCTCTGGACTTCAGTTTCTTCATCTATTAATAACAACATGAGTAGGATTTACCATATTTAACTGCTTGATGAATAAATAAGATCACGAATGTTAAGTGCATAGCACAGTGCCTGGCACAGAGTCACTGCTCAATAAATATTAGTAATTATAACTAAGATGACTGGCAGAGAATGTAGTTAAAATAGAAGAGGATTTTTGCTTTCCCTTTGTCATCCATCAACTCTAAACCATCAACTTCTACTAATAGACCAATTCCTTGTTCTTTCTGCTCTAAAATAGCCAGGAAAATCTTCAACCTCTATTTATTAGAAATTAATTTAGTCTATGGCCTCTTATGTTCTCCTTCCTGAGGTGAGTCATCACCCCAATTCTCATTACTCACCTCAACCCCTCAAAAATATACATACTCTTTTTATTTCTCTGAATCTCACCTTGTCAGGGAGTGCAGCCAGTATGTCTTCCAACTTCATACCCAGGACCAAGGCCAGACCTTCATTCAGATCCCAGGAACCGTCTGCCTTTTGGAGGGAAATCAACTGCATAAGATGATTATCTTCAAAGACTTTGGGGGAGAAAAAAGAGGATGGGAAATTATGGCACTAATGACCCCTTAGCATACCTGAGAGAGACAGGTCTGAATTCAGAGACAGGATGTAGCGAGAGCCCAGTGCTAAGCAGATCCCACCAAGATCCCCATTTCAGTCTTTTCCCCTAGGACACATGCACTTTCTCTGTGACAATGCAGGTCACTTAGGTGACGTACCGACTCTAGGGGTGCTGCACTGAAACATTCAGCAACAAGGGAAAGATACAGGGCACTAAAGAACCCACATGATGGTGCTGTTTAAGTCTTATCCAGTCCTGTTTAAATGGGCCTTAAAACTTCAGGTATATTTAAAAATTCTACGCAAATATAGCTTGGATTTTAATTATCAAAATTTCGAAAGAAAGCAGATATAATGGAAGCTGTCAACAGTCTACCTCAAAGAGTAGCCTAGTGTCCAAACCTGATGGTATAAAAATTGCTTAAAGACAATGCAATTTTCATAGAAAGCATCTCGCATCTGGCTAACTATCATATGGAATGATGTACTTAGAGCGACTTAGAAAATTAGTAGGCAAGAAAAACTGTGATCAGAAAAACAGTTCTACTCCAATGGAAAAAAAAATATCTAAGGCTGTGAATTTCAACGGTCTTAGTTTGAATCTAGGCGCTATTAACACTCAAAATGTATTAAACTAATGGGCATTTCAGCCTTCTCTGTAAATTGGAGACAACAGTGCCTAGAATGTAAAGTGCCTGGAAGGTCACTAACGCCTCCCTACAGATGGTAGTTGCTAATTAATTAATAAAAACCACTAGCATTACTCTGCTGGGTAATCTCAACTTCTCCCTGGGTGTTTCATTCTTCAATTGTCCACAGGGATATTCCAAACTCTTTCCTCAAATTCTCCACTCTACCACTTCTAGTCTCATACTCATTAGCTAATCTTGCTGTTGCTTTCATTAAAGCTACAGAAAAACTATCACACAGAACTCTAAAAACCTGCCTCTCAGCCTATGACCTAAAATCTACTTCCATCACTTTTCCTCCACATCCTGGCAGGAGTGGGAGAATGCCCTAATACTTGTCCTGTTAAAGGCTAGTCCCTCCACTGCTGCTCTAGAGCTCATCCTCTCACTTCCTCAAATACCCTTCTCAGTAACCTACCCTTTTCTCCCCCAGTATCCTCACCCTCCTCTGCTGGCACTTTCCTATTAGTATTACAACATCCTCAAATCTCTCCCATCCTGAAATTTTAAAGAGATACAACACAAAAATACCCACCTCAACTCTACAAAGTCCTCTGTAGATACAACTCTCTGTTCCTTCTCTTTTACAGCTTAACACTTATAAAAAGTGTCTTTACAAGCTGCCCCTCATTTCCCACTTCTCATTTCTTCTTTTAAGTTATTATATGTGTTAAGTGTACAGCATTATTGTTCAACATCTGTATACATTACAAAGTGATCACCACCACTAGTCAAGTTACCATGCATCACCATACAGTTGAACCCCTTCACCATTTCACCCAACCCCCAAGCCCCTTCCCCTCCTGTAACCACTAATCCATTTTCTGTATCTATGAGCTTGGTGTTGTTTTATTTTGTTGGTTAATTTTTTCATTTTTTTTTTTTTAGATTTCACGTACAAGTGAAATCATATACATCTTTCTCCATCTGACTTATTTCACTCAGCATAATACCTTCAAAGATCATCCTTGTTGTTGCAAATGACAGGATTTCATTTTTTATGGCATATGTATATATATATATATGAATAATTTCATTATCCATTTATCCATTGATGGATACTTAGGTTGTTTCCATATCTAAGCCATTTTAAATAATGCTTCAATGACCATAAGAGTGCATATAGCTTTTCGAATTAGTTTTTGTGTTCTTTGGATAAATACCGAGAGTGGAATACCTAGGTCATATAATAGTTCTAGTCTTAATTTTTTCAGGCATCTCCATACTGCTTTCCATAGTTACTGCACCAATTTATAGTCTCACCAACAGTGTATGAGGGTTCCTTTTTCCCTACATTCTCTCCAACTTTGGTTATTTCTTGTCTTTTCAATAATAACCATACTAACAGGTATAAAGTAAGATTTCATTGTGGTTTTGATTTTCATTTCCTTAATAATTAGTGATGCTGAACATCTTTTCATGTGCCTGTTAGCCATCTTATGTCTACTTTGGAAAAATGTCTATTCAGATTCTCTGTCGATTTTTTAATTGGGTTGTTTTTGTTGTTGTTGTTGAACTGTATGAGTTCTTTATATGTTTTGCATACTGACTGCATATTAGATATATAATTTGCAAATATCTTCTCTCAATCAGTAGGTTGTCTTTCTGTTTTCATGATGGTTTCCTTTGCTGTGGAGAAACTTTTTGGTTTGATGTAGTCCCATTTGTTGTTTTTGCTTTATTATACTGAGGTACATTCCCTCTATACCCACTTTGCTGAGAGTTTTTACAATACACAGTAGTTAAATATTGCCAAATAATTTTTTTGCATCTATTGAAATGATAACATGGTTTTTATCCTTGATTTTGTTAATGTGATAGATGTATCACATTGACTGATTGCAAATGTTGAACCACCCTTACATCCTTGGAGTAAATCCCACTTGGTTGTGGTGTATGATCCTTTTAATGCATTACTGGATTCAGTTTGCTGATATTTTTGATGAGTTTTGCATTTATGTTTATCAAGGATATTGACTTGTAATTTTCTTTTTTTATAGTGTCCTTGCCTGATTTTGTTATCAGGGTAATGCTAGCTTTGTAAAATGTGCTTGGGAAGTTCCCATCCTCTTTAAATTTTGGAAGAGTTTGAGAAGGATAGGTATTAAATCTTTGAATGTCTCGTAGAAATCACCAGTGAAGCCATCTGCTCCAGAGCCGTTGTTTGTTGGGAGACTTTTTCATTACTGTTTCAAACCCTTTACTAGTAATTGGTCTATTCAGATTTTCTATTGCTTCATGATTCAGTCTTGGGAAGTCTGTATGTTTCTAAGAATTTGTCCATTTCTTCTAGGTTGTTCAATCTGTTACAGTATAATTGCTCCTCATGGTCTCTGATGAATCTTTGTATTTCTGTGGTATCAGTTCTAACTTCTCTTTCATCTTTGATTATATTTATTTAAGTCCTCTCTCTTTTCTTCTAGGTCAGTCTAGCTAAAGGTTTATCAATTTTGTTTATCTTTTCAAAGAACATGCTCTTAGCGTCATTGATAATTTCTATTAATTTTTTTTGGTCTCTATTGTATTTATTTATGCTCTGATCTTTATTATTTTCTTCTTTCCACTAATTTTGGGCTTGTTTGCTCTTCTTTTTCTAGTTCCTTCAGGTGTAAGTTTAGATTGTTTATTTGGGATTTTTCTTATTTCTTGATGTAGGTCTGTATTGCTATGAACTTCTCTTTTAGAACCGCTTTTCCTGCATCCTATAGATTTTGATGTGTTGTTGTTCTCTTTCCATATGTCTCTAGGTATTTTTTATTTCTCCTTTGATTTCTTCAAAGACCCACTGGTTGTTCAGTAGCATGTTGTTTAATTTGCATGTTTTTCTCTTTTCTTATGATTGATTTCTAGTTTCATATCATTTTGATTGGAGAAAATGCTTGATATAATTTCAACTTTCTTGAATTTACTAAGATTTGTTTTGTAACATAACATGTGATCTATCCTAGAAGATGTTCCACTATTTCCCCATATCATTTTTCTGGCCCTTTCTTTATCTCTTTATCTCTTCTATTTCTGGGATCCTATAATGCAAATGTTATTCTGCATTTTTTTTTTTTGCAATTTGTTTTTTTTTCCTACATGCACTTTATACTTCAATACAAACTTGACTTATAAAAGGTCTTCAGTCCTGGCCTCCTGACAGACAGAGGGCATAATTAAGTGTGACCAGAAAGGTGGGGGTTCTGTGAAGGAAATCCAGAGGTTTATCGAGAACAGCTGGGGGAGGTGCACCTTCTCCGACGTGAAGGCTGAGGAGGGCTCAGCCAGAGGAGCAGCCAGGAAGAGTGGGTGGGCAACAACAGCTTGGGGTGTCCAGGGGGCAGGGATGGGAGGGAGGGGTGAGGCCAGACCGTGTGGGGCTCAGTGGATTCTGCCTGATGTTGCCCCATAGGTCCCTTTAGGTATTTTCACTTTTTTAAATTCTTTTTTCATTTTGCTGCTCTATTTGGGTAAGTTCCATTGTTTTGTCTTCCAGCTTGCTGCTTCCTTCTTCTACCTCATCCAGTTTTGATGAGCTCCTCTTTGAGTTCCTCCTTCTTGAACTCCTCTAGTGTATTTTTTAGTCTGGTTTGATACTTTCTTATATTTTCTCTCTTTGTTCAAGTTCTCACTGTGTTCCTCTATTCTCCCAAGTTCAGTGAGCATCTCTTTGACCACTATTTTGAGCACTTTATCAGGTAGGTTGCTTATCTCCATTTCATTTAGTTCTTTTTCTGAGGTTTTATCTTGTTCTTTACATTGGAACATAGTCTTCTGTCTCCTCATTTTGCCTAATTATTTGTGTTTTCTTCTATGTATTATGTAAATCAGCTATCTCTCCCAGTCTTGAAGAAGTGACCTTATTTAGGAGATGTTTTGTGAGGTTTAGAAGCAGAATCCCACCTGGTCACCAGAGCCAGGTGCTCAAAGAGTATCCTCTATGTGGGCTGTGTTCACACCCTGCTGTGGTAGGGTCACAGCTGCAGCAGTGGCTGCAGTGTGCTTGTGGGCCAGGCTGGCTCCCAGAGCAGCTTCAAAGCCTGGCTGCAGCTGCTAAAGGGTACTGGTGGGCAGGGATCTCACTGGGGCATGTCCACTGGTGCTAGCAGATTAGAGAATTCCAAAATTATGCCAGCGAGCACCAGCATTAGCAGGGTAGCCTTAGATCACAAAAATGACTCCTGCCAGTGTCTCAGTCCTGGGGGAGCATCCCTACTGGTTCCTGCCTCTCTGGCAGACACTTCAAGGTTAATAAGTTGGTAGCAAAGAGAATCCAACAACACATTAAAAGGATCATATACCATGATCAAGTGGGATTTATCCCAGGGATGCAAGGATTCTTCAATATATGCAAATCAGTCATGAGACACACCATATTAACAAATTCAAGAATAAAAACCATATGATCATCTCAATATATGCAGAAAAAAAGCTTTTGACAAAATTCAACACTCATTTATGATAAAAACCCTCCAGAATATAGGCATAGAGAGAACTTTCCTCAACATAATAAAGGCCACATATGTCAAACCCACAGCCAACATCGTCCTCAATGGCGAAAAACTGAAACCATTTCCACTAAGATCAGGAACAAGACAAGGTTGCCCACTCTCACCACTATTACTCTACATAGTTTTGGAAGTTTTAGCCATGGCAATCAGAGAAGGAAAAGAAATAAAAGGAATCCAAATCGGAAAAGAAGAAGTAAAGCTGTCACTGTTTGCAGATGACATGATACTATACATACAGAATCTTAAAGATGCTACCAGAAAACTACTAGAGCTATCAATGAATTTGGTAAAGTAGCAGGATACAAAATGAATGCACAGAAATCACTTGCATTCCTATACACTAATGATGAAAAATCGGAAAGAGAAATTAAGGAAACACTCCCATTTACCATTGTAACAAAAAGAATAAATTACCTAGGAATAAACCTACCTAAGGAGACAAAAGACCTGTATGCAGAAAGCTATAAGACACTGATGAAAGAAATTAATGATGGTACAAACAGATGAAGAGACATACCATGTTCTTGGATTGGAAGAATCAACATTGTAAAAATGACTATACTACCTGAAGCAATCTACAGATTCAATGCAATCCCTATCAAACTACCAATGGCATTTTTCACAGAACTAGAACAAAAAATTTCACAATTTGTATGGAAACACAAAAGATCCCGAATAGCCAAAGCAATCTTGAGAAAGAAAAGCGGAGCTGGAGGAATCAGACTCCCTGACTTCAGAGTATACTACAAAGCTACAGTAATCAAGCCAGTATGGTACTGGCACAAAAACAGAAATATAGATCAATGGAACAAGATAGAAAGCCCAGAGATAAACCCACGCACATATGGTCACCTTATTTTGGATAAAGGAGGCAAGAATATACAATGCAGAAAAGACAGCCTCTTCAATAAGTGGTTTTGGGAAAACTGGACAGCTACATGTAAAAGAATGAAATTAGAACACTCCCTAACACCATACACAAAAATAAACTCAAAATGGTTTAAAGACCTCAATGTAAGGCCAGACACTATCAAACTCTTAGAGGAAAACATAGGCAGAATACTCTATGACATAAATCACAGCAAGATCCTTTTTAACCAACCTCTTAGAGAAATGGAATTGAAAACAAAAATAAACAAACGGAACCTAATGAAATTTAAAAGCTTTTGCACAGCAAAGGAAACCATAAACAAGACAAAAAGACAACCCTCAGAATGGGAGAAAATATTTGCAAATGAAGCAACTGACAAAGGATTAATCTCCAAAATTTACAAGCAGCTCATGCAGCTCAGTTATCAAAAATCAAACAACCCAATCCAAAAATGGGCCGAAGACCTAAACAGACATTTCTCCAAAGAAGATATAAAGATTGCCAACAAACACATGAAAGGATGCTCAACATCACTAATCATTAGAGAAATGCAAATCAAAACTACAATGAGGTATCACCTCACACCAGTCAGAATGGCCATCATCAAAAAATCTACAAACAATAAATGCTGGAGAGGGTGTGGAGAAAAGGGAACCCTCCTGCACTGTTGGTGGGAACGTAAATTGATACGGCCAGTATGGAGAACTGTAAGGAGGTTCCTTAAAAAACTAAAAATAGAACTACCATATGACCCAGCAATCCCACTACTGGGCATATACCCTGAGAAAACCATAATTCAAAAAGAGTCATGTACCATAATGTTCACTGCAGCTCTATTTACAATAGCCAGGATGTGGAAGCAACCTAAGTGTCCATTGACAGATGAATGGATAAAGAAGATGTGGCACATATATACAATGGGATATTACTCAGCCATAAAAAGAAATGAAATTGAGTTATTTGTAGTGAGGTGGATGGACCTACGGTCTGTCATACAGAGTGAAGTCAGTTAGAGAAAAACAAATACCGTATGCTAACACATATATATGGAATCTAAAAAAAAAAAAAAAAAAGGTTATGAAGAACCTAGGGGCAGGACAGGAATAAAGATGCAGACGTAGAGAATGGACTTGAGGATACAGGGATGCGGAAGGGTAAGCTGGGATGGAGTGAGAGAGTGGCATGGACTTATACATACTACCAAATGTAAAATAGATGGCTAGTGGGAAGCAGCCGCAGAGCACAGGGAGATCAGCTCAGTGCTTTGTGACCACCTAGATGGGTGGGATAGGGAAGGTGGGAGGGAGACACAAGAGGGAGGAGATATGGGGATATATGTATATGTATAGCTGATTCATTCTGTTATAAAGCAGAAACTAGTACGCCCTTGTAAAGCAATTATACTCCAATAAAGTTGTTAAAAAAAAAAAACTTCCCTACTTGTGTGACATATTCAACATGCTCAATGAACTCAATCTGTCACTTGAGGGGAGAACGACAACTGTGTTCAAGTCGGCAGATAACATGCCTGCATTCAAATCCAAACTGGAATTATGGGGACGATGAGTGAACACTGGGATTTTTGACATGTTTCAACATTAGTAGAGATTTTGAAAGAGACTGAGCCAGGGCCTTCTTTCTCCCAGCTGGTGCATGATCACCTATCTCAGCTTTCAAAAGAGTTTGAGCATTACTTCCCAACCACAAAACATCCCTGAACTGGGAAGGAATGGATCCTCAACCCATTTGTGAATAAGCCAGATGAACCGACTTTGTCCATGCTAGAAGATGATCAACTGCTTGAGACTGCAAATGACGGTGGCCTTAAAAGTATGTTTGAGACAAGTTCAAATCTCCATACGTTCTGGATTAAAGTCAAGGTGGAATATCCTGAGATTGCCACACAAGCACTGAAAAGCCTGCTTCCATTCCCAACCTCCTATCTCTGTGAAGCAGGGTATTCTGCAGTGACAGCAACCAAAACGAGATTACGGAGTAGACTGGACATAAGCAACACACTTCGGGTGTCACTGTTTCCCATCCCCCCCAGATGGGACCATCCAGTGCAGGAAAACAAGCTCAGGGCTCCCACTGATTCTGCATTATGGTGAGTTGTATAATTACTTCATTATATATTACAATGTAATAATAATAGAAATAAGGTGCACAATAAATGTAATGCACTTGAATCATCCCGAAACCATCCCCCACTCCGGTCCGTGGAAAAATTGTCTTCCATGAAACCAGTTCTTGGTGCCAAAAAGGTTGGGACCTGTGGTCTACTGTATGCCCTATAGGCACCTTAAACTTAATCAAAACCAGTACTTGCTAAATTCTTTCTCACCAGGCTTGTGCTTGCTCCCATATTTTACATCTTATTTAATGACATCATTGACTACTGTTTTCCCTAGCTAGAAATATGATTTCTTCTTTGACCTGTTATCTCAATAATCCCTCACCCTGTCAGTTTCTCTAACCTGGCTACATCTTTGTATCTTTAGTGCCATTATCTACTAAAATTTTAAAGAAACATAAATCTTTCAGCCTAGGAATCCTACTTTTAAGGATCTATTGTGTAGAAACAAAAGTATCAATATGTGAGAACATAATAATATAAGTTGTCATGGCGTGCTGCCTATACCCTCTTGGTCCCTCCACTGCACTAGGCCCCAAGGGTCAAGAGTCAAACCAATAGATGATTCCATGGCAGTTGGCAGCCCTAACAGCAAGCTGGCCCTAATATAGGAGTGGTGAAAAGTGGGAGCTCATTCCCATAGCGACCAGAAGTTTTGACTGCTGAGGCTTGCAGGTCCTGACAGGTAGTACAGAAGTGCCCTTGAGACAGAAGGGAGATACTACCCCAGGGCAGCCTGCATTCCATGACAACCTGAGCTCTCCTGCTCCACTCAGGATGACGCTGAAGGATGGCCCCCAGACCCAGAGCTCCTGGTGGGGTTGGCTAATGTGTCCTCTGTTGCAGCCACATCTCAAACCTGCTTCCTTCAAACACTTACAGGTGTGATTCCTGGATGTACTCCCTAGTAAACTCCCCACATACAAATCTCTGCTTCAGAATCTCTTTCCCAGGGAATCCAAATTAATACTATGGTAACTGCTGATATATTATTTATGTGCCAGGAACTCTTTTAAGTGCTTTACATTTCTAAACTCATTTAACCTTTATGAAATCGTTAAACAGTAGGATGCATTATTACCTCTAACACCACAAAGCTGCTCAGTGGTAAAGCCAGAATTTAAAGTCACGATTCTGAGTCCATTTTCTTAATTACAAAGTCTCCCTGACAGCATAAATGTAAAATTAAATATACTGAGCATTCTTTTAAAAAATTTAAAAGATCAATAAGATATAACGAGATGTGTACAGAGGAAGAAAGACAGCATAGTGTGTTTGAGGCAATGAAAGAAATCCAATTTGACCCGTGGAAAGCAGCCTGCAATGAGGTCAAAGAAATATGTAGAGAGAGGCTTTTGGAGGTGCCTTTCATCTTAGTTCAGTAAAAGTTTTTTTTTGGATTTTAGTACAAGTCCTCTGACTCTGAGCTCAGTGCACACCATGGCTGCTTATTCAAAGAATCTGAAAATGTTTTCTCTGCTGTTACAAAGGCAATTCTGACAAGAAATAATTGTCTGTGCCTTATAAATGATTTTGGACTGCAGTGGTTCAGTGTGTCAGGCTAGTTCTTTTGGTTTCACGGTGCTCATCTATTTCCTAAATGCCTGCGTAACTAAACTTACTTAGGCTCCCCAAATGAGGACCGAAGTTTCTCCAAAACACCGCAAATTTTAAATGGTCATTCCCTTTTGTGATGCTAGCTAGCTGACATCTCACGTCAATGATCTTGAATTCCTTCTGTATTTCACTGATACCTGTCTAATGTTCATTAATCCTGGAACATATAATTCTAACATCTTTAGTCATATATGTCTAACTTCTTTTAGGGCCTCCAGTTATACCTATATGTGATAGTTCTCTCTATATGTGACATCTTATCTTCCTCTGTATCTGGTTCCTCAGGACCGTTAGGTCCCTTGGTGCTTCCACT
Source organism: Balaenoptera borealis (assembly GCF_965194805.1). NCBI lineage: Eukaryota > Metazoa > Chordata > Mammalia > Artiodactyla > Balaenopteridae > Balaenoptera > Balaenoptera borealis. The sequence continues at coordinate 102,963,149 of NC_138868.1, read as the reverse complement.
GCACTAGGTCTCAGGGTCAAGGGTCAGACCAAGATGATTCCATGGCAGTTGCCAGCTGTGACAGTAGGCCAGCCCAGATGGAGGTGTGATTTATCTTCTCTGTTCCATAGGCTACTTCAGCTTCTGCCACTGCCAACGCCTCAGCAATCACTAAAAGTCTAGATTTTGCCCTAATTCCTGTGACTAATCAAATCAGAGAAGAAGCATGTGAGATATTGGTGATGGTCTCAGCTTGAAATCCCCACTCACAATGGTGCATGTATCGGTCAGAAAGGTCCAAGCCACCAACATGTTCTTCTCCTCCTGGGTCTTAGTCTTCTTGGCAGTAGGAATCATCACAGAAGAATGGGCTGAACTGAAGTTGGAACCAAAAAAACCTAGGATAAGCCACAGTCCATGGATATGTTGTACTCCTGTTTGGCCAGAAGGTCAGAGCTATACTATGGAAAGTGATGGGTGCAGAGGGAGGGTTCCTCCTTCCTTGACTTCCATCCATCTCACCATTATTCTCTAGTGCAACCACCTGTGGTTGCAGTGTGCCCACTTCTGTAATCAACACAGTCAAGGCCAACTCCAAAATCTCATCATTTGCATGTTTTGGAGAAAAGTTTAGAAGCTCACAGACTTAATTGCTGATCTCTGAGAAGTCTTGACAGTAGCAGCAGGATGACCAGCATATCTAGAATGTGAGGGTATAAAAGAAAGGTAACTGGCAACAAGGAAAACAGGTTATACTGCTGTTCTCGGAAGGATAGTAGTCTTGAAGAAGGATCTCATTTCCCTGTCCAGGGATTGAACCTAGCCACCAGTCCACCAGGGGCTAGAGGCTAGAAGCAGACTTCCCTGATTCTTACCCCGTTCGAAACCAAAAATGTTTCAAGGAGGCAAAAACTGCAAAACAGGTACGAAGTTTATTATTAGAGACACAACACAACTTATGGGAGAGCACACAGAGAAACAATTTATTTATTTAAAGCAGAAATACCCACCTGGAGAGGAGTGGGGGCATCCTGAATGAGGAGCGCAGTGAAGAGGTGATTTAAATCGTTTATGTAGGACAGTTCTTCCGGGTTTTTGTTTGCATTTGGCCAATTACCTTGTTTCTTTTTGCATACCTGATTGGTCTTAGGACCCTCCCCAAGATGCGTGTGCAACTCTTTTCTAAAATGGATCCCACTGCAGAGGTCTATGGGTACATGTCCATACATATTATGGGGTGGCGCTCCCTCCCTCTTTGACCCCCAAGGAGCCTTCCTGCGCATGTGCAAACAGGGAAGTATTCCTTGACCTCAGGAGTGGGCACCTTATTTCTTTACTTTAGCAGAGCTCAGCTTCTGCCACTAGCTTTGTCCTTGGAGTGTCTGGGTGAGAACAAAGCTTCAGTTTTACTCCACTTGACAAACACCAGCTGTCTGGCCCAGGGGCCCATCTATCTCCTACCTCATTGTCACTAGAGGAAGACAGGATGAATTGGGAGCGTTTAGCAAGAAATCAATTTTGAGAAAATAGAAGAGAAAGAAGCTTGCAGAGACACCAAGATAGAGAACAGTTTCTTTTGGTTCTGCCTCCCTTTCAGCTTAAGATCCCTACCTCTTTCTTTCTCCACCTCCACTCTTTATTATTTAATCAAATCTTTCACCTCATTCACATGTTTACCTAGAGATTTGTGGGCCCCAGGTGGAAATGAGCCTAGAAAAAATATCTGTCCTTCTCTCAATACAGCTTCTGCTTTCCAACAGGTGGCCTGGAAGTGGTTAGGAACATGCTGATTTTGGTCCTCAACCTTTCCTTCCTCCATAACTTGTTCCTGGGTTTTGAATTCACCTATATGATTCCTCAAACTAAACATATTCTCGTTATGACTGCCTGCCTAGCTTTCCTCACAGGTAACTTTCTGTCTTCCCTAACACAGGTTTGGAGGCATACTTGGTTTGTGGGTCCAGCCTGTAGTCTCTAACTCAGCCTTCCCAGTTCTTTGCCTTAGTTATGCAGCTTCCAAATTGGATCTACCACTGAAGTGGGATTGGCCTTTGGACAAGGTGCAGGTGTACGGGGTGGAGGTTTGGAAGTCATGCATATCTTGGATTAAGACTTGAGTAGAAGAGCCAGGGTTCCTCAGAAGGGACTTTTTTTTTCTCCTTTTGTCTGGACATCAGGCATCCTTCTGCTCTGTGCACTCCTACTGTATCAACAAATGATAAGTCAAGGTGAATCCCTGTACTACTCTAGTTACAAGATCACCTGGATCATTTTCACTGCCTACTTAAGCGTTTTCTTCTTAATCGTCTCTGGTGAGTGTCTTCAGGGCCCTTGATGGGTGAAAAGAACCAATCCATGCCTGATAGAGTGAAGAGGGAAAGGATCAAAAGGGGACTGGAAGAAAATGTGTCAACCCGTACATTCTAAAGGGCTAACGTTGAGAGTGGACTCACACTCTGAGGACAGTTCCTACAAGGACAGTGTTGGTGGTGCGGGCTGAGTGAGATGTTCAATGTGCTTGCCTCCAAGGGAGCTCCTCATTTCCACCTTTTCTCTCTTTCACACCCTCCCCACTTCAGAGCCGAGATAGCCATTAACTTCAAGACTAAGGAGAGTGGCTGATAGGGAATGTTCACCCTTGTGGAGAGAGGCAGTGAGCCTGGGGGCACGGTGTCCTGCCAGGACAGCCTGAGGTCAGAGAGAAGCAATATCTGATGCTAAATGGCCGCCTATGAATACTGGAGACTCTTAAGAAGTCTTTAAAATTTCATTTGGACTTGGGACTTCCTAACTCAGAAGCATGTCCTCTTTCAGAAAGAATCCTCAATTTTGTTGAGTTGAGCAGCATTTAACCTATTCTGCGTACACTTCCAGTCTCTTCTGCTAAAGCATCCCCCTCCCGAATGGCTTGGCGCAGTTCAAAGGGAACCACTGGGCTTTGGATCAGGGTCTCATAGCTGAAAAGGAGGGAAGTGCTTCTGTGACTTTTCCATTTTTCCTTCATCAACCTCCCCTGGCTTCTCTTTTCCCTAGGATTCCTCTCTCTCCTACAGCACAAGCAGTCCGTTGTTAACTCTGCCAGCCTGACCACTATGCCTAAATCTGCCAGAGAAAGTCAGGTTATGGAGCAATCTGGGGCTTCTATCAAAGTTATTTCATTACCAGCAAGCACTGCAATGCCTCATAGTATTGTCCGTGTGCACTCTGCACAAACAAAAGAAGATGCTCCAGAAAGACCACAAGTCCAAGCACGTCATGTAACCTGGGCTCTATGATCTGACAATTTATCTTTCAGTATATGTTCATCTTAACGGAAACAGTATGTGCATATGTGGTGTGTCTATGTCCAACTGTATTGTCTGGTTTGGCATTATGTGAATGACTGTGACTGGTTTGGGGTCTATAAGAAGATCCAGAAGGCTTAAAAAAAATTTTTTTTACCCTGACCAGCTTCTATCTGTTCTCACCATTTAATAACATCTGTTATTAATATAATAAATATTATCTTATAGCTGATACTTGCTTTATTAACTCTATACATCACAAAGATTTAGAATAATGTATACTACCTTTTGTCTCATATATTTCATTGTAAAATATTTCAACAATTCAGAAAGAATACAAAACAATATGATAAACACCTGTGCACACATCACCCAACTTTAAAATTAAATTACAGACATAACTGATGTTCCCCTAAATTTTTTTTCTAATCTGATTTCCCTCCCTTGTTTCTCACCACAAAACACCTTTAATGATTCACTGTTGATCATTTTACAGTCATGTCATTTTTACTACAACTTTATGTTTATAAAAATTATATAGATTATCTTCCCAAGTGTTCAAAAATCATTAAATGTCATAATGTACAGACCATTTTTTGAAACTCAGTTTGTTCACTCAATCCTATAGTTTTGTGATTTATTGATAAGTTTTGCTCTACAATTCATTCAAACTACTGTTAAGCTTTCCACTGTAGAGATATAATAAGAAATACTCATTTTCCAGTTGATGGAAATCTAGTTGTTTTCTTTTATTCTGTTACAAATAGTGCTGCTATGACTATTCTTACACACAGCTCCCTCTGTCCATGAGCTAGAATTTCTCTTGGGTGTTTATCTAGGAATAGAATAGCTGCAGAGACTATATTCATATTGAAATTACCTAAATATTGACAAATGAACTAAAAAAATTGTTGTGCTGGGGAGACCTTCAAGATGGTGGAAGAGTAAGACATGGAGATCACTTTCCTCCCCACAAATACATCAGAAATACATCTACATGTGGAACAACTCCTACAGAACACCTAATGAATGCTGGCAGAAGACCTCAGACTTCCCAAAAGCCGTGTGGCTGAAAGGGTCTTGGTGCTCCGGCTGGGTGTCAGGCCTGTGCCTCTGAGGTGAGAAAGTCGAGTTCAGGACATTGGTCCACCACAGACCTCCCGGCTCCACGTAATATCAAATGGTGAAAGCTCTCCCAGAGATCTCCATCTCAGCACTAGAGACCCAGCTCCACTCAATGACCAGCAAGCTCCAGTGCTGGACACCCTATGCCGAACAACTAGCAAGACAGGAACACAACCCCACCCATTAGCAGAGAGGCTGCCTAAAATCATAATAAGGTCACAAACATCCCAAAACACACCACCAGACGTGGTCCTGTCCACCAGAAAGACACGATCCAGCCTCATCCACCAGAACACAGACACCAGTCCCCTCTGCCAGGAAGCCTACACAACCCACTGAACCAAACTTAGCCACTGGGGGCAGACACCAAAAACAACGTGAACTACAAACCTGCAGCCTGTGAAAAGGAGACCCCAAACACAGTAAGCTAAGCAAAATGAAAAGACAGAGAAACACACAGCAGATGAAGGAGCAAGGCACATACCCACAAGACCAAATAAATGAAGAGGAAATAGGCAATCTACCTGAAAAAGAATTCAGAGTAATGATAGTAGACATGATCCAAAATCTTGGAAATAGAATGGAGAAAATACAAGAAACGTTTAACAAGGACCTAGAAGAACTAAAGAGCAAACAAACAATGCTGAACAACACAATAAATGAAATTAAAAATTCTCCAGAAGGAATCAATAGCAGAATAAATGAGGCAGAAGAAAGGATAAGTGACCTGGAAGATAAAATAGTGGAAATAACTACTGCAGAGCAGAATAAAGAAAAAAGAACAAAAGGAATTGAGGACAGTCTCAGAGACCTCTGGGACAACATTAAACACACCAACATTCAAATTATAGGGGCCCCAGAAGAAGAAGAGAAAAAGAAAGGGACTGAGAAAATATTTGAAGAGATTACAGTTGAAAACTTCCCTAACATGGGAAAGGAAATAGTCAATCAAGTCCAGGAAGCACAGAGTGTCCCACACAGGATAAACCCAAGGAGAAACACACTGAGACACACAGTAATCAAATTGGCAAAAATTAAAGACAAAGAAAACTTATTGAAAGCAGCAAAGGAAAAATGACAAATAACATACAAAGGAACCCCCATAAGGTTAACAGCTGATTTCTCAGCAAAAACTTTACAAGCCAGAAGGGAGTGACATGATATACTTAAAGTGATGAAAGGGAAGAACTGACAACCAAGATTACTCTACCCAGCAAGACTCTCATTGAGATTCGATGGAGAAATCAAAAGCTTTACAGACAAGCAAAAGCTAAGAAAATTCAGCACCACCAAACGAGCTCTACAACAAATGGTAAAGGAACGTCTCTAAGTGGGAAACACAAGAGAAGAAAAGGACCTACAAAAACAAACCCAAAACAATTAAGAAAATGGTAATAGGAACATACATATTGATAATTACCTCAAATGTGAATGCATTAAATGCTCCAACCAAAAGACAGAGCCTTGCTGAATGGGTACAAAAACAAGACCCATATATATGCTCTCTACAAGAGACCCACTTCAGACCTAGGGACACATACAGACTGAAAGTGAGGGGATGGAAAACGATATTCCATGCAAATGGAAATCAAAAGAAACCTGGAGTAGCAATTCTCATACCAGACAAAATAGACTTTAAAATAAAGACAATCACAACACACAAAGACGGACACTACATAATGATCAAGGGATCAATCTAAGAAGAAGATATAACAATTGTAAATATTTATGCACCAAACATAGGAGCACCTCAATACATAAGGCAAATGCGAACAGCCATAAAAAGGGAAATCGAGAGTAACAAAGTCATAGTAAAGGACTTTAACACCCCACTTTCACCAATGGAAAGATCATCCAAAATGAAAGCAAATAAGGAAACACAAGCTTTAAATGATACATTAAACAAGATGGACTTAATTGATATTTATCGGACATTCCATCCAAAAACAACAGAATACACTTTCTTCTCAAGTGCTCATGGAACATTCTCCAGAATAGATCATATCTTGGGTCACAAATCAAGCCTTGGTGAATTTAAGAAAATTGAAATTGTATCAAGTATCTTTTCTGACCACAACACTGTGAGACTAGATATCAATTACAGCAAAAAATCTGTAAAAAATACAAACACATGGATGCTAAACAATACACTACTTAATAACCAAGAGACCACTGAAGAAATCAAAGAAGATATCAAGAAATACCTAGAAACAAATGACAATGAAAACACAATGACCCAAAACCTATGGGATTCAGCAAAAGCAGCTCTAAGAGGGAAGTTCATAGCAATACAATACTACCTCACGAAACAAGAAACATCTCAAACAACCTAACCTTACAGCTAAAGCAATTAGAGAAAGAAGAACAAAAAAACCCCAAAGTTAGCAGATGGAAAGAAATCATAAAGAGCAGATGAGAAATAAATGAAAAAGAAATGAAGGAAACGAGAGCAAAGATCAATAAAACTAAAAGCTGGTTCTTTGAGAAGATAAACAAAATTGATAAACCATTAGCCAGACTCATCAAGAAAAAAAGGGAAAAGACTCAAATCAATAGAATCAGAAATGAAAAGGAGAAGTAACAACTGACACTGCAGAAACACAAAGGATCATGAGAGATTACTACAAGCAACTATATGCCAATAAAATGGACAACCTGGAAATGGACACATTCTTAGAAAAGCACAACCTTCTGAGACTGAACCAGGAACAAACAGAAAATATAAACAGACCAATCACTAGCACTGAAATTGACACTGTGATTAAAAATCTTCCAACAAACAAAAGCCCAGGACCAAATGGTTTCACAAGTGAATTCTATCAAACATTTAGAGAAGAGCTAACACCTATCCTTCTCAAACTCTTCCAAAATATAGCAGAAGGAGGAACACTCCCAAACTCATTCTACGAGGCCACCATCACCCTGATACCAAAACCAGACAAAGATGTCACAAAGAAAGAAAACTACAGGCCCATATCACTGATGAACATAGATGCAAAAATCCTCAACAAAATACTAGCAAACAGAATCCAACAGCACATTGAAAGGATGATACACCATGATCAAGTGGGGTTTATCCCAGGAATGCAAGGATTCTTTAATATACACAAATCAATCAATGTGATACACCATATTAACAAATTGAAGAATAAAAGCCATATGATCTCAATAGATGCAGAAAAAGCTTTCAACAATATTCAACACCCATTTATGATAAAAATTCTCCAGAAAGTAGGCATAGAGGGAACTTACCTCAACATAATAAAGGCCATATATGACAAACCCACAGCCAACATCGTTCTCAATGGTGAAAAACTGAAACCATTTCCACTAAGATCAGGAACAAGACAAGGTTGCCCACTCTCACCACTATTACTCTACATAGTTTTGGAAGTTTTAGCCACAGTAATCAGGGAAGAAAAAGAAATAAAAGGAATCCAAATTGGAAAAGAAGTAAAGCAGTCACTGTTTGCAGATGACATAATACTATACATAGAGAATACTAAAGATGCTACCAGAAAACTTCTAGAGGTAATCAATGAACTTGGTAAAGTAGTAGGATACAAAATTAATGCACAGAAATCTCTTGCATTCCTATACATTAACACCGAAAAATCTGAAACAGAAATTAAGGGAACACTCCCATTTACCACTGCAACAAAAAGAATAAAATAGCTATGAATAAATCTACCTAAGGAGACAAAACACCTGTATGCAGAAAATTATAAGACACTGATGAAAGAAATTAAAGATGATACAAACAGATAGACAGATATACCATGTTCTTGGATTGGAAGAATCAACATTGTGAAAATGACTATACTACCCAAAGCAAGCTACAGATTCAATGCAATCTCTATCAAACTACCAATGGCATTTTTCACAGAACTAGAACAAAAAATTTCACAATTTGTATGGAAACACAAAAGACCCCGAATAGCCAAAGCAATCTTGAGAAAGAAAAACGGAACTGGAGGAATCAGGCTCCTGGACTTCAGACTATACTACAAAGCTTCAGTAATCAAGACAGTATGGTAGTGGCACAAAAACAGAAATACAGATCAATGGAACAGGATAGAAAGCCCAGAGATAAACCCACGCACATATGGTCACCTTATCTTTGATAAAGTAGGCAAGAATATAAAATGGAGAAAAGACAGCCTCTTCAATAAGTGGTGCTGGGAAAATTGGACAGGTACCTGTAAAAGTATGAAATTAGAACACTCCCTAACACCATACACAAAAATAAACTCGAAATGGATTAAAGACCTAAATGTAAAGCCAGAGACTATCAAACTCTTAGAGGAAAACATGGCAGAACACTCTATGACATAAATCACAGCAAGATCCTTTTTGACCCACCTCCTAGAGAAATGGAAATAAAAACAAAAATAAACAAATGGACCTAATGAAACTTAAAACCTTTTACACAGCAAAGAAAACCATAAGCAAGACGAAAAGACAACCCTCAGAATGGGAGAAAATATGTGCCAACGAAGCAACTGACAAAGGATTAATCTCCAAAATATACAAGCAGCTCATTCAGCTCAATATCAAAAAAAAACAAACAACCTGATCCAAAAATGGGCCAAAGACCTAAACAGACATTTCTCCAAAGAAGATACACAGATTGTCAACAAACACATGAAAGGATGCTCAACATCACTAATTATTAGAGAAATGCAAATCAAAACTACACTGAGGTATCACCTCACACCAGTTAGAATGGGCATCATCAGAAAATCTACAAACAACAAATGCTGGAGAGGGTGTGGAGAAAAGGGAACCCTCTTGCACTGTGGGTGGGAATGTAAATTGATACAGCCACTATGGAGAACAGTATGGAGGTTCCTTAAAAAACTAAAAATAGAACTACCATATGACCCAGCAATCCCACTACTGGGCATATGCCCTGAGAAAACCATAATTCAAAGAGAGTCATGCACCATAATGTTCACTGCAGCTCTATCTACAATAGCCAGGACGTGGAAGCAACCTAAGTGTCCATCGACAGATGAATGGATAAAGAAGATGTGGCACATACCTACAATGGAATATTACTCAAGCATAAAAAAAAAAACGAAATTGAGTTATCTGTAGTGAGGTGGACGGACCTAGACACTGTCATACAGACGGAAGTAAGTCAGAGAGAAAAACAAATACTGTATGCTAACACATAGATATGGAATCTAAAAAAAAAAAAAGGGGGTCATGAAGAACCTAGGGGCAGGACAGGAATAAAGACGCAGACGTAGAGAATGGACTTGAGGACACAGGGAGGGGGAAGGGTAAGCTGGGATGAAGTGAGAGAGTGGCATGGGCTTATATATACACTACCAAATGTAAAACAGATAGCTAGTGGGAAGCTGCGCATAGCACAAGGAGATCAGCTCGGTGCTTTGTGACCACCTAGAGGGGTGGGTTAAGGAGGGTGGGAGGGAGATACAAGAGGGAGGAGATATGGGGATATATGTATATGTATAGCTGATTCACTTTGTTATAAAACAGAAACTAACACACCACTGTAAAGCAATTATACTCCAATAAAGATGTTTAAAAAAAAAATGGTTTTGAAGAACCTAGGGACAGGACAGGAATAAAGATGCAAACGTAGAGAATGGACTTACGGACACAGGGAGGGGGAAGGGTAAGCTGGAACGAAGTGAGAGAGTGGCATTAACATATATACACTACCAAATATAAAATACATAGCTAGTAGGAAGCAGCTGTATCACACGGGGAGATCAGCTGGGTGCCTTCTGACCACCTAGAGGGGTGGGATAGGGAAGGTGCGAGGGAGACGCAAGAGGGAGGGGATACGGGGATATATGTATACGTATAGCTGATTCACTTTGTTATACAGCAGAAACTAACAAAACATTGTAAAGCAATTATACTCCATAAAGACGTTAAAAAAAAAAAAGGTGATCATCTGCAATCCAGGATGAGAGCTCTTATCAGACACCAAATCTGCAGGTGCCTTGATCTTGGACTACCCAGCTTCCAGAACAGTGAGAAATAAATATTTGTCATTTAAGAAAAAAAAAAGATATATAACCGATTTACTGATAAATTTCTTAATTCTCTTTTAATCCCTAAGTTTCTTCTCTGTCTCCCCACATTTTTCTGTCTGCAGTGTTTTTATTGAAAAAAAAAAACTTGATCATTTGTCCTGTATAGTTTCCCATTCAGGATTTTGCTGATGAGTTTCATTACTACTTTACTCTTGTCTTCTGTATTTCCTGTGAAGTGATGGTTGGATAATATGAGGTTTTCTTGGTGCAACTGCTTCATAGGGGTTGTGGTGTTCTTCCAATAGAAAGTACACTATCTGCTTTTATGATGTAGGCAGAACTTGGTTGGTATTGACTTGATCCGTTAATGCATTAGGAGTTGCAAAATGATAAATTTCAATTCTGCTGTTCTATCTTAGTTTATTAGCTGGACTACTGCTATAAAGAAAAACTTCCCCTCATCAATTTTTTGGTTACCCAACAATAGAGTTCATATAGGAAGATGGGATAAATGCTTGATTGATTCTCTTGTTTAAAATTAAGTTTCAAAATAATGAGTTCCTTAGCATCCTGCAGCAGTTAGTTACCAGTTAGAGCTGTTATTTATCTCAGTTTGTTAAAAAAAAAAAAAAAAAAAAAAACTACCCCATTCCCCACCCCTACAAACTCAAAGGCTTAAAAGAATAAAGCGCTTCTGATTCTCGACAAGATGGAGGAAAACAAAACAAAAAAAACCTGGACCTGTCCTTGAAAAAGCTGGCACCTCCTCAGAAAATCTAAATTACTCAGTATCCTCAAAAGTGCAAACTAGCAAGTTAAACCGGATGTATGATTGATTGTGTAAGTATATCTGACAACCAAAGGCTCCTAGACTGTATTAACAATGACCGAAGAAACCTATTTGTTAGAAACAAGAGGATAAAAAAAGGAATATAATTATAAACTTAATTATTATTATTATTAACTTAATTATTATAAACTTAATTGGAAAACTACTTTAACTGACCTGTTTGACGAATAGAAGGGGCAGAGAACTGACCAAAAGCACTGACTCTGAAGAAACCAAATTATGAAGGTCATCACTTGGACTGCAATCTTTCCTTCTACGTTCTCTGGATTAGGGGAAGGAAAGTAAGGGGAATGACTACCAATAGTAACAGCTTCAGTAAAGCAACACCAAAAGCCAGCTTAACATTTAGGGAGTGTTTCACCTCTTCCTCATGCTAAACAGTACAATATGTGGTTAGGAATGAATTATAAAAATTATCCTTGAAAATATAGTCTTTACCACATTGCTACAACCTTCGTTGTGTTATAGAAACCGCCTACATTGCACTGACTGAGACATTTTTCTCAGGTTACTTGCCTTTAAAATACATTGCATAATATACAGAGTGTAATGAGTCTGTCAAAGGCCAATGTTCAAAAGACTACTTTTATTGATACTTATAAATTTTCCAGAAATTCTTCAAGGAATAGCTTGTGCAATTAACATACTGTTTCCTAATAGTCAATCATGTTGAAATTTCCTTTCAGCTGGTAAGGGGGGTTTCTTAATCATCTGAATATCTTCTAATCTCAAGGTAGACTGGAATACTCACTTCGCCTACGGTTAACTCTACCATGAACAATAAATCAAGATTTTTTAAAATTTTGTTATCGGTTTGATAACCTGCATTTTTAAAGGAATTTGCCCATGTCATCTAAATTGTGAAATCACTGACATAAAGTTGCACATAATACACTCTTATTTTTCTTTTAATGTCTGTAGCATTCTGCTTTTGAGCTAGAAATGTTACGAAAAAAGGAGCTGGTCCATCTGTTAGGGCTAATATTTCTCTTAGCTGATAAACAGAATGAGCTGATTTGGAGAGACAGGTTTCCCATTACTTCACTATTCATCCGTTTAAATAAAAATGGTGAACCCAAATGAAATTATTAATTGGCTAATTAATTACTTAATATGCTAGGAAAATATAAACCAAGCAAATGCTCTGAGAAGAAGCAATTGTTATAATATTAACAACGGATGAAATAAGATTAATAGCATATATTTTATCAATAGATATTAATAAAAAGTACAATCTGACAAGAAATTATAACAGTCCTGGAGATTTATACACCTAGAAACATAGTTTCAAAATATATTTTAAAAAACACATTAAAATTACAAGAAAAAATGAATAATAATTCCAGAGGTTGGAAACTACTAAATCATGTAAACAAAAAATATGTAAGGCTGTAGGAAATTTGAATGACACTGTTAACCAGGTTAAATTAATTAATATAAACAACTGTGTACTCCCCAAAACAAAAAGTGATGTTCTTTTCAAATACCCATATGTTTTTCCCCAAAATTGTTCATGTACTATGTCAGAGAGAAAATTTCAATAAATTCTAAATGGCAGAATTTATGCTGTATCATTAGAAATTAGCAGTGAAAAAATAGGCAAAACACATCATCCACTGAGAAATTTAAACATTTCTTTTAACTAACTTTTTGGTTTAAGAAGGACTCAAATGTAAATTTTAAACATATTTAGAAAATAACACTTAGAGTAACTGTATGTCAAAAATTTTCAGAGAGTTGGCAAAGCAGCAAGAAGAAAATCATAACCATAAGTTTCTATATTTGAAAATAAAAAGAAGAAATATATATGAATTAAGAACCCAAAAAAAGACACAAAAAAAAGGAAAAATAGAATCAAAAGAGTAGATATCTCTCCCACTCCAGCACTACCCCAAAAGGAAACTATGGGCATAATCAATTTTAAAAAGCTCTTTCTTTAAAAACAATAGCATAGAGACAAATATAAGGCAAGTTTAAACAGGATGAAAAAGGAAACACACATTCATACACAGCAACAGGAACTGTGAAAAAAAGCAAACTATAAAGAGATTACATTTTTAAGAAAATTATGTGAAATTTACTCAAGTAAATTTTAAAATCTAGGGAAATGGATAATGTTCTAAGAAAATATAAATAAACTAATCAATTTTAATGTGGAAAACATGATTATGAAAATAATAAAACAAATTGTAAAGTTAGTCAGAGTCTCCCTTAAAAGCAAAAGATTTTATGGAGAAGATCTACCAAACCATCAAAATTATTCCTACACTGCACATAATAGACCAGGAACTTAAAAAGTATTTGCTGAATGAATAAAAGTTTTATGAAAAGATGACCACCATTCCTATTGTTTTGATAGCACTAACGTAATCCTACTATCACAACTAAACAAAATTACCACATATCTAATAAGGAGGAAACTGTAAATTAATCTCAACCTGATCATAGGCTTAAATTCTAAATAAAATATTGGAAAATCAAATTAAGGAAAAGTATTAAAATAAGTATACATTATGTATATACAATAAGTATACAAGTCACCTTCCTATCTTCCAGAAAGTTTTAGAAAGCCTTAGAGCTTGGGACAGGGAAGCTCTTAAAATGTTTACACAGATTTCCGGTATTCGTATGCCACTCTACACACACCCGGGGCTATTACTACAGAGAATAAACAAGTAAAACATGGCTTAAACATACTGAAGCTCTTAGAAGCAGTACAGCTTCCAAAAAAGACAGCAGTAGTTTATTGTAGGGGTCACCAAAAGGATGATGCAGAGGTAATAAAGGGAAACAACAAGGTGGATGCAACCGCCAAAAGGGCAGCCCCAGACCAGTAACTTAGCAGCCACCCATCATACCTCGAAGCCAGATCCATCCAATTATTCCCCAATCTACACAAAAGAAGAATTAGACAAAGCCCGAAAATGGAACTTCAGTAAATATCTAGGAGGCCGTGGGTGGCTAGTTAATAAACATGGACAATACCTCTTTCCCCAAACTGCAGCTTGTCAAGCCATCAGGGAGGCTCATGAAGGGCCTCAATATGGGAGGGAAGCCCTATATAATTGGTTAGTTGAGTTGAGGTCATGGTAACTCCTGGCATGAAAAGTATAATCAGTCGGACAGTCGAGACCTGCCCCATCTGCACAGAGAACAGCCCCAGCACCAGAACCCCCAGGCCCCCAGATAAGGCCCATTCAGACCAGAGGAACATACCCTGGAGAAGACTGGCAGATTGATTTTACTGTCATGCCGAGAATACTGGGCAATTTCAGGTATCTCTTGGTGCTAGTGGGCACATTTTCTGGGTGGAGAGAAGTATTCCCTGCTAGATCTGAAATGGCAGCTGAAGTGGCTAAGGCATTACTAAAAGAAATAATCCCCAGGTTTGGGCTCCCAGGATCCCTACAAAGCAATAATGGTCCAGCATTTGTGTCTCAAGTAACAAATGGGATAACGAGTTCCCTGGGCATAAAATGGACCTTGCACTTAACCTGGAGACCCCAATCATCAGGAAAAGTAGAGAGATCCAATCAGGCCTTGAAATGGGCCTTAGCAAAGCCATGTCAGGAAACTCAAAAATACTGTATTAACTTGCTTTCAGTGGTCCTGCTTTGCCTGGGGTTAAGTGTGTTCAAACTCATGTATGATAAACCCATTCCACAAGTCCCAGAGAAGGGACACCTTAAAGTCCCTTGAAATGGAACAACTCAAGTGTGCCTCCAGGTAGGAGAAACCAGGAAAGCTCTTGCAGAATATGGTCACCAAGTGCTGCCCCTACCTGACCTGACTCTGCACCCCTTCCTGCCAGGAGACTGGGTGCACCTAACAACCTGGAAAACAGGAGCCTGCAAGACCAGCTCGCTCCTAAGTGGGACGGACCCCACTCAGTGATCCTAACCACCTATTCTGGCCTGAAGTTGCAGGGGTCACTCCACGGGTACATCAACTCTATGGAAGAGGTCTCCAAGCCCCAACCTCCAGAGAGACAATCTGGGGCAACAGCCGCCCTTGACTACTTGTGTGACCCTCCCTCTAACCTGAAGCTTCTCTTCCGAAAAACAGCAATGTGTGACCAGGGATATTCAGGCCAAGGCAGTGAGCCTCACCATCAGGGACCATTTTTACCTACAGGCCGAAGACCAAGATACCTTCATTTTTAGGAAAAATCTGATATAAGACCATTATTCTCTTGCTAATATTTGGGCCATGCATCCTAAATTGTCCGGCGTCCTTTGTCTCCAAAAGGATAAACAAGTGGTGGTCATTGCGGGAGACGAACAGTCAGGGCCGAGGCCTGGTGACCATCACACGCATCTAAAGGCAGCAGCTGGGGAGCAGCTCTGCTTCTCTCCCAAGGTCATGATGACACCCACACTCAGCAGGAGGCAGTCACAGCAGACGGACCTCCACGCCCAGCCCCCCTCAAGAACGAGGAGCGGGACAAAAGGCAGAGGAGGGGTTTGTCACCAACAAAGCCCATTAACAATTGCCAGGGAATAAAAATAGAATCTGGGTAATAAAATTAGGTCTAACCTTTTTTTCTTTTCCCCTGTGCTCAGTCTAGTTCCACTTGCTCATAGGGTGCCGCGTTCGGAGGCCTCGTCCCCTGCACTTCTGACCAGACTTTCTCGCGGGAAACGCCGACGCCGACACCTCAGCACAAGAAGCTGTGCGCAAAAGCGCTGCCCACGACACCCAATTCAAGATGGCGGCGGTGGGCCGTGCGCAGAGACGCTGCGCCAGGCACGCTGCGTGAGCCGCAGAGCTGCGCCAGCCGCGCGAGAACTCCGTGCCCCCGACGCTGTCCACACGCTATCAAGCAGCCCCGCCCCCGCCGTCCGCCTGTCCCGGAAGCCTGTGCTCCAGAGTAGGGGCACGCACCTCTCCGTTCTCTGATCAAAGGGTAAAACCATCCTTTGCTTCTGAACTGAACTCGGTCTTATTCTACTGGCGTGAGTGACACCAGGCAGGCGGACACTTCTTGGGGACAGACTCCGGAAGGTTAGTAGCACTATATCCAAAAATATTATCTTTTAAACATGTAATAACATAAAAACTCTATTAAGGTAATTTACGTTCTTTTTTTTTTTGGTACAAATCTTTAAAATTCATAATGCATTTTATACTTACAGCACATCTCAAAACAAGCCACATTTCAAATGCTCAGTGGCCACACGTGGCTTGTGGCTACAATATCGGTCAGCACAGGTCCAGAATATAATTTTTTTTAAACTATGAATTATGTGTCAAATCTAGTTGCCCCGTTTTAAAGAAGGAAACCATTAACACAGAAGTGGAAGAAAAAGCACTGAATCACGAGTCAAAATGTTTAGTTTCAACACCAGCCCTAAGACTTAATGTAACATTTGACTCATCAGAGTCTCTCTGAGCTTCATGTTTTATTCTGTAAAAAATAGTAAGTACTTCAAAAGATTGTCATGCAAATTAAATGATACTAAGTGTGACCACATTTTGTGAATTTTAAGGTCTGTATAAATGTTTCTAGTATTATAATTCCTATTTTAGAGGCTGATGATCTCACAGATTAATGCACAGATCAGACACTAGGGTTCTTAAAAAATGTGAGTGGACAGTGCACATCTGAATCTAATACAGATGCCCATGGCTTCTTCCCTCCACTCCTGTGGCTCAGAGGCCTGCACACATCAGAACCTCTAGCTGGAGGGACAATCAGGAGTTGACTTTACGACATGCTTGTTTTAATTTTTTTTTTTTAATTAATTAATTTATTTATTTTTGGCTGTGTTGGGTCCTCGTTTCTGTGCGAGGGCTTTCTCCAGTTGTGGCAAGCGGGGGCCACTCTTCATCGCGGTGCGCGGGCCTCTCATTGCCGTGGCCTCTCCTGTTGCAGAGCACAGGCTCCAGACATGCAGGCTCAGTAGTTGTGGCGCACGGGCCTAGTTGCTCCGCGGCATGTGGGATCTTCCCAGACCAGGGCTCAAACCCATGTCCTCTGCATTAGCAGGCAGATTCTCAACCACTGCGCCACCAGGGAAGCCCGACATGCTTGTTTTAATACCTATGCAATATGAGCATCGTAACTGTGTAACTCACCTTCCTCCTCGGAAACTCGAGCTGAGTGTCTCTTCTATTCTCGTCTTGTTAGGAGTAAAGATGGGTTAATTGTATTTTTCATCCATAAGTGTCTAAACAACTACAACTAACAAGAAGCAGGTTTAAATGAATCTGGGATTTATATTCTCAGTTCATGTATTCTATATGTGGAAATGTAAACTTGAGACCAGTAGTTCCCAAGGGTTCCTTATCTCTGAGGTTCAGCAGCCTGTGTATTTGTAAGACCTGTCCCTGAGCTGGCCTGTCATACTCTTTATACATAAGTAAACATAGCCATTCAGTGTGGTCATGTATCCAGAGTAATACAGTTTGTATAGCCCAATATTAGGAATATATTTTTTGTTTATTTGTTTTTTGATTTTGGGGTTTTTTTGTTTTTTTAACATCTTTATTGGAGTATAATTGCTTTACATTGTTGTGTTAGTTGCTTCTGTATAACAGAGTAAATCAGCTATACGTATACATATATCCCCATATCCCTCCCTCTTGGTCTCCCTCCCACCCTCCCTATCCCACCCCTCTAGGTGGTCACAAAGCACCCAGCTGATCTCCCTGTGCGATGCAGCTGCTTCCCACTAGCTATAGTGTATATATGTAAATGCCACTCTCTCACTTCCTCCCAGCTTACCGTTCCCCCTCCCCGTGTCCTCCAGTCCATTCTCTAAATCCGCATCTTTATTCCTGTCCTGCCCCTAGATTTCTTCAGAACCATTTTCTCTCCTTAGATTCCACATATATGTGTTAGCATACGGTATTTGTTTTCTCTTTCTGACTTACTTCATTCTGTATGACAGACTCTAGCTCCATTCACCTCACTACAAATAGCTTAATTTAGGAATATATTTAGAACACAACTTTAAAGATATGCAACAGATGAGAAAAAGGATACAGTTTTCTCAAAGAAAGTATTTAAACTCTGGATGTAGATTTCCAGTTATATATTTTTAAGTGACAAATGATGGAACCTTATTTATGTATTTTTTAAGTATATTTAGACCATCTACCATAGATGAGCACACTGAAAGAAGATTCACTGCTAGTCCCTTCACAACCTTGCAGTCTGGTAAGGCAGAGTATTGGCCAACTCATGCCTCATCCTGACTAACTGTTGAATGAATGAAGCACCATATACAGTGCTCTATGTAATAAGCAGTAGGGACTGCTTGAGCTCAGAGGTAGAACAGATTACTACTGTCTCTAATGATAAAGATAGTCTTCATGAAAAGTAGATTAAACTGTGGTTTCATAAGTAGGGGGAATTCACTTAAGCTAAGAGGATGCAAAGGGATGTTCAAAACGTTGATAAGGTCATAAGCAAAAACAAACAAACAAAACTAAGCAAGAAACATGAGGAATATGTGAGCAGCTTTGGAAATGACTGAACATTTCTTAAATAAAAGGTGAGTCAATGTTTCTAGTTTCTCATTATGGAGCAAATAGCGTCAGGGAGGACTCTGAGTCCAGCCATCTGGTCCCTAGTGACGGCTCTCTAGGGTGTCAGGCAGAACGCACCTGGTAATCTTTGGATGAGCCACTTAGTGCCACTCTTAACCAACACGTGCACTTGAAATCTCCAGATTTTCAGTGGCAAATGATTGGATTCATGTCTGGCTGTGGCGGAAATGGTGATGTTATTTCAGACTATATTACAATTACGAAGTGTCTACTGTGTTTAACACAGTTTAGTTGGGGCATTCACGTTTGGAAAGAACCAGAGGATTCATACACTGTTCCCACGCAACCCTGCTCTCACTATCGTAAGTACTAGATATAACCCACCAGGGAGAGTCCCTGCTCCGCACACAGGCCTGGCAGTGCCCACCAGGCACCTTGGCCTTGCTGCTGCTCCAGCAGACTCTGCTGCTTTAGCCCTAAGGGAGGCAAGGTCGGTGGAGTGAAGACACGTTCTTACGCTTCGTCTGCATGTTTGTTTAACTTCCCTAGATATACAAATGCTAAGCGACTTCTACTAAACAGCAGTTTCTACTAAAATTAAATTTGTGTTTTCAGATCCCTCAAATACGATGAAAATGCAAAGGGAGATGGCCCAGAGGCCAATCTCAGTGAGAGCTTCACACTGTCCTCAGGTTTGTACCTCTCTGAGAGTAGATGGGGCTTATTTGACTGAGTCAAACTCATGAAATCAAGTTCCTGCTTTCTTTCCATTTGAATTCTTCAAGAATTCCTGGTCTTGAATGAAAACAGAAATATGATGATTCCCCACATTGTATCATCTGATATACTTTCCTGCCCACAGACACACACACACACACACACACACACACACACACACAAGAGAAGAAAAGGTAAAAGGAATTGATATTTTTTGATACTAATCCAGATATTTTGTAAACATTATCCCATTTGCTAGCAGTAATTACTCAATGAGGTAAACATTTGACTCTATTTTACTGTTGAGACTACTGGAGTTCAGAGTGCTTGTGATATTTGCTCAAAGCCACACAGCAGGGAAGTAGCAGAGCCAAGAAGTAAATCCAGGAATGCCTGACACCTATGCTTTGCTGCCCCAGGAAGAGGGTGAGCAGGAATATGGCTACTTATATTTAGAGAGAGATCAAGAGAATTTTTTGTGTCCTCCTAGGTAATTTAGCACACATCACTAAATTTGGAGAGCAAACACAGATTTGAGGCAAAGACTGTACTCAGTAATAAAGCCAGTGCACTTGGCTAGAAAAAAATCTGCTAATCTTTTTATCACTGACCTCTCCAAAAAATAATGCACAAGTCTCAAAATTTTGTATAGTTATTCAGGTGATTCATGTAATGAAGCCTCAGAAGTCAAAGGGTCCCTAGATTTAGGATTCCTGGACTAGTGGGGTTCTTGTACCTCATCTCAAAGAAACTAAGCACAGTGGAGAGGGAATAAGAGGGTAAGGAACACATCCAAAGGCGAAGTATCACAACACTCCCAGGCTGTCAGTTGCTCTCATGGGAAGAGATTCTTAACTATTAGTGTGCTTAGAGATCATTCAGGTCACCAGCTAAAAGTGGATCCCACCACCCCAAATTTCTGATTCTGTAAATCTGAGGTTGGGAAAAGGAAACTTTGATTTCAATAAGCATTCCAGAGAGGTACATAATCAAGAAATCCTGGGCTAGAATGTAGCAAAATGCCATCCTGCACATCAGAGACTCTGTCCTGAGTGTTACACACTCACCAGAGTGGCCTGGCAAAAATGAAACAGATAGACAACATTAAGTGCTAGCAAGGATGTGGGGCGATTATAACCTTCCCATACTGCTGTTGCGTGTGTGAAATTGGTACAGCCACTATGAATAATCATTTGATGGTATCCCAAACTTCGATGTGAAAATGGATAATCTATGACTGAAGAATTCCCTCCTAGGTGAAAGACCAACAAAATTGTTTATGTATATGACTTCTTTTCTATAAAATTTAAAATCAGACAAAATCAATCTATAGCTTTTGAAATCATATAGTCAAAGCTTCTGTACATGAATGTCATGAGGGTGACTTCTAGTTAATATTAATATTACCTTCTGTTAATATTCTGTTTTTTATTTGAGTGCTGGTTACACAAGTGTATTCTTTTTGTGAACATTCAGAAAGCTATACACTTGCCATTTGTGAACTTCATTGTGTGCACCTTATATTTCAAAACAGTTTACTCAAACTTTCTTCCAAAATAAAAATATATATATTTAAACAAAATAAAATGGACAAGGAGAGTGCAAGGAAGAAACTGTAGCCAAATTTTACTTATAAAAGCAGATTCAAAATAATTAATGATTATTAATTAACAATAATGATTATTAATTAATAATTAATAATGATTTCTAAAATAATTAGAAGATGCATTTCGGCAGTTTATTAAAACAAACACAGCATACTTAAATAGGAATTTTCCCAGGTATGCAAAGTGTTTAGCAATGAGCTACAAGGGAGAAAAATAAGTTTGGGGAAATTTGTACAAGAACATCAGATGTCAGCAAATTTAATTTAAAACAAATAGGACATAATGTTAAGATTTTATAAGATTAGACAATGAGTACACAGGTGGTTATCATTGTTTTGTATTTTTTTGTTTGAAATATTGTACAATACAAAAAAACACAAATTATAATTATATATCAGAAACATTCTATTATTGGAATAGAGGGGGAAAAAATCAACTGATATTTCAATAGACGTATAAAAATACACAGTAAAATTAAACATTTATTTTGGTAAATATACTCTAGATTTTTTTTTTAACTCTTATTGGAGTATGGTTGCTTTGCAATGTTGTGTTAGTTTCTGCTGTACAGCAAAGTGAATCAGCTATACGTATACATATATCCTCTCTTTTTTGGATTTCCTTCCCATTTAGGTCACCACAGAGCACTGAGTAGAGTTCCCTGTGCTATACAGTAGGTTCTCATTAGTTCTCGATTTTATACATAGTATCAATTGGTAAATATACTCTATAAATTGGATATACAAGGAGAGGTCCTTGAATTTGATGAGCAAATATTCTGAACTTTACAGTGTATATAATATCATTTAGGTTGTTTCCATGCCTCCCTGTCCCCACGCAGCGATAGCCTTCCCTGTTATCAACATCCCCTACCAAAGTGGTACATTAGTTACAATTATGAACCTACCATGACATTATTATCATCCAAAGCCCATGGTTTACATTAGGGTTCACTCTTGGCTTATGTCTCATATATTTTCACTTTAGACAGTTTTTAATGTTAGTTTTGACTTCACAATTGGTTGAGGGATTATCTGGAAGGGAGTCTCTTAATTACCAAGCAGCTATGGATTTTAAGTCGCCATTTTTCTAATGTTTTTCTTGGTTAAAAATGAGTTACAGGGACTTCCCTGGTGGTCCAGTGGGTAAGACTCCGTGCTCCCAATGCAGCGGGCCTGGGTTCGATCCCTGGCCAGGGAACTAGATCCCGCATGCATGCCGCAACTAAGAAGTCCACATGCTGCAACTAAAAGATCCCACGTGCTGCAATTAAGACCTAGTGCAGCCAAAATAAATAAATAAAAATTTTTAATGAGTTATAATAGGGATATAGCCTGAAAAAAATTAATTTTTAAATTTGTTAAGGTTTTCTTTGTGCCCAAGCACATGATTAATTAAGAATCTTACATGAACAAATAAAGTAAATTTCTTATACAAGGAATGGATTCATATATGACATAAAGTTATGTAAACCAGTTTGTTTATTGTTTTGCTCAATTCAATGCTTTGATCTGCTAGAATATGTCTGATTTTAAAATAAATGTGTTGACACCTCTCTCTATGGCTGTAGTTTGTATAGATCATCTCTTTCACTTTATTTCTGTTTTGGTTATAATTTGTATATATAAAGTCTTCTGATTTTGGTATGTCAATTTTATATCCAAGTCACCTCCTGAACTCTCTTTTATTTTGGCTTATTGTCCTAGGTTGTCAAGTTATGTTTCATAGGTTCTTATCATAGATATAGTCTTAGCTCTTTATTTATAATTATCATGCCTCTGCTTGTTTCTGCTTGGTTCTTTGATTTGGCAAAGACCTGTATTACATGGTTAAATAGTAGTAGCAATAGCAAGTTTCTTTGCCCTTTTCCCAACTTCATTGGAACAGTGTTCCTCCATCAAATATTATATACTTTATCTTGTAATGGAAGTGACTATTGATCCTTTTCTCACCGATTTTTAAAATCAGATTAGATGTTCAATTTTGTCAAATGTCTTTTTGATATCAATAGAGAAGATGTAATCTCTAGAGAAGAATGATGAGGAACCTCTTTAAAAGTCTGTGTGGATCAGTGCAAAGGGTGCTATAAAGCAGTAAAAAAAAAAAAAAAGACCTGGATTCTAGTTCTCATTATGCCACTACCCAGTCATTTTTGTTAGTGGGTAGGTAACTTTATTGTTTTGAGCCTTACATTAAAATGAGATGGATTTATTTGATTCCTCTCACTGTCACTAGCAGTAACTTTCGATGGTATTATGACTTGACATTGTGTGAGATACTAAATCTCTATAGAGAAGAAGAATGAGATGGTTTGTGTCTTAATTCAGGATTTATGGTTTTCATGGCTGATCAGGTCAAAGAGTGGGTCAGTACCTTGTCTCTCACTGAGACAGGACAATGTCTGTGTTTTTCTAGAGTTGGAAAAAAATCTAGACATTCATTCATTCACATTCATGTTACATTTTTCATAGAGACAGATATCTCAGTAAATATATTACATAACAGTAAATGTCTAGTAGTCTGTTCTTCTTCTTTACCCTGTGCATACTTTCTAGAATTATTTGTCACATAATGTTAAAATATTTTGTTTGTATGTGTATTTTTCTAAGACCATAAGATTCTAGAAGGCATAGGGTTTTTTCCTCCAATGATTGTATCCTCAGTGCCTGAAATAATACCTGTTATATATTAGACAAGATTTGTTGAGTAGATGAATTTCAACTGTACTGACATTGACTAGATACCCTAGTATCCATCTTTCTCGGCTTCAGAATGCAGTAGCAGGGTACCCTTGTGAGTTAACTGAAGCAGTGCCTCAGAGATCTGATCTACGGTGTTAGAAAAGCAAAAAGGAGGGCTTAGCTGTTTAAGTATTTCATCTCCACTCCCAGATATATGATTTAACGTTTAGTCACCAAAGCAATCTGTGTTTTACCCACTTGATGGCCCCTCCCCTCAACTATTAATACAAATATTTTCTTTAGTTCACTGCTTTTCTTCTCTCCCTCCTCTCAAACCCTTTAGTGTAACTTTCTACCATGTCACTGGGTTCTCTTGAAGGTTGAGGAACTCTGGGCTTTCTTTCTCAAGTTATTGCTCCAGACAAAATATAGATGAGGACCCAAGGCTGATAAAATTACCTCTAACCACAGACTTGTATCACAGTGAGTTTTGATTCCCTCCTCTCCCTTTCTAATTATAGGAGTTGAAGGCAGACAGCTTAACAAAGCAAAACTTTTAAATCTCTGATGAATTAGACAAAGGTTAGAAACTATCTCTATTGAAAAAGGCAAAGAGAGATCTACATTGTGAGAAACTGAAAGGGGTTGAAATTACTAGTAAAAAGAAAAGAAAAATCAAAATCAAATAAGAAGAAAAGAGAATAACAACACATAAAAGAATATTTAGGAAAAAATCCATAAATCATAGTACCCTACCACAACAACTAATTTCCTTTTGCATGTAACTGCCTAGTTTCTTTTTACATTCATGCTCGTTCTGCATAGCTAATAGTATGAGCAGTAAAAATAGTCTTTAGGATGATTATTTTAATGAGTACACAACAGTCCATTGTGTTGATATACAAAAGTGTGTGATAAACTTCGTGTGTAACATTTAGGTTGTTTTCACTGGTTGTTCTGGCACCATCTTGAAAAATGAGGTGGAATCAGAGGAGCCAAGTGGTTCGCACAAAACCCTCACCGTGTCTCTACCCCTTACTTTCTGCCCAAAGTACCCAAATGCTACATTAATATGAAGCTCTTTACAGTCCAATTTTGTGTATATTTCTTATTTGATTTTCAAAAAACCCATAAAATTCAGATAGAACAACTGTTACAATTACAATTATATTGATCTTGTCCATAAGAAAACCTTGGACTAGAGAGGTGAGATACTTGGGCAAAGGCCACACAACAGCTAGTAAATAGCAGAAATGGATCTTCACACATTCCCTATGAAAAATCTGCTCCATCCAGCTATTTAGCCATCAGATTAGTAGATTCTGCAAGAGAGATGTACAACATAAATCAGGAATTATGTCAATCTTAGGGTAGATAACTAACCATGAAAGGTCCAGGGATAATTTTAAACACTGAAATCCATTTGGGACTGTGTACACCTGTACAAATGTTTCCCACCTAAATGTATCTTGGAAAGTAGAAACTATAATATTGCAGCATTCATGATTGTAAGATCCACTAGTAAATAATTGAACATAGTCCCATCTGGGGCAATTAAAACTTAAACACCAGGAACTCTGGAGACCAAAAAAGAAAACTGAATAATTATTCATCTAAATCAGTGTCTGTGGCACTTAGCTTGATTAGGTACCTCTGTGAGCCAAACAATAATTTCAAGACAAGAATATCTTCTAAGCCTCTGTCTCCCTGGGCTGGTATTTCATGGGCAAGTCTGCAATTGTATTGTTTCTGGGGCTGTCACCTGGATACTTGCTTTCCTTTACTTTAAAGTGAAAGGATGATGGCTATCTTCCTCAACTCCACCAGAAATAGTCTTCAGCTTGGGACTGAGAGACCATAGTCCAACAGTCCTCACTACCTGAGACCTGGGTGGTCTGATTCCTGCCTGAGGGATATGTATTCAAGGGAATGTTTTATCATGATCCCTGTAGCTGAAACAGCTATTCCTGACATCTTCCTGAAGGGACAGGCACAAAGCATCAACCTGAAACCTGGGGCATGCTTGTAAAAGCAGAAGATCCCCTTCTGCCTGTTGGAAGTTAGTGAAGGTGATGATTGCAGTGTTTATGGGTGGAGAGTATCTATACAGCATATGTCTATGGTCTTATGTCTAAACTTCCACTCAGAGACTTTTCATGTCACTTACCTTCCCCATTCCCTTCTTCATCAGATGTCTTTCTGAGGTGTGGACCTGGACCTTCAGGACAGAGTCTCTGATGTGCAGAACTGGGTGATGGCATTTTGCTACATTCTAGCCCAGGATTTCTTGATTATGTACCTCTCTGGAATGCTTATTGAAATCAAAATTTCATTTCCCAACCCCAGATTTGCATAATCAGAAATTTGGCCTTTCTGGTGGGAACCACCTTTAGCTTTATCTACCCTCACACAGGCAGAAACCTGAGGACATTGTGAAGCTCTCACTGAGATTTGACTCTGGACCATTTCCCTTTGCATTTTCATAGTATTTGAGGGACCTAAAAACCCAGATTTGATTTTAGTAGAAATCTCTATAAGATGTTGCTGCACATTAGCATATGTTGGATAAACATCTAGCAAAGCACAGCAAACACGCAGACCAAGTATAAGAATGTGTCTTCACTCCCCCAACCTTGGCTCCTTTTGGGCTAAAGCAGCAGTGTCTGGTGGAGCAGCAACAAGGCCAAGGTGCCCAGTATGGGCTGCCAGGCCTGTGGGTGGTGGTGAAGCAGGGACTCTCCCTGGTGGGTTTTATCTAGTGCTTATGATAGTGAGAGCAGGATTAGGAGGGAGCAGTGGTTCTTTCCAAAACTGAATGTCCCAACTAAAAGCCTCAGAAAGCCATAGCTTAAAAAGTTTTAAAAATTAAAGAAAAAACAACAACAACAACTAAAAAACCAAATTCACCTCTCTAGCTGGCTTTATACTACTTCACCTGACTTTATGATTTTCTCATTTTTTCTACCTTATGACCACACCTGAACCTTGGTGTCTGCATGTAGGAAAGTGAGATGAAGAAGGAGAGAAATTGCAGCCAAATCATTTTCTGTCTTTACTCTGAACACTTATATCTCTGTGGGACTTCTCGATCTCTATGTTTTATTCTGTTATAGAAACTTTCCCGAAGCAAGGGAGAGTTACAAGGTATAGAGTCAGTAAAATCTTCTATAATTTTATCCCCAAAGCAGTATCTGAGTTGATTTTCACAGTTATTTAACTTGATCCTTATACCCCAAATCCTGTATTATTTTCTGTCTGAAGACTAAAGAAAAATATCTCCTAGAGGAACACGTACCCATTAGCATTTTTTCAGATGACTGTACTATGCCAGTGGTGGTAAATAAATTATGTAATTATGTGTATGAGAACAAGCCCGGTAGACAGGGCTCTGTGAGCAGCCCAACACCAAAAGAAAAGTGGTCTGATTTTTCAGAGATAAGGCCTTGGTTGACCCCAGGACAGGCAACTCCAAGCCGTGTGCCCTCTTTGCCCCCTCCTCGGAGGAATGTGGGTGGAAGAGAGGAAGCACTACATGAGAGCCTCCAGTGGAAACACAAATTCTGTGTTGTTTGCACATCCCCAGGTGGCAGCACTAGCAGTAGTGCATGAAGTCTTGCTCAGCAGCCTGGGTGAGGCTAGTTGGCTTAGCTCAGTGGATGGTCTGAGAAAGAGGTTTGAGAGGGCTGCTATTCTACTATTATCCAGCTTTACTGAAGTGTTAGAATAAGCTTCCCACCTGGACATCAGCTTCTGATTACATTACAATAGAACAACAGAAGTGAAAATACAGTTTCCTGAAACATTTTCTGAGCCACACTAGAGCCATGCTTTAAAGTGGTAAGGGGAGTCTATCATCAGATTAGTTTGGGAAATATTGTTTGTTATATAGCCATCCAGAAGAATCTGAAATATCCTTCAGTTAAAAAACCTGTTTAACTCAAATGTCCCTTGATGGATGAATGAATTTAAAAAAATGAGGTATATATAATATACGTATATCTATATCTATGTGTATATACATATACACACAGACATATATATGTATGTATGGGCACAATGGAATATTATTTAACTTTAATTATCCAAGATATTAAGACACATGTTACATGATGGATAAACCCTGAAGATGTTATTCTAGGTAAAGTGAATCAGTCACAAAAGGGCAAATGTATAATTCCACTTATATGAAACATGTAGAGCAGTCAAATTCATAGAGACAGATAGTGAATGGAGGGTGCCAGAAGCTGGAGGGAAGGAGAATGGGGAGTTAGTGTTTAACTGGTATGGAGTTTCAGTGTGGGGAGACGAATATTCTGGAGATGGCTGGTGGTGATGGTTGTACACAATGTGAATGTACTTAACGTTACTGAACTGTACACATAAAAATAACTATTAAAATATATTTAATTTAATTTAATATAAATTTATTTAGTAAATTTAATTAAATATAAATATAAAATAGTAAATAGTAAATTTTATGTTATGTATATTCTTACTAAAATAAAAAATCATAATAAAGTTAAAAAAAACCTGTTTAATTTTGTGTAACTCTGCATGTCTACAATCAGTATGATCCCAAGATACTTATTTCATGTGAAACTATTAACACATCCCTGGAATTAATATTCTGTAGAACACCCTTGAAAACTTTGACATGGAAATCATAATTGATTGTAACAATAAATACCTTCTCTGTAGGAAATCCTGGAGGCAGGTTCAACCCTAGACAACTGTGTCATTAGCAGAAATATTTTCTCAGCCCACAGCCTCTTCTTTATGCACCTCTTCAATTGATTTTCTTTAGAAAAATTCCCCAGTGTTCTTTAGCATTACACTTATTTTTAATTCTGAAGTTAAAGGTTTTATACTTTGCTAAAAGAATTTGAGACATTTGGGAGGATGTGAAAATTTATTTATGGTTCCTAAAATCTACAGGGAGATGATTACTTACTCTGTTTTATCTGAGACCTTACTTTTTGGTGGGTCAAAGTCTCTGCACATCAATGGAAGCACAGGATTAGTGCCAAATGGTAAGATAACCTGGGTTCAGTGTTTTCATAGGTAGAATATCTGGGTTGTGAAGAACTGGAGACAAGCTGGGGTTCTGCTCTTTCCTCTCATCTCCACAGATTTCTCAGAGGAGAATGGGTGTAAGAAATGAATCCGCAGTGACTGAGTTTCTTCTTTCAGGATTAACTGACCAGCCAGAGCTTCAGCTGCCCCTCTTCTGCCTCTTCTTAGGGATTTATATACTTACGGTGATAGGAAACCTCGGCATGATCTCAATAATCGGATTGAGTTCTCAATTCCACACCCCCATGTACTATTTCCTCAGTAGTTTGTCTTTTTTTGAGATTTCTGCTATTCTGTCATTACCCCCAAAATGCTGGCAGGGTTTTTATGCAGAGATAAAGTTATATCCTATTCTGGATGCATGACCCAGCTGTTTTTCTTCTGTATTTTTCTCATTTCTGAATGCCGGCAGCAATGGCCTATGACAGCTATGTCGCCACCTGCAGCCCCCTTCTCTACAATGTCATCATGTCCCCCAGGGTCTGTTCTCTGCTGGTGGCTGCTGTCTTCCCATTAGGTTTTACTGATGCTGTGATTCATGGTGGTTCTATGTTAAGGTTGACTTTCTGTGAATCAGACATCATTAAACATTATTTCTGTGACATTGTTCCTCTCATTAAACTCTCCTGTTCCAGAACTTATATTGATGAGCTTTTGATTTTTGTCATTGGAGGATTTAACATAGTAGCCACCAGCTTGACAATCATCATTTCATATGCTTTTATCCTCTCCAGCACCCTCCACATCCACTCTAAAGAGGGCCGGTCCAAAGCCTTCAGCACCTGCAGCTCCCACTTGACAGCTGTTCTTATATTTCATGGGTCTCTCATGTCCATGTATCTCACACCTGCTTCCAGCAGTTCACTAACCCAGGAGAAAGCATCCTCAGTATTTTACACCAGCGTGATTCCTATGTTGAATCCCACGATATATAGTTTGAGAAACAAGGAAGTGAAAAATGCACTGATGAAACTCTTAAGAAGAAAAGTATCTTCACAATTAATAAGCTTTTTTAAAAATTTATTGGGGTATAGTTGCTTTACAATGTTGTGTTAGTTTCTGCTGTACAACAAAGTGAATCAGCTATATATATATATATATATATCCCCTACCTCTTGGATCTCCCTCCTACCCCCCAATCCTACCCATATTAAGATTTATTTATGTATTCATAATCATGTGTGTTTGTTTGCATTTATGCCGAGTCTTTAAAAATAATTTGAAGTGAGGTAAAATTATATATATGTATAATTCTGAATATATATATTATATACATTCAGATTACTAAATACATTCACACACAATAAGATTAATAAAATGTAAAATAACAAGTATAAAAGTGAGAAATAGCAAATATTTTCAACTTAAAGTTCAGTATCATTCTGGGGTTTTAATATCAATTTTTAACCTTTATTTTCCTGAATCTAAGCAAAAAGAAAACAAAATCCTGAAATACTGTATAGTCATGTGAGAAATAAAAACACACTATATATTTTGATATGACAAAGTCTTTCCTCTTATTTATCTCACTCAAAAGAGACTTCTTTAATGGAAATCTGTATAGGAAACATTGAACAGTATGGTAGAAATCATTACAACAACTTTATAATAAATGTGGAAGAATTTTAATTTTAATAATTGGCTTATTAAAGGCCAATGTTTGATTTAACATTAAGTGCAATTTAATGAAGAAGATACAGCAAAAGGCTAAACTAATACAGTCCCAGTATTTGACCTCAGGTGATCAAAGGATAAGACTTAGAGTATCTACGTTAGGAGATTATACTTTTACAGACTTATCTAAACACCTTGTTTTTTCCTGTGTGACCAGTACATATGCAGTATTTTACAACTTTATGTTTATTTCTTTTGAGTTGGTTTTTCACTCTAGGTTGTAAACTAGGTGCCTTTAATTTCTTCCTTATAAAATGTTTTGAATTAAACATAATGAAAAAGTTTATAGTTTTCAATAATAAACTCTTACACAATAAACCAAGATAATGCACTGTATGGGGAAGGCAATGTATAGAATTTCTAATCTTTTAAATTTGTTAAGGTGTGTTTTATGGTCCAGAATGTAGTCTATCTTGAAGAATGTTCCATGTGAACCTCAGAAGAATGTGTATTTTTCTGTTTGGGGATGAAGTAATCTATAGATGTCAATTATATCCAGTTGATTAATGGTGCTATGGAGTCCAACTATATACTTTTTCCCCACCTGCTGGATTTCTTCATTTCTGATAGAGGGCTGTTGAATTCTTCAACTATAATAGTGGATTCATCTGTTTCTCCTTGCAGTTCTATCGGTTTCTGCCTCACATATTTTCACACTCTGCTGTTGTCAGTAGGCACATACACAATAGAAATTGTTATGTCTTCTTTCAGATTGACCCCTTTATCATTATATAAAGCTCCTCTTTATCTTGTCACTGTTGGTTGCAATATCCTGTATATTGGATCAAATTGTTAATTGTATTATTCAAATGTTATTCTTTTTTAAATTTTATTTATTTATTTATTTATTTTTTTATTTATTTTGGCCGTGTTGGGTCTTTGTTGCTGCACGCGGGCTTTCTCTAGTTGCAGTGAGCGGGGGCTACTCTTCGTTGTGGTGTACGCGCTTCTCATTGTGGTGGCTTCTCTTGTTGCGGAGCACGGGGTCTAGACGCCCAGGCTTCAGTGGTTGTGGCATGTGGGCTCAGTAGTTGTTGCCCGCAGGCTCAGTAGCTGTGGCTCACAGGCTCTAGAGTGCAGGCTCATTAGTTGTGGCATACGGGCTTAGATGCTCCACGGCATGTGGGATCGTCCTGGACCGGGCTCAAACCTGTGTCTCCTGCATTGGCAGGCGGATTGTTAACCACTGCACCACCACGGAAGCCCAATATATTTATTTTTGCTCTAGGTGACAGGCTTCAGTAGTTGCAGCACACAGGCTCAATAGTTGTGGCTCGTGGGCTCTAGAGCACAGGCGCAATAATTGTGGTGCACGGGCTTAGTTGCTCCTCGGCACGTGGGATCTTCCCGGACCAGGGATCGAACCTGACTCCCCTGAATTGGCAGGTGGATTCTTAACCACTGTGCAACCAGGGAAGTCCCAAATCTTATTTACTCTTACTAATTGTTTTGCCTGCTTTCTATTTCTTAAGAGATCATTTATCTCTTAAGTATAATTAAACCTCCCATTACAAATATGAATTTGTCTCTTTCTCCTACTAGTACTGTCAGAATTTGCTTTATATATTCTGAAGTCATAGTTTTGGTAGGTACAGATTTAGAATTGTTGTATTTTAGACTATCCCAGTTTAGCTCTGGCAACTACTTGTCATAAAGTCTACTTTGATATTAATATAGCTACACTTACTTTTTTTCCTTAGAGTTTGCATTATGTATCTTTTTCAATTCTTTCACATTCAACATGCCTGTGCCCTTATATTTAAGGTCTCTTGTAGCAGTGTATAGTTGGGATTTGTATCTAGTCTGAAAATTTTAATTAGAAAATTCAACATATTTACATGTAATATCAATACATATTGGCGTATCTATGTCCTTAACTCCATTTCACATTATTATTATCCTGAGTTTTTATTATAAATATATTTAAAACTTTATGAAATCATTATTATTATTTTCTAAGTCTAAATTAATTCACATTGCCCACATATTTAAATTGTATGTTGTTCTTAATTTCTTTCTATCAATACATATCTAAATTTCTTCTATGTTAATAACAATCTTTACTATTTATTTTTCATGTAGACGTGCTGACAATAAACACTTTCAGGTTATTTTTTACTTGAAAATACTTCTATTTCATCTTTTTTTGATGGATTTTTTTTTTCTGGACTTAGATTCTAGGTTGGCAGTTGATTTTTCCTCTTCCCCCAAGCATTAGCCTATTAGTCAATTTGGTTATGTTATGCCACATTAGCTAACAACCTCCCACATTTTAATGGCTAACAAAAAATAAGAAGATTTATTTCTCAACCACATTGTATGTTAATGGCTCCCTATCTGCTTCTCTGCCCCACACATGTTCTCATTCTGGATTCAGACTAAAGCAGCAGCCCCTACCAGGGACGTGCCATTTTTGTGACAGAAGGAATAGAACAATATCTCAAACTTTAGCTCAAGCATTGAGCACTTCAGGTCCACTCATATGCCATTTTCTAAAGCATGTCACATGGCCAGTGTGACAATGGGAGGTATAAGTGAAGATACGTAATCATCTTATAAAGAAAAGGGGTATATAATAAATGAGAACAATAACGCAATCTACCAAAGTTGATTTGTGTTTCACTGTGTTTGCAGTTCTCTTTTCTTTGCCTTTATTTTTCAATCACTATTTCTGCTTCTATTTTACATGTGTCTCCAGGAATCAAAATGTAACTGGATTTTTTTAAACTAATCCAACAGTTTTTGACTTTTAATAGGTAAAAATGTCAAAGTTTCTAGACTTTCAGAGGGAAACTGATGAGTCCCAGAAACTAAGTTTGCGATGTTGAGCTAAATGGAGCAGACTAGAGCCACAATACAAAAAAATAAAACAAAAACGTGCAGGAGTCCACTGTCCGAGAGTAATGCCACCTGTACTCTCTATTCCATGTCTAGCCACTTTGGAGGGTCTTTACACCCTATCTTTTGGAGATTACATTTGATCAATCTAGAAAATGTCTGTGTTCTCTTAGTGGCACCTAACATCACTCCAACTCACAGCCTAAGGATTTTCAGGCTAACTTAAGGATTAGGTATAAACTAAGAAAATAAATGAAGACAAAGTTACCTTTTACAGGTCATGGCAAGAAATGAAGAATTTTTCTACATTTTAACAGAGAAAGAAGGGAAAGATTATCATTTCCAGAGCATTAAGTCTGACATAATTTGGTCAGTTATTTGGGAAAATCAAAAGTTTTCCTTTTTTTGGCAGGGGTGGGGGCCATGCGATTGAACCTGGGCCATGGCAGTGAAAGCCTGGAATCCTAACCACTAGGCCACCAGGAAACTCCCTCAAAAGTTTTCTATGTTTCAGTTTCTCTAAAAGTCTAAAGCAGACCACCAAGTTTTTATTAATTGAATAAAGCAAAACACATGGTGTAATTCCCCTAGAGTCCTAAACATGTCTATTTGGCATCTCCAACTAAATTTGTAATTGTGATTGTTTTTCAGGGTTAAAACTCTTTGATTACAATAATAGTAGTTAACCTCTTTACCTCATATTCCCAGGAGTCATTCTCAATTAAATCCTTAAGAGCAAGCAAGAGCTTCAAGTGTCGCATTTTACTCATGGCCTATTTTCATAGCAAAAAGGACACATCACATCCTAGATACACAAAGAAGAAGTAGAAGTTCAAAGTTCTATTTATCTTATAAAGGATTTGGAGTTTCAGATTAAACACATGAAAACAACTGGTAAGCTGATTCCAAGTCAGTGTAATGGATTTTGTGACAGAGCTGAACAAAGATATAATAGGCCATCCACAGTAAGTCTCTCAGGCTAGAAAAATATTTGGGAAGAATGTTTATATTTAGCCCTTGATGAGCTACATGATCCTAAATATCCCTTCCAATGCTAAGATTTTTCTGAATCTAAAATATTCCAGTTACTCAATTATTCAAAGTAGTAAGAACAACATTTCCAAATGTGGAACATAGCAGTGAGAGTAACATTTTTGCATTGACTAAACTAGAGAACTGAGTCCTGGTTCAGTTTTATGTGACTTATTTACTCATTTAGACCATAACCAGAGCCTCTCTGACCTTTTTTCCCTCTCTGCAAAAGTGGGAATAAGAGTCCATATTGTGACTATCGCTAAAGAATGCAAGTCTTTGGAGTCAGATAGACCTGGAATTTAATCTGGCTTTGCCACACACTAGTTATGTGACTTTAGGTAAATTATTTAAGTTCCATAAATTTCTAATTTTTCACAAGCAAAATGTAGATCACAATACCTACTCCCTACTTCAAAAGGTTATCGAACTTATATGTATGAAATAGCAGAGCCTTGAAACAGATTAAAACAGCTACTGACACAACTGCAAGGAAAATATGATAAATTCAAAATCATTTATAGGGATGCTTTAATATTCATCTATCAGAAACTAATAGATCAAAACAAAAGGTGGTATGGAAACAAACAGTACAAACCTAAAAATCAGCAAGGAAATTTTGCATCTAAGAAATAGGTGATACACTTTCTTTTCTAATGCCATCCAGATTTTTAAAGCACTTAACAAAGTGCCTGGCCGATAACGACCAAGAACTCAATGTACATTAAGTACATAGTATCACAGCTATTAATTGAAACCTAAACATAGAAACCAAAGCCTTTTGAGAAGATGAGAAGAGTGACTTCATCTGTACAGGCTTGAGGGCAGTATTGGGACCAACCGATGTAAGTTACTGGGAAAAAAGGTTTTACCTCAAGTTAATAAAGAATATCTAAAGGTTGGAGATGATCTAATATGAAATAAGATACATGAATAAGCAGTCTGTTTTCCACAACTGAAAGATTCTAAGTATAGATAGCTTGACTTTTTTGGACAGGAAAATGTGGTAGATTTGGAAAGATGGCCCCTGGATTGTGAAATTTTCCAAGAAATCCAAGTCAGAGCAAGAAAATTGCTCATCACGCAGCATTTAGAAGGAATCAAACATACAATTCTGAAAAATTAACGTTCTTTTTATATTTAAGTATGCAGAATACATGCTGAGAATTGTGGGGTCAGTTTTGAATTGCCCACAAGGTATAGGAATATTTTCCATTTTATTATATGCTAAAAGCATATGCTGGAAACTGTGGCTTGCAAGGTCAAATAGCCTTAGGGTCTTTACACTATCAAAGATTTTACTGTGGACAGAAGTCAAGCAGGTGCAGTACAGATCTGTGTTATCACATCTCTACTGCGTATTAATATTTTCACATTTTTATTACTCATGGAGATGGAGTTGACAATATTTTTTCCTCCATATTTTATCCTTACAGGTGCCACCTTCACTTCCATCCACCCTTATCCCAGTCTTATTTATTTTGTTTTTTTTTTTAGCAAAATATTTATTGAACAGCTACTTTGTGCCAAGTACTGTGTTAGTTGTTTGCTGATAAGAACTTACCTCGTTTCAACCCTCACTATCATCCTGAGTGGAAGATATTTATGGCATTTCCATTTATAAGTGAGAAAACTGAAGTCACATCTAGAACAGAAATAGAACTCATACTACAGGCCTCCAACTGCAAACACACTCACCACTATATCGTGTTGCTCGGCTTATCCATAAAACTAAAGTGAGAAATTATTTGGCTTTTTAAACATTCGTCCACAATTTCAGATACTTAAGGTAATATCTTGTGAGAGGGGTTCAGAGTAATTTATATATATATGAATTGATCCCTGGAAATAAAAGGAAATGGAAACCTCATATGCTACAATTCAGTAAGGATACTGAAACCTGGAATTTAAAAGAGATATTAAGAGAGAAAATATTTAATTATTTTCCAGTTTCACTCAGTTACCTGCTCCATCTACAGTCCAATCAGCAGGGAACAAGTTTGATTAGCAAAAGGAGTAGTGACATATCAATATGAACCATTAAAATAACTTTGAAAGAGGTATACCTTCATAACTACGAAGAAAATCATATAATTAAGCTATATATGCCTTTAATGAATTGTCCAGTAAACAATGTCTTGTTCAGCTTGTTACACATACACATAAATGTTTTAGAAGTTTTAAAATTATAAAATAAGTCATTTCTTTGCTTTTAAATCATTGCCAGCTGGAGGTTAGGATGTTTAAAACAAGCAAAACAAACAAAAAAAGCTGTGTTCAGAGAATAAAGGGGAGATGAACATTTAATCTCATTTAATGATATAGGCATGTATTGACAATGGAACAAGAAGAAAGCAAGTGGAGTATTTTCCCAAGAAGAAAATGGCACAAGAAATGATATACAATAAATAGTTGAAGGCTTCCCTAGTGGCGCAGTGGTTGAGAATCTGCCTGCCAATGCAGGGGACACGGGTTCGAGCCCTGGTCTGGGAAGATCCCACATGCTGTGGAGCAACTAAGCCCGTGAGCCACAATTACTGAGCCTGCGCGTCTGGAGCCTGTGCTCCGCAACAAGAGAGGCTGCGATAGTAAGAGGCCCGCGCACCGCAATGAAGGGTGGCCCCCGCTTGCCGCAACTGGAGAAAGCCCTCGCACAGAAACGAAAACCCAACACAGCCATAAATAAATAAATAAATAAATAAATAAAATTTTAAATAAATAAATAAATAAATAAATAGTTGAGAGGTTTGGTGGATATCAGGAAGCACTTGCATATAAGCCAGAATCCAAAAAATGGTTCCAACTAAAACAAACAGTTGAAGTCAGACAGAAAGGAACAGTGAATCTGAATGTTGGATAATCAATAAACTGAATGGCCTGGTATTGCAGTTTTCTACATTTAATTAGATAATGTTGAATGCAATTAATAAACTACGCATTTCTAATTACCCATCCTTGTATAGATTGTGCTCCAAAATTTTTTCACAAAATAGTAAACCAGCTTTTTTCTCTAAATAATTTATGTGACACATGATGGGCTAAAGGGGTGATGGGCTAATGGCTTAAAGTTCCAAGAGAAGACATTTCCTTCTAATTCTAATAAAGGGAAATCTTCCATTTCTGTATGTGGTATAATGTGAAAATTTTGAAGATTGCCCTGAATAATTTTTATAGAACCACAAACTCTCAGAAATTTAAAGGCCACTTAGTCCAGTATTCCAGTATGGTTGTTAAACCATCACTAAATTATTAGTATTTACTTTGCTGCTGCTATTGTTACATATTTTTAATCGCTTGTGCGCAGGATTAGAACAATTATAACCTTTGATTCATAATAAATTTTGACCTTTGGTCCATTCATGACTTTCTTTTATTTTACTGTTTGTTTATTGTTTTTAATAATAAAATCTGTTATCCTACCACTAACCCAAGAACTAGAACATTTATTAATAAATTACAGCTACCTATATGCTCTTACTTCATCCCATCTCCTGTTTCTTTACATAACCACAATAAATTTTCTCATCTCCTGTTTATATACTGTTTTATCATAAATACAAATATTCTAAACAATAGATGGTTTCATTTTAATTATATTACGACTCTATATGGTCTTCTGGAACTTGCTTCCCCCCGTCCAGCTTAATTAAGGTAAAAATGTGATGGTTTTATATATGTATACATTGTGAAATGATTACCACAATCAAGTTAATTAACATATTCATCATCTCACATTATTACCTTTGTGTATATGTGTGTGTGATGAGAACACTTGAGATTTACTCTCAGGAAATTTAAAGAATACAATACATTATTATTAACAATAGTCACCATGCTGTACATTAGGGGTCTTCAGAACTTATTCATCTTATAACAGAAAGTTTGTACCATTTGATCAGTATCTCCACTTACCTCCATCCCTCCTGGCCTCTGGTATTCACCATTCTATTCTCTGTTACTATGAGTTCAACTTTTTTCCCCCCCTGGCTTATTTCACTTAGCATAATGTCCTCCAGGTTCATCTACATTGTCACAAATGGCAGGATTCCCCTTTTTTTTTAAGGCTGAATAGTAAATTCCATTGTGTATGTATATATATAGTTTTCTTTATCTATTCATCTATTGATGGACACATATCATGACACAAAGATGTTTCTATATCTTGGCTACTGTGAATAATGCTACAATGAGCATGGGAATGCAGATATCTATTCTAAATAGTAATTTCATTTCCTTCAGATAAACATCCAGAAGTAGAATTGCTGGATTATATAATAATTCTACTTTCAGTTTTTGAGAAACATCCATACTGTTTTCCATAATGGCTGTACCAATTTACATTCCCACCAACAGTGTACAAGAGTTCCCTTCAGAAAGCCAAAAGATAACAAATGTTGGTGAGGATGTGGAGAAAATGGACTTGCTATTTTTACTCAAACTTAAGTTATTGGAAGTTATCCATTTTTTCACCTGTAGCTGTAACTCACTCATCTTTTTTCATTACAGTTATATTTCATTGTGAAAAGATTCTTATTTATTCTTTCTCTGTCAGAGGGCATTTAAGTTGTTTTCACTTTTTTGCTAACATAATCACTCATGCTCTGAATAATTGTGCATA
Source organism: Balaenoptera borealis (assembly GCF_965194805.1). Taxonomy (NCBI): domain Eukaryota; kingdom Metazoa; phylum Chordata; class Mammalia; order Artiodactyla; family Balaenopteridae; genus Balaenoptera; species Balaenoptera borealis. Next base: position 102,924,163 of record NC_138868.1, on the reverse strand, counting down.
TGTTTCCTAGTGCAGATGCATGCACAAGTTTCTCTTGAGTGTATTGGTGGGTTCTAGAGTTGGTAGTTGTTCAACTTTACAAAATAATGGCAACCTTTTTCCCAAACTGACTGTTTCATTTTACACATGCATCAGCAATAACTAAGATTCTGTTGATACATATATTCTCTGACAAATCTCTGGTATTTTCAAAATTCCTGTTTTTAGACAATTGAATGGATGTGAATTGGTATCTCATGGTGGTTTTGATATGTACCTGTTAACTAATAAGATGAGCATCTCTTCTTATGTTTACTGTTGTGTTTCTGTGAGTTTCTATTCATAATTTTTGCTGATTTTTCTGTTGGGTTGTTTGTATTTCTGTTATTGATTTTTAAGGATCTGGAGTTTACTCTCTATTTTACACAAAGATATTGTGGCATTATTTTATTCTTTTTTATGGCTGAGTAGTATTCCATGGTATATATATACCATGTCTTTTTTTATTCATTTATTATCATACTAAGTGAAGTAAGTCAGACAAAAAAAGACAAATATCATATGATATCACATATATGTGGAATCTAAAATATGATAGAAATGAACTTATTTACAAAACGAAAACAGACTCACAGACATAGAAAACAAACTTATGGTTGCCAAAGGGGAAAGGGGAAAGGATAAATTAGGAGTTTGGGATTAGCAGATACAAACTACTATATATAAAAAATAAACAACAAGGTCCTACTGTATAGCACAGGTAACTATAGTCAATATCTTGTAATAACTTATAATGGAAAAGAACATGAAAAAGAATATATATATATGTATAACTGAATCACTCTGCTGTACACTCAAAACTAACACAACATTGTAAATCAACTACACTTCAATTAAAAAAACAAAAAAAAGATATTGTATCTTGCCCAACTGGATGTTTGTCTTTTTTGTTTTCCATCAGGTCCTTTTGAATAGTAAGAATTCTTAATTTTAAAATATCTGAATTTATTAATGTTAGTTCTTATGGTTAAGACTTCTTTCATTTTAAAAGGAAACTATAGAATTTCAGAAATATGTCAGTTTATATGTCTTTCTGTTTAATTTTTGCTTTTATATTTAAATCTACAGTCCAGCTGAAATTGATATTTGTGTAGGTAATAACCCAATTTTATTGCATGTATTTTTCCACTTTCCCTGTTTTTCAATACTTATTTTTCCACTGGTTTGCTATGCATAGCAATCACATATCAAAGTCCTCTATTTTCCGTAGGTCTGTTTTATGAGCTTTCTATTCTCTGGTCAATTTGTCTATCACTGCACAAATACTACACATTCTTAATTATAATCACTTTATTATTATTAATATGTGATAGTGTAAATCTTCTTTCCTATACAGTGTAGATTAAAGTGGTGATAGTGGACATCCTTACCTAATCCTGAGTTTCAATACTTCTAATGTATCCTCATTTCAAATAGTATTTTTGATAGATACTTTACAGCAAGTCAAATATAATAAGTTCATTTCTATTTCTATCTTCTACTTGTGTTTATCATTAATGTGTATTGAAATTTATTAAATACTTTATCTGTCAGTTGAGATGATAATGTGGTTTGTCCTTGAATCTGTCAATATGACAAAATATTTATAGAAATTTTAATGTTAAATTATCCTTGTATCCCTGGGATAAACAAACGCATACACACTGTTGATTTTGATTTGCTATTTCTTTATAGAGAATATTTGCATGTAGTCATGAATAAACTAGGGCTGTAATTTCCCTTTTTTTCCCATATTTATCTGGTTTTAATCTTAATGTTATTACTGACTTCATAGAATAAGTTGAAGAATATCTCTTTTTTCAATTTTCTCAGTTTGTTATGACATTGCAATAATTTCTTCCATAAAAAGTTCAGGAGAATTCACTTGTGAAATCATGTGGACCTTGTGTTGTCTTTATGATAAGATTTTAATCACTTCTTTGATTCCTTCAATAGTCTTAAGACTATTCAGGCCTTTGAATTTCCTTCAGTCTATTGTGATAAGAATGTAATTTATCCATTTTTCTCAACTTTCAAATGAGATGGCATATAGTTGGTAATATAGTCTCATTAACTGTTTAATGTTTTCCTTATTCTATTATTCATTCTCAATATAATGTAATTTTGCTTTCTCTCTCTTCTTTTTTGTCCCTTGATGAATCTCACTGGTAATTTGTCTTTTCAGAAAACCAATTTTGGCTGTACTAATCATTTCTTTTTTATCCTTGTTTTCCCATTTTAATTGATTTCTCCTTTAATCTATGTTTGCTTTCATCTACATTTTTTATTTTCCTAATTTTTTTCTAAACTTTTCTAATTGTCAACCTTTCTTTTATAAATGAACTTTCTAGGTCTATAAAGATCACTCATAGAATCATTTTCCTATATCCCACAAATTTTGATATGTACCATTCAGTTCTGTTTTCCATTTCCATTGTGATTTCCTTTTTGATCCATGAATTATCTGGGAGAGTATTTTTCATTTCCAAATATATGGATATTTTAATACATCATTTGATTATTAATTAATTAATTGTGTTGGGCTCTGAGAACACATTTTTTGCTACCTAGTCAAAGTTTCTTGAGGCATGTTGTATGGCAAAGTATGAAATGTTTTTAAATCTTTCATACATATTTAACAAGGGTATATATTCTCTACCATATAAGTGAAGAATTCCATAAAAGCCCAATAATATATTAAGTTTCTTTACTGTGCTACTCATATTATCTGTATGCTTTAAAAGTTTTTGAATGAGAGTTTTATTGAAATCTTGCATTATGATGATAGTGCTGAAGCTGTTTTCTAGGTAAATGCATGTTTAGAATTGTAATAAGTTGTGATGAATTAAAACTTTTTTTTATCATAGAGTGGCTCTGTCAATCCCTGATGATGCTTTTTGTCTTAATTTCTATTTTGCCAGTAATTAGCATAGCCATGTTTGCTTTCTTTGGGGTTAGTGTGTGTTCGGAGATATCTTTTTTTTTTAAATCCTTTGAATTTCAAAGTTTTCATGTTCTTACCTTCTATATGTGTCTCTTGCAAATACAATACAGCTGGAATTATTTTTTAATATATTACAGTATCTATCTTTAACTAAGGAATTTAGTCCCTTTATTGCAAAAATTGATATATTTGAACTGGTTTCTATGTCTTACTTTTTATTTTTATTTGTTTCAATATTCTGTGTTTCTTTCTCCATTTTTTAATTAATTGTGTTGACTTTTTTTTTTATAAATTTACTTTTTTATTTATTTATTTTTGGCTGCGTTGGGTCTTCGTTCCTGTGCATGGGCTTTCTCTAGTTGCGGCGAGCGGGGGCTACTCTTCGTTGCAGTGCGCGGGCTTCTCATTGTGGTGTCTTCTCTTGTTGCGGAGCATGGGCTGTAGGCGGGAGTGCTTCAGTAGTTGTGACACGCAAGCTCAGTACTTGTGGCTCGTGGGCTCTAGAGCGCAGGCTCAGTAGTTGTGGTGCACGGGCTTAATTGCTCCGCGGCATGTGGGATCTTCCTGGACCAGGGCTCGAACCCGTGTCCGCTGCATTGGCAGGTGGATTCTTAACCACTGCACCACCAGGGAAGCCCTAATTGTGTTGATTGTTGGTATTTATTTATATTTTTGTTATAGTTGAGTTTTGTTTCTCTTATAACATTTTTTCCTGTCTACAAATTTGGAAATTATGCTCTATTTCTATTCTTTCAGTGAGTACCCTAAAAAAATTTATCAAGTTTATTTAACTTAAAATCTAAAATGAAACAATATTTCATCCCCTCTTGTATCATTTGGTTTGGAAGCTCCACTTATTCCTCTCCACTCTCACATTCTATTGTCATCCTAGCTTAACTTCACAAATTCAACACTATTATGACTTTTTACAAAGAATTTTCATTTAGATTTATGTACATGTTCACCATTTTATTTTTTATTATTTCTTTCTACATATTAAATTATCTTAAAATTATTTTTTTTGTTCTTGAATTGTATTTTTTAGAAATTACTTTGCAGCTGGTCCCTTGGTAATAAATTCCTGAAGTTTTTGTCTGTAATACATTTATTTTACAATGGAAGATCATCTTACTAGATACACAATTCTGAGATGGCAGTCATTTACTCACCACACTTTAAAGATATTATTTAACTAATTTTTGGCTTCCTTTGCTGCTGTTGAGAAACCGACAGTCATTTTAACTGCTGTTCCTATATAAGTGATCTTCCCTTTCTGGTTGTTTTCCATATTCTCCCTTGGGTGTCCTGAATCTGTTTCCCTTTAAATACTGCCCCACCTTCACTGCCTCTGTTCTCTCTCCTGAAGGATACAAACTATGTATATAAATGTTCCCATGCCTTTCATTTCTTTGAACATTGTCTCATATTTTCAATGTCTATCTCTCTTTGCTTCATTAAAGATTATCCTGGATTACCCAGGTGGTTCTATTGTATTTACAAGTGTCACATGAGAGAGGTAGAGGCAGATTTTACCGCACAAAAGAAGGTAATGTGATCTTGGAAGCAGAGATTTAAAGATGCTATGCTGCTGGCTTTGAAGTTGGAAGAAGGGGCCATAAGCCAAGGACTGCACATCTCAAAGCTGGAAAAAGCAAAGAAATGGATTCTTTCTACCCTAGAGCTCTTGGCATGGCCCAGCCGACACCCAGGTTTAGGCCCAGTAAAACTGACTTTGGATTTCTGTCTTCTAGAGCTATAATAGAATACATTAGTGTTATTTTAAGCCACCAAGCTTGTGGTAAGTTCCTACAGCATCACAGCAAACTAGTACATACCTGATTCATGTTTCTCTGTCTGCAGACTCTTTCCACTTCTCTGTGTACATGGAAGGTAATTGTTGCTTCAGTCATTCACAGATATATGTATATTTCAATCATAGATATATATTCAATATATATACAAGTATATATATTGGATACATTTAAATATTTGAGATATACATTATTTATATCAACATTTATTTTAAATTATCAGAGTTCTAAATCCAAATTCCTGGAAAGAGGATCTGATTCGTCCAATTGGAGAGAGGTGTCTTCCCTGATTCACTTATTTGTAAGAGGAAGGGTTTGGCAAGAGGTAAACTGCCCTCTGTCAACACAGCCACTGAGCAGGTGCTATGGGGACAAGCATCTAAAAAGAGAGCTTAGGAACAGGGAGAAGACAAGAGGCATCTCAAAGATCAAAATAGGTCATTACCAGTGTGGTCATTGACCGTCTAGCTATGTAGACAAAGATGAAGACCTTAAGAACTGGCAGGGAACCCATCATGGGAGAGCAGGTAGAGAAAGTACCATCTTCAGAATGGATTCAGAATATTATAAAAGAACATTGCCCAAAAAAAAAAAAAAAAGAATGTTGTCCGTCAAAAGATAGAGCAGTGGACAAATGTTTAAAGGTCAAAAAAACGTAGAACAGGGAATTCCCTGGCGGTTCAGTGGTTAGGACTCCATGCATTCACTGCCAAGGGCCTGGGTTTAATCCTGCAAGCTGTGGCGAATGGCCAAAAAAAAAAAGAACAATATCACCAGAAATGAAGCATTCACATAATTTTCTGCTCTGTATTCATAATCAGACATTAATTAAGATGGGATTTTGAAAGTTTGTGTCCTATTGAGGCCATAACAAAATAAGCAGCTAAAAAAATACAGATTTATTATCTTACTGTTCTGTAGGTCAAGAGTCCAATACAGGTCTCACCAGGCTGCAGACTGCATTCATTTCGAGGGGCTCTAGGGGACAATCCATTGCCTTCTCATTTGGGTTGTTGACAGAATTCATTTCCTTGAAGTTTAGGACCAAGGCCCTGTTATGTTGCTGGCTATCAGCCAAGGGCCAGTCCCAGTTTCTAGAAGGTGCTGCAGTGCTTGGCTCATGGCCCCCCTTCCTCCACCTTCAAAGCCAACAACAGGGGGGCAAGTCTCTCATGTTTCACATGTCTCCTCCTCCTTCTGCCATCCCCTCTCTGACTCAGATGGAAAAAGTTCTTCCTTTTTAAGGACTCATTTGATTGGCCTGAGCCCACCCAGAGAATCCACAATAATACCACCAACTCAAGGTCCACATCCTGAATTACTTGTGTAAAGTGCCTTTTGCAAGTAAAGTAGCATACAGCTGACCCTCCGCATCCTCGTGTTCCACATCCGCTGATTCAACCAACTATCAATCAAAAACATTTGGAAAAATTAAATTCCAGAGATTTCCAAAAGGCAAAATAAATTTGCCATGAGTTGGCAACTATTTACATAGCATTTACATTGTATTAGGTTTTATAAGTAACCTAGAGATGATATAAAGTTTCAAGAGGATGTGCACAGGTTTATAGGCAAATACTATGTCATTTTATATGAGGGACCTAGACCCAATTCCCTTTGAATACCAAGGGAGAAGTGTATTCACAGATTCAGGGGATTAGGACAAGGCTATCTTTAGGTGCCATTATTCTGTTTACCATGTTAAATTGCTAGTGTTAAAGATGCAAGAATGTAAAAGTAAAGAACCAAACACGGTATGTTTTTTTAAAGCCAATGCTAAATCCTAAACGCTCTGTCTTTCATCACTTGCAACCAGAAGAATTTACAAGACTCTTATGAAAGATTAGTGAAAAGCAGCAAAATATCTGGCAAATTCATATTTTAATAGTTATGTTTGTTTTTATTTAAATCATTGTTAGGTAAAATTTTATAAATTCATGTTGACCAATATTTGAGAGAAACTGTATCTGTAAATTTTTGATCACCTTCTAATTGATTCATCTTTTATGCTTTTGAAAAAAATTAATTTATATGGAAAAGAGCAATTTCATATAATGCTATTTTAACTGAGACATTAAATCAGAAAACCAAGAGTAAATACATGTAAGAGATACCTGAATGAAGCTTGGGAACCATTTCTTGTAATTCTGCTTGTATCCTAATTCACTGGTAAATCCATTATCGTGATTTAATCTGAATTGTTATTAAAACAGAATGATTTTGCAACAAAAAAATCATTGTTAGGTGAAGATAAATATAGTTAACACTTTGTGCTGTTTTAACTTCTTAATGAATCCCCATGTTACTCAAAAGTCCCATTCTGAGATCATTAATGCAGGAAAGAAAGTCCTCAACAAATAAGGTAATTTAAACATGACTCAGGTATCCAAGTAGGGCTGGCCCCAGGTTGGACCAGCCTTGAAACTGAAGGTACAAAAAGACTTCATAAACTCTTAAAAATGGTATAAATATACTGCTGTTTGTTGATCATTATTATGATGATGACCAACATTGTTATAATAGCAGATAATGATGTTTGTTTAATCAATGTAATGATAGATTGATTCTAATTAGTTCAGTTAATTGGAAAATGGGAGCTACTTGTCCCAAATTTGAGGACAGCTAGAGAATTCTTCACTCTTCCTGTTCTCACCTATGACCAGATGTTTCAAACTATTGTTTTTCATATCAGAGATGGAAGGGTGAATATACCAAAATAACTTGTAGGCATTTTAAACAATATCTACTTATTAGATAAATTATATCCTCCAAATATGGATGAAGGGCATCCAACCAGAGAGCCACTGTTGTACGTAATGAGTTCATTGACCCCTCTGCTTACCAGCTAATTCTCACATATTCCTTCCTCCCAACTCAGTTGTAACAAATTATTCGGTAAGAATAACCATGAACATACGTCCCATTACATGACAAGGATTCTAAGGACTACAGTAAAATGTGGCAAATAATTTATTTGGAGTTTATCAAGAGCTTAACACAGTTACTCCCATCAGTCTTCTCGTGCCCTTGGAATGGGATTTACACTATTGGCTCCCAGATTTTCAGGCCTTGAGACTTGGACTGGAATCACACCACCAACTTTCCTGGGTCTCCGGCTTGCAGATGGCAGAATGTGAGACTTAACCTCCATAATCACATGAGCCAGTTCTTCATAACATATATATATGTGTGCATATATATATATGAATTAGAAAATGGAACTTGAGGAAGGTCTTCTGAAAAAAACTAAAGGAATATTCTTCAATGGCCACATCCCTTCTCTTGCATGGCAGAAAATATGTGACAATTATTGTGTTGATACATATTTTAAATTTTTTAAAGTAATATAGGGCTGTCTTTCCAATAAGCAGCCTGCAAAAATATCACTTTGGGAATGAAGTTAACCTCACAAATGAAAGGCTCTAATTAGACATCCATCAAGAGAAGACTGCCTAGATCCTGGTTAATTAAAAACGGCATGAAAAGGGTGATGATAGATGGAATATCTACCAAAATTTTACATTAATTGATCCCAATGCTCTACCAACTCCTCAAACTTGTAAAAGGACCACAATGGATTCACTCAGTTTATGTTAGCTTTGGTAAGTTTCTAAATGGGGAAAAATAGATAATTCCTTCAGCACTAGTGCCGATTAAAATGGTGAAAGGCAAAAGAGGGGTTATGAATCTGAGTGACAGGAGGACCAAGCTCTCAAAAAGGCACAAAAGTCTCAAAAAGGCACAAAGGCACAAGGTCTCAAAAAGGCACAAGGTCTCAAGGCACAAAACCCAGCAGAAGACTGGAGCCAGTTTGCATTGGCATAAGTGAAACAGCCTGGTGAAGAAGGTTTGCTGGGATTGTGGACACTGGTATACAATGTACTGCCATATATTAATGTAATAACGAAAAGTTAAAGGATAATGAAGTAGAGGGATATGGTGATATGATTGTAAAAATCAGGATTTAAAGTAGGCATTTTTGCTGTAGTTTTCAATTAATCTTTATTATAAGACATGAAAGTAGTAAGAGGCACCCTGAGAGTCCTCAGTGTTCCAGTCCTAATCCTCTCTGTCTCCATTATGTCCTAGCAACCCAGTTTACTCTTGGGAATTGGGGTCAGTACTCCAGCCAGTAGTAAACCTTTATTTTACCCAAGTGCTCAGTTGCATAAGGAGTTCGGAATGGCCAGGTGGCAGTTCAGTCTTCCAATTCAGTGGAACCACTGCTGTGTCTCATGGTGGAAACATTCTCTCCTTGGGGTCTAAGACCTCCTAACCAGCAGAGCTCAGAGTTTCCAAGATGAGAAATAAAAATTCTGTGAGTGTGTTATTAGAAATAAAGTGAGATCATCACTACCACTTCTACCCCTTGATTACCAGCCCCTTGTATTCTGGTTTTGGGGGAGACAGTATCACACAATAGTTGGTTCAAAGACTATGTTAAGTTTTCCAAGACAGAATCTTAAGCTTTCAGGTTGTTGTCTCCCAACAAGTGCTGTAACTGAGCTGTCAGTAACCTGTACACTCTTCAGCTGGACCAGCCATTTCTAGGCGATAGGATATGAGGTGATACCAGTTAAGTACATGGCCATGAGTCTATTGCTACACTTTTTTTTTTTTTTTTTTTTGCTGTAAGTGAAGTGTTGTGCTCCCCAGTCTTGTTTGCTCTTGTTTCCTCTTCCTCCCACTGGTGAAGTGGAGAGTCCTGCTCTAGAGTTCTGGGGATGGCTGAACACAAGACACTCGATACTGGATGGATAAGATGGACGATACTTTATTAATCACATATGTTCACAGCCCAGGGAGGAGAACACAGCATGCCCTGTGGGACCGCACAGGGGTTGCATTCAGAAGCAGAGTCAACAACTGCTCAGCTGGCAGAGAACTGAAGCTGGTTAGGTTGACGACTGGGTGGGATCCAGGTGGTCCGGCTGTTATGGGAACTGGCCAGGTGGGAGACTCTCCTGGTATGGGAGAGCATGTCTGGCAAAAGCAGGGGAGCTCACAGTTAGGCCTTCGGGGCCCTGTGAGGCTCAAAGATGTTAAGACAGCACAAAATTTTAGGACTTACAATACGTCTCCCCAGTGGTACTTGAGGTATATTTTAAAATAATGCCCAGAGGCTCTTGTTGTTATTTCAGCTCCATTTTAGAGGTGTTCATTCCACTGCAGCGACTTATTCTCGGTATCTCTCTCTCTGTCTCTTTGTCTCTCTCTCTCACTCTCTATCCTTCTCCCTCTCCTTCTCGTTTCCTTTCTCTCTTTGTAGAAATACATATACTTGTAGAAATACGTATTTTTTATATTTTCACGCAGAAAAAATATTTTTTAATATTATTTATATTTTAGGAAGAAAGGTTGATAAGGAGAAAATGGGGTCATCCATCGGCTGGTGGGCTGGATGAGGCCATGGAGTAAATGTATAGAAACAAAGAACTGTAGAATTGGGAGATTATGGTCCGAGATTGGTATCTTGGAGTTTGGGATTTCAGAGATTGAGTAATTCAATGTAATGGCAAAATCCAGTTATAAAAATGGAGGAATGCAGGTGATACTCATTGATAGTAAGATTAAGACATTCAAAACTTAGCATCTTTTATAACTCTATTTATATAGATAATAAAGTTTCCCATAATGATTGAAATTCTTAGGAAGAAGTAGGAGACCATGAACCACTGAAAAAGTCTTTACTAAATGTATCTCCAGTGATTTTCATGTTTTCAAATTCAATAAAAACTCCCCCAACATTGTCTTAATGTTATGCTCTATGGCAGTTGTTTATTTCTTTCTTGAAACTCAGCTGGGCACTAAATGACGTAACCAAGGAAAACTTACAAGATTGTATAATATAAGCCTTGGAGAATTTTTATCCAAAACCAAAAGAGAGTGGAAATTGGGAACAAAATAACACCATCCTTAAGAGCAAATAAGAATGAGCCTGTCCCTCCAGCCATGCATCCCTCACCCTTGGGGACAGGGAAAGGAGGAGGCACATGCTCACTTGAAAGAGACTCAGTGGAATCAGCGTCCTCAAGTGAAAGTCAGATTTATGTTAAGATGAAAGGTACAGCGTTTTTAGTTCGGAGGAGAATTTTTTTTAAATTCTTATTTAAAAAATATGTACGTATTAGAGAATAAAGTTAAAGTTTATAGCAAGCTTGTGACTGTGAGAGATAAGTCAGGAGGATGGAATAACAGTTGAACTGGGCTGAGTTCAGTATAAGGGCTTACGTTTCTGAACAAGGACAGGACAGGGATGAGAAACATAATGGAATTTACTATGGCTATATTTTCACCTGGAAGTTTTTTTTTAAATCTGTGCTGGTACAGACAGAGGTACTACGTGTTATCTGAAACTCTAGAATATTCATTGTTGGAGAATATTTCCTATTGTATCAATAACTTAAGTGGGATGAAAAGTTTTCTGTTTTTAACTTCTTTGTTGATTTTTTTAAGTATTCTTTTTCCTTTAAATGGATAAAGCAAAATACCTGAGGAAATACCCCAAGGAGCCCCTAACAGGTCTGTTACACCTTCTAAAACTTTGTAATTGTGATTAGGTAGTTCAGAACCAACATTCTTTTATAACAGTATTAATTAACTTCGTTTGACCCATATTCCCAAGAGCTGTTCCCCTCTAAATCTCTAAGGCAAATAAGCCTGTGCAAAAAATATAGTTCATCCACTGAGGAAAAAAATCATACAAAAAAAGGAAGCTTTACTTTATAGAGAAATGGAAAGGGATAACTTTTTTCTTTTTTAATTCAAGTCATCTTTAATCTGGTGATGTAGAGCATTCAAGACCATTTGGTAAAAGCACCAATGGAAAGATTAATATTCTAGTAACCATGAAGGTGGAATGAAATACCAAAAACTGTACTGAGCTCCCTTCACTGGCCATCCCTTGGTGAGGATGCTCGAAGGATTCTGCCTCAGATGCGTCTAGATGAGTTAATTGTATGAAATTCTATATCTAAAATAGCCGAGTTACTAAATACTTAATTAACCAAAGAGACAAAATATAGCCTTCTTGCGTGGGGAAAAATACTTGAGAATTGAGAATCAATGTTTTTTTCCCGGATGAATTTCTTAAGTGGAGTTCGAGATGATCTACTCTAATACAGCTTTGACTGATTTAGTCCTGCAACGTTGTCAAGCCACTTAACACAACTACCACATTCTCTATCTGCAGAAACAGACTGGAATTTGAGTTGTGCTGAAATCACTGGGATGTTATGGGACAAAGAGGATTTCCAGATCGTAGAGGTGTTTGACGGCTGTTGGAGTGGAAAAGGTCAGTATTTGGTCCCTAAGGAAAGTGCATGAATGTGTATTTGGAAGTTACAAAGACAGAGTTTTCCACTCCAAACAAGAGCTTTTTATTTAGCCAGTGCGAAAGCAGGGTAGTCATTTCCCAATCACTGGAGTCATCCAAGCAATGGCTGGGTGGGTATGTGGCGAGAATACTAATCAGAAGGACTCACATTAGGGTGAGATGGTTCGGTGACCTAGTAAGGTTTATTTTATCTTTGAGAGATATTTCTATGAGCTAGAAATAGGAATAGAAATGGCCAAAAATTTTTATCAATGTACAATGCTTAGAAGTAATTCATGCACACAGAATAATCAAAGTTTGAGCCTCTTACTGTATCTGCACGTTAAAAACATGTTAGGAGAATTTTAAATCATCTGTTCAACTGCCGAGATGTAAGTATACTTTTTCACATGTTTTGTTTACTAATATATCACTTTCATTAAATTTATTTCTCTGTGTATAGTCTTTCTGATCTGTCAATATACTTAGTGGGGTCAGATGTCAACCTGGGGGGATTCAGATTAAGTACACATTAAAAATATCCCTCAGTTACAAATTAAACTTTTCATAACTTATTGATATTTACTCAGATAAGAAACAAGTAGTTCTAAGTGTTCATCTCCTTTAAGTCCATCCCAGTCTTTTCTGAATGGAACCATATTTTTTTAACAAGAATCTGTTAAATTTTTTTTTTTAATCATAGCATATTAGGTAGATGTTATTGGTATCTTCATTTTATGTGTATTCTTTTTTTTTTTTTTGGATGGGCAGTTAATTGAACCCAGTGTTCATATTTTATTTATTTATTTATTTATGACTGTGTTGGGTCTTCGTTTCTGTGCGAGGGCTTTCTCTAGTTGTGGCAAGCGGGGGCCACTCTTCATCGCGGTGCGCGGGTCTCTCACCATCGTGGCCTCTCTTGTTGCGGAGCACAGGCTCCAGATGCGCAGGCTCAGTAATTGTGGCTCATGGGCCCAGTTGCTCCGTGGCATGTGGGATCTTCCCAGACCAGGGCTCGATCCCGTGTCCCCTGCATTGGCAGGCAGACTCTCAACCACTGCGCCACCAGGGAAGCCCGAATTTGTTAAATATTGTCACACATATGATTTAATTTAAACCTCACAGCAGCTCATTTTGAATGTTATAATTACCCTCATTTCTCAGATGAAGAAACTATGACTCGGTTGAAGACTTTAATCTAATATAATGAAGATGAAAGTGATATAAACTGGGACTGGAACTCAGTTTTTCTAACTTCTCACATTAGTTAATGCTTGAATCTTAACATGTGAAATATCATTTGCCAGTTGAATGACCTCGTGGAAATAGTAATATAAAATACACACAAAAATGGCATCAGAAAGCCTCTCACAGAAAGTTCATATGAGATTTCAAGTGCTATTACATTTGTATACATAGCCATGAGCAGCCATTTCTGTGGAGTCATTTACAGAGTCATTTGGGAGGCTGTTTACTAGAATAAAAGAAGTTAGAATATTTGAGGTGGGGAAGAATGTTGGAAAAGTAACTGGTAGCAGGACTCCAAGACAATGAATGGACCTTATAAAGGTGTAATCCAACATTCTAATTTTTCAGACACGAAAATTGAAGTTCAGAACATAAAAGGAGGGCTTCCCTGGTGGCGCAGTGGTTGAGAATCTGCCTGCCAATGCAGGGGACACGGGTTCGAGCCCTGGTCTGGGAAGATCCCACATGCCGCGGAGCAACTAGGCCTGTGAGCCACAACTACTGAGCCTGCGCCTCTGGAGCCTGTGCTCCGCAACAAGAGAGGCCGCGATAGAGAGAGGTCCGCCTGTGCTCCGCAACAAGAGAGGCCGCGATAGAGAGAGGCCCGCGGACCGCGATGAAGAGTGGCCCCCGCTTGCCACACCTAGAGAAAGCCCTCGCACAGAAATGAAAACCCAACACAGCCATAAATAAATAAATAAATACTTAAAAAAAAAAAAGAAGTTGAGCTTCTTTGTCATTAACAAAAAAAAAAAAAGAAGAACATAAAAGGAGACTTTAAGAAAAGCACATCAGCTTAATCTTGTTAAACCCATCAGCTACCCAGCTTTAGGTATGATGTGGAACTATTTATTACCTCAGAAAAAGAACCCATGAAAGCAATCTGTAAGTGATTTTGCATTATCAGAGGCTCTCGTAGGGCAAAACCTTTCTTGTATTTTTATATTATGATAGAAATAGTGAGAACAAATATGCTATTGGAAATAAGAGAATTCTAAGGAATAGTAAGATAGCTGCACAAAGACATATGAGCAAGAATATTTATTTGAGCATTATCTATATAAGCAAGAAATGTTGATCATCTAAATTACCAACACTAAGCAACTGGCTAAATACATCACAGTCGCATCCATAGAATTGAGCTATATGACCCTTAATAATGATTGTGTAAAGGAAACTCTGGGAGGTGTTAGGTGTGTCTGTGAGCGTGATTGTGATGATGATCTCCTGGGTATTTGCATATGTCCAGACTCATCAAATGGTACACATTAAAGATGTGCAGTTCTTTGTATATCAATTATACCTCGAAAAGTTGTTTTTAAGAAATGATTGTGTAGATTTCTAGTTATTGACGTGGAAAGATGATTATTATAAAAAAGAAAAGAAAGAAAAAGCTGGTTACAAAATAATATGTTAGTAATTTATTCTAGATACATGTGTATGTAATTAGTACTTTGAAACAGCCTGGAAATGTATACACCAAACTGTTGTCCTGTATCTCTAACTAGTTTAACTACAGATTATAAATTTTTTCCATTTGCATTTTCTGATTTTTTGCACTGAAAAATGTGTTTTTGTAATAGGAAAAACTTCAAATAAGAAACGAAATAAGAAGGCAAACTTTTTATCTTGAAGAAGGGGTCAGAGAGGAGGTGGGAGAAGGGAAATGAGGGGATTAGCTGTAACTTATTTATTAAGGAGCTAAGTAAAATCTAGACAGAGAAAGCACTGAGGTCAGAGTTCAAGAATGGGTAGTTTTAACCTGAAATGGGGAAATCTATGCAAAAGAACCATTTCTCAGATAGTAGGCGAAAGTACAACTTGGATGATGTTGATGTACAGTTTTATGATTTCAACTGATCAAGTAAATAAAGTAAGCTGAATTACCTCTACTTTACCTTTCTGTGTGTAATTTGTGAATTTTATTACATCGTATAATGTCCTCTTAAATAATCAGCCAGATATACAGTGTACATATTACATACTTCATAGAACATGCAGGAAGTAGGATTTGGACACAGGACCTAACCTGATAACAAAATATTCATGATTTCCTTTTGATGTATCATCTAAAGTGATTAATAGGAACCATGAACCATTGTTCCTTTTCGACATTCCTGGTCTATTTCCATAGGTCTTTGCCTGCAAGGAGAAGACTTTAAAAATTGGGAGACTCTGGTGATCAGCAAATATTGGAAAAAAGAAATCAACCTTTACCTCTTACTAATGGCAGGTCACCAGTGTCAACCGCCACAGTGAAAGAAAACTTGTTATAGAAAAGGCTAGAAAGTATTTAAAAGAGTTTCCCTCTCAGTGACTGTAAACTTCAGAATGATAGAAAGAAGTTATAGATAAAGTATGAATCAGTACTTTAGCACATATTTAGCTAGGAAAATAAAGCTGGACAGGTTGAAAAGAGCAGAAATTGCATTTTATTTATTTATTTTTTAAAAATAAATTTATTTATTTATTTATTTATTTGTCTGTGTTGGGTCTTCATTGCTGTGCACAGGCTTTCTCTAGTTGTGGCGAGTGGTGGCTACTCTTCGTTGTGGTGCACGGGCTTCTCATTGCGGTGGCTTCTCTTGTTGCGGAGCAAAGGCTCTAGGTGTGCAGACTTCAGTAGTTGTGGCATGCGGGCTCAGTAGTTGTGGCTCGCGGGTTCTAGAGCACAGGCTCAGTAGTTGTGGCGCAAGGGGTTAGTTGCTCCGCGGCATGTGGGATCTTCCTGGACCAGGGCTCAAACCCATGTCCCCTGTGTTGGCAGGCAGATTCTCAACCACTGCGCCACCAGGGAAGTCCCAGAAATTGCATTTTATTGAGGAGAAATCTTAGAGTTTTTTTTTAAATCCAGTCTTATCTCTTAATTTTATAGAAAAATTTGTGTCTAAATAGTATTTTGACTTTCCCAAGTTTGCACCATAATGACTTTCAGATCAAGGAATATATCCCTCGAGTCATTTCCCAATATAAGACACTCTCCACAATACATTTTCAACAGATATTTATAAAACTATCTTCTAGGGAATTGCATGGCGGTCCAGTGGTTAGGACTCCGTGCTTCCACTGCCAGGGGCCCAGGTTCAGTATCTGGTCTGGGAACTAAGATTCCACAAGCCACGTATCATGGCCAAAATCAAACAAACAAAAAACAAAACAAAACAACAACAACAAAACTACCTTCAAGGCTGATTTCCTTTTTCTTGTTTCTTCAGGGAGACCTATTGTTGACATGTAACAATGGCAGTGGGGAATTGCCGCACAGTGACTCAGTTCACCCTGACTGCCTTCCCAGCCCTCCTGGAGCTTTGAATATCCCTCTTTGTGACTCTCTTGTTGGCTTACACACTAACAGCAATGGAAAACATTATCATCATCTCCCTAATACGGACTGATAATCGCCTACAAACCCCAATGTACTTTTTCCTCAGTAATTTGTCCTTTCTGGATATTTTATACACCACTGTCATTACCCCAAAGTTGCTAGCCTGCCTCCTAGGAGAGAAGAAAAACATGTCCTTTGCTGGCTGCGTTACTCAAACATATTTCTACTTCTTTCTGGGAACCGTGGAGTTTATCCTCTTGGCAGTGATGTCCTTTGACTGCTACGTGGCCATCTGTAACCCACTGCGCTACACCATCATCATGAACATCAGGGCTTGCCTCCTGATGATTCTGGGCTGTTGATTGGGAGCCTTCCTACCCGTGTTGGTACCAACCATAGTTGTGACAAGGCTACTCTACTGTAGCAAAGAAATTAATCATTTTTTGTGACATTGCCCCTCTTCTACAGGTGGCCTGTATAGATACTCGTCTCACTGAGAAGATAAACTTTCTCCTATCTGCCCTTGTCATCCTGAGCTCCCTGGCATTCACTACTGGGTCCTACAGCTACATCATTTCTACCATCCTGCACATACCCTCAGCCCAAGGCCGTCAAAAAGCTATTTCCGGGCTTCCCTGGTGGCGCAGTGGTTGAGAATCTGCCTGCTAATGCAGGGGACACGGGTTCGAACCCTGGTCTGGGAAGATCCCACATGCCGCGGAGCGGCTGGGCCCGTGAGCCACAATTACTGAGCCTGCGCGTCTGCAGCCTGTGCTCCGCAACAGGAGAGGCTGCGATAGTGAGAGACCCGCGCACCGCGATGAAGAGTGGTCCCCGCTTGCCACAACTAGAGAAAGCCCTCGCACAGAAACGAAGACCCAACACAACCAAAAATTAAAAAAAAAAAAAAAAAAGCTATTTCCACCTGCGCTTCCCACATCACCATCATTTCCATTGCTTATGGGAGCAACATCTTTGTGTATGTGAGACTCAATCAGAACCACTCTCTGGATTTTGACAAGGTAGCCACTGTCCTCATTACCGTAGTGACCCCTCTTCTGAACCCTTTTATTTATAGCTTGAGGAATGAAAAAGTGAAAGAAGTGTTGAGAGAGGCAATGAACAGAATCATGTCCCTGGTACTAAGGAAAACCTGACATTAACACTGAGTGTATCATACAGTGTTTATCTTCAGCACATTCATTCTGCATAAGTATAGTGCCATGCTGGCATGTCAGAAACCTGAGACTATGTCTGCAGGATGAGCAATGCCCACACCGAGCAGAAAGAAAGTTCTGCTTATATCTGGAAAAAATTTAATCCATGTACCTTCTGGTATATTCATAGCTTAAGATCATGAAAAGTTACCTGACTGGGATTGAGAAGTCTTCAAATCTAGTCTTGGCTAACTCAGTTTATTTTCCAGGTGACTTTGACCATGTCAGAACTGATCTGAGCCTCAATGTCTCTAATCTACCAATGAAATAATAAAGCATCACTACTTGTAGTAAGACATGTTAAGTTAGAGAATGTTAACTTCATGTTAGGCCCTCTTGAATATTTCAGGAGACTCGGTTCTCACCTCTATTAACCAGATCAAATAAATATGAAGTGAGGAGTGAGGGAAAAAGAGGTGAGACTCAGGATGATATCAAGTCTCTGGTTATAAACCTAAGTGAGAAGTGGAGATAGTCAATGAGATAAGGAACATAAGAAGGGAGGTGAGTGGTGGACCTATTGAATTGGAAGTCCCTGTAGGACATCCAGTTGTAAGTTGTCAGTTGGGTTATTATTTGAAGCTGAGGAAAGAGATATGACCTAGAACTATAGTTTAGGAAATCATCGAATATATTAATGATAATTAAAGCTATAGAAGTGGCTGAGATAACCAGGAGGATAAAAAATTAGATTGAGGATGGGTGACCAATGAGAAGAAAACTCAGGAGAGTATGAGATCATGAAATAGGATGAAAAACAAGGGGGAAAATAATACAAGTAGCATGATAAAGAATTAAAAGTATCTGTTGCATTTAGTAGCAGCAGATCATGAATAACTCTGGTAAAAGTTCGATAGAATTTAGGGATAAAAGCCAAAATACGTTGTAGATATTAAGAAACAGATGCAGCATAGAGTGTAGATACAAAGTAATGGAGAATTTAAATACAGACAACACTTTCCAGAAGGCTGGCTGAGAAGCTAAGCAATATTATAATATGAAGGAAACGTGGGTTAGAAAAGGTTATTTTCTAACAGGAAGTGTGTTTCCTTTTTTAAAATATTTTTTTTTTAAATTTATTTTATTTTATTTTATTTATTTATTTTCTATGGCTGTGTTGGGTCTTCGTTTATGCGCGAGGGCCCTCTCCAGTTGTGGCAAGCGGGGGCCACTCTTCATCGCGGTGCGCGGGCCTCTCACTATCACGGCCTCTCTTGTTGCGAAGCACAGGCTCCAGACGCGCAGGCTCAGTAGTTGTGGCTCACGGGCCCAGTTGCTCCACTGCATGCGGGACCCTCCCAGACCAGGGCTCGAACCCGTGTCCCCCGCACTGGCAGGCAGACCCTCAACCACTGCGCCACCAGGGAAGCCCCCTTTTTTAAAATATTGATTGGAGGAGGACAGTAGTGGAGGAGAGAGCAGGAAATGACCCATGTGATGGGTTACCTGAGATGGTCAAAGGTGATGACAGCAAGAACATTAGAGGAAAGATTGTTGTTGGCAGAAATTTGTAAAAATACTGATAAGTAGTAATGAATGAATCCAGAAGTGGAACCATGCCAGGTAACAACAAGGTGAAAATTGTCACAGTGCCTTTTGATGAATGGCCCAAAGTGAACCTAAAGAAGAGACTTAGCCCCTAACTTCAGGTAGAAAATGACCAAAGAAAAGTATAACTTTTAATAATGTGTGCAGATTGAGTAAATGAACTAAGTCCATCAGTGAGTAATTTAATTTGTTAATGTACACAGGCAAAAGGAAATTACTCATTTATTCATCCATTAACCAAATATTGCTTGAGTGCCTACAATGTACCGGTAAACAGAACAGACAAAATCTTTGCCCCCAGTGGGTTTAAAATTATAGTAGGGAGAGACATGCAGTAAGTAAAATATAGACAGAAATCATATAAAAGGTTACATGATAACAAATTTATGGAAAAATAGAAAGCAGGGAAAGGGAATAGGGAGTTTTGGGGATGGAGTTTCCATTTTAAATGAGGTGGTTAAGAAAGCCTTCTCTGAGAAGTTGACTTTTGAATAAGGATTTGGAGACGAGAGTGTGAGCCATGTGGAGGATATCTGGGAAAAGATGATTACATCAGAGAAGAACAAAGACCCCAAGGTGTGGTAAGAGTGAGGGAAGCAAGCCCTCGTGCTGCAGTGATCAGCCATGGAGAGCAGAGGTCATCTGAGAACCTGTGCTGCCAGATTCCAAGGACCGGTGTGAGCACCAAGACGGGGAACCTGATTCATCTGCACTCTGCACTAGAACTGAGACAGGCTGGGACCTCAGACCTGAGACCCTTTGCTGCCATGCTTGCACCTGGACTAACATCTCCTCTTCTCCTAGAGCAACAAAATACAAAGAAGCTGTAAGGGACTAAACATAACTGAGTGCACGTGCAGTTGGGGCAAATTATACACAACAAGATACAAAAAGACCAAAAAAGAAAATCCAGCTGCCACTCTGAAGAGCCGGGAGCAGAAACAGGGTGTCCAGAGCAAAAGCAGGGTACTGCGCATGCCCCCTGCACTTAACACCACCTAAGGGGTGGGCAAAACACCTAAGCCACCCCTCTGGCCCGACCCTGGGACACGCCCCTACCCTCACCCCATATAAGGAACCAGCTCACCTCCCCCGCCCCCCCCCTCGGGAGCAAGCAAGGGAACCTGTTACTTGTTCTTGCTCCCCACTGCTGCAGCAGGGGCCCCCAGTAAAGCCTTGCCTGAATTTCTTGTCTGGCCTCTTATCAGTTTCTATTGATTGGGGAAGGCCAAGAACCCTTGTCGGTATCAGAACTAAAAACCAAAACATTGGACTATACCAAGCCCATATTGCTGAGGAATTGGTAATTAAACACAGCCACATATCAGCAATAAATATTGACTTCCTGTGAGAAATATACATGATTTACTCATAGTATTTTGATTTCTTTCAATGAATTCCTTTCCTTTATTTATTTATTTATTTATTTAATTTTTTGGTTGTGTTGGGTGTTTGTTGCGGAACGCGGGCTTCTCTTTAGTTGTGGCGTGCGGGTTTTCTCCCTCTAGTTGTGGTGTGCGGGTGGGCTCCAGAACACATGGGCTCTGTAGTTTGAGGCACATGGGCTCTCTCATTGAGGTGCGTGAGCACTGTAATTGTGGCACGCGGGCTTCGTTGCCCTGTGGCATGTGGGATCTTAGTTCCCCGACCAGGGTTCAAACCCGCATCCCCAGCATGGGAAGGCAGATTCTTTACCACTGGACCACCAGGGAAGTCCCCAGTGAATTTCTTTCTTAAGTTTGAAGTTAAAGACTAATTTATATTCATTGCAGCACTATCTACAATAGCCAGGACATGGAAGCAACCTAAATGTCCATTAACAGAGGAATGTATAAAGAAGAGGTGGTACATATATACAATGGAATATTACTTAGGCATAAAAAATAACAAAATAATGCCATTTGCAGCAACATGGATGGACCTAGAGATTGTCATCCTGAGTGAAGTAAGTCACACACAGAAAGACAGATATCATATGATATCACTTATATGTGGAATCTAAAAAAAGGGGGTACAAATGAACTAATTTACAAAACAGAAGTAGAGTCACAGATGTAGAAAACAAACTCATGGTTACCAGGGGATAAGGGGCGGGGAGGGATAAATTGGGAGATTGGGATTGACATATACACATTACTATATATGAAATAGATAACTAATAAGAACCTACCGTATAGCATAGGGAATTGTACTCAATGCTTTGTAATGGCCTATACGGGAAAAGAATCTAAAAAGAGAGTGGATATATGTATATGTATAACTGATTCACTTTGCTGTACAGCAGAAACTAACACAACATTGTAAATCAACTATACGCCAATAAAAATTTTTTTAAAACTAATTTATATATTTTTTTGAAAAGAAACATCTGAAATAGGGACAAACCAAATAATTCAGTTGCTTAGTACACTGATTCTCATAATCTGGCTCCCAAACCAGCAGTATTAGCATCACCTGCGAACATGCCATAAATAAAATTCCTGGGCACATCCCAGGCCTGCTGTATCTGAAACACCAGAGGTGAAGCCCACCAATCTGTGTTCTAACAAGGTTTCCAGATGCTATAAAAGCAAGCAAACACTAGAGAACCATGGGCTTATGGAGAGCCAGGCAGGTAGTCAGTTACTGAGACACATATTTCATTTCTATTGCTCACAAAAAGCCTTGATTATCTCCAGGAAACTTGCCTTACATTGTACTTTCTATCTGACTTTTTAAATCATATAACACACAGTATTAATATGATCATCATTATGAAAATGAACCTTATTCTTATCATAGGTACTTATTGTTTGTGATCTCTGGCTTTTTCCGGTTCTTGAAAATAAAAAGCTTTAGTTTATATGGTTTAATTACCATTGTGTACATGAAGATCATTTTTCCTCATAACTCATTATTCGGTCAGGTATTTATTCATAAAAAATGTGTTGAGTACACTTATTGAATCAGTATGGCACAGGCTCTGAATTTATATCTTCATTCTGACGTTTACTGCCAGTATGATGGTGGGAAAGATACTTAATCTCTCCATACCTCAGTTGCCTTATCTATAAAATGAATTCTCATAGTAATTTCTAAACTTTAGGGTTATTGTATGATAAACTTAAAAGCACTATATCAGTGCATCACTGAATAAGTATTAGCTATCCTTTTTAGGACCCTGTGTAAAATTCTATGGGAGGTTCTGAAGATACAAAGATAAACAGGACATGAACTCTACCCCTAAGTAATTCATATTTTAATTTGATTTTTTAAAAATGATATATAAGAAAATATTGTGAATGATACATTCTAAGACTAAAGGAATTAATACTTTTGATTTTGACCATGATGGGGTAGCAGAGATTTTATTTAACCTTTTGACTTAAGCTACTAGAAAATGACAAAAGTACATAAAGTAACAGTTTTCAGACATTGGACAGCAAGCAGTGCAGAATTGTAATCATTGAGAGAAGGGAGACAAAGTGAGCTTTACAGTTGCCCCAACTTGCAGGCTGAATGCTGTTTCTAGGCTGCAGCACAGGGAGGGAGCATTCAAACAGAGGCTGGCGGTGTCTCAGAATTGAGCAGAGATCAGAGTTCAGGGAGACCAGGTGACTTGCATTTCCAGGCAAGAGGACCAGAGATGGGAGAGTTGCATAGAAAGATAACTCTGGAGATATGCAAAGGGGTCCTCTTAAGATTTTGTCTGAATATAGATCTAAGAACACATGAAAAAAAATTTTACCTGAAGGTATGAATGAATCCACAAGAAATCAGAAAGCCAAATAATTCTCAGTGATCTCATAGGGATGGAAACAGTTTTTGTTCCCACCAGCCAGACTGGAAAGACCTTTTAATAAATGTGGCATTATTAAGAGTAATATAAGAGTAAGGGGGATAAATTATCCTTATTGCAAAAGCAAGCTAGCTTTTTCTTAAAAACCATTTTAAAATAATACTTGAAAGCATCAACCTGGTCCGCAAGTAACTTAAGTGCCTCGGAGAACAAAGTCTGTCACACCCTAAAAGAATACAACCAAATCCATGACACTGTAAAATACACAACATCCAGCATCCAAACAAAATTTTCAAGGCATACAAAGAAGCAGGGTATTGTTATACATAACCAGGGGGGAATTCATGAAAGGAAATATCCAGGGCAGTGTGTAGATGCTTGTCCACACAAAGCATGAGACAAAGAAAAGTAAGGAATATTACAATTTTTGGAAATGGGATGTTCAAAAATGCCTTCAGAGTTTGAAAGTGGTTACCATGTATTAGAAATATTTTCTGGATACTGTCATATTTATAAATGTAACCCCTAATGTTTTAATATAATCAGTTGTCAGGGAGGAAGAGATTTTCCTGTGCCCTTCTAGGTTCTTCTGGCTGGTCTAAGAAACAAATTGACATGAGACAGATTAATAGGAGAAAATCAAACAAAAGTTTAATAACATATATACATGGGAGACACCCAGGAAAACTGAGTAACTTGCCAAAAGGCCAAAGCCCTCACCTTAAAAACCATCTTCAGCTAAAGACAAAAGAGGATGTTGAGGGTAGTGGTTTGGGACTTCAAAGGAGAGGAAAGTAATTCACATAGGTGTGGAAAAACAAATGTTTGCTGAGCCTTGCAGAGATAATGGGACCCAGAGTAGACTCTGATCCCTGCCAAGTTTCCCATCAC
Organism: Balaenoptera borealis; assembly: GCF_965194805.1. Taxonomy (NCBI): domain Eukaryota; kingdom Metazoa; phylum Chordata; class Mammalia; order Artiodactyla; family Balaenopteridae; genus Balaenoptera; species Balaenoptera borealis. Next base: position 102,900,068 of record NC_138868.1, on the reverse strand, counting down.
ACCTAGCCTATACTGTTCGCAGATATCTCTGGTGGTAGCTCTATTCTGGGAACAGGCCCTTTGTCTAAATTCTTTAGGCAGCTAAGAGGGAGGTAAAAATAAAGACTTCTTAAGTCTTCTATTTCTTAAACATCATCAGCCTAAAATAATCCTCATGCCAAAGAGACACATTTTGGGGTGGCAGATTTTGCTCCCCTACACAGTATAGAGGAAAATAAAAAAGATTTGATTATAAATTCATCTTAGTGGCAAACTGAAAATCCATTCTCTTAATCTAGTAATTTACCGAGCTTAGCCTTACTGCTAGAAATTTTATGCTCTGCCTTTTAAATACCTAATCACTTTTTTTGTTTGTTTGCTTGTTTGTTTTCATAGTTAAATTCTGTAAGGAAGTCCTTAATCCTCTTGGGTTAAATTTGAAAGTTAAGTTTTGTTAGTAACACACTCCAACCACAAGGGGGAGTGCAAGACACACACATGCCACCCTCCCTTTCACTTTTACCTTCCCCTCCAGTCACAGGAGGAGTAATTAACAAGTTCACTGTATTGCACAATATAGGGGTCACTGCTCACATTGTAGTCTATCATATTTCAAATTCAAGACCTATTAGGGCCTAGGTGTTTTGGTGCTTTGGATTTGATAAGTGAACGAGTTAAAAATTTTGAGTTTAAGAATCCTAGGATTCCTGTCTTTGTATATATATGGCTGGTGCAGTTAGGAGAAGCCTGTGGTCTCCTATCACTGAAGACAGTGCCCTTCCCCAACTATAATTCCCACATTAAGACATAACTGGTATAGGGAAAAGGGGCATGAAGTTCTTATTGCCAGCCTGGAGCTCTAGGTTTTAGGCACAAATGATCTTTCCTTCCATGGAGAGTTTCCCTTGGATTTTTTTCCACGTTTCTTCTTTTCTTAATTTTTAAATGCTTTTTTTTTTAATTTAATTTTATTTATTTTTTTTATACAGCAGGTTCTTATTAGTCATCCATTTTATACACATCAGTGTATATACGTCAATCCCAATCTCCCAGTTCATCACACACAGACCCCCCCCCGCCGCCGCTTTCCCCCCTTGGTGTCCATACACTTTTTCTCTACTTCTGGGTCTCAATTTCTGCCCTGCAAACCAGTTCATCTGTACCATTTTCTAGATTCCACATATATGTGTTAATATATGATATTTGTTTTTCTCTATCTGACTTACTTCACTCTGTATGACAGTCTCTAGATTCATCCACGTCTCTGCAAATGACCTAATTTTGTTCCTTTTTATGGCTGAGTAATATTCCATTGTACATATGTACCACATCTTCTTTAACCATTCATCTGTCGATAGGCATTTAGGTTGCTTCCATAACCTGGCTATTGTAAACAGTGCTGCAATGAACATTGGGGTGCATGTGTCTTTTTTGAATTATGGTTTTCTCAGGGTATATGCCCAGTAGTGGGATTGTTGGGTCATATGGTAATTCTATTTTTAGTTTTTTAAGGAACCTCCATACTGTTCTCCATAGTGGCTGTATCAATTTACATTCCCACCAACAGTGCAAGGGGGTTCCCTTTTCACCACACCCTCTCCAGCATTTGTCACTTGTAGATTTTCTGATGATACCCATTCTAACTGGTGTGAGGTGATAACTCATTGTAGTTTTGATTTGCATTTCTCCAACAATTAGTGATGTTGAGCAGCTTTTCATGTGCCTCTTGGCCATCTGTATGTCTTCTATGGAGAAATGTCTATTTAGGTCTTCTGCCCATTTTTGGATTGGGTTGTTAGTTTTTTTAATATTGAGCTGCATGAGCTGTTTATATATTTTAGAGATTAATCCTTTGTTGATTAGTTTGCAAATATTTTCTCCCATTCTGAGGGTTGTCTTTTTGTCTTGTTTATGGTTTCCTTTGCTGTGCAAAAGCTTTTAAGTTTCATTAGGTCCCATTTGTTTATTTTTGTTTTTATTTCCATTACTCTAGGAGATGGATCAACAAATATCTTGCTGTGATTTATGTCAAAGAGTGTTCTTCCTATGTTTTCCTCTAAGAGTTTTATAGTGCCCAGTTTTACATTTAGGTCTCTAATCCATTATGAGTTTATTTTTGTGTATGGTGTTAGGGAGTGTTCTAATTTCATTCTTTTACATGTAGCTGTCCAATTTTCCCAGCACCACTTATTGAAGAGACTGTCTTTTCTCCATTGTATATCCTTGCCTCCTTTGTCATAGATTAGTTGACCATAGGTGCGTGGGTTTACCTCTGGGCTTTCTATCCTGTTCCATTGATCTATATTTCTGTTTTTGTGCCAGTACCATATTGTCTTGATTATTGTAGCTTTGTAGCATAGTCTGAAGTCAGGGAGTCTGATTCCTCCAGCTCCGTTTTTTTCCCTCAAGACTGCTTTGGCTATTCAGGGTCTTTTCTGTCTCCATACAAATTTTAAGATTTTCCGTTCTAGTTCTGTAAAAATGCAGTTGGTAATTTGAAAGGGATTGCATTGAATCTGTAGATTGCTTTGGGTAGTATAATCATTTTCACAATATTGATTCTTCCAATCCAAGAACATGGTATATCTCTCCATCTGTTGGTATCACCTTTAATTTCTGTTATAAATGTCTTATAGTTTTCTGCATACAGGTCTTTTGTCTCCCTAGGTAGGTTTATTCCTAGGTATTTTATTATTTTTGTTGCAATGGTAAATGGGAGTGTTTCCTTAATTTCTCTTTCAGATGTTTAATCATTAGTGTATAGGAATGCAAGAGATTTCTGTGCATTAATTTTGTATCCTGCTACTTTACCAAATTCATTGATTAGCTCTAGTAGTTTTCTGGTGGCATCATTAGGATTCTCTGTGTATAGTATCATGTCATCTGCAAACAGTGACAGCTTTACTTCATCTTTTCCAATTTGTATTCCCTTTATTTCTTTTTCTTCTCTGATTGCCGTGGCTAGGTCTTCCAAAACTATTTTGAATAATAATGGTGAGAGTGGACATCCTTGTCTTGTTCCTGATCTTAGAGGAAATGCTTTCAGTTTTTCACCATTGAGAATGATGTTTGCTGTGGGTTTGTAATATATGGCCTTTATTATGCTGAGGTAGGTTCCCTCTATGCCCACTTTCTGGAGAGTTTTTATCATAAATGGGTGTTGAATTTTTTCAAAAGCTTTTTCTGCATCTATTGAGATGATCATATGGTTTTTATTCTTCAATTTGTTAATATGATGTATCACACTGATTGATTTATGTATATTGAAGAATCCTTGCATCCCTGGGATAAATCCCACTTGATCATGGTGTATGATCCTTTTAATGTGTTGTTGGATTCTGTTTGCTAGTATTTTGTTGAGGATTTTTGCATCTATATTCATGAGTGATATTGGTCTGTAATTTTCTTTTTTTGTAGCAACTTTGTCTGGTTTTGGTATCAGGGTGATGGTGGCCTCAAAGAATGAGTTTGGGAGTTTCCCTTCCTCTGCAATTTCTGGGAAGAGTTTGAGAAGGATGGGTGTTAGCTCTTCTCTAAATGTTTGATAGAATTCACCTGTGAAGCCATCTGGTCCTGGACTTCTGTTTGTTGGAAGATTTCTAATCACAGTTTCACTTCCATTACTTGTGATTGGTATGTTCATATTTTCTGTTTCTTCCTGGTTCAGTCTTGGAAGGTTATACCTTTCTAAGAATTTGTCCACCTCTTCCAGGTTGTCCATTTTATTGACATAGAGTTGCTTGTAGTAGTCTCTTAGGATGCTTTGTTTTTCTGCTGTGTCTGTTGTCACTTCTCCTTTTTCATTTCTAATTTTATTGATTTGAGTCCTCTCCCTCTTTTTCTTGATCAGTCTGGCTAATGGTTTATCGATTTTGTTTATCTTCTCAAAGAACCAGCTTTTAGTTTTATTGATCTTTGCTATTGTTTTCTTTGTTTCTATTTCATTTATCTCCGCTCTGATCTGTGTGATTTCTTTCCTTCTGCTAACTTTGGGTTTTGTTTGTTCTTCTTTCTCTAGTCCCTTTAGGTGTAAGGTTAGATTGTTTATTTGAGATTTTTGTTGTTTCTTGAGGTAGGCTTGTATAGCTATAAACTTCCCTCTTAGAACTGCTTTTGCTGCATCCCATAGGTTTTGGATTGTCATGTTTTCATTGTCGTTTGTCTCTAGGTATTTTTTGATTTCCTCTTTGATTTCTTCAGTGATCTCTTGGTTATTTAGTAACGTATTGTTTAGCCTCCATGTGTTTGGGCTTTTTACGTTTTTTTCCCTGTAATTGATTTCTAATCTCATAGCATTGTGGTCAGAAAAGATGCTTGATATGATTTCAATTTTCTTAAATTTACTGAGGCTTGATTTGTGACCCAAGATGTGATCTCTCCTGGAGAATGTTCCGTGCTCACTTGAGAAGAAAGTGTAATCTGCTGTTTTTGGATGGAATGTCCTATAAATATCAATTAAATCTGTCTGGTCTACTGTGTCATTTAAAGCTTGTGTTTCCTTGTTAATTTTCTGTTTGGATGATCTGTCCATTGGTGTAAGTGCGGTGTTAAGGTCCCCCACTATTATTGCGTTACTGTCGATTTTCTCTTTTATAGCTGTTAGCAGTTGCCTTATGTATTGAGGTGCTCCTATGTTGGGTGCATATATATTTATAATTGTTATATCTTCTTTCTGGATTGATCCCTTGATCATTATGTAGTGTCCTTCCTTGTCTCTTGTAACATTTTTTATTTTAAAGTCTATTTTATCTGATATGAGTATTGCTACTCTGGCTTTCTTTTTTCTTTTTTTTTTTTTTTAAAGGGAACACTATTTATTTATTTATTTATTTTGGCTGTGTTGGGTCTTCGTTTCTGTGCGAGGGCTTTCACTAGTTGCGGCGAGCGGGGGCCACTCTTCATCGTGGTGCACGGGCCTCTCACTATCGCAGCCTCTCTTGTTGCGGAGCACAAGCTCCAGACGCGCAGGCTCAGTAGTTGTGGTTCACAGGCCTAGTTGCTCCGCGGCATGTGAGATCTTCCCAGACCAGGGCTCAAACCTGTGTCCCCTGCATTGGCAGGCAGACTCTCAACCACTGCGCCACCAGGGAAGCCCCCAGCTTTCTTTTGATTTCCTGTTGCATGGAATATCTTTTTCCGTCCCCTCACTTTCAGTCTGTATGTGTCCCTAGGTTTGAAGTGGGTCTCTTTTAGACAGCATATATATGGGTCTTGTTTTTGTATCCATTCAACGAGCCTGTGTCTTTTGGTTGGAGCTTTTAATCCATTCATGTTTAAGGTAATTATCGATATGTATGTTCCTATTACCATTTTCTTAATTGTTTTGGGTTTGTTTTTGAAGGTCCTTTTCTTCTCTTGTGTTTCCCACTTAGAGAAGTTCCTTTAGCATTTGTTGTAGAGCTAGTTTGGTGGTGCTAAATTCCCTTAGCTTTTCCTTGTCTGTAAAACTTTTGATTTCTCTGTCGAATCTGAATGAGATCCTTGCTGGGTAGAGTAATCTTGGTTGTAGGTTCTTCCCTTTCATCACTTTAAGTATATCATGCCACTCCCTTCTGGCTTGTAGAGTTTCTGCTGAGAAATCAGCTGTTAACCTTATGGGAGTTCCCTTGTATGTTATTTGTCGTTTTTCCCTTGCTGCTTTCAGTAATTTTTCTTTGTCTTTAATTTTTGCCAATTTGATTATTATGTGTCTCGGCGTGTTTCCCCTTGGGTTTATCCTGTATGGGACTCTCTGTGCTTCCTGGACTTGGGTGGCTATTTCCTTTCCCATGTTAGGGAAGTTTTCGACTATAATCTCTTCTAATATTTTCTTGGGTTCTTTCTCTCTCTCTTCTCCTTCTGGGACCACTATAATGTGAATGTTGTTGCAGTTAATGTTGTCCCAGAGGTCTCTTAGGCTGTCTTCATTTCTTTTCATTCTTTTTTCTTTATTCTGTTCTGCAGCAGTGAACTCCACCATTCTGTCTTCCAGGTCACTTATCCGTTCTTCTGCCTTAGTTATTCTGTTATTGATTTCTTCTAGTGTATTTTTCATTTCAGTTATTGTATTGTTCATCTCTGTTTGTTTGTTTTTTAATTCTTCTAGATCTTTGTTAAACATTTCTTGCATCTTCTCAATCTTTGCCTCCATTCTTTTTCCGAAGTCCTGGATCATCTTCACTATCGTTATTCTGAATTCTCTTTCTGGAAGATTGCCTATCTCCGTTTCATTTAGTTGTTTTTCTGGGGTTTTATCTTGTTCCTTCATCTGGTACATAGCCCTCTGCCTTTTCATCTTGTCTATCTTTCTGTGAATGTGGTTTCTGTTCCACAGGCTGCAGGATTGTAGTTCTTCTTGCTTCTGTTGTCTGCCCTCTGATCTAAATGCTTTAATTAATTAATTTATTTATTTTTTAATTTTTAAATTTTATTTATTTTATTTTTTGGCTCCATTGGGTCTTCGTTGCTGCGCGCAGGCTTTCTCTAGTTGGGGTGAGCGGGGGCTACTCTTCATCATGGTGCGCGGGCTTCTCATTGTGGTGGCTTCTCTTGTTGCGGAGCACGGGCTCTAGACGCGCAGGCTTCAGTAGTTGTGGCACGTGGGCTCAGTAGTTGTGGCCCACGGGCTCAGTAGCTGTGGCTCACAGGCTCTAGAGTGCAGACTCATTAGTTGTGGCATACGGGCTTAGGTGCTCTGTGGCATGTGGGATCTTCCTGGACTGGGCTCAAACCCGTGTCTCCTGCATTGGCAGGCAGATTCTTAACCACTGCACCACCGCGGAAGCCCAATATATTTATTTTTGCTTAAAAAACTTTAGACACAAAATGTTTCTATTTGAAAACTCACTTTCAAAAAGTAATTTTATAAAAATGTAAAATCATTTATGCCCATGTCCATTAAAATAAACTAATATCTAAAAATTGAAAATTAATTTAAATAGAATGAATATTTTCATATATGTGCATGTACGTTAATCAGTTTTGCCAAAGAATTCTTTTTTTTCCAGTTCAGTGTTACTTTTTAGACATTTAACAACAAAAAAATCTATTGTATTTTTTCAAGGCTGCATTTTTCTTAATTTTAAAACTTTGACATGTACACAGGGAGAGTGACTGAAATACAATTTTTTTTCATAGCTCATAGTGAATATACATTAAAAATAATTCAGTGGAATTACTATCCTTGTTCCTACCATCAATTTGATTTTACACTGTTTGAAACCATTAAATTTTGGTTTCGTTTTGCTCAAAATAAACTGGCACAATTCCACCAAACTAGGTAAGAAATTTGGAGTGCCAAGTACGTTCATGTTTTAAGGTATTAGGAGATGGCAATTATTGAAAACAGAGCTTGCAAACATTAAGACATTGTAATTCATACATACTAAAGCAAGGGAGAAATTGAGAAAACTATAAAATGAGGACTCCAATGATGTACAAGAGTTAATTTTTAATTCTTTAAACTTAGGGTAATTTTGTGCATATATTGGTTTGATTTTTAGGGGACAGATTTCTAGAATTAAAACTTTTTAGTCTTGAAAAATATGTACATTTTTTACATTTAAATTGCCCTGCAGAAAGTTTATGTTAATTTTTACTAGCAAATAGTGTTTACAGAAACTGTCTCTGAGTGAAAAATACTCCTGAAAGAATATATTAGTCCTAACAAGATATAATCTCAGAAAACAAAGTTAGACCAATAGATATTAATACTAATTAATTAGTGATTAATTAATACTAATCATTCAAGTGGAATTGTGACAGACTGCATTAATTTTTTTTGAGTAATTTTGTGTCTGTGTGTGACAAGAACACTTAACGTGAGATCTAACCTCTTAACAAAGTTTTAAGTGTACCATACAATGTTGTTGAGTATAGGTCCAATGATGTACAGAAGATCTCCAGAAATATTCATCTCACATAACTGAGACTTTAGACCTGTGGTACAGCAACTCCCCATTCCTCTCTCCCACTGCCCACCCCCGGGGCCCTGGCAATCACCATTCTACTCTTTCTTTCTATGTTTGACTATCTTAGATACTTCATGTAAGTGGAATCAATCAGTATTTGTCCTACTGTAACTGACTTATTTCACTTAGCATAATGTCCTCCAAGTCCATCCATGTTGTCACATATGGCAAAATTTTCTTTTCTTTTAAGACTGCGTAATATACCATTGTATGTCTACAGCATAATATTCTTTATCCTTTCACCTGTCAGTGAACATTTATGTTGTTTCCATATCTTGGCTATTGTGAATAGTGCCACAATGAACATGAGAGTACAGCAATCTCTTCAAAATCCAGATTTCAATTATTTTGGATATATACCCAGAAGTGGAATTATTGTATCATATTGTAGGTCTATTTTTAGTTTTTTGAGGGACTTCCTTACATTTTTCATAGTGGCTACACTATTTTTCATTCCCAACAATAGTGCATAAGAGTCCCAATTTCTCCACATTCTTGTCAACACTTGTTGTCTTTTGGTTTTTTGATAACAGTCATTCTAACAGGTGTGAAGTTATATCTCATTAAGGTTCTGATTTGTATTTTCCTGATAATTAGTAATTTGAGTATCTTTTTATATGCTTTTGGCCATTTTTATTTCTTCTTTGGAGAGATATCTATTCATTTCCTCTGCCCATTTTTTAGTTGGTTGTTTGGGGGGATTTGCTATTGAGTTGCAGGAGTTCCTTATGTTTTGGATACAGTGTCTTACCAAATATATGATTTGCAAATTTTTCTCCCATTCTGTTCATTGTCTTTTCACTCCGTTGATTATTTCTTTTGCTGTGTGGAAGCTTTTTTAGTTTGATATAGTTCCACTTGATCTTTTTTGATTTTTGTTGCCTATGCTTTTGGTGTCATATTCAAGAAATCATTGCCAAACCCATGTCATAAATCTTTTCTCCTATGCTTCCTTCTAGGAGTTTTACAGTTTCAGTCTTATGTTTAAATCTTTAATTCATTTTGAGTTGGTTTTTATGTATGGTATAAGAGTTTAATTTCATTCTTTTGCATGTGGATATCCAGTTTTCCCAACACCATTTGCTGAAAAGACTGCCCTTTCCCCGTTGTGTATTCTTGGCTCCCTTGTCAAATATTAGTTGAGTGTATATGTTTGAGCCTATTTCTGGGCTTTCTATTTTGTTCTGTTGGTCTATATGTCTGTCTTTATGACAGTACCATACTGTTTTGATTACTGTGGCTTTGTAATATATTTCAAAATGAGGAAATGTGATACCTTCAGCTTTGTTCTTCTTTCTAAAGATTGCTTTGGCTATTTGGGGGTCTTTTGTGGTTTCATAGAAATTTTTGGATTTTTTTTCTGATTCTGTAAAAAAAAATGCCATTAGGATTTAATAGGGATTGTAAATAATCTGTAGAACACTTCGAGTAGAATGGACATTTTAACAATATTAAGTCTTCTAGTCCATGAACATGGATGTCTTTCCATTTATTTGTGTTTTCTTTAATTTCTTTCATGAGTGATTTATAGTTTTCAGTGTATAAGTCTTTCACCACCTTGGTTAAGTTTATTTCTAAGTATTTTATTCTTTTTCATGCTGTTGTAAATGGGATTTTTTTACTTAATTTCTTTGGGGATAGTTCATTGTTAATGAATAGAAATGCATCAGATTTTTGTTTGTTGGTTCCCTTCTATGCTTCTTTATGCCATCAGAGTGGTAAGATATCAAGGATCACTATTAGAGTGTGAACTTAAGGTGTGAACTGAAGCTACTTTTAGTCAGGAATCTTCCTCCTCTAACAGGCAAGAGGAGCCTTGGCATGCCTCACATCATCCAACTCAGCCCATCAAAGAAATACAATGAGATTGGCCTCCAGAGCCAGTAACAAAGAGCTTTCCTTTTCTTGCCCATATCCTCTAGAGACTTATGGGAGAGGCTGCAGCTGCTGAAGACAGCTGGTCACAAAACTGAGAATTCAGACTTACGGGTCCCAGCCATCTCTCTTTCTATTGATTTCCAACTTAGACACAAATATTAAAATTCTGACAGAAGTGTATTGAGCAAACATGAGTAATTAATGTTTTTATTGTTTACAGATTGTGTCTGTGTCCTGAACAAAAAGAATTTAGTGAGGAAGACTTTAGACTTTAGTTTAAAATAGGTGGCATTTGAAAAATTTAATAACTCACATAGCAATTTATTCCCAACTTCCAATCTAGAAGTGTCCTGGTTTTGGAACAGAATCAGAGTCACAGAATGGAAGACTGAAATTTCATATAACAAAGCATGATTTTTAAGAAATTGAAAAAAAAAAAAAAAAGAAATTGAAAAACAGACGTCTTGGGACTTCCCTGGTGGTCAGGGAAGACCGGGGGTTAAGACTCCAAGCTCCCAATGCCAGGGGCCCTGGTTCGATCCCTGGTCAGGGAACTAGACCCCACATGCTGCAACTAAAAAAAGAAAAAAAAAAAAAAAGCCCACATGCCGCTACAAAGATCCCGCACACGGCAACAAGGATCCCACGTGCCGCAACTAAGACCCGGTGCAGCCAAATAAATAAATAAATATTAAAAAAAAAAAAAGAAGAAGTCTTCTATATCAGATGTGACAAGGAGGTCATGCTTGAGCCAATCCTATAATCTCCTAGAAGTATTCTCATTTCCATGAATATCATTAAGGTGTAGGTTACATAAACTTGTAATTTGGTCCTGGGTCATAAGGCATGTTGATAGAAAGTCTAACTGTGCTCTCTGTTCTTCATGCATGAGAACATACTGCAACTAAACAATGCCAAAAAAGGCGCTGGCAGGAGAAACACACAGCTGTCTCCTACATATGAACCAAAACTGGGATTGACAGAAATAAGAGCAGCTGACAGGAACAGCTGAGGCTGGTGACAAACTGATGCAGATTAAAGAAGTAAAAACCTGACCAGAGATTAACTCTGGGAAACCTGAAAATGACAAACTACATTGTGGTTTAGAAATAATCCTTGAATAAAAGTCAGTTATCCTGGTTCCAGCCATGGTTCAGCCACAAAGTAGATCAGTAGCTTCATGCAAGTCATTAAATTTCCATTTTTCTCAGTTGCCTCAATTATAAAATAAGTTGGTTGTGTTTTCTATGCTATCAGTCTTTGTCCAAATGTACAATGGTGCTTCTCAATGTCAGGGAGGGGAAAATTTCCCCCTCCACCCCTGTCGAGTTCTTATGGCTGCACTAATAATAAAATTGGCACAAGACAGAGAAACAGGAGAAAAAGAAACAAGTTTAATCCATGTACACAGAGGTCTCATAAATATAGGACCTAAGAAATGGCCAAAGGAGGCAATTGTATACTTTTTTAGACAAAGAAAAAATAAATTTGAAAGAAATTGCCAGGACAAAGAAACTTAGGTTTCAGTGCTTAATTAGTAAGAAATTTAAGCAAAATTTGGGCTTGGGTAATAAATTAGCAAAAAAGTAACCAGATTTGCTTATACAGGCTTCTTGGCCCCAAATTATCTATCTCTGGTGATAAGAATGTCTTTCTACCGCCCAGTACAGGGAGGGCACCTTTCTATGGGACATTTATTTCCTGATTTCAGAGATACAGAAGGCCAAATTGTTCCTCTTGTATTGGCCATTTCTCAAGTAACTTAATTTCAAAATAATAAATATGCCATTGAGTCATATTTTGGGATGGCCTGCCCTAGACCCCAATGTCAAACTAAAATATGCATACAAATTGTCTAAAGAACTTGTTAAAAATGCAGGTTCTAATTCACTGGTTTTGAGGGGGGCCCAATGTTTTGTATTTCCAATCAACTCCCATCAGATTTGATGTTATTTATTTGCATATCACACTTTGTATAGTAAGGTTCTTGAATTTGTTGGTTCGGTTTTCCTGGTAGGATCAACCAAAAAGGAAACATCGAGTTGTCTGATTGGCCCTTTTAAACTATAGGATGGCCCTTTTAAACTATAAAGAGTCAAGTGAGTAGAACAGAGATTGGGCCAGGAAATCTGAAAAGGACCCAAGCACTACTGAAAATTATAAACAACTGAAATCAGGGTTTACCATGCAAATTGTGTCAAATATCTAAAGATATGAGGACTGCTAAAAACTTTCGAGTCAGAAAAGAACAACAGCCCTAGGGAAAATTCATTTGTAAGTGAATTATGCTGCTAATGATAAAGAAATTAGCAAACCTATAGACAACATCATGCTAAACAGGGAAAGCTGAAGGCATTTCCTCTAAGATCAAAGACAAGACAAGGATGCCCACTCTCACTCCTTTTATTCAACTTAGTATTGGAGATCTTAGCTACAACAATCAAACAAGAAAATAAAATTCTACTTCAAAAAACAAAGAAACAGGGGCTTCCTTGGTGGTGCAGTGGTTGAGAATCCGCCTGACAATGCAGGGGACACGGGTTCGAGCCCTGGTCTGGGAGGATCCCACATGCCGCGGAGCAACTGGGCCCGTGAGCCACAACTACTGAGCCTGCGTGTCTAGAGCCTGTGCTCCGCAACAAGAGAGGCCGCGATAGTGAGAGGCCTGCGCACCGCAATGAAGAGTGGCCCCCACTCGCCGCAACTAGAGAAAGCCCTCGCACAGAAAGGAAGACCCAACACAGCCAAAAATAAATAAATAAATAAATAAATTTATTTTTAAAAAAAATAGAAGAAATGTAATAACTGTTAGTTTAAAAACAAAAAACAAAAAAAAACAAAGAAACAGAGCCTGCGCATCTGGAGCCTGTGCTCCGCAACAAGAGAGGCCGCGATGGTGAGAGGCCCGCGCACCGCGATGAGGAGTGGCCCCCACTTGCCACAACTGGAGAAAGCCCTCGCACAGAAACGAAGACCCAACACAGCCATAAATAAATAAATAAATAAATATTTGAAAAAAAAAAAAGAAGAATGATCTGCCCACTGTGCTCCCTCCCTTCACTAAAACCCCACTGAATTTAAAAAAAAAGAAACAAACAAATTCATAGAAAAAGAGATCAGATTAGTGGCTGGGGGGACAGGGGAACTGGATGAAGATTGTCAAAAGGTACAAACTTCCAGTCATAAGATAAATAAGCATTAGGGATACAATGTACAACATGACTGATATAATTAACACTGCTGTATGGTATATATGAAAGCTGTTAATAGAGTAAATCCTAAGAGTTCTCATCACAAGGAAAAATAAATCTTTCTTTTTTGCCGCACTGTGCAGCATGCAGGATCTTAGTTCCCTGACCAGGGATCAAACCCACACCCCCTGCAGTGGAAGTGCAGAGCCTTAAGCACTGGACGGCCAGGGAAGTCCCTACTTAGTGATAATCATTTCATGATGTATGTAAGTTAAATCATTATACTGTGCACCTTGAACTCATACAGTGCTTTATGTTAATTATATCTCATTAAAACTAGAAGGGAAAAAAAAAAGAAATTAGAAAACCAGTTTATCATGATAGCCCTGAGCATAACAGATAATCTGATTAACAGCGTATCCTTGAAAACACCAAGGTTGATCAGGAAGCTCTGTTTCTTTTTTCTTTTTCATTTTTCCCCCTCTTTCTTCCTTCCTTTCCTTTTTCTGGCTCTCAGGTGGAGAGAATTAATGAACTATACACCTCAGGCCATGACACACTATCAGGATTGATCTAGGCAAGGCCCTCATCTCTCTTAGTCCCTTTGATTCCTATTCGCCACCACGATTTCTTGCCTCTCCCTACAAACAACAATTATTTGTGTAAGTTTTTGTGTAATGTGTATTGATGTTTGGTGTTGACCAAGATGGCCTTAATGTTCTCAGCTTGACCAAACTTTACACTGGGACTTGGGGCGTTTTCCTAACTCTTGACCCCTGACTTTTCTTAGAGCATTTACTTAAGAAAACTTGTAACTGTACTTTCTTTATCTGCCCCTTTGAAAAATGCAAATCTTTTTTTTCTTTTATTATTATTTCTGTTCTTTTCATCTTTTTTTAAAAATTGAAGTACAGTTGATTTACAAAGTTGTGTTAGTTTCAGGTATACAGCAAAGTGATTCAGTTATACATATATATGTATATGTATATTTTTCAGATTCTTTTCCATTATAGGTTATTACAAGATATTGAATATAGTTCCCTATTCTTGTTGTTGTTATATACAATAGTGTGTATCTGTTAATCCCAAACTCCTAATTTATCTCTCCACCCACTACTTTCCCCTTGGTAACCATAAGTTTGTTTTCTATGTCTGTGAGTCTATTTCTGTTTTGTATATAAGTTCATCTGTACCACTTTTTTAGATTCCACATATGTGACATCATATGATATTTGTCTTTCTCTGTCTGACTTACTTCATTTAATAGATAATCTCTAGGCCCATCCATGTTGCTGCAAATGGCATTACTTCATTCTCTCTTTTTTTTTTTCATTCTCTTTTATGGCTGATATATATATATATACATATATATACACACACAAGTATATATATGTATATATATGTATATATATATATATACCACATCTTCTTTATCCATTCATCTGTCGATGGACATTTAGGTTGCTTCCATGGCTTGGCTACTGTAAATAGGAGACACAAATCTTTATAAAAGCCTCCTGCCAATTTTACAACCCAGGAAAGTCTTTCTCAAGGACATGGGAGCCATCCCTTTGAAGTGTAATCATCAAAGAACATAGCTTCCCTTTCTCCCAGTCTCTGTGGAAGGGTAGGAGTCTAATTCAGTGAGGGCCAATTAGCAAACACAGATGGCATAATCACAGAAGGGACATTTGCAAACTCAGAAGTAACTCCATATGCTTGACATAACCCATTGACCAACCTCCCCCAAAACATTTCCTATTATTTGTCCACTAGCTCACCCTAGTGCTTAAAACGCTTCCACCCTTTGTTTCAGCAAAGTTGAGTTCAGACAGGGTACTGGCCTCTCCTATGGTAATAGCCTTGAATAAATTCTTCCTTGCCTGTTTAACTTTGTCCAGTATAATTTTTTTCTTTGACAGTGTGCATATTTTTAATTTACTTAAAGGGAATTATTTTATATATCATATTGCACTTCTCACTTTTTTTTTTAACTGAGAACTATATTTCATGGATATAAGCATGTTTTTATAAGTATATCTAGTCTAGTCCTCCTAACTGTGGCTTCATAATCTGCAGTCTGCTTTACCACCACTCTCCCATCTACACTTACTTGTTTTACTTTGCATTTCTCTAAATACTAATTTGACAATATCTTTAAGTGCACATTGTTCTCTCGGTTTCCTGTAAATTACCTGTGCCTATTTTCCACTCATTTTTCTATCAGGATCTCTGTCATATTCTTGTTGATTTATAGTAGTTCCATAATTATGCTGGATATTGATACTTTCTTGTTTATAAAAACTACAAGTGTCTTCTCCCAATTGGTCATTTGTTTAGTCAACTTGTCCATAGTGTACATTGTTTAGAAGAAATGCTTAACTTTGAGGTAACTCAAATTTATCAATTCTTTGCCTTGTGGTTTATGATTTTGAACTTTAGTTTAACATCAAAACAAAAGCACCCACTCCAGACTTCAAAGTCGTTCTCCTATATTTTCTTCTATTAGAGTTACAGTTTTATTTTTTATTTTTCACATTGAGGACTTTAATCTCTCTGGAGTCTTCCTTTATATGAAATGTTTCACATGGATACAGTCTCAGTGTTCTCTCCTGTTTGGTACTCTATAACCCCATTCAATTTGAGATTTTTTTTCCTAATTCTAGGAAATGTCTCCATTATTTCCTCAAATACAACCACTTTCCTTTTTTTTTTCTCTCCTACTGGGACTCCTCCATATCTCTGGGCTTTTTCTTTTTAATATGTTCTATCTTATCCTTTCCTCTTGCCTTCTGGAGGATCCTCAGCATGGTCTTTCAACTCACTAGTGGTTTTTCAGTTACATCCATCCTACAATTTACTGTGTTTTTATTTTAATTATTATATTTTACATACTAACATTTCCTATTTGGTTCTTATTTGTGATTTCCTCTGAATTTTTTATTTTTCTAGTATCTTCCCTTATCTCTTTGAGTATTCTTATTTTGCATATTTTAAATTCTCACTATTAGTAATTCTACTTCAAGTGATATATGGTGTTCAGTTTGTCTTTTTTTTTTAAATAGGAAGTTTAGTCCTCATCTGTTACTTACTTGTGAACTCATGTACCCCTAGAAACATCAGCTGCTCTTCTGGTAATTCGTGATGGTGAAGAGCCAAATGTCAGGTACTAGTCTACACCAATCGGGTTAAGGTAAGGAAGTGGTCTGCAAACTATGGCCCATGGGCCAAATCAAACCCACTGACTATTTTTGTAAATAAAGTTTATTGGAGCACAGAAACCCCCATTTGTTTACATACTGCCTATGGCTGTTAGCACAACAAGGGCAGAGTTGAGTAGTTTCAGGGGAGACCAAAAGGCTCACAAAGCCTAAAATATTTACTACCTGACACTTTACAGAAAAAAGTAGTTGACTCCTGATTTAAGAAGTAGAGAGGGTTTAGACCAAGTGTGGAAAGGGCCCAACAACCATGAATCCCTGTCATCACTTCTAATTGCTGCTGCCCCATCAGGCAACACCTCTGATCTGGATTTCATCTTTGAGGTGGCTCTCCTAGGCTGTAATACACAAGCCTTGATGGTTTGCCAGGAACAGTGAAGGCAGGAAGGCCTGTGTTTTGCTGGTCAGCTCATCACTTAGTCCAGGTTTTTGCACTGCCCTGGTATTTCATAGTTGAACTGCCGCTACTTATTTCTGTCATGATAGAGAAGGCAATGATTGTTGAAAGGCACTGCAGGTGAAAAGCGAAGGGAATTTACAAATGTTCCTCCAATCTAGCCTCACAGTGCCTCCTCTTCCTGACCCAGGAATGAAGTTGCACCTATCCACCTCCTCGCAAGAAAAAAAAAAGACAACCTTCTATTTCCCTGGAGGTTTTCATGCATGATTTTTGTTGTTCCATGGTAATTGTTGTTCGATTCTGGAAGCCATGCTTCCCTCTTGCTTCTTTGGTTTCTCCCAGATGGTTTTTCTGTGAGGGAGCCAACAACCCATGTTTACAGAAACCAGAAGTCTCCAACATTTATACAGATTACGCTGATCTCCATGGCAACATCTTTTCTAAGTCATTCTCCACTTATTCCTAGTCCCGCCCACCATACAAAAACCATTAATCTAGAAGAAGGAGTGGAGCCAAGAGATAAGGAAGAGTAAAACTTTCAGTGATTTTTCTTGAGGAGATTCGTCCGGTGATCCTTCCTTCTCATGGGCCCCCGACAGCTTATGAAATATGTCACCTGCTTTTATGGACTGAATTGTGTCCCCCCGCACCCAGAATTGGTACGTTGAGGTCCTCAATCTGACTATTTGGAGATAGAGCCTTTAAGGGGGCAATTAAGGTTAAACGAGCCTTTAAGGGGGCAATTAAGGTTAAATTAGGGAGAGACCTAATCCAATGGGACCCGTGTCCATAAAAGAGGAAGAGACTCCCAGAGCATATGGACAGAGAGGTTATGTAAGAAAGGCACAGGAAGAAATGGCCGTCTACAAGCCGGGAAAGAAGGCCTCACCAGAAACCAACCCTGCCAGCACTTTGACCTTGGACATTCAGCCTCCAGAACTATGAGAAAATAAATTTCTGCTATTTAAGCCATCCATTCTGTGGTCTTCTGTTATGGCAGCCTGAGCAGACTAAAATACCTGCCAGTTAGCACTAAAACGTGCCCAGAGGAATCTGGGAGCTTATAACATCCTGATGGCAAGGATGCTGCTTATAAAACATGTCTTCCCCAATATCTGGCATATACTTATCATACCAAATTTCATACATCTTACATCACAAATGCAGAGAAGGGGGGAATTCCCTGGCAGTCCAGTGGTGAGGACTTGGCGCTTTCACTGCTGAGGCCCGGGTTCAATCCCTGGTTGGGGAACTAAGATCCTGCAAGCCCCATGGCACAGCCAAAACAGACAACAACAAAATGCAGAGAAGGAAAAGAACTCCATAAAAATATTCTAGGCAAAAAAGAGAAAACAACTTCTCTGTTAGAGAAACGGATGCTAAATGCTTACCTCCACATACCATGACCCCACCTTGCCAGATAAGGAATGTCTTAAACATAGATAAAGAAGGCAAGTTAATGGAAAAAGAATTATTCACCCTTCAAGCACAGTTTGGGAGTACCATTAGAACTTGTGAGACATTTGGGGGAATCCATCCTGTGCTTTATCACAGATAAAGAAAGGCAAGACATTAAAAAGCTTGGAAAGAAGAAAGAGACAATGAGCACAGTGAAGAGAGGCTTACATAACCATTTACATGTGGGTGTCTCCTGTCCAGTCCTCTCAATATATTGCACATAAAAAGATAATATCCATGAATCATCTTGAATTTTCTCACATCCTTTAAATGAAGAGAATATTAATTAATGTGGGCTCCCTAAATACATGACTTGATTGCAACATAAGAGAAAAAACTAGAAATCAAGCCAGATGAAATTTCTTACCTGGAAAATAAAAGTCAGCATACAAATTGCCTATATTGCACCATACTACACCCATTCTCCTTATAGGTTTCAGTTTACATGACTGTTGCACTCAGAAATTCTCCACTGATAAAGAAAGTGGGGTGCTGAATGGCTACCTCCACCTGCAATGCAAAGCAAATGCCAGGGAAAGGAGTGTCCCTTGCCTAAATACATCCCTCCCCCATACACAAAACAATTCCCTACCCATAATTTGTGGATCATAAGTACTTGTCAAATGACAAAAATAAATAAAACTAACTATGGCATAAGACACGAGAGACAGATGAAAGTGGAAATGTCTCCTTTACTGCTGATCGAGTTGATAGGAGAACATGGCTTTGACTTGCCTATACTTCATCCAAGAATTAGAGGTCAGGGACTTCTCTGGTGGCGCAATGGTTAAGAATCTGCCTGCCAATGCAGGGGACACGGGTTTGAGCCCTAGTCCCAGAAGATCCCACATGCTGCTGAGCAACTAAGCCCGTATGCCACAACTACTGAGTCCGCATGCCACAACTACTGAAGGCCATGTGCCTACAGCCCATGCTCTGCAATAAGAGAAGCCACCCAATGAGAAACCCATGCACCACAACGAAGAGTAGCCCCTGCTCGCTGCAACTAAAGAAAGACCGCATGCAGCAATGAAAACCCAACACAGCCAAAAATAAATAAATAAATAAATTTATTAAAAAAAAAAAAAAAGAATTAGAGGTCACATGCTCTGGTTATGAACAGTGCTGCAAACAGAGATGGGTACCTCATCAGACATAGAACTTGCTCGACTAAGCTTACACATGATGAGAACACAGCCTGAGATCCAGTGCACCCTCTCCAGAGAGGCTGGAGACTCCCCAGAAAGGCTGGGTCAAACATGTTCAATCTTTTCTCCCAAACATGTCAATCAGATAAGTCAATTCTAATCCTTCTGTTGAGCGTGGGTGATAGTCTCTTCACAAGATAACATGCCTCCAGGAATTCTTTGTTCCTTTTTGCCCCTTAACTTATTAAATTGGATGCTTGCCACATTAATTTTCAGTCTTTCTGCTTTTCTAGGGAGCAATTCTAGGCATTTTCTAGGGAGCAATTCTAGGCATTTAAAAAAATTCCTTTGATTATACTACTTTAGCTATATTGCATATATTTTCATATATAGTGTCTCTTTGTCATGAAGATTAATTTAGGCTGGTTATTTTTAAGAAATAGAAGATTCGGGAAGTGTTTCATGTTACCTCCCCCTTAACTACCTAGAAGAATTTAGATAAAGGACCTGTTTCCAGAATAGAGTTATCACCAGAGATATCTGCAAAGAATATAGGCTAGGTGTGGTGGGAAACCTGGCAAGGGCCTAGAGATGAGAGTCCACTCTGGGTCCCACTGTCACTTCATGGTCCAGCAAACATTTGTTTACCAAACATTTGTTTTTGCTTCTCCATGTGAATTACCTTCCTCCTCTTCCGGGTCACAAAACACTACCCCCAATGTCCTCTTTTTTTTTTTTAATATTTATTTATTTATTTTGGCTGCACCGGGTCTTAGTTGCAGCATGTGGGATCTAGTTCCCCAACCAGGGATCAAACCCAGAACCCCTGCATTGGGAGCACGGAGTCTTACCCACTGGACCACCAGGGAAGTCCCCCAGTGTTCTCTTTTGTTTTTAGATGAAGATGGGTATTTGAGGTGAGGGCGTCAGCTATTTTGGCAAGTTATTCAGTTTTCCGGGGTCTCTCCCATGTATATGTGTTAGACTTTGTGTCTGGGAGAGGAAAATATCCCCCCTTTACTTCTACTGAATTCTTGTGGCTGGACTAATAATAAAATAGACACACGACAGATTAAGAGGGGAAAAAGAAACAAGTTTAATTCATGTCCGTGGAAGTCTCATAGATATGGGACCTAAAAAGTGGCCAGAGTAGGCAACTTTTATAATTCTCAGACAAAGAAAAAATAAATTTGAGAGAAATTGACAGGACAAAGAAACTTATGTTTAACACTGGTAAATTAGTAAAGAAGTAACAAGTTTTGTTTATATAGGTGTCTCAGCCCTGAATTCCCTATCTCTGGTGACAAGGATGTCTTTCCACTTCCCTGTACAGGGAGGGCACCTTTCACATGGGAGACTTATTTCCTGCTTTCAGGGAGACAGAGAGGAGGGTAAAAGTGTCCCTCTTGCATTGGCCATTTCTTAAGTAACTTTACTTCAAAATAATCAATATGCCGTTGAAGCATAGGGTGTCCTGTCCTGAGCCCCAACATTTGTTTTTCTCCTATTAATCTGTTTCATGTCAATTTAATTCTTAGATCAGCCAGAAGCACCCAGAAGGGTGGGGGGGGGGGTTGTCCTCTTCCAGAGATGCATAGTATTTTCATTATCATTCAGTTCCAAGCATTTTCTTTTTTGGGGGGAGGGAGCTGTGCCACGTGGCATGTGGCATCTTAGTTCCCCCAGCCAGGGATTGAACCCACGCCCCCTGCAGTGGAAGCACAGAGTCTTAACCACTGGACTGCCAGGGAAGTCCCAATTTGTATTCTTTTTAGATTCCATATATAAGTGAAATCATATGCTATTTGTCTTACTACATCTGACATTTCACTTAGCGTAATACCCTCTAGGACCATCCATGTTGTCACAAATGGCAAGATTTCATTACTTTTTATGACTGAATATTCCATTTTATGTATATGCCACATCTTTTTTATCCATTCACCTATTGATGGGCACTTAGATTGCTTCCAAATCTTGGCTATTGTAAACAATGCTGCAATGGCCATAGGAGTGCATATATTGTTTCACATTAGTGTTTTTGTTTTCTTTGGAACATTACCCATAAGAAGAACTGCTGGATCATATAATGGTTCTATTTTTAAGTTTTTGAGAAACCTCCCTACTATTTTCTATAGTGGCTGTGCCAATTTATATTCCCACCAACAGTGCATGAGGGTTCTCTTTCCTCTACATCCTCACCAACACTTGACATTTATTGTATTTTTGATAATAGTCACTGACAGGTGTGAGGTGAGATCTCATTGTGGTTTTGATTTGCATTTCCCTGAGGATTAGTGATGTTGTTCATCTTTTCATGAGTCTGTTGGCCATTTGTATGCCTTTTTTGGAAAAATGTCTGTTCAGGTACTCTGTCTAATTTTTTTTTTTTGGCCGTGCCACACAGCTTGTGGGATCTTATTTCCCCAACCAGGGATTGAGCCTGTGCCCCCTGCAGTGGAAGCATGGAGTTCTAACCACTGGACTACCAGGGAATTCCCTGTCCATTTTTTAATCAGGTTGTTTGTTTTTTGATACTAAGTTGTATGAATTGTTTATATATTTTGGATATGAACCCCTTATTGGATATATTGTTTGCAAATATCTTCTCCCAGTCAGTAGACAGACATTTCATTTTGTTGATAGTTTCCTTCACTGTGTAAAACCTTTTAGTTTGATGCAGTATCATTTGTTTATTTTTGCTTTTGTTTCCCTTGCCTAAGAAGACAGATCCAAAAAAATTGATATGACCAATGTCAAAGAGCATACTGTCTATGTTTTCTTCTAGGAGTTTTATGGTTTCAGGTCTTACATTTAAGTCTTTACTCCATTTTGAGTTTATTTTTGTTTATGGTATGAGAAAGTAGTCCAGTTCAATTCTTTTGCGTGTAGCTGTCCAGTTTTCCAACATCATTATTGAAGAGGCTGCCTTTTCTTCCTTGTATATTCTTGCCAATTTTGTCAAAGATTAATTGACCATATAAGTGTGGGTTCATTTCTGGGCTCTCTATTCTGTTCCATTGACCTATATGTCTCGCTTTCTGCCAGTACCATACTGTTTTGGTAACTGTAGCTTTGTAGTATAGTTTCAAATCTGGGAGCATGAGACTTCCAGCTTTGTTCCTCTTTCTCCAGATTGTTTTGGCTATTTGAGGTCTTTTACATTTCCATACAAATTTTAGAATTATTGTGAAAATAGTTTTAGTTTTGTGAAAAATGCCATTGGTGTTTTGATAGGGCGCATTGAATCTGTAGATTTTCCTTGGGGACTGTGGTCATTTTAACAATATTAATTCTTCCAATTCTTGAACACAGTGTACCTTCAAATTCTTTCATCAATGTCTTATAGTTTTCCAAGCTCAGTTCTTTCACCTCCTTGTTTGGATTTATTCCTAGATATTTTATTCTTCTTAATACAATTATAAATCATATCACTTTCTTAATTTCTCTTTCTGATAGTTCATTGTTAGTGTACAGATTTCTGTATATTAATTTTGTATCCTGCAAGTTTACTGAATTCATTTATTAGTTCTAATGGTATTTTGGTAACATCTTTAGGATTTTCTACGTATACTATCATGTCATCTACAAACAGTGACAATTTTACTTCTTCTTTTCCAATTTATATTCCTTTTATTTCTTCTTTTTGTTTGATTGCTGTGCTAGGACTTCCAATACTATGTTGAATATAAGTGTCTTGTTCCTGGTCTTAGAAAAAGTGCTTTCAGCTTTTCACCATTGACTATGCCTGTGGGCTGTCATATATAGTCTTTATTATGCTTAAGTATGTTCTCCTCATATCCAGTTTGTTGAGAGTTCTTACTATACATTGATGTTGAATTTTGTCAAAATTCTGCCTCTATTAAGATGATCATATGATTTATATTTTTCAATTTGTATTCTGCTGCTTTTCTGATGGAGTGTTCTATATACATCTGTTAAGTCCATCTGGTCTAATGTGTCCTTTAATGCCATCATTTCCTTCTTGATTTTCTGTCTTTGAGCAAACAGAGATGGTACCCACAATAGAGCTCATTGTTGCTCACTGCTTCCTTACCAACACTGGAGTTTGAAGGTGCACCTTTCTTCTGGATCTGAGCTCTCCAGGCTTTATTCAGAAGCTATTTAATGATTTCATCTTTCTGGCTAAGGCTTTGTTCTGTAATAAATACTCATTTGGCACTTCAGTCTGATTTTGATATCAGACTATTTCAACCAAAGCTGGCTGAAAATGCTTTCAGCCCAGTTCCTTCAGGAAGGGGCTGCTTCAAATAAAATTGTGCCAGTTTTCAGCCTTTGGTCTCTTCCTTTGGAAGGGCTGTCCTCTGGAGATTGGCTTTAAAAAGACTTCAGCCTGGCTCCTCTAGAACCAAGCTGTCTTCTTAGGACTGGCTGGGATTGGTGTGCAAGCTTTTTAAATTGAGCCTTTCTGCTGCAAGCTGCTTAAGCCATTTGAAAATTGTTCTTTACTCTAGAGGGAAAACCTCTAGGAAATGGGATCCCAGTTATCTAAGTATGTTGAAGGTGCCTCCCCTACAGGGACTCCACCTGATTTTATGTTTAAAACCATGGTCATTCCTCATGTGCATTTCTGATTAAATGGACCATCCTGGCCAAAGGCAATTTAGAACATCAATGGCCTTTATGGGGAACTTTTGCAATCCCTAAATTTAATTTCCTTAAAATCAAATTGGACTACAATAGCTCAAAAATTTCCAGAACTGAGTGGAATGCTTATTTCAGTTGGTATTTTGGGGCTTCCCAATGCTATCAGGAGTCTAAAATTGCCTCTCTGAAAAATAAGATTTTAAGATTAACTGAGGCAAACAAGTGATTAAAGAAAGATAAAATGGCTCCCAAAGCCTCAGACTCTTCTTTCTTGGCTTCTTTGTCTGAGGCTCTGCCTCTGGTGCCATCTTCCTCCTTCCCTTCTACTGCCTATGCCTCCACTACATCTTCAACTCCCCCATACAAATTCTCTCACCATATTTCCCCTTTTCTCTGAAACTCTCTCCACTCCCTTTTCCTCTAAACTTGTCAGAACCTATCCTTTTAAAATTAAGCCTTCTGAGGATCCAGAGGCTAAACACTCTTAGACTTCCTGGACTAAGGCTGAACTGTGAGCCATAATCAAACACTTTCCCAAAGTAACCAAAGGTCCTCAGATGTGCTGAGAAACTTAACACAGTCATTCAAACTTATCAACTTGGTTTCTCTGACTTACATCAGCTAGTTCATATGCTTGTTGGTGAAGGCCGGGCCAGCACCGGATGAAAACTGAAACTGGGAATGTTCTGGAATGTCTCTAGAATTACAACCAGGAGACTAGCCCACTAACTTACATTGATTGCACCCTAGCAGAAGGTAAAACTGCAAATGTCTATACAGATAGCTGCTATGCATTTGAGATAGTTTATGACTTTGGCATGTTTTGGAAACAGAGGATTCTTGACCTTAGGGGAAGTGGGGGTTGGGGGGAGAACCAGATAAAGAATGAAAATTAGGTCAACAAGTTGTTGGAATCATTCAACTTCCATCTGTCCTAACCATCATTAAGGTGAGTGGACATTCAAAATTAAATTCAGATGAAATCAAAGGAAATAATTTGGCTAATAAGACCACAAGGAGAGCTGCCTTATGAGCTATCCCACCTGAAACTGTTAGAGCAAATTTGGACTACGTTCCAAAAGAGGATCTAGTGAAAATTATCAAACATGCCCAATCTGGGGCACCACATAAAGAAAGGCTTTATTGGGTTGTATTTTTAGCCTGTTAACTAATTTACGGTATGACCCAAATAGAAGATCTGTCTTGCCAGAGTCCATTCAAAGACTGCTGATGGAAATGACTCATTGGATGACCCACTGGGCAGCAGATAAACTTGTAAGTTTTATGAAACAATACTGGTGGGGAAATATTTCTAAGGCCACCAATGAAGCACAATTAACTTGTGCTGTATGTCCTAAATACAACCCAGGGAAAACTATCCAAACTGCCACTGGACACTTTAACTTGCCTAAAGGGCTGTCTAAAGGATGGTGAAGGGATTTTATCCAGTTGTCTCCTTCCCAAAGCTATAAATTTCTTCTTGTTATGACTTGCATGTTTGCTCATTGGATTGAAGCATTCCCTTGCTGACAGCCTACCTACTTCAGCAGTTGCAAAACTATTGTTAGAAAAAAATTATACCCACCTGGAGCGTACCCTCAGCACTGCATAGTGCATGACACAAGCACTGAAGTTAGCAGCAGCTGTAAAACAGATACTATAAATACAATATTCAACTTTTAAAATATGGCCATAATGAATGAACAGATGGGGAAATTTCTGCAGAAAAATGGAAATATTCAAAAGAACAGAATGTAAACTCTAGAACTGAAAAGCAAAATGTCTGGAATAAAAAAGCCATTGGGTGGACTTAACAATAGAATGCAATGATAGAATAAAGGATCAGTGACCTTAAAGACAGAACAATAGAGCTTGTTCTAGTTAATGAAACAGATTTGTTTTTAATTTTTTCAAAAAGTACAGAACCTCAGCGACCTCTGGAACAATATCAGGCATACATGTGTATTAATTATCCCAATTCCATTTAAATTCCAACATAAATGGACATTCATTATAAAAATGCCATACAAACTATTTTTAGTCATGAAATTTTGTTTAGGGACTTCGCTGGTGGCACAGTGGTTAAGGATCCACCTGCCAATGCAGGGGACACAGGTTCAATCCCTGGTCCGGGAAGATCCCACATGCCACGGAGCAGCTAAGCCTGTGCACCACAACTACTGAGCCTGCATTCTAGAGCCCGCGAGCCACAACTGCTGAACTCATGTGCCGCAACTACTGAAGCCTGCACACCTAGAGCCCATGTTCTGCAACAAGAGAAGCCACAGCAATGAGAAGCCCTCGCACCACAAAGAAGAGTAGCCTTTGCTCACTGCAACTAGAGAAAGCCCATATGCAGCAACAAAGACCCAAAGCAGCCAAAAATAAAATAAATAAAATTTTTTTAAAATTTTGTTTAAATAACTGCATTGATAAATATGACATTCTTATTCCACAGAATCTGAGGGATCAGAAATATTTCCGAAGAGAATTTCAGGTTCTCTATAAATAATGAGAAAGTAAAAAGAAATGCTTCAAAGAAATGAGACACCTGCCTGCAGTCCCAGCCTCTCTTTCCCAGTTCCTCCTTTTTCTTTATTTTTTGGCCGTTACACCATTGCATGACTTGTTTGTAATTATAAAAGTTAATGTGAGATTTGTATAGCTCAGAATGATAAAGTGTTTCTTGTCTTGGGGGGGTGGGTGGAGGGAGGGGTAGAAGATAGAAGAGTTTAAGGTAATTTCTACCTAAAAACCAATCAACATCTTTGATGGCACCCTGCCATTGAGGGTCTGTCCCTCCATTCCAGTCCCCTCCATTTTCTTGTCCTCCTCCCATGTATTTTCTCTGCACTTCACTACAGCCGAAAGTACTTCTGTGCAGAAACACGCAGTTGAAGATAATATAAGCGATACTTGGTAAAACTATGTGGTCTTTAAAATATTTATTCTGCCCACGGTCTCATGTTTTACCTTCCACAATATTCTTGGTTCCATCACCTTCTTCATAAGAGCCCTAGCGCCCTCTCCTTCTCCTAATAGTTGCCTATCATGCACTCTAGAAGAAATATTTATGTTCTAAGTTTAAAAATGCTCTTCCAAAGCTACTGAAAGCTATTTGCTTATTCAACTTTATTTCCTGGGAAATCCAACCCAGTCACATCTTGTATGGTCTCTTAAAGCAAGACCTGAAGATGGAGATTTGAAAAAAATGGGCTTCCAGAACCTGATCACCCTGTAAGTCTGCAGCTTCAGGGTAAGCTAGGACAAGCTTGGCTAAGGCAGGCCTGCCTGCAGCTGTTGGGGAACTATTCCCAGGAGTTTCTAGAGCTGAAGGTTCTTCTTGCCAAGTTCTCAGTATGTGATTCCTCTCCTGCCAGAACAGAAATCCACCCAAAACATCCTCTCACAACAGTTTTCACTCCTCTCCACTTTCCTCAAGGCCCTCTTTACCTCCCTGAAATTTCATGATTCCTTTCTTTCAGTGTTTTTGCCAATTTTCATAATAAGGCATACTGTTTTTTCCCTTTTACAACTTTTTTTTCTAAGTATAAATTAATGCATGGTCATCACAAAAATAATTGTAAAATTGAAAAGACATATGAAAGCACTTAACTTCTCTCACCCAGAGACAAATTATTTTAATTTTTTACTGAGTGGTTCCTTTTAGGTTCAAATCCATTAGAGAGTGTAATCCCAATAAGTGTCTGAGTGAATTAGACAGCCAACAGTGACTTTGCATCGTGCACGTAGAGCCTTATAGGGAGGCACTGTAATTAAAGGTATGAGGAATATTTGTTTTTGTTTTTTTGTTTTGTTTTGTTTTTGGCCACGCTGCACAGCTTGCAGGATCTTAGTTCCCCAACAAGGGATCGAACCCATGCCCCCTGCAATGGAAGCACGGAGTCCTAACACTGGACCACCAGGGAATTCCTCAAGTTCGTTCTTCTGTAGTAAGAATTTTTCCTTATGATTCCATATATTTCCACCTCCATACATCCCCCAGTGATCTGGACTTTTCTTAATCTTATTTTATTTTTTGAGATGACTCTGAATGCTTAACTTGAAATAACTTCATGTGTCCTCTTAGAATTCAGGCTTGTTCTGTCATATCTTGAGACCTGGAAGGGATGGTGAAGTCAGGGATTTATTTGCCTGAAAACTATTTGGAAGAAATGTGAGGGGGGCTTAAGTTCTTGTAGAGCAGATATTTATTAAACCAAAGAAATGTTGCTTTTAGTGACTATTACTTTGGTCTTGTTTATCCAGGATTGTAATCACATGGAATTCTTGGCTTAGATCTTTATGCCTTTTTCCTAAGTCATGAAGACTAAAGAACAAATAGTGTATTTGGGGGAATTTGTGAAGGAAATGATTATTGAATAGAATCTTCCTGTTTGTAGACTCTTCACTTCGGGGTGAGATAGGGCTTGGTAAAGAGGAAGGAGGACATTTCAAGCGGGGTGAATATCATGTGCCAAAGCTAAGTGATGAAGTAAAAATAAACTACATTTCTAAGAAAATTGATATTGTCAACTGAAAAACATTGCACAACCTAAAAGTTAAGAGGTATGTTTTATTCAGCGGACATTCTGAGGACTTCAAGCCTGGGACACAGCATCTCAGATAACGCTGAGAAACTGCTCTGAAGAGGCAAGGGGGGAGACAGGATGTATAGGAGTTTTTGTAACAAAAGACCAGGTAGTCAGACCATCAAAAGATTACTGTTAATTAAAGAAAACCAGCCATCTCAATTTCAGGAATTTAGCACTTTTCTGTGTATGGGAAGATGCAAGAGTCTGGGCTCACTGACATCATTCCTTTGATACGCAGCTCAGCTATCTGAGGCTAGCATCCTATTCTTCTCATCCTGAGTCTCCTCAGGGTGCACTGCCGGGTTGGCTGCAGCAGTTGACTGCTAGATGGTGGGCATCCTGTTTCTTTTCTTTTTTTTTTTAATATAAATTTATTATTTTATTTATTTCTTTTTGGCTGCGTTGGGTCTTCTTTGCTGCCCACAGGCTTCCTCTAGCTGCAGCGAGCAGGGGTTACTCTTCGTTGCGCTGCACGGGCTTCTCACTGCGGTGGCTTCTCTTGTTGCAGAGCACAGGCTCTAGGCGCGCGGGCTTCAGTAGCTGTGGTGCACGGACTTAGCTGCTCCATGGCATGTGGGATCTTCCCAGACCAGGAATCAAACCTGTGTCCCCTGCATTCGCAGGCGGACTCCTAAACACTGTGCCACCAGGAAAGTCCCTGGACATTCTGTTTCTATCCTGAGTTTCCTCAGGGCTCACCATCTGGGGCGGCTGTAATGTGGTGGTTTGATGGCTGCAACATCCTTTGTTTACTGATATGGCAGGCAGGATTTTAGTTCACAATATTATAATGGTTAAACATTGGTTTTGAGGCTAATAAAAGGAAAGAAGTTTACCTGCTTGGACCTTGGTTTTCTAGGAAGTTAGGGCTGAAGCCCAATTTACTTACTTATGTAATAGCAATATAGCATCAGTGTTTCTATCGCTTTTGAATCCCTCTCACTGCTCCTGGCTCACCCTCTACTGTCATCAACTCCACCTGTCTAGTTTCCTTAGCTAACTGATAACATGCTCGTTGATGTATCTGCAGGAATAACTTTAAGTGTTACCCTACTAATTTGGATGTTTGAATTTAAAGGAGAATTATAGGAGACAGAATAATCTAAGGTCAAAAATAATTACTCTGCAATGGTAGATTTTCAGGTAGATAACAGAGGTAGATGATTTTGGACAGGTGACTACCTTGCTACTGCTAAACTTCTGATCAGAACATTTCATTGCCTGACTTCATGCAAGGCAATTCCTGGGTGTCTTTCTACAGTAGAAAACAGTGGTATCCTCAACCATTATAGGCTTATGGATGCTGATTCCTACCATTTACCCTGAATTTGGTCACCTGTGCCTGCCTTAGAGCACAAGACATTCAAAACCACGACAAGTGATGATTCAGCACAAAAAATGCAAAGAGCTCATTTGTTCCTAATGTTTACATATCCTAGAATTACATTAGATTTCTGTCTTATAGAAATATGCACTTAGGACCTTGTTTCCCTCACAAAGTTGTTGTGCAATTAACTAGAGCTATGTCACTTGGGAAATTAAAAGCACTATACAAGTGTTATGAATGTTTTGTCTGTTTTATATAGCTTATTGTGATTCCAAGCTATTTTACTACATATGCGCTAGCTCATATTTATCTTATTTACCTTTTCTGCCAGACTCCAAGAAATAGTAGTGATTTGTGGTTACTTACAGCAGAAAAGATAGCTGGGGAGAATCTGAAGTTGGCAATTAACACAGCCATTGGAAGAATAACAGATGGAATAAGATAAAATTTCAGAGGGTTCCAAGAGGTGAGAATAGACCATAACAGAGAATCTGGGGCAGATGATACTCAGGAGCCAAGCAGGTAGGCGCTCAGCATCCAAACTGATAATCAACCAGCAGTAAAGATTCCAGCTACCAGGATGGTGTTGGAACAAAACTCCAAACCTGAGAGGGGATCCTGGAGAAGCCCAGTTACTACAGATTCAAGTTGGGGTTTGGGGGAGGCTGAGGAATGAAGAAAAAATGTGGGCCTCAGGATGCAGGCAAAAGCTCAGTCTTCAGAACTCACTGAGACTAGGAACTGAACCACTTAAATGTTAGGAGCTTACCACTCTCCTGCTGCAGGTCAGGTTTGATCATGGGAATGAGATGAAGAACGGCATCTAAAGAGGATCATCTAGCTCTGGCAAAGGGGCATGCGGAAGCCAGGAATATATTTGAACCTAACATTTCCTTCTATTTCATAACACCATTTTGCAGTTCCTTTTGTACCTCTTATTCTAGAAATGCCTCCTCTTCTTCCAGAAATACTACTTTCTCAAACCCAAATGCTGAAACTATGTTTTCTGGGTTGAAATCTGTCATTTACTAGTTGTAGGACCAAGTTACTTCACTGTTATGTGTCTCACTTTCTTCATACAATATAAAATGAAATAATAATAGTAACATTAACACACAGGCTTGTTGTAAAGATTACAAAGACTTAATGCTTATAAAGAGCACTTAGAATAGTACCTGGCACACAGTAAGCACTATGCAAATGTTTGCTTTGATTATCATTTTTTAAAATTTTTACTGAAATATAGTTGATTTACAATGTTGTGTTAGTTTCAGGTGCACAGCAAAGTGATTCAGCTATGCATACTCATATATATCTATTCTTTTTCAGATTCTTTTCCATTACAGGCCATTACAAGATATTGAGTACAGTTCCCTGTGCTATATAGTAGGTCCTTGTTGATTATCTATTTTATATATAGTAATGTGTGTATTTTAAACCCAAACCCCTAATTTATCCCTCCCTCACTTCCTTCTTTGGTAACCATAAGTTTGTTTTCTATGTCCATGAGTCTGTTTCTGTTTTGTAAATAAGTTCATTTGTATCATATTTTTAGATTCCACATGTAAGTGATATCACATGATATTTGTCTTTCTCTGTCTGACTTAGTTCACTTAGTATGAAAGTCTCTTGGTCCGTCTGTGTTGCTGCAAATTACATTTTTTTTATGACTGAGTAATATTCCATTGTGTGTGTGTGTGTGTGTGTGTGTATATATATATATATATATATATATATATATATATACCACATCTTTATTCATTCATCTGTCATTGGACTCTTAGGTTGCTTCACTTTGATTATCATTACCTTTATTTTTTATTTTATTTAAAAAAATGTACAATTTTTAAAAATCTTTATTTTTAACTTTGAGAAATGCATACTTCCGTCAGATTTGGGTCCTCTACAAATTTGGTGCTTAAATTTGTAATCTCAGCTGAAACCATTGCAGAGCAGAAAATTGACGCATCAGAATAACACTCTGAATCTGTAAATGTAGTGAAGACTTGATCTGACTTTTAAAAGGGCACTGGGAAATTTTCTAACTCCTTTCTGATTCTGTACACCACTTCTCATTTTTGTACCTAGTAATTATTTTCAAAGCCCAGAAATTTCACCAGCCATTCTGAGGCACTTGAGTTCTGAAACAAAAGATGGCATTTCATGTTTTGAGAGCTAGGAAAAACCAAGATTTTTTTCTTAGTGATGGTTGCCCATTCAGAGGAAACTCTAACATGAGTCATCTTCCTGGGAGATGATGGTTTAATCTTTTCAGTGTTTACATGATGGACCCAGACTTGTGGTAGCTAAAGCACATAGAGGGAGGCCATCTTTAAGAAAAAGAATACTAAATTACAAATACTGATTAGGTACAAAAATTAATATGCATTTTAAATGAAGGGGAAAATAATCACAAAAAATGCAATTTTATTTATTTATTTATTTAAACATCTTTATTGGAGTATAATTGCTTTACAATGGTGTGTTAGTTTCTGCTGTATAACAAAGTGAATCAGCTATATGTATACATATATCCCCATATCCCCTCCCTCTTGCATCTCCCTCCCATCCTCCCTATCCCACCCCTCTAGGTGGTCACAAAGCACCGAGCTGATCTCCCTGTGCTATGCCGCTGCTTCCCACTAGCTATTTTACATTTGGTAGTGTATATATGTCCATGCCACTCTCTCACTTCGTCCCAGCTTACCCTTCCCCCTCCCCATGTCCTCAAGTCCATTCTCTACGTCTGCATCTTTATTCCTGTCCTGCCCCTAGGTTCTCCAGAACCATTTTTCTATTTTTTTTTTTAGATTCCATATATATGTGTTAGCATACTGTATTTGTTTTTCTCTTTCTGACTTACTTCACTCTGTATGACAGACTCTAGGTCCATCCACCTCACTGCAAATAACTCAATTTCGTTTCTTTTTATGGCTGAGTAATATTCCAAAAAATGCAATTTTAAAAAGCAACAAAATACTATAAATATCACACAATTCAGAAAAATAATACAATATTTTATGAGCTGATGCTCCTCTCATTAGCTGATATTGCTGAGTTTTTAGCAACACATTTTTTCTTCATTCCTCAGCCTCCTCCCAACCCCAACTTGAATCTGTAGTAACTGGGCTTCTCCAGGATCCCCTCTCAGGGTTGGAGTTTTGTTCCAACACCATCCTGGTAGCTGGAATCTTTACTGCTGGTTGATTATCAGTTTGGATGCTGAGCGCCTACCTGCTTGGCTCCTGAGTATCATCTGCCCCAGATTCTCTGTTATGGTCTATTCTCACCTCTTGGAACCCTCTGAAATTTTATCTTATTCCATCTGTTATTCTTCCAATGGCTGTGTTAATTGCCAACTTCAGATTCTCCACAGCTATCTTTTCTGCTGTAAGTAACCACAAATCACTACTATTTCTTGGAGTCTGGCAGAAAAGGTAAGTAAGATAAATGTGAGCTAGCACATATGTAGTAAAATAGCTTGGAATCACAATAAGCTATATAAAACAGACAAA
The DNA here is from genome assembly GCF_965194805.1 of Balaenoptera borealis. Lineage (NCBI taxonomy): Eukaryota > Metazoa > Chordata > Mammalia > Artiodactyla > Balaenopteridae > Balaenoptera > Balaenoptera borealis. Next base: position 102,866,799 of record NC_138868.1, on the reverse strand, counting down.
ACATTCATAACACTTGTATAGTGCTTTTTAATTTCCCAAGTGACATAGCTCTAGTTAATTGCACAACAACTTTGTGAGGGAAACAAGGTCCTAAGTGCATATTTCTATAAGACAGAAATCTAATGTAATTCTAGGATATGTAAACATTAGGAACAAATGAGCTCTTTGCATTTTTTGTGCTGAATCATCACTTGTTGTGGTTTTGAATGTCTTGTGCTCTAAGTCAGGCACAGGTGACCAAATTCAGGGTAAATGGTAGGAATCAGCATCCATAAGCCTATAATGGTTGAGGATACCACTGTTTTCTACTGTAGAAAGACACCCAGGAATTGCCTTGCATGAAGTCAGGCAATGAAATGTTCTGATCAGAAGTTTAGCAGTAGCAAGGTAGTCACCTGTCCAAAATCATCTACCTCTGTTATCTACCTGAAAATCTACCATTGCAGAGTAATTATTTTTGACCTTAGATTATTCTGTCTCCTATAATTCTCCTTTAAATTCAAACATCCAAATTAGTAGGGTAACACTTAAAGTTATTCCTGCAGATACATCAACGAGCATGTTATCAGTTAGCTAAGGAAACTAGACAGGTGGAGTTGATGACAGTAGAGGGTGAGCCAGGAGCAGTGAGAGGGATTCAAAAGCGATAGAAACACTGATGCTATATTGCTATTACATAAGTAAGTAAATTGGGCTTCAGCCCTAACTTCCTAGAAAACCAAGGTCCAAGCAGGTAAACTTCTTTCCTTTTATTAGCCTCAAAACCAATGTTTAACCATTATAATATTGTGAACTAAAATCCTGCCTGCCATATCAGTAAACAAAGGATGTTGCAGCCATCAAACCACCACATTACAGCCGCCCCAGATGGTGAGCCCTGAGGAAACTCAGGATAGAAACAGAATGTCCAGGGACTTTCCTGGTGGCACAGTGTTTAGGAGTCCGCCTGCGAATGCAGGGGACACGGGAAAATGTTCCTCCTGCCCTTCTAGGTTCTTTGACTGGTCTAATAATCAACTTGACATAAGAGAGATTAACAGGAAAAAAACAACCAGAAGTTTAATAACATATATACCTTTAGATTTCCTCTAACATGGTTAACTGAAATGTATTTTTAATTTATTTACGTTTTAAAGAAGTCACTTTTAGCTTCGCAACATATTATTTGTAATGCATAAATGTATATGATTCTGTCAAATTTAAGATAAACTGCTACAGTGCCTTTGTGATAGTATATGCTGCATTGCAGAGAATACGCCTGATGGTAGAGAATTTCTGCCTTGAGTAGACATCAATGATACTGTCTGCTTACAGTCTCATGTGACCAATGTTGGGAAGAATTTTTCACAGACTCACTCTTGCTCTTGCTTCTGGCTCTGAACATTTTAAATGTTGCTTCTCCTCCATTATCCATTGTTGGGGAAATATAATTAAAAACAAAATCTCCCAGCCCAGAAAACCTCTCCACAAAGGCAGTAGAGAAAGAAAATACTTTTATTATTAAATAAGCGTTAAACCAGAATATGATGCGTATCATAGGCAACCCGCTAAGAGTTTGCAAAAACAGAAAGAAACCTCAACCTTTCATATAACCAAGCAAACACAATCCATTACATACATATTTTCAAGATAAACAGTAACTAGTCTCCAAGTAAGAAGATTTGACAGCACAATTTGTAAGACATAGTTCATCCTAGACTCATCTGGTAATTCGAGTGACCATCTGTGTTCGCTAATTGGATTTATCCAGAGGAAAAACAAACTTCTCATATCTTTATGACAGGAGAGAGTTTTGCAACTTGGAGGAAAACACCCAAGTCAGTTAGGCTTCTACCCTCCCACAGAAACTGTGAGAGAGAGCTTTATCTCCCTTGCAGTTTACATTTCAAAGAGATGGCTCCCAGGTCCTTGAGGAAGACAGTTCTGGGTCAGAAAGGTGGCAAGAGGCTTACTTAGCTTCTAAAAAATTTATATACATTTCAACGAGACAAAGAAAGACCTTACAGTTAGAAGTTTTCTAAAGTATGTGCTCCAAGAAAAGGGAGAAGAAAGAAGTCTCTTCCCTTATTTTCAACAGGGAGAATTAGCCTCTTATATTTGTATTTGTCCTCACATCACATATTCCAGTGCTTGCTAGAAAAACCTCTAGTCCTGTTCTCTCAGATCATGGCACCCAGGTGAGTCAGCCTGGAGAGTATTCTGTAGGGGAGCAGAATTTATCGCCCCAAAATATAGTTAGTCCCTGACATACAAACGAATTCTGTTCCAAGAGCATCTTCATAAGTCCAATTTGTTCGTAAGTCCAACAAAGAGAGCCTAGGTACCCAACTAACACAATTGGCTATATAGTACTGTACTGTAATAGGTTTAAAACACTTTTCACACAAATAATACATAACAAACAAACACAAAAAATAAACATTTTTAATCTTACAGTACAGTACCTTGAAAAGTACAGTAGTACAGTACAACAGCTGGCACACAGGGGCTGGCATCGAGTGAACAGGCAAGAAGAGTTGCTGACTGGAGGAGGGAGAGGAGGTGGGAGACGGTAGAGCTGAAGGATCGTCAGCAATAGGAAACGGAGGACAAACTGCAATTTCACTCACGCCTGACGTTAATGGCACAGGTTCTGGTTCCTTGCTGGATTCAATTCTATCTACCCTCTTGAAAAAACGATCCAGTCACGTCTGGGTAGTAGCTCTTTTTTTCTCATCATAGATGACACGGTAGCACTGGATTGCATTCTGAACGGCTGCTGCAGCCTTCGTGTACCGTTCTATGTTCAAGTCCTGTGCCTCAAAAACTAACAGTGCCTCCTCAAATAAAGAAAATCCCCTTGCCATTTCCTGCATCATGAATCTCTTTGCTTTGAGACAAGAGATAGGCGGGCTCCAGGTCAGGCATTTACAACTGGCCTCCCATTCACATTTCATGGGGCAGGAAAAAGGTGGGCTTCAGGCCGGACACTTAGAACTAGCCTCCTGTTTGCATTTCCTGAGACAGGAGATAGGTGGGCTCCAGGTTAGGCATTTACAATCAGCCTCCTGTTTGCTCTCTGAAATAGAAATAACAACAGAAACAGGGTAAATAGCCAGGCTTTGTCTCCTGTGGACACCTTAAGATAACAGTCATGGCAGGAACAGAGAGGGGCTAAACCCTGTAGGAGTAAAGGATCAAGAGATCACATATTCCCCCTCCTTGGGGCAAGGGAGACACTGCACATGCGCAGAAGGGCTACTTGGGGGTCAAAAGGCAGGGGACGCCAGGCCACAATAAGTCTTGCTACTTTCCTCCCAGACGCCCTTGCACTAAAATCCATCTTGGCTGAGGGGTGTGTGCACACTTAGGGGAGGGTCCTGAGACAAATTAGCAAGGGAGGCAAAACAAGATGATTGGCCAGAGGGAAGACATAGACCCAGAAAACTGTCCCCTTATAAATGATTTAAGCTTTCCAAAGGCACGACTCTCACAACTCCCTCGCAGAGTTTGCCCATGCGTCTTTCTGCACGTACTCTGCTTTTCCAATAAATACTTTACTTTCCTCTTTACCTTCCACCTCCTTGTCAGAATTTTCTTGTCAAGGCAGGCAAGGACTGTGATGTAGGCTCTAGCCTCTGGCCTTTGTGGTCTAGCGGTTAGGACTCCTGGTTTACACCCAGGTGACCAGGGTTCGATTCCCTGTCAGGGAATTAAGGTCTTGCTTCCAGCTACTGCTCACTGCTGTTGTTTACTGCAAGCTACTGCTCACTGCTGTGTGTGTCCAAAATCAGATTCTTCAGTTACTTCTTCTTCCTCTTGTCTCTCTTCATCCTTTCTCTGGGCCTCCAATTCCACCTTTTCGCCTTGCTCCACTTTCTCAATTATTTTCACTTTTGTTTCCATCGTTATCCCTTGGCACTTCTTAGCAGTACCAGCTACATCACCGCTGCTTTTACGCTTGCTTCCGGACATCCTGGGCTTGAAATAAAGATACTGTACTACTGTACTCTACACAGTACTGTACAGTAAAGTACACAAAAGCACAACCACTTGTGTAGAGGGTGCACGCATGTGACAGTGTACGCCAGACACGTGAACTAACTTACGTGATTGGACATGCGAGTGCATGTTTGCATCTTTTTTTTTTTTTTTAATTATTTATTTATTTATTTATTTTTGGCTGTGTTGGGTCTTCGTTTCTGTGCGAGGGCTTTCTCTAGTTGTGGCAAGCGGGGGCCACTCTTCATCACGCTGCGCGGGTCTCTCACCGTCGCAGCCTCTCTTGTTGCGGAGCACAGGCTCCAGACGTGCAGGCTCAGTAATTGTGGCTCACGGGCCTAGCTGCTCCGCGGCATGTGGGACGCTCCCAGACCAGGGCTCGAACCCGTGTGCCCTGCATTGGCAGGCAGATTTTCAACCACCGCGCCACCAGGGAAGCCCCATGTTTGCATCTTTGAAAGTTCGAAACTTGAAGGTTCATATGTAGGGACTTACTGTATGTCTCTTTGGCATAAGGATTATTTTAGGCTGATTATTTTAAAGAAAGTGCAGACATGGGAGAAGCTCTGAAAACTAAGTAGAAGTTACCCTTTTGTAAGAGACATTTACATGTGTAGGGGAAATGTTCATTTGGAAGGGTCTCCATCCCTGTACCAGGAAGAGGGAGGATGACCTTGTCCCTAGAAACTCTTATCAATGCAGAAGGCAAGAACTTAAATTTGTATAGCAACTTTACCCTCGTTTAATCTGCTTTTCCTGGTAACCTCCCTTAACTGGCTCCACCCAATCCCAACATCTTTTGTCTTTAGCTGAAGATGGTGTTTTAGGTGGTGGTGAAACAGGAGGGAAAGGGGCAGGGCACAACCTTTAAAGGAATGACATAGCTGTAGGACATGACAAAAACTGGTTGAAACCAACTACGTCTGGGGCTTCCCTGGTGGCGCAGTGGTTGAGAATCTGCCTGCTAATGCAGAGGACTCGGCTTCGAGCCCTGATCTGGGAAGATCCCACATGCCGCGGAGCAACTAGGCCTGTGAGCCACAACTACTGAGCCTGCGCGTCTGGAGCCTGTGCTCCGCAACAAGAGAGGCCGCGATAGTGAGAGGCCCGCGCACCGCGATGAAGAGTGGCCCCCGCTTGCCGCAACTAGAGAAAGCCCTCACACAGAAACAAAGACCCAACATAGCAATCAATCAATCAATCAATCTTTAAAAAAAAAAATACCAACTAGGTCCAATACAGTAGACCTTGAACTCATTATACACACATTGTAATACATCAGCATGCTAAATGACATATCCATAGGTGCCATGACAGTTCTGAAGCCAACCATAAAAGGTGGCCGGTGGCCCAATTCCTGGAAATCCCTGCCCCTTCCCTGAAATAGTTGGAATAATCCTCCCACTCATTAGCCTATGAAATTACCCAGCCCATAAAAACTAACCACTCCATATTTCGGGACCTCTCACCTTCTGAGGTGGCCCACACTCTGTCTCTGGGGTGTGTTTCTCTCTAAATAAATCCACTTGTTACCTATCACTGTGTCTCTCACTGAATTCTTTCTGCAGTGAGACATCAAGAACCTGAGCTTCATTAAGTCCTGAGACCAGGTGTGTGATCTCAATTAAAAGACCTTGGGTTCAAGTCCCAATCTGGGTTCAAGTCCCAGTCTGAGTTGCACAGTTTCAGCAGCTTTGGCCGTTTTGGTGAGTTACTCAGCGTCCTGGGTCTCTCCCATGTATATGGAAGGTATACATGTTATTAAACTTCTGGTTGTTTTTTTCCTGTTAATCTCTCTTACGTCAATTTGATTATTAGACCAGTCAAAGAACCTAGAAGGGTAGGAGGAACATTTTCCTTCCCCAACAATTCCTAGTAACAGTTCCTATAGCTATTTGGTTCCCTCATAATAAAGTTCTCCATTTAATCCTGGTCCTCTCATTCCCCAAGCACACAAGCATACCAGAAGAGAACATGAGGGGAGAAAGGGAAAGATGGCTGGGTCAGGACAGTGGACAAGCATCACTTCATCCTGTACTTGGAACATCACCGTATCTGTCCTGCTGATAAGCCAACCCTACCTTACCAGATTTCTTACACGTGGTGATTTTTCTCTCAGAGTTTACGGAGTGATTTCCTGTAATTCACTTCATTCAAGGACCACCTCAGCTTCCAAATATATTTATAAATATTCCCATAAAATATTTATAAATATTTATAATATTTTAATATTTTAAAATATATAATATTTTATATATTACAGATATAATATACATATTTTAATAAAATATATAATATTTTAATATTTATAATATTTATAATAAATATTTATAAAATATTTATAAATATTCCCAAAAATTCCCATTATGAATGGGCTTTGTTTCCCATTGCAGCTCTCAAACCTAAATTACATCATGATATATGATCTAGCAGTCTGATTTAAATATCCAAATACTACAAGATAGATAAGAAGTTTGCTGAATACTATATAAAAGCATGGCCTGATCAAAACATATAGATGAGTTCAGTAGGGTTTTATTATTTTATTCCACACATGGATCAAAAGAATTCTTGTTTAAACAGGATATCTAATTGAATATATTCTGGTCAGTATTGGGACTGACTAGCTTTACACAAAAGAAAGAATAAGTTAAGAAAAACTGAGGTTCTCCCCTTAAGAATAAAAGACGAGGTGAAGGAGGAAGAGACAGAGAAGACAAGAGTGTGTAATGTCATAAAAGGCAGGAGAGAAGAGAGTTCCAAAAAGGAGGTAGTCAGTGGTATTGACAACTACAGATTGAGTTTTTTTAATGAGCACTAAGAAAATCCCTTTGTATTTGAAAGATAATAAGAAAATTAAAGAATTGTCTTAAGTATATAAATTCAGTAAAATTATGAAGTGGAAAACAAATCTCAGGACACTAAAATACATATTACTTAAGATATTTTGCAATAAAATAAATCCAGGACAGTTAGGTGATCAAAGTTTTGTTTTGTTTTTAAGATAGAGAATTGTGCCTTCTTAAGGAAGAGGAAAATGAGTCAATTTGGCAGAGGGAAGGGAGGTGCAGTTGCCAAAGAAAGCAGAGTATTTGATCAAGGATGCTCTGTGAAATGACAAGAAAAGAATATCAATAATACTAACAATAAAATTAACACTAATAACTGAATACATAAATAGGATATGTGATTCTTTTTTTAACTTCTGCTACATAACATCCTTCTCTAAGATCACCATCTTCTCCCTCATGCTGCCTTCCTTGCTTTTGATTTTTTTTTTTTTTTTTTGCCATACTGTACAGCTTGTGGGATCCTAGCTCCCCAACCAGGGATCGAACCTGTTCCCTCAGCAGGGAAAGCACAGAGTCTTAATCAATGGACTGCCAGGGAATTCCCTCTCCTTGCTTTTGAACTCTCTCAAGTCTCTCTAATTCTGAATAAATCATCTCTTGGGATGACTGCACTTTCAAATTGGCATTCAATAAATTTTGTAAGAATTCAATAAATAGCCATAACAAAATAACCCTGCTAGACTAACCATCCCACCATAAACATTTAAGGAGGGCTTCCCTGGTGGTGCAGTGGTTGGGAATCCGCCTGCCTATGCAGGGAACATGGGTTCAAGCCCTGGTCCAGGAAGATCCCACATGCCGCGGAGCAGCTAGGCCCGTGCGCTGCAGCTGCTGAGCCTGCGCTCTGGAGCCCGCGAGCCACAACTACTGAAGCCTGCATGCCTAGAGCCTGTGCTCCACAACAAGAGAAGCCACCGCAATGGGAGGCCCGCACACCACAACGAAGAAAAGCCCCTGCTCTCTGCAACTAGAGAACGCCTGCGTGCAGCAACAAAGACCCAACGCAGCCAAACATTTTTAAAAAAAAAACTCTTAAGGAAAATTAGACAAAATACATGAAACAACTATTTTCAGACATTGGACAATAAGAAATCAAGGGTGTTGATCTATGAGAGAAGGGAGAAAAGTTAGTTGAGCCATAAGATAGCCGGGGCTGTCCACCTGGAGGTGTCTGTTAGATACCAGTGTATAGACGGCAAACCCACGCAGGACACAGCAGTCTCACTGAGGTAAAGAGACAAAGTTCAGAGTTAAAGAAGGCTGAAGCAGCTGAGGAACAGAGTACATAAAAGGAGGTATCTATGTAAAGAAAAATCTTCAGAAATCTGCAACAGTGTTTCCTAGTTTATAGCTAAAAATAATGAGCTGTATATGCATGAACAGGTTGAGACTCCACAAATCCAGGCAAAGAACAACTATAAGAGAAATAACAAGTACTGGGGAGTCGAAAGCTAAACAACTACAGAACTTACAGAGTATTAGATGTTTGAGATTCAAGCAACAGGGTGGAAGGACCTCATTGAACACCCAGTGCCTTAGAGACCCCATGCCTTATCAGTAGAGAGAAGTTGGCCCTAAAATAAAGTCTACCCTAATGTGCCCTAAGAAAGCTTTAGAAGAAATTCTTGAAATAATCAAGTAAATCCACAAATAAACTGACAGCCTGTCAATACAAACGAAAATACTTTTTTTTATTGGAGTATAGTTGATTTACAATGTTGTGTTAGTTTTAGGTGTACAGCAGAGTGATTCATATATATATGTATGTGTATATATATATATAGATATTCTTTTTCAAATTCTTTTCCCATATAGGTTATTTCAGAGTATCAGGTAGAGTTCCCTGTGCTATACAGTAGGTCCTTGTTGATTATCTATTTTACATATAGTAGTTTGTATATGTTAATCCCAACCTCTTAATTTAGACTTGCCCTGCACTTTTCCCCTTGGGTAACCATAAGCTTGTTTTCCAAGTCTGTGAGTCTGTGTCTGTTTTGTAAATAAGTTCATTTGTATCATTTTTTTAGATTCCACTTATAAATGGTATCATATGATATTTGTCTTTCTCTGTCTGACTTAGTTCACTTAGTATGATAATCTCTAGGTCCATCGATGTTGCTGCAAATGGCATTATTTCACAAACTACAATACTTTTTAAAGAAAGTAATACTTTCTTTAAAGAAAGAAAAGACACAGACATTCAACAACATTTAAATGTTCAACATCCAGTCAAAACTTCCTAGACAAAAATAATAGCAACACAACCAGAAATAATAGAGTTGATAGAATTATAAGACAAGGAATTTGAAATAGCTTTGGTAAATATGTTCTAAGATTTTTTAAAATATGAACATGAGGAAGGAAATGAAAAATATAAAAAAAGCAAATGTAATTGAAGAACACAGAGAGCTGAAGCAAAATTTTACTGGATTAGTTTAATAGCTGATTCAGCACTTCATAATAAAAGAATTTGAAGACTAAGTGTAAAAACTATCCAAGCCGCATGTCAGAGGAGGTATAAAAGCTAAAAACAAAGTGAATATAGCCTCAGTGGCCTGTGGGACAATATCCAGCAACCTAATGCATGTATAATTGGAGGACAAAAAAGATATAGTGACAAAAAAATTTCAAAATTGGATGAGAAATATAAATTCACTTGTTCACGAAGCTCGACAAATACTGAGCAAGACAAACAAAAGAAAATTCTCCTATACATATCATAATTAAATTGCCAAAAATCAATAATAAAAATATTTAAAGCAATCAGAGGTTAAAACACACATATACATGTTACAACACACATACATAATACTGCTGATGTCTCACTCAAAACCATGCAAGCAAAAAGAAAATGGAAAAATATCTTTAAATTACTTGGGAGGTGGAATAAAGTGTGTATCTAGAATGCTCTACACAGCAAAAATATTTTTCAAAATGAGGGGCATGTAAATACATTTCAAACAAACAAAAACCTGAGAAAAAATTTTGCCATCAGACCTTCACCACAAGTAATGTTAAAAATTAACTCAAAATACATAGACCGTAACATCTAAAAGAAAACAGAGAAGGAAATCTTTGCAATCTTGGGGTAGGCAAAATTTTTTTTGGCAAGATGCCAAAAAAAAAAACGAACCATAAGAAGAAAAAAAGTGATAAATTAGATCTCAAAAATTAAAAACTTCTGTATATCAAAATATAAAGCAAATCAACAGTAAGCTACAGACTGGCAAAAAATATTCTCAAGTTTTCATCTGACAAAGGACCCATATCTAGAATTTAAAACTTTTATGACAATAATAAAGGGAAAATCAATCTAATTTTTACATAGACAAAAGATTTAAACTAATTCTCCATAAGAGTTGTATATGAACAGTCATATGAAATGTGCATATGAAAATGTGCTCAAACATCACCAGTCATCACAGAAACACAAATTAAATTAATAAAGAGAAAACTTTACTCCTATGATATGTCTTTTAAAAAATAATAATAATAAATATTGATGAAATATGGAGCCACTAGGACTCTCATACATTTGTTAATGGAACTGTAAAATGGTGCAACCTCACTGGAGAACAGTTGGCTCTTTCTTAAAAAATTAAACATACTCTTACCTCTTACTTAGGAAATTCTATCTTAATCATTAATCTCAAGTAAATAAAAGCATCTACTCACAAAAAAATGCCTACATGAGTGTTCACCACAGCTTTATATATAATAATCAAAACTGAAACAACTCAAAAACTCATCAACTAGTAAATGAATTTAAAAGGTGTGATATAGGGAATTCTCTGATGGTCCAGTGGTTAGGACTCTGCGCTTTCACTGCTGAGGGCCTGGGTTCGATCCCTGGTCAGGGAACTAACATCCCACGAGCCATGTGGTGCGGGAAAAAAAGGTGATATATTCATGTAATGGAGCACACTACTTAGCAGTTAAAGGAATGAACTTTTTATACTCAACAATATGGATGAATCTCAAAGATAGTTTGCTAAGTGAAAGCATCCAGACACAAAAGAGTATATATATTGTATGGTTTAATATAAAACCATATGGCAGTCAAGAAATCTATAGACATAGAAATCAGATCAGATTGTGGTGGTGGTTGCAGTGGGACAGAGGGCTTGAGTTAGGCCAACTGAAAATGGGCACAAAGGAACTTTCTGGAGTGCTGAGGACATTCTGAACCTTAATAGAAGTGGTGGTTACACAGGTGTATACATCTGTCAGAATTCGTTAAATAATGAACTTAAAATGACTGCATTGTATTCTACATAAGTTATACCTCATTAAAGTTTATTTTTTTAGGTTATAATTCCAGCTGTATCTTCCTCTTTTACAAAGAGTCTCCTCCAACAGTTAGCAACATACATGCTATATCCATCCACTCTCTGTATGACCCTCAACACTTTAGGGTCTTGTCTTTTCACTTATCACCATAAGATAGTTCATAAGAAAACCAAACACAGTTCGGTTACTATTGCATTCCTTAATACCTGGCCATTTTTCATATTATTAATCAAATTTCCTAGCCTTGATTCAGTTCAGTTCATTAGAGGATCCCGTTTAATTATTGCGACCACTGATTTCTCTTCTTGGAGAAATAGAGAAATTCAAGATCTAAAACTCATAACATCATTGCTTCTCAGACTTTGATTAATTATCTCAGGAGTGCAGGGATGATTGGTACCAATTAGAATTTAGAAAACTGCGAATTCCTCAACTTGACTTATGAATAAACATTTAGTGAGTTCTCCCTTTTCTCCTGGGAGTCTCTGAAGCACATCTATAGAGACCAGTGTCCCAGAGGAATCAATGACAATGCCCCACTAACAAATCGTTATTGTGAGAGAGGAAATCTTGACCTAGACCAGTGTGAACTGATCTACTAATCACTTTCAATACAATTCTCCTAAACGCTACAGAAGTCTTGCCATTTCTTGAAAGCTTTATGAATAGAATTCAGTGATGCAGAACGGCATTTGCCTTAAATTCTAGAAAGATTCATTTCCCTTGTGCAAAAGGAGAAGGAAATTTTTCTGTTTCAGTTAGACTGCCTTTATAACCAGTCTCTCCTTTTCTTTCAGTCCACCCGTGGACAGGACACACCTCAGGACCGAAGTGTTTCCCTGGGAATCGTTAGTGCTGTGAGTATCATGATGCCACAGAGAGAGAAAGAGTACCATTTGGAGAAAAGTTCTGCTTTTCTCTGGAATGAATAGATACAGTAGCCTTGATGCCTTGAAGCCTTGATATAATTTCCAATAAATGAATTTCAGTCTCATGCAGAAAGTCATAACAATGACTTGGACTTGGACCTTCCTAAATAAAAATGGTCTTAATTTACTGCATCTTACCCAAAACCATCAATCCCTGGAATGAGTTTCAAACCGGTTGTCTCTGTTCTCATCCCAGCTTAGTACAGTTCGCCAAGTAGTGATCCTTGATGCACTTCTGAGTGCCCCTGCTTTAAGACTGTAACCATTGAACATCTTCAAATTGACTATATGATCAAAGTCTTTAAAAAACTGATGTTGGTCTTTATCAACAATTAAAAAACAAAATGAATAAGCAAACAAAACAAAAAACAAAGCTTGGGACATTTGCTCTTAGCCCAAATCCAGAAAAGAAATATATTAATACTTTTCTACTTTTATTCTTCTTTTGAGACCATGAAAAGATTAAGAAACAGGAAGGATGCTTGATTGCAACAACATAGCTCAGAAAAAAATGATTCAACTTCATCTCAAGCCATGGAGCATTAAGTGGGTTAAGAAAGATATCTGTACTCAGGGCAGTCTGGAGAGCTGGGAGAATAACCAGAACACGGTAGGAAACGCATATCCCTGATTAGGGAAAAACGGAGCAGAAAGGTTTGCATGTGGCGAAACTTACAAAAGAAAAGCTGGGAGTAGCAGCAGACTCGGAGACAAATGATTTAGCAAACAGTCCCTGTTATAACGTCTCCAGCATTTGAAATATATAGATGGTAGCATTTTGTAAGCATAGGCATATATCGGTTTACATAAACTTATAGGTAACTGGGGACAACAAAATTTCCTCTTATATAATCATTCAGAAAACATCTTTTGAGGGCTTATTTTGTGCCAAGTTCTATGCTTAGGTCCTACAGATACTATTGCTGCCCTCAAGGGCCTTAGAGTTTACGGAGGAAGCCAAGGAAACAGTAAGTACAATTTTCTAAGTGTTCGGATATAGATAAGCCCAGGGCATTATGGAAGCACATAAGAGTAGCACCTTTACTAGACTGGAGATGGGAAGTCAGAGAAGGCTTCCCAGGAGGTGGCTCCTCAGCTGACATCTGAAGTCAGACAGGACTTAGTCAAATAATGCAGAGATTGGGGAAGGGTATTCTAGGCAAAAGAACAATGATTCTACAAATTCTAACAATGATTAGGAGACAGAAGCAAGTCTGGCACTTTCAGGGAACTAGAGCAGGGGTCAGCAAACTGTTTCTGTAAAGGGCCTGATAGTGAATATTTTTGCTTTGGGGGCCATCTGGCCTCGTTGCGACTACTCAGCTCTGCCATCCTAGCACAGAAGCAGCCAAAGGTAATATGTAAATGAATTAGTGTGGTTCCTGTAAAACTTTATTTACAAAAACAGGGCCATAGTTTGCCAAACTCTGAACCTGGGTAATTCAATAAGTATGGAGCATAGAATGGGGAAGGGAAAAGAAAAAATATGGTAGAAGATCAGGCTGGAAGATCAGGTAAGTTAAGACCAGATCATCAGTGTCCTTGAATGTCATGCTAAGGAGTTTGGATGCAACCCTCAAGGTCCTGACCGTGTCACTCCAGAATCTTGAAAGAGCTCATTCAGTCACCACCTGCAGCCCCTTCCTCCATAAAGTGTAAACAAGCACATGTGCTGGAGAAGAGGGCTGACACCATATGTTACACACACACACACACACACACACACACACACACACACACACACACACACACATTTGTCTCATGTTGGCAAACTCCCTGACTCAAGGTTCTCCCCCCGCCAAAAAAAAACCTCGTGAATCCATTCTGGAAACTGACTTCCAGGAGGCTTGTCCCACCTGTTAGCTTATCAGAAGTGCCTGGACAAGCCTGACTCCAGCTTCAGCTCACGTTGGATTCTCTGCTCCAGTTCAGTTTCACAGAAGTTAATTAGATTCTTGTCTGGAATGCATTTCCCCTCCATACCCCACTCTCTTTTCCTGTTGAACTCCTCTAGGACTCAGCTTCGGCACCTCCCTGTCTAGAAAACCTTCGTTAACCTCCACCCAGGCTGGGTAAGGGGTCTCTTCTGGCTGTTCCCAAGTCAATCTGTGCACAGCTCTATATTTTCACTCACTGGCTTATGTTGTAATCATTGTATGTGGGCTCTCTCCCTCTCTAAACGTCAGGTTCCCTAATGCCCTATCAGGACTCGGAACATAGTAAGCTCTCAACAAATGCCTGTGGAATAAATAGGTCTAATTCCCCAAATTGTGAAATGTTTAGCCCTTAGAAATTTTGTATTGGCCCAGAGAGAATGCCACTGTCCTCTGTATGGGGAATGAAGATACACCTATATCTACTCTGTTTAGAGGGACCAGGTTCATGGCCAGCTATACTGGCCATTAGTACAAATTCAAATACATCTCTGAGTCTTATCATTTCATGGGAAAGAGCTGGAGCTTGTGACATTACAGACAAAAAAATAACTTTTCCTGGTCTAGAAAAGAGATGGGAGGGAAAGGAAGTATTTTTCTACCCTAAGTTCTCAGAGAACTGGTGCTCTCTCATATGGGGATAGAATTAAGCAAACTATCAATCAACTGTGACCTGCCTCTTTATACTAAATTTCCTATATACTTTGAAAATTGGGCAATTCATTTCATAGTAATTTATTTTACCCATTGCAAAAAGAATATCCTCAATACGACAGGAAATAATTTTACTATTTTCTAGTGAATTTTAGTGAAACAGAAAGTGCTCAGCCTATGAATTTGCGTATACAGACAGGAATGCTTTACGTGGTATAGAAATGTACTTAGTTACAAAGGAAGATTTTGATAAGATATACTTTTCAGGATTTCCAGTTTGTTACCCTTAGCATTTGCTAGCCTTTTCACTTTGTTAGGTTTGTGTCTACAGATCTTTATCCAATATACATTTATTAGGTTTTTCTCTATATTAGGCCCTGATTCAGTTGGTCTTGGAATTTTGAATTAAAGTTTAGTACATTTCCCTACTTGCTAAGCAATTCTATTCATTGAATTTTGAAGATTCTTTAGTTGACTTTTAAAAAATGAGTCTGAATTAGAATTTGGAAGGGGGTTCTTTAGAAAAACATCTGTTCTATTATCTAAGTTGTAGCTCACTGCTAATATATAATAGTAATGATTTTTAGTTATATAAAAATAATATATATATATGTATCTGTATAAAATCAGCTTTCTTAAATTTATTTGTGATATAAGTTAAGAATTTTCTTTCAGAACATAATATGAGAGTGTGATTTACTTCTTATGGGCCTACAGCTGGGGATATGTAGACATACCATTATATACACTGCTCATTTAAAATAATTGTGTAGATTACAGACAGATAAGTCATCACATTACAATGATTATTCTCATAGCTGTATAAGGGTGAAAAAGTACTTTTCCACTCATTGAGTGTACTTTTCAAAGTCCATTAACAGCTGGTTTAGCTGGCAAGTAAGGAAGGAGAGCTTAGTGTGTATGTGCATGGGGGTGGTGTCATGAAGGACCTTAAATAGAATCAGAATCCTCCTTTTTTTGGTCTGAACTGTATTTGAGTGTAAGATTCTAAGGAGCTACTTTCCTGCCTGTCTTTCTAGAGTATCAGGGGACATGAGAAATGGCACTGCAATCACAGAGTTCATCCTCCTAGGCTTTCCTGGTATCCAAGGACTACAAATCCCTTTCTTTACAGTGATATTTTTCATCTACATGTTAACCCTTGCAGGCAACGGGCTCATTATCGCCATTGTCTGGGCTGAGCCCAGGCTACAAATTCCAGTGTACTTCTTCCTTTGCAACCTGTCCTTCCGGGAGATCTGGTACACCACCACAGTCATCCCCAAACTGCTAGAAACCTTTGTGTTGGCAAGAACAGCTATCTGCACCCCCTGCTGCCTGTTGCAGGCCTTCTTCAACTTCTTCCTCGGCACCACTGAGTTCTTCATCCTCACCGTCATGTCTTTTGACCGTTACCTGGCCATCTGCAAGCCCCTTTGCTACCCCACCATCATGACCAGCAAACTCTGCCTGCAACTGGCCCTCAGATCCTGGGTGGCGGGCTTCACCCTTGTCTTTTGTCACGTGGTGCTGCTCATCCAGTTGCCATTCTGTGGCAACAATGTCATCAATCACTTCTGCTGTGATGCTGGTCCCATCCTGAGAGCAACCTATGCAGACACAAACATTTTGGAGCTCCTGGGTCTCTTGGCAACCATCCTGGTGATCCCAGGGTCACTTGTCTTCACTATGATTTCTTACATCTATATCCTGTCCACCATCCTACAGATTCCTTCAGCCGCTGGCTGCCAGAAGGCTTTCTCTACCTGTGCTTCTCACCTGACCGTTGTCTCTCTGCTCTACGGAGCTGTTTTGTTCATGTATCTGAGACCCACAGCACACTCCTTTAAGACGAATAAGGTGGTGTCAGTGCTGAATACTATCCTCACACCCCTTCTGAATCCGTTTATTTATACAATTAGAAACAAGGAGGTGGGGCTTCCCTGGTGGCACAGTGGCAGAGAATCTGCCTGCCAATGCAGGGGACACGGGTTCGAGCCCTGGTCCGGGAAGATCCCACATGCCGCGGAGCAACTGGGCCCGTGAGCCACAACTACTGAGCCTGCGCGTCTGGAGCCTGTGCTCCGCAACAAGAGAGGCCGCGACAGTGAGAGGCCCGCGCACTGCGATGAAGAGTGGCTCCCGCTCGCCGCAACTAGAGAAAGCCCTCGCACGGAAACGAAGACCCACCACAGCCAAAAATAAATAAATAAAAAAAAAAAAAAAAAAAAGAATGAAATGGGCTACAAGAAGACTACTAGGTTGCCCTGCCTTAGACCTGAGTTTCCTTTACCAACATGGGAGCCCCCAAAGCCACCAAGGAGAGTGTTGTCTGCCTCCAGTGCCTGCAGGAGCTGGAGCACTGTCTTGAGGAAAAAAAAGGAGCCCTGGCCACAGAGACAACACGCCAGAGCTTGAGACTTCACATTTCACCCTACTGTTTCTTAGGGCTCCAGAGCCTAAATGTCATCCGCAAATGTATATACCGCAGCTTTCTCCAAGAGAGTAAGAAATTACTTAAGGACCCATCCACACAATATCATAAACAACCTCCTACTCAGATCCCTGGATATTAATTATTTTTCTGTCTGTAGCTCTAATGATGAGGTTCAGCTCGTGGAACTATCTGAGCCAAATCCTTGTCAATGAGCTTTTGAGTTGATTTGTTCCTGAAAATGTACACTTAAATATGAACAAGTGTTTCCATGATGTGTTCCACAATATATTAGTTATTCAACGCAGGGCTCAGTATTCAAATTGGGGGAGATGCAGAGTTAGAGGTTAAGCAGGTTCCTTCACTACTCAAAAATCTCAGAATCTTTAATTATCAATACTATGTTGAAAAAATTCTTTTCTAACTCCCAGGCTTATGCATATGAAAGGGCCTGCTATATCATAGTGGCTTTATTAAGAACTGTATCCAGGGCTTCCCAGGTGGTGCAGTGGTTAAGAATCTGCCTGCCAATGCAAGGAACACAGGTTCGAGCCCTGGCCCGGGAAGATCCCACATGCCGCGGAGCAACTAGGCCCGTGTGCCACAACTACTGAGCCTGCGTTCTAGACCCCGCGAGCCACAACTACTGAAGCCCGTGTGCCACAACAAGAGAAGCTACCGCAATGAGAGGCCCACGCACCGCAACGAAGAGTAGCCCCTGCTCACGATAACTAGAGAAAGCCGGTGCGCAGCAACGAAGACCCAACACAGCCAAAAAAATAGATAAAAATAAAATAAAATAAATTTAAAAAGTAAAGAGAATTGTAACATATGGAGAGAAATGCCAGTCTTCTCACTAAATTAAAAAAAAAAAGGAACTGTATCCATAATTACTGATGTAAATCAGAGCTACAAACATTCCAAAAGGAGACTTTGCAATCCTCTTCTTAACCAATTAAATGATGGCTTCATTACCATGCATTATTTGTGCAAAACTTCTTCTCCTTATCCTAGATCTAGCCTGTCCCTTTTTTTTTTTTTTTTAATAAATTTATTTATTTATTTTTAGCTGTGTTGGGTCTTCGTTTCTGTGTGCGAGGGCTTTCTCTAGTTGCAGAGAGCGGGGGGCCACTCTTCATCGCGGTGCGCGGGCCTCTCACCATCGCGGCCTCTCTTGTTGCGGAGCACAGGCTCCAGACGCGCAGGCTCAGTAATTGTGGCTCACGGGCCTAGTTGCTCCGCGGCATGTGGGATCTTCCCAGACCAGGGCTCGAACCCGTGTCCCCTGCATTGGCAGGCAGACTCTCAACCACTGCGCCACCAGGGAAGCCCCTCGCCTGTCCCTTTTTAACTCTGTGTTGGGTTGTACCCCGCAGGCCTACAAGGCCTGCACTTGCCTAGCTTTAAGAACAACCAAAGAGCCCAGAGTCAGCAACAGAGACATCAGTGGCTTAATGGATGGGAGAATCTTACACATCTGAAGCGAGGTCCTAGAGGGACACCCCACAGTGTGCAGAGAGGCGGGCAGGACATGGTGGCAGTCTTCGTTCCCGGAGGAGAAGGGGAGATTACCGGTTACAGAGAAAGTGATGTCAGGTGGACTCATTAGTTACCAGGGAAACCAGCAGAGGGGCACACCCCTCACCGCCACTTTGATAAGAACAAGAACTAGCGGGGGGGGGGGGGGGGGGTGGGGGGGGGGGTTGCCTGGGGCAAGTACATGGGAAGGTCAGTCTTGTGCATAAGATATAGGTGAAGCAGGCACTGGTCGGGCAGGGAATGCACAGAGAGCAAGAGAACAGCCATCTTGAGTGGCCTGACCATACACTCAGAAAGACAGAAGTCACATTTGAGTGATACAGCTCTCCCTTACTTGTCAAGTAATAAATTCAACTTGACTTTTTCAGTTCTAATGATCCTCATATGCACTACAAAACCCCAAGAGGAGGACAGAGTATATGCCTTTCCCAAGCTTATCTGGCCACAGACCACTTTTCTCAATGTGCCTTAGACTAAAGATTCCGTGCTCTCTTCCTTAAGGTGTTTCTCTAAATTCATCTGTTTTTATCAGGTATTCACAATACCCAACTAAGTTAGAAATAAAATTTTAAAAATCTAAGACAAGAAAATCTGAAGTACACTACAGAAAAATTTGGAGATGATTATATATTTACCAAAGTATCTAGTGCCTGAAAAATTGGTTCACCATGCTGTGAATTAAAATTTCTCCTTGCAAGTTTAAATGACTCCAATTATATACATAGCTCTTTCAGAGCCATCTACTTTGTGTACTTGGTATTCAGCTAGTATTGGACTGAACAACTAAGTAAGTAGAACTCCTACACACACTTTCAGCTGAACTCATTCCACTAATTACCCCAGCTATTTCTTTGATTTTTTGGAAGATAATCTCTCTCTATCCTAAGTGCAGAAGCAGCTGTTTTCCTAAAAATTAGTTTTTTGCTCTCCATCAAATATGGTTAAAGAAATAACCTCCTCGTCTCCACACTGAGGCTTTAGTCCAAGCACTTGACCTTGTTGGGGAGGAAGAGATTTTCTTCTGCCCTTCTAGGTTCTTCTGGCTTGTCTAAGAAACAAATTGACATGAGACAGATTAAAAGGAGAAAATCAAACAAAAGTTTAATAACATGTACACATGGGAGAGACCCAGGAAAACCCAGTAACTTGCCAAAAAGGCCAAAGCCCTTACCTTAAAAATCATCTTCAGCTAAAGACAAAAGAGGTTGGGGGCAGTGGTTTGGGACTTCAAAGGGGAAGAAGGCAATTCACAAGGAGATGGAAAAGCAAATGTTTAGTAAACAAATGTTTGTGGGCCAAGCAGAGACAATGGGACCCAGAGTGGGCTCCGATCTCTAGGCCCTGCCAGCTTTCCCCACCATACCTATACCATAATCTTTGCAGACATTTCTGGTGATAGCTCTATTCTGGAAATGATGCCAAAAGCTTGGCTTCTCTGCACTGGTGCTGGATCGAATCTCGGAGACAGAGTTTTGGGTGAAGTAGAAAAGGATAGCTTCATTGCTTTGCCAGGCAAAGGGGGCCACAGCGGGCTCCTGCCCTGAAAAACTATGTGTCCCAACCCAGGAGGATCTGATGAGGGTTTTATAACAACAGTTCAAGGGTGGGGTTGCCGATAAGATCAGGTGTGCACAGGGCCTGCCCTCCCTTAATCTCATCTCAGGTGGTCAGGTCTCCTAACCTTGATGTTTCTCTGGTCCCTTTAATCTGGCCTCGGTGGTTTCTTGGCGGCTCCTCCCTTCATTAGCAGCTGTTCAAATCTGACCTTTGGAACTCAGGGAAGGTCATGGAGGCTGGAGTCTGGCCTACAAGAAACAGGGGACAAAAAAAGTCCTCTGTGCCCGGGAACCCCACAGGCCCTTTATCTAAATTCTTTAGGCAGCTAAGGGGGAGATAAAGAGAAAGACTTCTTGAGTTCTCTGTTTCTTAAAAATCATCAGCCTGAAGTACTCCTCATGCCAGAAAGTCACATTTTGGGGGTGGCAAATTTTGCTCCTCAATACAACCTGCAATAATACAGCTTCCTAAATTACCTCTCCACATCCGCTCTTGGACCCCTTCGTTCTCCTCAGTGGCCAGAAGAATCTTAAGAAAATATGTCAGTTAATTAATTATAACCCTTCTATGACTGCCCATCACCTTTAGCAGTTAATTTTGGTCTGTAAGACCATTGGTCTATCAGATCTGACCCCTGTCCACAATACGAGGCCCACCTCACACATTTCTCTATTACTCTTTGGCCCCAGACACGCTATTCTTCTTTCAGTTTCTCCAATACCCCGAACTTCTTCCTTCCTGCCTCAGGACCCTTGCACACGCGCTATTCCCCATCACTTCAAGTATTCTCTCTTACTCACCCTACCTCCCACCCCACCCCCAATCTCAGCCTGCCTGGTCATTCTTCAGAGCTCTGCTCGAAGGTCACTACTCAAGGAAGCTTCCCCAACCCTCTCTACCAGCACTACCGTCAGGACTAGGACTGTTGCCCGAAAACTGGGTTTGCCTCTTGGTGGGTGTCGCGTCAAAAGACAGAGCGAAACCAAAGATTAGGAGCAGGAAGGATTGATTGCTCGCAGCAAACAAGAAGAACACTGGGGATCTTTCCCAAAGCAGTATCTCCCTGAACAGCAAAATTGGGGGAGTTTTAAGCTAAGGATTCATGCATATTCATGAAGAGGCTTGGAAGGTGAATGCATATTTATGAAGGGGCTTGGACAGTGTATGCATATTCATGAAGGGGCTTGAGCAGAGGAGAATTCAGCATAGAGTTGGGTCAAGGTTGACAAGAGTCCAGGCTCTAGGTGATGGAAGTCAGAAAAGGTCAGCAAAGGTCAGTGCCATTCCTTAGGTTCCAGTTAATCTGGTGGTTGAGTGCTCCAGGGGGTTTGAATTATGCAAAACAGCTCAAGAATGTGCTTCAGGCTAATCTTTACCTTTGAAACAGAACTGGGAGTCTTTACAACTGATACATTGTCTCTGATATGCTTAAGTTATCTCCCTGGCCTGGTAATAGCTGTTTGTTTTTACCTTCTTTTGTTGCCTTAAAATCATTATTACTGAGATCTGTTCTTTTGCAAAGGCAGGCATTGTGGTCAGGTTTAGATCACAAAGTGGCTTAGGCCTAAAATGACTTCTCGGGAATTCCCTGGCGGTCCAGTGGTTAGGATTCCACTCTCACTGCCGAGGACCCAAGTTCAGTCCCTGCTCAGGGAACTAAGATCCGGCAAGCTGCGCGGCACAGCCAAAATAATAATAATAAAATAAAATGACTTCTCTTATGTTATGTCTGGTTCTCTTCCTCCAGGGACCCCCTACCCTATCTGCTTTACAGGACCTCTAGTTATAAGCTCTCATAGCACACTGTACTCCTTTGCAGAAACTCAATCATGATTTATAATGTAAATTATTTAAAATTCTATTTCTTTCCTTCCAAACTCCTTCATATCATACACACACCACATGAAAGTTAGCTCCAGGGGAAAGTTAGTTAACTGGGGTTAGCATTATTAATCATCTTATTCCAGTAGGTCTGGGGGCTATGTGCTCATGGTCATCAAGTAGCTAACTTCTTCCATTTAATGGGGGTTTTAGCATCTGTAAAACAACTCAGTAAATGTAACAATATCAATGCATCAGATATTGTTATCTAGGTACTTCAGAGTGGAGCTAAAGCAGAGGACCTGGGGGAAGGGTTCTGTCCCGGCCAAGGCTCCATAAGGTCCTGCGCCGTTACAATATGAGGGGCCAGATAACTGGACTGACAGAACACATTACATCATGCGTGGATAATATCCTCTGTAGTTCTATTCTGTAAATATCCCATACTCCACGTCTTGAAAGAGGAATTTAATTACCATAGATAATATTAGATTAGAATCCCCAATTTATACCATACACAAAAATACTGTAAAAAAAAAAAAAGGAGGAAGCCCTGATGACTTTCGTGTAGAAAAGATGTTCTTAAATAAGACACAAAATTCAAAGCCACTAAGAGAAAGTGTGTATTGAGAAATGGAATACTTCTTGCCATATCAGTAAACAAAGGATGTCACAGTCTTCAGTGATTGAAGCCACCTCCTATGGTGAGCTGGTGAGCCCTGAGGGAACTCAGGAAGGAAACAATGAATACCTGCCATCCAGCAGCGGTCAGACCGCAGCCACTCCCCACAGTGAGCCCTGAGGAAACTCAGGATATGAAAACACGGGATACTGGCCCCAGATAGCTGAGGTACCTATCAAAGGAATGATTTCAGTGAGCCCAGATTCTTGCCTCTTCCCATACAGAGAAAAGCGCTAAATTTCTTAACTTGAGCTATGTGGTTTTCTTTAATTAACAATAATCTTTTGAAGTTCAGACTACCTGCCCTTTGCTGCAAAATTCCTATATACCCTGGCTTCCCACCTCGCCTCCTCGGAGCAGTTCTCTCAGGGTTTCTTGAGATGCTGCCTCCTGGGCCTGAAGTCCTAAATATTTCCGCCAAATAAAACATAACTTTCAACTTTTAGGTTGTGAATATTTTTTTTGGTCGACAGTATCAAATTTAAAATTTTAATACTGGGAATTCCCTGACAGTCCAGTGGTTGTGTTGCAGGAAGGGGGACCCCTGCCAGGGCCCAAGAGTGGGCTCTTGTCCAATACTCGGAAATGAATTGTCCGAGGAGACACAAGTGCTGACAAAGCAAGAGACTTCATGGGGAAGGGGCGCCTGGGTGGAGAGCAGCAGGGTAAGGGAACCCAGGAGAACTGCTCTGCCATGTGGCTCGCAGTCTCAGGTTTTATGGGAATGGGCTACTTTCCGGGTTGTCTCTAGCCAATCATTCAGACTCAGGGTCCTTCTTGGTGGCGAGCGCATTGCTCAGCCAAGATGGATTCCAGTGAGAAGAATTCTGGAAGGCTGGTAGGACATATGGACTGGCATCTCCTCTCTCCTTTTAACCTTTCCCAAATTCTTCCGGTTGGTGGTAGCTTGTCAGTTCTGTTTGTTACCAGGACCTCCTGTGGTAAGATAACTCATGCAAGTTGCTACTATCTTGCCTGCCCAGGTCCGGCGGTTTTGGTCAGTGTTTCCCCTAACAGTTGGGATTCCACGCTTTCACTGCCAACGGCCTGGGGTTCGGTCTGTGGTTGGGGAATTAGGATCCCGTAAGCCACCTGGCGCTGCCAAAAAAAAATTTTTTTTTAATACTATAAACAAAGATAGAAAATAAGCTATAGAGTTGAAGAAAATATTTTCAACATATATACCAAATGATTAGTATCTAGAATACATAAAGAACATCTAACAATAAGAAAAAGAGCAGGACTTCCCTGGCGGTGCAGTGGTTAAGAATCCACCTGCCAATGCAGGGGACACAGGTTTGAGCCCTGGTCCGGGAGGATCCCACATGCTGCAGAGCAACTAAGCCCGTGCGCCACAACTACTGAGCCTGCACTCTAGAGCTCGCAAGCCATAACTACTGAGCCCGTGAGCCACAACTACTGAAGCCCGGGCGCCTAGAGCCCATGCTCCGCAACAAGAGAAGCCACCGCAATGAGAAGCCCA
Organism: Balaenoptera borealis; assembly: GCF_965194805.1. NCBI lineage: Eukaryota > Metazoa > Chordata > Mammalia > Artiodactyla > Balaenopteridae > Balaenoptera > Balaenoptera borealis. Next base: position 102,842,643 of record NC_138868.1, on the reverse strand, counting down.
CGCACCACGACGAAGAGTAGCCCCACTCGCTACAACTAGAGAAAGCCCGCGCACAGCAGTGAAGACCCAATGCAGCCAAAAATAAATAAGTAAATTTTTTAAAAAAGAAAAAGAGCAAAAAACCCAATAGAAAAATGGGCAAACTCATAGGAAAACTACAAGTTACCAATAAACATACAAAGGATGTTCAGTGTCACTATTGTTAAAAAACAAAATTCAACCAAGTAAATTTGAAGATCTAATTTACTTTATTCAATGATTCATGAATCAGGCAGCATCTCATCCAGTAAATAGAAGGGCAGTCCGAGGGGCTGTACAAAACGGAAGGGTTTTTTTTGTTTTTTTAAAAATAAATGTATTTATTTTATTTTTGGCCGCATTGGGTCTTCATTGCTGCACGCTGGCTTTTCTCTGGTTGCGGAGAGTGGGGCCACTCCTCGTTGCGCTGTGCAGGCTTCTCATTGCGGTGGCTTCTCTTGTTGCAGAGCACGGGCTCTAGGCACACGGGCTTCAGTCGTTGTGGCACACAGGCTCAGTAGTTGTGGCTCGCAGGCTCTAGAGCGCAGGCTCAGTAGTTGTGGCACACGGGCTTAGTTGCTCCACGGCATGTGGGATCTTCCCGGAGCTGGGATCGAACCCATGTCTCCTGCATTGCCAGGCAGATTCTTAACCACTGTGCCACCAGGGAAGCCCAAAACGGAAGGTTTTTATAGGCAGAAGGAGGGTGCAGTTGGTCCTCCATATCTGTGGTTTTTGTATCCATGGATTCAACCAACGCAGATCGAAAATATTCAGAAAAAAAATTCCATAAAGTTCCAAAAAGCAAAACGTGAATTTGCTGTGCCCTAGCATCTATTTACATAGCATTTACATTGTATTTACAACTATTTACATAGCATTTACATTCTATTATATGTTATAAATAATCTAGAGATGATTTGAAGTATACAGGAAGATATGCATAGATTTTATGTAAATACTACACCATTTTATATAAGGGAATTGAGCTTCCATGGATTTTGGTATTTACTGAGGTCCTGGAACCAATCCCCTCCCCAGATACATGGACAGCTGTATTAGCAAAAGAAAAAAAAAAGGGTTCTTTCGGGCCAAGCTATCTTCTTTGGGGGTAGGGGAACTGCAGGGGTTTTTTTTTTTTTTTTAAACATCTTTATTGAAGTATAATTGCCTTACAATGGTGTGTTAGCTTCTGCTTTATAACAAAGTGAATAAGTTATACACATACAATATGTTCCCATATCTCTTCCCTCTTGCATCTCCCTCCCTCCCACCCTCCCCATCCCACCCCTCTAGGTGGTCACAAAGCACCGAGCTGATCTCCCTGTGCTATGTGGCTGCTTCCCACTAGCTATCTATTTTACATTTGGTAGTGTATATATGTCCATGACACTCTCTTACCCCTGCAGGGGTCTTTATCATACAGATCACCTCACTAGTGTTGATGAAGTAATTTCAGATTGACTATTATAAAGATCACATTTCCGGGAAGAGTTGAAACTTCGATTAAGTCTTAGTTTGCTGTACTGGGGGCAAATGACTCTACATTGGGCTTATTTCTTTTTAACAATATTAATTATGGAAAAGTAAAGTAAAACAATAAGACATCACTTTTACCCAGCAGATTGACCAAGATATACAAATTTGGCAACATGAAATAATGGCACGGATATGGGGGGAAATAGTCTCATACACAGCTATTATGTGTATACATTTCTCAGCATTTGTCTCCTAGTGACATTTGCATGTATGCATGCAGAGTATGTTTATTATAGCATTGTCCATAATAACAATTGTAAACAACATATATTATCACTAAGCAAATGGCTATTCAGACTGTGGAATGTTACGCAGAAAAGTAGAAGGAATAAGGGAGAACTGTACGTACTGTGGACAGATCTCCAAGGCCCTTTGCTAGGAGAAAACAGCAAATTGAGGACTCCAACAGGAACACATACATACACGTATGCACACACAAAATACTATATATTTTCTATTAATACATATATGTATTGTATGTAAAAGTACAGAAAAATGTCTGGAAGATAAATACAGGTTCATAAGAAGAAACTTTTGGTGAGAGAGATGAGGAAGCCAGAATTAGTAAAAAGTCATTAGCTTTATCTGTAATGTTTTAAACGTTTAGAAGAACAAATTTATGTATTACTTATGAACTTAATACTTAAAAATATTAAATGAGGTACAAAGAGAAAACATCTAGCGCACAGCAGGCTCTCATGAACTGTAAATTCGTCTCCCTCCACCAAAAGTGATTAATACCTTGTGTTCAAACACAATAACCAGATCCCACCTATGTGTCCCATGAAAATAAAATGTGTAAGGCATAGTTCAGGAAGAGAAGGCCCTGACATGGCACGTGGAGAGTGGTGACTTAGGGAGTGGAACAGAAGGAAAATTGCAGGTACAGGCAGAAACGTCACTGCCCACACAAAAATGAACAAATGAGATCAGGGAAGATAGTCTCAAAGTAAAGAAACACAAAGAAATGCCCAAGGAAAATACAGGAGAACCATGATGCCATAACTATTCTCTTACTAAGCTTCTACTAAGCTCCAATCAGTTCACATGCAAAGTACCATTTAGCCTGCAGAGTAACGGTATTACTACGCCCATTTCAGAAGATGGACACTGAGGTTCAGGTGTGAATTTGTTGGAACCCCTACAACTGACGGCGACTACAAGAGCCGGTATTCAAACACACAACTGCTCTTTTCTACCATGCTTCGCCGACAATGAAAAGGAAAAAAAAAAAAAAGAATCAAGAAAAACAAGTCAAGATATAGGCATCAAAATTAAAACAAAGACCCAAAACAGAAAGGAGCCCCCCTGCAGCAGGTACGTGTGTTAATCGAGGGCCCCCCCACCCCCCATGCAGAGAGGGGCGGGCGAGCGGGCGGAAGCGGTCTGAGGCACCCGACCCGCTTCCCCTGGGAATACGACGCCTCCATGAGCTAGGGGCACAGAGAGACAAGCAAACCTCCCAAGAGCCTAGAAAGGCCCCAGCGCGGCGAAGAGGCGGGGCGAAGGGCAGCTTCCGGTTCCGGTCGCAGAGGCCCCACGTGTTCCGACCCGCCAGGCCCCGCGCGGCTCGGATCCGGCGGCGCTACTAGGGCCGGGAGTGGGTTGGGGAGAAGCCGGGGCAGGGGAGGAGCCGCCGGAGCTGTTGGAGCTGTGAGTGCTGGGGGCTGGGCCGGGCCGGGCCGGGCCGGAGCGGGCTGAGCGGGGCTGAACGGGGAGGAGGGGGAGGGGTCGGAGACCCCGCCCCCTTAGAACCTGGGGAAATCATACTGTCCTGGGGAAGGGGGTGGCGGCAGTATGTTGAGGGGGCTGAGGCGTAGTGGTCCCCGTGTTTCCTGGCGGCCGAAGCTAGAACCTTCGGGTACGTGGAACTCGCTCCAGGCTCCTTTCTTTGCAGCCACCGCCCTCCGCCCCCTCTTGAGGCCTGCAGAAACGCAGTTAGTTCGTACCTCCCTCCCATTGCTTCCGCGCCAACTGGCCCCCCCGGCACCGTGGGAGGAGTGGTCGAGGCCCCTTCATTTCCCGCAGCTTTTTCTTACCCCGCCTCTCAGCTGGCTCGAGAATGCCCCCGAAGGCTCCCTGCCCAGGCGAGCCCCATCGCTTGCCACCACTAACTACGCCGCAACACACGCAGATACCCTCACCCGTGATTTTATCGCCCGTGATTGTGCTAGGCCTTGGGGACCACCTGGCCTGTGGCTTTTCAGCTGCACCGTGACGGACCCGAGCTTCCTCTCAAGCCAATGACTGCAGTCTCCACTTACAACTTCTCTCCCCCACCCCTAACAGCCAGTTTTGGCACTTTTCTCGACACCACAGCTACCCTCAGCGGGAGTATATGGGGCCTGCTTCTTACCTGGTTTCGCGAAAAGTTTGTTAGTTTGTATGCCAGGGATTTGCTACCTTTTCTCAGAAAGGTGCCAGCCCGATTTTTATTTTTCTGGGCCTTGATGTTCTTATCTTCTAGGCGCCTTGGTAACCCTGTCTGCCTTGGTCCTGGGGAGCAGGGCCACATCCAGGCTCTACTTAGAGGCTAGGCTTAGAACTGTTGCTTTTTCTCTCTGTCCGCATTCTGCAGGTGACACCCAGGGCAGCCTCACTCAGAAGCCACAAGGAAAGCTAGTGGAGTCCCTCATCCCTCCAACTTCTCTTCCAAGCTGCCCCATGGCCCTTGATCCAGAAAGCCACTTCACAAAGGTTGTGGGACAGCCATGGGAGGCTTGTTGCTGGGAAATGTATGACAGCGGAACAGTTAGGGTTTGTAGCCATTTGTCTCGGGTAGCTTTCTGCTATTACTATCTAGCGTAAGAGGGTGGGCAGGCTTGGAGGGAGGAAGGAAGTTTTTTTCTCCTAGGACTAAGCACCTGGGATTCATAATCTTGTCCCCTTTCTCCTCCAGCTGTACCCGTTTTGCACTCTTTCTGTATACCATATTGCAGTAGACAGTCATTTCAAGGGCACAGCAAGGTTTACTACGAAGTGAGGGACTCTTGGGCATTATAAACTATGCAGATGAGGTAAGTTACAGGTTTACAACATTTTTTTCCCAGCTAATTTGGCACAGACGTAAAACACACATATAGCAGTCCTAGACTCCTTTCCTCCTTTAAATTTGGCCAGCACTGGAAAAGTTGGATCCCTTCTGCTCGAACCTCAGATTTATCTCCTCTGCCTTAGGTACTGGTCCTCAGACTTACCAAGCATCTTAAACCCCTGAAGGGCTTGTTAAATACAGATTACTGGGGCCACCCCCAGAGTTACTGATTATAGGTCAGGGCTGGGGCTTGATCATTTGCATTTCGAACACGTTCTCCGGTGCTGGTGCTGCTGGTCTGGGTTTCTCACGTTGAGAACCACTGCCTTTGGCCAAACTTCTTCACACAAACATTGCAGTGGTTTGGACATCAGAAGACCTGTGTGTGAGTACTTCTGTGCTTGAAACTAGTACGATGATCTTGTGTGGGTAATTTAACCACTTAGGTCTGAGTTCTTTGATTTGTAAAATTAAGAAAGTGTACTTCAAAAAAACTCCAAGTGCTACATTATCTTAAGCTGAATTGAAGGTGAAATACTGGTGAGTTTTTTCCCTTGATTTTCTTAATTCTCTTGATAGGAGCTTCTATTTTTATCATATAGCTTATACGCATATTCTAGGTTTTTGCTGTGAGTTCCTAGTATGCCAAAGTCCCTGCTGTTATTTTAACTACATGTTAAATTCTTTAAGGTCAGGACCTGTGCTTTTTCATCTTTCTTTGCCCAGCACCTTGACTTGTGTGGGACACACAATTGATGCTCAGTAGATACTTCTGGGATGAATGAACTCCATCCCCTACCTTCTTCTCCTCTTGAAGAAGTTTTTCTTCACTAATCCTGTGTAACATAGTAAAGTAGTATATGGCTGTGCCACCTGATTCCCACAGGGGATTGGAATACATGCTAATGCCACATTCCTGTAACTGTCCCCAGAAGCCCTGGCACCCACTGATTCTGAATTTCAGTGTCTATATTCAAGTTGGGGGAAGAGACGTCAACAGCTTAATTAAATGCAACACACATTTATTGAGCATCTTTTTAACCAGGTGTTTGAGGAAGTGTTTGACGAAGTGTTAGGAGCAGGGAATATAAAAATATATAAGGAGGTCCTTGCTTTCAGGGACAGGGCTTAACAGTGGGAGACAAAAGACACTAAACAGTGGCCCAGAGCAAGAATGGCATCTACTTTGGACCATGATTTAGTCTGCAGTGGAAACCTGATACTCCTCAGATTCCTGTGGTCCAGCAGGCATGGATCCCATCCTTCATCTCACCATACGCAAGGGAGCCTTGGGCAAAGCCAGAAGGAAGTCATCTAGATCCAGAGCAGGGAGTATCTTGACAGAGAATATTAATTAAAAACTAAAAACAGTGAATGACTTTTGAATTAACTGTTCTGAATTATCCATATTTATACCTCAGGTCAAGCTATATTTATAAAATATCCTTTTTTTTTTTCTTTCATTAAATAATGTTTCCTCTGTGTGATTGGCATTGACCGTGTTCATTGTAGTGAATTAAGTGTATTTGGCTAGTTTAACTCTGGCTTCCAGATTAAAGCTGCTGCCCTCATTAGGGTGGGTGTCAGGTTTGGTGATCACCCTTTTCCTACTTGAGATTAGTTTGTGACGTTCTGTTTTAAACTGAGGCATGTAGATTGGCCCGCTTTATTCAGGCCATTAACCACCCCTGGGTAAAAACCTGTGAGGTTAAAAAGCCTAGTTTCATGTTGGAGGTTAACCAGTATGGTCATGATGGCAGGATATTTAATTCTGGTCTCAGAACCTGTATTTGGCCTCTAGCCCTTCTCAGCTGTTGAGTAAATTCCTCTCACCATCTTTAGGCTAATACATTATGGCCCAAGTACTCAATAAAGAGGCCACATATCCTTGTACCCCTCAAAGCCCCTCTATTACCATCAAAAAGCTGGATAGTTTCTCAAAAAATGATCCAGCTCTCTGCCTTTAGGTAGAAAATCATCCCCATTTTCAAGGTGATTTGATGTGACTTGTCCCAGATGACACATTCTAGGAGGTAGGACACAGCTCCTCCACCTCTGAAGGCAGCACTGTCAACAGCAATCCAACACTGCCTCCTGAGCCTGTGTACATACCTGTAGGAAACATTTTAATTGAAAATAAAGTGAATTGTTATGATTTTTATAGCTTTATTTAAACTTTTCATGTTTCTATTTACTCTCAATTACATTTTTATACCTTGATCCTAACTGCAAAGTCTACAAAATTTAGTGGCAGAAGATATTTATGTCTTAGCCTCCTCTGACTTCCCTGTACCACCCACTACTTATTTGGCCTCTCTTTTTATTTCTTCCTGTCTTCCTCTTTTTTACACCTTACAGTAATCTTTGAGCTACTTCTCCCGTTGCTACTCAAATCTAGTGAAGAATCACTGAATAGAATCTTAACTAAATCCATGTTGACTCTAACAAAGGAAAAAAAATTTAAATGGCAAGAATATCTTACATGGGTTGAAGCACACTGATCATGATGTGTTAGAAGGCAAAAAGTCAGTGAAGGTATTCCCTTTCATTTCTTTTGCCTTTTGGGTTAGGTTTTCAGAGGACCTCTTGGGTATACAGGCAGAGCTCGGAGATATTGTGGATTCAGCTCCAGACCGCTGCAATAAAGGGAATATCGCAATAAAAACAGGAATTTTTTGGTTTTCCAAAAACCTGTTTACACTGTACTGTAAAGTTCTCTTTACACTGTACTGGAGTTGATTGATTAAGTGTGCAATAGCATTGTGTCTAAAAAAAAATGTATATAATTTAAAAATACTTGTTGCTAAAAAATGCTAGCCCTCATCTGAGTCTTTAGTGAATCATAATCTTTTAGCCGGTGGAGGGTCTAGCCTAGATGTTGATGGCTGCTGACTGAAGGGTGGTGGTTGCTAAAGGTTGGGGTGACTGTGGAAATTTCTTAAAATAAGACAACAATGAAGTTTGCGGTATTAATTGACTCTTCCTTTCATGAAGAGTTTCTCTGTGGCATGCAGTGCTGTTTAATAGCGTTTTACCCACAGTAGAACTTCTTTCAAAACTGAGTCAGTTCTGTCCAACCCTGCTGCTGATTGATCAACTAAGTTTATGTCATATTCTAAATCCTTAGTTGTCATTTCAGCAATCTTCACAGCATCTTCACCAGTAGATTCCGTCTCAAGAAACCACTTTCTTTGCTCATCCATAAGAAGCAGCTCCTTATCCATGCAGTTTTTATCATGAGATTGTAGCAACTCAGTCACATCTTCAGGCTCTACTTCTTATTCTAGTTCTCTTGCTGTTTCTACCACATCTGCAGTTTCTTCCTTCACTGAAGTCTGGAACCCCTCAAAGTCATCCGTGAAGGTTGGAATCAGCTTCTTCCATACTCCTGTTAATGTTGATGTTTTGACTTATTCCCATGAATCACTAATATTCTTCATGGCATCTAGAATGGTGAATCCTTTCCAGAAGGTTTTCAATTTACCTTGCCCAGATCCATCAGAGGAATCACTGTCTATGGCAGCTGTAGCCTTACAAAATGTATTTCTTAAATAATAAGACTTGAAAGTTGAAATTGCTCTTTGATCCATGGGCTACAGAATGGTTGTTGTGTGAACAGGCATGAAAACATTAATCTCATTGTACATCTCCATCAGAGCTCTTGGGTGACAAGGTGCATTGTCAACGAGCAGTAATATTTTGAAAGAAATTTTTTTTTCTGAGCAGTAGGTCTCATCAGTGGGCTTAAAGTATTCAGCAAACCATGTTGTAACAGATGTGCTGTCATCCAGGTTTTGTTGTTCCATTTATAGAGCATAGGCAGAGTAGATTTAGCATAATTCTTAAGGGCCCTAGGATTTTCAGAATAGTAAATAGCATTGGCTTCAACTTAAAGTCACCAGCTGCATTAGCTTCTAACAAGAGAATCAACCTGTCCTTTGAAGCTTTGAAGCCAATCATTGACTTCTCTCTAGCTATGAAAGTTCTAGATGGCATCTTCTTCTAGTAGAAGACTGTTTTGTCTGCACTGAACATCTGTTGTTTATTTTAGCCACCTTCATTAATTAGCTAGATCTGGATAACTTGCTGCAGTTTCCGCATCAGCACTTGCTGCTTCATCTTGCACTTTATGTTACAGAGATGGCTTCTTTCTTTAAACCTCATGAACCAACCTCTGTTAGCTTCAGACTTTTCTTCTACAGCTTCTTCACCTCTCTCAGCCTTCATAGAATTAAAGAGAGTTAGGGCCTTGCTGTGGATTAGGCTTTGGCTCAAAGGATTGTTGTGGTTGGTTTGAGCTTCTATCTAAACCACTAAAACTTTCTCCACTTTCTTATCATTTGTGTATTCACTGGAGTAGCACTTTCAGTTTCCTTCAAGAAACTTACCTTTGCATTCCAACTTGGCTAACTGGGGCAAGAGGCCTAGCTTTCAGCCTGTCTCATCTTTTGACATGCCCTCCTCACCAAGCTTAATCATTTCTAGTTTTTTATTTACAGCAAGATACATGCGATTCTTCCTTTCACTTGAATACTTACGGCCCTTGTAGGGTTTTTAATTGGCTTAATTTCAACATTGTTATGTCTCAGGGACTAGGGAGGCCCAAGAAGAGGCAGAGAGACGGAGGAACAGCTGGTCAGTGGAGCAGTCAGAAAGCACACATTTATTGATTAAGTTTGCCATCTGATATGGGCACAGTTTGTGGCACCCCAAAACAATTAGAATAGTAACATCAAAGATCACTAATCACAGATCACCATAACAAATATAATAATAATTAAGCTGGAAATACTGTGAGAATTATCAAAATGTGATTACAACAAGTGAGCAAATGCTGTTGAAAAAATGGCACTGATAGACTTGCTTGTTGCAGGGTTGCCACAAACCTTTAAGCTGTAAAAGAAAACAAAACAGAAAACACATCTGTGAAGCGTGATGAAGGTGAAACGCAGTAAAATGGGGTATGCCTGTACTAACTGGGTTTGCCTCAGGTTGCCTCTTCCCAGTTAGAGGAAGGGGACAGGACTGTGATATTGGTAAGCAGAAGTATCGCTACTCTGGTCTTAGGCAGGAAAACCTATCTAAGTTTTCATCCCATCTGGTTCCAAGGATCTTGTTTAATCTGAGTTTATAAGTGCTTTCAAAGCAAGAATTCTCTCTTGGTTTAACACTTTACTTTTTTTAGGGTGTCGGCACCATGCAGCTTGCAGGATCCCAGTTCCCCGACCAGGGATTGAACCCGGGCCACAGTAGTGAAAGCGCCGAATCCTAACCACTGGACCACCAGGGAACTCCCTTAACACTTTACTTTTGATGTAACAGTAAACAGACCAAGATTTTACCTGTGCATTAAAAAAAATTTTTTTTGAATTATGATGAAATAAAGGGCTGTTTGATTATCATTTAAATCTTCTTCCCAAAAGGATTTAAAGCAATTTGAAGGAAAGAACAGAATATATAGAGCACCTACCATATATCAAACTCTGTGCTGAGCGATTCTATGCGTTACTTCGTTGATCCTTAAGACCACCATATGAGGTAGGAAGTATTTGCCACATGTTGAAGATTGGACTGAGGCTTAGGGACTGTCACCTGGCTAATAGGTGAGGAGAGGGATCCAGACTAAGGCTCCAGAACCCCTAACCATTACGTGGAAAGTATGGGTAAACGTTTGTATAAGGATAAGTAACAGTAAAATGAAAGAATCTTTCCAGTAGGAGGATCATAGTGGATAGTCTTTAGTTTTAAAGAACAGTACAGGAGTAGAAAAGGGCAGTTAACAATTTTTATTAGCTGATATTTTTTTCTAGAGCAGTGAGAGGAGCAGTTGCAAGCATCTGGTTAGTCCCAGCGATCATTGATTCAAATCTCCAGGCTCTGGGCCTGCGTTAGAGTCAAAGAGGAGAAGGGAGACTGGAGAGAATTTAAATGTCTGCTGAATATCATCATTCGAACCTCTCTGGTCACTGTTTTCTTCTGAAGATTAATTATTTGCCAGTAAATAGATCCCACCTCTCCTTTAGGAAAATGCTATAAGACTACAGACCTTGTCGTTTAGGGTCCAGAAAGATCACTCCAAGTAGGAATAACATTTTAAGATAGAGACCCAGGTATCTTTTCACTGCCTGCAGTTTTCTTTTCTGGTCTTCAGGGTTGAGTTAGGGCCTTAACTGGCATGGGACCCACTCAGATATGGACAGACACAGCTGGACCACAGACTGGAGAAAGGCCTTGCCTTTCCCACATCTCCTCCGCAGTCCTGCCCCAGACGTCCTAGAAACACTGAAGAGGCTAGGTGGTGGGGCCAGCCCAGGCCAAGGCTTGTGAAGCATCTCTGCAAACATTATTTTAGAGCCTTCTGGAAGCAGGTCCTTCACTCTTCCTGGCCTGGCCTCACGGTCTCTCTGTAGTATCCTGTTGTTGGGTTTTTGTCTGTCACTGTGGAACTCCTTCCAAGGACAGACACTGAGGGAAGGTGTTAGAAGGCAACAAATTGCAAGGCAGACTTGCAGGGTAACCCATCCCATAAATGGAATAAAATGCAAAGCCTGTTTTCTGTCTCTAGTACTGACACCTGACATTTGCACAGCACACTCCAGTTTATAAGCTCTCATAGATCTCAGCTAGTCCTGAGAGTTGTTGTCTGAAGAGGGCTTCACCCTTTACAAGGGCTCTCGTGTACCTTGTCTCAGGAAACCCTTAGAGCGGTTCCGGGTTTGTGGGGATGTGGGCTGGAACGTACATCTTTGGATACCTAATCTGGTGCTCTTTTCACAGCACTGCCCGCCTTCTCTTCCTTCCCATCTCTTGCCCCAGCAAGGACAACTCTGCCTCCCCTCATTCCGCTGTTGCTGATTTTTTGTCGCCATCTCATCTTCCTAGGCTGCCAAAGTAAATACAAAACAAGCAAAGGAAATCTCAATCCATGATTTCTGAAGAGCATTTTAAATCAGCAGGTTTTATGTGATGCTGTTATATTCTTTTTTTTTTGGAGAGCAAAGCCCTGTAAGAGCAGGAACCCTCTGTCAGCGCATACTTTATAGAATCTGTAGTAGGGCAACTCGTGGACTGTGCTACGTGAAAACAGAGTTCCTAGCCTGCTTCGCTGGGCAAGTTCTCAGATTTTTTTTTTTTAAAGGATATTTATTTTACTTTTTTTTTTTTAAAGGAATTCCTTTATTTTTATTATTTATTTATTTATTTATTTACTTTTGGCTGTGTTGGGTCTTCGTTTCTGTGCGAGGGCTTTCTCTAGTTGTGGCAAGCGGGGGCCACTCTTCATCGCGGTGCGCGGGCCTCTCTCTATCGCGGCCTCTCTTGTTGCAGAGCACAGGCTCCAGACGCGCAGGCTCAGTAGTTGTGGCTCACGGGCCTAGTTGCTCCGCGGCATGTGGGATCTTCCCAGACCAGGGCTTGAACCCGTGTCCCCTGCATTGGCAGGCAGATTCTCTGCCACTGCGCCACCAGAGAAACCCAAGTTCTTGGATTTTTAAGTTAATAGAAATCCCCTCATTAAGCCAGAGACCCTGAGTATCAATTCCATCTTCTTTTCCTGCCTTGCAGATGTTGGGGGGATTGTCTGGATAAATAATCAGTGTTGTAGTGTTAAATTACTTGATGTCCGGTTTTGTGCTTACTAAGGTTGATTCATATCTTCAAAGGAAAATGATTTTTTTTTTTCAAATGCACAGCTTTGTGTGACTTGTATGTGGATTCTCCAAGGCAGCCTGAAGATTCCTTGTGATGAGTTGTGGTTTCCTCACTTCAGGAACCACTAAGAGTATTCTGTTTTACTCACAATCTAAATAATAAGTGTTTTTTCCCTTATTTATTCATTTGTCTGGCACACAGTTTGCTGGACAAATGAGTGAATAAGAATTAATAAGATATTGGATCTGTCCTTCCAGAGAAAGACTTAAAAAGACTTACCGTGGTCTCTGCCTGAGTACCTGTTGTGTGACAGGCCTTGAGCTGGGTGCTGTGTGGCCCTGCCCTCGGAGCTTTACGGTCTAGTGAACTAAACAGGATGATGAACGATTCTTACCACACAAAAAGTAGATATATGTGTGTGCTGCGATACAGGGTCCAAGTTCCTGTGGACGCAATCTGGGAGGACCAGGGAAGGCGTCTGGGGAAAGCAGGTCTGAAGGATGAGTAGAGTTAACCAAGTAAAAGGGGTAAAAAGGGTATTTCAGGCAGAGTCGACAGCGTCAGGAACACCTAGTGAGGGCGTAGAAAAGAGATACAGCAGTGTATTCGAGCAGCAACTTTCAATGCAGTAGCAGTCGTGGGAGAAGAGAGGTGGGCAGGGGCCAGGTCTTGCAGGGCCTTGGGAATCAAATTGTAAGGGGTTTAGATTTTACCCTGTGGACAATGTGAAGCCATTGGCCGATGTGGTATGTAGGAAGGGTCACCACTCAGACCTTACCACAGCACTGCAGGAGGTATTGATGTGGATATGGCTCTTGCCCATTTTTAAATGCTTGCACTCACCTGCCTCCCTGCCCCCAAACTAAAGGTAAATGTCTAGGTTCCAGAAATAAAAGCTGGAGGAGTGAGCACAATCTAACTCCACCACAGCCCGAGGAGATTTCAAACCAAAATAAAGACTTCTAAAGTTTGGGGTTCTAATACCTATACTCCAACAAGGAGATATGAAAATGGGGCACTGGTGGGGATGGGGGAGGGATATAGAGTTGAACATCTGCCAGCCTGGAGCCTTGAAGAGCTACTCCTTCCATGAAAATCTGTCTACTGATCAAGCAAAAGGGCAAGGAAGTGTAGGCCTCCATAGCCTTGGGTGGGACAGAAATCTCTCACAGGCTTAGGCCTAAATGAGACACTGTCAGCATAATTCAGGAAGACTCTGAGAAATTAAGATACTGAAACCACTAGTACTTGGATGGAAGCAAATGAAATTTCATTCAAAGGGCTCACTTTTATAACCTAGGGCTCTCCCAAAGAAAATGGGCATAAAACGTAAAAAAATTACAAACCACCTGCAAAAACAAACCACAATGAGATAGAGCAGATTTAATAAGTAGGTAAATTAGCACAGGAAGATCTGTAAATTACAGAACTACAGACCATGAGATTATGTAGTGAATGTTTGCGGGTAATGGAAAAATGAAATAAGCTTGAATGGAAAGTGATTTGAGATACAGATTTAAATAATGAATAATTTGGTGGTTGATGGGCAGCAGCACATTAGACAGAACGTTACAGCTGTTAAGAGTGGATCGTTGACCTTGAAGGTGGACCTGAGGCAGTTGTAGTGAAGCATAAAAAGATTGGAAAATGAAGAACCCTCAGGTTGCATGTGGAGAGTGGTCTGGAGGGGGTGGCACCTGGAAGTCCACTGGTAAAATTTGAACCAAGTGGTTCATTCCACATGTAAGTGCCGGTGCAGTCGTAGGGGCCGAGGATATCGTCATTTTTTAAGAGGTCCTATCAATGCCTTTTAGTGGGTCATAACGGCTTGACTCGGGGAATGGCAGTGGAGATGAGATGCATGAATTTGAAAGATTTAGAAGGTAGGATTAACAAGATACGGTGAATAAAAAAGTAGAAACTTATGGAGGAAAAGATTGATTCTTACTGTTAATGTAGGAAGAAAACTTCAAAGTGGAGGCTTATTCATTTAGATGCATTTATTGTGTGCTTTGTTATAGGTATTGGAAATTGATTGAAGCACAGTCCCCTACTTCAAGGGGTTTCAGGGGAAAGATGAACGATGGCTGTGTGATACGGCAGATTTTGAGATACAGATATGTCCAAATAGCTAGGGAAGCAAAGTGATTTCTAACAGGTCTAAGGGCAGGGAGAATGGGATCAAGGAAAGCATCTCAGGAGACATGAAGCCTTACCTATCTATGTCTTGAAAGATAAATAAGTTTAACCTAATGAAGGGTAAAGAGTTGGAAGGAACGGCATGTTCAAAAGCCAAAGAGCATAGACCTTTTGTGTACTTTACATGCACAACGTGCCTGTGTGTGTGTGTTTGAAAGGATTGGAGAGGAAGGCAAAGGAATAACAAGATGAAGGGACTTCCCTGGTGGTCCACTGGTTAAGACTCCACGCTCCCAATGCAGGGGGCCCGGGTTGGATCCCTGGTCAGGGAACTAGATCCCACATGCTGCAACTGAAAGATCCTGTGTGCTGCAACTAAGACCTGGTGCAGCCAGATAAATAAAATAAATATTAAAAAAAAAAAAGAAACCCAAGATGAAGGTCAACCTAATACATAGTACTTAGAAGTTTGTATTTCACTTCCAAGACAGGAGTGATTGAGGATCTTAAATAAGGAAGGGACAGGACCAGATTTGCCAAGAGCAGTCACTCTTGTGATATGATGAATGGTAACAAAGGTAACAAACCTGGAGACAGATAGCTCACATTTAGAGGCAGTTACAGTAATCCAGAGGAGAACTGATTAAGACCGAAACTGTAAATCCTGGGAATGAAGAAGAGGGGACCTGTTGAGAAGAAATAGGAACACACGTGAAGCATTGGTGGTGGGAGTTTTCCGTACAAAAGGAACAGACTTTTACAGACTTGGAGGCCTGGAAAGACACCCTATTGTAGGGAGGTCAGCAGTGCATTCATTATAGCAGGTGATACAGAGAAGAGGGGAGGATATGAGGCTTGAAAAATAAATTGAGGGCTGGTTGTGAAGGGCTTCATGTACCATGCCAAGGATTTTGGAACTGATCTTCCTAACAGTATGAAATTATTATTTTTAAATGTTGAGTGATGCAGTTGGAACTATTATTCAGAAAGATAATGGTTAACATTGGGGCACCATCACTCTTTTAGGCACTTCACAGATATTCCTCATAGTAACCCTATTAGGTGGATTCCATCCTTACCTCCATTCTGTAAAGGGGAAACAGGCATAAGGAGAATAAGAACTTGACCATGACCCCACATCTAGTAAACAATAGAGCCAGGATTCAAACCTTGGCAATCTGACTCCAGGAGGACTCTCTCTTAACCTTACATGCCCTAAGTGTTTCTCAGCTAGGACGCACATCAGAACCACATGTAGCATTTCTAAAGATACAGTTCCCTGGATTGACTTGAATCAGAATATCCGGAAGAATGATGTGTGTGATACTATGTTTTGCAAAAGCTCCACAGCTGAATCTGTTGCGTTTTGCTCATAGCTGAGTACTGTGGGGATCCCAGTTAGGAAGTTATGGCCGTAGTCCAGGCAAGAGATGGGGGCCCAAACTAAATCAGGACGAAACAGATTTAGAGGCTTAAGAGGTACAATTGGCTTAATGAGCTGTAAGCAATGGGGAAGATTCAAAGTTGAATCCAAAGATGATAAGGTTGAGTGTTGACTTAACAAGTGATGATATCAGCCAAGAGGATTACACGAAGAGGGGTGGATTTGGGAGCAGGAATCGTGAATTTAGTTTTGAGCACTCAGTTTTGAGGGTCTGTAGGTCTTCCAGTTAAAGATGTCTTAAGAGGAGGATCGCTTTTGGGGGTGCTTATGTGCCAGCCACTGTGTGTAAGTGGCTTTCTTCGCTGTTACCGCATACAATCCTCTCAAATCTCTGAGAGTTCCCACTTTACAGAATAAATTAATATGGAGTGTGATTCAGTTCACAATGAACCTCCACAAAGCCTTCTCTGTCTAATTCAGCCCTGTCAATGTGTCTTTTCTCAGAATATATATCCTAATATATATGTCAGCGTGTGTGTGTGTGCATGTGTGTGTGTAAAACAGATTGTGGTCAGTACCACATTTTTAGCAGGCAGTTATGAGTGTCCTTTCTCCTAGCCATTTTCCTTTTAGGTTCCCATATTTCATGAAGTAGAAATGCAGTGTTTTTCTGTTTTTCTATGGAGTGTGAACCTTGCCTAGGAAAAGGAGTGGGAGAACATACCTTCAGGCATAGCTTATCCTATTCCAACTAGATCTATTTACAACATATGGAGATTAGGGGAAAGGGGATTTAAGTTTGGGAGTGTTATGTGTACAGGATTATGATTGATCTCAGAACTGTTACTCCTGTGTATACTTTCATGCTTATAGTGTTGTCTGTCTTTACTTCTCTACCCAGGTCCCTTGGGAGAAACTCCTCGAGGCGCCCAGGCTGAGACGGGGGGAATGACAGTGTGAGCTCTCGATGGTGTGAGACCACCCCAGAGCCAGAGCCAGACAATGGCTACAGCCTTGGAACCGGAGGACCAGGATCTTTGGGAAGAAGAGGGGATCCTCATGGTGAAATTGGAAGATGATTTCACCTGTAGGCCAGAGTCTGTCTTACAGAGGGATGACCCTGTGCTTGAGACGTCGCACCAGAACTTCCGGTGCTTTCGCTACCAGGAAGCAGCAAGCCCTCGGGAAGCTCTCATCCGACTCCGAGAACTGTGTCATCAGTGGCTGAGGCCAGAGAGGAGGACAAAGGAGCAGATCCTAGAGCTGCTTGTGCTGGAACAATTCCTTACTGTCCTGCCCAGAGAACTGCAGAGCTGGGTGCGGGGCCAGCGGCCAGAGAGTGGCGAGGAGGCCGTGACGCTGGTGGAGGGTTTGCAGAAACAACCCAGGAGACCAAGGCGGTGGGTGAGGAGGGGGAGTCCTGATCTGTGTGACGTGGAGGGGGTCTATTTGCTGGAAGGATGGATTTTAGGGGTAGGGCTCACATAAATTACCCCATAAATTGAATTGGCTCCACCCTTGGGTTGTACCTAGATCCATGAGCTCCATGGGACACAGGAGTGTGTGTGTGTTTGTGTGTGTATGAGTGTGACTTCCTGGTTCTTGAAACACCTGCCTAGGGACCATCTTTGTGGCCTCAGCACACAAGGGTGATATGGCTTTGGTTTTCCCTTTGGATGTTGAACCTCCATTCCCTGGGGAGGAGAATTCCGTGACTTCCTCAGAGGTTCTCAGCCCGTCAGTGACAGATCCCCCTTTCAGGACAACAGACAGGGGAGCACACAGCAAGGCAAGCCGCAGGTGGGGTAGGCGAAGATGGGAAGGATGGGCCCTCAGAGCCCTGGTGACAGGCAGGGTTGAGGGAAATGAGAAAGCAGGGCAGTATCTGAATGTCCTCCCCTTGTCCTGGCGAGGATAAACTCAGCTCCTCCTCGCACGCCCCGGTGGGACTGGACTTTCCCCTCCTCGTCTGGGTCCCTCTGGGAGTTTTCCTGTTGGCAGCTTCTCCTAACATAAGCCCTGATGACAGCCAAGACTTTCCTCCTGACTCCATGGTGACTGGAAGTTGGAATTATTCCCAGGTGACTGTCCATGTTCACGGCCAGGAAGTCCTGTCCGAGGAGACAGTGCATCCAGCAGCAGAGCCCGGGTCACCTAGTGAGCTTCAGGATCCTGCACACACCTTGACCCCCGAGGAGTCCCGTGAGGAGACCACACAGAGCCCAGATCTGGGGGCACCAGAAGAGCAGAGCCTGTGCCAGGAGTTGGAGTTGCAGCCCCTGCAGGAGAGCGGTGGGAGCCTCAGCAGGAAGGGGGGATCGTGGCAGAGTGAGGGGAGGGGGATATTGCTCCCATACCGAGGAGGCTGGCTAGATCATAAGGGGAGGAAACCACAGAGCACAGGGTGTTGAGAGGAGACAGTACTAGCTAGAGTACCCGTAAGCAGGGCTGCCTTGGATAGCACGTTTGTTGGTTATTCTCCTGGCATTCCCGTAGTGTTATAGGTGGTGGCGTTGGGATGACTCAAGCCGCCCTTAGGCCTGTGTCTTGACTCCCACCTTCCCACCAGAGACCATGGGGGATGCTCAGCTCTTTGCCAGTTATAGGGCCGCCCTGCACACTGCTGATCTCTGCCTTCTTTTCTTCTTAGAGGTTCCAGTGCCCCAGGACCCAGCCCTTCCTGAAGAGAGGAACCCTGGAAACCCAGAGATGGTTGCCCTTCTTACTGCTCTGTCACAGGTGCACCCTAGTTTCTGTCTATACCATGGAGAATTTGAGGAACCGTTGGGCATATACACTGAACAGGTCAGACGGGACACAAGTTTCCACTCTCCTTTGCCAGTTTAAGTTCTCAGTTCTGCATGTGTCTGGAAGGGGAGGAACTGCAGCTAATGAGATCAGTTATAACATCTCAGTCGGATGGATCTACAGGCTCCAGAGCCTTTTGATTTGCCACCAACCAGAGGGACTAACAAAGTGGGATTATTTGGTAACACCCCAGTACAACTTTGAAGTTGTCAAGTGAGGGTTTGTTTTTGGTTTTAAGGAATAAACTTGATCATCATTTGTAAGGATAACTGACTGTCCTGCAAAAACGATTTCTGATTTTGGGTGCTATCCTCTTCCAGGGACTGCATTCAGTCAGGCCATGGCATTCATGAAGACTTCACCATGGTCAAGAGCCCCACAACTAAGCTATGTGGCTGGAGAAAAAAGGAATAGAATTCATCCTTATTTTAATTTTATTTATTTATTTATTTATTTTGGCCGCGCTGCGTGGCATGCGGGACCTTAGTTCCCTGACCAGGGATCGAACCCGTGCCCCCTACATTGGGAGTGTGGAGTCTTAACCACTGGACCGCCAGGGAAGTCCCCATCCTTATTTATTTATTTTTTTAAATAAATTAATTTATTTCTTTTTGGCTGCGTTGGGTCTTCGTTGCTGCATGTGGGCTTTCTCTAGTTGCGGCGAGCGGGGGCTACTCTTCCATTGCTGTGTGGGGGCTTCTCATTGTGGTGGCTTCTCTTGTTGCGGAGCACGGGCTCTAGGACTGCAGGCTTCAGTAGTTGTGGCACGTGGGCTTCAGTAGTTGTGGCTCGCAGGCTCTAGAGCGCAGGCTTAGTAATTGTGGCGCACGGGCTTTGTTGCTCTGTGGCAGGTGGGATCTTCCTGGACCAGGGCTCAAACCCGTGTCCCCTGCATTGGCAGGTGAATTCTTAACCACTGTGCCACCAGGGAAGCCCCCCATCCTTATTTTTAGATTGTAGTCTAGCTGAAGAAGAAAGTCCTATTTATGCTATATAGACTATGTAAGTGATGTGTGATTAGGTAAGGTCAGTTAGGGAAAGCTTCCTGGAAAAGATAAATTTTTGCAGAAATGTAGGTAGCATTAAAGTGTAAAATAGGGAGTTGAATGATGACTTCTAAGACCTTTCTTGTATTTTAAACAATATCCCCAGAAAGAAGAACATAGTCTGGTGCTGAGGGAAAGTAGTGGGATTGGAGGGAGCAGGAAGAGGGCCAGTTGCAAAAGCAGAAACTTGGGAAGCAGCGACAGAGGATGAGACACAGATGTCCTGAAAGGGAACCACGTGTCCCATTTGAGTTTCTTTGTCTCCTGGATGGATTCTGCCTGTTCCAGTGACCTTTATTCCAGGAACAAAATATGAGGCTCCATAAAGCATGACATTTTAATAGAATCTTTGTGTTGTTTCAGGGATTGGTAACTTTCAAGGATGTGGCTGTCTGCTTCTCCCAGGACCAGTGGAGTGATCTGGATCCAACACAGAAAGAGTTCTATGGGGAATATGTCTTGGAAGAAGACTGCGGAATTGTGGTCTCCTTGTGTAAGCAATTTCAAGTGTTTCTAGAGTGTCCTGAGCACAGAGATCGTTTTCTTGTTGGAAATTGAGGGTGTCTTAGACCTTAGATTGTACATACTACACTTCTCTTATGCCGACCCCACCAGTGACACTGAAGGACAGCCGAGGAAGATGGTGTCCTTCGAAGCTAGAGGGAAGAGAAAATGCCTAGGAAGTAGTTGGAAACCTCTAACAAGAAAACAGCTGTAATACTATAGTTTTAGTATGAGTTTAAGTTTAGTGTGAGTAGGTAAGCATATCAGTTTTGAAACAAGCAATGAAAGTTGGAGACAATCTACTTACTTGAATATGGGAAGAGAGGGTAACATTGACAGCTGTGTGATTATTGAGCTGCTGGTGAAAGGCAAGAGATATGCAGTACTCGTCAGAGGGGCTCAAGCTAAAGAGACTGAAGGTTTGATGGACTGACCTGCCTATGTGATTGTTCTGCAGTCTGCCAAACAGAAAAGATCTGCTCTTGACACGGGGAACAGTTGAACCAATCGTGACGTCCTGTTTTCCCTCTCTTGAGCAGCATTTCCAATCCCCAGACTAGACGAGATCTCCCACATGGGAGAAGAAGAGCCTTTGATCCCAGAGATCCCAGAGACGCAGGAGCCTCGAGAGCCAGAAATCCTGAGTTTCACCTACACAGGTGAGGAGTGACAAAGGGGATCTGTCCCCAAGCTGGCAGCTCCTCTGGTCAGTGTTTCTTTCGCCCTCTGGGGAACCCCTCTCACTGGTTCTTCTAACATGTCAGCCGACGGCAGGTGTCTCCCTCTGAAGCCAAATTCTTCTATCCTTTTCCCCTCTTCACGCCTATCATTGGTTTGAGGGATCTGTAATGCAAAATGGTGACAGACGAAAAAGGGGAACTTTTGGAATTGCAGCTATACCATTTTTTAAGCATTCACGTAAACCCTTGATCCCCAACCTCCACATTTGTGAAAGGAGGATAATAATGTTTGTCCACACGAAGGCTGTTGACAACGTGAGATGGCACATAAGAAAGTGCCTGGCACATGACAGGCATTCAGTTGACTGGTTATTTCCTTCTTCCCAGCCTCTACACTTAAGAAACATGGGTGTCTCTCTATACGATCTTGCCCTCCCAAAACTGTTTAAAAATCTCCATTGTGCACAAGGCATCATTACCTCTATAATTTCCTCTTTTCTCCTCTCTCCCTTTCTACAGGAGATAGGAGTGAAGATGAGGAGGAGTGTCCTGAGCCGGAAGATCTGAGTTTGGAGGATCTACACAGGTCTATCTTGGGAGATGCAGAAGTTCACCAGACTCCAGATTGGGAAATAGTCTTTGAGGATGATCCAGGTAGACTTAACGAAAGAAGATTTGGCACAAATATTTCTCAAGTTAATAGTTTAACGAATCTTCAGGAAACCATGCCTGTCCACCCCCTGTTAGGGAGACATCATGACTGTCCTGTATGTGGTAAAAGTTTCACTTGTAACTCCCACCTTGTTAGACACCTGAGAACTCACACAGGAGAGAAACCCTATAAATGTATGGAGTGTGGGAAAAGTTACACACGGAGCTCACATCTCGCCAGGCACCAAAAGGTCCACAAAATGAGCGCTCCTTATAAATATCCCCTAAACCGGAAGAATCTGCATGAGACCTCCCCTCTGGTCCAGGTTGAGAGAACTCCACCTGTTGAGAAACCCTATAGGTGTGACGATTGTGGAAAACACTTCCGCTGGACTTCAGACCTTGTCAGGCACCAGAGGACACATACGGGAGAGAAACCCTTCTTCTGTACTATTTGTGGCAAAAGCTTCAGCCAGAAATCCGTGCTCACAACACACCAAAGAATCCACCTTGGAGGCAAACCCTACTTGTGCGGAGAGTGTGGAGAGGACTTCAGTGACCACAGGCGGTACCTGGCCCACCGGAAGACACACGCAGCCGAGGAGCTCTATCTGTGCAGTGAATGTGGGCGCTGCTTCAACCACAGCGCCGCCTTTGCCAAGCACCTGAGGGGACACGCCTCAGTGAGGCCCTGCCGCTGCACCGAGTGTGGGAAGAGCTTCAGTCGGAGAGACCACCTTGTCAGGCATCAGAGAACACACACTGGTGAGAAACCATTCACATGCCCTACCTGCGGAAAGAGCTTCAGCAGAGGCTACCACTTAATCAGGCACCAGAGGACCCACTCAGGAAAGACCTCCTAGCCCGGTCCCCACGTGTGG
Organism: Balaenoptera borealis; assembly: GCF_965194805.1. Classification (NCBI taxonomy): domain Eukaryota; kingdom Metazoa; phylum Chordata; class Mammalia; order Artiodactyla; family Balaenopteridae; genus Balaenoptera; species Balaenoptera borealis. Next base: position 102,820,309 of record NC_138868.1, on the reverse strand, counting down.
ACACCTGCCTTCGACTCTTTCCCAGGGATGGTCCGGGAGAAGCCGTCTTGTCGGCCTGGGAAGACCTTTTCTAGGGAGTCCCCTGACCTGCCCAGATGTGCGTTAGTAACCTCTTCCCACAACTAGATCACCCCACCCCACCCCCCCCCACCCCCCTGGGCAGAACCTCTCAACCTTCTTCTACACTTTGAGGAGATATTCTTCCCAAAGTTCGCCTGAATTGAGGCCTCTCCGTGACGGGAGTGCTCCTGCCTCGACCTCACAGGTGTCAAGTAGGAGAATTAGAAGACTTAAGAGGTTGTGTTTACTATATTTGCCCCCAAATAAGCTGTTAATTATCCTAAAGACACCTAACACCCTCAAGTTTAAAGTGGCCCAGGACAAGTCCTTAGGTTTGATAAGGGACCATCCTTTAGGATTCTGTCCTTCCTGGGCTCAAATCTTAAAGCACACAGCCCTGAACTCAAGGCAGGAGACCTGCATCCCGATGGCTCTGCCACACTTTCACAGGTTAACTGTACAACTCTCACTGATACACTTCTTCACCATGCACTTTCCTTTGATTCTCGGGAGAGATGCGAGTAGTGGTTGATGGGCAAAAACATCAAGGCGGCTTCATGTGGACCTTGTCAGGCTGCTCCCTTCCCCATTGTCAAAATGACACCAGGTGCCAGACACAGCTTGAAAGGGGGGCCTGGTCAGAAGCCTCTTTCCTTGTGGGGTTTTTTCCTGTTAGAATGCTCCTGCCTAGCCCTCCTACTGTTCTGCCGGTCTCTTGGTTTTGTCCCTAGTGCTTATTCTGCCACAAGTGAGATGTAGCATTTGGGTGCTGAGGGATTCAGTAACGCCTAATTAAAACCATGTTGAAGTCATTTACGTTTCCACATATATACAAACCCACCCAGCCGACCCTCTTCACATGAGTTTGTGAGGGGATTTTGAAGTGGTGTCAGCTTACAAAGGCACTGTCATGATTGTAGAATCCTGATTGATGGGGTCACTTCACTTACGTGAAGAAAGCTGGAGAAGATCTGAGCTCCAATTATGGAAACTTTAAGCGAAAGCTGTTGCTGCTGGCCAAGGCCATCCAGACTGTTCTCCTGACACCCCACCCCATCCGCCCTGCCTCATTCTCTGATGTCAGGGAAACCTGGGACCCTGAAGAATTTACCAGGAGTAAAGGCTTTCATGTATTTGCGTTGTTTGCTTTTTCTTACGTGATTTCATTTTCATGTAATTAAGAACTAAGGAGTAGAATCTCATGGCCCAAGGATCTCTGTTGCCTGGTAAAGGTTCCATGGAGATGAGGCTGAATAATGATGAACCTCACCTGCTCTGATTGTGGGAGTGGCAAGGACTGGGGAGACCACCCTCCAAAAATGGAGCACAGGGTATGGATTAAAGCATGAAAAGGGAGACTGCCTTCTGTGCTGGTTTCTTCTGCTCTGTTTCTCGACATACTGCATGCCAGCATTCACCAGAGGAACGTGGGTGGGATGACAAAGCCTAAGCTTAACAGCTCAACAAGGGGATTCTCATTCTGGTCAGTAATGATGTTCCAGTTGACTGGTTTGGTTTTAACTCCAGTCATCCATTGTCCTTCTGGAAGTATGCACACATGAAATTTTAGAAAGTAACACGGGCAGCCAAGTTCCCTGGTTTCTAGGGCTTTCCATTTCACCCATTCACTCACCAGAGCCTCAGGTTCCTGAGACTTTTAAAGATCATCTATACTCAGAAAAATCTGAGAGGACATGGTAGTTTTCCATGAGGATAGAGAAGGCTTGGCATGGTTAGCAGAGCCATAGGTGGAATTGAGGTTAAGAGCTGAGTCTGGAGTTTGCCAAAGAGATTATCCTAACATGCAGACATTTCTGAGCCATTGATCTAAGGTTTAAGCACAGTTTGTCCTGGGTGAAATGGCACAGCATCAAAAAAAAAATTTCCCCTAGATTATAACATTTATGGAAGTTGATAAAATTCTGGAGGTAACAGAAAAAATTACTTTTAATTCACTGATTTGCATTATTGCAGTAGGTGAAAATCTGTCGAGAATTATACATAAAGGAAAGTTTGAGAGACAGTGCAGTGTGTTGAAAAATCAAATAGTTCTTTTATTGCTCCTGCTCCTGCAAAGTTTCATATGCTGACACTAAATCTCTGGTCTCTTGTAAATGACCGTATTTTCTGAGGTTCCTGAACGAATATGCTGTCTCCTGAATCTAAACACGAGCAGAACCATGGTTTGTAGCAGTAGGACCAGTACGAGAGCCTGGCACGAGCAAGAAGCAGTACAGCTGAACACAGGATGCTGGAGCCCTGGATGCCCTACCATTCCTGAGGGGTCCTTCAGAATTCTGTGAACAGTTCAATCCTGGCGTTCTCGAACACCTTACTAAAAAAAAGTTTCAGAGGAAAAAAAAGGCAAGATTTTAAAAGATTATTTGGAGGAAGATATGAAGTAGTCTAATTGACAACTTAAAAAATTACTAGATTGTTGGAAATGATGAAGTGATTTGCTAACAAAGTTAAGAAATTAAAATGATAATATTAAGACCATTTGGCCACTAGTTTAGGAATAACCAAGTAATATTCAGCCTCTTCTCCACTGCAGAGTCCCAAGAGAAATAAATGGAAGGAAATAAAGGCAAAATATATTTTTATTATCTGGAACTTAGGGCTCAAACTCTACAGCAGAATCTAGTGAATTCAGGATACAAATGTACACAACATAATAACTTGTGGGCAATAAAGGTTCATGCTTCACAGTTATAGAATACATATTCTGAAATGGATGTAAAACAATTAATTGCTAGTGTATACTGTAATAAAGTTTTAAATACCAAGTGAGTATTATACAGATTAAGTTCTCTGACCACAATATTTTTTATTGGAAATTCCACAACAATAAGTTATATGTTTGGAGACTTTAAAAAATGTCCATATAAATAACTTTTTTAAAAATTAATTTATTTTTGGCTACATTGGGTCTTCGTTGATGCACATGGGCTTCTCATTGTGGTGGCTTCTCTTGTTGTGGAGCACAGGCTCTAGGTGCGTCAGGTTCAGTAGTTATGGCTCACGGGCTGTAGAGCACAGGCTCAGTAGTTGTGGCGCACAGGATTAGTTGCTCCGCAGCATGTGGGATCTTCCTGGACCAGGGCTCGAACCCATGTCCCCTGCATTGACAGGCAGATTCTTAACCATTGCACCACCAGGGAAGCCCAGTGTAAAGAACTCTTGCATCAAAGGAGAGATCACGGGCTTCCCTGGTGGTGCAGTGGTTGAGAATCTGCCTGCCAATGCAGGGGACACAGGTTCGAGCCCTGGTCTGGGAAGATCCCACATGCCGCGGAGCGACTGGGCCCGTGAGCCACAACTACTGAGCCTGCGCATCTGGAGCCTGTGCTCCACAACAAGAGAGGCCGCGATGGTGAGAGGCCTGCGCACCGTGATGAAGAGTGGCCCCCGCTTGCCGCAACTAGAGAAAGCCCTTGCACAGAAACGAAGACCCAACACAGCCATAAATAATTAAAAAAAAAATAAAAAGGAGAGATCACGTGGAAATTTACTAATGCTCAGAACTAGAACAAAATGTAAATGCTGCATATCGATACTTATAGGATGCACTGAAAATGGTACTGAGCGGATAACAAAAAAGGAGAAGCTAAAAAAAATGAGCTAAATTATCAGCTTAGGAATTTTTTAAATAACAAAATATAGAAAGGAGCTACTGCAGAAAGTAATGACAAAAAATTACATTAACAAAGGAAAAAGGCTGGTTCTTTGAAAAGACTGCTAAAACCTTTGGCAATATTGATTAAGAGATAGAAATACAGAAATACAGTAAATAATAAGCTACAGAAAGGTAACTGTAGAAAAATATAAATCAGTAGGGGTGGTATAAAACAAAGATAATGCCTTTTGAAAATTAAAATACAGAGATGGCCTCATCCACCAGAGGGCAGACAGCAGAAGCAAGAAGAACTACAATTCTGCAGCCTGTGGAAGGAAACCCACATTCACAGAAAGACAAAATGAAAAGGCAGAGGACTTTGTGCCAGATGAAGGAACAAGATAAAACCCCAGAAAAACAGCTAAATAAATTGGAGATAGGAAACCTTCCAGAAAAAGAATTCAGAATAATGATAGTGAAGATGATCCAGGACCTTGGAGAAAGAATGGAGGTAAAGATTGAGAAGATGCAAGAAATGTTTAACAAAGACCTAGAAGAATTAAAGAACAAACAGAAGAATTAAAGAACAACAGGTGAACAATATAATAACTGAAACGAAAAACACATTAGAAGGAATCAATAGCAGAATAACTGAGGCAGAAGAACAGATAAGTGACCTGGAAGACAGAATAGTGGAATTCACTGCTGTGGAACAGAATAAAAAAAAAAGAATGAAAAGAAATGAAGACAGCCTAAGAGACCTCTGGGACAACATTAAATGCAACAACATTCGCATTATAGGGGTCCCAGGAGAAGAGAGAGAGAAAGGACCAGAGAAAATATTTGAAGAGATTATAGTTGAAAACTTCCCTAACATGGGAAAGGAAATAGCCACCCAAGTCCAGGAAGCACAGAGAGTCCCATACAGGATAAACCCAAGGAGAAACACGCCGAGACACATAGTAATCAAATTGGCAAAAATTAAAGATGAAAAATTATTGAAAGCAACAAGGGAAAAATGACAAATAACATACAAGGGAACTCCCATAAGGTTAACAGCTGATTTCTCAGCAGAAACTCTACAAGCCAGAAGGCAGTGGCATGATATATTTGATGAAAGGGAAGAACCTACAACCAAGATTGCTCTACCCACAAGGATCTCATTCAGATTAGACAGAGAAATCAAAAGCTTTACAGACAAGCAAAAGCTAAAAGAATTCAGCACCACCAAACCAGCTCTAAAACAAATGCTAAAGGAACGTCTCTAAGTGGGAAACACAAGAGAAGAAAAGGACCTACAAAAACAAACCCATAAGAATTAAGAAAGTGGTAATAGGAACATACATATCGATAATTACCTTAAACGTGAAAGGATTAAATGCTCCAACCAAAAGACACAGGCTCGCTGAATGGATACAAAAACAAGACCCATATATATGCTGTCTACAAGAGACCCACTTCAGACCTAGGGACACATACAGACTGAAAGTGAGGGGATGGAAAAGGATATTCCATGCAAATGGAAATCAAAAGAAAGCTGGAGTAGCAATACTCATGTCAGATAAAATAGACTTTAAAGAATAGGGCTTCCCTGGTGGCACAGTGGTTAATAATCCGCCTCCCAGTGCAGGGGACATGGGTTCGAGCCCTAGTCCAGGAAGACCCCACATGCCACAGAGCAACTAAGCCCAAGTGCCACAACTACTGAGCCTGCACTCTAGAGCCCGTGAGCCACAACTACTGAAGTCCGCATGCCACAACTACTGAGGCCTGCACACCTAGAGCCCATGATCCGCAACAAGAGAAGCCACCACAGTGAAAGCCTGTGCACCACAATGAAAAGTAGCCCCCTCTCACTGCAACTAGAGAAAGCCCATGCACAGCAATGAAGACCCAAAGCAGCCAAAAATAAATAAATATTTTAAATAATAAAATAAAGAACGTTACAAGAGACAAGGAAGGATACTACATAATGATCAAGGGATCAATCCAAGAAGAAGATATAACAATTATATAGGCACCCAACATAGGAGCACCTCAATACACAAGACAACTGTTAACAGCTCTAAAAGAGGAAATCGACAGTGCACAATAATTGTGGGGGACTGTAACACCTCACTTACACGAATGGAAAGATCATCCAGGCAGAAAATTAATAAGGAAACACAAGCTTTAAATGACACAATAGACCAGATAGATTTAATTGATATTTATAGGACATTCCCTCCAAAAACAGCAGATTACACTTTCTTCTCAAGTGCACATGGAACATTCTCTAGGATAGATAACATCCTGGGTCACATTCAAGCCTCGGTAAATTTAAGAAAATTGAAATCATACCAAGCAGCTTTTCCGACCACGACGCTATGAGATTAGAAATCAATTACAGGGGAAAAAAAGGTAAAAAACACAAACACATGGAGGCTAAACAATACGTTGCTAAATAACCAAGAGATCACTGAAGAAATCAAAGAGGAAATCAAAAAATACCTAGAGACAAATGACAACGAAAACATGACAATCCAAAACCTATGGATGCAGCAAAAGCAGTTCTAAGAGGGAAGTTTACAGCAATACAAGACTACCTCAAGAAACAAGAAAAATCTCAAGTAAACAATCTAACCCTGCACCTAAAGGAACTAGAGAAAGAAGAACAAACAAAACCCAAAGTTAGCAGAAGGAAAGAAATCATCAAGATCAGAGCAGAAATAAATGAAATAGAAACAAAGAAAACAATAGCAAAGATCAATAAAACTAAAAGCTGTTTCTTTGAGAAGATAAACAAAATTGATAAACCTTTAGCCAGACTGATCAAGAAAAAGGGGGAGAGGACTCAAATCAATAAAATTAGAAATGAAAAAGGAGAAGTTACAACGGACACCGCAGAAATACAAAGCATTTTAAGAGACTACTACAAGCAACTCTATGCCAATAAAATGGATAACCTGGAAGAAGTGGACAAATTCTTAGAAAGGTATAACCTTCCAAGACTGAACCAGGAAGAAACAGAAAATATGAACAGACCAATCACAAGTAATGAAATTGAAACTGTGATTTAAAATCTTCCAAGAAACAAAAGTCCAGGATCAGATGGCTTCATAGGTGAATTCTATCAAACATTTAGAGAAGCGCTAACACCCATCCTTCTCAAACTCTTCCAAAAAATTGCAGAGGAAGGAAGATTCCCAAACTCATTCTATGAGGCCACCATCACCCTGATACCAAAACCAGACAAAGATACTACAAAAAAAGAAAATTACAAACCAATAACTCTCATGAATATAGATGCAAAAATCCTCAACAGAATACTAGCAAACAGAATCCAACAGCACATTAAAAGGATCATACACCATGATCAAGGGATTTATCCCAGGGATGCAAGGATTTTTCAATATACGCAAATCAATCAATGTGATACACCATATTAACAAACTGAAGAATAAAAACCATGTGATCATCTCAATAGATGCAGAAAAAGCTTTTGGCAAAATTCAATACCCATTTATGATAAAAACTCTCCAGAACGTGGGCATAGAGGGAAACTACCTCAACATAATAAAGGCCATATATGACAAACCCACAGCAAACATCATTCTCAATGGTGAAGAACTGAAAGCATTTCCTCTAAGATCAGGAACAAGACAAGGAGGTCCACTCTTGCCACTATTATTCAACATAGTTTTGTAAGTCCTAGCCACGGCAATCAGAGAAGAAAAAGAAATAAAAGGAATACAAATTGGAAAAGAAGAAGTAAAGCTGTCACTGTTTGCAGATGACATGATACTATACATAGAGAATCCTAAAGATGCTACCAGAAAACTACTTGAGCTAATCAATGAATTTGGTAAAGTAGCAGGATACAAAATTAATGCACAGAAATCTCTTGCATTCCTATACACTAACAATGAAAGATCAGAAGGAGAAATTAAGGAAACAATTCCATTCACCATTGCAACAGAAAGAATAAAATACCTAGGAATAAACCTACCTAAGGAGGTAAAAGGCCTGTACTCAGAAAACTATAAGACACTGATGAAAGAAATCAAACATGACACAAACAGATGGAGAGATAAACCATGTGCTTGCATTGGAAGAATCAATATTGTGAAAATGACTATACTACCCAAAGCAATCTACAGATTCAATGCAATCCCTATCAAATTACTAGTGGCATTTTTTACAGAACTAGAACAAAAAATCTTAAAATTTGTATGGAGACACAAAGACCCCGAATAGCCAAAGCAGTCTTTAGGGAAAAAAAACGGAGCTGGAGGAATCAGACTCCCTGACTTCAGACTATACTACAAAGCTACAGTAATCAAGACAGTATGGTACTGGCACAAAAACAGAAATATAGATCAATGGAACCGGATAGAAAGCCCAGAGATAAACACATGCACCTATGGTCAACTAATCTATGACAAAGGAGGCAAGGATATACAATGGAGAAAAGACAGTCTCTTCAATAAGTGGTGCTGGGAAGACTGGACAGCTACATGTAAAAGAATGAAATTAGAACACTCCCTAACACCATTCACAAAAATAAACTCCAAATGGATTAGAGACCTAAATGTAAGACCGGACACTATAAAACTCTTAGAGGAAAACATAGGAAGAACACTCTTTGACATAAATCACAGCAAGATATTTTTTGATCCACCACCTAGAGTAATGGAAATAAAAACAAAAACAAACAAATGGCACCTAATGAAACTTAAAATCTTTTGCAAAGCAAAGGAAACTACAAACAAAACGAAAAGACAACCCTCAGAATGGGAGAAAATATTTGCAAACGAATCAACAGACAAAGGATTAATCTCCAAAATATACAAGTAGCTCATGCAGCTCAGTATTAAAAAAACAAACAACCCAATCAAAAAATGGGCAGAAGACCTAAATAGACATTTCTCCAAAGAAGACATACAGATGGCCATGAAGCACATGAAAAGCTGCTCAACATCACTAATTATTAGAGAAATGCAAATCAAAACTACAATGAGATATCACCTCACACCAGTTAGAATGGGCATCATCAGAAAAGCTACAAACAACAAATGCTGGAGAGGGTGTGGAGAAAAGGGAACCCTCTTGCCCTGTTGGTGGGAATGTAAATTGATACAGCCACTATGGAGAACAGTATGGAGGTTCCTTAAAAAACTAAAAACAGAATTACCATATGACCCAGCAATCCCACTACTGGGCATATACTCAGTGAAAACCATAATTCAAGAAAACACATGCACCCCAATGTTCATTGCAGCACTATGTACAATAGCCATGTAATGGAAGCAACCTAAATGCTCGTCAACAGTTGAATGGATAAAGAAGATGTGGTACATATATACAATGGAATATTACTCAGCCATAAAAAGGAATGAAATTGGGTCATTTGTAGAGACGTGGATGGATCTAGAGACTGTCATACAGAGTGAAGTAAGTCAGAAAGAGAAAAACAAATATAGTATATTAACGTATATATGTGGAACCTAGAGAAATGGTACAGATGAACCGGTTTGCAGGGCAGAAATAGAGACACAGATGTAGAGAACAAACGTATTGACACCAAGGGGGGAAAGTGGTGGGGGGTGGTGGTGGTGGGATGAATTGGGAGATTGGGATTGACATATATACACTAATACGTATAAAATAGATAACTAATAAGAACCTGCTGTATAAATAAATAAATTTAATTTAATTTAAAAAAAAAAGGCATTCAAAGCAAATCCCTCATTTTTTCTCCCCTTCCTCCCCCCAAAACAGAATCTGAACAGACATGAGCTCATTCCAGGAAAGGGGAGCACAGGCCTTTGGAGAGGGACCCATGGGCTGAGCTGCCTCTGGAAGGAGTGGAGGGAGTGGGCCTGCCCAAGACCATATGTGTGGGATGTGGCACCTGCTCTCAGCCTTCCTCCCCAGCCACCACCTCCTGGCTGCACCCCAGGACTGCATTCCAGTTATCCCACTCACTAGCTGTGTGACCTTGTGCCAGTAACTTAACCTCTCTGAGTCTCGGTGTCCTCCTCTGTAACTGAGGATAACACCAGCTGCACCCCATCGAGCTATTGAGAGGATTAAATGAAAGGCTGTCCTAGATGGGTGCCCTCGGTATCCAGAGGCCAGCCATGGGAAGGATGGCGTCACATCAGCCCCTTCTCCTCTGAGAAAGGAACAGGTCTTTGGAACCTGGAATCCAAGACTGTCCAAGGTGGTAGGGCCTGTCCATTATTGAGTCTGGTCCTCCCAGTGTGCAGGGGGAATCTGAGGCCCGGAGAGGGGAGTTGCACAGCGGGTCAGCACGAACCCCAGGTCAGGACTCGAGCTGCAGCTACTCAGGACCAGGAAGTCTTGCCCAAGGAGAAGGCCCCCTCGGCATGTGTTACAACCCTCTCTGGATCTCAATTTCTTCATCAGTAAATAGGAACGCCCAGGCAGCTTGTGCTGGACCTGCTCTGGCGCCCCAGTACTCCCCCTCTCTGTTCAGAAACTGCTTTAGCCGAAGAGAGAAACAAACAGCCAGTGAAAGCAAAGGGGTTGTTAACTTGGTAGATGAGTTGGTTTTAGAATGTTTATTTTTTTATTTTGAAAAGAATCATGCTCATAAAATAATTCAAATGTTATACAAGTGAATAAAGCAGAAAATGAAAAAAAAATTAAAATACATGTCAATAATAGCAGGTAAGACGGGGAGAGGAGATGGAGGTAAAATATTTTAAGGTTCAAGCATTGTTGGGAAGGTGAAGTACTATGTTTTTTAGATGGTAATAATCAAGGATATATGTTGAACTCTGGGGTAGCCGCTAAAAGAATAATAAAAGAATGTACAGCTGATATCTTAACAGAGGGAAAATAATGAAGTAGTGAAAAGTAATGAAAGTGAAGGCAATAAAAGAGAAAAAGGAATATAAAATAGATGGGTCAAGTACATAGCAAATAAATGGTAGCTAAAAACCCAAATATATAAATAATTATGTGTAAGTGGATTAAATATACCAATTAATGATCAAGTTAATAGAGAAATACACACATATGTATATGGGTGTGCACACACACGAGACATACCTTAAAGAACACAGGAAGGCTGAACATAAAGCATAAAGCACTCTTTAAAATGAATCGTCCCTAGAGAATAGATATAGCCAAGGAGGGAATGAGACAGACTATATATATCACTGTGCTGGAGACAGCACGAACACCCCATGGGAAGAACTGAGCCTGAGAAGAGCAAACTTCAGGGAAATGAATAGGATTGAAGGTGGTGACTCTGTTGGCTATTCACTAATTCATTCAACAAAATTGAATGTACCAAGAGCTGGGGGATGAAGCAGAGGATGCAAAGGTGAAGAAGACACAACATGCACAGACAGCTGTGGGGATCTAGGTGAGAGCTGGCAGTACTCAAGCTAGAAACGCGGAAAAAGAGAAAAAGCATGAGAGGAAGATGGTGTGCTCAGTTTTGTCTTATTGAGTTCTAGTTTATCCAGAAGGTAGAAATGGATCCGTTGTGGAAAAAAAGGTCTGAAAGGAGATACGGCTTTGGGGGTAATCTGCAAACTTAATCTGTAAGTTCAGGGCATGGGTGTGTATGAGAAAGAAGGTGTGCACATTAAAAAGAAAAACTTGGGAATTCCCTGGCGGTCCAGAGGTTAGGAGTCTGCGCTTCCATTGCATGGGGCATGGGTTCAACCCCTGGTTGGGGAACTAAGGTCCCACATGCCATGCGGCACAGCCAAAATAATAATAATAATAATAATAATAATAATAAAAGGAAAAGAAAAACTTGCTAAGGACAGAAATCTGGACTTTTTCAACATTTAAGGAAGAACTGGTGGAGGCAGAAGATTACCCACCAACAAAAAGTGAGGAAGAAGAATTAAAGGGGAGACTCAGAAGAGAAAAAAAATCCAAAAAAGAAGAAAATTTTAAAAGGAGAAAGTGGTCAGTGTTGTCAAATGCCATAGAGGAGTCGAGCTGGATGAAGACTAAGAGAGAGTGTTTGATTTCTTTTTTTTAATTAATTAACTTATTTATTACTTTTGGCTGTGTTTGGTCTTCATTGCTGCACGCGGGCTTTCTCTAGTTGCGGGGAGCGGGGGCTACTCCTCTCT